>NC_133903.1:21640853-22840853 GCF_964199755.1 Larus michahellis | reverse complement strand
TTTCCTCACTGCTTTACCTTCACATCTACTCAGATTCTCCCATAGCTTCTTGTGAGAGGTTTTGACAAAAAACATAAATTCATGACCTGTTCAGTCCTATGTTTCTTCGATGCTGGACAATAATATACAATGTGTGTGCTACAAAACACTTGATGATGTGGTGGAGACTACTGTTTACAGAGAATAGAGTCCACCACCTGCCTTCCCAAGCTCATTAAATCCAAAACCAAGGACAGCCTCGAACCAAAATCGTCAGTCTACGCCAGAGTCACAAAGAGGTTCAGATCCAGCTTCACACTTCACAGGCCTGGCACCAGGGCCAAGACAACACCCGTTTTCCCCTTAACCTCCAGGGTAAAACCCTGATCCAACATTTCCAGATGGTGCTACCTCTTGTGTCCCTGTCTGGACACAAACTCTGAGACTGGAGTTAAATGCAAGCTTTGGATGAAACTGGTCACCCTGATTACCCTTCTGTACAACTCCTTGCGAGCCATTGGGAGGGGTCTGAAGAGAAGATATGTGGCTGAAGCACTTGCTGTAGTAAGATGATTGTCAGGCCGAGCCTTGGATGTGATTTCTGGAAGCTGAAGGAATAAATCTCATGGAGATCTGCCTTCCTCAACAAACAACTGTAGCAATAGGCTATTGAAAAAACAGTCCTGAAACTCATTGAGGGAGGGAAGCTGGCAAAGAAGACCTTTAAAACAGGTCTTTAACAGGTCTTTTAAGGGTTGAACATCATGCACTTGTAAAAGCAGAAGGTCTAGGTCTGCTGTGCATGTGTCAGGAGTAATTATTTCCAGTTACTTATTGAGAAACACTTTAGATGTTTTGACTGCAAAGTGTAAAAGGCTTTGCCAGAAAACTCTGACATTGAAGAGGTGGAGGGAGGGGCAGGAAAAAGAGAGAGCAGAAATATGAGAAAACACACAATAGACTTACATTCTAGTAAAGCAGTTGCCATTTTGACTATTTTGTAGCCTGCCAGGACTGATGACCTTAAGCGTCTGGCTTGAATTCACTGAAGCCAAGAAGAACCTTGCCTCCAGCAGGTAGTAAGCCAAGTTATAAAAGCATGCTTTAATTTGATAGTCATCCTCGCATTTCCAGTTCAATTCAGAAATAGCCAGTGCTCACTGCCTGGTCAGCTCTGGAGTCGCTCAAATCTGGAGTCTCCGCTCTGAAATCACTGACACTTCTGGTTTATCTGTTTGTCATTATACCCTGTAGAGTGAAGTTCACCGTTTCCAGAATCCTGGAAGACAGACCTGGAAGGCCCCAGAGAAGCCAAATGCATGTCTAAACCCCTCTCCAGAGCCTGTACTTAAGGTGAACCTGAAGTTCTCCCCAAGCTCTCTGCCCCACTATCTCACTGCTGTGAAGTTTCTCATATCAACCTTGAAGTCCCTGGTCGGGTTGTAACCCCACCACCTTATCCACATGGTACACAGGGAACAGGCAGCTCCTTTCCTTACAGCAGCAGCTGTTGGTACACCCAAAGCCTGTTATCATCACCTTCTTAAACATTCTCAATGTCGAGACAAATCATGGCTGCCTCTTTTTGCCAAGTCAATAAAGAGAGAGAAAAACCAACAACCCTGAGACCCCATGAGTGGTGTAGCTTACTTACCAAGGTGACTAAGGGCTTCTTTATCCCACGGCCAAGTGGCAGCACCAGCCAACTCTTCCCTCACTGAACTGGCAAAGTAAACATTGAGGAAGTGGGTGCTGTTCAGCTGCAGTGCCTCCTTCAGCTCCTTCACACTCACATACGCCCTGCAAAGACAAGGGAGAGGAGACAGTCATCACAGGCTTCAATGGAGCAAAGAGGAAAAGCAGGAGCCACCACAGATACCCTGCAAAGGGTGCAGCAGACCTGCAGACCCCATCCTCAACCCTCTGAAACAAACAGCATTTAGGAAAGTGTGGCAAAATTCAGCAAATTTCAATAGAGTGCCCCAGGACAGTATTAATTCTGCTTTGTGACGTGCATGGACTGCTAGCAAGGGGGTTATGAGGGAGGCAGTCATGCAAATCTGAAGAACTTCTTCCAATTACAGTAGATTTGTTGATGAGTTCTGCTCTTAGAGAAGTTCATTCATCAACAGGGACAGAAGAGACTCCATAGAAGGGCATAAAAGGATATAATATGGTAGGAGAAACATTGGGAGAAGAAAGGAAATGTAGAGGTCAGTCCTGCTAGGGAAAAGAGAAGGGGTTTGACATCGGGAAAGTGGAATTTGAGGAAAAAAGTGTTTCTTTCCTCAAAGTGTGTGTAGAGAGAAAGGAATCCAGAAGTCCAGCTGGCTCCAAGAAGGGGTTGTCCCTGATACAGGTCAGGGCAGGAACGGACATCAAACCTTATTCTTGGGAGCAGTGAAGATTTGCCATCTGGGGCCAAGAAGTCTCTTCTCCAGCTTCTCTAGCCTGTCTGGAGAAGTTCACAACCACGTCTCTCCGCTCTATCCCTTTCCCCACGATAACCAGTATGCCAGAGCTAGCAAGCACAAGGGGTCCTTGCAGAGCACAGGCACATAACACACGAAAAAGCATGCTACCTCACACTCATCTTGTGTATTGTATAAGGAAGAGCATGAATAAAAAGTATCTCAGAATTTGCTCTGAGACATCTCTCTTCCAGCTCTGCTCAACGTGGACCTTGGAGAAGAGAGCTGCCTTGGTCCTCCCAGTGCTGAGCCATCAGCAGGGCCCTCTTCAACGAATCTGTCTCTGCATGTGATCCAAATCTTTTCTGAGAGGAGGTCTGGCATGTCTGCAGGAGCCAGGGCAGGGAAGCACAGGAGTTCCCAAAATAAGCTTAATGGGGAGAGAGGGACATCTCCTCCCATGTCCAGAGCTGGCAATAAAGAGCTGCAGGAATGGAAAATACACTGGAATGGGGATACCAAAGACGCATTTCTAAAAGACACAGGAAGGTACTGGGCTGGGAGAGGTGGGTAGGTAATAGGCATTGCAGCAGAGCAGTAACAGCAATGGGTATGTCCAGGTGTCCACAAAACAATCTTCACAATGTGGCATGTGTCTCAGCACCTTAGGTTTCACTCTCCCCTCTGCATGGTTGTTTCTGCACAGGTCAGAGGTCTACATTGCATTCACCAATACATTAACAGTCTCAGCGCTGATCTTTAGGGAGTTCAAGTCCTCAGCTGTGCAAAATGATCAGGATCTAACTTAATAATAACAATAATGATTCCAATAATAATGGCAGTGGGATCATAGAGCCTTGGTCAGTGCTGCAAATGCCAGATACTCTTTTAAATCAAGTACTACCACTTCTGTCATCAGTGCCATTAACCTCATGGGCTGAGACAGCATTAGGACAGGTAGCCCTAGAAGACATTGTCTCTAAGTCTTCAAAATCTGAGGACTCTGACCTGCATTTTGTGAAGCCATTAATTTAAGAGATTCTGAGCAGGGGAAAAACTCATGGAAAGGCTTCAAATACATCACCGTGGAATGATGATGGAAATGCACCATTGTGGAAATATGTCATAAGAATGACTAAACCTGCAGCATAAGGCCAACAGCAACATTAAGGTGGTGGAAAGCATTTCATTTATTCCCATACTTCCAGGACACTTGGCTTCTTTGAGTTGCATGGAGAGATTATGAAGCAAATGTGGTCGTTTCTTTACACTGGACCAGCCATGAAGGCACACCAGCTATATTTGAACGAGCAACTTCTGTAAAAGCTGCATCTATTAGTGCCTTTCTCACCTCATTGAATTACGGAAGGAAGGGCAAAAAAAGTTGAGCATGGGCTAAGGGAAAAAAGGCATATTCTCATCCAAGATGTGAAATGAGAAGGGAAACCAGTGAGAGATGTGCAAACCACCGTTTGTGATTGCAATATCCCTAGACAAGTTATTATATCAACAGACCTGTTTAGAAAGAGAGAGGTTACTACAACAAATGGAAAAGGAGAAAGAAGTGGGGAAAAAAGTAAAGAAACAGGATTCCAGAAGCAGACTAGAGCAGGATGGAATGTAGAACACAGCTCGGTAAACCCAGGTGTGGCCACTTCCCCAGATCTGAAATAGCCAAAAGACCCTCAGAAGCCATTACTGACTTGGGAATTGTCAGATAATCAGAATCTGCCGACTACCTCCCCTATCATCAGCCCCAATAGGCCATACTGGACTGGAGACATCTCACCCACCTTCCCAGCAACAAAGCAGCTCCGAAAGTTCAGTCACTTTATAAAATTTTGGCTGGACTATATGGCAGCATTTAATGGTGAGAGGGGATGACCAGCTTGTCTTCACCAGGCCCCGAGATCTCCCACCACAAAGCAGCATTCCCAGAACACTTTCCCCAGCCACATCAGCTTGCAGAGAGAAAACTCTCCCAACCGGAAACGGCAAATTAGGAGAACATGATCTCTTCTCTGTGATGCCTTGCCTGAGCATCCCAGACACGCGCCACGCTGACGCCATCCCTTCAACCCAACTAAGACGGGAGCGGGCCGGGAGGAATAGATAGGGAGAAGAATAAATAAACCTGAAGGACATATTTGTGGCATGACTCGGAAGGAAGAGAAGCAAAAATTTCATAGAAATAGAGCATAAAGGAGGGAGAAGGGGGAAAGAAAGTCTCCTTTATGCACCATAGCTGCTCGGGGGATACAGACTTAAAAATAACATTGATTCCTGACCTATGATATCTTGGAAAAATAGCCCCAAACCCTTCCAGGCTGTCCAAATTCCGAGAGCTGACGTCAGCCCTATTCAGAGGGATATTCCCGCCGCCCCTCTTCTGGAGACATGATGTTTTTCTGGCTGTCGCCTGCCATTCCCTTGACACTAGCAACATTTTTTGTCAACCCTTAATTATAAATAACTGTAATTTCCTCCATTGAGAGATCTGGATGGTTCTGAGCTGTGTATGGGGTAGGGAGAGCCACTCCAGTATGGAGAGATGCTCAGATGAATGGAGGAGGAGAGGAAAGGACCCTGATTTCACCCACTACGGCATGGAAAGCACAAATATCCTCCTGTTTGCATCCCCAAAGACACAGTCAAGACCTAAGCAACTCCAGAATGGGCAACTCCAATTCCCCTCAATCCACATTTCCCACTGGCATCCTTAGCTTAGACAAGGAGCATGTAACTGGCGTCTTTGCCTGTTGCTTATTGACAAGGTCATGCTCTCCCTTTTCTTCGGCACTTCTGTTATTTTCCCAGGGGGAAGGCAGAGCAGCCTTTGGTCTCCACAAACAGCCTAAATGACAGACCTCTTCTCTGCTCCCCAAATAGCTTCAATGCCTACAAGACTGGAGGATTCCAAACTAGATGGTATTTACAGCAGGGTGGGCACTGCAAGCCAACACACAAACACAAGGCAGGCCAGAAGGACACATGAAGGCACATCTATCAGCTAAGGAGCCAAAAAAACCCCAACCAACCCCAAAGAATAGGGCAGAGGATAGAAGAGAGACAGAGAAGGGCCATTAGGTTTTCCAGATTCAAAGCAAATGTTTTTCCAAGAGCATCCAGAACTCACTGGTGAGCAGCTGGCTGCATGATACCACCTTGACCTGGGGAGTATTTGCAACCCTGGGAGAATGGAACTCACAAGAATCACAGAATCATAGAATGGTTCAGGTGAGACCTTAAAGATCATCTAGTTCCAACTCCCCTGCCATGGGCAGGGACACCTCCCACTAGACTGGGTTGCTCAAAGCCCCATCCAGCCTGGCCTTGAACACTTCCAGGGCATCAAGAACTTCCCTGGGCAACCTGTTCCAGTGCCTCACCACCCTCACAGTAATATCTAATATTCCTAATATCTAATCTAAATTTCTCCTCTTTCAGTTTGAAACCATTACCCCTCGTCCTATCGCTACACTCTCTGATAAAGAGTCTCTCTCCGCCTTTCCTGTAAGCCCCCTTTAGGGGGTGTCCCTGGTCTCCCCGGAGCCTTCTCTTCTCCAGGCTGAACAATCCCAACTCTCTCAGCCTGTTCTCACAGCAGAGGGGCTCCAGCCTCTGATCATCTTCATGGCCCTCCACTGGACCCATGCCAACACATCCATGTCCTTCTTGTGCTGAGGGCTGCAGAGCTGGACACAGTACTCCAGGTGGGGTCTCACCAGAGCAGAGTAGAGGGGCAGAATCATGTTACTCGACCTGCTGGTCACGCTTCTTTTGATGCGGGCCAGGATACAGTTGGCTTTCTGGGCTGCAGGCACACATTGCCTGCTCATGTTGAGCTTCTTGTCCACCAGCACCCCCAAGTCCTTCTCCTCAGGGCTGCTCTCAAGCTATTCTCCACCCAACCTGTATTTGTGCCTGGGATTGCCATGAAGAATATATGGAACAGTACAGAAAGATTAGGGATGGGAGGGCTATGGACTGCCATTATTAGAAATGAGTGTGGCCATGAACACCACCTAAAATGATGGTATTTGAGGTAACAAGTCCAGATATGAGGGCATCCTTCATGACAGGTTCTCACCTGTGATACTGTTGACTTAAAGTTCTGCTGAATTGCTCTAGCTGCCAATCTGACTCTAAGGCAGGCTTAGGTACAACACTGCATGCTGTTTTACTTGTGGGACTCATGGTTGGCAGAAGGGGAAAAGCATGGACCTTGTTTTCCTCTACCACAGCACAAGGGATCCACACTGATGTTTGTGTGGTCCTGGTGCTGGATCAGAAGCACATGGCTCTCTATGGGACATAATAATGTGCTGTCATCATACTATCATAGAATCTTCGTGGTTGGAAATGACCTTTGAGATCATCGAGTCCAACCATACACACCTACAATCTCTGTCACTAGAGCGTGCCCTGAAAAAAGGAAAGGAAGATGAAGTCCAGCAGCTTCAGTGACTGTGTCACCATAGAATAGTGGAATCAGAGACTCATAACTGTGGATGGGGAGGACCTCCACACGTCATCTAGTCTGACTCCCTTGTTCAAAACAGGTCTAATTAAATCAGGTTGCTCAAGGCCATGTCCAGCTGAGACCTGAACAGCTTTGAAGACAGGTTTCACAGTTTCTCTTGGCAATCTATTCCAGTATTAAACCACCCTCATGGTAAAAAATAAAATCCTAATGTTTAAACCAAATTTCTCATGTTCCAACTTGTGTCCATTGCTCCATGTTCTCTGTGTCACCCTGTCACATCAAGTGGGAAAGCCATCAAATGACTACAGCTTTGAATGGAAAACTATTACTGCACTAGACTTTACCACACTAGGGTCTAAAGACCCAAAGCTTCCTTTCTGATCAGTTGATTCCATCCATGATTCCAGGCCTTCCTGGAGAACCCTCACTTACCTTTCTCCTGCTTTTCCCTTGGACAATTTTGACGCAGCCCTTGGGGCAGACAGCATCTTTCTACTTGTGAATGTAAATCAAGCTCTGAGCTGGTTTGGTCAAAGGAGAGGGCTTGACATGCTCTGGGGAGATAGAGTTGTTACTGCTTTTCCAGGCAGTAACATCTGGCAGTAAGAACAGGACCACTAGTGGTGCACAAGGGGGAGAGAGGAGAGGATCTGCTAATCTATGGGGCAGTAGAATGGACAATCAAGCTGTAACACAAGCCTGATGTGGTTTAAGGTAGAAGAGCAGCAAGAGTGGCACTTTTTAGTGACAGTCATATCATGACAGGAAGTCTTGGGGCCACGAAAGTGGCCATTACCACTGAAAGGCAAAAGGTGGCACTTCCAAATGAAAAGCAAGGCCAGCATGTACCCCATGCAGTACCATAAATCAAACTGAATTCTCTGGGTACTGCAAAGGATGCAGTGTGTAATGCCACAGGAATTCCACTGCAATTCAAAAATAGGAGTCTTTTCCCTGTGGACATTTCACAGGGGATGTGGGAGTGGGGTTGAGTGGAAGCTATCCAAGTGCCCTCCATGGACAGCTGGAAAATACTTGAAAGTCAGCCAGCTCCAGCTAACCATACAGCCTAATGAAGTCACAAGGGATTCCTGGCTCTGCTTTCATGTCCTTCATCCACCGCAAGGAAATTCCTCTTCCTACTCCCACCAAGATAGGAGGCTCCCTTTTTCCCCAAACCTCTGCTTGACAAATGAGGAATCCCTCAGACTTCCCAGGAATAAGCACGAGCCTGCCAATAATATTTTTGGTGCATGGACAACACATTCCCCCAAGGCTGCAAAAGGTTAATAGAACACGCAGCAACCTTGCTTCTGAGGCAGGCGGCCAAGAGCCCAAGAGCCACAGATCAATCCATGAAGACAGGTGCTGAATCAAGTGGCACGAATATTTTCAGAGAGCAGACTCTTTAAACTTTCCATATCATCAGTGAGGAGAGATGCTCCTCCAGATGTTGAGCTAAAGCGAACAACTTCTGATTCACCCCACCGAAGGACTCCTCTCCATGGTGACTCTTTAGGGGAGGTCTAAAGAGATAGTCCTCCAGAACTGGGCTCTCTGCTTACATACGCAAACGCTCCTTGCTAGAATTTGTGAACCCTCATTTCTGTTCCCATCACGGGCATTCCCAGGTGATCCTCAGCCTTGCCTCCCTTTTGCCTTGCTGCGGGCAGACAAAGCCCACTACCACAACATAAACAGGACATGGTACCATCTTGGTACAGCACACAAGCCAAGATGGGTTACTTGGTCTGCTTCCAGACTAGATTGATGGTGGTTCTCATGGATTTACCTGCCCTGAAATTTCTGGTGTTAACGCAGCTGGGGGGATGCTCTATTTTTAGGAAAAAGCTTAAGTCCTTCTGTATTTGTTAAAACTACTTGCATCCCCACAACCACGGTCTAAGAGCTCTGACTCCAGTCCAGCACTATCCTGGTATGCCACAAACATCATTGGCAGCATCATGACAACTTGACAAGGCAGTAACAATCAAATGTCTCTTATCTGGACAGGCTTTGGTAACACAGTCAGATACAAGACACATGCAAGAGGTGAAGGGAAGGCTGAGGAACAGCCAGACTTTCACCTGGGATCACAGGAGATAGATACAACCCTGCTGGAATAATACCCTCTATAGTCCTCAGGGGTCTCTCAGTGACTTCACTGCGTGTTGGACTCCAGCGAAAGAGCATTTGGGTACGCAAAGGATGAGGGCATCATAGACCTCTTGGACATTCCTGGAAAAAAACACCATTGAGGCACTGACAGCATGAGTAGAACTGCCTAGGAAGCAGCCATCATTGGCAGCACCACTTAAGAGACAATTTAAAATTTGCATGAGTGGCTGAGTGTCAAGATATGAAAGAGAGTGAAACACTTCTATGTGAGGTCCCTCAGGATCAGGGATTTCCCTTATGCATAAGCAATTCCTGTGGGATTCAGAGGTAGTCCTCAATCTCCATGTGGGAGATGGGATTTGGCTTAGGGATTGAAGCAACAGCAGATGTTGCAGGGTCAGAGAGATGCACTGGCAAAGCCGCAGACGGGATCAAAAAGACAAGTTGTGGTTCGAGGCTGTGACCCTTCCATATAGATTTACTGGGGAAAGGGACCAAGAAGGCTGCAGATCACTAGCACACAGCAGGCAAGCACCCAGTTACATCAAATGGTAGCACACAACTTCCTGAGGTCAGATTTGGGAAAGATAGACAATAACTTTAGTGTTAGACCAGAAATCCCTGCAGGGAATTTTGCCCTGAGATAGGCTGAAGAATAAGTGCTGCTAACAATGGCATGGCCCAGCTATTCCTGGGAGTGTTTCCTAAAAAGTTATTCACTAAGTCACCACTGAACCAGCCAAAGGCAATGCTATTTTAGACCTGGTTTTGGTAAGCAGTGTAGTAATTATGGAAGAGCTGATGAAAGGGAGAAAACTTGTCCTGAACAAATGATGAGTTGATTCAGATTAACTTAAATGGAGGGATGAATACAGGTCTTGAACTAAGAATTGAAAACCAGGACTGATCAGCAGACACCACTGCATCTGAGGTGCCAGGGAGAACAGGGTGAAATGGGAATTCCCTGAAATCAAGCTGACTCCAGTGAAAACAGAGAGTGAAAGAACCTTTTAGAAATAAAAAGAGCAAACAAAGGAAGTAGCAGATCCGCTGAGCGGGGAAGATGGAGCTGAAGCTCAGCGTCATTGAGATGCATCTCTGGACAAAATTAATGTACGGGCTCCACTTATATTCAGGATTGTGAGGCAGAATTTGAGCTTCCTTCCAGTCAGGCACAACAAGATTAAAGACATGGTACTGGAGCAGAGCTCAAGATAAAGGAAAAAAAGGTGGCACCAGTTAGATGGGGACTGAAGTGCCATTTGGACTTTGTGGGAGGGAAAATGAACCACTGGGAGATGGCAGCAAGCCCCAACTCTGAAAGGGTTTGGATGTCGAGATACAGAACAAAGGACAAAAAGCAGGAGGGAAGAGTGCAGAAATAGAAATGTTCATAGATAAATAAAACCCATTGGATGCAATACATTTGCAGTAGGAGCCCAGGGAAATGCCACCCCGAAACCAGGAGGACTGACCGCCGGGCAGCTGGAGAACAGCTAATATGATAGATGCAGTGGTGTCTACAGGGGTGAATAAAGATCATAATGAGACAGACTGATCTGGTTGTCCTCTGACAGACCTTAAATCCTCTTGCAAGCTTCCACAGACTTTCACGTATAAAGGTCTCCATGTTAATACGTTCACCTTCCTATCCCATCTTTCAAAAAAGTAATGGAAATGCTCAAACACAGGGACTGATGTAGATGCGATCACCTGAAGGTCAGCGAAGGACATGCAATGACCTCTTTGGGCAAACTCTGAATACACTGCCAAGGATGGCAAATTTTTAACCAGCTGCCTGCACTGACTGATCCTAGACCCTGCCAGCGCAAACACAGGCAAAGGCGCGTGCTGCATTTCCTTGCCTTTCTCTTGGGAAGCCACAGTCGGGCATCAAGGACTTGTCTTTGCCTCTGACACCATGCCAGGGCACCTGACTTCAGGAAACCCACGTTAATTCCTCCCACCAGCCTGCTCAGAGACTGTTTGCTTTTCTGCCACGTGCTGCTTTCCTCTCTGCATCTTGTTACAGCTCTATCAACTTGCAGGGGGAGGGAACAGGGACCAGTTTTAAGGCTGGTTGCACATGGCACACTGATACTCATGGTTTGGGGGTTGAACAGAGGATGATCCCCCCCACTTACATTGAATACATAAGAATAAGCCTCAGGAGAGGTTTACCCCCAGCTGTGTCCTCGCAGCATGGTGGGCACCCTCAGGACACCCATGCTGATGGGTGCACACCCCCTAGCAGATCTTCTGACCTCCCCTTCCAATGCTGTCTTCCAATACAGCCCCCCCCTTGCAGCTTCTCGTTGGAAGCTTTGCCAAATTTTTGCTCTTGGAGGATGCTAAAGAATCTGCACCATCAACCCGCAGCCCCTGGGACTTCTGGCCAGCTGTCCTGGTTTCATCCAGGAAGGAGTTAATTTTCTTTCCAGTGATTGAAAGGAATGTCAACAATAGTTTCAGTTGTTGCTAGGCAATGTTTATGCTTTTCAAGGACTCTTTTCAGCTTACCATAGAAGCTGAGAAGAAATATAGTCAGAACAATGGAATGGCCAATAGAATATTCCATAACATCAATGTCATGCTCAGTATATAAATGGGGTTAGCTGAGGGGGGTAGGCTCCTGCAATCACTGCTCCAGACAGTGCCAATTCCCCAGGCAGTGAGAGTGACCTGTGTCATTATTATTATTGTTAATTTCCTTTTCTGATATTGGTCTATTAAACTGTCTTTATCTCAACCCATGAGGTTTTTTTTAATTTCCCCTCCTTTTCTCTGTCTTATCCCTACCCTTCTTGGGGGGGAAAGAGACGGGTGAGCAAGCAGCTGTGTGGTCCTAGTTGCTGGCTGGTGTTAGATGACCAGTACTGTAGGAGTGGGGAGTTCCCTCCACTGCTCCTCTGAAGGAACAGGGATATTCAGTGGCTCTTCCTTCAGCACACATTAACCACATGTGCATCAGGTGCTTGGATCATTGAAAAACACTGGTTTCATGATGTTTGTGCTCTCAGGACAAGGCTGGCATGCTGTCTCATTCAGCTACTAGTTGCCATGCATATGATGGGCACCACGTCCTGTCTGAGGGCCTCTTGGGATGGCTCTGCTGAGAATCACAGCCCATCTTCACATGCCTGTGTAAGTTTCCTGCCTATAACTGAGGTACCACCAGCCCTAGAATACCTTAGGAAGAGGTAAGGTTTTTGAGAACCACTCATTTGGACCCAGGCACCAGCATTTTGTGCAAGTTGCATTTCAGTTTCCAAAAAAATTCCAATGGTTGCGTCTCCCTGATAGACCTCTAGTCTCCCCTGAGCTCCTGGAGGAGTCAATCCTGCACTGCAGAAACCACCAATACCACCCACCAACAATCCCAAATGGTCAAATCGTCCTGGTGCCTGACACAGAAGCCATTACATTATGATCCCAGGAGAAAAGTCCAACACCACTTGCTCTAGGGTTACATGTTTACACTCTCCCCAGGGACAAGAACCCATGTGTTGCCCTTTGCCTGACTCAAATTAAAATCCCTTAAGAAGGGGAGGGGACACCAATTAACCCCATTGCCTCCTCCATTCCCATCACAAATACCATCCAACATCATCACGTTGCTGGAGGGAGAAGGGGCATCTTTTCACAGTGGCCTAATGGAGGAGTGATCTAGACATGGCCCCATAGCACAGACACCATACCCCACTAAGAAAGGGCTCAGAGAGGCGACAGGGCAGTGGGAGAGGAGCGCTGGGTCAGGACCAGGCACACACAGAAGAGAAACCCAGGGCTGCGGGAGGGAGCAGAGGCCGGCGGTGAAGTTGATTGAAGGAGGCATGAAGGGAGACAAACAAAGGAAGCGTGGCCTCTGGCTTGGCAGGGACTATCTGACCTCTCCTCCAAGGGGGCACGGCAGCTTTCGGCTGAGGCTGGCAGCCAGCCCACGTCCTGGGAGTTGCTGCTATCTGACGGAGACAGTAAGCAGCAAAGCCCTAATCATAAAGGACAGCTGGCTTGCAAAGCTCCCTCCTGTGCTTCTCTGCTGGGCCAAGACGTGGGAGCTGGGGCTGGGACCCCTTTCTGCTGTGCTGCTCTTCCCCCATCTTTGGTGCATCCCCCAAAAACTGGAGTCTGCCTTCTGAGGGAACAACAACCAACAGAGATGGCCCTTTGGGTCACCTCCTGAGGTGGACCTGCTAGAGCTGTAACCCTCCACCACCAGTGCTCAGCAGGGACCTGCCGGGTCTCTCTGCTCCACAGCACATTTTAGGACTGGCACAATTCTCACCTCCCACACATGGGAAGAGTCACCAGCAATGTTGCAGTGGGGACATCTACTGTTCCCACCCCTTCTTCCCCACATTGTCAAGCTCTTGGTGACCAGCCTTCCATCTTGTGAGCTACTTTTCACCCAGAGGCAGCCTGCAGGGATCCCCCGCAGTCCCACCAAATTCATAGCCCTACAGCCTCCTTTAAGGGTCCACCACAACACCAGCAGCTCCAAAGGGCTTCCTTCCTAGGGCAGAGAGACAAGGACTTCATCTTTGCAAGGCCATTTTCCAACTGCTTTTCTTGTGCAACCTCAGAGGTGTGTCATCCCTGGATAATTCAACATGGAAAACCCTGTGCCACCAAGAAGAGACACATAAATTTAACATTTCTTACAGTACTTCAACCCTAAATCATCATTTGGTTCTGCCAAACAACGGAAGCCTGTACACACTTGAAAGTTAATACAAAGTATGCCAAATGTTCCGAAAAAGGTCCTGCGGGAGGCTGGCTTTAAGCTTGTGTTAGCACTACTGATTCAGCCCATGAACCTTCCTTTTTGCCCCCTCAGGGAGGACAGATCCATGCAAGTCCCATAAACTTCCTGGCTTATGTGACAATTCTTGTGTTGCTTAAGCATAATGGGCCATCAACTTTCCCCTGGGATAAATTTGTCCTGGCAATCTGCACTTTAGTGCTCTACATCTTAGGGGAGTTGATAGCATTTGGGGTTTATTTTAATGGGAGTTGGTAGCCATGATCAATTGTAAAAGCTCTATTTCCACAGAAATGGGTATTTAATAGATTTTGAAAATGGTGGTTATTGACCCAATGGGCCTTAATGGCTTAAAAACCATCTGATTGTAGTATGTAAGAGTAAATGCATATGATTTTCAAATGCATACTGGAATAGGTAGTAAAAAAACCTTTTAAATTGCAAGGACCTGGTCAATAGGGAGTTTCCATTTGCTTATTTGGCCTTTCTATTTCTATCTGAGTGAATCATGGCCATCTCTCCCTCAGAGAGGCTTACCATTTCCTCACGGGTGAGATCATCTTAAAACACGCGACCCATCTGAGACCCACCGAGGTACGGGGATGTCTTTCATTAGACCAGGCAGCGGTACAGAGTCAGGCTTTCAGAGTGGCTGGGCTCCCAGCTGCTCTTGTGGTGGGAGCAGAGGGCACACGGGCCATGTCTCATCCTCCATGGACCGTGCATCCCCGTTGCTCCCAGGCAGAGCTCCTCGGGAGCTGAAAAGCCACACATGCCTCAGACTCCTGGATTTAAATTCAACCTACAGGCTCCCAGTTGATGATCCTACAGCGAAATTCCCAGAAAGAAATCTTGGTTTATCTGGGGCTAACACATACCAAAAATATCAATAGGAGTGAACTCCAAAGGAATGTAGTAATTACTAAGAATTAATCCTGCAAGCAGTGAACAGGCTAAACCTTCATATTTATTTCATGGTGTCTACGAGCACTGACTGCAGCCTGCCCCCCAGCTAGGGCATGTATTTAGGGCTGTCACCCCCACCAGCTCTCCAAGGTCTACAAAGGCTCAGCACAGGCTGCAGTTACTCCCCACCTTTGCCCATCACAGGGGTAACTCCCCTCTCCTGGCTACCTTTTTTTTGGTGAGCCTGCAGGAACACAGATGCCCAAGATACATCAGTCTGTGGGTTCAGCCATTGCAAAGAGGACAGCCCAAGCCATGCATGTGCAGGACAGCAGGGCTGGCTACCTGTCGTAGAATCATAGGGTTGGAAGGGACCTCTGGAGATCATCTAGTCCAAGCCCCTGCCAGAGCAGGGTCACCCAGAGCAGGTGGCACAAGAACGCGTCCAGGCAGGTTTTGAATGTCTCCAGAGACAGAGACTCCACCACCTCTCTGGGCAGCCTGTGCCAGGGCTCTGCCACCCTCAAAGGAAAGAAGTTCCTCCTCATGTTTAGGTGGAACTTCCTATGCTCAAGTTTGTGCCCACCTCTGTAGAACAAGCCAGAAAAAAAAATCGAGGACCTGCAAAATCCCAAATTTCAAAGAGACATCTGTCCTCCTGCTCCCTCTTACCCTCCCCTTCAAAAACCCCACAAAGCAGGAATTAGAGAGTTCAGAGCCGCAGCCTGTTGCTTCTCCTCATCAGTGGGATAAGTAAATGAGACAAATGCTGCAGGTCACAGCCTGTTTCCACTCTAGTAAGGTGTCTCGCAGGGCATCCCCAAGTAGATCTGTAACACAGCATCCCACCTGTTTGCAGCAACACTCACCTCCACCCCCTGAACCCCAAGAGCATGCAAGGAAGGAGCAATGCTGCTGACCAAGTGCAGACTCTGGGTGCAAACCCCAAGGCTTGCAGGTACCTGGGTGACTGGGCCCCACTGGTTTGGGCTTTCCACCTGTGCTCAGCACTGACCATCACTCTCAGCAGGCATGAAGGAGGTTCAGACCACCATGGGGGCCTCTGAAAACCCATAACCATTTCTCCAGAGCACATGCCTGGCCATCTATGAAAGCAGAGATCTAACAGTGTACCTAGCAAGTCATGAAGCTACTGCACATCTGTGGGGACTGTAAGAAGGAGGGGGAAGCTGTCATCATGAGACATCATCCCTGAAAACACAGAAACAGCAGTGGGGACTTAATCAGAAGAATTCCAAAGAAACAGAGTTAAAGATCCAGTTTTGAACACTTTAGGGGAAGAAAAAGAGCCCTGCTAGGGAGAAAGGCAGCAAAGCATCAGCTTGGGGAAGGAGAGGAGCCCAGAGTTGCCCTGGGTGGCTGGATCCCAAAGCTCAGCAAGGTCAGCATCCTGGCTCTAGCACCCACCAACCTGCTTTGGAGACACTCGCTATCTACCACATGGGGTAAGTGTTTACCTTCTTTTGCTAACATTGATGCTGGCTGGCAAGACGCTGGCATTATACCGCTGGTGTGTGAGAGATGGCAAGCAAGAAGCACCGTGAGAAACAGAGAAATACGTTTGCAGCCCCTTGCGGTTTTGCGAGTCAGAACTCAATGGTGGCAAGTTATTCTAGAGCAGGCTCCAAGCTAAACAAAGCCAGGTACGGTTTGCTTTCTGCCTGGATTATTTGTTTCAAATTAAAATAAAAAAATCTCCCAGGCCAGGATTAAGAACTTCTTGTCTGTCTAAGGTTGCACAGATAAACCCTGTCCCATCTAATTCACAAGAGTAGGTCTGGTGTAAAGCAGCTTTCTCTAACTTTTTGCCTGCAGCAAAAATACAAAGCAATGTTCCAGTTTTAGGGAGGTCTTAAGGTCTCTGCAAGCAAGTCAATGTCCCCAGGAGCCTGAATTTCAGTGCCAATTTTTAAAGCACAGTTCACAATCTGCTGAGGGAAGGCAGAGGGGATAACATGGGTTGGTGCAATGCTCCTGGTCTCCCCCAGCACTGTGTGGGCTTCAGGTGGCTGAGCAGAGCCTCAAGGCCAGGAGGCTCAGCAAAGCACACTGGACAGAGGAGAACTGTGCAAATGAGAGCATCATTTTTTGCCTTGCATTTAGCCAGGACCGAGCAGCTTCATGTCCTTTCATTAAATGCCTCTTTTTCCCATCCAGGGACTAGGAGGCAGGAGGCCAGAACCTCAGTGCCAATAGCAGCACCTCATTGCTGCATGACTAGGGGGCAAGATGTCTAAGACTTCTGTGCCTTGGTTTCCCTGGCTGAACAGCTGGGATTATGCTTGTCCACAGCACAGGCAGGTGTTTGCAAACATCTTGGAAGACTTTGCCATGCAGGGTTTTCAAAGGTGCTTAGAGAAGTCAGGCACGCACACCCCACTTCTGTTCCATGGAAAGCAAGCTTTTCACCAGGTGACTCCTCCTTTCCCACCCATCTTCCACATCACCCTCCTCCACAGGGCAGATGAGAGATGTGGTGGGAAAGAGGGAGAGCTATGGACTGGATGGGCATGGTGAAGATGACCCTACAGCACATATGCCAGAACGGATGCTCCACACTACTGCCTAAAGCCTGTCTCCAGCCAAAGAGCTGGTACTGATGCACGTCACCACCAGCATCATCTTCAGCACCAGGTCTCAGGAGACAGAGTGCATGTGGAGCTCTGTGCTAGGGCTGGAGTCAGTCCAGTCTCTCCAGTCAAGGCTGGAGAGAAACATGGACTAACAGGTAGCAGGATGCAGCTCAGTCCTCTCCTGAAAGAAAGCACGGCTGATACAGAAGAACCAGATCACAAATGGTTTTCTGCACAAATGGGGGCAGGCAGAGACCGTAGCTTGAAGTCATCTCCAAAACCTGTTCTTGGTGACCACCAAGCGACAAGCAAGAGCCAGTCTTTCTTCATCAAGCCTCCCTGACTTGCAGGGCAGCAGAAAAAGAAACACAGACACTGCAAGGCTGGGGAAGGATTGAGACAAGCCCACAGGAAGCTGCAGTGCTCGTGCCCCTCAGCAAGGCAGTATGGCCTTGCAGCACAAGTCAACGAAAGGGTGGCAGGAGACCAGAGTGCCACCTTTCCAGTCTCTATCCTGCCTCATTGGTTCAGACTGAAAGCTCCTGGGCATGGACAGGGGAAGGACCGTTTAACGGGGCTGACAACAGTGGGTGAATTTGCTGAGCAGGGATGATGCTCCCAGAAGCATTAAGCTAAAAGCTTCCAGTTCCTCTGCAAGGGGAACCACACAGCCCTGTGGTCGATAAATCTCCCTCAGGCACTCTTCACCAGGATGGTAGTGTCCAGTCTTGCTAAAAGATCCAAAACTTTCCTACATTCACCTTAAACTTCCTACTGAAGGGCAAACACTTGCAGTGTTGATATTGGTCAGGGAAGGGACTGAGACAGAGAAAAAGAGGAAAAGAAATCTCTTCAAGCCAAACAAACCCCACACACACTTTTTTTTTTTTTTTTTTTTTTTTTTTTTTTTTAGCAAAGGGAAAAACCAAGTCCCAAGCCTCCAACTTATTTTTAGGTCCAGGCAATTGGGTGTCCCAGCCGGAGCACAGCGCGCACAAGCCAGTGTTCTAAAAATGCCTTCCTCACGGATATAAAAAGGACTTGAGATAATTTATTGGGGAAGTCTTCTTGTACTGTAACAATCATACGTTAACCACAAACAAAAAAAATCCAAGGCTGTCTCTGGTACCCAGCGCAGCCCTTGGCAGGCGACAGTCGCAAAGGCTCAGCATCCTTGCCCTCCCCAGAGCTTCCCGGCCAAGTCCTCTGCCTTGTGCCATCTCAGTGGGTTTAGGCTCTGCCAGACCCATTCCCTCTTGCCCCATCACCGTCTGCAAAGGGGCAATTGAATTTCCTAAATAATGGTGGTGGCTGGGCCAAGAAAAACTAAAAGCAGTATGTTCACTTAACGACTCCAATGGCCGCAGCTCAGCATGCCAACCCAAACGCATGATAAATCATCCCAGAGACCCCGTCAACACCGAGCTAATGGAGTCCCACCGCACAGCTGCCGAGCTCCTCGCCACCCTGCCGTTTCAGTTCCTGGGGTCTCGCTAGCCTGGCCACGGTCTTGGCTGGCATCCTGCGCCTGTGGGCAAGGGTAC
Source organism: Larus michahellis (assembly GCF_964199755.1). Classification (NCBI taxonomy): domain Eukaryota; kingdom Metazoa; phylum Chordata; class Aves; order Charadriiformes; family Laridae; genus Larus; species Larus michahellis. The sequence continues at coordinate 22,822,053 of NC_133903.1, read as the reverse complement.
CAGGTCGGATGAGGAGGAGTCCTGGTGAGGGCTGAACATCAGGACAAACAGTGACACCCCCACCCCCAGCCCTCAGACACATGCTGTTCCTTCACAATTGCCATCCTGATACAATCAGCCTCTGGGACAGTGGTGTTTGCTAGAACAATAGCTCACATCTGGGACAGCTGTTTTCCCCGAAAGCACCCAAGCTGCCTACAGCTGCTGGGCAGGGATCTTCTCCCCTCACTAACACGCAGATTGTGTTCATCCTCTCCTGCACAGAGGCCGCCACCCCCGGGGGGACCTGGAAGACCCCTCAAGGAACATTGCCTGGCAGCTCCATACTTGCAGGAAGGCTTACTGGTAGGAGCAAGAGTCGTCCTCCAGCACAGGGTTATTGGAAATTAACCCTCAAGCCTTCAACCTTGGTAACAAAAGGAGTGCATTACTGCAGATTTTATTTCCTACCTTTATCACTCCAAAACACATGGAAGAACATTTGGGCACATGGGCAGCATGCTGCCATACATGTAAGCTGTTTCGGCTAGTGGTGAAACCAGGGGCTGGAAACCAGCCCTCAGACCCGGACACCTCTACACCTTCATGTTCATCTTTCAGCCCCACTACTCTACTTCCCTGGGGTAACACAACAGAGCTCTGGTCCCAGTGCAATATGAAGCCCTCTGCTCTTGACCAGTGTCCCCAAGACCTTGCATGGTCCTGCCAGACAGCTGCCCCTGAGTACCACCTCCCCCCAGGAAGAAGTCACTCCTGCAGTCCCACTGGCCTGATACCATGTGGGCGGGTTGAGTGCTGCCACGTGTGACCTGGCTATGTGCTCCTCTGAGAGCGTGCCTCCATGCTGGAGCCCCCATCACCACCTCCTTTGCCACTGCTGACATTCTCCCCATGGACCTGTCATCATTTTATGTCACAGACAACAGCCCTTGGCCCTTCCCTTTACCACCCTATGCTGGAGAGGTTATAATCTCCTTCCCTTACATATTTGTGAGAAAAAAAGCCCCAAATACCTAAAAGTAGCCTCATTTGTGGTAAAGTTCAGGAGATACAAGACAGCTCTTTGCCATGAGCCTGGAAGGGCTGCATGTAAAAACAAAAAGACCAGCACACTCAACTTCTTACGAGAAAGACACAAGGACAGACAAGTGCATCACACATAAGGAAAGGCGCAGCCTTCAGGGCAAACAAGGAACCAGAAAGAAGCAGCAAGAGACTAAGTAAATAATATATATCTTGCAGAGAAGGTGAAGGTAGCAGGCAGAGGCCAACACATGTGCTTCCCCAGCGGTGGCATAAATGTAAACACATTGCAGAGCCCGCTAAGTCACTCTGACCAAATGCACAGTGCCCGCATCTTCTCACCACCAGAGTCCTTCCTCCTGGAAGTACATTAGAGAGTATTTGGCATGTAACAACCCTTTAGTAAGTGTCTGATGCACTGTGCGAAAGGTGAGGAACTCTGAGTCCTCCATTGTCACATGCCAAATACTCTCCAACATACTTTGACCAAGAAGTTCAAAAGCACATCCAGGGTCTTCAGCCCTAAGCTAGGGCTCTGGCTAAGCTGAGTCACCCAGAGGCACATTCACAATACCTGTACAAGCCCTATCACAAGCAAGGAGTTTGGTAGACATCCTGCCCACCTGATATAATGGGCTCTACCAAGGACAACCATTTCTATCTTTGCCAAGTTTTGAAATCAGTAATCAATGGGAAAGCCCAGAGGGAGTGGGCTTTCCTACAAGGAAAGAATAAGTTTTTTGATGAGCTCAAATCCAACCACTCTCATGAAACTTTAAAGCATGCACCAAGAAATCATCAGACTCCAGGAAAAAGCCCTGTACCTCCGCAGCCCCAGCAGGTCTACTAGAGGAGAAGTAACAATCTCAGCAGCCAGTGAACCAATCACTGCAACCTTTGAGGTCCCTAAACTACCTATCTCCTCATCAGCAGACTTACGAACCCTGAGACTTGAGTCCATCACTTTGTCTTTTGGGAACCACCGTGCTAATATTTGGGTACAGGCCAGTAGGATTTCAAGAGGTGCCAGAGGGAGCTTAAAAGCAGCCAGGGCTTAGGCCCTGAGCAGGGGCACCTCCTAACTATGCTTTCCTCATGGGAACATCAGGCAAGCAGATAGTCTCTTCCACTCCACATCTCACAGGCAGTGAGTTCAATAGCATGCAGGTAACACCTCAAGTGACAGACCACCACAAACAGTGAGTGAAGGTGTCTGCAGACACCTACCTTCTCCACTTGAATCTGTGCTCTACAACAGTGTTGGTAGCCTCAGGTTGTTCCCAAAGCTTATGATTTTAAAATAACATTGCACATATCTCCCCTTTCACCGTGAGAAAGATCTGCTAAGAGGTCCTATAACAAGGAGAAGTAGAGTGCAGGGGAGCATCTAATTTGAATGTCTGGTTGGGATTATGGTCTGGGCTGGTCAGCTGTGCCCCATCCTTGCCTCACCTGCTCTCAATTTTACACCTTTTATGCTATCAGTCCAACCACGTTCAGTGGAACATCTCCTGACAATCAGCTGCTCAGGTGCCAGAGAATAGTTCCGAGTGATTCGTTCATCCTTAAGGGCTTGCCCATGAGAGACATGAGGTTAATCTGGATAAGTTTTTGAAGACACCACTTAAAAAACGAGAGGCTCCCAAGCCACCTTTAGCCATTTAAGCATCCTTCCCTTAGGAAAGGAGACCAGCTAAGCCTGCATTAATGTCCTGTTAATCAGGTACACTTTAATATCACAGCTGTGGTCATCCCAGTGGAGGCCACCAAGAGGCTGGAGATGTCTCATTATTTTTCACCTCCTTTTGTCGCTTTGGTTATTTCTGCCATTACTTTGGGTAGTGAGATGAAAGGCCCAGCAGCTCTGCCCTTATCCACTTTGCTCTCCAGACTCCCCTCCAGTTTTCCTTTTCACATTAAGTGTGTCACACACCAGATTCTCATTCACTAACTGCCTGAGGGGGACCCTCACTGAGTGTTAATTGCTGTTAATGAGCTGTTGCTGCTTTTCTTCCAAGAGCACCAATTACAATAGCACTCAGGCACGAAAGAAGATGCCTGTCTGCAGCAAATCAAGGCAAATTTTGCTCCAGACCCTGGCCTTGCACTGCCAGCAACTCCTGGAAAATGCTTTAAATCAGTACCAGACTGGGTGAAAGATGATACTAGGCAGCTCTCCTGCCATTGCTTGTCCCCTTTTTTCTTCATGATGGGTCAGGGTGAATAAGAAGTCCCCGACTTGCTTCCTACTGCCCCTATTGAGGTGCCTTGCAGGGATAACTATACTCAAGCGTTCACCTGAGCTCTCACTCAAGTTTCCATCTAGCAACAAGCACGCAGTCCCACCGGTGAGTTTTGCATGCAGGTGGTGGCCCAGTTGGCTCAGAGCACAGCGGGACTTGTCTTGTCACATGTGCTACTAGAGGAGGTGCGGGAAGGACTTGGGAAGATGGCCTGGTGTTGTGCACAGCAACAATGCCGTCATTTCAGCATCATCCCCTACCCCAGAGCTGGGGGCAGCTCTTATCTCATCTACACCATCCCTCATCCTCCTACCTCATCCCCACCAGAGCTTCTTTCCAAACCTCATTCCCTTCCCCTGCTAAGCATGGGTGAGGGTATATGCTAGCACCAAGTATGGCCTTGGAAGCATACAGAGATGTTCACCAGCTGAGTAGCACTAGAGCTACCACTGTTCCTAAGGCTTCTCCCTCTGATTTGCCTTTCTCAAAGCTGCAGGCCAAGGAAAGGAGATTTTAAATGAGGGATGTGCTAAGATAGTAAAAGCTTTTGCATGAGTGCTTACGTCAAGACAAGGTATCGAGACCCTTCACCAAAATAGACTGAATCTGTCTACAATGCTGGTAAGAAATTGCCCAGTGTCTTATTCTTTCTCATTTGGGTTATTTTTGGCCATACTAAGAAACATTCACATATGAACCACTCTTTGTGAGAGCCTTGAAATGAAATATAGCACAGCTGATTTACTCCATGAAAAAAAAAAATCCCCAAATTTTTGTCTTGCCACCTTGATCTGAAAGGAGATTTAGAAAGCACCACCTGAAGCAGGGTTTCCTTCTCCCCCAGCTCTCCCAAAGCTGCAGCTTCTTCCTGGGCTCTGGCACATGGTTCTCCAGCATAGCAGAGCAAGACACCTTTTCCTTCAATCACAGACTGAGCGCTGTTGTTTGGATCAAAAAGCCTGGTTCCTATTGGGCTGCCTTTCCACAGTTTGTTAAATTTTACTTTGCGTCATTTCTCCCGTTTTGGCTTCTACCCTAAAAATCCTTCTGTAAGTTCCCCGGCTGCCCCACTCCCCATAAATGTTCATTTAAGTATAAGACCTTATGAGCAAACCCAGAGGTACTTGCTCAGCGGGAGCTCTGCCTCAAAAAAAAAACCCTGAGGTAAGGTCGCCTGCTCATATATCTTGGGATTCATCCACCGATTTGGGGGGAAAAAACACACACCTGGCCATGCCCTCGGGTGACCTCAAGCTCACCTTGGTTTTTCCCAAACCACACTACCAGTTTCTCAATGGTTTTCCCCCAAACATATATATTCTTCCTCAGAAGCCAGGGTACCCTCAGCAGAGATGAGCCCAGGGAGGGTGGGTGTCCACCAGCGTCTCTGAAGAGGCTGGTGAAAGGCAGCTCAGAAGAGCTCAGCAGCAGCAGCAGGATTCAACTCATGCCCCCACATTTCCCAAATGCTGGGCACGCCGGATTTTGTTTTTTAGAGCTCAGCCTACAAACAATCAATCTTGTCTTCTGTGCAGGCCAATGAGGTTTGCGGAAAGAAAATTGCAAAAGATTTGTTATTTCCCTAGCGTTCCCATTTTCCCATTCCTTTCCCACAGAAGCAAGGTTTTTGTTTTGGTTTGGTTTGGTTTTTTTTCTTTCCCAACTTTCAGGGGAAAATCCTGACAAATGGAAGCCCTGATTCATACCAGCAAAAATCTGGCCTTTTTAAATTTAAGGTGGAGCTCTCCTTGTCTGAGGATGAAAACATTTCTTTAACTGCACACAGAGGGCAAGGGCCAAGCCTTTGCACTGCCGAAGCAAAGGCTGGGTGGCATTGGGTGCTTGTGGCCACCACGAGCAGAGAGCCGTGGTGCAGGCAGCAGAGCTGCTCATCTCCCCCGTGCTCAGGAAAGCGCTACCTGTGATCACTCACAGGGATGGGAAACAAGGGGACCGGCAGGCACAGGGTAGCGATACTGGCTGTCACCAAAGAGACTTCCAGGGGTGGGAAAACATCTTCTGGGGGGTGCTCAGGAAGAGGCATGGTATGAGGCTCCATGGCTGGTGGGATGCATTGGAAGAAAAGCTCCCCATCCTCCCATGTTTTCTCAGACAACTGAAGGACATACGAGAAAGGGTCAGGAAGGGAGGAAGGGAACCACTGCTCCTCTCTCATCACCAGCGCCCAAGTACAGACACTGCTTCCCTGATCCATCCATGTCCCACCTGGAAAGCAGCAGAGAGAAGCAGCTGGCCACAGCCTACCTGCTCACAGGGGAAAAAACGAAGGAGAAAGAAGATCAAAGGAGCCATGTGTCCCTAAAACCCTCCCTTGCAGATTTTCTGCCCGGACGCTGCCATCCATGCTGTACCACTCCTGCTCTAGTGGGTGCCTCTGCCCATCGCTGAGAGCCGGCAGCAGGGAATGAGCAATTTTCTCTGACAACGAGGCAGAAATGGCTTAAAAAAAAAAAAAAAAGGAAAACCCATGACTTTTTTTTTCCCTTCCCTGTATCCAGCCAGAAAGCACATTTGGCAGAATCACTAGTGCTGGAAGCCATCAGCAGGGCTGCCAGCACTTCAGAGGCTCTGGGGAGGAAGGCAGGCATGCACAAACCACCAACTGCACCAAGGTCACTGTCCCCGCTGCTGCGGGGCCCCCGTCACATGGAGGGGGTGCCCCTCTCCATCCTGCCTCCGAAGGGTCCCAGGGAAAGCAGGAGTCCCCTAATGCTGTGTGTTGATGCTCCACAGAGCAACGTGTGCTCTGCAGGACATTTTGCACCTGCAGCACACAGTAAACGCACACATCCTTCTCTGGCACCAAGCTGCTTCCTCACGCCTTTGCCTGAAGAAGGCAATTTGCGCCAAAACCACCATTTGGCTTTGAGGTGCAGGGTTTCATCAGACCCTGCCCATGCCCAGCCAAGGGCATCTCCCCATGCGCATCACTCCCCAGGGTGAGAGTCAGGGAGGCTCACGCATGCCAACCCACACCTTACCAAATCCTGCCGCTTGCACCTAGCAGCGCTGCCTCCTCCTTACCCCAGCACTCAGGCAAAGGCGTTTAGAATAAAAATTAAGAAATCGTGTTTTAAACATGTCCAGAGAAGGTGGGGAAGGGGCATCAATCCTCCCTCCACTGCATCCCATGCAGGGAGGTCAGGGGATGTCAAACCCTTTGCATGGGACTGCTCTGCCCACCCCAGGGATGCCCATGGACCCGTTGGCATGTCACTGGAGACCAGCAGCTCTGCACTGAAAATCCCCCCGGGGGGGGGATCCCCATTACCCCCACCACTCATTTTGGGGGAGAAAAACACTAAATGTCAGGGCATCACGGAGGGGTGCCATCCCACGTCATAGGATTTACCTGCCCTCAATACCCACATCCCCTGTCCCCGTTGGAAGACACACTTCCACGTTCCCACACTGGAAAGCGGCTGATCAGAAGCAACATCCAGGCACAGAATGGGTGTCAGGGAGAGGGCGCACCCCATCCCTTGATGTGCCACCCCCCCATAAGCCCTGCACCTACCGCTGGGGCGAGTCAGGGTCGAAGCAGGTCCTGGCCACATCGGTGGCCCATGGATCGCAGCAGTCGCCGTCATCGAAGTCATCCAACATGTTGTTGCACTCCATGTGGCAGACGCCATCACGGCGCTTCCAGGAGAAGCAGCGGCCAGACCGGCGGCAGTCCCCGCCATCATAGCCAGTGAGGGGATGCTCGCACTCAGGATCGCAGCGCTCATTGCCCACCTTGCTGGGCTCACAGCCCAGGAGGACAGTGCGGCGGCGCAGCGAGGAGTTGCGTACCTCCAGCAAGCTGAGCTGCCAGGAGATGTTGTAGGGTCGGAAAGCTTCGCTTAGTGCCCGGTGTTGCCGCCAAACCTGCTCCCGGCTGACTGTTGGACGATTGCCGCTGTCCTCCACCAGGTTCACCACCCGGTACCGCACCACCTTCCCACTCCGCAGCGGCCAGTGCCGGTTGTAGTGGGAGACCAGCTCCACGTTATCGCAGGCAGTCTGCCCGCAGGCAGGGGGGCCCAGCGGCTGCAGGACAGGGGACGGCGGGGACAGCAGCACCTGCTGCTGGGGGAAGTCGCCCTCCCGAAAAGGCACCCAGCGCTCCTCCGGGGTCGTAAAGCCAGCAGCCAGAGCCAGCCCTGCCACCCCCCCAGCCACCCCCTCTAGGAAGGCACGCTGGAGATGGGGTTGGGACAGGGCTCTCCGCCACAGGGCCAGCCTGGCCAAATGTCCCCGGAAAGCATGCGCAGTCCCCCAGGCATCCCCTCCCAGCAGTAGTGTGCGGCAGGAGGCCATGAAGGCGCTGTGCAGGGGCCCCCCCTGCCCACCAGCACGACCCACCCGTGTCCCATCCACATAGAGGGCCATCCACCGCCCGTCGTAGCTGGCGGCCAGGTGGGTCCATGCCTTGGGACGGTAGCGGTGGTAGCTGGTCACCTCGGTGGCAGCAGCCGCCCTGTCTGTGCGGAGGGAAAAGAAGAAGCGGGCGTCCTTCTTGCCACCGAGCTGCAGGGCGCGGATGCCCAGCGCCCAGCCCTTATCGCTGGCTGTGTGCGAGCAGTTGTCGAAGATGCCTGCAGCGGGGTTGGGGATGGGGATGGAGAGAGAGGAGAGCTGGTGAGGACCAGAGAGAATTGCCACTCCTCCCCAGGGTGCAAGCTGGGTCCTCAGGAGTAGGACGGCTCTTGGCAGGGCTGCAGGGAGGCTCCTGCTACCGCTGCCGTGGATAAGGTGTAGAGAAACTGGGCAACAGGTGCTGCACCAGGGGGCACAACCCAGCCCCTGTCCAAAATCTTTGGATGAGCAGGTGGAGTAGCCAGGAGGGACAGCAGAGAGATGGAGAGGCAGGATGGAGAGGGGAGGAAAAGCGTGGACGGGAGGTGAAGCCAAAGAGAGAGGAGTTTCTGAACCGCTCTTTGGAGCAATTCTCCTGTGGGACAGGATTAGAGGCTAAGCTTTTTATCTGTGGGCCAAATCTTTTAAGAATTAGAGCACAGCAACACAAAGCAAAGCAGCCTCTTCCAGGGACTGCTTCCCCAACAGCTTGCAGGCAGATTTACAGCTCTCCTTTACGCTCCAGTTTTCCTCCCAGTCATGCATCCAGCGCAGGCAGGTGAGGGTCAGAGAGGGAGACAGAGGGATGCGCTGCCTCCAGCTGGGCGAATGCACACGTCAGCCCCTGAAGCTCTCCTGAGCATAAATCCATCCCCAGCAATAGGTTCAGGCTCAGCCTCTCCCTGTGCACCCAAGTGTGTTGCAGACCTGTGTTTTAGGCTGGTCAAGACCTAAAGCTTTGATGACTTTTCTCCTGTGATGTTGCCACAGCATTGGTAGATAAGGGGAGAGCAACTGACGTCATCTACCTGGACTTACGCAAAGTGTTTGACACTGTCCCACACGACATCCTGGTCTCTAAATTGGAAAAGCATGGATTTGATGGACGGACCACTCGGTGTATAAGGAACTGGCTGGATGGCCGCACTCAAAGGGTTGTGGTCAATGGCTCAATGTCCACGTGGAAACCAGTGACGAGTGGCGTTCCTCAGGGGTCAGTACTGGGAGCGGTGCTGTTTAACTTCTTTGTCGGTGACATGGACAGTGGGATTGAGTGCACCCTCAGCAAGTTTGCCAACAACACCAAGCTGTGTGGTGTGGTTGACACGCTGGAGGGAAGGGATGCCATCCAGAGGGACCTGGACAGGCTTGAGATGTGGGCCTGTGTAAACCTCATGAAGTTCAACCAGGCCAAGTGCAAGGCCGCCCGCTGCCTTGCCCGTCCCTGGGGATGCTCAGCATGACACTCTGGGGAAACTGTACCCACCACCGGTATTGCAAAGAAGCCAGCAGAGAGAGGCAGAGGCTTTCATCCAGGGGATGTGCCTGAAGCCAGGTTACCATGACCCCACGTCTCCTCTGTCAGCCCTCAGAAAAGCAGCTGGCAAAGGTCACTGCTGCACCCCAGGAAGCAGCACCCTCCCTCCATCCATCCCTTTCACTGAAGGCAAGACGGGTGGTGGCCTCTTGGACAACACACGATTGTAACCACCCTGGGCATGGATCCCTGCCACCACTCACTACAAAGGCATACACGCACAAAGCCTCCGTGGGCAGATGGGATTTGGCAAACTCTTGTTTTCTGGTGGATTGTGAAAGGGAAGCAGAAAGACCAGGGGAAGCTGAGACGGAGAGAAGCCAAAAAGCAGAAGGCAGGCAAAGGAGCCTTGCAGGCATGAGAAGGGAAAGCTGGAGAGTACTTTTGGGCTGAGTGCTGGTGGAAAGGTGTTTAGACCTGCACATTCAAAAGCCATCTCCTAGTATTTGGTCCTCACTGTGGTTGAGGAAACAGGGTTTGGTACCTCCTCTCCTGGGAAGCCTCATACATTTCATCTTGAAATGATTTAGAGTGCCCAAATTTGACTAAACACTAAGGAAAAAAACACAGCAAACAGTGTCAGGGGTGGAAAAGCCTTCTGGGATAAGTGTGAGCTAGCATCCTTGCAAACCCATGCTGAAGCCAAGCCAAGCATGGAAGTGCCTGAAGCATTCAAAACTGGCCAAAAGAACCTTACACGAGCCTAAAACCAGGTCTGGAGACTTCATCAAAGGGATGCAAGTAAGGTCAAGGTCAGCTCTACAATAGGGGCTGGAAAACCACTACAGCAGCAGATGGTGCTTCCTAGACATGGCCAGGGATGTCACCTCCATTGCAGCAGCAGCGATGGAGCGTGCAGGCAGAGCAGCACGTCCCACAGCCAGGAGCCACTGCAGAATGGCAAAGCAGAGCCATCTGGCACCAGGGCCTGACATCTCCCAAGGGACCCCACAAGAAATCACCAGGGGACCAGTTTCAAGACCCTGGAATTTGCCAAGGAACTTGGCATTCTCTCCTGGGGCAACCCACCAGGAGGGGAAAGAGCTGTTTGCAGAGGAGGTGCAAGGCGATCTCAGCACCTGTGAGTGCAACTCTGCCTCTGATCCGTCAGGTGGGAAAGGGGAGCTCTAACCTGGTTTGTGATGTTTATCAGTGCTTAGGGTGATAACTTTGGGGTTTAAAGCAAGAGCTGTTGGCAACAGTGCAAAAAATTGAAGAGAAAGGTGTCTGCCAGGAAATGTCTGATGGAGAACAAGCCTCCAAAGAGATGGAGTGCACAACTTTGTAAGAAGCACACTCAAAGCAGCATCTTCTCCTGCTGGCGCCAGGAGCTTTGCAGCACGAGGAATAGTTCAGCCATGCGTTGAGACTCAGATACCAGGGGGAAATTAGCTGCTAAAGCTCTGGAACGTCTGACACAGGTCAGGAGCCCCTAACTGTGCCATGAGAGCAGCCGGCCCGAGAGGGTGGTCACCCCTCAGGGCATGCAGTGGTGAGCAGCTTGGGGACCCAAGGAGGACACCTAGGTTTAGACACAGCAGAGGTATGAGATTGCATCTGGTGAGGGATCTTCTGACCCAATAAAACCATCTTTGATCTCAGTAAAAACAAACCTCAGCCTGGCACAAGGGGACACCCCCTTGGGATTTACCAGAAGCAGAGCAGGCATGGATGGAGAGGAGAGAAAAAAGGCAGAAAAAGAAATGACATCACATGAAAGGACTCTCATCTGCTGCCCAAAATGAGAAGGATGTGGAAGATGCCACTCTCCTTCACAGGTGGTGGCAGTGGCAGGGCGCTGGGGTTAGACCCCAGCAGAAATGCCCCCCGTGCAAGAGGGACTAAGAGGGATGAACAGCCCCATCCAGGATGGCCCTAAGACAAAATGCGACATCTACAGGAATAAAGCCCCAACTCCTGAGCCTTCAGTCCAGGTAACAGTCGCACCAGCCAACAGGACAGCTTGCTTTTGCCCAGACAGAGCGGCTCAGCCTGGCCTTATTTCCCAGGTAATGACACTGGGAGATGCTCAGTTCTGTCCTGCTTTCCTCTCGCCTTCCCTTGCACATGGACACCTATAGCATCTCTAGCTCCTCCACAGCGTTGGGACACCTCAGGGCTCAGTCCCCTCTTTACCGACAGAGCAGGAGAGGCAGATCAGAGGCAGGCTCAGCACCTGCTGAAGGGCTGGCAGCTGCCTGCATCACCTGCCCACACGAAATGCCAGGAGCACTGGCCTGTCCCCCTTCGCCACCTGCACCTGCAGTCCCAGCTGCAGTGAGAGGGTGGGAAGCAGACAGTGACTCAGACAGCTGGAGGTGCCTGGGGCTGACTCAAAACCTGGAGCCTGGAGGCCAGGGGATATTACCCGAGTGAGTGCCAGCGCTCACAGGCAGCACTTTCAGCACTAACAACCATCCCACCCTCCACAAGGAAATTACAAAAAGAAAAAAAAAAAATAATAAAAAGCCTGCTGGCTAGCTGGGAAAAGTAAAACCCAACACGTGCAGGCCAGACCTCCGGATGCAAACAGCTGTACTGCTGATGCGATGGCGGGGAAGCGTGCTCCGCGCATCCCCAGCCACTGCCTGCCGGCAGGGAGGCACCAAGGACCCTGGTGGGAAGACGAACAGGGAGGTGAACGCTAGGGAGTTTCCCTCTACATGGCTGATTTCTCACTCTCCCACCCAGCTTCCAGCCTGTCCCTCCTCCCTCTTCAGCAAAGCACACAGCAAAGGTGTGGCTATCTTCCTGATGAGCCAGGGAGAGAAATTAATGAAAAGCGCCAGGTAGTGAGTGAAGGAGACAGGATTTCAGTGAAGAGATTGCAAGTGGAGGGAAAATTAGGATAGAGGGAGGGTTTCCCCAACAAGCTGGCTTGTCCAGGGTGGCACAGAAACACAGCAGCCCCCACACTGTCCCAAGTGGAACCCCAGACATCCCATGGGAGCAGTACATCTTGGCGCTGCCACCCATTTCCAGCCTTGCCCAGCATCACTGCGCTGCCCTGCCTATGCTTGCACCCTCCTGCAAACGTCCTGTCACAGCTGCACGAAGCACCGCTGCAGGAGGTGACATCTGCTCCACTCTGTGCCCGTGCTCTGTCCCCTCTGGCTCTCCATCACCTGCCTGTTTCTTAGCTTGGTGGGGTGAAGGGGTAATTCCCGGTAGAAAAACCTTCTGTCCCGGGAGCCGCTCTGCAGGGCCCTCGGAACCGGGAGCCCGGGGAGGGAGGGAGGAGGATGCCGATGCCGGGGCCGGGGCCGGGGCCGTGCGTGCGGCGCGGCTGCCACCGTGCGGCCGCCCGCCCCGGGGACCCTCGAGAGCCTGGCCGGGCAGGCGGGGAGAGAGCGGGGAGCCGCGGCCGCTCAGCCCGGCGGGGAGCGCCGGAAAGCCGCCGGCGTGCCCACGGGCCACGGGGAAGGAAAAAAAGGGGGAGCAGGGAAAGGTCGGGCGGAGCGCGTCCCCCGAAGGGATCTTCCAGCTCCGGGCGGGAGGAGAAGGAGAAAACAGACAGGAGCCGGGGGGCGGGGGGCTGGAAGGACGGGGCGGGGGGGAAAGAGAGGGGAGGGGATGTTTTAGGATTTGGTCTCAAGGGAAAGAGGAATATTTCGCGCCCGGGGCGCGGGGTTTCACCTGCCACAGCGGAGAAAGGAGGCGAGCCCCCCATGGGGGTTTGGCGGGGAGGTCGCGTCCCCATCCCTCCCTGACCTGCCCGCCAGCGGGACGGGGTTTACCTGCGATGATGGCCGGGTTGCTCTGTCCGCCCTCCGCCTTCACCCACACCTCCAGGGTGAACTCCTCCCGCGGGATGTCGGGCAGCGCCTCCGGCCGCGCCGCCAGCTGCTCCCGGCCGCCGGAGAAGTACAGGGCGGGCAGCAGCCGCTCCCGGAGGGAGCTCGGCACCTGCGGCTCCCGGCCCCGCAGCCTCTCCCTCCGGACCTGGCCGTCCGCCTCGCCCCCTGGCTCCTCTCCGCCTCCCCCGGCTCCCCGCGGTCTCCGGCCCCGCGGTCGCCCGGAGCCCGGCGGGGCCTCAGCGTTGACCACCCCGTGCGCGCCGGGACCCTGCGGGTACAGCCCGTAGGGGTGATGCAGAGGGGCGGCACGGCGTCTCGGCGCCTCCATCCCGCAACCGGAGACCGGCGTGGGGTCGGGGCGCCGGCTGTCCCCGCGGGCCAGGCTGAGCACCGCCAGCAGCAGAGCGGCCAGGGGGGCCCCGCCGCGCAGCATCATCCTTGGGGACGAAGGCGGGGGGGGGGGGGGGGGCGGCCCCGGGGGAAGGGGGCGCTCAGGGGGGCGGCGGGCGGCAGCGCCGGGGCATCCTCCCCTAGCCCCCGCCGCAGCTGCTGCCCCCAACTTTTCCCCGGCACCGCTCTCCTCCCCTCTGTTCCTGCGGGAGGAGGAGGAAGAGAAGGAGGAGGAGAAGGAGGGTGAGAGCACCGCTGCGGGGACCCCTCTTCTGCCTGCAGCCGGGGTTCCCGGGGTACGGCGGCCCCTGCGCGGCTCTCTGCGCTGCCCGGCTCTGCCTGCGGGAGCGGGGGATGCGTTAGACGCTCTTATCTAGAAAGCCCCGAAGAGCTCCGCTCCCCCCCCCTACCCAAGGAGGGGTGTGGAGAGGGGGGCTGCCTTATTTAAAGATGATTATGTCCAATCTAATAAACCCCGAGCGGAGCATCGCCCTCCCTTCCCTCCGCCCTCCCGGGCGCTGCCCAGGATGCTGGCGGGGAGGGGATGCGGAGGGGACCCAACGCCCGGAGGGAGCCCCCGGGGCTTTGGGGCAGCAACCGGCAGCACCTGCCCTGTCCCGGGCTGCACTTGGCTCGGGCCATCAGCCTTCTCCACTGCCTCGCTCATTCCTGCGCTTGGTAGTCCTGTGCTTGGTAGTCCCGTGCTTGGTAGTCCCGCACTTGGTTTCTTTTCCTCCTTTTCTTAATTGTTTTTTTTTTTTTTCTTTTCTTTTCTTTCTAAGTTGAAACGTGCCCGTGTTTTTTTCTTGTTGTAGCTCAAGATGTGATATTTACCTGCCCTCCTCACCTCCACCCTCCATCTCCATCACCTAGGGGACAGGAAAGGAAGGTGAAAGGAGGAGACACCCTTTCACCCTCAGCCCTCCCTTGGCAAGGGGAGAGGTGGTCCCCAGCTCAACAGTGTGAAGAGTCCCAGGGTGTCCCCTCAGCCAGAGATTCTGCTGCTTTTTCTCCTTTTTTTTTTTTTCTTCCCCAAACAATGATCCCATCTGTTTGACACATGCAGAAAGGTGGGCTGGAGGCACCTTATCTGGGCAAGAGGAAAAAAGCCACCTACAGAAGCAAAAATACCCCAAACCCCATCAATGCAGCAAGGAGGAAGGCAGCAGTGGGAGATGCATCTCACCCACCACCCTGCCAGAGGGTATGGCACCAGCACTGCAAGGGGAGAGCGGCTCAAAGCACACGGGTGAGAAAACAAGCCCCCAAAGCTTCCTCTTGGATCCTGAGACACCATCACACCATCACACGGCACGGGATACTGGGAAAATTTCAGCAAGGAGATTTGCTTTTCTTTTCACTATTTTTTTTTTTTCACTCCCGAACACTATCTGTGGCGATCAGTCTGAAGCAGGGTTGCCAGTGAAAGCTGGGAGGCCCCTTCCAGGGTACAAGCTTTCAAACTAGCGAGGCAAGAGGGAAGAGATTTAAGAACAAACAGCAGGAGCTGGCTGCGTGTGGTTGGGGTTGGGTTTTTTTGTCTTCTCAAGGTGCAAGAGTGATGGGAGGAAGGGCGGAGGGAGGGGGCTGGTGCTTAGTCGGGGGAAATAGAAAAAAAGTAGTGCTGGAAAAATGTGAGGGTTAGGAGGGGTGAGCACAGTGCTCCGCTGAGCACCTGGGAAGGAGGAAGGAGGAAGGTAGGTGCAAGCATGCAGAGAGGTAAGGGCATGGCGAGGCTGGGCTGGAGGTGCCTAGAGAGGATGGGAGGATGTGCAGGGGATGAACAAGGCCAGGCAGAGTGGGGAAGGCTCATGCAAAGGAGCTCGAGCAGCTCCTGAGGACCTCTGGGATGTGAACAACGTCCAAGCACAATGCAAGCACCCATCACTCACAGGGGAGAGGCAGGAAGAAGTTTGCAGCTCTCCTGCCTGCACCAAACACACCAGTGCCCCTCCGCTGGCAGTGGGGATATTGAGATAACCCAGCCTGGCACTTGGCACTGGTGAGGTGGCCCAGCAAGAAGTCTTGTCCTGGGGCCAAGGCCAGCAAGCATTTCTTATAATGCGTATTTATTCAGGAATAAATCGAGCTCCTGATAGCCCTGTCTACCCGGGACTGATAAGAAAGAATCCCACAGAAGGGCTTATTTTGAATGGCGGTGACCTTATTAAGCAGTTATTAATCATCTTGCCACACAATACCTTGCCCGACCCAGTCATCAGACAGGGAACTCCAAAGAAACAAGACCACAAGACCCTCAGCAGCTTGTGCTGCCATCCAAGAGGCTCGGCAGCGCTGCCTCCTTGGGGACAGCCTGGCTGGGATGAATCCAGCATCAGAGCAATAAAACCCTCCAAAAATGCACCCAAGTGAGGCCTCTATATATAGGCTCTGGCCTGGGCTAAGCCACTCGCTTGACAGGACTACACCCGCAAACAAATAGTTCTGCTGTCTGTTGGGCCGGTGTGGAGCAGGAGCTGCAAAGCAGGAGTGAAAACCCATCAAGGAGCCCCCTTTTTGTAGGGGAGATGGGTGAGAGCAGAGGAAGGCTCTCTGCCATGCCATGCCCCCAGCTCCTCCTGCTCTGCCTGCCTCAGCCTGAGCCTGGCCAGATTTAAGGATTGACCTGAGAAGGCATTACCCCCTGCTGGCTACAGCATGCTCTCAATCAACGGGCAGGCAGGTTCCCCTCACAGCCGATGCCAAGGTGGGGCCTGGAAGAGGCTGGTGAGGTTGACGAGGGCAGGACCATGGGGGCACCTCACCAGGCTGGGTCAGCGTCTGAGGAACAGAGATGCCGGGATGCTGTTCCCATCCCCAGCACCACTTCAGGCTACAGAGGAAATCCCTGTTGTTTCGGTAGTTTTCCTTCATTTTCCCAAAAAAGGGGCATTTAGCTTGACTAATGTGACAACTTCGCCGCATGTAAAGCAAAGACTGGACCCAGGGATAAGGCAAGGGACTTGAAGATGTCAGGGTGGTGGCAATGCGCCCTCGGCACGTTTCCTGTCTCTCAAGGAAGTAAGGAGGGCATCTGTTAGAGGTCCCAGCTCAGAGCCAGGCCACCTAGGCCAGGGAATGCAACAGCCCTGCATCTTCCAGGGATCCCTGCATGCAGCATCTGGAGCGAGAGGCCCATCCCAGGCAGGGTCCAGCTGCAGTTCGAATCTACTGATGCCCAGGAGTAAGAAAGGATGCTGAATGGGAGGCAGGAGTAGGACAAAGTGGTGGGAAAGCATAGGTTTGGCTGGGCATTCCCCATCCCTCCCCCACACGGTGTCCTTCCTGGCACGTCCCCGCTCTTTCGACCCTCTGGGCTACAGGTCTCTGCAGTCGGCATTATTTGGCAGGGGTGGCGTGGTGTGGACAGACAGCTGAATCAGGCAGATGTCGGTGCTGGGCAGGGGCAGGGGACCTGCGTTGAGCCCCTCACCTGGAGCCTCTGGGAGGAGGCAGGGGGAAGAGGGGAGCCCCACATGCTCATCAAAGCAAGGCAGGGCTGTGGGGTGACACCAACACAGGAGTGGGGTTCCCAGTGAAGGCTAAGCCCACACCAGGGAAAGATGAAGAGCAGCGTTTTAGCTGAAGCAGAGGCCAAGCAGTGCTTTTGCCCATGCCTGTTAAAAGCCATTAACAAAAGCCTTCCTCTCCCTCTGCTCCTTAGGAAGCCACCAGTGATCTCAACATGGGAATAAAGGCTCTGGGAGAATCCAGCTTTTTCGTTCGTGGCCAGGCAGCCAAATACTGTGAGCCCGAGACAGTAAGCCTCAGCAATCAAAGCGGCAAGCGACAGCGACCCAGCTCAGGGCACAGCCCCAGCCCTCCCTCCTCTCCCTCCCGAGCTCGCCTGCTTTTCCCAAGCAGATTAGGAGCCTGTTCAAATGCACAGGACCCCCGGAGGTCAGAAACGCTGGCCTCCCGCACCAGAGGTTTGCTTGGGAACTTGCTGAGTTTCCTGCTTCTGGTAGGTCTGGAGATAAGCCTTGGTGTGCAGCCGCCGACGGTGCCAGCGCCGTCAGGAGTCCACAGCCACACACTGAAAATCCAGCAGAGAAACTTCTGGAGCCCCCTCTCTTGTGTGTTTATGCCTTGCAGTTGGGCACATCTCATAAAGAACAAGAGACAACCGGGGAGCACTCCCACAGGCTGTCTCGCCTGGAATCTCCAAGGTCTGATAGAAAGGCTGAGCTCCTCTACCCCTCCCTCTGCCCCCCAATGCCTAGTAGGGTTTCTCCACAGTGTTTGGTCCCATGAGTTTGGTGACAACAGTTTCTCCAAGCCCCTCTGCTGAATTTGACTATACCCACCTCAATGAGCCATGTACACAACCTCAGCTGCTTTGGCAATGGAGCCAAGGAATGAATTTTAAATAACAGTGAAGAATAACCAGCCAAGGATACGTCTGCTCCATCATACTCACACCTCACATCTGCCTCCCCACCTTCCCTCTGAGCCACACAGCCTGCAGACAGTGGCTGGCACCCCCATGGTAGCAGGGATGGTAGGAGCCCATGGAGGAAGCCAACTAGCCCGGCACTCATCAGGGCATCAACTAAGGCACTTTGAAGCTGGTTCATTGTGTCATCATCGGGTACAGCTAGTTCAGAGCAGCCTTGGATGTCATATGAGAGCTCCGAGCTGCAGCAGAGCTGTGCTTTGAAAGGCTCTTGCAAGCCTCCACTAAAAACTATTTCCTTCCATTTGTGAGGTGTGGACGATGCAGGTGCTCAGCATCGTCCTAGGAGGAAGACGCTCCCTAGACAATAGGCCCCAGGTCTCCTCCTGCACCCCAGAGTGCAGAAAGTTCTTCACCAGGAGCTTGCGGGTGCTAAATTAAGACCATCCAAAGAACAGAGAATGACCTTTGCCAGATGGGGTTTCTCAAATATTGAAAATTATTCCAACTGCTCACAAAAGGCAGGGACTTATGTGCCTTTATGGAATGTAGCTCTTCCAGCAGCTGTGGAGAAAAAGCATACAAGAAAAAGCAGGGCGAGAAAGGGAATCAGCCATTCCCTTCCACTCTGCCACCGTCATCGGGGAGTTTCAGCCTCATTAAGTCAGGATTGTTCAAGTGCATCTCTGTATCCCAGCTGGGTGGGGAGCAACTGCCAAAGAGACAAGAGGCACTGGCTCCCATGCCAGTGTCGGAGGCAGGATCCCGGAGGAGGACCTGAGCTCTGCAGGCACCCGCGGGAGGAGCATATTGCTACAAACACAGCAGGGACTGCCTCAGTTTTCCAAAATCCCGACCTAGCAGAGCCAAGGTCTGCTGGCAAGAGCTCCAGGAGAGCACCACGCCTGCGACAGCTCCACCGGTAAATCCGAGTGGGATAATTACATGGCCTTGCTGCATTTTCACTGTTCGCATGCCCACACCAACATCTGCTTCTCAGTCCCCTTTGGATGTGCTGCTCACGCGATAGCATCTCTTCCCTGGCTGAGCACGACTTTCCTTGCAGGAGTGTCAGAGCAATTACTTGTGCAAACAAGCCTCGCCATCTCCAGACAGCCTTTGCTCTGCCTCTTGCATTTATATACACTTTCCACACGTTGCCCAGGCAGAAAAGCCCTTTGCTAGAGCCAGTCGATAAGACAAGAGTGAACATTTAATCTGGCACAGGTATCTGAAGGACGAGGGGAGAGTGAAAAGGCTTGTGCCAACCCAGCATGGCAGCTTTGCAGATGCAAAGCTCAGCAGCTCCTCGAACTCCTGTTTTAACGTCTCTCCACTTGACCAGAGCCAGCGAAGAGCTGCTGCAAGAAGAGCAGGAGCAAATAAGCACATTGGCTGGGGTGGAGGCAAAGGGTCTGTATTCGTTAACTTTGTTGCCTCTGTCCTCAAGGTAAAACAGGATTTTTGGCACTGGTTGGCAGTGTGAATTAGAGGTGCCTCCTGATTGTTGGTCTAAAACACACTGTCATTGTGACATCCTCTATCCTGCTCCTGGGCCAGCGAGGAGAACCTGATTCATAATTTGGCAGCAAGAAATAAAAATAAGGGTGAAAGAGCCAGACTCATCTCTTAAAAGCTGGCTAGCAGGGTTCTAAGTATTTGGGATTTGGACAAATTCATCACAACAAGGAAACACCTCCATCCTCCCCACTCATTTTTGGAAGAGATAAATAAAAATAGACTTGCCAGGAGAGCCACAGGCAGGGGAGAGAGGGGAACGAAGCCATGCGCCAGCTGCCAAGGCAGCTCGCAGCCTCCAGCTTGCGTCTGTGCCATGGCCCTGCACCACCCAATTCATCTGTGTCCCACCTCGGGGCAGGTTGGAGCCCTAGTGGAAAGGTGAACGAGAGGATGAGCAGGCACACACACGTGCTCTTCTCAAGCAAGAGGAAAAAAGGCTGGGGAAAAGACACCTCCTGGTTTTCACTGGACCAGGAAGGAGACCAGGAGTTGAACTCTGCTACTGCCTGCTATCCAGCAAGTTTCCAGTTGCTTCTTAGTTTGGTTGTTGGCCTGCATGACTTTGTAACCAGTTTGGTTTTGCACCCTCGTTGTTGGAGGTGACAGCAGTCTTGGGCGTGCAAGCCCAGGCATATGAACACTCACGCCAACAGCATCCTGGCACCTGTGAGTCTACACAAGTAGTGGGAGCTAGAGGTACCATTGGTTCCCTCAGCCTTTGGAACCAGAGTGAGTAGGGTACTTCCATTTGCTGGAGGACTGGCACTGGGACTTGTCCTGCCACATTGTGCTTTCTGTGCCAGTTAGCTGAAGCTCACATAAGCCCTTGAATCTTCGACTTCATGCTCCTGAGCCCTTAGCCTTCAGTGTGTCTTTGGCAACAGTGCCATGGTCATGGCCAACTTCTCTGGCCATCCCCAAAGCACAGAGACATCTTCTGAGGATGTTTGGCACATTTACTCCTGAGATGTTTGCAGCATTTCCACCTGATCCCAACCCTGGTGCCACCTCAAGACCATCTCAATCCAGAGCACTCATGCTCACCACGGTTTTGAGCAGAGGATGGCAAGGCATGGGCATGAAAGACTTGGTCAGTATAAGGTCCTCGCTGGCAAGGACCACTCCTTCCAAACCACTACCTTCCCAGGTGCTAAAACCCATTGCATCTTTGTAGCCTGCTCTTGTAGTCTTTATCTTGGCTCAGACAGATATAATTAGCTCTTCTAAGCTTCATCCCTAGTTCAGGTTTTCCCCTCGAGTGTTTCTGTGGCTTCTTTTGGAGTTGTAGATGCCCAAGTGATCCCTGGTGTGCCAGGAGTTACTCAGAGCCATCTCTGAGCTCACTTCTGTACTGCTGTCAGAGCTGGCTGACAGCACTTCCAGCTTCTTGCAGCATCACTGTGCCGGCAGGAAGCACAGAAGAGTGGGAGTCCCAGTCTGGAGTGACCCAACAAAACCAGTAAGATCATTTTGGATGGGTACAGACCCACCAGGCAAGGTTGTTACAGTTAAGCATGGAGATGAGAAGGTGTTTGCTGGCATGCCCTTCCCATGCAAGCCTTTGGCTCCTGAACCTGCTACTTAAGAGTCCCTTGCAACTCAGTGCGCCCACCCAGCAGAGACCCCCACATCATCTCCTTCCTGCAGCCCACACCACTGTGCCCAATGCTGCAGCTCCACCAGCATCACCCAGTGTGGTTCTTTCCCTCCTTCCCTTCACCAGAGCTCTGGAGAGTCTGGAAACACAACATGTCCCACACACGCTACTCCCCACCATAGGGCTGGGGCCACTAGGCCAAGCTGGAGGAGCTCCAAGAATGCAGCAGTCCCTTGAGGATCATCCATCCGCCCATATGACTCACCAGAGGGGTCTATGGCAGGGTGCTGCCCCTAGTCGGAGCACGGGTCTCCAGCACCACTGCAGGGGACTGCAGAAGAACATGCTGCTCCACAGACTAAAGGAAGCTGGGATGGAGGAGGATAAAGCTAAAGCTTCATCTTGCTGGGATATTGGCGTGCTAGCACTCATGTGACCCTCTTAGTTCAAGCCGGTTAGCAGTGCAGAAAATCTCAGGCCAAACACATCCAGCAAAATCCCTCAGTATAGATAGAGTTGTCCCTGTAAGGGGCCATTTGGCAGCATTGCTGTCCCATGCCAGTTTGAGGGATTAAAACAAAAAGACCCTTTTGATGGTACAGAAGATCCCCTGCGTCAGCTGCCTTGTTGCTGGGGAAGGTGGTTAAACCTTATTTGGGGAAAATGTGCTTTTCCACCTGCTGCTGCCCGTGGCCTGAGTCGGGGTCCTGGCTAGATGAGTTTTTCAGCTAACCCTCTGCCGTTGCGGCACTGATTTCTCCTGCCAAACTGCCAAAGCACCACCAGCAACGCAGAGGCTGAGGTGTGTCCCCACCCCACCACGAGGCCACCACAAGCCCCGTGGGAGCTGGTGAAATGCTGCAGCAAAAGAAATCCTCGGGTCCCTACATCCGAGGCGGGCAGCTGTCCAGGCACACTGCGCGCACCCAAGCGTGCCAGTGTGGCGGGGAGCCGGGCACCCATCCAACACCCGGCGAAGGCACTGTGGTTCTTGGTCTCCCCCCAGTGACCGGCTCACATATAACAATGCGGCATGTCCGTCTCATGCACGGGAGGTTTCCAGCCCCACGAGCAGAGCTCCTGGCTCCCAGAATGGGTGTGTTATTAACAGGTAATTACATGGATAATTATTTCCCTGAATCCTCCACACGTGCGAAGTACTCTCACTGGCGCGGCATCTTGTTTTTGCATTTTTGGAAGCAAGACCCTATTTCCCCCCATACACCAGCACTTGAAATGGATATATTCATTCATTAAGGAGCACCAACACCACCGCGGCAAATGACCTGTCAACAGATTTACAGCAGGAAGTATGTCACTGCCTCTGAGCCTGCGTTCTTAATGTAATTAAAGTCCTCTGTTTGGAATTTGTTGCTAATTAATATTCATGCTCTGTTCCCCATCTGCCATTCCCACGTTGCTGGTTCCTTCTGAGAATGATCAGAGGGTTATTCAGACAACAAGCAGATAGAGAAGGAGGGGCGCAGCTGGTGGGAAAGGGTCGGATCAGCTTTTGGTAGGGGAGCAAAATTGCATCCAGGACTCTGGCTGCTCTGGGAGGGGACGGCCAAAGCATCGTCCCGGCTTGTTCCATTGCTGGGGGGACATTAAAGGGCTGGTGGGAGTGACGGATCAAGAGATAGACACCCGAAGTCTCTCAGGGCTCGCCTCAGCCCTCAGAGGAAGGCAAGAAGCATCTCTGGCGCTGGGCTGCTGAGGACAAGCTAGCAGCTGGTGGCTTGAGTGAAGCCTAATTGAGACAGAGCCTAATTGCCAGCTCTTGTGGTTTGGTGTGGGGGAGTAGCAATGGCATGGCAGCCCAGCACCATGAACCAGACCCACCAGAGTGGTTATTCAGTGGTGGAGGCTCAGAGGGAATTTCTGATGAAGCCATACTCACCTGGGCATATGTAGGGAGGCCACAGATGTATGGGGTGTTCATGGGCATGAAGAACGGACCCCAGCCCAGCATGGGGCATGAGAGGACATCTGTGGGGACACCCTGGCCAGCTTTGGGTGGGCACAGCCATTGCAGTGACAACACAGCAGGTGCTCCTGTTAAAGCAGGTTGTGGGCTGCCCCTTGCCCTGGGTGGGCACTGAGAGCTTGCCCCATCCCTGCATGGGCTGGACATCTTGTTCTCCTCTCTGATCCACAGCTATTGTGGCATTTCCACGCACCCTCAGCATGGATCCTGACAGGATCAGGCACCCATAGGAACAGCCTCAACTCCTGTGCCAAAAATGCTTTCAGCTGAAACCAGGAACACACTGTCCACCAATTTGGGTGAGAAAGATGTCCCCCTATCACAGGCTGAGAGCCTGATGGGTGCTACGCTGCTCAGCACACAGGCTGCCATGAGTAAACGCAGTGCTCTGCAGCATGAGGAGGCCAGGCTGGAGACATGTCCCCAGTAGTGGCCCTGTATCACCCCACCGCCCCATCTCCAGATGCTGGAGATGTGTCCCTCATGCTGAACCTATGTCACCCCATCACCCCATCTCCAGATGCTGGAGGTGCCAGAGCTGAGCATCCTTTGAAATTAAGAGCACAGCATGCACTGCAAAACCTCTTCAAGACCCTTCCTGCTCCCAGGATGCAACCCGGGGTAACTGGTGGTCTGTGTTGAGTGCAGACAGGTAGGCAGCTGGAAGGCAGATCTTGCAGCCAGCCTTGCACTGCTCCTCTCCCTTTCCTGGGCCCTTTTCTTCCCAGGAAAGGTGGCACGGGAACATGTCATCTCAGGACAGAGGTTCCCAAGGAACGAGAGGGACTGGGGCTCTGAGGCAAGCCCCGAGTGCTGAGCAACCCTGGCTCTGTCGCAGGAGCACTCTGAGTGGGGTTTTCTCAATTAACAAAGCCCATTTCAAACAGCTTTTAGATCCTTAAACACAATCATAGGGCACCCTGCTTGTATTCACCCCGCCTTAAAGCTGAGTCCCGCTGGCATCTCCTGTTTATATATGAAGATTCAAAGTGATTTATTCATCTGCCTAAAGCACGGTTGCTCTTTGACCATCCATCCATTATCCTTATCTATCTGTCCTAGTTAGGAGCCGAGCAATCCATCTTACCCAACCTAATGTATGCCAAATGACTCCACAAGCCGCTGTGCTCCAAGTGGGCTCTGCTGGGGCAGCCGACATGGGCCTGGTTTTCAGCAGCACTAACGCAATTGCACTGACGTCAGCTGGAGCCACCTGCTGTCACCCTCCTAGAAAATTAAAGCCTAGGAAGGGCAGACCTGAGGCAGATGCTGAAGGGATCTACGGTTGTAATCGGGATTGGATCTGCCACTGGGCTCACCACACAATGTGCAGACCATGGGCCATCAGCATGCGAAGAGCCTGTTTAATCTGGGCTTCTCTTTTCTCCTGATGAAATTGCAAAAAGTGTGAGGTGGTGTGGTCTTGGGGCAGCATCTTCTTGTTCACAATGGAAAGACCACGCTGTTCCTGTGCTGCATGAGCTGTGACCAAGGTCTCCAGCTGTCCCCGCCTGCGGTGTTGCAGAGGGGCAGCATCTTCTGCAATCAGATCTCAGGGGGTGTTGCAGGCGATAGCGGGCTGCTGACCTCCCATGTCCCAGGGGAGGGAGGTTCCCCACCTTGTAGAAAAGGAGTAAGTGAAGCACCATGTGGATGCCCCCTCCCTGGAGGTGTTCAAGGCCAGGCTGGACGGGGCTTTGAGCAGCCTGGTCTAGTGGGAGGTGTCCCTGCCCATGGCAGGGGGATTGGAACTAGATGATCTTTAAGGTCCCTTCCAACCCCAACCATTCTATGATCAATGGTCTGTGACCATAAGAAATTAGCTCAGAAAATGCATTGCCACCTCTCTTCTCATCTTTCACCAGGGACAAGCAGTTGTGACAGGTTGAAGGTGTCCGCAAGCCCCTTCTCTGCAGCAGGTGGGTGCCCAGCAAGGAGAAATGGGGTCCCTGTTCTCTGTCCCACGGTTTGTCCCCATCCTGGGCTCCACAGCCGTGGATGGGAGAGTGCCGAAGCTCAGCTGCGCAGGAGACGTGGAGGGCCTCTACCCTGGAGGAGACACGGCTTGGGGAGGATAGCATTGGAGCTGCCCACCATGCGCACCACCACAGCGCTGCCTGCACCTCTTGGTCCGCAGGTCAAGCGACTGCTGCTGAGATTTTAGCTAAGAAAAACAAGTCTATAAGCTTAAATAAGCTGCAAAGGGCACTGTGCTCCTCTAAGGAAACTGGCACAGTTTTGCAGGTGAAAAAGGTTGAAAGTATGGTCTCATTGAGAGGAACTTCCTTTGACAAATTTCACCTCCCCACATGAAGCACAGGGTATGACATCTTTCCAAAGGAGGTTCATGAAGGGTGTTAGGCCACAGGTGAACAAAACGGCTTTCCCCTGCCTTTTCTCTTGGAAAAAGCTGACTCAGTTTGGCTGAAATTTTCCAGAGAAGTTCAGGTTGAGGCAAATCCCTGGCAGATAATTTCTGCCTAAATGTTTGCATTTTGGCATTGTTCTAAGCAATGGGAAACACAGCCCTGTAATGGGAAGTATTGGATAACCAGTGTTACCTACCAAGTCTAGAATAAAATAATTAACTATCATTAATATGCCCTCTTTGCCTTTGAAGAGGATTTCCAGACTGAAGAAAGAAACAAAAAAGAGAAGAAGCAATGGAATTAGCCAGCCTCCTCTGGACATGAATCACTCCAGATCTACGTGGCGCCATCTGGCAGAGCAAGGAGGGGTGTTAAGTGCTGTTGTTAGATCTCTGAGCTCAGCTAAGAAACAAGAAAAACGTTCATGCCATTGCCATCTCTGAGCAGGACCTTTGGCAGCTGTGTCATCTTAGAGGAAACTCCTGGGTTGTGGAGGAAAATTAAGGTGTGGCAGGAACTGAGCGCTGGCACTTCCAAAAACACAGTCCTGGAGAGGGAAAAGCAGGTGTTTTCACAGTATTTGAGACACTATTTTCACCTGCGCAGAGTGGGCAAGCAGTGCTCCTGCATGAGGATTCTCCACAGCACTGGTGAATGGGGTTTATGGCCTCTCTGAAAGCAGAAGTCACCACATCTATGTGAAAGAGCCTGTTTTAGAAAGATTTCCAGCTCAAGTAATTCATGAGGGTTGGATTATCCAGAGAAGCTCCAGGTAAGCATCTAAAATTTGGGGAACCAAGCAGACCCAGACCTTCAAGGCCAGTGCCCACAGCTGGGTACCAGGATGCATGATTTGTATCCCCAGTTCTGCAGCCAACCTGGTAGGTCGAAGTGAGGCAAGACGACTTCCCTGACCATGCACCTTCTCCACTGTTGCCCTGGTTGGATGGAGACACAGGTACCGAGCATCAGTGCTGACAACGTTGCTGCAGGATTAGGCAGTCTGACCCAGTGAGCCACCAACACGTTTTGAGCCATGACTGGTTCTTCCGGAAACTCCTGTCCAGATTGTGCCAAAAGATCACTCAGGTTTGACAGATTTAGTTTGCTGTAGCGTGGGGTGACTATGTCTGCAAGCCAGGGTGCCTTCATAGCCAGTGTGAGTGTGGGGGCACTCATCATGTGCTTGGAGAGATGTCCACAAGCCAAAGAGGTGTTTTTGTGTGCAGCGAAAGCATTTTCACCGAGCTTAAGTCAATCAATGAAATATTCATAGGACACTAAAGCAGTGGGCTTACTGGCTGCCTTCCTTCTTATGGGAATTCAATAATACTGGAGACAGCCTTAATTCAATATTCAAAAAGCCTCTTTCTCTTCCCCTCTCTATCCATCTCCCTGCTGTCTCTTTGGGTTCAGAGATCTTTTTGGAAACCTCACTTTTATGCGCTGGATGCATTAGTGGAGAGTGAACAGAGGAGAGGAGAAACAGGGGGAGAAGGAGTAGAAGCGCGAGGATGGGGACTACACACAGGACAGGCGGGGATTTCTGGTCCCCAATCTGCCTGGTGATGCTTGGAGGGATGATCCGAACTAGCTCTTCCTAAAGGCACGTCTGCATGGCTTTTTTGGGGCCAGACCCACACTTGTGCTCAGACATGGCTGATTAGGAGTCGTCTGTGGTCCAAGAGCTGTGTAACCATGGTCGTGTGGTCCTGTGCTCCCACCAATTGACCTGCTGAAAAACATGTCTCAGCCATGGTGCGACGCTAGCAGGACTGAGACCATTTTTGGCTTGGCATTTATCTTGTGAAAAAAAAAAAAGAACAGTGGAGATGGAGCCTTTGTCCACCAGCATGGACTGGAAACTGGGAGAGTAGGGCCTAGATGCTCATGAGGGGTAAAGCCTGTGGCTCCAATGACACGGGTGCTGTTCACGTGGACATTCATCCTCACCCAGTGTGAGGACACAGATGCTGGCAGGGCTCTAATGAGCCATTTTGGTGCTCCTGACTTGCCCTACTGTTGCTACAACTCTCGATCCCTGTCCTCGAAGACCAATACTGACATCCTCCTCCCTGTTGCAGAGAGAGCAAGGGTCAACCTGTGAACCTCTTCCCAGAAGTCATGTTTGGGGAGGAATTTGCACTGAGCTAACACCCAGAAGCCAATACTGGCACACAGCTACCCCATGCCAGGAGATGGGCACTGCTTCGTGCTGCAGCCCGGTGGGAGGGAGCTGTAGCTCTGCTCGTTTCTGCCTGTTGTGGGGAGGGACAATACTCAAGGATGTGACCAAAGCTCCTCCAGCCATGGAGGCCAGGGGACTGCCTGCTGCCCCTCTGAATACAAAAACAGGGGGGCACAAAAGGATACAAGCAGCAGGAGGTGGCTTTCCACACCATCCATGGACACTACAGGGGCAGGATGCTGTGGGTGATGAAGTTTCACACGGTTCAAGACAAATTCAGGGAAGAAAATCCCCCCCAGCAACCCACATGTCATCCATACCTTTGGATGGCAATGCTCTGCACGTCTTGCAGCAAAGGTGAGATTTAGAAGAGCAACAGCTTTCCAAGCACTTAGCAGGGCTTTTTTTCCCCCCGCCCCCGCTTCGTAGGATCCTTTCCCAGAGAGTAGTTAAAATCAAATGATTTACTCCACAATGCACTGGTTATTTGGTTTCTTCTGGCATCTCCCCGTCACGATTGCCCTCGAGCAGATCAGTTTCAACCTTCAGAAAACCTCTCTATTATCATTTGATCTTGTCAAGCTCTTTTTATAGCCACTCTTAAAGCTAAGTGGAAGCTGCTGGATGGCTATCTGCCATGCTGGGGCATGCGGGTAGATACCAGCCAGCAGATGCAGAGCACGGTCCCCGTGTGGGAGGCTCCAAAGCACCAACTATGGTTCAAATGATGAACAGAAATTGGGTCCATGTTCTCATGCTGGTGTGAGGATAGGGAGCTCCATACTGCTCTGAGACGCTCCCCATCCCTCCAAAGCCAGGTGGGAGCCCTTTGGGGAAAAGCAAGACGCGCCATCCCATTGCAGGGATGGTGGCTGGGTACTCGATGGGTGCCAGCACCCTGGCTTGGGGGCTGTGCTGGTGCATCTTGCAGAAGGACAGGGTTAGGAGGTTGCCTGGAAGTCCTTTCACACCTTTTGCAAGACCCTGGCATTAGTGAGGCCCCAGCCAAACTCTAGCAGGGACCTGACATGCCGCTTCCCTTTCCTGCCCTTTCCATGGTAAAAAAGAGATTTCTTCATTTATTCCTTATTCTAGCATCTCCAGGCCTGATGCTGATCACGTAAATGCAGTGAAGATACTCCTTCTTGTTGATCCTTTATAGATTCCAGTTCCAGATGTACTTGGAATTATTTTATTATTTTTTTTAAGCCTTTCTGGCAAATCACCAGTCCCACAGATGACTGTTTTGGAGCAGATTTCCCTGTGCATTTGGAGCCTGTGCAGGTCTCCTAATAGGGTCTCAGGAAGCTCTCCTTGTCCCTCACCTCTCTGCTGGTGCTCCAGGTGCATCCCGGCCATGTCACCCCACAACACTCACTTCCTACCCCACCTGCCAACAGCTTGGGGCCTCCATCTCCCCTTCATGTCTGCAAGCCAGGTGGAACAGCTGGACCATGTCTCCCAAGGGGCACAGGGACCTCCTGCTTCTGGGCACTTAGCACTGCCTGGAGTCACCTGGTCCATGGAGATGAGCAGAGGTACAGTGCACCCAAAGGAAGCTCCCAAAAGGCACCTCCAATTCAGTGTTAAACAGGAATTTAATAGTGTCAGGCTCAAAGTTTTCCCTGTCTGCTGTAATATCTCAGATACAGCATAGCAAATCGAACCCTACCATACATACAGCTACAGTGCCATAGCATCGGTGTGCATCCAGGCTGAAGAGGTGAGGCAGGTGTTTTATCGTATGGCAACGCGTCACTGTAGATAGGTATTTAGATATTGGAAAACTATTTTTTTGTGATGAACACAGATGAAGCTTGGTTTTCTCCAGATTTTGAGTCTTCTACTTTGACTCCCAGTTTTAGAGCTCCAAGCTAGGCTTTTTCTGTATTTGTGGTGTTGACTGTTTCATGATGACTCTTGATGAACACCAGAATATAGTTGATGGATCTCACAAACCATATTGGGAGCTGAAAGCAGAGACATGCACTGATGTTTCAGGTGGGAAAGCCGGTTATAAAGCAAGTCTAAACAAGGTTACACAGGATGTGTGTGGTGGAGCAGGGAGGGTATACAGGGTCAACAGTAATGCCCACCACCACACCTCACCTTGATCCCTTTCTTCTCAAGGACAGTTTCAAAAACCTGACGGTCTCCCTTTGCTTTGGTCCCCCAAAGCACCAATTGCATCATGGCTCTTGGGCCTCTGGTGGGTGAAGCACCAGCTCTGCCCCCACGCAGCAACGTGTGCTAGGGTATCCCTGCAATCCCAGCTTCTCCCTCGATGAACCCCACCCACAGACCCATAAGCTTCCCAAGAAGACCTCTGCAAGGAATAACATCACTGATGGATGTTGCCTGTCTGCATGAATCGTCTGCCAGTAGGTCACGAATTACTCAGACGTGTCTGTTATGCCAAATTATTCCCTGATTCACACAGCAGCTTACGCAGGATCTCCTTGATTAGATTCCTCAATATCAAACATCCTGGCTCATTGGCCTGACCTTCTCATCCACGTAAGTCTCCAGGCCATAAGCCATTCTTATCCAAAATCTTGACCTCACATTTAATTTTATCTCCATTGACGTTAACGGAGGTTAGTTAGGCTTGAGCGTGTGCTGGAATTATGCTTTCCTGTACCAGGGCCTCCATGCATTTCCCTGCGCTGACTGATGACCCGAATTCAAGGATGCCTTTTCCCTGGCTTCAACAGGCTTCAGCTTGGCACATGCATAATTCCTGGAATCAGTTCTCCACCACCTACGATGATGAATCAATCATTTGCTTTCTGAACGTGTTCCACAGAATTCCCTCAGCCTTCAACGCACGGGCAGGCTTTTACACCAGAAAATTAGTTGGCTCAACAGTTCTTGGGATAGCGAGCACCCTGAGTACGGTTCCTGCCTAGAAACAAATGGATTTAAATGTTTGAAGTGAACCTTTGTGGGATGACCTTTTTCAGCAGTTCCCCAGCCTTGATGAGAATCAGACTCAACATAAATGTGTCCGTGGGCAGAGGGTGGTCATCGGTCAGCCCGGGCAGTCCAGAGAGGGTTTTTACAGGTTCAGCAGACCCCTGTCTACCTGACCTCACCTGGACAGTTCCATGGAAAATCCCTGTAACTCGGGTTGAATTCATCTCACCTCACATCAGTTATCTGTAAGGTTGGTTGGTTTGCTTGGATGTCAAAAGCAAGCAAATCATCCAGCCTGCCTCTCTGGTGAGTGAAGACATGAGAAAGAGTTCAGTCCAGAGGTTGGTTTATCCCAGGTATCTGAGGCAACTGGCTTGGGATGAATCACTCTCAGACAGTTGCTCATTCAGTCCTTTGGCCATCAAGGGATATTGGACAACAGCTTGTGTTGCAACAACTAGCTTTTGGATGGCTGAAGCTAGCTAAAGTGAATTCTGCCCCTCTGTGCCCACCTGTACCTTTATGAGTCTCTCCTGCTTTCCAAACATCCCTGTCTCCATGAACCACTTCCACACATTATCCGCCACAGCTGCTGCATGATGAATAACAAAGCACCTTCAATGAAGTAGTAGGAGAGGAACTGGTAGGGCAGCCCAGTTCATGGGGCAAACCTCATTTGGTATTTCCCCTGTAGCTGCTTCAGCAGCAAGGTTGCATCCTCCTGCCAGAAAAGGGGGCTTCCCAAAACAACATCTCCTACTGCTTCACTGAGGTTTCCTCAGGTCTTCCTAACTCTTTTGCTTCTGTTTAAACGAATCACTCCTTGCCTTTTCCTCAAGGGACAGTTTATTCCTTCTCTGGCAGCTTTGGGTGTATCTGGAGCCTGTTTCTATACCTTCCCCTCACTTGTCTTTGCTCTTGGCGAAACTGCTCCAGCCCCTCAGCCTCCCCACATTGTCTAGTTTTTCCATACTCACACAATAAGTTTTTGGTGTTTCTGAGGCATTCTGAAAACATTAAGTTTCTTCCAACCTCACAAACTGATTGTTAGCACCCAAAACAGAAGCCCAAACTTAAACAAATTAGTTGAGGGCAGCCCTGCAGAGAAGGATTTGGGGATACTGGTTGGTGACAAATTAGACACCAGCTGGCAATGTGCACTTGTAGCCCAGAAAGGCAATTGTCAGCAGAGCATTGCCAGCAGGTCCAGAGAGGTGATATGCTCCCTCTGTGCTCATGAGACCCCACCCAGAGTACTGCATCCAGCCCTGGGGTCCCCAGTACAAGACAGACGTGGACCTGTTAGAGGGTCACCAAAACAACCCAAGGGCTGTTCTCCTCTGAAGAAAGGATGAGAGAGTTGGGGTTGTTCAGCCTAGAAAAGAGGAGGCTCAGGGGAGACCTTATTGAGGTCTTTCAACACCTAAAGGGGGTTTATAAGAAAAATGAAGACTTTTTATCAGGGCCTGTAGAGATAGGACAACGGGTAATAGCTTTAACCTAAAAGAGGGTAGATGTAGCATAGATATAAGGAAGAAATTTCTTACAAAGAGGGTGGTGAGACAGTGGAAGAGAAGCCCAGAGAAGCTGTGGATTCCCCATCACTGGTAGTGTTCGAAGTCAGGCTGGACAAGGCTTTGAACAACCTCATCTAGTGAAAGGTGTCCCTGCCCATGGCAGGGGTGCTGGACTAGGTGATCTTTAAAGGTCCCTTCCAACCCAAACCACTCCATGATCCTCAGCCTATGATTTAGACTTTAGATAGATGTCTTTACTTTCCTAAAGATGCCCAGTTCCAAAGCCTGGTAGGGAAGCTTAGTGAGGCAGGGGATCCCCAGCACCTCTGGCAATCACATCACACCAGTTTGAGTGCCAAAATGGGGCTGGGGGAAGCTGAAGTCTCACTATTAGGCCAGGTGTGTGTGTTTATGTATTGGCATAACGTAGAGCATGTTTGCAAAGAGGAATGAATCATTTTTGCCTATCAGTTTAATTGTTGAACGCTGCCTCTCTCTGCAAACTATTCATGAATAGATGACAACTTTCTTTAATTTAGTCATTAGTCCTAATTATTCACTCCATCTCTCCTATTAATAACATGCAGTCAGCAGACTGACAGTAAACAGCTCCATGCAATTATTTTGCTCAGTGAAGTTTGAAACACGAGCTGTGCCAGGTACTTCTGATGGGGTACAGATTGCATGGCGCATCTCTGTCTACCCACCGTGTGGCTATCAAATCCTAGAAATGCATTTCTGGTGTGAATGCCCCTGTTTGCAAAAGGAACACATGCCAAAAAGCTGCTGGTTCCCAGACTCAAAGGCATTTGTTTGAATATTTGTGAAAAGTGAATACAAAGAAGGACCAAAGCAAATATATTTAAACCAGCTCAACAAATCACCAGTCTCGACTTTGCAGGAGACAGCTTTCTTTAGGTTTACGGTGTATCCGTATGTTAAGTGATAGTGAGAGAATTTGCCACCTGAAACGAAGAGTGATTTACCAGGTACATGAAGAGTACCTAATATTTAATTAGCATGATGTTAATTAGCTCTGTCACGCTGCTTTCTTCCATCCAAACAGTGATCTAAGCAGAGTCAGGCACCTGAGCAGCGTGTGTAGCCCTCTGCCTTTCTTTCCCTGTGTTACCTGGGCAAGGATCCTCAACATCACCAAACCATCAGCAAGTTATGTCAGGCTTAACAGTTTTAAGGCCATTAGGGGCTGTAGCCCTAGATTTCACCCTTAGCAGGGAATAGAAATAGGAATCTCATTTTTGCACATATAGACCTAAATTTAAAGCCCCACATCAGGCAAAATTGACAGCTCACAGGCATGCCCTCATCCCCTGGAAGAGGCAGCTGCAGCATTAACTCCAGACAAAAATCCCTGCTAGAAAAAACGTATCGACTTCTGGTGAGGAGAGCTCCTGTCTTGGTTTTAAATTCACTCGAGATGCAGAGTTTATTCAATTATCGGCCATCTAGAGAATGAAATGTGGCTTCACTCCAAATACCAACTAGGCAGGGGAGAAGATGACAACCAGGTTAACCCTTCATTTACCCTTCATCTAGATAAAGGGTGGGCAGCAGGATGGCACCGAGTGATCCTACATATATGCATCATGCATCTCCAAGGTTAACGGTGTTGGCTTAGTCCCCTGCATGCAGAAAGGGCTTTTACACTGGCTATGCCTAGGAGGGCAGGTGGAAAAAAAATCAGTTTGATGTGGTACCCAATGGGAGGATGCTCTGTTCAAAAGCCCCCTTTTGTAAGGGGACCCCATGTAGTACAAAGGGCTCTCTGTCCTCAGGGGAGACCCACAGCAGTAAAAACAAAGAGAGACACCAGGAAAGCGTCTGGTTCATTATTCCCCTCTGAAAAGCTCTCCAGCGTCAAGCTTTTTAAAGGAAGACTCTGGGCAATGAGGGGGGTGTGGATTAAGACTGAGATTCATTGGAAGAGGTAAAGGGGGGGAGCTGGCAAGATGTAAATCCCCACGGAGGGTTTTGGGCTGTCAGTGGGGACCACAAGCCAGCACATGGGGCTCCTGGGAGAGGTCAGATCTGCAGCTGTATAAAGCAGTTTTCTTCGCTCCTCTAGGATGCATCTGAAGCACTTGAGGGGAACCACTCACATAGAGGTTACCTAAATGTCACTGGTTTTGCTGGGGCTGTGCAGCCACACTCACTGGTGGCTCTGGGGAGCAGCAAGATGCTGGATAGAAAGCAAGCACCAGCCGGCACAAGTTTTCCACGTGCTGCTCGTAGTCTGTTCTCATCCATAAATACAATTTCTGCTGGAGGAGGAGAGAGTAGGGAAGATTAGATTGTATTTGGGATGCTAAAGTACAAACCTGCTGCTTTCTGGGAATCTATTCTGTATTAAACTGATCTGACTTGGAGCTGACAGCAACATCCCCGCCACTCGCTGCAGGCTGGGGCGGTCCCGCAAAGCAAGATTTGCTCTCTGGGGAACTGGGGAGCAGAGCCCTTCCTGGCAGCAGGCAGAGATGGGGAGCTGGATCTGTCCCCTACGAGAGGGACAGTAAACGGCCTCCCTTTCCTTTGTCATAACCTGGCAGCAGCAGCCCTGGCAAAGATGGGTCTGGGAAGCAGCAGGCTGCAGTAACCGGGAATGGAACATCTTCGCCTGGGCTGAGCTTGCCCTCTGATGGTAAGCGCCGGTAGTGAGAAGCAACAGTCCTCTCCCGAACCCACCCTCTCCTCCGGGGCCTGGGGGATTTCCCCATCCCCAGCTGATCCCCCCGATCCTAATAAAGCATTTCAGAGTGCTTCTGCCATGAAGGCTGAGCTGAACCTCAGCTACTGGGCTGAAGGTTGTCCCAGCGAGAGCAGCTTCTCCAGGCAGCCCTTTGGCCGTGACAGCCCAAGTTGTGCCCTACCTCAAGCAGGGCTGGAGGGACAGGGGCTGGCAGAGGGCAAGGAAGGCAGCGCAGGGATGCTGCAGCAGCCCAAACAGGGTAACAAGGCCCCAAAATGCTTTTTTAAAGCCCCAGTTCAAAAAAAGGAACCAGGGAACACGAAGGAAAACAAGCAACTTCCGCCAGCGATCAACTGGCTTACCCAAATCCAGCAGCTGACTCTTGTGGGGGGGGCGGCTGTCCTTGCAGCACTAACCCCTCTGACCTGCCATCCACCCAGCTCAGCAAAGAGAAAGCAGGCAGGGGAAACAGCAAGGGCACAGCCACATCCACAATTGCTAATATCAGGGAGCTGAGGGCTGTCTCGTGTAGGGGGACAAGCCAGCAGCCAAGGGTGACCCCATCATAGCAGGGCACTTACCAACACAGGTGCAGTCTGAACACAGCAGGGCAGGCTGGGTGCTGGCAACAGGGTCCATCAACACCCCTAGACACAGCAAAGGAGGCCAGAAGGTGCATGGGTGGAGGTCCCAGGTGACGCTGCTCAGGGCAATCAAGGCTTTTTTGGTGCCCCCAGGGTCCTGACAGCTGGCACCATGCTGCTTGCAGGCCAGAGCTTAAGCACACACACCCTCTCCTTTTTTCCTGCCTCTCCCCTATTTCTCTGCTGAAGGTCAGACCCTAGGGCTCACCTCCACAGCGACAGAGATGTTGGCTCCTTGCTCTTCATGGGAATCTGCCTCCAAAGCAGGCACTAAGCAAGGACTTCACTCTCCTCCATGTTCAGATGTAGGGGGCAGATGTAGAGGATTTAGCACCCGCCAGTCTTTCTCCCCTTTCTCCCCTCCATGCTCCATACGAGCATGGAGGTTGCACAGCCAGGAGCGGGTGATCTACACACACATCTGGGGACTGCAGGATTGGACCTGGGGAAGAAGAAATATATCCGGGGCGGTAAAAATGAAAGGGAGACCTGACTGGGTTAGGGTGTTGGGAGTGTAGATCGGTGGGTGAGGGCCAGGGCTGGTGAGGACTTTAGGTGCTGTGTTTTGTACGTAGTCCCTGGCATTCAGCCTGGGCATCACACTGTCTTTCCCTGGTGTTATGGTTTGAGAAAACTCGTAACAATTTATTATCATTTAGACAATTATTCTATCGTCCAATGACACCTCCCCACCCAAAAAGGGGAATCAGGGAAAGCAAGGAAACAGGAGGGTTGAAATATAAACAGATTTAATAGGATAAGACTAAACAATTAACAACAATACTAAAGAACCAG
Source organism: Larus michahellis (assembly GCF_964199755.1). NCBI lineage: Eukaryota > Metazoa > Chordata > Aves > Charadriiformes > Laridae > Larus > Larus michahellis. The sequence continues at coordinate 22,786,064 of NC_133903.1, read as the reverse complement.
TATTAATCATGATACTAATATAAGATATACAAGAATTATACTCAGCCAATTCTATCAGTAGGAAGCTGTGTACTCCCAGCAGGGTACAGTAAATGTGGAACACTGCAAGCACAATGGTTTCAGGAGGAAGGAGAGGGCTCAGAGCTCCGGAACTGGGGCAAGGAGTTTCTCTGGACCACCGCCATCAAGGGAGAGAGACGCTACGCAGCAAACTTTCTAATTTATATCGAATGTGATGTTCGTGGTATGAAATAATCCTGTTGCCCAGGCCTCGCTTCTCCTCATCCCTGCACCTGGCAAGGCTTGAAAACATTGAGACCTTGAATCCCACATAGCCTAGCTGGCTATAAAGTAAATATTTTCACAAATTCAGACACTAGAGTCTTCCAAAAGTGCAGTTTTCCCCAGCATTAGATGAGAAATTAGTCCTGTGTCGCTCAACCCAGGACATCTGGCCATGTGTGCAGGGCAAGATGAGAGCAGGCACAACTTTACATCTTTTTTAATCATGGCAAATCTGTATTGTATCTGGCCTGTGAGCCCCAAGACAGCATCACTATGGGTCATCCTGGTCTGCAGGTGACAGAGGTGATGCAGGAGAGCAGAGCCCACTCCAGACGGACAAAGCAGCAAGCAGAGGGCAGGAGTGGTGCGTACCTGTGAGCTCAAACACAGGCAAATGAGCATAGATCTTTGGGTTTGTTCAGACAGCAACTTTTATTCGCCAACTCCAAAGGCCTTAGGGTAATTTTTCTCACCAGATAACCAGCAGAGACACCATTTTCCTTTCTACTTGAAGGATGAGATGCACCAGAGATTTCCTTGTTCCAAGCACAGGTTTGATTTGGGCAATGAAGAATAGTGCATGGGCTGGATGGAAAAGCTCACCTGTGCGGGCAGAGTTCATGTGTGGCAGAGGCAACAGGGCAGTGTGAAATTTCCTGGCCTGGAAACCATCAGTAGTTCAGTGGATCACACCTTGAAATGCCCTTGTTGGTAGCTGCCTTCTGTAGAAGGGTAAATTTTTCAAAACCCATTGGTCTGCATCAGGACAATCAACCCTGATCAGAGAATGAAAATGGACTGGAAAATATTCAGCCTGGTCAACTCTAATACAGTCATTCAACAGGCTTGAAAATAGTGAGATTTGACATAGATTTCTCTATATGTGTTTCACTTCTTGATTTTTTTTAATTCTTACAGCTCACTTTTTCCGGTCTGCCCCTATAACCATATGGGCCGGGTACACACTTCCCTAAAAACGCCGCAGAGCAACGTGGCTCAGGCAAACACCAGATCTAGACAGTCAGGGCTACAAGAAAACATCAACTCTTCCAAGCCATGCTGTAAATCCTAACAGATGGACACTAAAGACAGATGACTTTTGCTGTCCATAACATAATGGAGAGAGTTCACAGGAGATAGCAGCACATGCTAATGCTCAAAAAAAACAATTGCAAGCCACTAAACAGACCTGCTCCATACTATAAGGGCACATAAACTACATCAGTGTCAATCATATTTTGTGGGAAAGAAATCACCCTGGACAGAGATGCCAAATTAATCTTTATTAAAATTATTAGTACGGTTACACAAGGAATTAATTTGATCATGGATGTATTTAGGCATGGCGTATTAGCCAAGAGCGGGAGCAATAGCTGGGTCTCAGTTTGGCCACATTTGGGAAGCAGGTTGGTGGGAGCAGGTACGCCAAGTAAGGGATGGCTGAGCCTCACCAATGCACTGCATGAGAACCAGCAAGATTTGGCAGCGCTGCAGCATCGTGAGAAAGACCTGGGGTTGCATAAACCCAGGGTGGGCCAAGCCTGTGTGAGACAGAAACCGCCTCTAGCCTTGCTCACACTGAGCAGAGGGTTTAGTTAATATTTGCCTAGAAAGCCCACCCTTTGAATACAAGGTCAAAGACTCTCAGAGCGAAAGGATGTGCCATAAGAGAACCTTCATGCTATGCAAGGGCACAAGCGTTAAAGTGTGGTGTTTAATAACAAGATGGCATCTTTCCCCCCCGGCCCCCATAAGGGAATTTCATAATTCTGAGCAGTGAATCAGGCATTTCTGCTTGTGTAGGTCAGAAATGAAGTCCAGCTCCTCTGTAGCTTTGCTTCAGCACACACACATTGAAACAGCAGTTGCATGTGCGTTTCTCTTTGGGTCTCTGTAGCACCTGGAAACTTTGGAGACAGTATTTTAGTATTACAGAAGAATCACCAAATGATTTTAACCTCATTTTAGTCCAGTCAAGTAAAATGCCTCCTCAGAAGACCTGAATGATGTAGTTTGCAGTGTAAAGATTACACTTCTCCCAGACACCTTTTTTGTTTTGCTTTGCTTTTTAAACACAGCAGTAAATATTAATATTTTATTTTGCTGATTCTTCATTTCTGAAAATGAAATTTTTGCTCAAAATCTCTATGCCAGCTTGGAGGTAGCCTGAGGCGGGTGCATAAAATTCCATCTGCCAGTGGCAAAGGTGGTGTTGTAAAGCATTGAAAAAAATCATTTTTTTTAATAACTCTGTGTAATCTTTAGTATAATAGATGTCACTAAGCATCTTCCCTCCTAGCACTACTTGCTTCTGCAATATTGAACTAGAAAAGAAATTAAAAAAACAGTCAACCGACCCGGTCCCCCAAATATTCTTTCACAGTCATGTTTCAGGTGATGACCAGAAACGTACCCGAGTAGCTATAAGAGCTATAAGACTGTCAAAACATGGTCATTAAGTGCATCGTGCCCTTCCCTTGGGGGCTCTCCCCTGTGCAGACACCAAGTTGGTCCCGCTGCCCTGCAGAGGAGATGTCTGCTGTGGGCAGGAAGCGCTGAGCTCTATTCCCCCATCTCACCATGCCCTCCAGATCCCCATGTCTCTGTGTCTGACTGCAGGAATCAAAATTCAGAGAGATGTATTCAGGTTTCTCCCAGTAAACTGGGGAGGGAGTGAACCTGATGGGTACGAACTGGGTGTCCTGGATAGCTTTGCTGCAGGTTAGCTTTAGAAGAAGGTGCTGACAGCCTAATTTTCAGATTTATGGAGCATTAAGATTTCCCATTGACTCTGTAACCATGTGATGAATCTGTATATGCTTCATTTATCTCAGCTATAAACTGGGAGAAATGGCATTTCTGTCACTGGCTAGCTGGGAGGTTAATACAATGATTATTAATAAACCTCTCTAATGACCTCTGGGGCAGCAATTCCCAAGCCAGGGTGGCAGTTCCTAGCAGGGGCTGCTGCGCTCTGGAACAGACTAATGGGCCCAGTGGAAATCAGGTGGCGGCAACAGGCTCAGAAACTGGAGCAGAAGTAATTTTTCTAACAAGACACCAGCAGTCAGGAACGGAGCCCGGGAGGTGACTGTCACTTCCCCCAAATATCTGGCCCACACGTTGCTCTGCGTGGAAGTCTCAGTCTCCCTGCATGGTGACCCATGCAGAGCGCCCTTAATGATTTTTGCAGCTGTGCAGTGACTGAGCTTCACAGCTGCAATTGCCTGTTGCACAGGTAAATAAATGTAGCTGCAGTCATAAAAGTCACAAACTTGGAGCTTACAATAAGTAGGATTTATGTACCCAGAAGAGCAGAACCTGTATTGCTATTAAAGTTCATTCATCTATAGACGGTACTTGTCTGCTCCTTCCTTTAATGTCAGGGTCAGTGTGTCATCCCTCCTTGCACAGGATCAGAACTGGTACTTCGTTGTTCAGGGCATAGTGAGTGAGTGGCTTCAGAGGCTGGAAATACAGAAAAATAAGAGCAACTTCCTATAGCCAGTCTCTGCCAAAATGTATGTCTGTCAGAAATGCCAGTTTCATTGTATAAAGCAATCTCTAAGGATTAAAGTATAATCGCTCTGTATTAATATATTAATTATATTAATATAGAGGCTACTTTAATTAAGTAATAATTAATATGTTGTATATATTAAAGTGTATATATATAATCTCTATAGCTGGAGACAGCTTATCCCAGAATAACTGATTTGTTTCCAGCCTAAGTTTCAGGCCAGGCAGGAATGGGTCGATTTTACCGGATGGGCAGTGGAGCTTGCCTTGCTGTGCTCCACACGCCTTCGAAGGCAGAGAGCCATAGTATCTCCTTTAGCAGGAGATACCAAGGCTAATACCCAGATTAAACAAGGAAACACAAGCGATCCTTTGTGAGCAGGTTTGAACCTGAACAGGACCCTAGGAAGAGCACGCTACAGCAGGGTGCTGGCATCCCCACGCCAGGACTCTCCCTTCTGTCCTGAACCCAGCAGTTGTGCTTCAATACGGGATCCCAGCCCTGAGGCGGTGCAAGCATTTGGCGTGGGGCTGGCTGGAGGAGACAGAGAAAAACCTCTTACAGCTGATCTATCAAGTTTCACTCCTGCACTGCTGCTAGTGAGTCTAATAACCACATTGTCAATACCTGGATAGTAGCAAATTAATTCTTAGAGCTCATTTTGTGCTCAGAGGGACTGAAAGACAACTGACGCCCCACTGCTCCAGCTGCAGTGAACTTTAAAACCGGGAGACTTTATCCATGTCTTTTATCTCAGTACAGGCACACGTATCACCCGGAAGTAGGACCTAATCTTCCCTTAGGCTGCATACATTGATCTTGGAACTGGTAATGCAAGGTAACCCCAGGAAGGAAATGTTTCCAGAAGCCAGAAGCTGTTCAGTATTCATCAGGGCAGTGAAGAGAAGGTCTTTGCTTTGAGGGCCTCCAAGAGCTTGTAATGATATCCTAAAGCTTACATATTAGGGAGTAGGTCTTTCGGTGCTGAAGGTGCTGGGTGCCACGCTCACTGTCAGGCCTGTGAGTAGAAGCGTTGTTGTAAAGGCCAGTTGCAGATAGGCATAAGTGGGCATATATTTGATCCTTAACAGCTTTTACCTATGTCATTTTTAATTCCCTGGAGCACAGCCAGTAATGGCATCAAAGGACAGCAAGACTTTTCAAGTACCAGCCAGTATTTCAGTACACATAAAGCATGCAGATGTGCTACTGCCAATACTACTGCTTACCACTACTTTGTTCTTTCCTTGGAAACCTACAAGTCGATTGCAGACATTCATCCATAAAGCTTTTGGTCCCTCTGGAAGACAAGAAAATGAGGCTAGCCTTTCTCTTTGCAATAGGAAATATGATGCATACAGACACCAACAGTCAGGCTCAAAGTAAAGTATTTAGGCTCTTCTCTTTTGCTCCCACTGAAAATGGGGGGAATCGATGTGTTTCAATGTCTTTACGGAGTTAGTCCTGAGACCTACCAGTCAGAAGGCTGTTTATTGAAAGCAGGGAACACAATGGCTAAAAAAAAAACCAAAAAAACAAACAAACCAAACAAACCAAAACACCAAAAAGAACCCCCGAAAGTATAAAAAGGAAAATTTTTAATAATAGCAACAAAGAGTTAAATCATGGGTGTGACTATAATGGCAGATGCCAGCTTTTTAAGGTAAGACTACAGATCTGGGTCTCAAAGAGAAGCTGCCTTTGAATTTCCTGGCTTGCACCCATCCACATTTCCACACTAACGTTCCTCAGAGAGACAGATTGGCTTTTGTTGAATGACTTGTGTTTTTTTTTTAAACACTAGGGGTAACTACACAGAAGCAAATACCCAACGATATTCAAGCTCAGTTGAGAGAGAGGAGGTCAGGAGTACTCCACAGCTCTCCACATACAGCAGCATCTCCAGTGTAAATCAAGAGCTACGTTTTGCTGTGCTCCCTTTGGGACATTTGTGATCCGGCATCACTGCCACCCTTCTGCATGCCAGAGAGGTCTCCTGACCAACACTGCCTACCTGAAGCCACCTTTTTTTTTCTCTCAGACCAGTTTTACCAGCTCTCATACTGGTTTTACAGCCCACTGAAGGTTCACTCTGCTGTCTGTACTGGGAGGAGTGCTGCAGAGCTGATCTCTTTGGGCGTTTTCCCATACCTGGGTTTAGGATTACCGTCCTCAGGAAATGCCCTGGAGTTTCACCAGCTGTCTCTTTAACCCTAGATGGGTAAAGCTGACTGCAAACAATACAGTTACTCAAGGCAGGCAATACAGAGAAATGAGAGGGAACAACTGGTATCTCTCTGCAGTACTTCTAGCCAGGCTGAGACGTTGGCAAGTGTCGTGTTTCGTAAACCCTTTAGTTTGGCTTGCCAAAGTCTGGGTTTGGGGATATCATTTCCGTTAACACCCATAACATCTTTGGGGTATCATTTATTAACACTTTGTTCATTAATTTATGCAGAAAGCCCTTGCTTCTGTAAATCCATGTGCTGCTGTGGGGAAACTGGAACACCCTGTGGGCCTGGTTAGTGGGATTCCCACCTGCCCAGGCAGCTCAAGGCCGGCAAAACCCGTTAAATCGCTACTGGAGGCCTTTCCGTGGGGCTGAACAACGTTCCATACCCAGGGTAAAGCTCAGCAAGCGCACAGCTGCTCTTCGCAGTATGCTTCTAAGATAATTAACTGTGGGTGAGCGCACCCTGTGAGACTCAGATCAGCCCTGCCCCTTCGTGGGACCTGCTCTGTGGCGCTGAGGGGCCGAGTGGCCAGCAATGGCGTCTGAAGGAGAGCTCGGCAGCTTTCCCCCCGCAAGGGAGAGACTGGCAGCCTTCCTCCCCAGCGCTGCCGCACTGTCTGATGGAGATGTGGTGTCAGGAGGGAATGTCTCCTTGCTTACAACAAGCTTCGTCCCGTGTGGCCTTCGGCGGGGCGGGCGGGCCCCCGAGCCGCCCGGCGCCCTGTCACATAGCCCCGAACCTGCTGCTGCCAAGCCTGCCGGCGGCACCCCGAGAATGCCCGGCCTGACGAGCCGTCCCGGGGCAAGCGGAGAACGTAAAGCCCGCGGCGCTGAGGGGACACAGGGCCGGGGATCCCCCACCCGTCCCACCCCGCAGGGAGCGCGGCCCCGCCCCGGGCCGCGCATGCGTGGCGGGCTGTCCGCCTGTCAATAAAGCTTGAACAAGCGCCGGGCTAGGGACGTGCGGGCGGGCGTGGTTTTTGGTTTGGGGTTTTTTTTCCCCCTGGCTTTTTTTTTTCTTTGAACGAACTTTATTGTTCCCGCGGCGCCGCGCGCGGGGATGCGCTGAGGCCGCTCTACCGTCGGCTCGGCTCGGCTCGGCTCGGCTCGGCTCAGCCTGGCCCGGCCCGGCTCAGCCCAGCCCAGCCCGGCCCGGCCTCGGCATGTCGGGCAGCCGCCCGCCACCGCACTCCGCTGCGCCGCCCGCCGCCACCCCGGCCGCCTCCTCCTCCTCTTCCTCCTCCTCTTCGGCGGCCATGGCGCCGGGCTCGTCCTCCTCAAGCGGCGCGGCAGCGAGGCCTGTGCTGGTGGCGGCCGCCGTGTCAGGCTCGGGGCTGGCCCGGCTGGCGGCGGCGGCGCGGCCCGGCGGCGGCGGCGGCTGCTCCGGGGGAGGCGGCGGTAGCGGCGCGGGCGGCGGCGGCGGCAGCAGGAAGAGGCCGCTGCTCACCCCGCTCTGCAACGGGCTCATCAACTCCTACGAGGACAAGAGCAACGACTTCGTCTGGTGAGTGCGATATGTCGCGATAGCGGCACCCGCTACCCCGCTGAGGGAAGCCGGGGCGCCGCCATGCTGTCTGGTAGCCCGGGGTGGTGTAAAATAGCGGCGGGAGGACGGAGCAGCCGACAGCGGCACCTCAGGGATTCTCTGAGGGGAAAGAGGCTGTTGTACGTCCAGTGGCCCTCGAGGGGTTATGGTTTTGGGTTTATTTTCCTCCCTTTGTGGCTATCTGTTTGCTTTTTGGCCCCAAGTGTAATTGTGTGTAGCTTTGCTTTCACCTTATCTGTTTTTAAGCAAAATCAGGTAATTTCCAGCAGGTTCCTCCTTGGCAACCCTCTGGAGTGGCCCAACTTACTGGAAAGGACCCGCAATGTGAGGTGTTTCCTCATAACGTGTTGACATTGCAAGCAAATGCCCTGTTTTCCTGGGTGGCGTAGCTGCGGCAGGGGCTGGAGGGGCTCCGGCCTCCAGTGGGTGAGATGGTAGCCCCTCCAGAGTCCTTGTGCTGCCCTGCTCTGATCTCTGGAAGAGGAGCCAGCGGAGGATTCTGTGCTCCTGTGGACGGGGATCTGAGGAGTCTCGTGGTGGTTGATAGGTCCAGCAAAGCTGGCGTGGATTTCCTCGCCGCAAAACGTTGGCTAGTTTGAAACAGCAATAAGGTTTGTGTCAGTCTGGCACCTAAAACCAGCTGAGTGAGAAATCCTGGCGATGACGGGATAAAGACTTTTCTTGAAGCCATTCAGATGCTGTCCTTCTAATGTTTGGCCAAAGCTGCAGCCTGTAGCTGGAAATACTCTTTCAGCAGAAGTGGTAGACCGAGGCCCACTACTATGCATGGTTTGAGAACTGCTGGTAATTGGCAGTTTTAAAGAGAGCCCATTGCTAGTGGGTTTCAAACCTCCTAACATAAGGAGTAGGTTTAATTTTTATTGCTGGTTGGGTGTACTAAAATGTGAGAACAGAAAGTAGGGGTAAGTGCTCACATCTGAGAGAAAGAGAGAAGAGATACTGGAAAGAAGCTTAAGTTGTAGGGAAGTCATGTATCGTAAAGAAATGGAAAAAGGAGGAAAAGAAATGGGCCACAGCTTCAAAGTTGACTTTGTCTGACAACTCTGACTTACAGTGATGGTTGGATGTTTGATATCTCCACTGGACAGGCATTGTCTCAAAAACCTGTAGGCTTGATTTTACAGCTTTGTAAACTGTCTAGCAAAGTAGATAGGAAATATCCTTGCTATTGAAGTGAGAACCTGAAGCTGCTAAAAACTTAGCGGCAGAAAAAACAGTAACTACTTCTTACTAGTAATAAGCAGTAACTTTTTATTATTACTTATTACTATAAGTAGTCCTTTGGTCAGTAGCAGAATTGGGATGAGAGCACAGCTGTAATCAGCTGACGTCCTGCATTGCTGAAGGCTCTAGGCCATGTTAGGTGGATTTAAGGGTGCTTAGTGTGGGAGATGGTTGTGTTGCTGTTGGTCATGGGGGATAACTTGATGGTAAATGCCTGTGCCTCTCTGTTACCCCCATGGTTATAATCTGGCAGTATTGGTCTGCAACCATTGCTCCCTGTCCCTTTCTAGTCATCTGTTATTTCCTATTTTGTTTTCTGCCATAGAAATGAGGGTGTATGAAGGGAAATGACATCTATAACAAGTTTGTAGGCCAGTTGAAGTATTTTTAAGATGTTTCAAAAAAGCTGAGTTTCTTGTTGTTTGTTTGTTTTTGGTTTTTTTTTTTCCCTGCAGGTAAGTACTGTGCATACTCCAAGGAGAATGTTTAATTAGCTGTTTTCTCCTCATCGAGAAGTGCTGCTGGATGCTTAAAGTGAGAGTGGTATTTACAAGAGACACATTGGGCATATTGAAGGGCAGACAATGATTATAGTTAACTTATCTGGGTTCTTAACTGCAGTGTATTTCTGTGGGCTGTAGGGCTTGTTCTTGCTTATATTAACACTAGCTGCAGATTATAGTATTCCTCTCTTTTTGAGTTAGTCAGCTGGGCAACCCTGGAATTCTAAGCAATGTCCAAGACGACAGGTGTGCGTGTGTGCAGTTCGAAATAATTGATTTAAACAAGTTTTGGATATCTCAGTCTGAGAAGCAGAAGTTTTCCATATGCTGTGTTGTTTTTTTTTCTATAAGGATGCTGTCAATATGCTGCCAGCTGCAGGGAACACTTGATAATTTGGCCGAACGTGGTCTGTGAGTTGCTAGCAGTTAGCTACATCTGTAAACTCAGTGATAGATTCCGCCTGTACCAGACTGAAGGTGGGAAAGAGTAAAGAAGTTTGTGTGAGCTTCAAGCATCAAAGTGCAAGTGGAAATCCTGTAAGCAGTGCTAATGTGTGCAATTTCCCTGCCTGTCTTCTAAAAGTGCTATCTCAGCAATGTGAGGCCTAGGCTTTAACATAAATGTTGACATATGTTGCTAGTCTAGGTTGTGAAATGTTTAGCAAATGTACTCTCAGGAGTTTGCAATTGTGTACTGTTTGTGGTATATATGAGCTTTTGCCTGGAAATGTGTAACTCTAGTTAGAAAAGCAAATAGGCCTGACATACTGGACAACTTTATTACTGAAGGGGAAACTTTTTATTTCTCTTAGTGCAGGATGTAGAATTTAAAGGTAGAGTTTGTGCTGTTCCTGCAGCCAGGCCTCTTCCCAGTTGCCTGGAGAGTACCTGAGAGGGAAGCCTCTAATAGGAGGATTTTCTCCTGTCCAGCAGTGTAATTGCTTGCAGTTTTCCCAGGTCTTACGTTAACACTCCCAATTAGTGTTTGACTAAACCTTTTTAAAACCAGTTACTATCTGCTTTGCTCCCTGGATGGAGGAGATCTTACTGTAGGCTGTCTCTACAGTGGCTTGTTTCTGAGCTCTGGCATAAGTAAGAACGTACAGAAGAGGGGATGTTGCATACTGACCTGGAGAGGCATACGCAACAAACTCAGGTGTGGGAAGGGCTGTGTGCCACATCTAAAGGTGGACTTGCAGGATTTTAACAACAGTCCTTTCCTCAGGTGGGTTACCTGTTAATGCTAGGCACGGGCTGAGTGTAGTTGTTCATGATCTGGCAAACCACTTTAGTAAGGAATACTGCAAACTGACCCCGGAGACTACAAACTAAAAACACAGTGGACTGTGTACAATGATGGTTTTATAATCTATTGTTATATTGGAGTTTCATATTGAGTAGATAGTAATGGCAGTGATCTTTAACCTGGCCACCTTCCATGTGAAGGACAGAGCCTGCAGCACGTTCTGCTCTCTGCTTAGGCCAAAGAGGAGCAGAATAGGAGGGAGAAACTGTAATGAGTCTTGTTTGCTGCGGAGCAGAAGGAAATTTGAAACATGTTTTAAATTCTATAGTGACCACTTCAGCCAGGTGGTTGGGTAGCAGCAGTGTGACAGTAGCACTCTTGAGAGATGCCTTGAAAACAGCTGGCAAAACTTAGAGGCATAAACTTGGTTAAAATTATTTAAAAACATATTTGAGGTGTACCCCATACAGAAAGAATTCTAAACCTTTGCAGAGCTGGATAAAAACCTGTTAGTAAATAAGGCATCAGTATTTGGAAAAGAACAGTGACATCTTTAGTAAGCTGAAGTAATTTGTATCCTTTTTACCTGGCTATGCTGCTTAAGATAAATAGAGAATAAGAGCTATCTCATGTAGAGAAGCCTTGATTTTACCATATTTTTAATTCAGTGCTTCTCAATTTTTTTTTTTTGGTGTATACTACAAGCTGTATTATGTCTCACTTCTCCATCACTCCACTACTTTCTTAACCTTCCCTCTGTCTTAGATTAAGTTAAAACAACTGGTGCATAGCAACTTTCATGTGTTACAGCCAGCTTGGCTTCAGTAAGTATTAAAAACCATCAATCTTGTTTCCACTTGTAAATCAGTGAGCATTTTGGGGGAAACAGTTCTTAATGGAAACTTCAGGCTCTGTTAATGATGACTCTGGCACTGAATGGCTGCGTTGGCTGGCTTTGATTGTTTTTTCTCAACTATTTTGGCTCTGTCACCTCTCCAATCAAACTGGTATGAAGGAGGGTAAGTTTGGGAACAGTGGTCTTGGGTGACTGTTCTGTTAGGAGGTAATCTTCCTCTTCTTAGCTCTAATTTGTGATGTCCTATTGCAGACAGAAAACCATCACAGCCTTGTTGATTGCTGCACTTTTTGGAGGCAGGATATTAGCACCGTGCTGGAAAAATCTCATCTGGCCCTGTGGGGAATAGCAGTTTTTAGCGTGATACACAGAGTGGGACTATATTATACCACGTGACTAGAAGGCGGCGAAGAAGTTAAGCTGTTCGTAATCAGTGGGGAGAAACCAACCTTAGACACTCATAAGTCTTTGACTTTCTTTTTATAAACGCCAGCTAATAGAATGTAAAGATGCATAACTCTCACCTTATTAATCCACCCTTATTGGCTCATAATTTATTCTGACTAAATAGTGCCTTGAAAGTAAATAACTTCTAACTTGGAAACAGTAGCACCAACTTCAGGAGTTCAAGACAAATGGTGTGCAGAGAAGGGTCTGTCAGGGTCGAAGAGGGACAGGTGTGTGTTAATTATTTTGGAGGCTTATTTTGAGGAACAGAATTGGTGGCTTAGTTGGTTCAGAGTAGCATTCTGGTTTGATCCATTTGCCTTTACATTGTGTTTATACAGATGATTTTGTGGAATATTTAAGACAACCTGGTTTGTGTGTGAGGTCGGACAAACCTTCCAAGGCATCCATGTTTTCCAGTTTGGTCATTTGGAGGGGGATTGCATTGGCAGGGGCCACAGCTTCCCCTTTACGGGCTTAAAAATAAGTATTTAAGAAATGTTTCCTCCTTCCTATTTTTAAATGCCTAATGGGATAACAAATGTTAGTATCCTCTAAAATGGGTGACAGAAAGGAGGAATGACTTCTGTGGAGTACTAACAAGGAGAGAAATTGAGGTGCTCCCCTCCCCTGCTCAGCCAAGCATTGCTTATTTCAGTCTGAGATCTGGGGGGTTGATCTTGGATTCAAAAAGATTCCTGCTTTTCAAAAGTTGTTAACAGTTTATTAACAGCTCATTCTGTGGGAACTGCCTTGTGGGCAGAAGGTGGGAGGAGGCTGTTTCTGAAGAAAACAAATGCTGGTGAAAACCTCTCTGAGCTTGGTGTGGACTTGTGGGAGTGAAAGGAGAGCATTTTTCGATCTCTGTAAGGGCTTGAAAGCAAGGTGAAGCGTCTGACACAGCTGGTATGTGTTACGTGCAGAACTGACGTTGCTGTCCACAGTGTCTCACTGGATAGCTGTCCAAGACCTGAAGATGAGTATGTATGTGGCAGCATATCTTACCAGTTATCAGGGAGAGCAGCTGTAGGAGTCTTGGGAAGTAAGATGCATCTCTCCTCTGCTTTCATTTGTGTTTCATTTTCTTTTAAAACATGTCACAGCCACTTGATATTGAAACAGATTTCTTCCCCTACCCAGCTCACTGAATTCCTATGTCTCTAGTCTTGCTCAGGTTCCTGTGGAGCACTGCTTGCTTGCACATTCTTCTTTTCACCTCCCTGCTTGGTCCTTGCTGATCCCTCCCAGAGAGCTGGCTGCACTTGGGTCACTAATTAGGTTGGAAAAACCAAAAGCCCTTGTCATTTGCATTCCTCTGTCTTCCTTATTAACAGTCTCGTATTCTACCTTTCCTGTCTCCTCCTTTGACTTTGTTAACACAGTGCTTGACTGTTGGTAACCTCTTTTGTTTGCACTGTACCTTCACTGTACTGCACTGTGCTCTTCATCAGCCAGCGTGCTCCCTGGCAGCGCTCTGCGGAGGCACACCCCCTCATTGGCAACTTCTTTCTCCTCCTGCTTATTATCTTGTTCTCATGACATCATTACCGTTTCTGTTCTGTGCATCACTTTTTAAAATTATAGACAGCTATTGGCTGAGCAAAGGAAGGATAAACTAATTTTGGTGTCACTTATAAATACCATATGTGTGTTCATGTAAAAATTGTGGGTTTTTTACATGCTCTTGGAGACCTAGTACAGATGGTTAGGAGGGTTTTCTGCAGCCTTGCTGGTTGAAGGTATTCTGGCTTTGGGTGGCTTGCAACTGTTGATAGCTTCAAGAGTGAATGCTTACCTGGTTTCTAATTGTAGCAAACTGTAGTATCATTCTGAGTCCAAAGAACTGGTGATTGCCCTTTTGATCTTTATACTGCCTGGTTGCTGTTGTGCTTGTGTCCTCTTTCATTTTACAAATAGAAAATACTACCCAAGAGTGATTAGGTGGCTGCTTTGAATTAATATTTTCCTTCCTTTTTTAACATAAAAAGACATCGTTGTGATTTTTTTCTTTTTTGGTTTTGTTTTCAGCCCCATCTGTTTTGATATGATTGAAGAAGCTTACATGACAAAATGTGGACACAGCTTCTGGTAAGACTTTTTTTGATATTATGCAAAATGTCCATTTCTTGCAGCATGTGAGGACTGACATTGTTGTGAATCCCTTTCCTTCTGAGTTTTTGTTACTTTTCTGTCTCCTGTCCCCGCACCGAAAAAAGAGGTTGAAATAAAATTTTAAGATGGGTACCAGTTGGATTAAAAAAAAGTTGTTTTAGTTTTTAAAACAAGAAATGTACCACCATATTTCCTCTGTAAAGAAATAAAATAGTCATAAACTGTTGGTAGCATCCAGAACCCAGAGTGACTGTTGGGAGGTCCTCCTTGCCTTTGTGCACGACCATACAGTTTGAAGTGGCTTGCACATTGTCTATTGCAATTCTGTTAAACTTTTTGAGAGAGGATGTGCTTCAGACTTGTTTCTGTTGTGTTGAAATGGCCCAAGGTCCACTTCTTTTTCAGCCAGTGTGTTATCTCTGGCTGTCAGGAGGAGCAAATGTTCCATGCAGAAGTACAAGAACCCTCAAGGGGCAGGTGTGGAACTGTCTGCTGCTCCTGCTGTCAAGTAGGGATTGGAATAAATGTTGAACTATGATGTTTTAGTGTCCTGTGTAGATTAAACTCTTACAGTATCTGTTAACTAGAAATAAATTGCCTATCTCTTACAAGAAGTAATATTTTAGCGCATAAAGCAATTCCTCAAGCAGCAGATTCAGTTAACTGTCAGAAATGTTTTGACCTGCAACAGGCAAGATAACAGCTGATTTTGCACCCTCTATGGTAACTTTATCCCTGTGATCTGTAACTTTTTTAGAAGTCCAAGATGAGGAGTATTCAAATATTTTTATGTGGAAAGAACAAACAACATTGTCACATGATGTCTTTGCCAGCAGTCAACCTGAAGCTAGGTTCTTAGTGAGATGCTTAAACTTGATGTGCATCTTGTAGTTACTCTGTCCCTCAAGCTCGACAGAGATTGAGGGGACAGAGCTTGTCCCTACAGCTCGACAGAGAGCACCTCTGAAGTCACTTTTGGTAGGAACAACAGCCAGGGGGTGGGGGGAAATGTGAGAAGTTGGTGAAGGTATTTCTTCTGTGCTCAATTACGCAAAGTGTGTAACAGCTTTTAATGTTTCTTGATAAGTATTTGGCTAATCTAGAAGAGTTGCTTCTGAATAACACAGTCTGTTTATTAGCTCTACCTGTGGAAGAGGGGCATAAATTCGAGATGGAAGCGTGGCTGAAATATCCACGTTGCCACAATCCTCATTGAAATAAGAGTGAAGTACTTAAACCCCTTTTGTAATTCTTGTCAAGAAACTTTGCTGTCTTTCTGCTGTAGCATGCTCTGAGTGTATTGGAATGTTCTGACTCCACTGTAGGATCTTGTCAATGCAGCTGTTAGCTGGCAACACAATGTACATGTTATCTAAGGTTAATATTATTTACCTGGTGCTTATGTTTTGTTCCTTCATGTTTACTCACTTTTTTGTTTCTTGTATTTTTTTAATGTTTTTAAACAGCTATAAATGTATTCACCAGAGCTTGGAGGACAATAACAGATGTCCCAAATGCAACTATGTTGTGGACAACATAGATCATCTTTATCCCAACTTCTTAGGTGAGCTCTAGGCTTGCTTGCGTGAGAAACAGTTGTTAGGAATGCGGGCACTTGTAAATTCATCCTATAAGTAACTGGCTTCTGGATACTGAAAATAAAATCCAAACATCAGTCCTCTGGTCAACTGTGGGGTTTTTTTTATTTTAAAAAAAGTGGTTAGTAGCATAAATTGTTAATATTCCATTGCCTCCAGCGGTTCTGTATGCAGAGTTACAGTAGTGAGACTGACATGCTGTTTGCATGCTAAGAAAAGCAATACGAAGATGCTTTTCTGATGGTTAGATTTGAATCTCTTTATTTTGTTTTCTTGCACTGTTATCTGTCTAATAATCAGGAATATGCCCTGTTTACAAAGTATGGACGCTGAAGGGGGGAGGCTGAAATACATATTGTACTATTTTTGCTACTGCAGTGAGGTCAATGTGATGTATATACATAAATCATACAGGAAAAAATATTCATACACATAAATATATGTGACCCTAATTGATTGCTTTTTAAACAGAGAAGGGAAGTCCTCCTGACTGGAAATAGAGTTTAAAACTTTATTATGGGGAGAAAAGATCAAAGGAAACACATTGCAGTGTGAAATATCAAAACAATCAAATCTTGATTTCATATGCTGCGATATCCATTTAATAGTAAATAGATTAAAAGCCACGGTAGCTGTGGAATGCTTCAGAAATGGGCATCCTGATTTAGACCCAAGCATGTTGTTCTGAAGGTGGTGCTGAGGCAGGTCTTGGAGGATGTGTTAGGCCATAGAGCATTGCTGCCATACACCTACATTAAGGGGTTTGAAATCTGTACAGAGGGAGAAGATCTTGTATGTGTGTGTGTGAAAGGTTGAGGTTATCTCTCTGTCTTTACGCTACTCATTAAATCAGTGTGAAATAAAACCGTAGCAAAAATTTATCTTTAAAAATGCACACAGTAGTGATTAAAAGAAAAAAAGTTATTCTATTTGTCTGTACTTGTTTTTAGCCTGTAGTATACGGGTTAATGTTGGTTTTTCCCCCTCATACTATTCTGTGATGCACTTCTGTCTTGGAGTTGAAAAACTTTGTCAAAGAACCATGGATGCTTAGAAAAAGGAACTGAAACAGTTTGGGGAATGTTTAGGCATTGTGTTTGTTGATGGTTTGTTTTTTTTTTTTAAAAAAAAAATCTTTATATACTTTACCAAAAAAAATCAAGGAATAAATTGGTGAGGAAAAAAATTAAGATCTGTTTTAATTACTGATGAACTTACTGTGGAATTAATAACTAAAGTAAAAATATTGAGACAGAATTTTTCGTACTTTTTTGTGAACTTTAAATAATCCATCTCTTCTCTGACATCCTGTTTGTTTATTTTTTAGTCAATGAACTTATTCTTAAACAGAAGCAAAGATCTGAGGAGAAAAGACTCAAACTGGACCATTCAGTGAGTAGCACCGTATGTTCCAACTTTCTTACTTTATATTTATTTAATGGTTCTGTAATGCAATTCCATCATTATGTGGCTTAATTTAGAAGAAATACTGTTGAGCTGATGCTTTAACTTGCTTCATGAGAGAATAATACCAATATCAGTGTCACTAGATCCCTTCAACCTTGTTAACTCTCATTCTTCCTGCCAGCAATATGTGTGTAGAGATAGGCTGCGTTAGCATAGCTGAGTGTCATATGATGTATTAAATGTAACCTGGGAACCTATCCACAGAAGCACACTTGTTTAAAAGTACTAATTTTCATTCAGTGTTGGAAACTACAGCAACAATGAGAGTAATGGATGATTAAAAGTGCCATGGGCTTGTCTGATCACATGTGAGAAGCTGTGTTCTGCAGGGAAATTGGAGGAAAGCTGTTAGCAACCACAAGAGGGAGAAGGATGCATTTGGAGTGCTGGTGTTCTGGCTCTGATCCCAGATAAAACTGCCTAGGTATCTTCTAGACTTGCTTCATGTCACAAATCAGACCATCATCTGTGTTCTCAGTTCATGAAAACCCCTTTACAGCAGCAGTGGATGCTCTCGTACACGAAGATCAAAAAGAATATATGACGCTAACTGTGAAACTTGCGTATTTGTCTTGCTATGTCTGGCTTCTTTGGCTTGTGTAACTCAAAATAAGGTTGCAAAATAATATTAAAAATCACAGAGCCCCTGTTTTTGTCAGTGTTGTGACTTAACCCTAGCTGACAACTGGGACCATGCAGCCACTCGTTCACTTCTCCCGCTGCCCCTGTGGTGGGATGGGGAGAAGAATTGGAAAAAAAATAAGGAAAACTTGTGGGTTGAGATAAAGACAGTTTAATGAGTAAAGTAAAAGCTGTGCACGCAAGCAAAGCAAAACAAGGAATTCATTCACTGCTTCCATTGGCAGGCAGGTGTTCAGCCATCTCCAGGAAAGCCGGGTTCCATCATGTGCCATGGTTACTTGGGAAGACAAAACACCATAACTCCCCCTGCTTCCTTCTTCCCACAGCTTTACATACTGAGCATGATGTTACATGGCATGGAATAGCCCTTTGGTCAGTTGGGGTCAGATGTCCTGGCTGTGTCTCCTCCCAGCTCTTTGTGCACTCACAGCCTACATGCTGGTGGGGCGATGTGAGGAGTAGAAAAGACCTTGACTGCTTAGCAACAACGAAAAACATCAGTGCGCCATCAATACCACTCCCATCCCAACTCCAAAACACAGCACCACACCAGCTGCCAGCAAGAAAGTCAACTCCATCCCAGCTGAAACCATGACAGTCACTTAAAAACCCCTTCTATTGAAGTGTTAATTTTGGGACTGCATTGCAGAAGCCAGTCTTTCAGCAGTTGTATGCTTTAGAAAAGAGCATGCTTTAAGGATTCGTTGCTTTACTCAGTTTTTTATATTCAATATAAAATGTGCCTATACCATATTCTATATAAAATATGCATAAACCACATCTGGTTTGAAATGCACACAATTGACCTGAAGGCACATACAGTAAGTAACTTCTTGGAAATTGGTTTTACTTTCTCATAGTGCACTTCTAAAAACTATGCCTGTAAATGCATCCATGTTAGATAATTACCAATAAGTGGAAATCTACCATGACTTCATGCCTAAAACAGTGTTGTGTCTACCTTTTGGCAGCAAATAAAAAAAAATAAAATACTGACATCTCTAAAAAGAGAAACCTTGTTGTTGTACCAGCTCCTTAATGGGCCTGTTCTTTTGTATTACTTCTGGTAGTAAGTGAAGTCATTCAAGACACATTGCAGCAAATGCACCATTTCTCAATCACGGATTTGTCTCATTAAGAAATCATGTTAAGGCATCTTTGAAGCTTTCTGATTAATTTAGCAGTAGTACATTTAACTAGCACATTAGTATGTTAAAATTTGTCTTAATTTTTAAGCAAGTCAACAAGAATTATATTTTTGTTGTTAAGGATTGGAATTGAGTTTTTGCCTCTGGTCTCTATGGGTTCTGTTGAGAGTTGTGTAAAAAAAGTTGTGTTCTATATCGATTTTACAGTTTTTATTTTTCTTAATCTAGCCACTGTAAATAGGCTACAACCTCCTATAAAGTGTCTGGTTTAGACTGGATTGCATTTCTAGTTCTTGCAATTTAAATACCTTGATCTAGTATCATAGCTTTTATAGAAAGGATTTTTTTAGTCTGGCTTTGTTTCTTAGAAGGCCTAAAGACCTTTCAGCTGTTCCTTTTGGTTCCTGAGGCTTTTTTAATGTAAGGCTGTATTAGCATTAACCTATTATTCATGTTCTCTTGTGCTAAAAGATACTTTTTTTTTCACATGATTTACTGACGAAGAGAAGAGCAAACAGCCTTTAGGGAAGAATGGGCTGCATGGTAGTATCCTGGGTCTCTGAGGAGTCCCTTCTCAGCTCTAACAGGTTGAATGAGAAGATCACCCTGATGATCTCCATCTTCTTTCCTTCTCTCATGTTTCCCATGAAAATACTCTTAAGAGGAGTAGTGTGGGAGGTGAAAATAGAAAAACTAAGCTGATAGTATGTTCTTCCATTTGAAGGCCTTTACCTATTACTTGAGTAAAAAAATTAAAAGGTATTGCCACTTAACAGTATTTCAGATAGATGTAATCCAACTAAGCTTGGATAAACCTGTTTTTTCTTTCTCCCCATAGAAACATGTTCTCAGAAACTAGGACACAAATCAGATAAAATTGTGGCTGTGAAATAATCTCTTCCTAGCGGCAGCAGCTATGTGCTCATAAAGTGCAAATATCTTCCAAATAAGATAAGCAGTTACACAGTAGGACAGAAGAGCTATATCCTGTACATGTGTGAGAACTGGGAATTCTGATTCCTGAAAATTGTTTTGAAATTTTTACAAAGGGATGAAATACTGTGATGTTGTTTTAATGGCTGTTGCTGGATATAGCCCTGGATGCCTTGAACTCAGTGTCTCTCCAACATCTCTTGTTTTCTTCCTAGAATGGCCATAGGTGGCAGATAATTCAAGATTTACTGGGGACTGATCAAGACAATCTTGACTTGGCCAATGTCAACCTGATGCTGGAGCTGCTGGTGCAAAAGAAGAAGCAGTTGGAAGCAGTAAGAAGTCTCTTGTCTTATTTAAATGAACACCATTATCTAGTGAGCTGTAGTTTGGTTGGTTTTTTTTTTTTGTGCCTTTGTCTTCTTGTAGTAAGATTCTATTGCCAGATTAAATGCTCAGAATTTTCTCTTGCATTTTGGTGTTAAAAAGTTGGCCATCTCGCTGACCTTTGTAGCAAACTAACATTTTAACTGTGACGCCCATAACATGCTTGTAGTGTTGCTGCTGGCAGGGTTATATGGAAGGGAAAGGAAAAGCAGGGAAAATGGAAAAGGAGAAGAGAAAGTGGGTAGCAGAAGAGAGAAGTGCGTATGAAGATGTCTACTAATTGACTGTTGTAAATACCATATCTATCTTGGTAATAAGCATGAAGCGAAATATAGGTTAAGAAATAAACTCAGTGACCATGTTAAAAAGATCACACCTTCCAGTTTCTACTGGAACTGAACAAACCTGGATGACTGCCATCCCTGAAGACTTTTTTAGTATTTAGTGCTTGAAAGAAAAGTTCAGTTGTTTTCTTTATGAGGCTGGCTTGAAGATTTATACAATATGAAGTAAGCTATTCCTATGATTTACCTGAAATATAGCTGGTTTGGGATAGTTCTCATGTTTTTGTCCATTCCATGCTGCTGGTCTCAAGTGACCATTTTCCATTTATGAGAGCCAGACCTTGTAAATTAAACTGTGTTACAAAATTTGGCCTAGTGAACTTTGGGTAGGGAGGGTGTGTTTTGATGGTGCTTTAAAACTGGTGAGGAAAAGTTATATTGGCAATGGCTTATCTTATTCACTCTTGCAGAATCAATATTTACACAACTTGTGGTTCTGATGGAAGGAAAGTAACCCAAAAATATGTTTACTGACTCCTAGCAAAACTGTTAACTTACTTTGTTGTGTGGGGACTTGTACATAACTCTTTTATTGTTTCTAACTTCAGAGTAGAAACTCCCCCTCCCCGCCCCCCCCCGAAGCCTTTTTGTGTCACTTGTGACACATCTGAAACAAAGTGGGCACAGGACTGACTGTATGGGTGCTGCTGAGCAGGAATATCGTTTAAGGATACTAAGTCTTAAAAAAAAAAAAAAAAAAAAACAACAAAAAAAAAACCACAAAACCAAAGAAAAATCCCAACACACCTGACACTTAAAGAACAATTTAAAAGCACTTTTCCTTTCTAGTTTTACTTGCTTCACTTTAATTACAGTCACAGGGGTGGGGAGGAAGAAAATCTCAAAAAAGCAGTAGTCTTGCATCCTAATCTCTTTACTTGTCCTGTCCCATCTGCCTTTAATGAATTCTGCATGCTCCTATGTCTTGATCCTTCTTGAGTGTATGTTCATAGTCCTTTAATAATAAATATTTTGGTAGGTTATGAAAATAAGTCTCAGAATGCTAGGATAGGGTTAGGGCTATATTAATGCTGGAATATAGGTTTTATTTTTCTCTCCTCTTGTGTTTGTCTTGTCTTGGCCTGTCAAGTTTTTGGCTAATTTGGGTGAAAATATTAAGCTGCTGGTTGAGGTAAATGTTCTGTTGTGGAAAGGTTGGAAAGGGATGTTTTAGTTTCATCAGTGACTTTATTGTTGTTTTCCACTCTGGAGAAATCTTCAGCAGTAACCCCTTTACATAAACACAAATGTTAATTTTGGGGGGAGGTGTTTTTTGTAGAAATACTTCATGCTTTAGTATGTTAATCACAAAGTGGATGCTAATGATCTTCCAAGATAGAAGATAAGTCTGTGAGGAACCTGTATTCCAAGTCCAATTTCAGACGCAGTAGTCAGAAAAACTTGTTCAACTTACTGGTAAGTCTTCGGTAATGCACAAGCA
Organism: Larus michahellis; assembly: GCF_964199755.1. Lineage (NCBI taxonomy): Eukaryota > Metazoa > Chordata > Aves > Charadriiformes > Laridae > Larus > Larus michahellis. The sequence continues at coordinate 22,764,111 of NC_133903.1, read as the reverse complement.
AGAGCTTTTACAACTACTTCTGCCTTCATGTAAAAACTTGTCATGAGCCAAACAAAACCTTAAAACCTGTGAGGCAAAGTAAAACTACCATTCTTAAAACTGCCTTAGTAAGCCATTTTTTCTTCCTCACCTCTCTTTCTGTGCTAAGTGTGGACTTCTGTGTATAGAGTGAATGTTTGTTTCTCTTAATGTATATACAAGTTACACTTTCTTATTTACTGTGTTACAGGAGTCCCATGCTGCCCAATTGCAGATCCTTATGGAATTTCTCAAAGTTGCCAGGAGAAACAAACGAGAGGTAACTTGCTTTGTGTTTCAGTGGGTGAGGTGGTGTCTGCTGCTTTCTACCAGTTAATTTCTATTTAAGTGGTGTGTTAGCCTAGCATTATCTCTGCAAAGAAAAAGGCAAGGCGTTTTTGGGGAAGCCTCAGGCAGAGGACACATGGGTTTCAAGGAAAACTGATCTCTTTACATATGACAGCTTCAATTTTTAATTGCTTGCCTCTTTGTCTCCCGCTGGTGAAGGATATGGGAAGAAGGGAACTTGAGGATAGAGATTCCTCACTGTTAAATTTACATCAAATTCTTGAAACAAGATTTTTTTTTTTTCCTGTGATGGGAAAACTGAAAGATGGGGAAGGAGTGAAATTGTTCCTCTCAATTTTTTCTTTTACTGTATCAAATACTATGATTAATGCTGTGTCAGAAAAGAATGAATATTCTATACGCTTTCCTTATTTGTCTCAAAATGAGTGTCTCGAGGAATGAGAGAGGGTTCCGTAATCACATACGTGGTCTTTCATGGTTTGGGACTTATCATTTATGCAATGCATAAACCCTAATACCAAAAATATCCCAGAAACCTAGAAAAATGATTGTGAAAACAGCAGAAAGACAAGCTTTCTTGGATGTCGTGGTTTCTGATAAAAGATGTGAAGAACTGAACAGTGTGACTGTAAGATCAAAGTTGAACCATGAGTTCAAGTCTGGCAACGAGTCCAGAATGGATTGAGGATCTGATTGTGAAGTCATCCCAAAGCAAGTTATTTGGAGTCCATCCACCGACAGGTAGATATCCATGGCTTTCTGACCAGAACCAATGGGAGTAATGGAAAGGAACTAACCAAAGGGGAAAACTGAGTCCAAGATAGAGTTGCCTTTGTAAAGTATGGGGCCTGGTACACTAGGCATAGTATCCCATGAGAAGTGGTGAAAATACTGTTGATTAGGATACCTGAACTTCACATGAAAATGTATGCTAGAGAATATCTTGGCTATCACTAGGGGTATCGGTGAGGACAAAATGGCATACTTCTGATTCTGTTTAGTATGAAGCATACTATCTGTTTGATCTTTCAGGATTTGAAAAAAGTAGAGAAATATCTATTACTGTTATCTCTTGCTTAAACAGCAGACACACAAGCATTGCTCAAAACCATAGAGGTATCTTTTAGCTTTCACTTTTTGAATGCTGGTAGAAGTTATTCTGTGGCGGCTTAATCTACCAATGCTTCTCAAGTCTTCAGAACATCTACTTTCATTTTCTTATGTTACTAATATTTAGTATTATGCAGAGAATGTCAGAGCTTGACCCATCTTCACTGCAAAACTTATGCAGGCTTTAGCCATTGTCCATCGACGCTCATTAAATGCCTTGCACTGAATGCCAATGGAGCTTGAGGGACCATTAAGCTATTGGGGAAGTTTCCTGGTAATGCTGCCTCTGTCTAGGAGGTGAATTGAGAAGTAGGTGCTTCAGGAGTTTCATACACAGCTTATCGAGGGTGCTCTTCCTTGAGTAGTCCTGTGGTGATTCAAGTGCAAGGGTGTTTGGGGCAGTGCCTTAAAGTCAGTGCTGACTTTGCTTTCTCCTCCCCCAGCTGAAACTGAGTTAGAACAACTCTCACAGAAGGATGCGCTGTTGATACCTACTTTAGTTTGCATGTGCTGAGTGGGAAGGGAAATTGCATAGCTTCTGGTTTTTAACATACTGTAGCACAGTGTTCCATCCCTGACTATGATTTTCAGCACTTGAGAAACCTTTCCCATCTCATCTGCATCTGCCCTTAGCTTTAGTAATAATGTGCAGGGATAGCATCTCTTAACGCTAAAGAAACTTAATTTTGGCTGTAGATCCTCCGAATTCAACCTTGGGAACATTCTGAAGCCTATTGGGACAGATAGCTTATTTCAGATCCTCTCTGTCCCTGCTTATGTGTTCCCTCTATTTCCAAGAATTCTTCTGATGTTATTTTTACCCCCCTTTATACTCCAGTGTGAAATGCAGGCCTGTAAGTTCCGTCCTTGCCATAGTGGTTAGCATCTGGCCTTGACATTTATTTTGAGGGAAATGATGGCTTGCCAGACTGGCTAGCTATCTTTCTTTTCACTGGATAAGGATAAGAAAGATGAGAAGCAGTGCGTAGAAGCATGGAAAATACAGACCAGTCAGTAGGATAGTTTTAGAAAGATATCAAAATCTGTCTTCAGCAATCAAGCTATAGCCATAGAGTAAATTAAGCCAGTTGACGCTTCCTTTCTAATAAATCGCAAGGTCCTCCCTGTATCTGCTGGAGTTTGTGAAAAGTACTCCTTTCTCAAGGGAGTCTTCTGTGTGGATAATAGAGGAGCTACTGTTTGTGAAAGGGCATGAGTTATGCCAGTGGTGAAGATGCATCCAGGCTGCAGAAGGCCTGAGGTCCTAGTTTGAAAGATGAGAAGAGGGGTTTAGGGGGCCACCTTAATGCAGTAAAGCAGAGGAAGGCTATCAGAGCTTCAAAGTTTACTGTAGTTTCTTTTGATGCTGTAGTAGGTGACCCTAAGAAATAAGGATAGAGCTCAAGGAACACATGTGGACCCTGGAACTCTTCTGTGATGTATTGCACCTAGCTATGAGTTATATGAGAAGGCTTTATTATGTGGAGGAATGCTACCTTCTACCTTTTTTCCTTTCATAATTCAAACCTGCTTCTAGTAAAGATGACTGCGGAGTAATGGCAGTTTCACTCAGTAAGCCATAGCTGTAACACTAAGTTCTTAAACAAAAAAAAGCTTCTTTTGTGTATGACTGAGAGTGCTTGTTTCAAATTTTTGGCTTAGGTGTGTAAAGGAATATAATATTGCCTGGTAACTTTGTGTCCTAATCTGCCTCTTTGAATATTACTTATTGCACAATTTTATTAACAGATTTGTTTATTACATACTGCAAGTTCTTACATATAGAGAGTAGGTACTTTGTTAGTTAATCCAGATATTGCCTTAGAGTTAGTGCACCTGTGTAATATTTCATAAAAACATGTTCAGAGTATATGGTTTACCCCCTGTAGCCCTCCTTGCTTACTTCAGTCAAGTTTTGTGTTTGTCTTTTTTTTTTCCTCCTGCCTTCATGAAATAGTGACTTCTGAGCTTATTGGAAGGGGTTCACGTCTAGAAGAAAACTGTATCTTTATAGACTTGTACTTAAGAATTCAGAACATTGCTGTAGTCAAGTATTTTGACAAATGCCGTTCTTGCACTTCCATAATATCTCTAGAAGATGAATGAGAGGTTCAGCATCTACAGAATCATAGAATCATAGAATTGTTGAGGTTGGAAGGGACCTTTAAGATCATCGAGTCCAACCTTTAGCCTACCCTGACAAGAGCCACTTCTAAACCATGTCCCTCAGTGCCACATCTACCCTTTTTTTAAACACCTCCAGAGATGGTGAATCCACCACCTCCCTGGGCAGCCTATTCCAATGTTTAATAACCCTTTCAGTGAAAAAATGTCTCCTAATATCTAATCTAAACCTCCCCTGATGTAACTTGAACCCATTTCCCCTCGTCCTATCACTTGTCACCAGGGAGAAGAGGTCAGCCCCCATCTCTCTACAACCTCCTTTCAGGTAGTTGTAGAGGGTGATAAGGTCTCCCCTCAGCCTCCTCTTCTCCAGGCTAAACAACCCCAGCTCCCTCAGTCGTTCCTCATAAGGTTTGTCCTCCAGGCCCCTCACCAGCTTTGTAGCCCTTCTCTGGACACGAAGTTTCTATTAGAAATGCTGTTTGGATGTGTTCATAACTTTCCAAAACATTGATCTTTCAAGCTGAAATTTACTGTATGTTTTTTGCACAAAGGTATTTGCAACTTATTTTCTTTTAAGTTTATATATTTTGTTTTCTCTTTGACCTATGGCAATGTGGCAAAAAACCAAATGCTTGGCAATAGTAATGAAAAAAAAAAATTTCGACTTTGAAAAAGATTGAAAACAAGTGGCTAAAGCTTGAAAATACTTTTTCAACAAAATAAGAGATAGTTTTGGAGGGGAGAAATGTATTGATCATTTGCAATAGTTGGTTGTCTCTAAGACAAACTTAGCATGGCTGCCTTTCTGTATGTGTGCACGGTTAATTGAATGCACACTCTCCATTTTTTATTTTTTTTTTTGGATCCAGCAGTCTCTTCTGTTGAAATCAAAGATCCAAGGAGTCTGGAATATCAAGTTTAATAATGAAAATACTTGACTTCGGGTTTTTTTTTACTGTTTTCAAGGGAAACCAAATGCAACAACTTGTGACTTTTTTAAAATTTATATTTCATGCCAGAGTTTTAATGCTGTTAGCTTAGCTGTGTTGTGTAAATACTTTTGCAAATTTAACTGTGTTTACTTTTAAACGATCACATGCTCTTTCATCTTGAATGCTTTGTGAGAGAGCTGATATCAGTTAATACAAAAAATTCTCCCTGGTTTTATATTCATTACTTTAAAAAGTGGCCTTACTAATTGTCTTGTCAGGATTTGAATGTTACCAAATGAAGTTAAACACCACCATACGTATTGTATATATAATTTGTCGTAAAACATTGTTAGCTCAGCTACCTGATGGAGACTGCTGTTTCTGTGAAGTAGCACCATTGCTTACTGAAGGAGGAGACTGAGCTTAACAATTAGTACGACAAATCAAGTTCTACAACATACAGGTGATATTCCCTGAAATGCATTCATGCTTTTCTTGGCAGCTGTCACTTCATTCTTATGTTGCATGGGATTTTTCTTTCTAATAATGTCTTAAGTCTCTCGTGCCTAACAAACAAGACCTCTTTCATGTCTGCTAATGCAAATGGCTGTTTTCAGCTGGTAGACGTCCTGAGACAGAGAAGCAATCCTGAAATATCTCAGGTTTGCTGCACTGAGTGCCTGCTCAGCATTTCAGAATGATCGTTGCTCTATTCAGTCTCAAATGTATGTATCTATCCAGCTGTCTTCACTTACTCCATATTGTGAGCATGTTAAATACTAAAAATAAGAGAAGCTATTAGTTATTGTGGGATAATTGCAGGGAATTATAAGCATGAATTCTCCAGGGATGTCATTACCTTGTGTTAATCACTTCACCTGTCAAGTCTTGTTGTTCTGTGCATACACACATGGATGAACTAATGAGTACGCAAGAGAAGGTGACAGAACTAGAACTCAGTCATACTCTTATGTTGTCATATAGTCTTGATTACGTTCCAAGACTCCTGAGGTGAATTTATAGCTATAGTAATCTCTTCTCTATCCACGGCATTTAAATAACTGGTGTTTTAAATCTATTTGCATTTCTAAGCTACTCAATGAGATGTGAGCTCTGACTGCAGTGATGATAAGCCAGGGATACAGCTACTGTATGAGCAGCAAGCTAAAGATTATCATGTAAACATCAGTGTATAGTGTATAATAGCTGACTCGCCTTACTGCAGTGGAGAGGTCTTTCCAAAGAAAAAGAGGGGGTAAGCTACTACTAGGAGCTAAGTGACTTGTACACTGATGTATTAAGCTCTAAGGCAATTAGTCTAAATGTTTAGACAGCTTTGTTCCCTGCCCCAGATATCTTTCTCTTGTGACACTTTTCTATCAGACCCTATCAGTAAGCCTTCAAAGCATTACTTCTGCAGCCCAAACTGGAGGATTTAAATGTAAGGGAGGAAAATTCAAGATATGAAACTTATTTTTGATCAACCAGGCATCTCCTCCTTCCTACCCTTAGGAGTTCTGTATGTTAAAGAACTCAACTGGGATGTTATTCTCAAACTTTTCTGCTAGCTCCCCTCCAGTTAAGAGGAAACATTTACCATTTGGAGAAAGTATTGATCAGAGAGAGGAAATATTCCCTGCAGATTAATCTGTTATAGGGGGGCTGCCCATGTGTCTAAAAGGCTTGGATGCCATGTTTCATCAATGTAAGTAACTTGTGGAGACTCAGGTGTTCTTGTCTTCATATGGAAAGGATCCTCGCACCTTTTTCCACTTGTGCAAAGACTTTGTAACAGCGAAGTGTTATGTCAAAATAAGTGAGGTTTGCAATGAATTTAAAAGGCTAAAATCTCTCTAAACTCTGAAGATTACTTCCTTGTCATCTTCAGCCTGTTACATAGTTGTAGCTATGTAGCTGAAGCAATAATTGAAGGAAAACCCAGAGACAGGTAAGACTTCCAACTTGTTTCCAGAGAGAGAAATTGATCTTACGTGCTGTAGAGTTGCTGTTGAAGTATTGAGTTCTATAGGAAGAAATTCGTTTTAGGAGAGGTTCAGCTGTTGATACTTCAGTTTACACTCAAGTTTGTTAGGACAGTAGTTGATGGAAGAGCAAGAAGTAGGAAGCGATTGCATTGGATGGATGAAGTTGTGGGATAGAATGAAGGCATTATCTACAGAGACTACCTGAATTATCCTCTTCAGCTGGACAGATGCTACTCTTTACTCAGTCCTGCTTGGTGAAATGGCTGTGTGTGTCTGGAGAAAAAAAGTTTCTCCCTCTAGTAATAGTCTCATCTGTTTGTCTTGGTCTACAGTGTATATTGTGAAGAATGCATGAGGGGTTTGGATTGGAGCCTTGAAGGTGTGTGATTGAACATAAGGTGACTTGTGAGGTTTCAAAAGTGTGAATGCTCTGTTTTAGCTGCTCACTGGAATAGTGTTGGTGATTTCACAGTATTTCTATGGAAAATAACTTGTTGTTCTTTGCTTGTGCTTTTTCAAGAATTGGAAAGGCAGTTGGTCAAGGGTGTATGACTCCTTCCCTCATGCATTTTTCTAGGCCGTCTCTTGTGGCACTGGGAGGCTCTTAGCTTTTAGTTTTTTGCAAATATTTAGAACTGGCACCAGGAGACACAGTGAGGACTGCTTGTTGTCTGTGCTGTACAAACACAAAGGATGAAGTCACTGCCTCCTGAGGGGCCCTCTGTCCAGGAAAAACAGGAAGCCCAAGGATGAAACCTCAGCTCTGTGCCCAGTTATGCTTGTTAGTAGACAGCCAACTTAAATCAAACCAAACATGATCTGGTATTTAGCATTGTATTTCAAATTAATATTCCCACCCGGAATCACGGAATCTTCAGAGTTGGAAGGGACCTCTAGAGATCATCTAGTCCAACTCCCCTGCTAGAGCAGGATTGCCTAAAGCACGTCCCTCAGGGCTGCATCCAGGCGGGTCTTGAGAATCTCCACAGAAGGGGACTCCACAACCTCCCTGGGCAGCCTGTTCCAGTGCTCTGTCACCCTCACTGTAAAGAAGTTTTTCCGTGTATTTGAACGGAACTTCCTATGTTCTAGCTTGTGCAAAAGTCTTATGTGGAAATTCAGTAGCATGGCGGGGTGTCTCTGTCGCTGAGCAACTCTAACTAGAGGGTTTCCCTTCATCCATGTGGTCCAGAGCTGAGAGCTGTCTTTTAAGAACTCTTTGTATGTGTGTCTAAGCTTCAGACTCAAACTAGAGAGTTTCTGGAGGGACTGCCTTGGGGCTGTGAAAAGGGTTTGGATCTGAAAGGTCCATAAAAAGAATTATATGAAAGCCTGCGTTTCCTCCTATGGTAGCTTCTTGACTTGAATGTCTGAAAACCTTTTTCCAGAGATTGTAAGAAACGCAGGCTTTTTTGAGCTCATCGATTTTTCTTTTATATGTATGTGTTTGTGTGTAGTGGGGGACCAGAACATTTTACACCAACTTATTGTAGTTCCTTCAGTGGAGTTGAAATTCTGAGGGTTAAGTGCTGAATCGAAGCCTTCTCCTTGTCCATTGGCCCTTTCAGTTCTGGGAAAGCATCTGTGTCTGAGAAAAGAATTTATAGTATGTGCTTCTACTTTAGCGTACACTTCAGTGTATGCTAAATGTTTTTACTGACTTAATCTGAAGTTTGACAGGCATGATTCTGCCCATCACTGGGACAGGACTTGGCTTGCTTTCTGTGCCCAACATAGTGAAAATAAAATTAAGGGCCCATAAATCCGGATATTCTACAAGGACTATAATTCATTTAGGTTTCCTTAAATGTCCCTCAATGGCTAGCAATTATAAATCAGTAGTCTCATTTTTCAAAGTTTAATTGGAATGAATGTAGACTGATTTAAGGTCTCTGAAAGATTAAAGCTAAATCATGAAACACTTGAGACAACCTACCAAAAAAAAGTCCCAATGTGTGCATTAGTAACTCATTTGATGCTGACTGATGCTGATGAGAAGACTTTTCCTAAAGTAAGCATGAAGCACACTTGCCTAGTTTTTAGACTTGCTACTATCAGATAAGTTTATGGTACGTTCAGATTGCTTGCCTTCATGTAACAAGAAGGAAGAATTAGTAAATGAAGTCCTAGATGGTGTACTTCTGACTCTGTGCAGTAGTTAATAAAAGCTGCATAAAAGTTAATAAAAAAAGTCTCTGCTCTTTTTCCTATAAAAGGTCTTGTTCCTATAAACAGTTTATGATGGCGACAACTGTCAGTTGTTTTTCCATTGTCCACTTTGGCTGTAAGCCAGTAAATTGTAGAATAGCTGTTTTCCTTGCTATAATTTTGGAACTTCTAACTGTTTTTGTAACTTCTTTTTTAAATAGGATTTATGAAAGTGGGGGACTAATGGTATTTGTCTGCTAAAGCTGAGTACAGGCAGGACCCGTGCTCTGCAAGTGTCACTTAACTTTACCACTAATCTTGGAGCTACAGCACCACCTGCTATTCTTGCTTTAGGTTTCGCAAGTGAAAATGGAATTATCTGTTGTGGTGTAGCAGTTTGTAAATTATCTGTGGCAGTCTAGTTTTAAACTATTAAACTTGTGCTGTCTGTGATTCAAATTAAATATAAAGTGAAACCTTCAGAGCAAAGAGATTGAGATATAAACACAATGCCATCTCATTCCAAGGAAGAAACAGCCATGTTAAATAGATGTGGACCATGGCAGTCCTTTCCTGTCCTGTCTTCGGGGACAGAAGCTTTTTTTTTAATGTTGAAAAGGTAGATTAAAATGGTGGATTAGCTAATGCAGAGCACAGATATTTGGAATGCTGATCAATAATAGGGGTTTAAGTGGTGGGTGTGTTTTTCTTTAAGCAAAACCCTTTACCACTTAAAGGAGCAAGCCTAAGCGCTCGAGGGAATAAGTCTTTGGGAATAGCCTGCCAAATGTTCTTGGGAATATGTCGCACTGAGAGTAATATGTCTTGCAACACTAGTAACTTCGGATTTGGGCAATTTGATATTCCCTTGTAAATTCAAAATGACAAAAACTTGTCTGGCCTTTAGAGAATGTGTCGTGCCTAGTTAGCTTTCAGTGGACTTGCCAAGTTGGTAACAGCTTCTGGTCATGTGCCACAGTGGTAGCTGTCTGTAGATTTTTCTTATGAGTTGAGGAGAGTCAGGTGGACTTTCAGTTCTCAATGTATTCATTAGACTCGTGCGTCTTAGTGAACCAGACTTACCTTTGACTTGAGTTTTGTCTGTTGAGGTCCAGACTTGGAGCTCTCACCTGGAGAAGTGCATGTGTTTGTCTTGCAAGGCTGGGTGTAGTCTGTGTGGGTGTTTAGGTGGGACACCCTGGAGGAGGATGGGAGTTAGAGCTGGTAAGCAGATGATGCTCTTGCTTAAGCGTAAACAATCACCAAGTCTGTGGCTTCACAGCTGCTAGAGATGAGTGAAGCTAGGTTATTGACTGACTGAAAAGTAAGTTCAAAAACTTGAAAAATATTAACGTATGACGAAAGAAGGGAAAGGAGAGGTTGACTGGTGACAGGGGAGGTGCCCTTCTGACCTTTTCAGGGATAACCCTCAGATTGACTGGAGTTTATGGTGTAATCCAAGGTAAGTATCACACCTTTGCTTGCTGGGTGCCTTCAGCAAATGTGTCTGGTCATAAGAGGTGTTTGCCAATCTGAAAATTTGGTCAATAACTTTAAATTAGCTATTTGCAGGTTAACTGCTAGCAAGAGAAATACTCTTTAACACCTTTTAGCAAAGCGTTTCATATTTCGTTGAAGGGTGAAATGATCACTGTTTTATTGTGGTGGTTTATTTCTTATTATGTTCAGCATTTATAAACCAGTTATACCTTGTGTCGTGGTTTAGCCTCAGACGGCAACAAAGAACCACGTGCCGCTCGCTCGCGCCTTCCTAATATAGGAAGAATCGTAAGAAAAGGCAAGACTCTTGGGTTGAGACAAAGGCAGTTTAACAGGACAGCAAAGGGAACAGGCAAACAACAACAACAACACGGATAGGGGAATATACAAACGCGATTACGGAACCGCCGCTCCCCGCCGCTTGCCGGCCGGACCCGGGGACGCCCCAGCCCGCTTTTAAGCAGCAACTTCCTGCCCCCTCCCCCGGCAGCTCAGGGTGGGCGTGGCTCACATGGCATGGAATACCAGGAAAAATTAACCCTATCCCCACCGGAACCAGGACACCTTGTATGGAAGACGTTAGAGGAGCATAAAAGTATTAGTTTGAATAATGTGGGTCTCTGATATCAAAGTACTTCATGCTCATTTTTGTACTGTTTCACAAAAACAACTTTGTCTTGAATGTGGTTTGTGTGCACACTTATGTTAATCTATGCATATGAACTTCCTGCCTAGTGACTTTTGAATCATGTAGCATGCTAGTTAAGATACTTCAAGTTCCTTTCTGAAAAGATTGTGATTTATCTTGATGGTGCAGTGCAGATTGATTTAGACTTCTCCCATGCTCTTATCCACAGCAATTGGAGCAGATCCAGAAGGAGCTAAGTGTTCTGGAAGAAGATATTAAACGAGTAGAGGTGAGGTGCCCAGACATTGTTCTGACTCTGGCAATTTTTCGTTTTCATCAAGCTGTCTGCCTTGCTGTGGGGCTGCTGTGTTAAATTTATGGCATTTGAGTCAGTAATGGGAAAATGAACAGATGGTGGTCTTTCTTTAATTTGTTCATTTAGGTGATGCCTGCGAGCTGCAGGTTGGTAAGAGGGGACTTCATTGAAACCTAGGTCTTGTATAATCATATCTTCCACTTTTTTTTTTGTGTTGGTAGTGAGTATTTTAGAATAATTGCTAGAGATCCACAGCTGGTGTATTGATCATAACTTAGAACTTTGCGTTGCAGTGTTCTGGCTATTTTCACACGCTATTTAAATCTTAGCAGCTTGCCACTCTTCAGATGGAGAGGTATTGGGGGGGTGCACAAGAGAGCTGTGATACAGAGACTGGGTAGGAACAATACCAGCTCCTGCTGCATGTCACAACAGAAGCAATCTGCTGCCTCCTGATATAATTTTCTCAATTCCTTAATGATGGGGATCTCTTGAGATTTTTGTTAAGAATTATTCTCCAAGTATTTGTGAACCCATCAGCTCAGTCCTTTTGTCCTTATTGAGTCCTTAGGTTCCTTCTTGGTTCTTTTTCTCTGATCATTCTAGTGTTTTGATCTTGGAGCAGGAAAGTGGTGTTTCAGGAATGCATCAGACTGACACCTCTCAAATAGCATTAAAGGTATTGGGAATCAGTTTGCAGGTCTGCTTCTCTCTTCTTGCTCATCTCAAGCAGTCAGCATGAGCTCCCAACCACTACCCAAAAGCCTTTTGGATTTCTTCACTTCCAATTTATATGCATGCTAATGAATTATCCAAATATAAAGAGAACTGACAATTGCAGGAACTTCCCTTCAGCTGATACTATGCAAATTGTAACGTGGTCTGAAAATTGCTGTTATCTACCTATTTCCCTAAATGTTTCTCAGCTCTTGGGAAATAAATATACCTTAGCATGTTTCCTTGAGACTGGTAAAATAGGTCTTCAGATCTCGGAGAAGCTATATCCAAAGCTGCAGGATCCCTTGGAAAGTATCTAGCTACCTGCTTCTCTGCTCTTTAATCAGGCACTTCAGCGGACTGCAGGTGGGGTACATATCTGTTGTGTGATAGTGACCTTGGCTCTGATCTCTAAAGCCTGGGATCTCTCTTGTCACAGATATCCTACTTTCTACCTAACAACTAATGGGCATCTAGTGGGAATTTGAAAAGTGCCAGTAATGTTGTCCTGGAACACCTTGCCCCCTAACTAATGAGCTGCAGCATCCTGCATAGCTTCCATTTCTTGAACAGATAGAAGGTACAGTCTCACACTGGGTACACAGCAGTGATTTAGGCAGTGACAAAGGCAAGTTTATGTGCAAAGTTTGTCTTCTGTGCACTTGCCCCACAGAAGAATGATAGATCCTCTTTTAAGTCTGGAGCACAATACCACCTTTGCCCTGTCGTCTTGTGGCTATTCTTGCCATGACCAGCATTACTTTCAAGTGCAAAGGCTATTAGATAAAAGCTTGCACATATCTCAAAAATGCAGTTATAGCTTGCTGCTTTTGCCATGTTTAAGGGAGGTCCTGGGGTAGAGTCAGTTGGACGGTAACCAAATCCATTGATTTTTTTTTTTTTTTGAAGTATCAACTCCAGAACTGCCTCTTTTGGGGCGAAAAGTACTGTAGTTGTAGAATTTCTTATACCGGGTTAGAAAATCAAGAAAACAAATGTTTCTTCTTCTTCTAGGTGAGAGTTGAATAAATGTAGATTCAGTTGGTTATCTGCTTGGAAAACAAAACCACTACTGTGTGAACACCATATATTAGATGGTGCCTACTATTCATGTTCTGTCAGCTTTGCTGTAACTTGGCTTTCTGTTTCAGGAAATGAGTGGCTTGTATTCCCCAGTCAGCGAGGACAGTACGGTGCCGCAGTTTGAGGCTCCTTCACCTTCACACAGGTATGGAGCTTGCAACTCGGAACTTGGATTTCAAGCTGTCCATATTGCACTGTACTCACTAATCCTCTCCATGCTATGCCCAAAATACGAGCAAAACTAGTTTTTGAGTGACATACAATATTTTCCTGTTCTGTTTTTGATTGGTATAAACTTTATGTGAACAAAGCAGTGAAGAAAAAGCTATCTGAGTCTGCAGTTGGATGAAAAGTATACTCTAAATCAGATGCTGGGGAAAGCTGGTGGTTTTAAATGTAGTGTGGATTAGTTAACTTGAGGCATGAGTCTTTGCTATGGTCTGAAATATTACTGTTAAATACATGCTACCTGAACGTTATGCAGTTCTGCTTGGCATATGAGAGGTCTTAACACTGTATGATATTGGTGTCCTACTCAGTGTGAATGGCTGAAGGTATGGGCTCACAAGATCAAAAATTTTAATTATACAGCCTATTGATTCTGTTCATCTGACTGATTTGATTTAATGAAATGCCTTTCTAGCAACCTATTTTCAATGTGGCTTTTTTTTGTCTGGAATATTGTGAGTCTGCCTTCTGGATGATAAAACTGCAGATGCTTCTTGTGTTCAAGTTGCATGTGCCAAGGTTTGAAGTGCTCTACTTCTTTGTAGCCATGGCTTTTGGTTGTAAGAAGCTCTAGTTTTGCAGGGCCAAGTTTTGTTCTCTTCCACCTCTTAACAGGTGAGTTCTCTAAACTGTTGACTTCTGTTATAAAATTGTACCGGTACCCTTTCTGCAATTAGCAGCTCTAAACCTAACAGCCCAGAAATAAGTAGGAAAAAATGATCAGACTTCCTCCCCTACAGAGATTTAGATACAGTGCTCTGGTAGGGAGTCTGGCAATACTGGCTGGGATTTCTTACCAAGATGCTATTTCTAGACATTGAGACCAGATTCTCTCATATTTCTATGAAGCTCTGGCTGGCCCTGAAGGGAAAGGACAGCAGTATGGCCAAGATGGATGGGAACAGCATTTGTTATTCTGCTCTTTACTGCTTGTTTAGTTTTTTCGGGTGCAGGTGTGTTTTTTGATGTGGCTTATTGCTGTTTTGCCAAGAAGCAGTTTTGTGAAGCTGACAAGATTCTTGTCAGGTTCTACTAGTTTTCTGGTTATTGGTTACTAAATAGATTGCTTGTTGCTTCCTTTGTGGTACTGCTGCTTGGGGAAAACTTGAGCACTGGTTGGGCTCAAGCTCCTGAAGAACTCTTTATCTGTTGAAAGCTGGAATAACATTTTAAGACCAAGAGTTTTGATGAAAGAGTTTTGGGGGAAAAAAAAAATCTGCTGTGAGACCTTCACTGGCTTCAGTCTACTGAGAATTTCTTATTATTCCTTTATGCCTGTTCATTGCATGTCCTAGGATCAATCACTCTCACTCTTGCTTTTGAACATGTAAGATAGTGTCCAAAATATTTTAGTGACTTTGGATTGATGTGCTTTACCTGCAGGTGCAGAGACCATGGGCTCTCTTTGTTGCCTGGTTGTCTTATGCTTGTCTGGTTCCATCTCAGCTGTGTCTTGAACTTTGGGGTTTTTCCTCTGGTACAGCGTGCTAGGGGTGGGATATAATAAGATGTTTAGGGGTTTTCTAGGGTATCTGGGGTTGCCTTTTTCTCTCTGCTTGAGAAGGCCCCTTTTCTGTTTCTCAATGACATTCCTGCATTAAGAAGTAGTCCTGAGTGTTTGAAGAGGAAATGGTACCTAAAGGAAGTGTCTGAACAGGCCTAAGTTGTTGCCAGACTCTAACTTCTGTCCCAGCTCTATTCTGACAGTTTTGTGTAATTCAAGTAATTGAATTGGTTTGAATTACCAGAACTCAGATTCCAGAAAGGTCTACCACTTGAAATTTATTTTCTTTTCAACATTAAATGTAAGTTTTGGAGAGTATCTCAAAAGCTGTAACTTTGATTCCTCCTTGGAAAGAGTGCTGCAGAACAGCTGATAGGAGCTTTAGAGTATGATGATTTTTTTTCTAGCTGTGTTAACTGAAATATTTAATATCCAAATTACGTTTTAGAGATGCTGTGAATCACTAAGAATGAACTACAAATATAGTTTGGGATGGTTTCGCTTCCATGTTAAAATGTTATCGAACTTGCAGAGACGTTTTAACTTATCAGTGAATTAAAATGATATATTTAAATTGGAATATAACTTGTTAACATGCTGAACACCCTGATAATGAAATATAATTGTATAAAATTTTGCTTATGTGTCTTATAAATAGTACAAGGTTATCACAGGCCCTTGCTGAGATGAAGAAAAACTCTTTAGCCTTTAAAGTTCAAGAAAATATTCCTCTGGAATTCAGTTTTATCTGGTCTCTAGTGACTTGCCCTTATTCATCTACCTCCTCTAAATCAGAGGCTTGCTTCATTAATTCTCTGTTTCTTTTCATTGTTTGTAGCTTCTTTTTGCCACACTTTTAGCATCATCAAAATGTGAAATTACTGTGGCTCCCCATCTTCCTTCATAAGTTCTTTAGCAATAAAACAAGTGTGGCTATCATGTTCAATATGTTCTCGGCTTCAAGAAACAAGTGTTTTCTCTTATGCTTGTACAGGGTATGATGAAATATTAAATTGGGTAATGGCACAGCACTTGTTTACAGCCTTGCAGATTGCTGGGCTTGTATACTAATAGAGAACAAGAGGGGAAGAGTAAGGGAAAAGAACAAATAGTTCTGTTGGGTTTTTCTGAACACGCAGGCGTGCTATTTTTGCTACCAGTAAGCGGTGCAAACAGGAGATACGAATAAGCAACTTCTCTGTGACTGTGTATTCAGGCAGTAACAGCAATAACAAACTATCACTCTAAGAGAAGTTTATAGGGAAAGATTTTGATCTAAAAATTAGTTTCCTGGTAACTGTGATTCAGTTATCGAAATCCTGATCTTGTTTTCCTCCATTTGTTCTAATTACCCCTTCCCACTCCCATAAGGGTTTAACAAATGGGATTTAAAGTCTGCAAGTTGCTGTGTTTTTGTTGCTGTTCCAGGTTTTTAAATATGTTGTGTCAGTGTAGCTGAATCTTCTAATTGAACCTAATGTTACAGCTTTCTAAAAAAGAAATCAGAGGGAACTCCTGGAATTTTCTGATTATTTGCATCCGGTTTTTAAAAGGGAAAACATTCAAGCGTATGCCAGTTAACTCAGCTACAGGCACTGCACAGAAATGACTTTGAATTTGTATTCTGGTTAGGGAGATGACGTTTGCACTCCTGAAGGTTTTACATCACCAGACAACCTGCAGCAAAACGAGACCAGACGCTCAAAGTCTGTGTGTTTTGCTGTTAATTGCCACTATACCTGTCTCAGAATGGAGTACTTTTTCATTACTTTCCAGCCCAGCATCTTACTTATGCAGGATCTGCTGTGTGTGCTTCATTATTTCGTGTGGCCACGTTCTAATTTAAAGTTCATTGTCCCTGACCATGCCCAAAACAGCTCTGCTGTTTTCTCCCTTGCAGTAGCTTGCAGCAAATAATGATTTTTATCCCTCAGATTTTCTTGGTTTGCAGCTTTTGTCTTGCCTGTAACAGAAGCCAAATCAATCTCATCTTACAAGTTAACCGCTAATGAGACTTTAAAATCATCTCTCATCTTCTGTTTCTACTTCCCTCTGCCTCCAGGGGAGCTTTAAAACATTCAAAGAAATATTGAACCACTATACTACTATTTCATGCTTCTAGACTTACAGGTGCCCTGACGGGCATTTCAGCCAAACCACTAATTTTATGACCAAGAATGTCAGGTCTAAGCATCAGTTCTGGCAGCTGTTCCATAAACATCAATAGGTACAATCACCTTTTACAAAAGCAGGACCTATAGCAGTGTTCTGGCAGCTTTCTAAAGAAACCTTCAGCTTTCCCCAGCAATGCTTAAATCTAAGGCTACCTTGTAAGTAAGACCCAGATAGTTTTGTTTCTGTCCAAGCCAAATGATATAGCAGAAGCTAGTTATAAAGATTTTTTAGAAACAAATCATGGTGGTGTTTGTAATGTGTTCTTCGTAATAAATGATGTTTTTCTTTACTTTAATCTGGCTTTGGTGTGTTATTGTGAGAGCTAATATTTTGCTTATATGTGCAAGAATACTGAACCACCTGTCTTCTGCTTCTATCAGTAGATTGGTTTGCAGTTTTGAAAGTTAGATCTCTTGAGTTAGCATATGTATACTATGTTTTGAAAACAGTGATTTAAGGTATGTTGTGTGTCATAGATACTACATAGCTAAATATGGTGTGGCATTTTCTAATAATAGTAATCCTGGCTGTCACTATGTTTTTAGTTTATTTCTGTATTTCATTACTTGTGTCTGTTCTGTGTGTCTTCAGAGATGTCTGGAATACTAGTGTCTATCTTAAGCTGATTTCTCTGGCTTTTCTCTTCACAGTGCTGTTTCAATTGCCATGGCATTAAACTTTTTTTTTAAAGGAACTGAAAACCAATGGTAGCATGTTATTTTCAGAATGTCTTATTCTACATATTTCATACAAAAGATGTGCTTTTGTATTCTCATTGGAAATTATTAGATTGCACTACACATAATTGTGTGTGACAGCATTCTGCTCTTAGAGATCCCTCTATTTATAAAAAAAAATAAATTCCTCCCAAACCCCCAAACAAAAAATAACTTTGTGTTCTCTGTCTGTAAAATGAATTTCAAAGGCAAATATGCTACAGGATGTAAAGGTGGGAATAACAAATAGGTTAAAAATGATAAAGAATGGTTGATTTAAGCAGACTATTTCTTTTGGTTTTGCAGTAGTATTATTGATTCCACGGAGTATAGCCAGCCTCCAGGATTCAGCGGCAGTTCTCAGGTAAGGTAATACATGTGTCTGTGCACGGGGCGGGGGGAACGGGAAAGTTAATGTGGAGGTTGGGCAGAGATTAGGCACAACTCCATCTGACTCCAGTCAAATAGAGTCTTGCAAATGCTTATAACTGGTTATATGGACAAACTGGAGCCAAGACTACAGCTGTAGGAATGACTATGCATGATTGTGAGTGTCTACACTGATGCCATCAAAGAAATCTGGTGTAATATATTTAGACACTGACTTTATTCTCAAAGCTGACTCTTCCATGGCAGAGGGGATATTTTTTGCTCTTCATCTCATCTCCCAAGTGGGCAGCATTTGGGAAGGAAGGTAAATCCCTGACCCTTTGCATGGATTTAAATAACTTTGGATCAAGCTTGACTTTCAAAACAAGAAACATTCATTCTCCAAACATACAGCTGTCTTGTAGCTTGTCCTTGTTAAGGCCTTACAAACTGTATTATAAATGCACATAGAGGGTAAAAAGTTGCATATACAGTGAAGGTGTTTGGCAAGCAGCCTCCAAATGGTCTGATCTACAGGGCCTCCTGAATGCCAAGCAGCACAGTTCTGATCTTGCAGCTCAGAGTGATTCAGCTGGGCTGGGAGGATGGCACTAGTATCTAGCTGACAGCTTCAAAAAGGTTAAACGGTTTTGATTTAGACAGACAGACTGTTGATTACGTCAGCTTGTGCCTTTGGTGCTCTCTGGTGGTGGTGGTACACAGCTATATCAAGCTGGTAAATAAAGTAGAAGTGCTATTGGATCTTGTTTGATGGAGTAACTGATATAAAGAAAAAACAACTGCATTTTGGACTGATATGCATGTATCTGTGCATGCAGGTTTTTGGGGTTTGTGGCTAAGTAATTGGTAATTAGAAATTTCCTGCTATTAATCTTTAGAAAAAAGCTTGTAATTCTTGCTACTGTGGTCTGGGAGACTTTTGCTTGAACTAAGAATTGTAGCTCTACCTCACTTCAGAGGGCAGGTGAAATGTGGTTGGAGATCTTACGTTCAGGACTCTGATATGGTATAGTGTGTGTGTTCTCTACTGACACTACTTTTTTGTTCTATTTCAAAGACAAAATTAATAGCATAGTTGTACTTCTGGTAAGTGCAGAAAACAAACAACGTAGACTTCTTTGTCATTCTGTATGACAGCCTTATTTGTGTGAGAATAATCTTTTTTGTCCTAAAATGCAACTTTTTTTATGCTCAAGAGTGCAACATCTCTACTCTCTAGTGTAAATTTGAATTAGACTTTAATATATGTTTGGATGGGGAGTTGAAAGAGAACTCTTGAAGTTAAATTCTTCATTCAAAATCAGCAAGACTTTACCATAAAAATACTTTGAAGAATATAAGTTGTACTTTTTTCTGATTGTTGTTCATGGCAAAAATTGTAGATTGGGCAGTGATGGCTGAAAGAAGCTACGCTAGGTTGGAAAACATAGCTTTCTTTCTCAATATAATTACTTTGTGCATTGCTCATGAACATGTTCTTAGGGAAGAATTTATATACGGCAAAGCTACAGGACAGTTTTCTTCTAGAAGCTGAGCTTCAGAAGTAAATTGTGGACAGGTCACAAAAGCCCTGGGGAATTCCGCAGGTGGTATTTAGTGGCAGTACTTTTCTGATAGAAATAAGGAGCTTGTGTGTAGCTGCGAAGCTTTTACACAGTTGTTAGAGGACTCTTCAGAGCACCTAATGAAGTTCAGACACTAAAATCACTCTTGATAACAGAGCAGTCCTAACTAAAGTTCTCAACTAGGACAACCATAGTAGTTTTAGCAGTTGAATAAAAATTGCTTGGCTATGTTTTCTCTTCTTTCACTCCTGTTTCCCAGCATTGCTTAACCAGGGAGCAGACTTCATAGAAAGTGGGTCTGTGACGAGTGGTGTTCCCCAGGGGTTGGTACTGGGTCCAGCCCTCTTCCATATATTCATCAATGACCTGGATGAGGGGATAGAGTGCACCCTCAGCAAGTTTGCCGATGACACAAAGCTGTGGGGTGTGGCTGACACACTGGAAGGCTGTGCCACCATACAGAGAGACCTGGACAGGCTGGAGAGCTGAGCAGAGAGGAACCTTATGAAATTCAACAAGGGCAAGGGTAGGGTGCTGCACCTGGGGAGGAATAACCCCCTGCACCAGGACAGGTTGGGGGCTGTCCTGCTGGAGAGCAGCTCTGTGGAAAGAGACCTGGGAGTCCTGGGGGACAACAGGATGACCATGAGCCAGCAATGTGCCCTCATGGCCAAGAAGGCCAAGGTCACCCTGGGGTGCATCAAGAAGAGGGTGGCCAGCAGGTGGAGGGAGGTCATCCTCCCCCTCTGCTCTGCCCTGGTGAGGCCGCACCTGGAGTACTGTGTCCAGTTTTGGGCTCCCTGGTTCGAGAAGGACAGGGAACTGCTGGAGAGGGGACAGCAAAGGGCTACCAAGATGCTGAGGGGACTGGAACATCTCTCTCATGAAGAAAGGCTGAGGGATTTGGGTCTCTTCAGTCTGGAAAAAAGAGGGCTGAGGGGGGATCTTATCGATGCTTATAAATACTTAAAGAGTGGGTGTCAGGAGGATGGGGCCAGGCTCTTTTCAGTGGTGCCTGGGGACAGGACAAGAGGTAATGGGCACAAACTGGAGCATGGGAAGTTCCACCTAAACATGAGGAGGAACTTCTTTCCTTTGAGGGTGGCAGAGCCCTGGAACAGGCTGCCCAGAGAGGTGGTGGAGTCTCCGTCTCTGGAGACATTCCAAACCCACCTGGACGCGTTCCTGTGCCACCTGCTCTGGGTGACCCTGCTCTGGCAGGGGGTTGGACTGGATGATCTCCAGAGGTCCCTTCCAACCCTTTGATTCTATGAAACTCAATAAATGTTTTGGTAAAACATGAGCAGTTTAAAATGCTTAACTGGGGAGGATCCGATGAAGATGGGTTAATGCCGATTGATTCCCAGCATAGCTGGGTTGCCATGTGCCAGCCTGAGACCTGCTCTGGGGGGATTTTCCTCTGGAGACCCAGCAGGTGTATCGCACAGCAGGCAAATACTTACCGTGATTGATACCACCTTGGTGCGTACTGGACTCATCTGGCAGATCAGACTTGGTCTTCCATTATATTCCTCATCATGTCACAGGTTATATTGAGTATCACATCGTAACTTGAGACTGTAGTGATTGTTCTTCAATGCTTGAAGTCATCTTGAGCCCCAATCACTCCTGATGTGCCGAGAGAGGCTGGAGTCCTTGCAGGCTGGTGTACAAATAGAATAGGAAGGTGCTATAAAAGTGTTGCATTAAGTATTTCTTAAAACTGTGAAGTTCTAGAAAATTGTGGTTAAAAGGTGTCAAGGTCGGAGTACTTTCCAGTGTCCTAGTTGTGTGTAATACTGGAGTTGCTTTCAAGATGAAACAAGCTGCATAGACCATAGGTGCTGTCAATATGCAAGTGTGAGTCATAATGTTGATGTATAGCCGGGGGCCTTGTGTGGGAAGCAGCATCTGGAGGTTTCATTGCGTGGGGCTTGCCTTTTCCCTAAAAATGTTACATTATTGTTCATCTAGGTACAAACGGAATTTGAGTGGGCTCTGAACTTAGTTTGTTCTTGTTCGCTGGCTCGATGGTTGTAATGAAGGCAGCCCGTTCTCCTCTGCGGACTGAGGGGGAGTTATGCATGGAGTGGATTTTGTTAGTGCCATTGAATGGCATTATGGACCTTGTATGTGGTCAGGGGTGTTGCTCGTTAGTGAGCTTGATGATTCTCTAACCTTCTAAAATTTCTCCATTAGCTTTGAGCATGTGATACTTCTTAAATACAAACTAAAGCAAGGTGCTCTTTGTGCTTCTTGTATAGTAGAGGAATGGTATCCTTTTCCTTACTAATGATTTAAACGATAAGTACTATATTTTCTGCATTCCTTCAGGAAGACAGCTTACCTATGTAGTTTCAGTCCTTTGCTTCTACCTCTCACTATTGTTGCTTGGGTAGGTTGGGAAATTTCTTTAATGATGAGTTGCATGGACTTCTTTTCAATTAACCTTTGAACTTCATGATGTCTTCTACTTCTATCCTTATTTGCTTAGCTTCACAGAGTTACTGATTTGCTTCAAAAGAAATAATCCAGTAACTAACTCTTTAAAATAAACACCTCGTTCTCTTTTTTAGTGAGTTTTCTGCCAGGGATCTAGGAAGTATTTGTTGTACAGTCTGATTTGTGAAGCTGGAAGCCCAGTATCTTTGGCCTCTGCTGTCTGTCTGTGAAAATGCAAGACGTGACTCCCCAAGGGTTGCTTCTGTCTGTCCTGCATGTGAGGCTGGAATCAGTAGATTTGCAAAAGTTCAGGAAACTAAAAACAGCTTTTCCTGTTTGTCAAGTTAAAGGGTGCAACCTAGGACCCTAAGAATAACTGTTGACAGTGGCAAAAATCTTAATTTATTGTCGTCTTACACTTCTAACCCTTCACATATAATGTGTACATTGTGTATAACTTGGTAAACTCTATTGAAATGAAACCCAGGCCTGGCTTTACCTTTCTGAAGTGTTCCCTCTTCTCCATTCAGACCAAAAAGCAGCCGTGGTATAACAGCACGCTAGCCTCACGACGCAAGCGGCTCACAGCTCATTTTGAGGACCTAGAGCAGTGCTATTTTTCCACCAGGATGACACGTGTCTCGGGTGAGTTCCTCTTGAGGGGCGTTCAGCTCCTGACATCAGTTACCTCTTACAGTGTCTAGCCCTCAGAAAAGACTCGCTTTGGAGAGAGTAGCTTCCACATCTTCCCTGCATGGAACATTGCTACACATCTTTGTGTATTACTCAGATCCTCCTGATTTGCTTGTCTTGACTAGTCTTTGAGGCTGCTAAATTTAGATACTGTCACTTTGGAGGGACGCATGTATTGCTTTGTAATCCTGTACTGCGAAGGGCATAACCTACAATAAACAATTTCACTGATGCTGGTTCTGTAGATGCAGATGTTTGAAAGCAGTGGTTGGGTTGTTCTACTAGATGTGGTATGAACACAGTAGTTAAACATTGCTATTGAAATGCTACAGAGGTATAAACATAAACTGATAAATGCTCCTGTAGTTAGCATGCAATAACACGCTTGGAGGTTATCCGTTACGTTGACTAGATTGAGTCTTGGTTAACAAATGGCTTGCAGGATAGAAGCTGAGTGTCCAGCAGTGCTGTTGTCCCATGGGGCACACCTTAGATTTAAGGCTTGTTTTGTAGAATTAGAAGCTGTTTTCACAATTCCTAGATTGCCTCATTCATAACTGAGTAACAGTGTGACAGCAGCTAGAGTAACTATTACCTAGTGGGTGGATGGTTCTTAATGATGTAAGATTCTTTTAAGAAATGAACGGGTCAGATGAATATGTCTTGAGTATGAGGAGGGTTGCTCTGTGTCCCCTCTAGGAAAGAAACTAGCTTTGCAGGGGCGGGGGGAAGAAGTTTTGCCTGCCACAGCCCACTGCCTGAAAGGTTTGCAACACCAGGCTGTGAGCTGCAGCAGAATATCTTTATTTGTAGCCTTGGAAGGCAACGACCAACCTCCCAGGACACAGAGATGAACAAGAGAGCTGTGATAGAAACCCCCACTTTTTTTTCCTCCGTGGCTTAATAGTTTAAGTTTTATCCACTTTAAAATAAATAAAAATGAGTCTTGAATAATAAATTGGCTTTAAGTTTAAAGGCTGCAATGTGTTTTAGGGTAGCTTACTCTTAGGTAACTCTACATCTTCTACCTGGTTCAGAGCAGTGACTGACTCAGGTCTCATGTGCAGCAAAATAATTTTAACAAGGGGTGCAGCACATTGAGAGGGTGCTTTAGTAGCTGGAAGGTCCAAGAGGCTGGTTGTATGTGACGAGCCAGTTTTCTGTGAAGTGCTAGCAAGCGCTTTGCAGACTACAGTACTTCACAGATCACACTGAGATGTTTTCATGCAGTGCTAACTTGATAATGCATAACTGTGCTTATATTATAATAATACTCACTAACCAAGGATAACAAATGGGGCTCTTCCCAGCATTCCTTTCTAGAAGACATCTTTCTTCATAATTGGAACTATAAATATGAATGCAGTGAAATTATTTTTTGTATTCATATGTGTCAGCTGCACCAAAAGTGGAGGATTTGCAAGTGCAGGTTTTTTTCATAAATAAGGGATAACCTGTGATACCTCATTAATTTTTCTTCTCTTAAGCCTTTCCTGCTTTTTGACACATTTAAAATAGGATTTAATGTGGATTTAAAGCTTTTTGCAAGAAGTGCCTATGACTGTTCTAGTAGGGAGTAGAGACATAATATAATTGTAATTATGAAATGGCCTTGCACTTTGACAGGGAAAATGTCTTGAAATAGCATTTGGTTTTCCAGGTACAGAAAAAAATTGTAGGAGGGCTGTGTGTTTGATCCCTAAATGAGGGAAACGGAAGAGTAGCAGCTATTTGTTCCTATCAAAGTGTCAAAGGAGGAAAAGGTCTTTGAAAAACACTGGCTGATGTTTGCATGCTGCTTCTTGAACTGTTTCCTGTAGTGGTCAGGTGCTGATGATTTTAATTTGGAGCAGTACTTTGTTCATTTTGCCCCTTTTTGATCTGTCTGACATGGGTAATGTATATTCTAGTACTCTTAAACATAACATGCTAATTACCGGCTTTCATTGTTCCTTTATATGATCAAACATTAAATAGTGTATAAGGGACAATTCAAAATGCCTTACAAGTGTAGAGTAAGATAATAACATCTGATGGCAAGGAATTACCAGAGTGCAGAAAGTGATTATTCTCTCTGTTTTCCCACAAGAAATCACAGATGTGTCTTGCTTTTATAGATCAGCCTTCATTTTTTTCATCCTGGTGTTTCCAAGGCTTTCTAATAAGTGGAGTTTTGTCACTTCCTTATGCTGCTGATAAGGAAATAAATAAGGATAACTTAACCAGTGGGTGGAACTTGATCTCAGCTGCATGAGCGTGTTGAGTGTATGGCTTCTCCGCTGCTGCAGTGGATGCTGTGGTTTAACAGGTGGCAACGTGTGCATTAACCTGATGTGCAAACTGTCCTACCTGTAAACCACGGCGCTGGGTGTTAGTGCTGTGAGAGCAGCTGTAGCTGTAGGTCCCTTACATTGCTCCGGTGCAAAAAGACAAAATGAATGTGGGAGGGTTAGAGGAGGAAAGGGAGAATTGTGGCAAATTCTGGGAGTTTTTACAAAGCCTGAAGACTCTACATAATGTTTGA
Source organism: Larus michahellis (assembly GCF_964199755.1). NCBI lineage: Eukaryota > Metazoa > Chordata > Aves > Charadriiformes > Laridae > Larus > Larus michahellis. The sequence continues at coordinate 22,739,001 of NC_133903.1, read as the reverse complement.
CTGCAGATGTGTGATAGCGCCCATGTCGCATCACCAGAAGCTAGGAATTTTTCTTTATTTAGGAAATACTAAATTTTAAAATGGTTTACATAATGTTGTGTTCATCCTGAGAAAAACTGGAACTTCTGAGGAGTCGGGGAATGACTTTCAGCTGTCTACATTGAAATTTAGTTTTAACTTTTGCAGTAAAACTGTTCCATTTTGCACAGAATATTTATCATCGTTATTCAAGCTGGCTCAATTTCACCTTGTCTAGTGAAGGTCATAATTTTCGCAAAACTTAAGAGTACAGGGAGTCTTCTGGTTTCATGCTTGTCTTCCTTCTCCAGCCCTGAAACAACTCTTCCTTAGCTCTGTTGGTTTTGAAGTAACAAGACAAATATTTTTTTACTAAACTGACACCAAAGATATGCTGTAATTGACACCAAATGTAGGCATGTTGTAACTGAAGCACGGGGAAAGGAATATACTTTCACCTCCATAGAAAACCAGACATGTTCTTCACAATGCACTTTGATACGCTTTAAGGTTTTTTGTTAATAATCTATGTGGTCCATGGGCTCTGAATTTGAATAAAATAAATGAGCTTATCTACCAGGAAGGCTATACTTCTCATCTCTAGGCACGGTAGGTTCACCCAGCGTTGCAGTGGAAAGACTTAATTTGTGCTCTGAAAAATCACACTGCCTTTGTGGAATGCTAGAGGTGAGAGAGAACCTCCCTAGACAACAAGCAGAGGTAGTGTCATGTGAAGACATACATCTTGATTTTTTTTTTTTGTTTGATGTTGAGTTTATCTTCTCACTCTGTTTCTGTTCTCCCTAACGCTGCTGCCTCTCCCTAGATGACAGCAGAACCACAAGCCAGCTGGATGAGTTTCAGGAGTGTCTATCCAAGTTCACGCGCTACAATTCTGTCCGACCCCTGGCAACACTGTCTTACGCTAGTGACCTCTACAATGGCTCCAGCATAGTATCCAGGTAAGACATACTGTGTCTCTGACAGTGCATCTTATGCTGATGCAAGCTGCTGAGGCTGAGTTAATAACCCATATTAAACAAGTTATGGTTTGTACATACATAATGCTTTGTAGTCACTTCCCAAAAATAGTTTTTCGAATGTGTGATTATCATTGATCTGCGATGTCACTCAGGTACCACAGTGGTGCCTCTTATTTCTGTTGGTGTTGGTCAAGACCGAATGCAGAACCTTTGAGGTGCCAGTGAGTATCTGGAGCTGTCGTGATAAAGCATGAAGCCTGATGTCCTCTTCGTGTTAGTATAGTTGTGTTGTAAGCGATGCAGTTCTAACATTTTAAGAAATATCCATCTTGCTTGGTGTTGGTAGCTTTAAGAATCTGTGGTGGTTTCAAATATTGTTTGTGGATCCAGTTGTAATGGCAAATATGAAATAACTGAGTTTGTGATTGCTTGAGCTCTTAAGCATTGCAAGCTCTGTTTACTGTGCTAAACAGTAGTGAGGAGGTGGTTGCGGTAAAGCCAACTCAACAGCTCTGTTCTTGCCAACACCAAGTCTCTATCCCCTGCTGTGTGGGGTGGTCATGTCCTGGGCACCACTGATGAAGCTCGTCTGAGCCTCCCATGGACCAGTTTGGACACTTAAGCTGGGAAAATGCTATTGACTGTCTTTCAACAGAATTAGTTTCTTCCCATTTAGGTCCATGAACCAGCTCCCTTAAGGGCTAAAGAGGGCACACAGGATAGGGAGAGGCTGGGACCTGCCAACAACCTTAAACTAGTTTCAGCAGCTGTGGATGCATACCCTGGGGGATTTAATTAGTCTGTGGTAGCTTGTTTTGAGTTGTTGATGGTGGAAAAAATGATGCAACATATTAACTAGGAAATCTTTTCTATGTGGCATATATGCAGGGCTCATTAGCTTCTTACAGGCATGTTTCACAAATTTAAATGTGTTTGTTCACAGCAACCTTTTGAGGGAGAAGAGTATTATCATCTCTGTTTTATACATGGTGAGCAGGAGATCGAAAGAGGCCATGCCTGAGGTCTTGAAAGAAACATGACAATGACATGAAGAATTGAACTGTTTATTTGACTTTTGGGTTTTGGGTTTTCTGAGCCTCAGGCTAATGCCTTACGAAGGGGCTGTTTGGACAGAGACTGAACATCTTGAATGTTTGTTGAAAGACCCCAAGAAATCTGCACTATGCAAAGAAATGAAAGCATGTGAAGCATAGAATACTTTTTTAAAGCAGCATTGATTCCTTAACTACTGCAATATGTAGCAGGAATGTATAATGTCCGACATAGTCACAGAGGTCAGAACAGAATAATCACTGATCTGATGTATATTTAACCTGCACCAATTGGGTTCACACTAGCTGCAATGAAATGCAGATGGGAATCTCACTGCAATGTAGACAAACTTCCTCAGCTACCAAGTTCAGCATGGATTGGATGTTGTTCCTCTGCCCTTTCTTCTCCTTGACATTCTGCAAAACCAGCATTTTTGTGGTATGTGGTTAGAAAATGCTGGAATGGCAGTAAATTTCACTCCTATGTTGAAGGCATTATAGTTCTTGGGTGAAATGTATGTTTGAAAAGTATGCATCTTGTGAGGCCTCCCTCCAAGCCAGTGCTAGAATTGGTAGCTAGATGCATTTAACTGAAAAATAACTTGGCTTACAATTCAATATTCTCCCCTTCTCATGCTTTTTATTTATAAAAGCATTTAAGACATTTTTAGTGGTTTTAGGATGTGGGCTGAGTAATACCGTTCACATTTGAGCGTGTCCTGAAGTGCTTTGATAACGCAGGACTGTTGAGTGGGCTGCCACTGTACCTCTTGTTAGCTTCTGGCTATCCAAACAGTTCCTTTAAAGTTTGAATTTGTTAATCAAGAGTTTACATGTAATGTGTGTTGGCCAACACACTTCTGTGGTCACCATTGTTCTTCATCCAAATTAATAGGCTCAAGTTCAGAGAGAGTCTGTGAAGCTAAATGAGGTGTGTGTCTTGGTGATGGCAGCTTAAGATAATAGAGCAGCTTTAAGTACCTGAAGATGGTCCAAATTAGTTATTGGAGTGCTTTAAAAGGCTTTTTTAACTGAGTGAAATGCTGTGAAAAGTTTTATCTGCCTGACTGCACAGCGTTCTGAAGGTGTTCCTGGGCATGTTGTAGGAAACACCGATGAAATAATGACAAAAAGCAAGTCTTGCTGCTTAGCTGATGCTCTTGAGACAAATGCATTTAAATACAAAGCAAATATAAGGTTAATAAGTAAGGAATCCTCCAATTTTTGAAAAAGTATTTTAAAGAGATATTGTGATTAAGAATAAAAGTAGGAATGACCAGAAGTTAAACTTCCTTCTACTCAACTTAATTTGTTTTCTAAAAAAAATAAACTGCTGTTACAAACAGACAGGATATCAGTGGGTTTGGCTTGCATTGCTTTAACCCTACCTGAAGTTCATGCACTGCATTCCAAAAGCTCTGCTGGCTTAAATAAGGAGGTTTTTAAGATGTATTAGCTTTATGTTTGCAAACGAAGAAGATGGGAATACGTTCTCTATCTGCAAAACCTTCATGTTTGTTTCGAAGGGAAATAAAAGAGGGTTTATGGTAACAGGATAAAAAGTATAATTAAAGGCTCTATGTAAATATCCCGAAAACCTGAAACTGAGCAGCAACAGTACACTTCGGAGTGCCTTGCCACAAGTAGGTTTATGAGTGTCTGGACTTCTCGAGGATTAATAAAAGGCCATTAACAACACTACGTAGGTTGTATTACTATAAAAATTCTGGTGCCATAGTAGGAGAGCTACAGTTGCCTTTTGGGATGAAGGGACGAGCCAATGGAAGTGGAAAGCAGAGGATTGCAGGTTTCCCCAGCCTGGCAGGGAGGTTACCCGAGGGACCTGCGCTGAGCCTTGCTGGGCTGGTGGCTCTGCGGTGGCTGCTCAGCATCCGCATGGTGGCAGCCATCGGTCGCAGTGCCAGCAGCGTGGGGCTGCAGGCGGGAGGTGGGCAGGGGACGAGGGACTGATACAAGGCTGGTAGCAAAGCTGAGCATCTTCCATCACAGGCTCATGGCCTGATTTGGAAAGGTGTTCACAGCAAGATCATAAGCCCAGTGAGGGAGAGCTTCCTTACCTTGCTTAGAAACATGATCACAAGCAAAACTTACAACCCTCAGTCCGTCCTTCCCCCCCCCCCCCCACTTATTTGCTTCTAGAAAAAACGATTAACAGATAGGAATGTTCAGGGAAAACATGTTCAAGGCTTTGCTATTGCTGGTTGCTTTAACATTTGGGGCGCTTCCAGCATGCTTGCAGTGTGAATGTACACGTACCTCAATACGCTAAATGTTTTCTTTATACGCTCAGTTCTCCTAAGTACAAAGTATTTACATGGTTTTCATAAGTATATTAAGTTTTGTTAGAATTGGGCCAAGGAATAAATTTTCCATTTATTATGCCCCCCAGACAGAGCAGTCATCAGACCTTAACTTTTCTTCTCCCCGCTTGCTGTGGCAGTAAATAGTAAAGGCTTTCTTTTGAAGATGGGTCTGTAAACTGCAGCGTTAGCATTGCAATGATTTATGTAGAAAATTGCTTTAGCAATGTCAGGGGCCTTCAGAGAATAATGTGGCAGTCTTTCATATTTTAAAAGAACAGAAAAAATCCAAGAAACAGACTACAGCAAGATATCTGTCTGAAACCTGGTTATCAGAAAGCTGTTTCTGCCTGCCAGGTGGTTCCCATGTCTGATGGAAACATGAGTATGTTGTTCCCAGAGGCCCTGAGGTTCGGGGGTGAATAGTGTGGGTTCTTCGTGTCTGCTCAGATTTCACATGCAGAAGAACTTGAAGGCTAACCCAGAAGGGTTAGCTTACCATTTCTCTGACATCCAAAGGGCTTTGGATAGCCAAGGCTGATTATATTTATCTAAAGGAGTAGTGATTTACAGAGATAGAAAGAAACAGCTTGGGTTTGGCTGCTGAAACCTTATTCAACTCGTCTGTTGAATCTTGAGACAGTATTCAAAAACTGCATCTTGCTTTTGGGGTCCATTATTCCTTTTTTTTCCCCCCCATTGCTCACTTGTTATTCCATTACCTCTAAGTAATGAACAAGATATGAAGAGGTTTCTCTTAGTATTCAAACAATATAGTTAAGCTGGTTTCAAGACTGTATTATTTTTTGTGTGTTGACCCTTTCAGTAATGTGACCCGAAGTCCTTTCTTCAAAGGTGATCTTAAAAGAAAAAACATCCGTTAGGAGTTTGCTTTCCATGTATTTATTGAACCATCCTATTTTTTTTTGTTCCCCTTTTTACTTTGGACTACAGTTACTTGTCCATATAAATTCTCAGATCTAGACTTTAACAAGGTACCTTTTAGTTCTGTGTCTACTGTAACAAGCTCCTTATTTAATTTTTTTATGCCCTGGTCTGGCTAGGATTAGATGAGCCATTTCATTAAGCTAGTGACCAGCAATGCTTCTATCTTGGTGGTAAAGATAAATGAAATAAATGTAAGTGGGTTTATCCTTAACAGGATTATGTTTCCAAGTACAGTAGCTGCTGCTCCTTGAGAAGATGAGAAATGAGATTGGCTGAATTTTTCTTACAGTCTGTTAAATCAATCATTTTTTTAATAGACTCTTATTTACAAGTGGCAGCTCAAAACTGCAGATGGATCTGTCTTACTTGGACTGTTCCCACAACTGGAAGGAAGAAATAAATGCTTGGATAGAGACCTGAACTGCAAAGTGGCTGAGGAAACTTGAAGTGTAATACCCTGAACCTACTTGAAGTTTGTCTTTCTGCTGTGGTTCTCTTGCCTTACTTCATCTGAGGTTTTGGCCCATAGACCAGAGATTGTCTGGGGCTGAAATGGTATTTTGTTAAATTAGAGATGAGTCAAGTGCAGAGCCTTTCCCTTGCTTTCCCTTCTTTTTCTCTGGAGTGCAGAACTGATAGATTTGCTAGTACATAATTGTGGTCTGGATCCCTTGAGCAGAAGCTAAATGTGACTCGTACCAGCAGAAGAGTTATACAGATGTCAATTCAGATCTGTGAATTCAGAGTTCAGAGGTACTCTCAACTCTGTAACATAGCCCTTCAAGTCCCCAGGACAGGCCGGTAGTACCAAAAGGGACTCTGAAACCAGAAAAGAGCATGTCTGCACATATCTCCAGTCCTGACCTGGAAAGTAAACCTGGTGGCTGTGGGGACGCTGCGTCTGCTTGAAGAAACAAGTCTGTTATTAATAGAACATGAATTTCTGTAGCTTATTAGTATTGTTTAATTCTTTAGCTGCATTTGTGCGAAATGCCTAAATTTGCTAGGAGGTAATTATCTGAAAAGCATTAGCATGCCTTTAGACTCTTTTTTTTTTTTTGTTCCTTCCTTGCTAGCTAGAGGAGCTCATCTGTTAAATGGTAGATAGTTGAAAAAAAATAATATATTGAGGTGGTGTGTTAAGGCATGCAAAAGTGTAGAGTGTGGGTATAAACAGTTCTAAGGGAAAAAAAAAACCCACCTCATGAGTAGCTCAGCCTGGAGAAGACACTTGAGCTAATGATTACTAATATTGCCTGTATTAATAAATGCAGACTCTGAGACAGAGATGCTTGGAATTTATACACTGCATATGGCTCCTCAAAACAGTTCATGTGTTTTGTAGAAAAAGTTATGAAGTGACACATGTTCTTACTGGATTATATGCAAGTGTGGGTATACATTTGTGCAAGAAGACAGATCAAGTTTCTTTCTATATCAAACTGTTAAATGAAGGCTATTCGTCAGTACCTTCTGATCTTTCAACAGAATAGTTAAATAGCATACGAAATACTGACCAAAAAAGATTCAAAATGCCATCAAAACAATCTCCTGAAACAGATTTGGCAGTTGGATGAAAAATGCTTCAGATGTTTGGGTTTTTTTAACCCCATTCTGTCATTACCAGGCAGCAGGACCATCGGAGTTAGTTGCCCCAGCCTGTTCTTTGGCTCCTCAAGACAGTTCATGTGCGGTGTATGGACTCGGTATTTATGAAGGCTGGTGCCCTGACTTGTGGTGCCTATCGGATTGAGAGGAGATGCCTAAAGAGGTTACTGTCTCCAGCTGTCCCTCCTGGTGCTCTGCTGTGGGATGTCTGGCAGAAGACCTGATGGCAGTGTTGGGTGCATTTGGAGGTTTGGGTTAATAATATAGCAGCCTGTGTAACGGGGCACTGGAATGACAGTGATTTGTTCTGAGAAATGGGACCTCTGGCAATGTGGTCGGCTGGAGGCAGTAATGCCTCCAGCTGCTGCAGCCAAATCATGAGGGAATAATTGGAGCCTATGGATGGGCTGTGTTGTTTACAGTCCAAGTATGGATGTAGGTTCCCTGTGCTGAGCTCTTTCAGATATATTTGTTCCTTGGCCACTTCAGCTCTGTCTGCAGCAGCCATGCTCAGTTTTGAAGAAATAAAATCCTTTTTGGTGTAGTAATAAATGTGGTGGCTTGAAAACAAGCTTGCAAGCTTTTGAATGGCCTTATATTTAGTAGGCACTTCAGTATCTATCACAACTGATTGAGTTCCTTCCTACTTAATGCTATAAGACTGATAAGATGGTACTACTGTGCAGACACTGGTGTGGAGCGGAGTCTCCTCCCTCAAACCTGCTCCTTATACAGCTTGGGCGGAGTCTGCCACCTTCCTGTCTAGAAATCTTGTTTCCCAAATTTGAATGCAGAAAGAAGACAGCTGAGTATGTTTGGAGACGTAAAACCTCTTCCACCTTAGTAATTTGTGCTGTCGAGGCTGTGTTCCTGCTACTGTCAGAACTATTCATCACCTACAGTGTATTAGTCCAGCTGGGTAAAGTGGCAGATCCTGGTTTTCAAAGGTAGGTGGGTTACCTTGAAATATTACAGCAGGCAGACTGATCATTTGGCTTGAATTTTAAATAGTGTCATAAGAAACTGTTGGCATTTTTAGTTAATGTTTCCCTACTCTAGCTTATTTAAAATGGTGTTTGTGGAAAAACTGAATCTAGTCCTCATTAACTTGCATGGTAGTTGTTTGCAGCGGCTTTGGCTTATTATACTTCTGTGTATCTGGCATATAAACTCGGGGATTGTCGTCATCTTCTCTTCAGCATGCAGAAGAGCATTGCCTAGCAGCAAAGTGGCTTTTTATCAATACACTTTGTTCTGTTGCATGCAAAATTCAGTATTCCCTGTAGGTTTTCTCATCATTAGTGCTAATTAAGCCAGGTTCCCCTGTATACATGTATGAAAAAAAAAAAACAAAACAGGTTGTCTCTAGCTGTAGTGTCTTATAGACAAGGCTGGAAGTCCGGTAGGGCTTCCTAGGAGATTCTGGGTTGTATTTAGAGGAGATCAGGTTCAGGGTCTGATTAGGCAACCGAGTCTGCTGAGTCTGAACTTCTGGAGCTGGAATATCACAAACAGCTCCAAGGAATGGGATCAGTCTGAAATAGCTTGGAGTACTCTGTCCCATGGTTTTCATTAGACTTCCATTAGACTTGAATCTGATCCATTGAGAGGCCAATGGATCAGATTAGAGGACAAATCTTGCAATTTTCTGGTAATCTGGGGGTCACATCTAACCTAAATTAATGTGATTCTTAAGGATGAAGGTGTTTCCTCTATGCATTTAAGTGGAATCTTGTTTATACAATTAATTTATATATTTATTACTTTATCTATGTTTTGTATTCACAAAACAACAAGAAGTAAAATCACAACATTGGACTTCAGGAGGGCTAACTTTGACTTCTTCAAGAAACTGCTTGGAGAGATCCCATGGGCTATGGCTCTGGAAGGCAGGAGGTCTCAAGAGAGCTGGTTGATATTCAAACACCCCTCTCTCCAAGTGTATCCCTAAGAGTAAGAAATCGGACGAAGGATGCAGGCGACCTGCGTGGTTGAGCAGTGAGCTTCTAAAAAAACTTCAAGTGGAAGAAGGAAGTTTACAGTAAGTGGAAGAAGGGACTGACTACTTGGGAAGATTACAAGAATGCTGTCAGAGCATGCAGGGATGAAATGAGGAAAGCCAAGGCCTCCTTGGAATTAAACCTGGCAAGGGATGTCAAGCTCAACAGGAAGGGCTTCTTCAAGTATATTGGAGGCCAAAGGAAAACTAGAGAAATTGTGGGCCTGCTGTTGAATGAGACAGAGGATGCGAAGAAGGTGGAGTTACTGAATGCGTTTTTGCTCCTGCCTTTACTGCTCGGGACAGCCCTCAGGAGTCCCAGGCTTTGGAGAAACTAACAGGGAAAGTCTGGATGGAGGAAGACTTCCCCTTGGTTGAGGAGGATCAAGTGAGAGATCAATTTAACTCAATTAGATGTCCACAAGTCCATGGGTCCTTATGGGATGCACCTGGGAGTGCTGAGGGAACTGGTGGAAGTCATTGCTGGGCCGCTCTCCATCATCTTTGAAAGGTCCCGGAGAACAGGCGAGGTGCCTGAGGACTGGAGGAAAGCCAATGTCATGCCAGTCTTCAAAAAGGGCAAGAAGGAGGACCCGGGGAACTACAGGCCAGTCAGCCTCAGCTCCATCCCTGGAAAGATGATGGAACAGCTCGTTCTGGGAGTCATCTCAAGGCATGTGGAGGAAAAGAAAGCTACTGGAAGTAGTCAATGTGGACTCACAAAGGGGAAATCATGGCTGACTAATCTGATAGCCTTCTATGATGGAATGACTGGATGGATAGATGAGGGTAGGGCAGTGAATGTTGTCTACTTTGACTTCAGCAAGGCTTTCAACACAGTCTCCCACAGCATCCTCATAGGGAAGCTTAGGAAGAGTGGATTAGATGAATGGCCAGTGGGGTGGATTAAAAACTGGTTGAAAGACAGAGCTCAGAGGGTCATGATTAGGGGCACAGAGTCTAGTTGGAGATCAGTGACAAGTGGTGTTCCCCAGGGGTCAGTACTGGGTCCAGTCCTCTTCAACATATTCATCAATGACCTGGATGAGGGGATAGAGTGCACCCTCATCAAGTTTGCCGATGACACAAAGCTGTGGGGTGTGGCTGAAACACCGGAAGGCTGTGCCGCCATACAGAGAGACCTGGACAGGCTGGAGAGCTGGGCAGAGAGGAACCTTATGAAGTTCAACAAGGGCAAGGGTAGGGTGCTGCACCTGGGGAGGAATAACCCCCTGCACCAGGACAGGTTGGGGGCTGACCTGCTGGAGAGCAGCTCAGTGGAAAGAGACCTGGGAGTCCTGGGGGACAACAGGATGACCATGAGCCAGCAATGTGCGCTCGTGGCCAAGAAGGCCAAGGGCATCCTGGGGTGCATCAAGAAGAGTGTGGCCAGCAGGTGGAGGGAGGTCATCCTCCCCCTCTGCTCTGCCCTGGTGAGGCCGCACCTGGAGTACTGTGTCCAGTTTTGGGCTCCCTGGTTCGAGAAGGACAGGGAACTGCTGGAGAGGGGACAGCAAAGGGCTACCAAGATGCTGAGGGGACTGGAACATCTCTCTTATGAAGAAAGGCTGAGGGATTTGGGTCTCTTCAGTCTGGAAAAAAGAGGGCTGAGGGGGGATCTTATCATGCTTATAAATACTGAAAGGGTGGGTGTCAGGAGGATGGGGCCAGGCTCTTTTCAGTGGTGCCTGGGGACAGGACAAGAGGTAATGGGCACAAACTGGAGCATGGGAAGTTCCACCTAAACATGAGGAGGAACTTCTTTCCTTTGAGGGTGGCAGAGCCCTGGCACAGGCTGCCCAGAGAGGTGGTGGAGTCTCCGTCTCTGGAGACATTCCAAACCCACCTGGACGCGTTCCTGTGCCACCTGCTCTGGGTGACCCTGCTCTGGCAGGGGCTTGGACTAGATGATCTCTAGAGGTCCCTGCCAACGCCTACCATTCTGTTATTCTGTGATCCACATAGCCATGTAGAGAATCAAAGCGTTTTTCTTTTAAGTGGTCCTTTCTGATTAGAGATTGTCATAACCATGTCTGGAACTGTGGTAGACTTGCTCAGTTTATATTTTGTAAAATGTGTTTTGTAGTACAGGGGTTTGAATTGGGGAGTTTATTCAATGAGCTGTGATCCATCCTTGTCCCTGTGGCACAGATTAAGGGCTTCAGGATAGCAACAGTGTCCTTATTTAGGTGGTGCTCCAGAGTGAGGAGTAACTAATGCAATGGTTGCTTTTTTTTTTTTTTAAATAAATCCATCTTTTATTTTAGCCACTCACAGCTCTAGCAAAACAATCTTTTGTTATTGAAACTTCACATGCTTTGTCTCGGTAGCCTTTGTTTTTACATGTGACAAAGTTTAGACTTTGAGCTGATGGAGCGCACAATCTCAGCGCTATACTAGCAGCTTCCTGTGCATGAATATAGCTTTGTTTTTAAAAACTACAAATTAATATGCTAGTGCATGCTTAGTGACGCTAATTACTTTGCCTTAAAATATCAGTCTGCTGTAAAAACAGTCTCTCAGATATGTGATACTAATACCAATTTCTGTATTGGTCCTAGCTGCTGAGCAGTCTGCACTGGTGATCACGATGTTGGGTTGTAACCTAAATTTCTGATCTTTGACTTCAATGCCTCAAAATGGGCATTGGAAACAGGCAATCAGGCTATAAGATGGTGGGACTTGGGGTTGTTAGAATTTACAGGATATCCCTTGGAGGCCAGGGAGTGGAAGCATAGAGAAAGACATCAAAGAGATGTAAGGGACGAGCAAAACTGCTGTTATCTCTCCTTCTTCCCACTAATTAAGTCCCCCCAAAACTGAGAAAGATATATCTGTGTTGCAATTAAATATGGGGCCACGGCAAGATGGGGGTACAGAAATAGAAACAGAACCGTATTAGGTAGAACTGAAAGGCTTTGGTATATTCAGGGAGGAAAATATATATATATATAGTCCCATGAGAAGGACTGAGTCATCCACTTTGTGGAAATGGCAACTCCTGTGGTCACAGGTGTCGTTACCAAGTCAGGGTTCATTACAGTAACAATTGTAGAGTGTGTGTATGGAAAGGGGAGAGGAGCAGTTGGCTGCAGACCTTTATCTGTAACTAGTGATGCAGTTAAAGGCAAATGCAGTTAGATGCAGCCCTGTGCACAGCCTCCCCCCCCCCAATCTCCTGATTTAAAGGAGTAGATATAGCATGTACCCATTTCTCATGGAAACTTGCAGGGCTAGATGTCCCTTCAGGCTAATCCCTGGGACATTTCAAACTGCAATCTCAAGTGTGAGCTGCCCCAGGGGTCGGTTTGGAGGACACCTGGCCTCATGATGTCCCTGCAGAAGACCACGAAGCGTGCCAACCCTGTCACTGCCTGTAGGGATGTCTTCTTGTAGCCTCCCAGCACCCACAATCATTACATCAGGCATACTAAAGGGTATATCTATTTCTGTTAACATCTGGTATGGACCAGTTGTTCCTGGATTACAGTTGTCAAGTTCACCATGCCACCATCATGTCTTGCAGCAATAAGTACATGGAGTGTTTGTGTGTGGTTTTTAAAGTGTGACTGGGAGGGGGCAAAACCCCTTATCTGTGCCAAATCAATCTCCTGGTTAGTGCCTCCTGGGTCTAGCATGGAATGACTTGTTGAACACTGGTCTTGCAGTCAGCTTGTTCATAACCCTTATGGTAAGGCAGCTGTTCCGTTCCTTTAATCAATTTAGTTGCCTATCTGTATGCGCTCTCTAACTCCAGCACATCCTCCTGGGATGTAGGAAACAACTGCACGTGCCATCAGGAGGTGAACATAGTAAGGCTTTATACAATGGCAGAACTCGTAAATACTCATTCTTTACTGTTTCCCCACTGGCCTACCCTCAACATCAAGACAAGCTTCCAGGCATGTTTCAGAAGCAATTTATTTCATAATTCCATTTATTAGCTACAAGTGCTCTCCAAGGTCATAGGTTTTAGCATTAAATAAAACAATTGATTTATAATCTCACAGATTGAGACTAAAGATAAGCAGCAGAGCAACCAGAACCCTTGAGAATGTGTTTACTTTCTAGCAGTTCTTAGTGTTATTTCTATAGGACACTGGTGATTAACTACTTAGGAAAAATAAAACAGTGACTTGGGAACTGGAGATAAGTCTCTTCCATTTTTGCTAGAACAAAACAATAGGTTCCTTTCAATTGGTTTTTATAAGTAAATTCTGTTGTACATTTATGAATCAAATATCCACGAGTTTGTGTCCCCAAAAGGTTCCTTATAAAAACACAACTAGTCTTGTTGGTCAGAAATGTGGAGTTTAAAAGTGGATTAAAAAAGAAAAAAAAAAAAGAAACAACTGCTAATTGTTTCTAATGTGCACATCTTTGAGGAGCAAGGACCACTGCTCGTCTGAAAGGGAACTGCACTGGATGTTCAAATGACCTAAATCGTTTTATCTTGAGGGCTTCCTTAAAAAAATGGAAATGTCAGAACTGGTTTCCTGTCTCTAGAGGAGATTGCTTTATGCTAGGACTGAGGAAGGTTTGTAGCACGTATAGACAGTTGGTGCTCCATCTGCCCTCTGAGATAGTGAAAACATTTGTTGTCAGTCCCATGTTAAATCTACTTAAAATAGTGCTACCAAAACACATTGTTCTTATTTTAGCAGGATGTTAGTAGCCATTGCATGCATGTTTTGTGTGTGCTTTGGCTCACTGGTGACACTGTGCCTCTCACCACCTATGAAGTGGATGCCGGTGTCTGTCTGGTTTATCTCTTGACTGGATGGCCTTTTTGACAAAAAGGATAAAGTATTTCCTATTACTCTGTTCCATGTTGTCATTGTGCTAATGACTTAGCCTGTAGAAGTGTATCACGTGCAAACCAGAATGATGATATTCTTCAGAGCTGGCCCTATTGTGCCTTTTGACAAAATAAAACTAAGTTCTCCTGTGAATTTTCATATTGATAAATTTGTGCATAAGCAAGCACTTACATTGACACAAAGACTTCAAGCAGTAAGCGACAGGAATACCATCAAGCCAGTTAAATGCAAATAAGCCTTGCTTAATGCTAAATGTGTTTAGGAGACTTGTAGGAAAAAGCATCAAAATAACTGTTGCTATGCAAGTGGGCTATTTGTCCTAATCCTGTTTAGTCCAGGGGAAAGCAGAGCTTTGCACATATTAGGAATAATTTTATATGGTAAATAATCCACTTGATTAGCTATTTAGATTGTCCATATTTTTCTTCATAAGTTCCTTAGTAAAAGCTGACTGGCAGAAGGTGAGAGCACTCGTACCAGGACTGTGTACAGGTGACAGAGGCCAAGGTGTGCGTTGGACTTGCTGTGTTGAGTTTGCCTGCCTCTCTCATGGCTAACGAATGTCTATACAGGTGGTTTATTTCTGCATCCTTTTTCTCCCTGCAGTGTCTTTGATGCTGTTTGAAGGTCACAAGTCTGACAATCCTTTTTCATTGGTTGATGCTTTTTATTAATTTCAAATGGTGTGTTAACTTTTATAGACATATTGAAATACTCATTTGTTACGTCTACAGCACATCTCCATTTAAAAAATATATAAATTGAATTAATGCTAGAGAAGCAAACCCACGCCAGGTGAGAAAGGTTCTATTCTGTTCTAATAACTTGGCTTTTTACCAGACATTGTAATACATTTTTTTTTTTAAGTTCAGCAGCAGAAGGCTAAGGGTATAAATTGAATCCAAGTAGATGAATCGCTGCCATCAGTTTAGTTGCTCTTTACCTGAATCCACAGGGCAGCGAGCGGGAGCTGAGACAGCAGTTCAATTAAGATTGTGGTAGAAGTGAACCCATTGTATTGTTATAGAGGCTTTCGATTATAAAATTCTTCTGCAGAAAAGGGTGAGCTGATGAGACAGGCCTGAATGGTGCTTTCGTTCTGTTTGTATAAAACGGCATTAGACTAGGATAGATCTGGGGCAGGGGGAAAGCTGTGCGGCTGCTTAGATGACTTCTTCCACTCGCCCATTTTAATCAAATAGATGCATGCTTGATTCCCCAGCCATAAGCACATTCCTTTTCTTTGCCTTTTTGGGGGCTTGCAGTTTTTGCAGACTTGACCTGACTAGCTCACTTCTCCTCCAGCAAGTGAGCAAGCAGTTGTGAGTGGGACCATCTCCTGCCAGAGAAGTTTAGGTGCCTGAGTTAAAAGGCCAAGTTGCAAGCTGTTTTATTGAATTATTTTTATACCATCAGACTGCATATCAACAATCCTTTCTCTCCATAGTTTAAAAATAACTTGATGATATCTCCTTTAAAAGGACTTGAAAACTCTGTTGGCATTTAAATTTATCTTCCCTCCCAAAGCATTGCGGTGCCTTCAACTTCTCAGCTATGTTGAGGGGTAGAAAATTCTAGCTGTGTTATAGCTATGGGGCAGCCTAAAGAGCCCTCTCTCTCTTCTTGTAATTGGTTTAATGCTTTCTAATTGTAGAAAGGTACCTTAAATACCCCTGCTCTCAGGATTTTTCAAGTTATGTGAATGTGGAATCAGTGTAAACTCTGTTTTCTCTGCTGCCATTCGGAATGTGTTGCCTGGTTCATGAATGCTGTGGCTTCTTGCCGGGGGGTGGGGGGGTGGGGTGGGGGAAACGTGATAGGGGCAGCAGAGGTTGAAACGAATCTCTGTGGAGTGGATTGTTATGGTTTGAGAAAACCCATTACAATTTATTGTTGTTTAGGTGATTATTCTATCACCCGATGACCCCTCCCCACCCAGAAGGGGGAACTGGGAAAAGCAAGGAAACAGGAGGGTTGAAATATAAATAGATTTAATAGGATAAGACTAAACAATTAACAATAATATTAAAGAACCAGTATTAATCCTGATACTAATATAAGATATACAAAATTATACTCAGCTGATTCTATCAGTAGGAAGCTTTGTACTCCCAGCAGAGGACAGCAAATGTGGGACACTGAGAGTGCTGTGGCTTCAGGAGGAGGGAGAGGGCTCAGGGCTCCGGAACTGGGGCAAGGAGTTTCTCTGGACCACTGTCATCAAGGGAGAGAGAAACTACTCAGCAAACTTTCTAATTTATATCGAATGTGATGTTCATGGTATGAAATAATCCTGCTGGCCAGCCTGGGTCAAGTGCCCAGGCCATGCTCCTCCTCATCCCTGCACCTGACAAGGCTTGAAAACATTGAGACCTTGAATCCCACACAGCCTAGCTGGCTATAAAGTAAATATTTTCACGAATTCAGACACTAGAGTCTTCCAAAAATGGAGTTTTCCCAAGCATTAGAAGAGAAGTTAGTCCTGTGTCACTCAACCCAGGACATGGATGAACCCCAGAAGAGACCTCTTAAAGTAGTAGATTGACTGCTTAGTCAAGAAGCTCGAAAAGAGCTGGCTACTGGTTATAGAAGTGTGGAGACTGAGGGGAAATGGTACCCACAAACCTTTTCTGGGAGGAGTACCAAAGTGGTGCCTTCCTGGGGCTGATGCTTCTGAGAGGAGGTAGGTGTATGTGCACATCCACCCTGCCCTGCCTGCAGTGACACGGGCTGTGGGCAGGAGCTCCTTCTAGGAAGGAGGCCTGCTTCCCTGGCTGCTTGGTGTCTAATAGATTTCTCTCAAGCCCTTCCAAGCTGCGAAGGTAGCAATGACATTAGTTGTTTATAACCTGCTGCCTGCCTTTCTTTCAGACGTGTTTCATGTACGACCTCAGGCTTTTCTCATTTGCAGCTTAACTTTGTTATAAGGTGACTGCTTCTACTTCCAACTTCATAGATATCTATTACAAACTTGCCCTGCAGTTCAAGAAAGAAGGTGCCGCAGTTTCCATGAGCAACCCGAAGTGGAAGTTGTAGTGTGCGTGGTTTTTACAGTACTGATGATATGTTTCAGCTTTCTGTTGTTACTCAGGGAAGTTAAAAGTTTTTTTCCACAAATACTGGGTTTATCTGCATTAACACTTGGAGTTCCCCAAGCCGCTGTATATAGGAGCTAAGGGAGGCAGCAGTGCAGCTGAGAGAAATCAGTGGACAGCATCACATAGCGCTGTGTTTGTAGAGCGTACAGATGAATGTTTTTAAGCACATTTCCAGGGCGAGCTGTCAGCTTTGACGTTTGGGTGCCACATAACGTAGATAGTATTGTTCAACTGGAAAACCTCAAGAGTCTCTGAAAAGGGAGATTGTGCTACCACAAAAAGTCCTATTTTGGTAAATGGAGATGCAGGTGTGTTTGGAGGGGATTAGAAGATGGTGCCTGAGAGCAAGAGCTCCATGCTGTTGGTGTGTGTGCTTAGACCTGATCAAGGTGCTCTGAATGGGGTATTTGCTAACTGCAAATTGTGATCATCAGCTCTGCCACCTGAGACGTTTAGGTGGTAAAATACCCTGCTGGTAAGTACATGCGTTGTGTTTACACAGTTCTCAACCTGTGCTTTTATTCCTCAGTATTGAGTTCGACCGAGACTGTGACTACTTTGCCATTGCTGGGGTGACAAAGAAGATTAAAGTCTATGAGTATGGTACAGTCATTCAGGATGCAGTGGATATTCACTACCCTGAGAATGAAATGACCTGTAATTCCAAAATCAGGTAGGCAATGACTTTACATTTAAACTCGGGGGGCCTCTTCCGTTTGCTTGTTCGGATGCAGTAGTTGTTTTGCTTTCTTTATCCATTGCGGGAATGGGAGGGGAAAGGAGGAATGCAGGAGCTGATGGAGAGCTTCCTTTCAACTTGGGTGAGATCAGGCGGCATGGGCACTGTTACTTGTGTATGCTGGGCTCATCCAAGGTAATAGCATGCCGCGTATCCAGAGGAAAAAGAGACATAGGGTACTGAACTGCTTTTGTATTCCTTGCAAATGCAAGTCGGTTAAAAGGAGAGTAAAAGCAGAGTAGTGGATATGGTCCAGGTAAAGTCTTAATTTGTCTCGAGGTAACTTCTGGGCCCTGTTCTTTATAGTAGCCACTGATTCCTTCGTGCTCTATTCTCTTCATCGACCAGATCCTTTCCCTTCTGCTGAGAGGTTGCTAGTCCTCAGGAAATGGGCCTCATTTGTACCTTTTACCTATGAATTTACATCTGCCTGAAGTACTGTTGTGCTGGGCCTCATCAAGCTGTTGGGAAAAGACCTTGCTTGATTTTTTGCTTTTGTGGTGCTGTTGTTGTCGTCAACCTACTTTTTTATCTTTTTTGGATGACTTAAACCAAAGAAATATAGACCACCATGTCAGAACTTAAGTTGAAAGAACCTGGCTAATATAGCTTAAAAATTCTAATTAACAAATGCTGATAAAACTCAAAAGTAAATAATGCAGGCAATCAAATCAATTCAGTATTATAATACAAGTCTTCAGTATCTCTGTTGAACTCACTTTTTTTTATTTGGTACTCTATATTTTAAAAACAATAAAGCACGCACAACAGCGTAAGTAATAAATTTACATAACAGTCCAGCTTCTACGAACACAAAATGTTGTGCAACAAGATTAATAACGTTTGCAAGCGTATGTTATAGTATAAAAGTCATGCTTAGTTTTGTAGTTGACACATTCCTTAAGATAAGAAACATCCTTAAGATGTTTCCTTGAGAAACATGCAGCATTTTTGACTGAGTCATAGCAGAGCTGACTCCATTCAGCTTCGTTATTCTGCAGAGAAAAGCAGAATAATAGGAGAACCATCTAGCAGTCAATTAATACCCCTTGCCTTAATTAGCAAAGGAAAGCAATGTGCGTTCTGTATTTCTCTCAGTCTGACTTCCAAACTTACTTCAAATTTTAGCAGGGATGTACCCCAATGATCCTGCCAGGTGTTAGGTAGCTGTTTGTTCTCCCTTCTCCAGCAGGTGCTGGTGAGGAGAGATGCGCTAGTCCCTGCAGTGATATTACTCTTGTCAGCTCTGTGCTCCAGACAAGACACTGCTTGCATTCAAGATTATTCTCTCTTCTCAAATTTCTTGCATATATATATATATATGACAATGCCAAGTATATTGTCCTCTGGCACTGTGCCGCAGCACAGGTGGACAGGGTCCTCTTTCTTTATTTCCTTGCCTAACTTTCTCTCATTCCTCTGAAGAAATGCATTTTTTCTCCCCCCCCATCCCCCCCTTGATACCTCCACATTATATCAGCCTTCCTTTGGCATGCGGGTGGTGCTGGTAATAAAGTTAGGCTGTCAGTCAAATGCATCCTTGCTATATTCCATTAGCTGTGCTGCCAGTCACGGGTGCCGGGGCTCACTGTGACAGTGTCGAGCAGCACAATAACTTGCTATTCTGAAGTGGTGTAGCTTGAGGGAGAAATTATATATGAAGGCTGTAATTTCATTACGGAATATTGCAGTATGCTGAAAATGTGCCTGTGTTATAATAAAAAAATCTAAACAAGTGGAGCCAGCTTTTTGTAAAAAGCCTTGGCTTAAAGCTGTTGATCTTAATTTGGGTGAAGGTAAAGCTTCTCCCAGAGGCTTACTCTACCTGCTGATGCCCCTTCTGATGTCACAGACAGATGTATTTCTGCTGTGGCACATGGGTGGTACCTCTCTTGACCATCATCTCTTAGGGATTCTGCTAAAGTTCTTGGTTGGAGTTTGGGGCTCCATCATGGTGCCATTATTTGGAAAAAAAAAATAAAATCCTGTGTAATAGGACTGCCTTGTGCAAAGCTTTATGCCCTGGCTGTTTTTTAGCAGGCATATTTTTTAGCAGGCATGCAGGGGAGTGTGCAGATGGGCTGTGCTGAAGCTGACGTGTGACACAGATACAGCTTGTAATGTCCCTTCCATCTCTGCGCAGCACTGGAGCTATCTGTCTGCAGGCGCTTTGGCTTTCCAAACATGTGTCATGGAAAGCTTACCCTAAATTGATCCTGGTTAACCTTGTTCAGAGTGATGATGGTGGAACATAAATCGTTAGAGGTTATATTGGTGACTTAGCTTTTGGTGGAGCAGCAGCTCTTGATGGGTGTTTTATAAAAGCAGACAGGTGACAGCATTTGTGAGAACTTGTGTCTGGCCAAGAACAAGTCTGCTGGCCTGGAGCAGCTGCGGGAAGGGAAGCCCTTGCCTGGGATGGGGCTGGCATCAGCCCAGCCCTGCTCTACCATGTGCCAGCTGGGTGCCTGCTGAAAGGTTGAGCTTCATGCCGTCAGTAACTGATTGTAGGCTTTTCTGGAGCGGAGCCCTGGTACCAGCTGTAGCTGAGTCTTTCTTCCTCTTTTCCAACCCCCTTTTTTACACCCACCTGCTTCTTAAATACATTCTTTTTTTTTCCCCATCATCTGCTGAGCTTTCTCATCCCTACTTTTAAGAACAGGGAGGAAGTCAGTGTGTTGGGTTTCTGGTAAATGTGCACTGCATCCCCTGGGAATGACAGTGGCATAAGCTTCCAGGAAAAACACAAGATGACACATAAATCCTCATAAAAAATCCCATTTACAGATTCATAGCTTCAGTACAAGAAACAAATCCTGGCATTGTGTAGTAGCTATAAACAGCACCCTGTGAGCTAATTATGATTTACTGTGTCCCTAGCTATAGCAGACAATAATCTGCAGCTCCCCCCGTGCAGGAGGAGGTGGGAAAGGACAAGAAGAGATTGAACGGCTAGCAGTGAGCCACAGCTTTTCTCTAATTTATTCAAGAGGCAGATTTTTGTTTTGCCATAGGTTGCAGGGGGAGAAAAATAAGGAGATCCAACGTTCAGGTAGAAGAAATTGGCTTTAGGCCTTGTTAATCTACAATAGGTGATGTGCAAGTGTGGTTAGGTAAACATGCTTTTGAAATCCATGTTTAGTATTCTCCATGCCCACCACTGTGTTTGCATCATCTGTACCCCAGTGATAGATGTCACCACAAAGCTCCAAAATCGGCTGCATCTGTTTAGTCAACTGCAGTAAAAGCAAAGCATCATGAGGCTGCCAGTATTTTATTGTTTTCACTTTTTGGTGTCAATAAATCAAATGTGTGATTGCTCTATCCTAATAGCAGTTCATGGCTGTATTGCTGTCAATTTTTAAAATGGCATTCAGTTCTCACTATTAAATTTAAATTAAGCAAAAACTTGGTGTATAGTACCTTTCATCTTAGTCTTTGCTATTTGAGGAGGTATTGCCTCTCTTTATGCTGAAAAACCTCACAAGTGGTTATGTTAGATGCCCGTATTTCTAATGCAGAAAACATATAACACTAAACAGGTTATAAGGAAATATACCTTCAACTTTCATTAATTCCGGTTTTTGGAGTAACTGTTTCACTTTGCAAGAAGATGAAGTTTTTCTTTAAAAGCGTTTGTCTCTTAACCCTACTAGAGGTTTGCTCCAGATTTATTAGAAAAAAGGCTTTTTTTAAAGCTTCCATAATGGTAACATAATTCTGTATGTCTCTGAAGTATTTGGTTAGTGTTGTTATTCATGTGGATGTCCTTTACAGTAATAGATCACTCCCTTAAAAACATTTTGGCCCTAAAACTCCTGGGCATCGGCTGACTTATGGTAATAGACTGGTCTGAAGCACTTGGTGCTTGGAAGCAGGTGAGACCACAGCAGTTTGTGCCTTATTAAAAGCTTTAACTCATGGCTGGAGAGGTGGTTGACACTGGGTGACTCGATCCTGGGTTTGAGACATTTCAGCCATAAAAATACTGGCTCATGAAAGAAGCATCAGCGTGACTGACAACACGAGCTGAGCTGGCTGACTTGCATCTCCGCATAAAATGAAGGATGCACATAAATCTTTACGGGGTCAGGAATTCTTTGTGTCCAGATCGGATGCCGAGGTTAGGAGAGTGCTTCAGGGGGTCAGTGATTAGCTTTCAACTAGAGTTTCTCTAGGCTAATCTCCTAGGAAGGAAAGCTATCACAGCTTATGGCAAGATAAAGCTCTGGGGTGTAACTATCACCCTGTTTCTGGATTAAAGAATGGACCAAAACCTGAAAAAATACAGCTACTGGTATTTAAAATAAAAGATGGCCTTGCATAACTCCTTTTGATCTAACACTGAATTGTGAATTATCTCAGCCTTAGGTGGCTATTTTTTGTATCGTATCTCATAGCGTCCACGCCTCAGTTTCTTCCTGGATGTGGCCGCAGGCCATCTAAAGGTGGTCTACAAAAGGTTATTTTTATGTACTTGCGGGGTTTTGATGTTTAACCTGGTGGAGACTGTGTAAGCGGCATTTTTGGTCTGTCTCACCTTTTGCCCCTTCCTCTTCTCCAACTTGCTCACCCATGCATTTTTGAGTCTGTTAATCAATTTGTTACCCATGATAACACCTTGGGGGACCTCAAAAAGGTCTCTTTTGAAATGTCAACAAAATTGCATGTGTTGGGCATGGAGGAAAGATTCATGAGTATTGCAGTAGCATCTCAACCCTTGTAGGTCCCAGAGAAGCCCCATGGAAGAGAAACATTGTACTGTCCCCGCTCCAAGACTGCCTTTCAAGCTTGTGTTATCACAGATGCTGGAGAATACAACCAAAGACAGTCGGCACTTGGTAAAAAGTGTCCCTTACCTGGGGAGGGAGCTCCCCTCCACCTGATCCAACCCTGAATTGTGCTTTTGAGAACTTCAGATATAAAGAAGTTCAAGTATTGCAATGTCAAGGAGAATGCTCTAGTTTCAGACTTTGTAAAGAGTTGGGTGGTGATGAAGGGGAGAATTAAGGCAGAGAGCTGGAACAGGATTGTTTTTGTTTTTATTATGATCCTTTAATTGTATTCCTTAAAAATGAAAGATTTATGGTGTGTGTGACTTAAAAGGTGTTAATTGAACCACTTAGTGGCTGCAAATCCCTAAACATTGTTCACATGTCAGTTCCTGTTTTCCCCTCTCAGTCTATCTACAGATGCTTTCCAAGTGAGCGTTAACCCCATCAGACTTCAGTGGGACACGGTGCTTAGCTTGATCTTTGCTGTGCCAGACCTAATGGACGTGCTTTTGGTCACAAAACCCTTCATTTTTCTCCATCTATATTGATCAACCCAATGAAGTATTACCTTTCCCAACAAACCTGACACTCCTTATGTCCTTAGATCTATCACATCTCAAGCAGAACTGTTAAACTCTGTCCTTTATATTTTTCTGCCTACTCAGTAATTTCTAATTTTCATTGTCCGGGGCGACTTCTTTTTTGACAAGATGCGGTTATGTGATTATCCTCTTCGTAGTTCAGCTTGCAATACCCAGCTCTCTTCTGCCAGTCAGGTGTGGATCCTGTGCTCCCCTAGCACAGAGCATCCATCCTCTAACCAGCCAGGGTGGCACTAGCATGTCTGCCTTTCTCTAGGACTCTCTCCACTTGCTGATGCTGCCTGATGTGCTTCCAGAGCTGTCCAGATAGAAGACTGCATTCTCTAAGATCTGGCCCTGGGCTGTATTCTTCCTACTTCTGTGTGATGGCTAAACTTACAGATTATTTTTTTTTCCTTAAGGCCCTGACTTCAGTGGAGATAAGATGGCAGGGGAACAGGTTTGAAGCCAATAAATGCCTAGTGCAGTGTCTACCCCCTGCCATTAGTTGGTGCCTCTTCCCAGCCCAGAGCCTGCCTGTGTTGTAGCTCTAGGGCTCTGAACCGCTTCTGCTTCCACCGGTGACTGACTGCTCCGCCTGGAAACAAGGCTCCAGATGTCAGACACTGTTATCTCTGGACTGCCGCAGCCTTCACCTTGCAGTCCTGGTGGGCAATGCCTGCCAGCTTCATTTGGTCCTCAGGGAGCCACTTAAGCCTCTTTGAATGAGGATCCTAGTAAATCATAGACTGTCAAGAGCTGCGCTTCTGTGTGGGTAACTGATGGTAGTAGTGCTCATGTAGTGATACCTCCTTGATGATACGTTTGTGAACAGTGCTTGCGTGTGCAAGGGCTGAGGATACTGTTCTATTTAATGACTACTTTAACAGTGTTTATATATTTTAACTACATTGGAAAAAGACTTTTCCCTTTTCTGTGTGTACGTGCTGTATTCCCAAGGGAATTGGGCTGCATGTGTCCAGTGGAAGCAAGAGTCTGCCAAGGTATAACATTCCTAAATCAGTATCCATGTATTTACATCATATTTCAACGGGTAGCTGCACTGATCAAAGCAGTACTACAAAGTTACAGAATCATGGACTTGTAGTTTATATTGTTGGTTAAAACTTAGCCCCAAGGCCACCGTAATCTAGTTAACTGTGTCAGAGCTGTTTGATGACCTGCATGAATTGTATCTGTCAGTTCAGCTTCTGCTACGTGCATCACAGTTGATACCAACTGGCGTGCTTTTGTGCCAGATGGTCCAAAAATCGGTGAACAAGTATTACAAATCTTCTTACCTCTGTCACATTTTTTTGGGAGTCAGAGTGGAGGCACGGTGCCAGAACACTATGACTGTGACTTGGCAGTGTCGCTGTTCTTGTTTTGTCTGCTGATGGTTAGAGCTTGTCAGTGGAATTGTCATTTAGTTTTGCACAGCCACTTAATTCAGTTTAAAATATAAACCTACATGATATATTTTGCAGTACTCAATCAGAAACATCTCCTAAACTGTCCATAGAAAATTGCTGTTTCCTTCTGGATAGGAGGTGTGGGGAGGTTGTTCCTCATTTACGGAAAGCTGGAAGTAGTTTCTCAGAAGTCAAACTTTCATTTGCACTAGGTACAGGTATGTTATGTATGTGCCAGGGGAGAGGCTGATTTACCATCTGTGCACCTCTGTTTTACATGATCGCTTCTGTTAGGTAATATCTTTATGGTAGTAATAATAGTAGCAGCTATAGGCAAAAGGCTAAGACTCAAACCCTGAACTGTGTGTGAGAATTTGTGTGGAATTCAAATAGCACAACAATCACAGTATTAGAGATCAACACTTTTTTAAATCTCAAGCCCTAACACTTCATATTGAGGGAGGGCAGCATCACTTAGGCCAGTAAAGCTTTTCTTTTAACTCGTGGTCCAAAGTCTGTTATGTTTCTGGTGGGTTTTGGTTTTGTCTCTTCCTGACTGTTTCAGTGGGGTGGCTTGATCAAATGCTGTCTGCTTTGCAAAGACACTAATAGCCTGATGTATTGCAAGAGTGATTTTTGTGTTGTAAGGAATAATTTAATATAAGACTGACTGGGCCTCTTTCCTTTTAAGCTGTATCAGCTGGAGTAGTTACCACAAGAACCTGCTAGCCAGCAGTGACTATGAAGGCACAGTCATCCTGTGGGATGGATTCACAGGACAAAGATCCAAAGTCTACCAGGTAACGTGCAATCAGTGAGCAATACTTTCCTATGCCATGGACCGTGTCAGGGGGAGCAGTATTCAGTCCGAGATTCTGCTTCTAGTCCAGCAATAGGCTTTTACGTTCCACAGGGTGAAATGGATGCTGCTCCTGTTTGGTAAACGTGTCTTATATGCGCAGCTTTATTGAGCTGTAGTCCTCTGAGGGAGGCAGCTATATCTTCCTGTCACAGTCGTGAGGCAGTTGACGTTTCCTTGCTGCTGCTTTCAGGTAGGGAATCTGCGTGGGGAGAAATGAGTTTCTGAAAGTTATTTGTCTCTCCTTTCTTTAGAAACCTCTGTCTCTCCATACCTGTTCCACTTTGGTCTTTGTCAAAAGCCTTTTGTAAAATCCTGTGGTGATTGCTGCTGCAGGTGCTTGTAAGGCAGGAGAGCAAAATGCAGTGCGAAGTGGTGAGGCTGGGAGAACAGAGTGGTAGGCAGAACCCTTCCTGATGCAGCGCATGCGTGCGAGTGGGCTGAGCTCAACAGCGAGACCTGTTTCAGGAGAAGTTTCTGGCATTTTGTCTTTTCATGCAATTTGAACGCTGTTTCTGTATAATGGATTCTCACAGTGATCAGAACAGGGCGGTTGGAAGAGAGGTTGTTCTGCTCGTGGAGAAGCTGGAAGTGCTGCAGGCTGTTGCGTAGGTAGCCTAGTGCATTGACACTGGTCAGTGTTAACAAATGAACTGCAGACTGGCCTTCAGTTCCCCTTTCTTGACAGCTCAACATAAGTTTTTATTCCTATTTAAGCCCGTGTTTACTTTTTCATTGTGTTTTGGCCACTTTATGATGCTTGTTTTCACTAATCTGTTGCATACCTCAATTAAAACAAAATTATACTGGACAAAATAAATCTTGTCTGTTTTCCTCTCAAATATATTTTGCATTTCTTTATGAGGCTAAATAATGAACCTAGAGAGAACCGGCTGTTGCTTATGTTGAAACAAACTCATCTTGCTTCCTGTCTGATAAATTGAGTTTTTTATTTGTATTTGCATAGAGGCATGCATACTGATGTCTGCTTCGCATGTTATTAGAAATCCTCTAGTGACTTTGTCCTGGTGAGCTTTTCGTGTCATCGTCTTGCAAGCCTGAATGAAGGCTTTAAACAAAGGATTTGACTGAATTTCGGGTTTCATTCAATGCAGTGTTTTGCTTCCATATGGGATGTGCCAGCAGAGCAAAACCAGCTTTTCTGTGTTTTGGGGGAGAGTGTGCAGTCTTGTAAGAATATTTCAGTGGAAAAACACAGGATCAGACACCAGAAGTTTTGTTTCGTAGGTCAATAGGAAAGTGAGAATTTCCTGGACTTTTGGAGAGGAGATGTTTGAAACTGCTTTGAACAGGCATCTGATTGGTTTTGGGAAATAAAACTGTGATCCACTAGAACAAGAAGCAGCACACAGTGGAACCACAGCTAAACCGTGCTGCAAAACCAGATCTGTAATGTGTATTTCCTGGAATCATTATTTCTTTTCTTTCAAATAAAAGAACAAAATACAACCAGTTTTATTTTTCAAAATTGCCATTTTACTGTTTTCTGCTTTCATGTCATGTCTAGCATACTACTAGCATTGGTTTGATTGGGAGAACAATATTTTTTTGAGAAACTGCTAAACACAATAAGCTTCTCTATCCAGGACTCTCCTGACAGTTTATGCCAAACAGCATGTGTTGGGGTTGTTTTTCACTATTTTATCGGATTATAGCTCACTGCTTTGCAATATTTTTTTTTTGTTTCTCTAAACAGGAGCATGAGAAAAGGTGCTGGAGTGTTGACTTTAACTTGATGGACCCAAAACTATTGGCTTCAGGCTCAGATGATGCCAAAGGTATTATTCTTTTTCAGTCTCCTTGCAGAAGGTTTATACTTTGCATTCCCTTGGAGGAACAAAAATGTGATATTTCAAGTAGCTGATTCCTCAGCTGCCTTCAGTATTGTAGTTGGTGTGGTAATGTGTAAAGATATTACCGAACTGTTTGGATATTAATGGAGAGGCTTTGTTTGGGTTAATATTTCTTGGTGCAATGTTCACATTTTTCGGGTAATATGCTCTCTAGCTAGCATTTTGCAGGACACTAAACAAAGCAAAATGTGTTTTAACATTAGTTAAGCTTGTTGAGTTAAAGCCTTGGGGCCTTTCAAAAGAACAACATGTATTTATATTTCAAAAATGAGGTTGTTGATGAAAAAGCAGAAGTTAAAAACGCCTGCTGCTGTTTTACCTGTAGCTCTGAATGTTAAAGACTGCACAACAAGAAGCTTCCCACTTTCACAATGTGCAGTCTGTTTCTTGGAGCTTAACAGAGTCGGATGGTGGACTGCCTGGGAGCGCTGGGAGTGACTCTCAGCTTTCCACACTCCGGGGTCCATTTGGCGCAGGGCTTTTGGAAAGAATCCTTAAGACAAGCCCTTTCCCAACATACTGGTAGAAAATGTCCCTTCTAAGAAGAAATAGGAAGCTTGTAAAGAAAAGGATAGCACTGAGAGACACGCAGTATTCTTCATCCCCAATGAACAAAATTTTATCTGTAGTATGTTTACAATATCAAATTAGAGTTATTAAGCGGCAAGAGCTTTAGATTTCCTTTCATAGTCAGTGGGGATCAGCTTCAGCCTTCCCAGCTGGGCTGATACAGCTGTGGACAGAACTCTTCATGATTTGCTTTGAAATGATAAATTAATTTTTCATAAACATTAAACTCTGAAAGCTGCTCCCCCCTCTAAAATGCTTTTCAATTCTGTTTAAAAAAAAAACTGTATTAGTGTTCCTCAATTGCATTTGGCAGTCTTAATGTAGCTGGTGATTTCACTTACAAAATGCAGCTTTAATGATTATTTTATATTTAAGGTGTGTTTTAAATATTATTTTTTAATACGCTTCCCCTCCCTTTTTGGTGGAAGTCAAGGGTGTTTTCTGTGTGCTTAAATGCAGCAGGAGCGAACAGTTCACCTTGTAAATTTTCAGCCTCATCATCTCGTTGCTCCCCATTCATGCTATGCATTTGAAAAAGCTTATCTGCCGGGTAGACATGCATTTATTAGCATGTTAACAAGTTGTCCAGTTTTGCAAAGCCAGCTGCAAGCCCAGCTCCTGTCTCTAACGTAACAGTTCACTTCTTCATTAATAGTTCCTAAAAGTGTAGTGCTTACTTGGAAATTATTGCAATAAAGCCGGCAGATCTATGTAACTTGCATTTCAATTCATGAAGGTGTTTTGAAGGTGTATCGAGGTTTTGGGGAATAAACTGGGCTGGAACATTTTATCCTTTATTTCTACTGTGGTTTATCTGTGATTTGCATATGTAACAAGCCCATTAGAGACAAACGGAGTCCTGAGTGGAAGTGTTTGAAATAAGCACAGATTGGAGAAGTCTTTAAAGTACAGAACAAGAGTAGCAAATGTCCAAATTAATGTTACAGTGTCCACATTCCATTTTGGTGATCACACTGAAAGGGTTAAACATGAGGAAAAGATAATACCTATCATGAGTGTCTTAACTCAAACCTGCCTAACTTAAATTTTTGCCTTCTGCTTATGTTCAGGAGCGTTTAGTTGAGTTCTGGCCAGCTTTCTGTACCTACAATACACATTTGGCCAGGTGCCGTGTCCGGTGGGAAATCCAAGTTCTGTGTACCCTTCCTGTCCTCTTTTACTTCTCTGCTTGTGTGAGGCCACACTGGGCTTTCTAACAAGAAATCTCAATACTAATAAATATTGGTGTGACCAGAACAATTGGAGCTAATATTGCTGCACTCCCACAGAAAGCATAAGTATAACATTTTCCTGTTGAGTGATCAGGACAAGCCAGCAAAAATGTGACACCTTTGCCAGTTCTTCCAACTTGCCTGTCTATCTGCCCATCTCTCCTTGGTCTTTTCAAGTTGGAAGCTAATTTTTAAGGCACTTGGTATGCTGGGTAGGCATGTATTGGGGAAGGAGCTTTTAGATGAAAAATCCTGTGGTTCACAGCTATCTCTGCCAGGGCTCCAGCACAGCAAAGGGGGTGCTAACGAATGGAGTGCTATTAGGGATAAAATGATTCTGATACAATTAGAAACAGCATCCTTGGGCCTTGGGTCCTGCATTGTCCTCGTTGTTAGATGAAAATAATCCAGGAATCTTCATTATGGAAGATCTTTCTACTTTAATAGCAGATAATGAGAGTGTAAAAGCATTATTGTATTTGAAGTAACTGCTGTGTGTGTCAAAACCTTGCTTTTATCTACAGTTGTCATGTCCTTCCCTTTTAAAGGGGCAAAGGTAGTTGTGTATATCTATAGGGATCCAAAGGTGTACACCAGCTAGACAGCAGTGAGCAAAATTAAAGTGTTCACTTGTGCTATAAGGAGGTTGGGGGAACAGCACAGTCTTAATTTCAGTTCCCCTGTGCACATAATAATGGCAGGAGCTCTGATTCTCCTTTAAGTAGGAAAGGGTGAATTTCTGCTGTTGGAGGAGAAAAGATCATTTAATTTTGTGAAAGCAAAATGATGCCATCAAAGTGCCAGGATAAGGCTGGAGCTAACGACTTACAACTGTCTGATCTGGATTGGGAATGTTGTTTAGTGACCATGGTAAAGTTAGCAGATGAGATGGAGTGAAATATTTGATGATGCCATTTGGGTAGAATTTAAGTCTCCACTGGGGTAGAGACCTGTTTTGGAGTGATCAAGCATTTGTTCTCTGCTCTTGTGTTGGTTTTGAAACTCTCTGAAGCTTGAGGAGATACAAGCAGTACTGACAAATTCAACTGAAGAAAGAGTCCTGGGTTTATGTCCTGTCTGTAAGCTGTAGTCCCTTCACTATTCCCAGCTCAAAATGGAAAGGTGGAGCACAACAGGAGCACCTGAGAGCTCTGAGCCATAGCAAGAGGTTACTTTTGCTTGTCTTACAGCAGGGAGGAATGCAAGCATCTGTTTCACTATATCTAAGAAAAGTAACTTCCATGCTGCCTCGGTAAATGAGACCATTGGTACCAATCCTACAGCTATTTTTTTTTTTTTATAGTGACCCTGAATTCAGGGGGGCAACACAGATTTGCAGAGTTGGCTTCATAAAAAAGCACGACCATCTAGAAGGGGAACTAGCCTGAGAACTGCAGATTAGAGTTTGCTCCTCTGCTTTCTCGAGGACTTCAGAGGATTGTTTGGGGCTTCATTTTCAGTGATCGTTTGTTCCTTCAGCTTCTGCTGACTGTAACTGGAGGTATAGGTGTTTATTGCTCTTAAAATATCAGGTTAAACTTTCAGTTTGCTCATTTTCCTGGCTAAAAAGTTCTAGAATTTCCTGGAGATTTGTGGGGTTGTTGGATTCAACTGGGAATGGCTTGAAATTTCAAGAAGATGTTGGTAGTTAAAATACCAACTGAAATATCTGTATGACTGTGTCTTCCACAAGGAGTACCCTGTGGTCATTACCTGCTAACAGCCATCAGTTTACATTACCCTCCTGACCCTGCACAAGGCAGTGGATCCAAAATTTTGCCTAGCAGGACAATTCAGTAGCTTCCCCCTTTCCTAGGGATACCTCTAATCTGTGCAAATGGGTTTTCCGGTAGCAATATCCTATTGCTGGTTTACAGCTCTTTCAGAGTAACAGCAGCCTCTCCATCACACGACCAGATAAGAGTTTCAGGAATGACAGGCTGGATGAAATATCCTTACTATCAGTACCAAATGTGTACATTGATACCTTCAGCTATTGCAGTACAGGCTTTTGCCACTTTTAGTCAGTGTTTAGACATGGAAATAATGTATAGAAAATTAATTTCATGGAATCATAGAATTGTTAGGGTTGGAAGGGACCTTAAAGATCACCCAGTTCTAACAACCCTGCTATGGGCAAGGACATCTCCCACTAGATCAGGTTGCTCAGAGGCCCATCCAGCCTGGCCTTGAACACTTCCAGGGATGGGGCTTCCACCACCTCTCTGGGCAGCCTGTTCCAGTGTCTCACCACCCTCATGGTGAAGAACTTCCTAACATTGTCTGAATTGTCCCATCTCTAGTTTTAGTCCATTTCCTCTAGTCCTACCATTACCCGACGTCCTAAAAAGTCCCTCACCAGCTTTCTTGTAGGCCCCCTTAAGACACTGGTAGGCCACTATAAGGTCTCCTCGGAGCCTTCTTTTCTCAGACTGAACAACCCCAACTCTCTGTCTGTCCTCACAGGAGAGGTGCTCCAGCCCTCTGATCATCCTCATGGCCCTTCTCTGAACATGTTCCAGCACGTCCATATCTCTCTTGTAGTAGGTGCTCCAGAGTTGGATGCAGTATTCCAGGTGGGGTCTCACAAGAGTGGAGTAGAGGGGGAGAATCACCTCTCTCGACCTGCTGGCCACGCTTCTCCTGATGCAGCCCAGGATATGATTGGCTTTCTGGGCTGCTAGTGCACACTGATGGCTCATGTGGAGCCTCTCATCCACCAGCACCCCCAAGTTCTTTTCTTCATGGCTGCTCTTAAGCCAGTCGCTTCCCAGCCTATATTGGTGCTTGGGATTGCCCTGACCCAGATGGAGGACCTTGCACTTGGTCTTGTTGAACTTCATGAGGTTGGCATGGGCCTGCCTCTCTGGCTTGTCAAGGTCCCTCTGGATTGCATCCCTTCCCTCCAGCATGTCAGTCACCCCACATAGCTTGGTGTCATCGGCAAACTTGCTGAGGGTGCACTGTATGCCACTGTCCATGTTGCTGACAAAGGTGTTAAACAAGACCAGTCCTAGTACTGACCCCTGAGGGACTCCACTTGTCACTGGCCTCCATTTGGACATGGACCCATTGACAGCCACTCTTCGGGTGCGGCCGTCAAGCCAGTTCTTTATCCACTGAATTGTCAATCCATCAAACCCATATTTTATCAGCTTGGAGACTGGGATGTCATACGAGACAGTGTCAAAGGCTTTGCTCAGGTCCAGGTAAATGATGTCAGTTGCTCTCCCCTTGTCTATTGATGTTGTGACCAAATGTTATAAACTTACACATTTGATGTAAAGCTCCAACTAAATAAAAAATTTATCTTGATAAGACCTAAACACTTTAAACAGAAAAAGCTGTTCTGGAGGCATCTCCTTACTTGTTTGGTGAGGGGTAGACATTTGGCCATGCAGACATGTCTCTCTGAGCAGCTGCAAAATTAGGAAACATGCTTTGAGATCAAGTATATTAGAAATAGTCAATCTCAGATGGTCGCTTGTCTCATCAGCGCAATTCTAGGTGTTATCAAGACATCTGTATGTTGCATAATTACTGCCTTGACTTCAGCAAAATTGCTGAAAGATACAGCAAATAAACTCTACTCTTATGCTTTATTAACCCGTCAGATCTTTTTAAAAAATAATGGGCAGTTCTAGGGAAAACTTGACATATTTCATTACGTGTTATGTGCTGCATATATCCTTTTTTTATGGCACTGACTAAGATATAATGGGAGCCCAGCATATCCCACAGTGGTTAGATCACAGAAATTGCAGACTCTAATCTCTGTCTATTAGTTGTAATGAATATTATGATGGCTTTGAGCACACAGGTTGAATCTTCACCAGACTAAATGGCTCAGCTTATGACCTGAAAACTTCAATGAAGAAAGGAGACTACTTGAACCTGAGCCCACAGTTAGCTTTTGCTAACTGAGACCAGATGGCCATTTGTTTATAAGAGGTGGTGTCAAGGAGAGACTTCGTGGCTTTAGATGCAACTTTAGATGTTGATACCTTGTTGGAAGGCTTCAAGACAAGCCTGTGTGGTTTTAGTACTAGATTTGGGCAGAACATAGCTCTGAACTGTGAGCTTGTGTGATCTCTCTCACTTGCCTGAATTGGTGCAAAGTTGTCTGCCAACAGTGTCCTCTCGTAATCATGGCATTATTTGCTTCCTATACCATCTCATCCATAAACTTGGTGTCCTCTACTGCCACTGCAGCTAAGACTGTACATCTCTTGGTGTCTGTTCATTAAAGCAAAATGCTAATGTTTTATTGTTTGGCAAAATCGGCTTTCCTGGCTCAGTTCTCCTCCCTGACCCCAAGTACAAAACAGGGTGGAGGAGGTGTATCATCCAGTCCCACCTGGGAGAAGAGAGCATTGTAATCCATGCTTGCAAAGCTGTTGGTTTCATTTAGAAATGTAGCTAGATGTTTAAGATTATTATTATAGCTCTGGTAAATGAGAATGGATTTTATTTCTGAAAACCAACAACAGGGTGGGTGCTGTTTGCATTGCATTGCATTTTCCATAATGCTTACATGCAAACACAGCATGCATCTGTGTTTATAGTTCTGGTGTATGTGTGCTGCTTTATAATGGTTCCAGGCAGCTGTCAGATACCCCCACAGTGCTGTATTTAAAATGATTCCTTAGTGAGCTCTGAGGAGTCATCTATTTCCTTCTTCCTTAAAGCAGTTCTCCTAGGTATGGTCAGAAATAGCCCAATCTTAGAATCATAGAATTGCCTAGGTTGGAAAGGACCTTTCCGGTCATCAAGTCCAACTGTCAGCTGAACGCTGACAAAAACCATCACTAAACAGTATCTCTAAGCACTGAACCACTTCCATCTTGTTCCTTTTCATTGCTTGCTGTACTATTAAAAAGTAGCTGCGCTAGAATGAACCTGCCAGTGTTCCTTCTTTTCCTTGACCATGTAAAACATCCTTGAGTACTTAGCGTGGAAGCCTTGCTGCTGCTTCGAAGCTGGGAAAGACTGACCAAGAGGTGACACAGAGGGGTCCTCAGAGGGTGGGGGGGACACACCATAAGACTGCTTACCTCATTTATTGACCACGGTGGGTAGCAATATTCTTCTTTTGCCATTTTTGCTCACTTCCCCCCCAAAGTGACCTTTCTGTAAAAGACAGCAGAGGACCCATTGGCCGCAGATCTGAAGAAGCCCAGGCAGCTTGTGGCAGCTGTTCAGGGGATTAAACCTTCATGTAGCTCCTGCGTGCTCAAACATTGGCTTCAGCTTGCTCTGCTTCCTGCCTCAGCATGCTGATCGTGATACCCAAGCACAGCACAAACCACTCATCAAGGAAAGGGGGAAGGGAGAACATTTAAGTCTTCAGTCTGCCTTTGTAGGCAGCCATGTGACTTGATGCCAATGTGCTGCCCCTTCAGCTGGACCATGGGCAGAGTGCTTTTAAATTTGCCTACATGGTAGCACCTTAAGGTTGCCTACATGGGTAGCACCTGGCACTCTTCATCTTTAAGGTTAAATGGTACTTGAAATGTTTGTGGAGGGTGGGGAAGGCTGTCCTTTGAAAAGCCACTGGTGTTTTTTGTTGGTAACCCCATGAAGCACTGCAGTGAGTACTTGGGGGAAGAGCTCATTCTGTACCATGAAGCTTAATCAGTGTTCACATGATAGTCTCTTGAAACAGTTAAGAGTTTCTTGTACCAAAGAAACATATCAACGTAGGAAGCCAGCATACTGATTTCATTCCTGTCTGTGCCAGTTTCTTGAGAATAAAACAAGTTGTTCTTGCTCACTATGCTCAAGCACACAATTAGGTACGTTTCTTTCTGCGCAAAGCAGTTCTGCTGTGGAGCACGGAGTTCTTGTATCCCAGATAAGGGACAAGGAACAAAAAGGATCTAAGCCTTCCTGCTCTTGGTCTGCAGTCTGGTAGGCTTAAACGCTGGAATTCTAACATGTGATTGCTCACCTGCTCTGCTCTCAGCTGTGCAGGGTATGGACTTTCAGCGTCTCCTGTGTGTATGGAGGTGGGCAGAATATTTACAGTTCTCACTTGAGAATGTTTTCAGGCCTACCAGCCATCAGCAGCAACTAACCCTTTATAATCACTAACATCTTGGTAACTGAAGCTTTTCAGAATACTGTTTATGAAACAACTAGATTATATGCCTTTCAGATGAGGTTGGTTTTTTTGTTGTTGTTTTTTGTTTACTCATTTCTCTTTCTGTTTCTCTAGTTAAGCTGTGGTCTACCAACTTGGACAACTCAGTAGCAAGCATCGAGGCCAAGGCTAATGTGTGTTGTGTCAAATTCAGCCCCTCTTCTAGGTATCACCTAGCTTTTGGCTGTGCAGGTGAGTAAAAGGGGTTTGGGGCAAAGAGATAGTGGTTCTTCCTTCCCTTGTTTCTTATTCCCCCCAAAGATGTGTTGTTGGGTGCTGTGTCCAGCAAAATTTAACTTTGCAGTTAAAATGCCTCTGTGTTAAACTTTTGAAGTGTGCAGTCACCCAGAAGACGTCACGATACCTGAGTGTCAACTTCATCCTGCAGCTTGACTTTTTAATTTGGGTGCCTCTATTGGAGATAAAAGCTCATGAAAGCAAGTCAGCTGGTGTGTTTGAGATCACTGAGGCAGCCAGGCAAAGCTCAGCTTTGAGAGTTTCACAGCAAAATTAATGTGTTAACATAGTGACAGTTGTTCTTTCTGATTTACAGCATTGCTCTGTAAATACTACAATGCCATACTGGGAATTTTAACTGGTTTTACCTGAGGCGTGCTGTAAAACAGTGGCTGTGTGTTTTTTCCCATAGCTGCAACTACAATACCCGTGGGTGGGCTTATGTTTTCCTAGGTTGGGCAAAGCACCGCTGTTAATGTGGGTTTTTTTAAGTAGTCAGTGGGGAAGTCACAATGAGCCTTTTATTCACTTAAATTAAATAATTTTGGTGATAATACAGAGATTTGAGAGCAGAGCGGGTATCGCTTTGGGAGGAAACTGTATCATGCTACGCGTGCAACAACTGAAACTAGGAGATGCTATAAATGTTTAACCAATTCTGCATTTTCTTTCTCCTCGGGGAGTTTTAATGCACTTGTAACTAGATGTTCTGACGACATTTGCTGTCTATGGACTTCAGGAGATATGTTGACCATAGTTGCAATCACTGGTTTGCCATTTCATTTAGGTGTTCCAATTTCCAGGCTGGTTCTACTTAGATTGTGACTCTTAAAAGGAAGAAACAAATTTGCGTTTTGATACCCTGCAAAAAATGGATTCAAGTTGGAGTGTAAAATGTTGACTTGCTTGACAGGCATGTTGCTGAAGTTTAGTGAATTACAGGCAAGAACAGAATTGAATTACAACACCTACTAGCAGCATTTGAATGAAAGGTGCTGTCTGAGAAAGGCTCTAGGGAAAGATGAGAGCACGAGCTCCAAACGTGTCAGCTACTGATTAAAATAGATATGAAAAGCACCACGAAACAGAATTCTTCCTGATAAATTAGTAACTGGGATTCCTTCCCACCTGAAAGGCAGAGGGGGAATAAGGCCCAGATAAATCTGTGAAGACTTTTGGAGCTGTAGGGCGTGTGGGCTGGAAGCAGATAGGAGTGTCTCTGTCCCCATGCTTGCATCTAACAAACCACCATGGGCTCATCTTCAACAAGAACATTCGGGAAAGAAGGATTAGTGAGCACTATGAGTTATATGGAGGTTTTAAATGAGATCACGTGCATTCTTACGATTTAGAGAATGCTGAGGAATAAAATGGTATTTGTACTGGGGAAGAAGGTGTAGGAGGAAGACAAGATAGAATTTTAGAAGTGTTTACACCTGCTTGATGTTTGGTAGTTGAGTCTCTAAACAAAAACTATAATGGGTATTTAACTATGATTGCTGAAACAATTACATGGAGTAACTGGACTGATGGGAATGACTTCCCACAAAGGAATTGTAATTGATCTTTTAGGCATAGATGCACGTGGAAAAAAAATTGCATTGAAATTAAAAGAAATACTGGGGTCTTGAAAGATGTTATTTCTGACCTCCTAAAAAAATCAGCAAAGAAATGAGTTAGTGTCTACTTTCATACTCCGTACAGTCAGACAGTCCTGTGTCATGTGTTATGAGGGAGAAAAAGGCTTTTCCGTCAGTTTCAGCTGGTCTTGTTTACTTTTTCCATAGGCTAAATGAAACTAGTGATCTAACTTGTAAATAATGTGACTTGTCACATGGGCTATAAAATTAAATAAGGGAGAGTCAAAGCTTGTTTCCTGGAGTAGTACCGGGGGGAAAGTAAAAAAGTTGGATTGGGCACACTGACTTGGCCATTCCTGTTTGCCCCCCAGTAGGAATAAAAAATGGGCGATGCAAAACACTAATTCAGTGACCAGTGTAGTGGGCAATTTTAGAAAACTGGCCTAGCTCTGCCTTGGCTTGTTCACATACTCAGAGGATTTTCAGTTTTGAAGTCTTTAATTATTCAGTGATGTAGTCAATGGTAAAAGAGCCAAGACTTCCCAGCATTGCATGTCCGACTAGCTAAGGCCCTCAACCTGTTGCTCCGAGATGCGCTGGGTATGCTGCAGCACAATTAAAGTCTTATGGGGGACGAGCTCCTGAGGCAATAGAAACCGGGGAGTCACAGATAAAACACCCCAAAGGAAGATCACCTGAAGAACAGCATGAAGGAAATGCAGCCCCTCCAGCCAGTGAGTCAGCTCCCTCAGGTACCCAGCTGAAGTGCCTTTACACAAATGCATGTAGTGTGGGGAAACAAGCAAGAGGAGTTAAAGATGTGTGCACACCTCCAGGGCTATGATCTTATTGGCATCACAGAGATGTGGTGGGATGGCTCTTATGATTGGAGCGTTGGAATGGAGGGATACAGACTCTTCAGGAAGGAGAGGCCGGGGAGATGAGGAGGGGGTGCTGTCCTCTACATCAATGAACAGCTGGAGCGCATAGAGCTCCACCTAGGGATGCATGAAGACCCAATGGAGAGTTTATGGGTCAGGATTAAAGGGAACACAGGGGCAGGTGACATCACAGTAGGGGTCTGCTACAGGCCACCTGATCAGGACAACAGAGAGGATGAGGCCCTCTGGAGACAGATAGGAGCAGCATCGTGTTCACAGATGCTGGTCCTCATGGGGGGCTTCAACCACCCCAGTATCTGTTGGGAGAACAACACGAGCAGGTCCCAGGAAATCCGGGAAGTTCTTGGAATGTGTCAATGACAACTTTCTTCTTCAAATGGTAGGGGAGCCAACAAGGAGAGGAGCTATGCTGGACCTTGACCTTACCAACAAGGAGGGGCTGGTGGGGGAATGTCAGGCTCAAGGGCAGCCTTGGCTGCAGTGATCATGAAACAGTAGCATTCAAGATCCTTAGGGCATCAAGGAAGGTACGCCGCAAGCTCACTACCCTGGACTTGCGGCAAGCAGACTTTGGCCTCTTGAGGGACCTGCTTGGCGGCAGGGTAACATGGGAAAAAGCACTGGAGGGGAGAGGGGCCCGAGAAAGCTGGTTAGTATTCAAGGATCACCTCCTCCAAGCTCAGGAGTGCTGTATCCCAAGAATGAGGAAGTCAGGCAAAAATGCCAGGAGGCCTGCGTGGATTAACAAGGAGCTCCTGGACAAGCTCAAAAGCAAAAAGGAGGCCTGCAGAGAGTGGGAGCAAGGACGGGTTGACTGGGTGGAATACAGAGAAACTGTCTGAGTGGCCAGGAACCAGATCAGGTAAGCTAAAACCCAGATAGAATGAAGTCTGGCTAGGGGCATCAAGGATAACAAGAAAAACTTCTATAAGTACGTCGGGGTAAAGGCAAGACTAGGGAAGATGTGGGCCCTCTCCGGAAGGAAACAGGAGGGGGGAGTACTGGTACCTCAGGATGTAAATGGAGGAAGTAAATTGATCTAGTATACTATTATTAAATTGGTAAACATACACGTTTCAGCTCTCCTCCATTTCTATATGCAGAATAGCTTGCAAGCTAGCATGCCTTGCTTTAGCAGTGCAATTTTGTCTGCACATGTAAATATTTTCAGTGTTAATATTTTGAAATTAGGAGACTTTTTCAATTTTCATTTCTTGTTTTTATTTTCTCTTGAGGGTCTGTCTTAATCATTCATACAGCTGAAACCCTTTTCATAAGATCTTGCTGTTTCACACCTTGCTTAATGAAACATTTTCCTCTGCCCTTGGCAAATTCATCTTGCCCACTTGCCTCCATCTATTAGAAGTGCCTCTTTGAAGTGGGTTTTCCTAATCAGATGCTTCAACTTGATCGGCATCTCTTTGAATCTCTGTGCTAGCTCTCCCTTTGCATTCTCCACAGAAATAGCATGGCTGTCTTAAGGTCCTTTCTACCCGTCTCCAGTTTAGATATCCCTTCTCATTTGTTAGTAAAATCTTGTATGTTGGCTCACCTCTGTCAGTGATGCTATCTTGTGCACAGGTAAAATATTCAGAGAGGTACCTTTGTGCTTTCTCTCACTTTCTCCAATTTTAGAAGAACTCCCTTTTACGGAAAAATGGGAAGGAAAATACTTAAAAGTCCCCATAGAGGTCTACCGGCAAGTGGCATGAATCATAGAATCATAGAATCATAGAATTGTTGAGGTTGGAAGGGACCTTTAAGATCATTGAGTCCAACCTTTAGCCTACCCTGACAAGAGCCACTTCTAAACCATGTCCCTCAGTGCCCCATCTACCCTTTTTTTAAACACCTCCAGAGATGGTGAATCCACCACCTCCCTGGGCAGCCTATTCCAATGTTTAATAACCCTTTCAGTGAAAAAATGTCTCCTAATATCTAATCTAAACCTCCCCTGACGTAACTTGAACCCGTTTCCCCTCGTCCTATCACTTGTCACCAGGGAGAAAAGGTCAGCCCCCATCTCTCTACAACCTCCTTTCAGGTAGTTGTAGAGGGTGATAAGGTCTCCCCTCAGCCTCCTCTTCTCCAGGCTAAACAACCCCAGCTCCCTCAGTCGTTCCTCATAAGGTTTGTCCTCCAGGCCCCTCACCAGCTTTGTAGCCCTTCTCTGGACACGCTCCAACACCTCAATGTCCCTCCTGTAGCGAGGGGCCCAAAACTGAACGCAGTACTCGAGGTGGGGCCTCACCAGTGCCGAGTACAGGGGGATGATCACTTCCCTAGTCCGGCTCACCACACTATTCCTGATACAGGCTAGGATGCTGTTGGCCTTCTTGGCCACCTGGGCACACTGCTGGCTCACATTCAGCCGGCTGTCAACCAACACTCCCAAGTCCTTTTCTGTCGAGCTGCTTTCAAGCCATTCTGCCCCAATCCTGTAGCACTGCATGGGGTTGTTGTGACCCAAGTGCAGGACCCGGCACTTGGCCTTGTTGAACCTCATACCATTGGTCACAGCCCATCGGTCCAGCCTGTCCAGATCCCTCTGCAGAGCCAACCTACCCTCAAGCAGATCAACACGCCCGCCCAGTTTAGTGTCATCTGCGAACTTACTGAGGGTGCATTCAATCCCTTCATCCAGATCATTGATAAAGATATTAAAGAGAACCGGCCCCAGCACCGAACCCTGGGGGACACCACTTGTGACTGGACACCAACTGGATTTAACTCCATTTACCACCACTCTCTGGGCACGGCCATCCAGCCAGTTTTTTACCCAGCGAAGAGTACACCTGTCCAGGCCATGAGCAGCCAGTTTCTCCAGGAGAATGCTGTGGGAAACAGTGTCAAAAGCTTTGCAAAAATCCAAGTAGATAACATCCACAGCTTTTCCCTCATCCACTAAGTGGGTCACCTTATCATAGAAGGATATTAGGTTTGATAGGCATGACCTGCCCTTCACAAACCCATGCTGACTGGGCCTGATCACCCTGTTCTCCTGCATGTGCCGTGTAATGGCACTGAGGAGGATCTGTTCCATGAATGTCTCCATTATGTGATCTGTTCCATGAATGTCTCCATTATGTGAGCTGATGCAGCAGCCTGTCAAAGTGTTCTCATTGCCCTTTTGTTCCCTGTGTGCCTCTATCTGCTGAGGTCCTCTGGTCCTCAAACCAGAGGCTCTCTGGGGTGAGGGCATCACTTCTGTGTGTCTAGTGCTGTGGGTGGTGGCAGCTTCACCCTGAGCTGGGTCCCTCAGCTGTACTGCAGAGTAGGTAGTCGCACTCACGCATTTCCACCCACGCTCAGTTCTCATGCCGTACTCTCAAATGAAAGGAGTGAACCAAAGGACTGCGGCAATGGATTTTTTTTTTTTTTTTGAAGCGAGGCCAGGTTGCAAACCCTGTAGCACAGTCAGTGAAACAGGGGTTATTGCTGCAGCAGCTTTGGCTGGGCTTTTCTCCCCGACGAGACTATGTTGACTCCACTAGACTGCTCACTGCTGTTTGTCTCATACTGCTCCTCCTTCATGGAGAACAGCCCTTTCCCCCTTGTGCCAAGTTCCTCTGCAGGTCCCTGCCCATCACTGGCAGCAGCAGGAGAATGTGAAGTGACTGCTTTGAATAATGTCTCCTGAAAAGGATATCATGTGGGTTGGAATTGGGGTTTATGTGGATTTCTTGGTCAAGCCCTCTGTGCTTCAGTTTACCTGTTGGTAAACATGTTTAGTGGTTGATGGAAGGAGTTCCTTTGACACTTTGATACAGAGGTAGCCTTGGTCGAGAGTGTTGTTAGATTGTGTATCTCCATAAGGAGCACTTCCCTTTAGTAGAGAGTACTGGATTGGCTTCAGATACAATAGGAAACCGTGCTTTAGTTGCTACTATAGAAGCAAATCCCAGGATTACCATCTAATATGAATGATATATATGTTTGTTTTCTGGACTCTTCAGTCTGAAAGCTTTTAGATGACCAAAGGATCATTTTGTTAGCTTAAAACAGAACAAATGAGCGATAAACTGGAAATAGAGCCTATACGAGAGAAGAATGGGTATTTGGTTTGGTAAATAATTCTCTTAAACCAGACAGGCACTTCAGGTGAGAAGGAAGCTAGTGCATCTGGCTGCAGCCTGATAAAATCTGTTGCAGTGGAGAGGGCACATA
Organism: Larus michahellis; assembly: GCF_964199755.1. NCBI lineage: Eukaryota > Metazoa > Chordata > Aves > Charadriiformes > Laridae > Larus > Larus michahellis. The sequence continues at coordinate 22,697,084 of NC_133903.1, read as the reverse complement.
AAGAAGAAAAGATCCCTTTTGTCCGTTACTTTAATAAAATATTCTATTTGCATGCTTACTGGGTTGAAACATTGGGCAGTATAAACTGTAATCACTTCCGAATACAAAATCAGGTAATTCTGTGGTCTTTCCCTCTTTTTAAAAGCAGATAGGGTTTTATCCTGAAACTAGCTATATAAATCATGACTGGAGTTGTTATTGTTCTGCCTCAGCAATAGCACTGATGCCCTCAACCCATATATTTTCTAGCAGTACCATTTCCCTGCTTTTAAAAAAAAAAAAAAGGTTGAAAACGCATGCAGTTGGCAGCTTGAATGTCCAAGTTGTGCAGTCCGGGTGAGATCAGACTGTCTGCTAACTCTAGTGAGCTAAGCATAGCTACTGATGGTAGTGATGCTTTATTCCCAGCATGCTGTAATACTGTCAGCAGCTACCACTGACCTTTTATTTCCCATATATTATGCAGAGATCATGTCATCAAAACTTTGATTCCCGAGTTCTTACGCTGGATGCGTCATCCTCTCACATGCTATATTTTTTTCCCCTGTAGGACTCACAAATCTAGCAGGTTGGACTGGGGGATGAGAGGGGTTCCTCAGGACTGCAGGGATGCAGGACAGTCCGTGAGCTTCACGAACTAAATTGAAGCAGCGCACCAGTACAGATGGACGGAGGAGAGCAACAGAACAGCTGCACTGTGGTCAGAGCTTAAGGTTTTGCTGGGTTAGTTCTTACCTTTAGGTCTCCAAACAGCTTCACGGTGTTGTCACAAACTCTTGACAGTGTGGGTTCAGATGAAGTGACCAGGGCAGGGAAAACGTGGGGTAGTGCTGATTTATGTTGGTTCTACTACTTATAGACTCAGTGTTTGAGACTGCCTACGCTGGGGATACCGTAGTCCCTACTAAGCATTCCCAGTGTTGTGTTTTTTTTTTTCCATCTCTTCCTTAATACTGGCAATTGTGTGGCCAAACCTGAATTGTGTTTTTTTCTGGATTAGTGCATGGCCCTGATCATAGAGCACCAGTGCCAGCCCCCAACAGGCTTTTGACAGCCTTAATTGAGATCAGTGTTCGCTACCAAGGGGCAAATCCTCACTGAATGTGAGGTTTTCTGCCCTTTATTCCCTGTTCCGTCTCTCCTTTTTATTCCCTTCCCCACTCATACAGTGATGCTGAACAAGAGCACTTCTCAAGAAAGTGCTTTTTCTTCAAAGATGGGTTTGCCCTTCCCCAGCAGGTTTTGCATGCTTTTTAAAGAGCTTCCCTCTGCACTATCTTCAGCATTACAGGATGGCATCGTACTCCGGCTTTGAAAGCTGCCGCCTTTCTTTCATTGCTGAATGGCCTCAAAACTAACGATAGACATCCACAGCATCCAGCGTGAAAAAGGACTCCCGTTGCTATGTCAACGGCTTTGTTTCCATTTGCAACTACTTACCCACCCCTTAAGATCTCTACATCAGCCTGGTGCACTCACAACTCAAGGTCACATGTGATAAAGATCAGTGTAGCTCAATTTTGCTAATATACCTGGTGTCCGAGTGGGACCACTTTGGAGACCATCCTTGTCCAGTGAAATATTGATTTTTCTGCTGCAGTAACCAGAGCAGTGATTTCTCTTTTCCAAACATCTCTCTAAAGAGCTTGCCTTTCATGCTGCCTCACATCTGGGTGTCTCGCCTGGATTGTCACTCAGCTCAGAATAATGATGTGATATTAATGACCAAGAAGGCAGTGTACCTTTTTTGAAGAGAATTAATGTTTTCCAGCTGAAAGCAAGGTCTTACCTTAATAGATTCTCATGGGTAAGTACTCTGCTCTATTGAAAATCTGCAGTGACTCAGAAAGAATCTATTTGTGTGAATATATGACATGGTTAGGGTGGAGTTAGGTGGCTTCTTTGGGCTTAAGCTACAAGATTACCTTTAGCGGATGAATTGAGTGCAGTGTTCAAAGGCACAGACAAAAAGGTTTGTCATTTCTTTCAAGCCTGTGGAAAAACTTCACAGCAGTGCTCAAAATTCAGCCTTTATGAAATCAGTATGGCATGCAGCAGTCCAGGACTTGCCTGTTACTGGTGTTGGACTTGACTTGCAGGGTGTCTTTTCTTTTTGCGGGTATTCAATAATCTTCTAGTCCATGGTCTCTGAAGCTATTTGCAGCGGAAAGAGGGGACAAGTTCCATGTTCAGCAAGTGCACACCGGTCACCTTATAATTTAAATTCATTCCAGAATTAATTGCAAAGGTTTAATTTATTGTAACCTTTGAAGTATCTATAGCACTTCAGTACATTGAAGGTTGTTTGTAGGAATCTGTATTTTTGGCCAGTGTGGCTATCATCATATTTCTGTCCCAACAGTACTTACTGATGGGGGAAGCACTGAGCTTAGGTTAGAATGCCATCTTGATAACTTAAATGTTATCCCTCTTTATGGATGCTGGGATGTAAATAAAAATGAAACATTGAACCATAGCTTCTGCTCAGGGCTGACAATCAGGAGAACTGCAGCTATGCGGTGTTATTTAAAGCAATGATGTTTTTCGGTTAAGCTGACTTGCCCATATCTGTGTATCAGAGATGCTACCAGATCAGCCAGGCACTGCACAGTGCTTCCTAGGAAATCATGAAGGGACACGAAACCACTCCTAGGTGTGCAGGACATGTGCGTGCAAATTTCACATAAGCCTCAATTTAAAAGCTTGGATAATGTTTTTATTTGCAGTCTCTGACTTGTGTCGGATAAAGCACTTGCAATGAATAGTGAGTAACAACATAGAGACCTACGGGGAGTCTCTGAGCTTTATCCCAGAGGTCATCACACTTCAGTAAGAAGTGAATGAAAAATGAACTTGAAAAGCTCCATTTGATTCTCTGGAGAAAAAGAGAAATCTGTCATTTGCAGAAATGAGCATGCTAATTGTTTGCTTAAATATTCTTTTCCTGAGCATTTTGTCTTACAACTGGCGTAGAAGTCACTTAGGCAATTTTACAAAATTCAAATTTAAATTGAAATGAGCCTTGAAATTCAGGGACAGGCAACTCCAAGATTCATCTTTTCCTCAAAATGCCAAACTGTTCTTGCCACTAGCTTTGCTGTATCCCTTAGAGTTTAATCCTTTCCAACCTCGGCGGTTTCCAAAGCTGCGTGGCTTTTTTTCTGGTAGCTTATTTGAAGGAATTGCCCATTGGAATGACATCCTCTGTAATGGTTTCCTGTGTTATCTCCTGTTCAGCCTGCTCTGTAGATTAACTGTTCCACCCTTTTATTTGGGTACTGTGCATATTGGGACTTTTATAACATATGCTACTCTTTCCATACAAACTGGTGAGGATCTCGCATTACTTAGTAAAATCTGTAACCTGTGAGTGCAGGGTGGGCTCTCATCTCAAAGGCATCTTTTAGTAGTGTCTGAGCACCATAAGCTTTTAAGAGGAGTGTTTTTGAATGCTTGGGCTAGGTTCCTCTAAAGAGGCCTGATAGTCATTTGAATGTCAAGAAGATGACAAAAATTGAGACTGTAATGTGTGTACAAATCTAGTTGTTCTTCACATGACTTATTTCACTGCCTAGCTAGAGTGTATATCGCTTCTTTTCCACATTGGGTACCTGTGTATCATCATGTGCTTTCCTGTGCTCATGTCATTGTCCACATAATCCACCATACCTTTGGGATTTTGGTTTAAGCATTCTTACCGAACATGGAATATTAGTGATTGCAGCACTCTCTTTAATATCAGTCATCTCTTTCAGTGGAGTCTGCTTTGAGGGCAGTTTAGGTAATGAATCATATCACTATCTCTAGAACCTAATAAAAGAAGGCTTGTATCTCCTCAGGCTAGTGAATCAAAACGTAGTTCTGGATTAAAATCGTGTTTGACTGATAATTTGGCAAACTTGTCTCCTCAACTGCATATTGTTATGCGTGTGACAATAGCCTGCACCTTCCCTAGAGCCAGTTTGACTGCTCTGAAGCTTGTTCAGTTGTTTTTATATGACGTTTGCTGATATGACAAAAACCTTAAAGCTGTTGCTTCATAAATGCATCCTTAAAATCCTAGGGAGGGTGTTCCTTTCCATATCTACCTTCCTTAATGTCTCAAGCCCTTATCTACGTGATCTTGACCTCTTGGAGCGTGTGGTCCCTGGGAGTCTGACTGTGCTGCCCTTTCCCTCTATCACAGCTCCATGACATGCACAACTTTGAGTCATTGGAGAACCAGAGCTGACCGTGGCTTTGCAATAAGAACAAATACTGTGTGCAATAAGTATCTTGAGTTGGGAGAGATCGGCTCAGCGAATGAGGTAGTACTTCTGGCTTTGATAGATGCATCCAACGCTCTTTGTACAAATAAGACTCGTGCTCGTGTGAGAAGAGTCAGATCGTCAGAGATAGGGTCTATTTAGACAGCGTGGGTTGAAGCAACTTTTACTATAAAATGTTCTTCACGTGTTCTAGGTGTCATAAAATTTATTTTGGACGTCAGCCTACGTGCACTAGTGCATGTAGTCATATGTGTTATACAGTCAGTGAGAGAAGCTGGAGTAAGCGTCAGAACAATATATAATTCTTTTTTCGCCTTCAGACATAAAGAATGAATTCTTCCAAAAGCTGCAGGTTGTTACTGCTATTGTCTTCAATGCTTTTGTAACATTAGTAAATCTTATGTGTACTGAATATTTTTTTTTACTCCAACAGTCCGATAGAAGGCAATCTTTGAATTGCACAAAAAGTAGATATTCCTTATGCCTGCGAGAGATCTGTAACTCTTTAAAACTATAAAGGTCAAAGTTTCAAAGGAGTTCTAGGGAAATCTGTTTTGCTTCCCCCTCTCATCGGAGCCCTTTTCTCAACTGATTAAGATCTCTAATGTTTTATGTCTCCTCCTTCTCTCCTTAATAAGAGACAAGTTATTTAGGGTGGAGATTTTATGGGCTGCTGTGTCAAAAGCTTTAGACGAGTCAGTAAAAAATGTCCCCAGTGTGTAAAGGCCATTATCCGCAACCTAGCAAATGTCATCTGTAACTTCGAGCCACAGGGAATCTGTTGAATACAAAGGTTAAAAACCCAGTTGGCGCTTCCCATCAAGGCTGCTGTTCCCTTCGTCTGTTCAGCAGAGGGAGATATAGATCTTTAGCGAAATGCTAGTGTTGATATACATTTAAAAAAAAAAAGTACATTTGGTGTTAGTAAGAGATGAAAATCACTGGCTGAAGCAGTATATAGTCTTCCCTGCGGAGGTCTGTCGAAATGTTTCAAGTTCTAACCTGAAACCCTCTGCTGTCACATTGTGGAGCCTTTCCTTGGTAGAAGGAAAGGTAGGAGATGTTTATTGTGCTGTCGGTTTTGCCAGAGGTTAAACGGAGGCTACAATCTAACCTCAGCTCTCTTCAGATCAATTTTCATGGAGTGGAACTTTCTCATATTGCTTCCTTTGTCATCAAGTCTGCTAAACAGAACACTGGTAGGCATTTTCCTTCTTAAAGCTGTGCTCTTCCTTCATTTAAATGAAAACCTGGGTTGGCTTTATGTTGGACTCCCTAAATATGATACTTTTTTTTTTGGAGGCTGGATTTGTGTTGGATTCTCTAAATATGATTTTTGGAGGCTGTTGCCCATCATCCGTATTGCAGTGTAGGAAAATGAGATTGTCTGTCCCAGATACCCATGTGATTTCCTCTGCTTTAGAAACTTTCTCTCATCTCCTTGCTAACATCATGGGTTCTGTGGCTTCCTCACTTAAAAGGTATTTTTCTTAAGATTTTGCTACCAGCAAAACAAATCATCCAGACTTTACTTATCTTTTACAGTTTTCAGAGCCTGCCGTAAGGGAAGAGCACATGGGGAAAGCTTTGACCTGTTTTTCCAAAGTTCAGTCCCTCTTTGGGTGGCTGCTGAATATTTGACGCCTGCAAAGATGGGGCATGTGGGAGCTGCCAGGTCTGATAAAACGGTGTTTTAGACTACTTGTCTAGACAGAACTTCGATAGCTAACATGAATGAAGTACCACATCCCAAATCATCTCAGGCACACACATGAAATACAAAATAAGGGCATTGTTTCAGTTTGATGCTGTGGACCAGAGCGTTGCTTCTAGAAGAGATCACTGAGATTCCCCTAGGGCAACAGAAAATAGTTATTCAGAGGAAAAACTGTTCCTTTACTGCAAAGGGAACTCCAGGTAAAAAGAGGAGGAAAACGCAAATGCATCAAGTGGGTAATTTTGTCTTAGTTATAGCAACAAAGTACTTGCAATTTTTGCTGGAACAGAAAATTATTAATACAAAGCCATACCCAGCAAACATTTTAATGTGCTTGTAATGATGGCTGTTGGGATAGAATTTTGGGGTTTTATTAGTTTTGGGTTTTTTTGAAGGGAAAGTATAGACAGGAAAAATGGAGGGAAAAAAAATCCGTTAGCTTTGTCCGCACTGCAATGGTCTACAGGGAGTTGTTGGGGTGAAATGGTTTTATTGCTGCTCTCTCTTCCTTATGTGATTTGTCATGCTGCAAGTGGAAAACGGCACACTGCGTTCTGCAGCAAAATGCTCCAGATAGTTTTGTCTGTCAAAGGTTCTTTGCTTCAGGCTGTATCAAACCCATTTTTAATCCCCTTCCTTACACTAAGGGAAATAGTTTGTAAAGAGAGCACTGATGTCAGCTCACTGCTGTTGATATTATCTAATTTCTTCTTCAGAAAACCCTTGGGTTAATTTTTGGTACAGGGCTTTGTTCACTTGAATTCAAGTCCGCTTTGTTTCCCATCCCTAATGTGTTGTCATCTTTTCTCTTTTCCCAGACCATCCATTTCCTTTATGCAGTGGAAACCACCACACTGTCTTCTCTCCCTGAAATGGCTTGTGATAGGCCAAAGCCTGTGCTGATCATATCCTATCCTGATATTACTCTGTCAAGTGAAACGTATCTCTTTGTAGAGTTTCTCTGGCTGGAAGGTTTCCTCACTGCTCTTTGTCAGATACCCAAATGCCACTCTGCCTTTCTGTTGCTATAATAAAGACCCTTTTTTACTCCATACACTCCCTTCTGCCATGGAAGAGACCCATGAGTAAAAAATAGTCTTTGTTTGTGGTCCCTGCATGAAGATCCACATGTCTTGTTGAGTTGAATTATTCCCGAAGATGGAGTGTTCAACTGTCCTGTGTCCCCAGTGTTCTCTTCAGAGCAAGACCCACATATGGATGTTCAAACTCCAGCCTGGCTTTCTGCCACAGGGGAGATTAAATCTCCACCCTCAACTTCTTGAACAAAGCCACTTAAGTCGCATGAAGATCTCTAAGTCCTGTTGTTTGTTATTATAGACTTGGCAACAGTTAGAGTTCAGCACTTCTCCATTTTTCACTATAATTTAAAAGAAAAATAATAAAAATTAAAGAACTACTAAGGTTGTATGACAGTGCCTCATGCCACTGCTATCATGTGGGAGGAGGTAGACAAAACTTGAAAGATATGAGAAGCCAGAAACTTGTGCAGCAAAACGCAGCCTAAACATTCATGCTGTAATGCTGAGAGGTGGGCTAGTACCTTTTCTTTCTTATGTCAACAGCAAATAGCTTAAGCAAATTCACGTTTAAAAAATAAATAAAAATTCTCCCTAATCCTTTGACATAAGAGTCCTTTTCAAGGCAGCTAAAATGAGGGAAGAGTTTGCAGAAACTCCGTCTTTGGAAATGCTCAGATCTTGACTAAGTAGGACCCTCGAAGGCAATTATTTAACTTGGAAGTTGAATCTGACTGCAGTTGTCCCTTCTTTGAGCAGGAAGTTGGACTGGCTGGATTCCAGAGGTCCCTTCCAATCTACATTATTTAACAACTTTCAGGGCTCTTGAGCAAAAATGGATTTCAAACAGAAACAGCACTCTGCGTAGGATTAAGTTTCAGTTTGGGCTTCCCTGTAATTAAATCCCGAGTTGTCTTTTGGCCAGCCTTTGATATCACTGCTGTTGTGGGGAGGCTCTGTTTCCCGATGTGGAGGTATGTAGAAGATCCACTGGAGAGGTTTTACTTTGTTATTAATAGCTTTTTAGTTAGTCTCTGAGTAAGTATGCAGCTTGTTAGATAGCTTTGAGGTCAAGAGAGTGCTGAGGCTTTTGTAGGTTTCCTTTCAAATGAAAGGAAATCGGTTTTAAAGCATTTTGTTTTGAAGGTTTGGGTTGTGGTAGCAGCTGTGTGTCTCTCCTCGGGTTTCTGAGAAAGCAGCACTGTTTTACCTGGCCCTCATTCAGGTTTCTGTAAGGGCTGAGCATCTAATGTGCCAAGTCATCTTCAGTGTAGTGCAATACGGTATGCTGTAGTGCAGTGTACTGCTGTTGATTTGAATTTATTTTTAAATCAAGATGTTGTCCTTTTTTAAATCCCTCCTCTTTCTCCAGAAGAAGAAAAGTTTTTAACTGTGAAAACTGAGGTTGTGTGTGAGCAGTCTGATTCTGTTTCCATTTTTAGTTTAGCCAAAAGCTTTACCTCTAAGAACGCAAGCTTCCTTTTCATAGCAAGAAATCACAGCGAGCCTGGCTGAAAGAGATGTTTGGTTAACCCATTTTGATGTTAAAGTTCTGTTCTTCTGCTGCTTGTTTACGTGTTTTCAAGAAAAATTCATTAGGGTAGCTTGCCCTCTCCTTCATGCAATACGACTTAGGGGAATGAGAACGTGCACTCTTTTCTTTTCACCCGGAGACACCTGAAACACAAGCTTTGGTTTGAACCACTGGGTTCTGGACACTTGCAGGCATAAGTATATGATTATACTTTCCTGCTAAACAAATTGGCTAGGTACAATTCTAGATAGCTTTGAAGGCTTCATTCTGTCTACTGTGTCCTGAGCTGCTGCTTGCTATACAGAGGAGAAACAAATGAAAAGAAAGAGCAGTTTCGATATGTAGATGTTTAAATATAAATAATTGGATTTCAGATAACATCCTCAATATGTATTAAGCATTGTGGGCTTCCTTCAGGAACTCTGGAATCATTTTTTACCCAGTGAAAGTAGAAATGGATTCAAATGCCGCAAAATCATGCCTCTCCTCTTTCTTCCTGACTAAAGATATTTTGTGGGCTTTTTTGTGCCCTTTTGTTTTGTTGCCCTTTAGGTTTCTTAAGGATAACCTAATTGGAGGCGAGCAGAGGTATCCTGTACCAAATTTGCTCTGACTGAGTTTAAATCTTGTTGAACATGTAATTTAAATACACCCCTCAGACTATAAATTGTCTCTTATTTTTACTACTGATGTATGGAGTTTCACTGGTGAAAATGGGCAGCCTTGATCCAAGCTTGAAGTTCATATGGAGGAGAACAAACAGACAAAGCTGAGGATGTGAGTTACTCAATGCAACAAAATCATAGATTCATAGAATGGTTTGGGTTGGAAGGGACCTTAAAGATCACCCAGTTGCAATCCCCTGCCCTGGGCAGGGACACCTCCCAGCAGGCCAGGCTGCTCAAAGCCCCATCCAGCCTGGCCTTGAACACCTCCAGGGAGGGGGCAGCCACAGCTTCCCTGGGCAATCTCTTCCAGTGCCTCACCACCCTCACAGGAAAGAGTTTCTTCCTAACATCTAATCTAAATCTCTCCTCTTTCAGTTGGAAACTGTTACCCCCTCATCCTGGTGCTCCATTCGCTGATAAAGAGTCCCTCCCCAGCTTTCCTGTAGCCCCCTTTAGGTACTGGAAGGATGCTATAAGGTCTCCCTGGAGCCTTCTCTTCTCCAGGCTGAACAACCCCAACTCTCTCAGCCTGTCCTCATAGGAGAGGTGCTCCAGCCCTCTGATCATCTTCATGGTCCCCTGCTGGACCCGTTCCCTCTGGATGGCTTCACTTCCCTCCAGCATGTTGACCGTGCTACACAGCTTGGTGTCATTGGCAAACTTGCTGAGGGTGCACTCAATCCCACTGTCCATGTCTCCAACAAAGATGTTAAACAGCACCTGCTCGTGTTGTCCTCCCAACAGATATTGGGGTGGTTGAAGTCCCCCATGAGGACCAGTGTCTGCGAACGCGATGCTGCTCCTATCTGTCTCCAGAGGGCCTCATCCTCTCTGTTGTCCTGATCAGGTGGCCTGTAGCAGACCCCTACTGTGATGTCACCTGCCCCTGTGTTCCTTTTAATCCTGACCCATAAGCTCTCCATTGGGTCTTCATGCATCCCTAGGTGGAGCTCTATGCGCTCCAGCTGTTCATTGATGTAGAGGACAGCACCCCCTCCTCATCTCCCCAGCCTCTCCTTCTTGAAGAGTCTGAGAAATCAGATCATCATGGTCAAAGAAGCACGAGAGAAACCCATTTAAAGATAACCCTCTAGCCTGGTCTTCCGTTTCAGTAAAAGATCTGTAGCACGAGGCATGCAGGATTGCACACTGTAGCCAGAGCATATATGAAATAAATTTCACCCCTAAGTGTGGTATTAAAGAACTCTTATTGAAAAAAATAAAAAAAGTATAAAATAAGCTTTAATAACAGAAGACATGTAACACACCATTTAAGATCTTGCTCCCTACCCTAAAACTTTAGTTTTGAATATGGGCATCTCCTGGGCTGTAACCTTCGTCTGACCTGTAGCAGCGAGCACCACTTACATTCTCAAGTCTGTAAGCACTGAAAAATCCGAGTAATGTAAATGACTTATTTTTCGAATAATTTTTTTGAATAGTTAAGAAATATGCATTTCTAAATGATTGAAATAAGACAAATGTCATTGATTCTCCAGCAATTCAGTTTTCCAGAGGAGAGCCATAGAACCTTTGTATGCAGCTCTTGGGGCTTTCTAAGTCATTATGTCCATTGAATGTAAAACTGTTGCATTGCAGGTAAATATTTCTATTGCTGTCTTTGCCTTGACATCCCTTTGAGTAAGTGATCAGGGGAAGAGTAAGGCCCTTTGAGTAAGGCTTGGGGAAGAGTGGCTGGAAAGCTGCCCAGCAGAAAAGGACCTGGGGGTGCTGGTGGACGGCCAGCTTAACATGAGCCAGCAGTGTGGCCAAGAAGGCCGACAGCATTCTAGCTTTTATCCGGAACAGCGTGCCCAGCAGGAGCAGGGAAGTGACTGTGCCTCTGTACTCGGCACTGGTGAGGCCTCACCTCGAGTGCTGTGTCCAGTTCTGGGCCCCTCTGTACAAGAGGGACATAGAAGTGCTGGAGTGTGTCTGTAGGAGAGCTACCAGGCTGGTGAGGGGTCTGGAGACCAGGTCATCTGAGGAGAGGCTGAGGGAGCTGGGCATGGTTAGCTTGGAGAAGAGGAGACTGAGGGGAGACCTCATTGTCCTCTACAACTACCTGAAAGGAGACTGGAGAGAGGTGGGTGTTGGCCTCTTCTCCCAGGTGAATAATGGCAGGACCAGAGGAAATGGTCTGAAGCTGTGGCAGGGGAGGTTTAGATTAGATATTAGGAAGAATTACTTTACTGAAAGAGTGGTCAGGCACTGGAACAGCCTGCCCAGGGAGGTGGTTGAGTCACCATCCCTAGAGGTGTTTAAGAAACGTCTAGATGTGGCACTTCAGGGCATGCTCTAGTGGCAGAGATTGTAGGTTGTTTGGTTGGACTCGATGATCTCAAAGGTCCCTTCCAACCATGAAGATTCTATGATCAGAAAAAAAAAAGCCTTGGGGTAGCTGCGAGTTAGCTCGTGCTGTAGACTGGTTAATGTTTGTGGTGAAGGTGGATGTAGCACATGCCCTGAAATATGAATATTACTTGGAATCGTTGGCTACCTGGAGAGTTAAATCACTCTGCTTTTTGGGTTGTGTGCCTTGCTACCCTGGGTGTACTAGTACTCAGAGACATAAACTGCTGACGTGTGATGCTCTTTCCGAACCCTTGCTTACTCTTTCAGGAGTTGCCCCTACTCTGTACGCATTAGGAGCTTTGCAATAGGTAATGTGGACCTACATCTTGCTAGTAACAGCTGTTTTGTGAATTTTTATTAACAAATCTAAGCTTAAGAAAAAGAATTTTTGGCAAAAACATGGATTTTTGCCTTTTTTGTTTAAACAACCGAAAATCCAAGAGCAATTCTACCTTTCTGAGCAACTCTGAAATAACTTAAGATGCTGCTGGCTTTATTAGCAATTCCCAGCTCTCCTTTTGGTTTTTTTTTTTTTGGTTAAAGTCATGTAACCACATCATCAGTTTGTTTGCTGCATCCCCACACCTGCAACGAAGCTGAGTCTGAGGACAGAGACTGAGAAGGCACGCATCTCCCCACCTCGTACATCACAAAATCATCCTCCCCTTTCACCAGGCTCCTGCCAGCTGGAGTCTTGTGAATTTGTGAGCTGCCGAGCAGCAAGGGATGCCATCCTTTGCTGATGCGGGTTATATTTGCTGGAGAGGTGGTGAGATCTTTCGGAAGTTTGGAAAACTCTGAATTCTTCATGAGTGGTTGCTAAACAGCTCAAAGGTGAAAGCAGTGACGTCTTCAGGGAAGTAAGCAGTTCTTGAGCGTTCTGGAAATGCACTAGTTAAACTCAGGCTTGTGGTTGGAGACCTCTCAGCAGCAGTGGCGGAACTTAGCTGCCCTTCTTGCCTTCTGAGATGACTTAAAAAATAAGATAGATAATAAAATTCTGTCTGCCAGCAAACATTTGAATTCGGAAGGCACAGCATTAGAATTCTCTCATGCTCAGCTTCTGCAGTGACACCGAACTGGACAAGAAGTGTTCAGAGTGTTTAATTTGTTATGGTATGTATACATGTTCTTTCCTGATATCTCATATATCTCAATTAAGCCTGAATGCAGAAGAAAAAATAAAGCAGCAAGCTGTTGCTGCCCAGGGGTTAGGGCATGAGGCTTTTAACTGTGGAAATGTCATTTCCAAGTTGAAATTGTTCTAAGTGAGTTTTCTGGAAACTGGAGAGCTGCAAAAAAAAAAATTGCTGAATGATGATTTTAATGCTCACGCTGGAGGAGCAAAATAAGAAGGAAATAGCCCTGTATGTCACTGGTTAGCGATGGAGTATGAGTGTGCTCTGTGGCTTTACAGGGATGCCGAGGGCAGGAGCCGGCAGTGGGACGCTAGATGAGCTTATGAGTTCTCGCAGAGTTTGGGAAGTGTTTGATTCCCCTCAATGTCTGTTCTATTTTCCTTTCCTGGCTCTCAGGACTAATTTGTTGCCTTAGCTTTTTGGAGCGCCTCACCTTGTGCCCAGGATACTGCCGATCACAGACCATTTCAGCTCATCAGACTCCACCAGGCGAGGCTGCTGCACGGGGTACCTGGGAGTTGTATTTTTCTCATTTAGCATTATTTTTGGGCACTCTGCTTCCTCAGCAGATGGCATTTTTATCATGTTTTTATAAAGTCCGTATGGCCTAAAAGAGAGAGTATCTCTTTAATTGTAAAACATGACCACCTGTTCTGATTTTAATGAATGCAGTGAGCATTCATCTTCATATATCTGCTTAAAAATAGCTGCTTCAATTGAGTTTAAAAAAAACCTCAATTGGGCACCAACATTTTGGCTGCTGAAATAATCAATTAATAATTAAGTGGTTAATTTTAGAACTCACTGGCCTTGCCCATTCTCTTGGACTTATTGTGATCAGAGCAGACAGTGATTGATTGCCCTGCTGATGCTGAGAGGCACATGTGGTTCGGGGGCCAGATGCTGGCAGGCTTCAGGCTGTTGATCACTGCGATATTTAGAAGGTGAATGCAACTTCATGTCTCTGCTCTGCAAATGAGCTTGGCTTTCCTGCTCTAGCTCTTCCCTCCCCACATTGCTCAGGCTGCTCACGTGCAGCCATCCACAGGTACCCTTTTCCATGCCACCCTCCGAAGGATAAAATCTGGTGCTCCAAAGGTATCCTAGTGATAGGCCAACTGGAGAGGAAGTTGAAACGGTGAGCAAAAACAGGCTTGAAAGGCGTACCCACTAACTGGCTCCTAATAGAAAGCCCTGATAGAATCATTCTGTCGTTAAAATAATACTAGCTGCTGGGTTTCGACACAGTGGGGTAATTCCTGAGTTTGGTGTAAATGGTGGAGAAAAGTTGCTATGGCTGCTTGGAGCATCTGCTTTTACAGGGCAAGAAGGAAGAGTGCCAGAAACCTCTTACCAGATAAGTCCCTGATCCCACCTGATGTAGAGAGCAAGATGCTGGAAGCAGCTGGAGAGGAAGGCTTACCTCATTTTACTGAAGGTGTTTCTGATACAGCCTCCCCCCTCCGTCCTGCCACAGCCATCAGTTAGCCTGTTAATATAGAGGAGAAGCTACCCTTGCCAGTGTGACGTGGTCGCTGTAGCGTGATCGATGTAAATCCAGTTGTCTCTCAAACCACATGGGATTTTGAGACAGCTGGGTGTCGCTTGTACAATGAGAGCCCTGCTTTGCAATGCTATGCAAATACAAAAATAACTGTAGCTATTGGCATTTAAATTCACTTCTATGTAGTCTTTGCGATAAACTTCCATTGGTAGGGTGTTATTTCAGTGGGAGGAGGGTCAGAGCGGTTTTCAGCGGACATCTGGGTATTGCAAGTTGCTTGGTGAGAAAGGCGTCTGGCTTGGTTTCGTTCCGTGTGTGTGGCCTTCTCTCCCTGCGCTTCTGAAATAGCAGGGGATAATTAAATGAAGTTCAACATTAAAGGCTGAAAGTCGGGAAGGAGAGAAGCTTGTTAACCTTGTTGAGCTGGAAAGAGCGCTGGGCGCGTTTGGGGTGTGAGTCTTGTGGTGTTTTCTATTCTTATTGTTTTCTTGGGAATTGATGTTTAGTTGTGCAGAAAATAAAACGTATTGCTAATTCTGTTGTGAATCCCTTTTATTTGGTTGCGGCACTGCGGCACATCTGTGAATTAAATCTCAAGAACTGGAATTTAATCTGTACTCTCATTAGCAGAAATGCTAATTCTCTTTCTTGTTAATAAAATCGAAGGAGAGAAGCAAAAAAACAAAAGTATGGAGGTTATCCATTTAGGGTAAGCATAAGAACTTTAATCCCCGTTTTCCATGATCCCGTTTAAATAGCAGACAGACTGAGTTTTTAGCCTTGGCTTCAACAGTTTTCCAAGAGAGGGAACAGCTTGAAGGAAGAGGGCGTGGTGCAGGGAATTAGAAATGGTAATTGAAGTGGCATAGGTGGGAGACAAGAAGCCAGGCAGGAGAGGCGAGGGTCATTTTAGCTGCTGGCTTGCACATGGGCCAAATGGGGTATGCGGGGAGATGCATGTGTGTGCACACACACACGTGGATTCACCTTTTTCCCTCACTGACTCTCTGAAAGGCCACTTGGACCCTTACGGACTGAATTTTAGAGCTGTTTTAAGAAGCCTGCTTAGACACTTCTTTCCTGCAGCGCAGACTGTTTATCCTAGGCAAGGCTTTAAGTGAGATGTGGAAGCTGCAGGCAGGACTCTTATTGTGAGCTGACTATTCGAGGTCCAGTAATTAAATTCTGCCCCTTTTCTTTCTTATCTCCAGATCACTGTGTTCACTACTACGATCTTCGCAACACTAAGCAGCCAATCATGGTGTTCAAAGGGCATCGCAAGGCAGTCTCCTATGCAAAATTTGTGAGCGGGGAAGAAATCGTCTCTGCGTAAGTATTGCCTTTTCTTTAGGCTAAAGACTTTGTAGCCCTTGCTTTCCAGTGCTCTTCAGGGTCATCGTGCAAGTTCATCTCTGTGGGTGGGTGCACGCAGTAGCTGCTGTGCTTTTGGGAAGCAGATCATGGCTTTTTCTTCTAAGACAAAAATAGAAATTCACTCCTGGTGTCGCTCTGCTCTGTCTTGTGGAGCTAAAATGCTCAACAGGAATACTAGGGCAACTAGATGTAGCTTCTGACCTCAAGCCCTAACTTTATAAAAGAGTTCACATGCAGCTTCCCAAAGTGCTGTGTGTGCAGAGGATGCTCCTGACCAGAGCTCTGCTGTAGAGAAGGCTGCCAGCAGAGCCCTGAGGATAGTAATCTGCAGTAAAACACATCTGATGAGTGACGGAAGTGATCAAATGATGCTGCTATGTCTGAAGAGGAGGTTTAGGCCACAGCCTGAAAGCAACTCAAGTAGGACTGACTGTTCTGTTCTCTGGTAATTCATTAATTTGCTCTATGAAGGCCCTTTTTAGGATTATACTTGGGTTAGAAAGTAGACAAGAAATAGTGCTTTGTGGACCTAATGGTATGCAGCTTTTCAGCCAGGGTAGACCATAAGCCCTTCCATGGCAGCCCTGAAGAATAATGTTCCTAGAGCTGCCCCGGAGCCAGATGTGGCTGCCTCAGTTCTAGGTAGGTTTTCAGTCATGTGGGAATGAGCATGTCTGTCAGATCACATAGTGAAAGGTTTGAATGACTGGCTACAAGCCTCTTCAATAGTGTGCACCCTCAGTAGGTTTGCAGATGACACCAAGATTGGTGGGAGTGTCGACCTGATTGAGGGTTGGAAGGCTTTGCAGAGGGATCTGGACAGTCTGGATGGATGGGCCAAGGCCAATGGTATGAGGTTCAACAAGGCCAAGTGCCGGGTCCTGCATTTCGGTCACAACAACTCCATGCAGCATTACAAGCTTGGGGAAGAGTGGCTGGAGAGCTGCCTGGCAGAAAAGGACCTGGGGGTGTTGATCAACTGCCACCTGAATATGAGCCAGCAGTGTGCCCAGGTGGTCAAGAAGGCCAAGAGCATCCTGGCCTGTATCAGGAATAGTGGCCAGTATGACTAGGGACATGACCATCCCCCTTTACTCGGCACTGGTGAGGCCCCACCTTGAATATTGTGTTCAGTTTTGGGCCCCTAACCACAAAAAAAGACATTGACGTGCTGGACCATGTCCAGAGAAGGGCAACGAAGATGGTGGGAGGTCTGGAGAACAAGCCTTATGAAGAGTGGCTGAAGGAGCTGGGGTTGTTTAGCCTGGAGAAAAGGAGGCTGAGGGGAGGACCTTATAGCTCTCTACAACTACCTGGAAGGAGGGTGTAGAGAGGTGGGGGTCAGTCTCTTCTCCCAAGTAACAGTCGATAAGACAAGAGGAAATAGCCTCAAGTTGCACCAGGGGAGGTTTAGATTGGATATTAGGAAAAATTGTCTACGCTGAAAGGGTTATCAAGCATTGGAGCAGGCTGCCCAGGGAAGTGGTGGAATCGCCATCCCTGGAGGTTTCTGAAAGATGGGTAGACGTAGTGCTGACGTACATGGTTTAGTGATGGTTTTTGTCAGTGTTAGGTTGATGGTTGGACTCCGTGATCTGAAAGGTCCCTTTCAACCTAGACAATTCTATGATTCTGTGATTCTAGTAAACCAGAGGTTGGTTCCCCACGTGGTGGGGAAAATGCAATGGGTGTTGCAGGGGAATCTTTGATCTCAACGTGCTTGTGTGTAACACCCAAGGGTGGCAGGGATGGATCACAGGGGTAGAGATAGTCCCAGAAAGTACACCTGCTGCCTGGTACTGAGCTGGTGATTATCCAGCTTGGCTCTGTTCCATGTTTTCACAGTTTGCTCTAGAAGCCAGAAGCCAAAGCAGAGCATTTTGAGGTGTATTCAGGCTGCTAGTGAGTTACTCTGGGCTGTGTGGTGGAAGATTCCCTGGTGGTTTCTGGTAGTGTCTATGTTTAATCAGCTCCTCTCTTATTTCCATTAACGCTATAACTCTGTAAGGGTGCAAACTAATACCTAGTATAGAGAAAACTTAATTTAATGCTTTGAACCAAATCTGGGTAAGAAGAAAGTGTTTAATAGAAGCAGGAGGAGGCTGGGAAAGTTTTACAGCCATGGAAAGTTTTACATGCCAGTGGAGTGTCATCTATGGGATGTTTCAGGACATAATGGCCCTATCCTGCTTGAGCTGACCATCGGAGAAAGCTTAACCCACGGTCCTGGGAGGAATATCGAGAGACCTGGCAGACTTGGACAGGCAACAACAGGGGGAGAGGACTAACTGGAGGGTTCACCTGTCTCTTTCTGAGTGAACAGAAAGAAACGTCAGAGCGAGCAGGTTATTTTTTGTGTTTGTCTTTTGCAAATTGAGGAGAGGAGATGGCAGTAGTGATGCCCAAAAATCAGGCACTGATTTCTTTTAGGGAAAAATCATATGTATATTCAGATTCTCCAGATTGCTAGCTAAAGCTGTTTTATAGATTGCATTGATTTACTTTGCCTTGTGGAGTTAGGTTTTGACCTCAAGGGTGTTCAGAACTGCCTGATATTTAGCACAACACATTGATTGCAGTGCTGATTTACAGAGACAGATTTAACTGAGCAGCGCATCTATGGTATTTTTTTGGAGAGGGTATGAAACAAGAGCAGCAGTGTAACACCAGCAGAATCAATGGCCTTTTCTTCTCCTTGCAGTCCAGTGGCGGATAACTTTCTTCTTTTATGGTACGTTTATCCGAAGTAATGCAAACGTGGCTAGAGCTTGAAGGGAATTTGTTAACAGTAAAAGCATTCCATTAGTAATAGACTTTAAGTGTTTTATTTTAATGAAGAGATCTAGAATGTATGCTACTGGAGTGCAGAGGTTAAGTGTCTATACATATGAGGTCATCTTGATGGGTTAGCTAATAGCAGAAGGTGTCCCAGGAATCTGACAGCTTGTAGACCAGGGATTAGTCTTTTGCTGCTTTACCCTGCCTTCAGAAAAGTTTAGTTTCTAGGCAACTCTGAAGCTTTTAAAAGCAGCGTTTTAAAAATATGACTGCCTTAATAGCACAGAAGGCACCTCCCTGTACTTGTGGGCCAAAAAAAAAGCAGTGGTATCTACCTTTTTGCCCTTTCTGCTGCTGCTGTGATGGTAAGGACAAGAGAAGGGAAGGGAGGGTGATCGGCAGCATAGGGCAGGGATGGACATGGAACAAGCATCAGGCAGAGAAGCTGAATACTCTCTTTTAGGGCCCCCCTTGGTCAAGACCTGGGATGAGGAAAGCACTCCTGCTTCAGTCAGAGTATTACAGATAAAGTTCATACCTTTGTTCTGATCTGACCTCATACTATTATTACAAATGAGTAACAAATCTTGCTGCAACTCCCTTATCTCTCCTTTGTCATTTCAGCTGTCATTGAGGGCTGAGATAAGGTTTTTGCAGTATAGCATGAGGTGCATCGCTACTCTTTTGTGCAGTATTTTTAGGTAAATGTGACATTGGTGCACGGCTAACTTGTTATATCATTGGTACTATTTGATGGCTATTGGGTGGGGTTTTTTTTCCTTTCAGCTCTTAATATTCAGAAGGCATCAAGGTTGGGTGATGTGACTTGTAAGAGGGGAGTGTTACCTACCTCCCTTTCCTCCCACCCAGGAGGCTGAGAGGTCCTGCTCCCGTTCTCTTTCAAATTGAAAATCAAAACAGCACTACCCATTTCCTCAAGGGTGGCTTCACAGAGCTCCAGTCCCACCACATCAGTGTTTCTTCACCTTCTGTGGAGTGTATTACTGTAAGTCAGTGAGTGCCAGAATATCAGAGCCTGGCAACTGCTAGAGAAGAATGCCTGGGAAGTGAGAGGGGCTCGTGTCCCCTCAGGCGCAGGGAAATAAATTAATCCTGTATCTCCTGGAAACCTAGGATTTTCCTATTTCAGTTGAGCTCTGCCAGCTGGAGGAGACTATACCTCCACCTCCTTTCTTTTGCCAAAGGCAAAGTGTTTGCTCACAATAAGTAGAAAAATATTTTGAAGGCAGGTATGTTTGTATCTGGGGGAACAATGAAAAAC
Source organism: Larus michahellis (assembly GCF_964199755.1). Taxonomy (NCBI): domain Eukaryota; kingdom Metazoa; phylum Chordata; class Aves; order Charadriiformes; family Laridae; genus Larus; species Larus michahellis. Next base: position 22,677,428 of record NC_133903.1, on the reverse strand, counting down.
ATCAATTTTGATTTAATACCAGCAGAGTTTGTATATTTTTAACAGTAATATTTAGCTTTGCTGCCAAGGTGAAAAAAGTGGGAGTTTGAGATCTGTATGCATGCAGTCTCAATTACACATGAGAAAACCACATCATTTTAATGCTAACAGCAACTCTGACCCCCCGGTAGGTTTTTATATGCTGCTGCTTGGTATTGGGCAGAGAGATGACAACATGCTTTCAGGGCAGCTGGAGAGGGAGGAGGCTGCTTCCTATCCGAATCCTGTAAAGGCATGAATGAGAGTTGTAGGCAGCATGAAGAAAGGAACAAATTTTGTCCCTGCTGTATAAGTTTGGAAAAAAAAAAATATATATGTATATATTCAGTGTGTCCTGGATCTGGACGAGGCAGCGATGGCGCAAGGTATGTACAGTTCAGTGGAGGACTCTGAAATTGATAGGAGAAAGGAAGAATAACGCTTGGGGGAAGTTTTTTATTCAAACATGTAATGTGTTTTGACAGGCTTCTAAAATAACATGATACCTTTCTGAGTTCGAGCTGAGTTGCATATGATTGGAAGCGGGATAAATCCTTGGGAGTGCGCTAAGACTTTGTACATTTACATTGCAAGTAGGGTGTTAAGGAGCAGGGTTGCAAGCGAGGAGTATCGGCAGTATGGCAGCAGGGGTAACTTCAGGTATTGTTTCCAGGTCAACAGACAGTCAGCTGAAGCTGTGGAACGTAGGGAAGCCTCACTGCTTACGCTCCTTCAAGGGTCACATCAACGAGAAGAATTTTGTTGGGCTCGCATCCAATGGAGACTACATTGCTTGTGGTGAGTAGAGCAGCTATCCTTATGAATGCTAATGGGACTCCTCAGGGTTGGTGCCTCTCCAATTCCAAAGCACACCAGCAGTAGTATTATGTAGCTGCACGGGCTTTTTAATAGAGGATTATTCTGAACTTTCCCCTTCCTTTCCTTCCCAGGGAATGGCGTAAGGAGCCCTGAACGATTGGGGTCCTTGGTTTTCTCCCATTTCAGATGAATTATTTATATATGCTGATTCAGGCTTGCTGTCACCAAAAGTCAGCTGCTAACGTAGCCACTGTTGATATCATGTTGTTCAAGTTTATCAACTGACACATCCTCATGCATCCTTCTAGGGAAGGGCAGTAGCTTGGACCACACGAGTGGTCCTGTACTTGTCACTTGGTATGGCATTCTGCATGGCGAAGCAATAATGCCTTCATTGTGGACAGCTGCCTAGAAGACTAAATCATCCTGCAGCAGCTTCTGGTTTTTTACTGCTTAAGCTGAATTGTTGAATCTGTGTAAATCCCCAGGTCTTGGTGGGAAAGCGGTGGCAGGCTGATTGCTGCAGAATGAGCAGGACAGCTGTGCCAGCACTGAAGGGAGGGCCTTAGTCTGTGTATACTCTGATCTCTGTACAGCTTTCAAGGCAGAAATTGGGATGGATTTCTAAATAAAGCCTGCACACTGTCTAGTCTCTCTTACTTAAACCTCCACAGACCAAACTGTTGTCCTTGATTACAGCAAGCAAAACTATGACAGTGCCTCAGAGCTGTAACGCTGAGCAGGCTGAGTATAGCAGTGTTCCATGTGGTAGTGCAGATCCCCTGTTCTGCCCTAAGGAAGTTGTGGGGGACGGTTGGGATTCTGTATGTTTTGCAAGCGTGGTGCATACTGCAGTTGTCTTGTTAAAAAAAAAAAAAACAAAACCAAAAAACTCTGTTATTAAGCATCATGAAAGTTTGCTATGGAGAACTGCCAGTTGCCGAGGCACCACTGAGTAACTACAAGGAGGAAATGTCCGGTCTTGTCTTAAACAATGAGAGAGCTAAGAAGTCTTATTTCTTTTCCTGCTACCAGAACCTAATCTTGTATATTTATTTTATTTCTAGGAAGTGAAAATAATTCTCTTTACCTATACTATAAGGGCCTCTCAAAGACACTGCTGACGTTCAAGTTTGATACAGTTAAAAGTGTCCTGGACAAGGACCGGAAAGAAGATGACACAAATGAGTTTGTGAGTGCTGTATGCTGGAGGGCACTACCAGATGGGGTAAGCTTTCTGCTCAGACACCCCAGCCGGGTGCAAAACGAATGCCTCTTTCTTTCTTACGAAATAGCATTGCTGAGGGTTTGACTGCACTCGATATTTTCCTGTTTATTGGTGTTGCAGATCAGTGCAAGAATGTGAAGATCTGCAGGGTAACTGAAGCGCTGGGAGGTGGTGGGGGAGAAGGGACTGCTGTGCCCTTAACTCTTCCACCTGGGTGTCTGAATTTCTCCACCTGGCAGCTGAAATCCCAAAAGTAGCATTGCATGTCTGGCACTTAATGTTGTTGATGGGAGCATTATCAGGTTTCTTTTGTTGCTTTAACGAAGGCACCTGCAGATACTCGCCGTGGAACCTTATCTCAATGTTACTGTGTCTATCTGGGCCTGCTCATTGATGTACAGCCCCTGTGTTTTGATGAGTAGATATGTAAAGGACGCAAGCCCGAGCTGCAGTCACCTCAGTGACTGTTCCAGTGACACTTAATTCATATACATAGCAGGTGTACTAATGCTGCAGGCAAACCTGACACAGCTTTTGTGAGAGTGGCCTTTCAGCACAAGGCTGCTCTGGAGAACAAAATGCTGCTTTTAGATTCAGAACAAAATGCTACTCTTGAAAACTTTGCATTTAAAAAAAAAAAACCAACAACAAAACTTGAGGAAGTTGTATGTACAAGGGTTTGCAGATCAGGTACTTCATGGGCTTGTTGGGAGGCAAAGGAGAGGAGCTCATGCTAAATACAGTCTTCCAAGTAGCTGAAGTGGAACATTGCCTAATTGATGTCCTGACATGTTGCGTTCACAAAGATAGTGTTTTGGAAGGATGACATCTACCAGTCTGTTTCTGTATGAAGAAACTACCCCCACAAGTGTGATTCCGTTGTTATTGGTATAAGCTTACTTCAGACAGGCAATTCTGAATCAAAATAAAAATAAACCTTAGCATCTGAAACTGCACTTCCAAAGTAAAAAGTGAGCTGTTGTCGTTGAATGGTGGGCATGAGTAAATGATGCAGGGTCACCAGCTTCTTTCTGTCTGGGGATTTAGGAGGATTTGGTATACACAGATGTCATGTCTCAGATGAGGAGTGGCTCTTAGAAGTTGCGTAATCCATCTTTTTTGCTGGATAAAAATGTGCTGCAGGAACCTGTGTGTCCAGAAATGCCCTTCCCTGGACTTTCTTCGCTGCAGTGTTTCTATGTCGGATTGTCCTGCCCACTGACCTCCCACGCAGCATTTCTACAGGCAACAGACTAACAGTGGTGTCTCACCCCTTGTGTTGTCTCAGTTACTGTCCACTCCTTTCATATCTTCCTTATCAGCCTTTTCTCTGATTAATGTGCTCTACTCTGAGAGACCTTCTGCTTAAGTGACTGACAAAGTTTTGAGCAGTCACAAAGGGCTGTCAAGCAATTCTTCATAACTGCTATGAAAAACATTGTGCAAAAATAAGTTAAATCAGACCCATCAAGATTGCACCAAATAACGTTCAGGCTTCAGTCCATTAAGCAGCATTCAGAATCCATCACTATTCTGTTGTGTTGTTTTTTTTTCCCATCATTCCTCTGATTTTCCCTGGGCTTCTTCTAAATGAGCCTGTTCCTCCTGTGGCAGCACAGTACCTGGCTCTCTTTTGTAAAGAAAGTAGCAAAAAACCACCTGTGATCTGAAAGCTACCTGCTGAGTGTTTTGCTTCTATGTTTTACCTCTGCCTGTGGTGCATGCCATCCTGCTTTACATATTGAGCAAGCAGCCTTGCTTGCTTTTGCCAAGAGGCCTGAATGCTTCCTTGCGCCATCTCTCTGGTCCCTCTGAGACAAGGAGTACTCTTCAATGATGCAGCCACACATTTCTTTTCCCTCTTGTACCCACGCAGCGATCCTCTCTGACCTAATTGAGCCTTTGCTCATGTTCTTAGGAAATTAAATTACTGCACAGCCAAAGATCACTGATGTCCAGAAAGCCTTGCTCAAGCAATGGAACTCTATTTTATTCTCCATTTTAATAATGTTTCTTAAATATAGCATGAAATTTTTCAAATGAGCTTCATATATACAGACGTCCCTAAAAGCTGGTGTGTTTTTTAATGATACTCGGATGAACTGGAGAAGGCCTTTGCCTCACAGTGCTGTCTGCGGGAATCGGGGAACCCACAGCCTATTTCTGGCTTAATGGCAGACTTTGATCCCGGGGGAGTCACTCTGCTTTAGTTTCCTAATTATAAGAGCTACCATGCCTACCTTTCACTGCTGGCAGTGATCGTGCCTGCTCTGCTGAAGGGTGCCGGCGTCGAAGTGGCTCCAGCCTAGCAGCTGTACAGAGCACAGCGCGGGCTGGGAAACCTGCCCCAGAGCCAGAGGGAGCACGTCCAGGTAAGCTTTTTACTGGTGTGGGCGTGCTGTTCTCCGTGCCTTGGTGGGCTGGTTCAAAGCTGTCTCACTTGTCTCCGTGCCACGGTCACTGGGCAGTAGCTTCAGTTTGCTAGTTGGAGTGTTTCCAAGGGGGGAGATGCAGACTCTCCTCGGTTTCCCCATGGTGTTGCTCTCAAGGATTGTTCTTTAATTAACCTTTCGAGATAAGATGAGTAAGTTTCACATCTGTCAGTTATCTTGGGAAGTGTGAGTACATGTACTGCTTCACTTCATGCACTTAAGTGCAAAATCTCGGATCCTAATTAAAACTTAACTAAAACTTTCAGATGAAATGTCATTGATTTTTTTCTTAAATCTATTTTTATGTAACTCAAGCTTTTACTTCCTCCTGAGCCAAAGTCAAGCTGTGCCAAGCAGCCCTTGCCAGAAGCCAATTTTTTTTTTTTTCCTTTGCATTGGTTTCTCTTTGCTTACGAAGATGCAGGGACCTTTTTGCTAGAGCTGTCACCTTTCCAACTGCAGAGATCTAGCCAGCACCTTCTTTCCACGTGTGTCAAATAATGAGGGAGAGAAACTGTTCTCTGCAAGTGCTTAATAGCATTTTGCATCAGGATTACTCACTTTGCAGCTCTTAGTTGATGTTTAGAAATAAGCACTGGCTTGAAGGCTAGTAGTTTTGTTAGACTCTTTGGGGGGAAAAAAAAACACCCCAAAACAATCAAACATAAAACCTCTTAACAGGTACATCAGGAAGCAAAGCTTTGCTCTGCTTCTTTCAGTGCTGTGTTTTGGACAAAGGTAAATAGGCTGTTTAATATTTTTTTTAAATAGCACTTATTTATAGGTTGTGGGGAAAACCATTTCTCACTTCTCATTTTACGCTAAAAGTTGATCAGTATCTCAAAGCACAGAAAGCTTCAGGACACGTCTGGCCCAAGTGATCTGATAAACATGAGTTAGGCATACAGATGCATTTCAGAACCTTCCCTGACCCAAATTCTTTTATTTCCCAAGTTGGGGATTTTATAATATACCTGTGCCATCCTTTTGTTTCTGTCACCTCTGTGAGATGTAGACAGCTGAATTTGAAATGTGAATCTGGTCTTGAGAGGATGCCTGGAGGGTACGTTCTTCTATTTCATTAGCACGTAAGCAGATGATGCTCTTGCATGTAGGGATGCTCTTGCATGTGGAAAGGAAATCATAGTAGTGGTAGTGGCTCACTGCAGCTGGGTGAGTAGAGATGTTTCATTTCCTTGGGAGGGTCACTCCGGTTTTGTCTAGGTATGTGGGTAGTAGCTGGAAGAGATTGGTTTGTATTTCATTTTCCCTTATGTGTCCTAGGTGATGTCTTCCCCTTCCCTAAAGGTGACACCTTTTGTTTGGACCCACTTTGCCATATTGCAGAGTTCGAGACGTGCCTCATACAGCTGTGTTAAATAATTGCACCTCAAGTAGACCCTTTCCCAGTCATGGTTAGTGTTTCTCAGAAAGAAGCTGTCAAAAGAGAAACCAAGGCTGCTCCCAGGACAGCAAAAAGGTATTACCGCTGAACACAGACGCAATTTGATTATGTAGATTAAGCATGGTTCAATCTATCATAATCACTGCAAAGAAGCCATTTAATTTTATACCTGTTTGCAGGAGTATTCATTACTGCCGATAAGCAGGTTAGCCAGGGAAAGATTTCTCAAGCAGAAATGTTGAGGCTTTGATACCAGTGAGGAGATATAGATAAGAGCAGGAGAATGCCATGCAAATTAGCTTAGGTAAAGCTTTATGTACAGGTATCTTTTTTTCTTTTGGAGGGGTAAAGAAGGGAGATCCGTTGAGAAGAGTGCTGCAGACCTTAGCCAAATCATCTCACAGCAGTGGGCGGGTAGGGGGTGGTATGTGTTGGATGGATGCTGAGGTCTCCTGGGGCTTGGGAGGAAGGCTCTCAGAGCAGCAGCATGGCAACGCTATGAAAGTGTCTTCTCTGCCTGACGAGGGAGAGCAGAAACATATTTTCTCACCTCATTGTTGCTCTTCAAAAGTCATTTTAATTTAGGGGAGTCTTGAAACAATAATCTAGCCGTGAGTGAGAGAAGTCGACTCTGGGACTCTGGGCTTCAGGTTGCCTCTAGGCACTGTCATGTGATGGAGTATCTCCATAATTAGCCTTGCGTCTCTGAACTTCTCTTTGTTAATGTAAGAGGGTGGAAATATTCCCTTTAAACAAGTTTTTGGTGCATCTTTTCAGAAAATAAGTTTTCTCTTCCATTTATTTTTCCTTTCCTGTGAACATACAGCTTTGTTTTTTAATGATGTCTGGCTTAAATTCTTTAAATAGAAACCTATAATTGTACCGCAGTAAGCTGGTCACTTAATAGGGCTGTAATCTTGTTCACTGATGAAAAGTAGCCATCCATTGTTTCCCAGTAGCCTAATAAATGGTACACAACATATACGGGAGCTAGTCAGGGACTCTGGTAATTTACAATCAGTAAATTGGCTCACTTCACTGGAATTAATTTAGCTAATACAAATTATTTCTGGAAGTGATTCATTGCCATTTTAAAGCACTAATTAATTTGGATGACTTATGAACATTAAAAATGAAACCTCCTTTGTCATTCCCAAATAACCAAATGCTTATTCAGTGTCATTCTTAAGTAACTTGTATCGACTGTAACTACATCTCTTGTAACTTGAAATATGAATCCCAATGGGGTTTGGGGGAGAAAACTAGTGTAAGACTCGGTATTTTTTTGTTCTGCTTTGCTGCTGAAATTTTAAAGGCTCAAACAAGTGAGAATTTTGACTTCCAGCTTCAACGCAGTGTTGTTTTATTTTTGCAGCATCCTCAACTAGTTGGTCAGATGTCGGTTAAGATATATCTAGGTAGTAATCCAAAATTTGAGATAAATGCCTGCCCGGAGTGCTCAGACCCAAGCTGTCCCTTGCCTGCCTCTGATACCAGCTGCTGGCACGGGTAGCAGCACGAGTAGCTTCAACCGCAGTATTTTTCACTCTTTTCTGACTCAGGCTTTCTTTCCTAGACCCGCGCTGGCCACACAGCATTCGTGTGCAGCATCTCCCAAACCGCTATTCTTGCAGGTTGTCCTCCAGTGCAGTACCACGCTCCTGCTTCATCCTGGCAACGCAGAGGTCTTCATCTTCTCTTTCCTGATCAAAATGCACAGCAGTTTATGGGAGGCTAAGAATGAGCAGCTTTTAGGAAAAGCAAGGAGATGCGACTTTGATCGGGTTTATTCTATGGGGTTTTTCTCCCCCTCCTGAAAATCTTCAAAGATTTTCCTCTCTCCCCTGGAAGCCGTCTAAGCCCCGTGGCATGCGAGATGTGAAGCTCTCAGCTCTCTGTGCGATGGCTTCCCACTCCTCTTGACGTGCCCTCTGCTCTCTGGCCATTGGCAATGCTTTAAACAAGAAGTTTTGTATGACTTTTATTACTTCACGCTTTCCTTAGGTAGTAACTGTATTTATTTTATTTCTCTTCCTCTTCCATCCTACCTTTTTCATGTCTATTCCTCTGTTACTCATTTGAAAAACTCAAATCTTCTTTAAGACCAAGAATATGAAAAGGTACATCAACATTATACATGCTTGAATTTTTTTTCCCCCAAATCTTAGCATATGACTTATGTATATCAAGACACACTGTATATATTGTTTTATATGCTGCTTGAAAACTCTTTTCATATTCAGAATAGTTCTGCCTTGCAGATAAGATATCACAAGTTCGGTATGTATGCTGCTTTGTTGAACATACTCATATACTTTCATACTCATATCTCTTCAGATGCTCATTTTGGGCTCTGTTTTTACTGTAGCTGAGGAGAATGAATTAAAAAATACTCAGGTGACTCACAGTATTTTCCTCCTTATCACAACTCTTGGAGTCCAACTGCAGAGAACTTCATGGGGAAAACAAATCATACTCTATTATTAACAGTTCATGCATTATATTGAAGTTTCGGTGTGTTGACACTTCAGCCCATGTGAAAGACCATCTTGATAATGTGATTATGCAAATGACAGGCTTTAGGGGAAAGTGTTTAATTTTGAGTCTTCTGTAGAAGAAAAACGTTGGTGAATGTTCTTTCAGTATTGCCTCTCCCCAGTGGCAGGACACCTTCTGAGCTTCTTACCTGGTGAGAGCCATCACTTGCTGCACCCCACTGCTGCTGAGGTCGAGCATGTGCAGGGATGAAATGTGTTTAGGGGTGGGGGGGGAGCGTATTACACTATTTATTTTGCTGTTTCAGGGCTCAAGGTGGCACGACATCGGTGCCTATGTTAACTCTTCATTTCCTAGATGCAGACAGAGCGGCTGGCCCTGCTGCCGATGCCAACAGAGGGGATGAATCTGTTGCTTTTGTTCAGCTCTGGAAGTTCAGGTCCCCTGTGGTACTGCAGCACTCTGATATTCTAGCTTCTATTTTAAGAATAGCTTCTCCAAGAAATGCAGGTGGCTCGGGTTTTTCTTCTTTGTTGGTTTTAAGTTTACATTTGCAAACTCAATTTCTCTCTCCTTCTGCAAGGTGAGGCTTTTTTTTTTCTGTGCACAATCGCAAAAAATTGCCAAGGGGATGATGTTTTTTTTGAAGCGAAGGCAGATCAAAGTCGCGCATGTTTCATGAACGAAGGCAGCATTTACTCTTTCAGACTCTTACAACTGATATTTGCTTACCAGTGTGTCTGTTCTAATGCCAAGAGAAGTAGACAGCATGCTGTAGATCGGACTGAGGTCCTCTTTATTGGAGTCATCTCTTTCCTAGAGCAAGCGAATGACATAGTGGTTGACATAACTCCAAGTGCTGTTGACGTTGCAGTTCCAGTAGCTGATCCCAATGGTGCAGCTGTACAGATAATAGATTGCAGTTCACTGCTGGTGCAAGCAGGGGTCTGAGCAGGCTCTCCTTGTTTCTTAGGCTTTAAAGAAATAAGAGCATCCCGATGCAATCACAGATTGTATTGCTATGATACATGCTATGAACTGGGGATGCAAAGAAGTCTCTGTGCAGCTGTCATTAAACTTGTAAGCGGATGTTTCTCTCCTGTTGGGACTCTGCTGCTTTAGTAACCATCAATTCTTTATTCAAGTATGAGGGTTTTTTTAACAGATGAACCCAAGTCAGGAATTCACCTGCAACCAGGACTTCATTCCCGACTCCATCCCCAACTCCCTGCTGACCCATAATATTGCAAGGTACAAGCTGAAGTGCAGCAGTATGTGTTGCGTGGCCTTTCACATAAGCTATTTCCCAAGCAGTATAACTTAATAAAAATTTATTTGTATTAGGGTGATACTCGGGGTCATCCTTATATATTGGGGTGGAGAGAGAAAAAGGGTAGGTTTGTATTCAGAGACATTTGCTTTTAGAATTAAATAATTGTACAACTGTGTCTTTTCCTTTTCCCACCCGATCTCATCAGTGCTGTTGTTGAGCCCCTTGGTCTGAACTCTGATATGTATCCTGCTGGGTTCTAGAGATGCTGATTAAATAGTTGATTAGGCTGTTGTAAGGTTTGGGTTGGTTTGTTTTATTTCTTTTCAAATGATGCCTGGAAACCTACTTGTCATGAGTTGTAAGCTCCTCTCTTCCCATGCCTGTTCTTAGTGTTGTGCCTTTGTCTCACAGGCATTTCGCCCTTTATTGCCCTAGAGATTAGGGGTGGTGGGCACATGCTCTCTCTTCCCCCACAGCTGTTAGCCTTTGGGTAGCAAGGTCCATCCCTGGTATTTTCTGGGCTTTTTATAATGCTTATTATCCATAGTGTCCTGGAGCAAACTCCGTTGAAAGCAGTCATTGTAGCAGCCGGGCAAGTTTTGTAGGTACTGAACCAGCATCTAGTGCCTGATTTCAAGCTCCAAACAAAGATGGTCTCCTCCGAGTCAAGAGCATCTCCTACATGAGTAGCCTTTGCTTTACTTTCCACTGCTAGTTCATGAGGGCTTTTTTGGTTTTGTTTTTTAGAAGTCCCATCTATCTGCTGAAGTCTCTGATTGGCACTGAATGAAGTCTCTGATTGTTTTTTAGAACATTCTTCGGTGCATCTGCTGATGGCAAGTCCTGCCAGGCCACCATCATTCAGTAGTCACAGCTCATGAGCTGCATCAATCTTTTGCTCTAGCACTCCTAATTAAGCAATTTTAATGGAAGGATTTAATGTTTTACAGAGTCTAAAGGAAGTGGAAAAAATATGAACTGATTTTTTCTTTCCAGCACAAGATTTTGATCAGATAATTTAACCTCTGGGTGAAATGGAAGTAGAAGCATTTATGCACAGGTGGTTTTCTCTGCAAAGGCTTTACTTTATGTAAGTCTCTGCATTAATATAGTTACTGCTTGGCTTTGGGCAACTGTTCTGCAGGTTTTCATGTGCTTTCTGCCCTTCTGTTATCAGTAACAAAACCCCAAAGTGTTTTGAAACCCAGTAACTTGTGACCACCTTAATGCCAATTGCATTGCACGTTAGTAAAGCAAGAATTAAGGCTTTTATGACATTCCTTGTAAAAACAACTGCTCAGACTGGTTTTTCCAACAGCGATGTGGATTTGTAACCTTTTAACCTATTTAAATAAGACTTAGTTTCCTTTTGGTGGTGTTTTGATCTAATTCTAGCTAATGGTAGATGAGCTAGCTATGTGTACAGAGTGGAAGTGGTCGCTCCTTGGAAAGCAGTCTCATGTCTGAATTGAAACTACCTGGATACATAATTAAGATATGTAATTATTTTATATAGGATACACACATAATTATAATAATCAGTCCTTTCTAAGGAAGAGAAAGCTACTATGTCGGTAAAGTTATGTTTAGTAATTCAATGAGTACCTTTTAGACCAAAATTACACTGTTAAATTTGGGGTTGTGCAGCTGAATGGAGTTGCATTCACCCTTGCACGAGGTGCTTTGAATTCTGCGAGGGAAGCTCTGCTTCAGACAATTACATCTCTTATTGTATATCGTAATCTCTGCCGAAACTCTTATCTGGTTGCTAAAGCTGGAGAGGAGTGAGCTGTTTGGTGCAGTACTGGATTTTCTAGTTTTACTTCAGTATGTCGAAGTGAATATTAAGTTAAGCAGAGAGATGTAGCTGGGTCAGCCTGGGGAACTGGCCGATGACAGTGCATTGTTTCCCATTTACTTACAACAATGAGAGATACCGGAGGGAAGATAAACAATATTACATATACTGGGAAGAAAGATTGTTTCAGATCCATTAAATTAAAAAAAAAGAATTCCTTTTACCTGTAATCTGCAGATAGCATGTCAGTGAACTGCAGCAGGAGGAGGAGAAGCTGCATTCCTGCTCACTACCCATGCTGGCAGAGGCTCAGTGCTGCTAGCCAAGTTTCCCAGTGTAGATCAGGCATACATCATTTTTTTTTTTTTCTCCCTAGTTTCTAGGTTGGTCAGTTGAGACCTCGTTGCCTTTTTCTTCCAAGACAGATTTTCTACAAAGCTGGCTGCTCTGGCCAAGTTTCTTCCGACCACCTAATAATGGCAAGCCCGTCTAGTCTGGGGAGTGTGTGCTTGAGGGATGTCCTGACTCGTTTAGAGTGAAATATCCTTCATTAAAATAGGAGGTTAATAGCGCTTCTGTGTGCGCCTTGCTTCACAACTTGCACGTTCGCTCAAATAATTCTGGGCCAGCAGGAGTTAAAAAAAAAAAGAGAAAATGAGCTGGAAGTGAAATACAAATGTCCTTATTTAGTACAAAAGGATTCATCTTATTGTTTTCGTTAGGTTCACGCTTGACGATGCAAAAGAAGAAATTTAAGTTGTTGGGAAATGTGTGAAAATCTGAAGTAAAACAGAAGTTAGCAGCTTGTGGAACTTCTCTTCTAGTGTTAAAGCAGGCAGCAGCCTGCGCTGGGAGCTTGTGAGTTTTCTTTGTTTCAAAACTGACGAATATATATGTTTAACCTTGTCAAAAGTAAGCAGAGATCCACACTGTGAAAAATCACTCTGCTGATGCTCAGATGTTTGTGTAAGAAAAATAGCTCTTTACAGATTTCTTTTGGGTAAATGGGTAAGATGTGTGGTTACAGGGTGAAGGGATGCAATTTGGCTGTTGCTCTTGCAGCGTACCCTTGAGTGCAAACTCAGCCCCTCTCTGCAGCCATCCCTCTTCTTCCCCTCCTAAGACTCCTTGTTTTTCCCCCAAGAGCAGTTGTCTGAACATGGAAGCGGGGACAAGGACAGTCTCCTCCTCATAACCCCACCACAGTCACTGAATCTTTGTCTTTTGCTGTTCATCATGAACCTGGGAATTGCCCATTCTGGAGTGGGGAGGGGAGCTATGAAAACTTACTTTTGTACAGATTTTTGAAGTTCCCGTTGTTTTCCTTTGCGAGCAGGTTTGAGGTGGGTTTGTGATGCAGACCAGTGTATTCTCGGCCAGGCTGGGGCGTCTGTACGAATTTCAGGTAACATGAATGTGGAATCTGAGTCCAGCTGACTACAAATCAAAGTTAGTGAAGTAACGAATGTGACGCATGCCAAACCCTATTGTCTCTCCTTATCCAGACAAATGCATACTGTGTATGTGCTGCGTGTGCGGCTTTTTTTCAGAGGCCATTTCTTTATACTATCATTTCTTTCTTCCTTGGAAGCACTTGCTAGGGCAGTAGATGATCATGAATTCTTCACAGGAGCTCTTCTGTTGATGATTGTAGCAGCGCGTATGAGCTTGCTTCGACAAGAAATAAGTCCTGTGTAGTCCTGAGAGAGGACAGTTATTTTTATTTTCTTATAGCCACAGTGTTTTGTCCTGTATTTCTCACCATCTGTGCTCTGGAACATTTGAGACATCATCAGGCTGAGAGAAGAGCAGCGGCTACCTGCCATGCGCTCGGGCTTCAGCTCAGTGGCTTCTGTTGAGGAGTGAGTCAACAGCAGCATCTCTTCAGAAAGACAATCTAAAATCTAGGAAGGATGAAGCAGATTAACTAAAAAAAAAAAAGTCCAATGCCAGAAGTGTTTGTTTGTCTTCCCTCACCCTTTGTCAGCAGAGCTCGGGTTTGTGTTCTAATATTTATGTAGCTGAAGGATATTACAAAATCAAAGGTGCTGTGTCGCAACACAGGGGGTTCTGTTCGCTCCTATAATCTGGGCAGGAAAATTACATTCTTTTTTTTCTTTATATGCTTGAGTCTCTTTAAACTTCCCTTTTTGCTATTAGTGTTGTTGGTAGCTTAATGGATTTCTTGATTGTTGAGCTGCTCTTTTTGATACAGTATTGTTAGTCTTTGCATGCATTCAAAATGACAAGGAGAGTTAAAAACAGTCATTTCAATTTGAGGTATCTAGAGATAATTTTTTTTTTATACCCACTATGTGAAAATAACTTGAACAGCAGCAGAATTATCCATTGTAAGAGAGATGATTTTACTTGTGAATTGGGTTTAAAGATAAAATCTGTCTACTTCCTGAGTCATGGATTTCCTATTCATTGCTCTGTTAAGATTAATCGGGAGCAAGACTTAATCCAGAACAAAGATGATTGAAATGTCCTTAAACAGTGATGTAGAACATTACCCAGATCTCACTTTATTGAAAGCCTTTTTTGGTCTTGCAGTGCTGAGAAATCACGAGCTGCTTGCGAGTAGATCATATGAAGAAGGATGCTTTTTCCTCATTTGCTGGCACTTTAGAAAGTAAAATGCTTTCTGGGTTTTTTTTTGGTTTTTTTTTTTTAATAAGATTGTTAGGAGGCGTTGGATGGAATGGGTTAAATCTGTGTAGTGTGTTAGCTAGAAATTATTTTGGCATGCAACAAGAAGGGCGCACTCCACCTGCAAAAGCCTCTGATGGCTTAAAGGTCTGCCATTAGCTGCCATTAACTGAGCTGCTGCTGAGTCTGTGGAGTGGCCAGAACAGAAAATTAAGTACCTTAAAGCAGCTTTGTTTCCTCTTTGGGAACCCAGAGGAGGAGAAGCTCAGGCTCCAGCTACCTAAGCCCATGGGGCAGTGTGTCCGGCAGAGCCACAGCATGATCCACCGCTACCCTGCCAGCCCCAAGTGCTCACTGCCAATGCAGTGATGCTAACAACAGAATCCTGCTTTTAAGGGGTGTCCAAGCCATGACATGTGAGCTTCACTGACCCCTCAATTCATTTCAGGACTCCTACCTGAGAGTGGGCTCTGATCAATACCGTTGGGAGCTGGCGATGCTTATTTCAGATGGATGTACCACAGTTAAATTATTTCTAAAAAAAAAAAAAAAGTAGCTTGCTGTTTAATGGCCTTGCTGTGGGAATGCTGGCAGGCAGCACGCTGTTGGCAAGCTGTTCTCTGGAGTTTAGGAGCATATTCAAGGCCAGGAGATTTAGGTACTTATTAACGGTGCTGCGGCTTCGGGCCCTGCTGTTAGCTGGCAGTCACCAAGCAAGTAAGAAAGGAGCCGTTGGGACTGCATTTAGGGCGGTTGGGGGTGTGTGCGTGCCCTGTGCAACATCTCTTTCTTCTGGCTAGAATGATTTTGACCTTCTGAGTTAAACTCGCCCACTTAATTGTATCTTCCTATTTGAATCCTCTTTTCTTTAGCTTATTTGCATGCGGTGCATCATATTTCATTTAGAATTTGATATGGTTAGAAGCCCAGGATAGTGTAATAAAAGGCTGTTTTTATCATGACATTTTGTAAGACTGGAAGCTGCTGGGACCGGTTGTGGGCAAAAGAAACATGTTTTGTCCACCGTTGCAGTCTTCCTAGAGCGAAGTGGAGGTCTCTGTCTGCTTTAGGAGAGCCAACTAAACCAGATCGTTCACCTCCATATACGTGTATTTTCCTGTAATGTGCCAAGACAGTTCCTGCAGTGTCCTTGGCAGCAGCTCTGCTGCCCAGATGTGATGTCCCACCACATGGGGACAGCCCTTGTGCGGGGTTCTGTCTGACACATCCAGAGATAAGTATAATTACCAAGAGTTAACTAGCTTGGTAGTTTACAGCAAGACTGTAATAAGAGTTTTGTATTAAAATGCTCTTTTTTTTAAAGTCCTCATTAGTTTTAGCAAATTGGCTGTAGAGGTGATTACGTTCTGGTTGGAGTGATGTGCATGAGTGGAGCAGGGCTGCACATCCTGTGGCTCCCCTTCCCTCTCAATTCTTCTTGCTGCTTCAAGAAACGGTCATAGAATCATAGAATTGTTTGGGTTAGAAGGGACCTTAAAAATCATCTAGTTCCACCCCCCTGCCCTGGACAGGGATACCTCCCACCAGACCAGGCTGCCCAAAGCCCTATCCAGCCTGGCCTTGGACACCTCCAGGGAGGGGGCAGCCACAGCTTCCCTGGGCAACCTCTTCCAGGGGCTCACCACCCTCACAGGAAAGAATTTCTTCCTAATATCTAATGTAAATCTCCCCTCTTTCAGTTTGAAACCATTACCCCTCATCCTATCGCTCCACTCCCTGATAAAGAGTCCCTCCCCATCCCTCCTGTAGCCCCCTTCAGATGCCAGAGGCCGCTATAAGGTCTCCCTGGAGCCTTCTCTTCTCCAGGCTGAACAACCCCAACTCTCTCTGCCTGTCCTCATAGGAGAGGTGCTCCAGCCCTCTGATCGCCTTTGTCATTTGCTCTAAAGCCAGGTTTGCAGCTTTAATTGAAAATGACTGTGCAGAACCCCATCAAAGCTGTGCATGCCCCAGAGTCATTAAAAAAAAAAAAAAATAAAATCCAAAAAGCACCTTGGAGTGTGTGAACTTCCTGGGATGCTGGGGGCCATTGCCTGTGGTTTGTTGGTGTCCCCAGGAAGGACCCACTAAATCTTTGTCTGCCCAAAGAGACAAGAAAAAAAAAAAAGGAAGAAAGGATAAAATTGCGCTCTCTGAGGTTTGGGATGATTATTAAGTGCTGGCCCGCTGCCTGATGACTGTCACTGGTTTGCAGGAGTGAGACAGATCTGGGAGAGGTGACCATAGCTGTGTATCTGGGAAGTTGTGCTTTTAATTGCTAATTAAAGCTACTGTTTGCATTTGGGGTTTTCCTTTTTAAAGAATGACATCACATTACGTAAGAAAGCGCTGGTACTTTTTGTCGCACATATTGCGCAACAAAACCGGCAGTTTGCTCATGCTGCGTTGCTGGTACATCTGCATTTCACCTACTGTATACTTTTGCTTTCCCATTTGTTTTGTATGCCTTCTGTCCTGACAGCCCTTGTTCTTCTTGGCCTTGACTCCCCTCCCATGCAGAAATACAGCCCCATAATGTTTTCCCTTTTGTCTTTATAAACAGTAGGCAGGCAGTCTAAAGGCATAAGCCCAAAGTCAAGGGAGCTTTGCAGATTCAGCTTGACAACTCCTCTCTCTGAATTATTTAAAGGCCATAAACAAAAGAAAGCCCATCTTCCAGCTTCAGGTGACTTCTCATCTAGTGTTGTGGAGAATGCCTGATAGGCAAGTCCTGCTAATTTTGCCCATTTAAATACGTGGGATTTAGGAGAATAGCAAATGCAATTAGAATTCAGGGGTTACCTCCTGGTATTTCTTGGGGGAGGGGAAGTTGCAGGGAGGTGAATGAGCAAGTCAAGGAGAGGGAAAGTGGAAGGTGAAGGGAAGAATAGGGAATTTTTCTCTCTAGTTGTAAGAACTTGGATTAGTCCTCCCTCCCCCCAAATCAATGAACTTGTCTAAAGACATCCTATGTTTTTCTTCTGACTTCAATCTCAGTCCTTGGTGGGGTAGGTTGTTTTACATCCTTTGTTTTTAAATCTAAAATGCTTTTCAACAGCTGAATGACCCAGTGATTTCTGATTTCTCAGGTGCATTTTTGTTGCTGGTTTCGCTTGTCCTTGTGGATTTGGGAGTGTTTTAGATGGATGGGATCAGGGAAGCGAGCAGCAGAGCACAATTGAGTCCTTCAGATGATGGGAAGTTCATTATTATCTTTTGAATAGTTCGTTCAGCAGAACAAAGTAAGGAAGATGTCACGCTTTGCATTTATTGTGCTAAAGCTATAAAGCTGTACTCTTAACATTCTTTTATATGTAAGGCATAGCTGTCTTCTCTTTCCACTCCCTTGTCTTCCCAGATAAATACAATGGAGAAAGCATCAGTAGTAGCATATTAGAGAAGCAACCTTATATGTATCATCTGTACACTGTATGGTTTTGTTTAATGAAATTCTTCACCTTTTATGTACAATCAGACCTTACTAAAATTCAGTTTACTGTCTTTTTCAATATCAGACATACAATTTGGTAATCACATTTTGCAGTGTGGTCTTCGAAAACTGACCCGCAAAAATGGCTTGTGGGCTTCAACATCAGGGATTCTGCCATCTCTTCCCATGTACAAATGACAGATTGCTCTCTCCTCCTGACAGCCTTGCAGACGTGACCCAGCACAAAGTCCAGTTTGGCTCCCTTTTATGTACTGTCATAATGATAAGGATTTGTGGAGATCACGCTGATCATACGCCATGCCAGCTCTGACCCTGTTCTCAGCTGTGAGAGAAGAGAGAGTTCTGCTGGCTGTGAGAGGACGCCCAGCTCTGCTGCCCGGTCCTTACTTGTGATTACCCTGTACCACAGGAACGGAAGACAGTAAACTTTGACTTGAATATGCACAGGGGGAAAACTTGTGCTTGTGATGTTAAATGCAGTTTCAGGTATCATCAGAACCTGCTGCCCGCAGGTGTAAGCTCTAGCCACTTTTTGTCGCCAATCTCAAGTTTATCAACATCTCTTCTCCTTCATAATTTTCCTGCATACTCTGGCTAGTGAAAATGTGTCCACCACACTCAGGGCATTTTTTGAAGCAGTATATTGAGGAAAGAAAGCTTCCTCTTTCTCAAGACTGAAGAATGCCACCTGGCTTGGTACAGCTTGCCTGGCCCTGTCTGCGTTGTGGGAGGTTTCAGGTGTGTAGTGCTGCGCTTGATCCTGTTGTAGTATTAGCTGAATTGGATGTTGAAGGAGAGCAGCAGGTTGTGAATTCTTTCAAGATCAATGGAAAGTTTTGTTTTACCTTAATTAAACTTCCATTCCTTAAATCAAAGTCCTCTTTCCCAAATAGGTGTATGTTGTAAATAGCTTTAGTATAGATATAATTTCATTAAGTTTATACACATGCTAATGTTATTGTTTGTGCCTTGATTTCTCTCTGCAAGAAAAAATTTGTCCCTTCTTTTATCTCACCAGGTCCTGGTGATTTCACTTCTGTGGCACACATATATATGTGTCACATAGAAAATACAAGAAATATGTTTGGGGGTTTTTTTCCCCCCCTTGTAGTAGGTTATGCTGTGCCACCTTGCAGGCAGGGACCCTTCCCTCTTCTGTTCTTACCACCAAGCAGCTGCAGCCCTTTGGGTGGAAGCAGCCTCCAGGGATGAGATATTTTTGCTCTTCTGCTGTGCCTTACATCCCCTCCTCTTGCTGTGGTTCTGCTTGCTGTGCAGATGTCCAGTCCCCGGCACTCCCTGCCTGCAGCCTCTTGCTGGAGATGCAGCATCTTACATGTGCTGTTGTTTCCCCCCCGCCAATACCCTCAGCGCTGATACTTAAACCCATTATTCTGTTCCTGTTGGTAGTAAATGTACTATTCCTGGTTTAAAGAGAAAATAAGGCTTTGCTTTCCGTGGCTGCCAGACTTCTGGCCCATCCAGCAACACGATTAGAAGGCTTGTAGATGCAGTGAATCCTTCTTTTCCAGCTGGCATGAGGAAACCATTCGGAATAGTTAATGTGTTTCACAGATACTGAGCAGTCAAGTCCGTCTGCAACGTTATTCCAGGACCTGTTAATGAAGTGTTCAGGATTTTAATATATGTCCAGAACTTTCAAAGTTGGTTGGTTTGGGATACTGTAGTATCAGAGTTTGGTTTGGTGGTGGGATCCCACTTAAAAATGCACGGGTATGTTCAAGGGATGTTATTACAGTTAAAGCATACAAATGAAATGTCAGAATTCAAGTCGCATTAACGTGACCCTTTTTTGCATCTTTTTGTCAGGCCAGTCTTAGAGGTGGAGGTGGTTTTCTTTAGGACAGTGCAAAGAAGTGACGATTGGCAGGAGATCCAATTTATTAGGTGTTGTCCAAACAGATAGCAAGTGACAGCTTCCTGCCCCAAAGAGTTGACAGCCAAACTGTAGAAAATTAACAGTAGCAGAGTACGAATCCATTATCAGCTTTAAATAAATTGATTTCATCAGTCCATCAGCCGTTTCATGAGTTCCTGACACAAGTGTTCCCCTGTTGCTGACCCAGCCAGCTTGACTCAGCGTAGCGCTCTCTGTCATTCCTGACACCTCCTATGATTAACCCATTCTCCATTATTGATTGCCACCATCTGTGGTTGTAATGCATTAATTGTTAATTGTTCTTCCACTTTTGCTTTGAGGAGACAATGGCATGTGAAGGGTTTAGTAAGGTGGGGTTTTCTCCCAGCCTGTCCCACTAACACCGGACAGCACATATTCCCACCAGTTACGCATTGCAAGACCTCTTTCTCCAGACATTAGTTTGGGGCTTTATCTGCCCTGTCTTAACCCTGTGGTAGGTTTAATACCTTAATATTAGCCAAGTCTTTCTCTCTCTTGCTTTAATTAGGTGAATTCTGTGTTATTTAATCATCTGCACACCCTGTCTCAGACTGAGCACTGTACAGGAACTGGTGACTTTGTGGTTACTCCTATGTAAGCAACACTTTGTACGTCATTTTGCTTGGAGAAGGAAGGCTCTGCATCCTACCATCATGACACCAACTTCATATCCATACTCAGGTGCCTTAATCATAGAGATCCAGTTGACAAAGATGTTGAGGAGATAAGCTCCTCCTGGTTTCAGTGAGAACTTCTAAAAACCCATTCAGCTTTGCTGAGACACACACACTTGGGTTAAGGGGACTGACACTGGGCATCATCTAGGTCTGCATCATTTCATCACATGATAATTGGGAAACCTAAAGCATTTCCACAGCAGGTAATTTGCATACAGAGTAGAATTCATGATTTTTGGAAAAAACAAGGCTGGACTTGCCCCAGTATGAGCTGTTGGGCTTGAATTCTAGATGGCTGCCAGGCACTATCAAAAAAACCCATCCGTGATACTTTGGGCAAATCAGTTTGGCTGCCAGCTAGAGCCTGAATCCCAGGCTCCAGTGTTTTTTCTTTACCAAGAAGCAAACATAAGTGCTGGATGTGGAACTGTAGGTTGAAGGCACGGAGGAGCACATCCTCAAACAGAGCTGCCATGGTTGTGTGGGTGCCATTGTTGTCTGGGACCGCTGTGAAGGTCATCTCCTAGATGTGGGAAGGGAGGAGGAGGTGGCAGGATGGGCTCTGTGTGGCCTGAAAGACTAGTTAAGCTATGGGTTTGTAGAAGAGTTGAGGATACTGGGACACCTGATATGTTCCAAGATTCGTAACTGTTCAGCGTGTTGTGAGCAGTTGGTGGTGTTCAGGAATTTCTTACTCTTCTCCTGCGGTTGGGTGAGTTGTTGGAACACTTGGGAGATACCAGATACTGATGTAGGTCTAGGACCTATGGCTGCTAGGTAAGCGTCCTGCATCCCATGAGTTTAGATGTGTGCATAGCTGTGAGCTGTGGGAGCGGGAAAGGTCATTAAGTGTTCTTCAGAACCCTTGGCTGGATATCATGTTGGACCCAGTGCGTTCAGCCTCACCTGACAGGCTGTTGCAGTTCAGGGTTGATTTTTAGCATGCTTGATGGCAGTGGTTTGTGCCCCTAGTCTGTTTGGGAGAGGAACGCAGCTGGAACGGATTTCTCATCAGCAAATAAGTAAATACTCCAGTTCAGAAAAGGAATGCTTATTAAGAAAATCTTGGTGGTATTTCTCCCGGCTTTTTCTCTTCAGCTCCTCATTGTGAACATCTGGATTAACCTTGGGCAAATCCACTGAGTGTTGCCTTGGTTTCCCCACATGTCAAAGTAGGATAATACTTAGCTACCTCACCAGGACACTTGTTACACTTAATTAATGTTGTAATGTGTCTTTGGTTCCTCTGATAAAGTGTGCTGTGCGAATGCTACGTTGTTTTTACTGATTGGACTGTTAATTAAATGTGCATATATAAATGATATATTGGCATTACGGAACTAAGACTTAATAATTTAAAACATTAACGTCAAGGTGATTGGGTCAATTTTAAGCCTGTATCATTCAGCTATTTAGAGACTGAAACTAATGGCACTGGGAGAGTAAGGGAAGCAGGAGCTGGACCAGCTAACAGCTTATTTTGTGGTATTTCTACGTGGGGACTGATTTAATAACAGAATATGAACTCCAGTGCCTGGCCCAGGGAAGACACTGGCAACATCAACAGCGTTCTGAGCTTTACAGAGCACAGGAGATGTCACCTAGCAGTGATTCCTCTTAGCCCAATGTTTGTCAGCCTTTGGAGGCCTGTGCTCCAGTTCAGCACAGCAGCTGATGTGTGGTATTAGCTCTTGTGTATCAGGAAAAAGCATGAAAGAAAGGATATCTGGGGTATGTCTGTGTCTGCAAGGCTGCAGATGTGGATCATGTTCGCCTGTTGAAAGCTCCTGGCCCAGCAGCAGTTTGTTCCCAGAAAATAACATGGTGTTTCAGTCTCTAACCATAAGGCTTCTGCCTCCTTTTATTCTTCTATCCACTGTTTTTTATCTGGGCAGATGTTTCTGAGGCGGGAATGAGCTGTAGTTGACAGCCCAGGCAGGGACCAGAGGAACAGAAATGTCATCCTAGTGCAGTAATGAGTTCAGGGATCTAAAAGTACAGAGCTAAGAAAAGAAGGTGGCCTGTGGTGGCAGGTACAGTTGGCTGATTGGCTACTGGGACCAGAGAGAAAGGCTAGCCATCATCTGTTACCTTTCTGAACCCAAGGAAGATGTGCACGCTGGTGTTGGTGCTACCATGTTGGAAGCAAAAGGGTTGCAAAGAAAAGGAAACTGTGCTGTAAGCAGGATTTTCAAAGGTGGGTTCAAAAGGGGAGGGAGAAAGAGGTGGGAAGATGTACACGGTGCTTTAGAAGAGGCAGTTGAAACTCAAGAATGGAATGCTGAAAGGAGGGTTTTGATGAGAGATGCTATGCGAGGGACAATGATCTCACAAATACAAAGCCCCAAAGGATATGGGACAGATGGTCTGGGAAAGATGAAAGCGTTCTTGCACAAACTAGGGAACTGCTGATTCAAGTGTGAAGAAGATTTGAAAGAGGGAACTGAGCAACTGAGGAGTGTTGGGTACATTTGAGTTGGAAGAGAAAGCACTGACTTGGCAAAAAGGATAAGGAAGAAGAACAGAGAAGGTAATAGGGATGGGAGAAACACGAGTGTGAAAGAAAGGCGTAAGAGAACCAACTAAACATGAAGCAGGGCTTAAATTGGAGTTTGCCCTTCGCAGTAGGGCAAGGAGGGTGTTGTAAATTAAAGAGGACTAAGGAGCTGGGAAGCGTGGGAAAAGATGTCTTTTAACATCTTGCAGGAGTTTCCCACCAGCATCTACTCCCTCCCAGTGCAGCAGCTGGGAGTGGGGGTCCTTGCTGTGCTGCAGGACTGGGCTGTGTAGCGCTTGTGGTAGGCTGTGCTGTGGAGTGCTGTCCTGGTTCCGGTGGGGATAGGGTTAACTTTTCCTGGTATTCCATGCCATGTGAGCCACGCCCACCCTGAGCTGCCGGGGGAGGGGGCAGGAAGTTGCTGCTTAAAAGCGGGCTGGGGCGTCCCGGGTCCGGCTGGTCGGCGAGCAGCGGGGAGCGGCGGTTCCGTAATCGCGTTTGTATATTCCCCTATCCGTGTTGTTGTTGTTGTTGTTTGCCTGTTCCCTTTACTGTCCTGTTAAACTGCCTTTGTCCCAACCCAAGAGTCTTGCCTTTTCTTACGATCCTTCCTGTATTAGGAAGGGACGTGCGAGCGGCACGTGGTTCTTTGTTGCCATCTGAGGCTAAACCACGACAGTCCTTTTTGGCGCCCAACGTGGGGCCTCGAAGGGTTGAGATAACTGGTCATCATGTTGCTTGGTTTGTTCTCATGGCTGTGTTACATAAATTCCTATATGGCTTATGTACTCCCTGCGATGCTGTTTACCATGTCTGGAAGAGGGATGAGGATTATCATTCTGCTGTCCTGTGCGATATCTGTTTATGATATGATAACATCACTGTTCAGATGGTTATTTTGGGGTGTTTATGTGGTTTTGTTGTCCTGTCCGTACATTGGACACCGTCTCTCAGAATTTGTTAATAGTTTCCCCAGCCCTTTTGCCTCCCTTTTCTCCTTCGGGTCAGGTATGACAGCTTTTGAGAATCTTGAATATCCTTGGGATACTCAAACTAGTGTGTTCCTAGTGCTATGTCTCCTGAATACGTTCCAGGTCTTGTTTAGGGTTAAGCGACTATTTAAGACTACCACCCGGAGATCTGCTCCGAGGCTGGATAGTCAGGGGTGGCATGGCATGTGGGAGAGCATGGGCAGGTACCTAGAGAACTACTCGCCTCCAATGGTCTGGGACTTCACCCCTGAACAATTACAGGACCCTGATAAAGTGGTAGAATATTTGAAGGGAAAATGTTGTGGCTATTCTAGAGAGGCACAACTCACCGCGCTGTGCTGGGCCCTGGCCAGTATCTACCAGGCACTGCTCAGAATTATGCAGCACCCTCAAGGGGAAGAGATGGAAACCAGACCGGCAGCCCCTGCGGCGGCCCCTGCGGCTGCTGCAGCCCCTGCGGCGGCCCCTGCGGCGGCCCCTGCGGCTGCGGCGGCCCCTGCGGCAGACACTGCGGCTACTGCAACCCCCGTGGTAGCCACTGCCACTGAACCAGAGAACCAACCCGTGCCGGTATCAGTTGCCCCCATACAGAAGAAGAAGTACACAAAGAAATCAGTTCGCTTAGTAAGAGATGATGATGAACCAGGGCCATCACGAGAGCAGGAGGAAGAGGCAGAACCAGAGATAATTACTCGATCCCTATCCTTGAGTGAGCTGCGGGATATGCGAAAAGATTTCAGCCGACTTTCAGGCGAGCACATTGTCACCTGGCTGCTCCGGTGCTGGGATAATGGGGCCAGTAGCCTGGAATTAGAGGGTAGGGAGGCCAGGCAGCTGGGATCCCTGTCTAGGGAAGGCGGCATTGACAAGGCGATTGGGAAAAAGACCCAAGCCCTCAGCCTCTGGAAACGACTCCTGTTAGGCGTGAGGGAGAGGTACCCCTTCAGTGAGGATGTTGTATGTCAGCCAAGCAAGTGGACTACCATGGAAAGAGGTATCCAGTACCTGAGAGAATTAGCCATGCGGGAGATGATTTATTATGACTTGGACAATGCCGACTTACCCACAGACCCTGATGAGGTGCAATGCACAAGGCCCATGTGGCGGAAGTTTGTACGGAGCGCACCATCGTCATATGCCAACTCCCTGGCAGTAATGGAATGGAAAGGTGAAGAGGGACCAACGGTGGATGAGGTAGCTGGCCGGCTCCGGCGATATGAAGAAAGTCTCTCTTCCCCCCTTGTCTCAGCTGTGGAGAAACTGTCGCGGAAGGTCCAGCAACTTGAAGAGAATATGTTCTACTCCCCACCTGCACGGGCCAGCATCTCAGCTATTAGAAGCAGGCATTTCCCCACTCAAGAGAGAGAGTACAGAGGGTACACACCACGAGGCACCCTGTGGTTCTACCTGCGGGACCACGGAGAGGACATGAGGAAGTGGGATGGACGACCTACTTCGATCCTGCGGACACGGGTACAGGAGTTGCAAGGAAGGACAACCACAAAAGGGGATCCCTCCAGGAAAAGTGCCGCCCCAGTTTCCAGTGGGCCGTTCCCCAGACAAAGCAGAAGGCCTGATCTTGCTTCTGATCCTCTTGAAGGAACTTCCAAGTCATTTATGCAAGAAGTGAGTAATGGATACTATGACGAGTATTAGGGGGGCCCTGCCTCCGGCCAGGTGGAGGAAAGGGACAACCGGGTTTATTGGACGGTGTGGATTCGATGGCCTGGCACATCAGACCCACAGGAGTATAAGGCTCTAGTGGACACGGGTGCGCAGTGTACTTTAATACCATCAAGCTATAGAGGGGCAGAACCCATTTGTATTTCTGGGGTGACAGGGGGATCCCAAGAGTTGACTGTACTGGAGGCAGAAGTGAGCCTAACTGGGAATGAGTGGCAAAAGCATCCCATTGTGACTGGCCCAGAGGCTCCATGCATCCTTGGTATAGATTACCTCAGGAGAGGGTATTTTAAGGACCCAAAAGGGTACCGCTGGGCCTTTGGCATAGCTGCTTTGGAGACAGAGGAAGTTAAACAGTTGTCTGCCTTGCCTGGTCTCTCGGAGGATTCTTCTGTTGTGGGGTTGTTGAGGGTCAAAGAACAACAGGTGCCGATTGCTACCACAACGGTGCATCGGCGGCAGTATCGCACTAACCGAGACTCTCTGATTCCCATCCATGAGCTGATTCGTCAACTAGAGGTTCAAGGAGTGATCAGCAAGACTCGCTCACCCTTTAACAGTCCCATATGGCCGGTGCGAAAATCTAATGGAGAGTGGAGGCTAACTGTAGACTATCGTGGTCTGAATGAAGTCACGCCACCGCTGAGTGCTGCCGTGCCGGACATGCTAGAACTCCAGTACGAACTGGAGTCCAAGGCAGCCAAATGGTATGCCACGATTGATATAGCGAATGCATTCTTCTCAATCCCTTTGGCAGCAGAGTGCAGGCCACAGTTTGCTTTCACTTGGAGGGGCGTCCAATACACCTGGAATCGACTGCCCCAGGGGTGGAAACACAGCCCCACCATTTGCCATGGACTGATCCAGACTGCACTGGAACAGGGTGAAGCTCCAGAACATCTGCAGTACATTGATGACATCATTGTATGGGGAAACACAGCAGAAGAAGTTTTTGAGAAAGGGAGTAAAATAGTCCAAATCCTTCTGAACGCTGGTTTTGCTATAAAGCGAAGTAAGGTCAAGGGACCTGCGCAGGAGATCCAGTTTTTAGGAATAAAATGGCAAGATGGACGCCGTCAGATTCCAATGGATGTGATCAACAAAATAGCAGCTATGTCTCCACCAACTAGTAAAAAGGAAACACAGGCTTTCTTAGGTATTGTGGGTTTTTGGAGAATGCATATCCCAGATTACAGTCAAATTGTAAGCCCTCTGTATCAAGTAACCCGGAAGAAGAATGATTTTAAATGGGGTCCTGAGCAACGACAAGCTTTTGAACAAATCAAACAGGAAATAGTCCATGCAGTGGCCCTGGGGCCAGTCCGGGCAGGACAAGATGTTAAAAATGTGCTCTATACCGCAGCCGGGGAGAACGGCCCTACCTGGAGCCTCTGGCAGAAAGCACTAGGGGAGACTCGAGGTCGACCCCTAGGGTTTTGGAGTCGTGGATACAGAGGATCCGAAGCCCGCTACACTCCAACAGAAAAAGAGATATTGGCAGCATATGAAGGGGTTCGAGCTGCTTCGGAAGTAGTTGGTACAGAAGCACAGCTCCTCTTAGCACCTCGACTGCCGGTGCTGGGTTGGATGTTCAAAGAAAGGGTCCCCACCACACATCATGCAACCGATGCTACATGGAGTAAGTGGATTGCACTGATCACGCAGCGAACTCGAATGGGAAACCCCAGTCGCCCAGGAATTCTGGAAGTGATCATGGACTGGCCAGAAGGCAAGGATTTCGGAATGTCACCAGAGGAGGAGGTGACGCGTGCAGAAGAGGCCCCACCATATAATAAACTGCCAGAAAATGAGAAGAAATATGCCCTGTTCACTGATGGGTCCTGCCGTATTGTGGGAAAGCATCGAAAGTGGAAGGCTGCTGTGTGGAGTCCTACACGACAAGTTGCAGAAGCCAGTGAGGGACAGGGTGAATCGAGCCAGTTTGCAGAGGTGAAGGCTATTCAGCTGGCTTTGGACATTGCTGAGCGAGAAAAATGGCCAGTACTTTATCTCTACACTGACTCATGGATGGTGGCAAATGCTCTGTGGGGGTGGTTACAGCAGTGGAAGCAGGGCAACTGGCAGCGCAGAGGTAAACCCATCTGGGCTGCTGAACTGTGGAAAGATATTGCTGCCCGGATAGAGAATCTGGTTGTGAAAGTACGCCATGTAGATGCCCATGTACCGACGAATCGGGCCACGGAGGAACATCAGAACAACCAGCAGGTGGATCGGGCCGCTAGGATTGAAGTGGCTCAGGTGGATCTGGACTGGCAACGTAAGGGTGAACTATTCATAGCTCGGTGGGCCCATGACTCCTCAGGCCATCAAGGGAGAGATGCGACATATAGATGGGCTCGTGACCGAGGGGTGGACTTGACCATGGACACTATTGCACAGGTCATCCATGAATGTGAGACATGCGCTGCGATCAAGCAAGCCAAGCGTTTGAAGCCTCTTTGGTATGGAGGGCGATGGCTGAAATACAAATATGGGGAGGCCTGGCAGATTGATTATATCACACTTCCACAAACCCGTCAAGGCAAGCGCTATGTGCTCACAATGGTGGAAGCAACCACTGGATGGCTGGAAACATACCCTGTGCCCCATGCCACTGCCCGGAACACTATCCTGGGCCTTGAAAAGCAAGTCCTGTGGCGACATGGTACCCCAGAGAGAATTGAGTCGGACAACGGGACTCATTTCCGAAACAGCCTCATAGACACCTGGGCCAAAGAGCATGGTATCGAGTGGGTGTATCACATCCCCTATCACGCACCAGCCTCTGGGAAGATAGAACGATACAATGGACTGTTAAAAACTACACTGAGAGCAATGGGTGGTGGGACTTTCAAACACTGGGATACACATTTAGCAAAAGCTACCTGGCTAGTTAACACCAGGGGATCTAACAATCGGGCTGGCCCTGCCCAATCAAAAGTTCCACGTACTGTAGAAGGGGATAAAGTCCCCGTAGTGCACATGAAGAATATGCTAGGGAAGACAGTCTGGGTTAGTCCTGCCTCAGGCAAAGGCAAACCCATCCGTGGGATTGCTTTTGCCCAAGGACCTGGGTGCACTTGGTGGGTGATGCGGCAGGATGGGGAAGTCCGATGTGTACCTCATGGGGATCTGATTTTGGGTGAGAATAGCCAATGAATCAGATCGTGTGCTGTTAATTGATAAGTAACACTGTCACTGTATGTCCTCATTGCTATAATTGATATCAGTTGTACTACAAGTAAGGCACAGGGATGATGGGATAAGAACTGATCTCAGCAGCTGGCGCCCAGCAGTTTCCTCAAGATCTACATCTTCAGCCCACGGACTGCGTGCATGAGCCACACCAGGTGCACCAGTCACAAGCTCTGAAAAATACAGCATGCAACAGACCAGCACCACCCAGCATCTCACCTGCCCTGAGAGACTGTTCTAACAAATGGAGCCCAAAGCCGTGGATTAAAAGAACTCAACGGACACTTTGGAGGGATGACCCATAAACTAAGGGCATTATATGTGTGTGTATATATATATATAACAGGGGAAAGTGGTGGCAATTCATTGGAACCTGCTGGGCATGGCATAGATGGTATGGAATAAGGGGTGGATAATGTCCTGGTTCCGGTGGGGATAGGGTTAACTTTTCCTGGTATTCCATGCCATGTGAGCCACGCCCACCCTGAGCTGCCGGGGGAGGGGGCAGGAAGTTGCTGCTTAAAAGCGGGCTGGGGCGTCCCGGGTCCGGCTGGTCGGCGAGCAGCGGGGAGCGGCGGTTCCGTAATCGCGTTTGTATATTCCCCTATCCGTGTTGTTGTTGTTGTTGTTTGCCTGTTCCCTTTACTGTCCTGTTAAACTGCCTTTGTCCCAACCCAAGAGTCTTGCCTTTTCTTACGATCCTTCCTGTATTAGGAAGGGACGTGCGAGCGGCACGTGGTTCTTTGTTGCCATCTGAGGCTAAACCACGACAGTCCTTTTTGGCGCCCAACGTGGGGCCTCGAAGGGTTGAGATAACTGGTCATCATGTTGCTTGGTTTGTTCTCATGGCTGTGTTACATAAATTCCTATATGGCTTATGTACTCCCTGCGATGCTGTTTACCATGTCTGGAAGAGGGATGAGGATTATCATTCTGCTGTCCTGTGCGATATCTGTTTATGATATGATAACATCACTGTTCAGATGGTTATTTTGGGGTGTTTATGTGGTTTTGTTGTCCTGTCCGTACATTGGACACCGTCTCTCAGAATTTGTTAATAGTTTCCCCAGCCCTTTTGCCTCCCTTTTCTCCTTCGGGTCAGGTATGACAGCTTTTGAGAATCTTGAATATCCTTGGGATACTCAAACTAGTGTGTTCCTAGTGCTATGTCTCCTGAATACGTTCCAGGTCTTGTTTAGGGTTAAGCGACTATTTAAGACTACCACCCGGAGATCTGCTCCGAGGCTGGATAGTCAGGGGTGGCATGGCATGTGGGAGAGCATGGGCAGGTACCTAGAGAACTACTCGCCTCCAATGGTCTGGGACTTCACCCCTGAACAATTACAGGACCCTGATAAAGTGGTAGAATATTTGAAGGGAAAATGTTGTGGCTATTCTAGAGAGGCACAACTCACCGCGCTGTGCTGGGCCCTGGCCAGTATCTACCAGGCACTGCTCAGAATTATGCAGCACCCTCAAGGGGAAGAGATGGAAACCAGACCGGCAGCCCCTGCGGCGGCCCCTGCGGCTGCTGCAGCCCCTGCGGCGGCCCCTGCGGCGGCCCCTGCGGCTGCGGCGGCCCCTGCGGCAGACACTGCGGCTACTGCAACCCCCGTGGTAGCCACTGCCACTGAACCAGAGAACCAACCCGTGCCGGTATCAGTTGCCCCCATACAGAAGAAGAAGTACACAAAGAAATCAGTTCGCTTAGTAAGAGATGATGATGAACCAGGGCCATCACGAGAGCAGGAGGAAGAGGCAGAACCAGAGATAATTACTCGATCCCTATCCTTGAGTGAGCTGCGGGATATGCGAAAAGATTTCAGCCGACTTTCAGGCGAGCACATTGTCACCTGGCTGCTCCGGTGCTGGGATAATGGGGCCAGTAGCCTGGAATTAGAGGGTAGGGAGGCCAGGCAGCTGGGATCCCTGTCTAGGGAAGGCGGCATTGACAAGGCGATTGGGAAAAAGACCCAAGCCCTCAGCCTCTGGAAACGACTCCTGTTAGGCGTGAGGGAGAGGTACCCCTTCAGTGAGGATGTTGTATGTCAGCCAAGCAAGTGGACTACCATGGAAAGAGGTATCCAGTACCTGAGAGAATTAGCCATGCGGGAGATGATTTATTATGACTTGGACAATGCCGACTTACCCACAGACCCTGATGAGGTGCAATGCACAAGGCCCATGTGGCGGAAGTTTGTACGGAGCGCACCATCGTCATATGCCAACTCCCTGGCAGTAATGGAATGGAAAGGTGAAGAGGGACCAACGGTGGATGAGGTAGCTGGCCGGCTCCGGCGATATGAAGAAAGTCTCTCTTCCCCCCTTGTCTCAGCTGTGGAGAAACTGTCGCGGAAGGTCCAGCAACTTGAAGAGAATATGTTCTACTCCCCACCTGCACGGGCCAGCATCTCAGCTATTAGAAGCAGGCATTTCCCCACTCAAGAGAGAGAGTACAGAGGGTACACACCACGAGGCACCCTGTGGTTCTACCTGCGGGACCACGGAGAGGACATGAGGAAGTGGGATGGACGACCTACTTCGATCCTGCGGACACGGGTACAGGAGTTGCAAGGAAGGACAACCACAAAAGGGGATCCCTCCAGGAAAAGTGCCGCCCCAGTTTCCAGTGGGCCGTTCCCCAGACAAAGCAGAAGGCCTGATCTTGCTTCTGATCCTCTTGAAGGAACTTCCAAGTCATTTATGCAAGAAGTGAGTAATGGATACTATGACGAGTATTAGGGGGGCCCTGCCTCCGGCCAGGTGGAGGAAAGGGACAACCGGGTTTATTGGACGGTGTGGATTCGATGGCCTGGCACATCAGACCCACAGGAGTATAAGGCTCTAGTGGACACGGGTGCGCAGTGTACTTTAATACCATCAAGCTATAGAGGGGCAGAACCCATTTGTATTTCTGGGGTGACAGGGGGATCCCAAGAGTTGACTGTACTGGAGGCAGAAGTGAGCCTAACTGGGAATGAGTGGCAAAAGCATCCCATTGTGACTGGCCCAGAGGCTCCATGCATCCTTGGTATAGATTACCTCAGGAGAGGGTATTTTAAGGACCCAAAAGGGTACCGCTGGGCCTTTGGCATAGCTGCTTTGGAGACAGAGGAAGTTAAACAGTTGTCTGCCTTGCCTGGTCTCTCGGAGGATTCTTCTGTTGTGGGGTTGTTGAGGGTCAAAGAACAACAGGTGCCGATTGCTACCACAACGGTGCATCGGCGGCAGTATCGCACTAACCGAGACTCTCTGATTCCCATCCATGAGCTGATTCGTCAACTAGAGGTTCAAGGAGTGATCAGCAAGACTCGCTCACCCTTTAACAGTCCCATATGGCCGGTGCGAAAATCTAATGGAGAGTGGAGGCTAACTGTAGACTATCGTGGTCTGAATGAAGTCACGCCACCGCTGAGTGCTGCCGTGCCGGACATGCTAGAACTCCAGTACGAACTGGAGTCCAAGGCAGCCAAATGGTATGCCACGATTGATATAGCGAATGCATTCTTCTCAATCCCTTTGGCAGCAGAGTGCAGGCCACAGTTTGCTTTCACTTGGAGGGGCGTCCAATACACCTGGAATCGACTGCCCCAGGGGTGGAAACACAGCCCCACCATTTGCCATGGACTGATCCAGACTGCACTGGAACAGGGTGAAGCTCCAGAACATCTGCAGTACATTGATGACATCATTGTATGGGGAAACACAGCAGAAGAAGTTTTTGAGAAAGGGAGTAAAATAGTCCAAATCCTTCTGAACGCTGGTTTTGCTATAAAGCGAAGTAAGGTCAAGGGACCTGCGCAGGAGATCCAGTTTTTAGGAATAAAATGGCAAGATGGACGCCGTCAGATTCCAATGGATGTGATCAACAAAATAGCAGCTATGTCTCCACCAACTAGTAAAAAGGAAACACAGGCTTTCTTAGGTATTGTGGGTTTTTGGAGAATGCATATCCCAGATTACAGTCAAATTGTAAGCCCTCTGTATCAAGTAACCCGGAAGAAGAATGATTTTAAATGGGGTCCTGAGCAACGACAAGCTTTTGAACAAATCAAACAGGAAATAGTCCATGCAGTGGCCCTGGGGCCAGTCCGGGCAGGACAAGATGTTAAAAATGTGCTCTATACCGCAGCCGGGGAGAACGGCCCTACCTGGAGCCTCTGGCAGAAAGCACTAGGGGAGACTCGAGGTCGACCCCTAGGGTTTTGGAGTCGTGGATACAGAGGATCCGAAGCCCGCTACACTCCAACAGAAAAAGAGATATTGGCAGCATATGAAGGGGTTCGAGCTGCTTCGGAAGTAGTTGGTACAGAAGCACAGCTCCTCTTAGCACCTCGACTGCCGGTGCTGGGTTGGATGTTCAAAGAAAGGGTCCCCACCACACATCATGCAACCGATGCTACATGGAGTAAGTGGATTGCACTGATCACGCAGCGAACTCGAATGGGAAACCCCAGTCGCCCAGGAATTCTGGAAGTGATCATGGACTGGCCAGAAGGCAAGGATTTCGGAATGTCACCAGAGGAGGAGGTGACGCGTGCAGAAGAGGCCCCACCATATAATAAACTGCCAGAAAATGAGAAGAAATATGCCCTGTTCACTGATGGGTCCTGCCGTATTGTGGGAAAGCATCGAAAGTGGAAGGCTGCTGTGTGGAGTCCTACACGACAAGTTGCAGAAGCCAGTGAGGGACAGGGTGAATCGAGCCAGTTTGCAGAGGTGAAGGCTATTCAGCTGGCTTTGGACATTGCTGAGCGAGAAAAATGGCCAGTACTTTATCTCTACACTGACTCATGGATGGTGGCAAATGCTCTGTGGGGGTGGTTACAGCAGTGGAAGCAGGGCAACTGGCAGCGCAGAGGTAAACCCATCTGGGCTGCTGAACTGTGGAAAGATATTGCTGCCCGGATAGAGAATCTGGTTGTGAAAGTACGCCATGTAGATGCCCATGTACCGACGAATCGGGCCACGGAGGAACATCAGAACAACCAGCAGGTGGATCGGGCCGCTAGGATTGAAGTGGCTCAGGTGGATCTGGACTGGCAACGTAAGGGTGAACTATTCATAGCTCGGTGGGCCCATGACTCCTCAGGCCATCAAGGGAGAGATGCGACATATAGATGGGCTCGTGACCGAGGGGTGGACTTGACCATGGA
Source organism: Larus michahellis (assembly GCF_964199755.1). Taxonomy (NCBI): domain Eukaryota; kingdom Metazoa; phylum Chordata; class Aves; order Charadriiformes; family Laridae; genus Larus; species Larus michahellis. The sequence continues at coordinate 22,643,735 of NC_133903.1, read as the reverse complement.
CACTATTGCACAGGTCATCCATGAATGTGAGACATGCGCTGCGATCAAGCAAGCCAAGCGTTTGAAGCCTCTTTGGTATGGAGGGCGATGGCTGAAATACAAATATGGGGAGGCCTGGCAGATTGATTATATCACACTTCCACAAACCCGTCAAGGCAAGCGCTATGTGCTCACAATGGTGGAAGCAACCACTGGATGGCTGGAAACATACCCTGTGCCCCATGCCACTGCCCGGAACACTATCCTGGGCCTTGAAAAGCAAGTCCTGTGGCGACATGGTACCCCAGAGAGAATTGAGTCGGACAACGGGACTCATTTCCGAAACAGCCTCATAGACACCTGGGCCAAAGAGCATGGTATCGAGTGGGTGTATCACATCCCCTATCACGCACCAGCCTCTGGGAAGATAGAACGATACAATGGACTGTTAAAAACTACACTGAGAGCAATGGGTGGTGGGACTTTCAAACACTGGGATACACATTTAGCAAAAGCTACCTGGCTAGTTAACACCAGGGGATCTAACAATCGGGCTGGCCCTGCCCAATCAAAAGTTCCACGTACTGTAGAAGGGGATAAAGTCCCCGTAGTGCACATGAAGAATATGCTAGGGAAGACAGTCTGGGTTAGTCCTGCCTCAGGCAAAGGCAAACCCATCCGTGGGATTGCTTTTGCCCAAGGACCTGGGTGCACTTGGTGGGTGATGCGGCAGGATGGGGAAGTCCGATGTGTACCTCATGGGGATCTGATTTTGGGTGAGAATAGCCAATGAATCAGATCGTGTGCTGTTAATTGATAAGTAACACTGTCACTGTATGTCCTCATTGCTATAATTGATATCAGTTGTACTACAAGTAAGGCACAGGGATGATGGGATAAGAACTGATCTCAGCAGCTGGCGCCCAGCAGTTTCCTCAAGATCTACATCTTCAGCCCACGGACTGCGTGCATGAGCCACACCAGGTGCACCAGTCACAAGCTCTGAAAAATACAGCATGCAACAGACCAGCACCACCCAGCATCTCACCTGCCCTGAGAGACTGTTCTAACAAATGGAGCCCAAAGCCGTGGATTAAAAGAACTCAACGGACACTTTGGAGGGATGACCCATAAACTAAGGGCATTATATGTGTGTGTATATATATATATAACAGGGGAAAGTGGTGGCAATTCATTGGAACCTGCTGGGCATGGCATAGATGGTATGGAATAAGGGGTGGATAATGTCCTGGTTCCGGTGGGGATAGGGTTAACTTTTCCTGGTATTCCATGCCATGTGAGCCACGCCCACCCTGAGCTGCCGGGGGAGGGGGCAGGAAGTTGCTGCTTAAAAGCGGGCTGGGGCGTCCCGGGTCCGGCTGGTCGGCGAGCAGCGGGGAGCGGCGGTTCCGTAATCGCGTTTGTATATTCCCCTATCCGTGTTGTTGTTGTTGTTTGCCTGTTCCCTTTGCTGTTCTGTTAAACTGCCTTTGTCCCAACCCAAGAGTCTTGCCTTTTCTTACGATCCTTCCTGTATTAGGAAGGGACGTGCGAGCGGCACGTGGTTCTTTGTTGCCATCTGAGGCTAAACCACGACAAGTGCTCATCTGTCTAATTTGTGGTAGCTTGGACTGAAAAGGCTTTTCACGTTCTACTGATTTTGGTTTATGGCTCCGATCCCTGATGGCTTGACATTAGTCTGCACAAAATCAAAATCTAAACCTACCAGGTTTAGATCATATTTCTGAATACTCTCATGCAGACTGGTGTCCATTTCTTCAGATCCACATGTTGTTTCTGATTGGGGTTTGGAAGGGAATCGTAAGCAACAGTGATAGCGATAATAATGACAGCATCTCAGGGCTTGAATTTGCCAGATACAGCACTGACTGGCAGGGCAACGTGACCTTGGCTAGGGAGAGATTAAATTCATCACCTCCAGCATGAGGTAATGACTGACTGCAACAAGAAAGGAGGAAAATGTATCGGTTGTAGGAACGCAGATCTTGGGCTGGGCAGTTGTCAAGTGATGTACGTTATGTAGAATTGCCAAATGAATATTTGGGAACTTTAAGTATTAAGAGAATAGATGCTGAAAGCTGTTTTCACTGAAATAATGCCTAGCTACTTCCTCTGGGAGCATCTGAAATCCCAGGATATATGACCATAGGAACAAGCTTTAGCGACCTTGTCACAAGTAGATGGACAGTGGAGCTCAATATGCCCACATATAGAGGAGGAAAAGACTTGCTGTTTGGGGGAGGGGGGTTAATGCCAACATAATTTGGTTTTAACATATGTCTCCCCACTTTCCCTGATGGGGAGTGCGCAACAGCTGTTAGAGCTGTGTACTTCCCTTTGCAGGAGATGCAGAATAAGTGTCTGATGAGTTGTTCTCATCTCGAATTCTAAATAAATTAGGCACTCACCAAAAACAGTTTTGTTCCAGAACAACTGAATTACTGAGGCAGTCGCCTGTAATATATCAACAATTCCTGGGATGGGCTTTGTTCACTTGCTCTCCTGCCTTAGCAGAGCTTTCTTTGCCTTCTTCCCATCAGTCTCACTAGCCTCCGTTTCCATCTGGAATTCAGAAGATGGTGTAGAAACAAGGAACTTGGTGCCTTTGTGCAGCACCATACACATGCATACTTTTATTTTCCCCTAGCTTGGTCTACAGTTACTTGGTTGAGCTTGTTTTCTTGAGAGCTGCATGCTGAAAAGAAAGGTTATGCTAAGAAAAAGTGATTTCTCACTTGGCTGAGAAGATAGCTTACTGCTTATTTGAGTGTGTACGTTGGAGCAAGGCTTGGACTCCTTCCCCCTGGGCACCCATGTGCTGTGAATACAGAGGCCTGGGTATATGTGATAGCAACTGAGCTTCCCGTTACACAGCATCTTCTTGTGTTGAGTTTGGTCTGAATAGGAGTAGAAAAAAATGCATCAAGAAATAACTGGAGTTCTCAGGGGAATTAGAGTGAAAAGCTATTAGAATCTGCTAATTATAAGATGAAGATCAGTCAAACAGTGGTGGTCTGTTGGGGAACAGCTTTTGCACATCTTGATGTATGAAAAGCCTTCGTGCATGATGTCGGTGGGAAAAGTCTCAGTGAAATATGTCTTGCGGACGGTCTGCAGCTCAGTCCTAAAAGCCAGCACCTGAGTAATAGTTGCCCCTTCAGTAAGGAATGAGTAGGTTTACTCTTAAAGGGCTCTTTGTGCAAATGGCACTAGATTTAATTCAACTATATACTTATATTCTGCCTATAAATAACATAAGACAATGGCCACTTGCATGCAAGCTCTCTCACCCGGTATATTTTCCCATTGTACCAATGACTTTGCTTAATTAGGCTCTAGTTCCTTTGAGCAAGTGTTCAGGGTTTGTTGGCTGTGAGTCTATCTGCTTGAAAGAGAATTGCTGATGAACCAGCCCTTCGTTGGCAAAAATGTCTGCTGGGGTGAGAAGTTAATTTAAAATAAGATCTTTAAGAATCCTAAACGTGAATCCATAGAAGAAACCTAGCGGAAAATCCAGAAAATTCATGCTTACCTCGATGATAACACTGGAAGTCTGAAGCGAATATGCTTTATTTGCGTAGAAAAGGTGAGATAAGAGGCACAAACTTCATGGCCTGTAATTATTTATAATACCATGAAAGTCCGAGATACGATTTCTAGTCCATCACATGAACGAGTGCACATGCTATTTGAAGAGACGCATCTTGCATCTTAATAATTCTCCTAACGAACAATGTCTTCAGCCCATTGTGTTATTGCTGGTACCGGTAAGGTAGGGGAGAGTGGGAAAAGTAAGAAACAAGTTCCACATTGTACCATTTCTCCTGTAGCCAAACTTTCCTCCTTCCTCAGCGTGAGCCTTGCAGGAAGCACAGTTGGGTAAGTTTATTTTGTGGTTAGTTTTGTTGGGCCAACAGCACAGAGTGCTGCTGCATCTTTTAATGTGTTGGCTTGTGTGGTCAAAGCCATGGTTGTTAGCTACCTGCTGCCATTCCCAGCCTTCAAGTACTCTGACACTGTTCCTGGTAAGACTAGCTTTTGCAAAACTACCATGTTGACAGACAAACTATAAAAGTGTAGGTTATGTTCACACATAAATGTTCTGATTCGCAGTTTCACTCCCAACAGAGGGACCAAGATGTTTCAAAGCCGGCATCCAGGCTCCTCCTTCTGCGTAGGCCATGTTCCAGCTTTTCCTTCAGGGAAACTTGCACTGGATGGTGTGAACTTCTGACTTTGACTTTAAGGATTGATATAAGTGGGATAAGAGAGGAGGAATGGTCTCACCAGTTATTATATTAAAGCATAAAAAAAAAAAAAAGGATGTGAGTGATTTGTGTTCACCTTGACTATTTTTGAGCCCCTTTGGGGATAGTCTCTCTATTTTGTGTCAGGGAAGGAAAATGATAAAATACTTGGCTGTGATTTTGCAAAAGCCTGCTGGTGAGAGGAGTACTTAATTCCTGGAGTACTGCGGCTGCAGGTGGCCATCCACGGTGGCTCTTTATTAGTGAAGAGGGATGAAAGATGAATCTTGCAGTTACTGGGAGGATGGGTTTACTGCTTAGCTAGAGCGTCTGTCTGGAGCCTTCACTTGCCCCATAGAGCTGAGTCCATACAAATATCAGTGTGTGTCCCTCTAAGGAGATGTGTGTGTTAACAGCTGTCCGTCTGGAGTGACTTTCATTTAGCTCCTCCTCCCCCAAAGTTTTCTTGCACAAAGGTATAAAGGAAAAGTGGAAGAGCTACAACCTCAGCTGCCTTTTACTCCCTGTCATGCTGAAGCAGCTCTGACAATTTTCAGTTGTTCAGCTGAGTATCCTCAAGCTTCGCATCCAGAGCATTTCTCATTCTCTTAATACCAACTGCTCTTGCATGAATACCAGCAGTCAGACAGACTTTCCTTCTCCTCCCTTCCTTCCCTGTACAAATTGCTTCCCCAGGGCCATCCAAATGCAGAGCTCATCTAGGAGGGAAGGAGATCAGTGTGCTTCAAAACCCAACTGTCAGCGGGTGAATAATTCTTTTGAATGGTGAATGGAATGTAGCAGGTAGCTCATCTACTCAGGAAGGTCCTAAATTTGATTCTGTTTTTCTTTGCCATGAAGAACGCGTTGCAGAAATTTCTTCTTTTGGCACAATCAATGGAAGTCCCTTCAAATCCCGAGGGCAAATGTTCCTAAGTTCCCGTGCGTGGATGAGACGTATTCATCCAGTGCCACATCCAGGAGATGGAGATGTGTCAGGTTCGGGACCGAGGTGCTTCTGTCCGGTCTGTCTTTGCTCTCAGGACTGATTTACAACTTCACTTTGCATAATGCCTACCTCTATGTAGATATGCATCCAGTCTGTAGGCAATAACAAAGATTTGTGGTGGAGGCAAGCCCTTCCCAATGTCAAGGAACTGTCCTTCAGACTTCCCTTAATGCTGTCTCTGCAGTTGAGGAAAAAGTTGGCATGTGCGGAAGCCTCTTCGTAAGTCTTAGCACAGGACTTAGCTCTGGAGCATCTTAGAGCTGTTCTGGACCTGCACACTCTGTTCATCTTGACAGAGTCCTGAGGTGCACCTATGTTTGTCAATTAATCTTTCTAAATTAATATGTAATGCCAAGAGACAAAAAGATGCGTGCTTTTGACATCCCCAGAGCCTTGCTCTTTTTCTGTTGACTTAACAGGACCACAACTCTAAGCTGTCTCCTGTCAATTTCATGGTTGTCCCAGGATTGTTGAGATGCCATGTTATCTCATCACAGGGGACCCAACTGCGCCATGCCACGTCTCCACCAATCGTTCCTTATCTGCCTTGATGTGCAGAAGAGAGGTTGCCGCATTTCATCAGATTACACAGTCCATGGCTTTCCACCAGGGTGCAGTAATACTTGAGATTAGCAGCCACATGGAACAAAGTGCTGTTGCTTGGCAGGCAGTAAAGCATCATCTCTTGATTTTTTGCTGTGTTTGTTCATTTATTTTTTTTTTCTTCAACCTTGTTTTAGCAAAGGCAGCTGGCACCTTCTGCCTCTGCTGTCAAGAAGGGCTACAGATCCTAACCACCTATGGAAGGAGTTGTATGTGTAGAAGAGACATTCCAATAACAGATTTCTTCAGAGCAGTCGGGGTGGGTCTCCAACATACCCCCTGCCTTTGCTTTGGGAGTTTCTGGCTCCTGCAGACAACAAACTTGGGAGGCATAGAGTCATAGAATGGCTTAGGTTGGAAGGGACCCTAAAGACCATCTTGTTCCAACCCCCTGCCATGAGCAGGGACACCTCCCACTATAACAAGCTGCTCAAAGCCCCATCCAGCCTGGCCTTGAACGCTTCCAGGGATGGGGCCTCAACAGCTTCTCTGGGCAACCTGTTCCAGCATCTTGACCTTTTTGCCCTGCACAGAAACACCAAGGGATTATGGTAAAGTAAAACATGCAACCACAATGGATGCTGATGCCCTGTTTTTCATGTCTGAGATATATCAATGCTTGTGGTAGTGCAGTAGGGGAAAATAGGTATTCTGCCAGTTAAGTGGTTATAGTGGTTGTCTCTGGACTGGGCCCAGTCCGCATCAATATATTCATCATTCATCAATGACCTGGATGAGGGGATAGAGCGCACCCTCAGCAAGTTTGCCGATGACACAAAGCTGTGGGGTGTGGCTGACACACTGGAAGGCTGTGCCGCCACACAGAGAGACCTGGACAGGCTGGAGAGCTGAGCAGAGAGGAACCTTATGAAATTCAACAAGGGCAAGGGTAGGGTGCTGCACCTGGGGAGGAATAACCCCCTGCACCAGGACAGGTTGGGGGCTGACCTGCTGGAGAGCAGCTCAGTGGAAAGAGACCTGGGAGTCCTGGGGGACAACAGGATGACCATGAGCCAGCAATGTGCCCTCGTGGCCAAGAAGGCCAAGGGCATCCTGGGGTGCATCAAGAAGAGTGTGGCCAGCAGGTGGAGGGAGGTCATCCTCCCCCTCTGCTCTGCCCTGGTGAGGCCGCACCTGGAGTACTGTGTCCAGTTTTGGGCTTCCTGGTTCGAGAAGGACAGGGAACTGCTGGAGAGGGGACAGCAAAGGGCTACCAAGATGCTGAGGGGACTGGAACATCTCTCTTATGAAGAAAGGCTGAGGGATTTGGGTCTCTTCAGTCTGGAAAAAAGAGGGCTGAGGGGGGATCTTATCATGCTTATAAATACTGAAAGGGTGGGTGTCAGGAGGATGGGGCCAGGCTCTTTTCAGTGGTGCCTGGGGACAGGACAAGAGGTAATGGGCACAAACTGGAGCATGGGAAGTTCCACCTAAACATGAGGAGGAACTTCTTTCCTTTGAGGGTGGCAGAGCCCTGGAACAGGCTGCCCAGACAGGTGGTGGAGTCTCCATCTCTGGAGACATCCAAACCCACCTGGACGCGTTCCTGTGCCACCTGCTCTGGGTGACCCTGCTCTGGCAGGGGCTTGGACTGGATGATCTCCAGAGGTCCCTTCCAACCCTATGGTTCTGTCATTCTGAGGAAGTGCTGACTCCATTCATCCATGTCCTGGCAAAAGGATTGGTTCAACATTCACGCAGCTGTTGTGAGTTACAGACCTACAGATCGAAGCAACTTCATGGCTTGCTTCGGTGTTTAATGTGCTGAATATATTGGTAATTATACAGGCAACACGAAAGGAAGAGAATTGTTTCTTTAGACGATTAAAAACAAGTTACTTAGCTGTGTTCCCAGGGAAGCAGTGCTAGAGTGCCTTAACAAGCAAGTCACTGTTTGTTCAATGACAGATTTGGTACTAATTTTGCTGCTGTCTGCTCCCGTTTGCGTCTCATGGTTGTGGATGAAAGAAGCAGAGCGGGTGATTAGCTCAGACCCTGCTGAAAAAAAACCCAGTAGCTTCTGAAGAACAAGGGAGTGAGAGTATATTACCCTCTGGCGCTTTTCTTTTATTTAGCAGGTAAAACTGTTCGTTGAACCAGAGTTCATTTACAGTGGTACCCCAGCAGACTGCAGCAGCAGGATGAACTACCAGTCACTCACAGTGCAAACAGGAATTATTCAAGCCCTGGATCATACGTACTCAGGAGTTCAAGTCTCTCTTGTACTGCTCACTAGATAGCTGCCGGTGTCTCTCCCTTGCCTCCAAAATCCTATCAGGCATCCTGGTCCTTGTTTTAGTCCCCAAATCACATTTATATCTGCATTCCCCCCAGCGAGTTTCAATTCTAATGCTGTTAACCAGAAGCTGGGTCGTTCACAGGATTAAAATCTTTTAGCCACCAAATTAATGGAAACTGGAGCATATGCTTCCTTTGAGGATATACTTTCTTTTCAGGAGCTTTGACTTGGAGGATCATTGGTGAGATAGTATCGGGAGTCTTAACTAATCCCCTAATGATTGTACCAGGATGAACAAGTCTTATCTATAATAATTAGCCCAGCAGTCCACCACAAGGCTACTCTTATGTGATAAGTGGGTTTCTGCATTGAAAAGGACTTTTCTCCCATTGCTTCAAAGCTGGTGGCTGTGCAAAGTCCTGAACGTCGCGGCAAGGTAGCATGCGACCGTGTTGGGGCTGGGTCGAGCTGGCTTTCTGCGCCCTTTGGAGCAGGTTGTATTCTAGTCACTGACTTCATTAAAAATGCATGTGTTAAGTGATGGGATAATTACGGTACGTTTGTCTGGGGATGGATGGCAGCAGAGAGAGAAATTGAAAAATGTGTCTGAGAGAAGATATCAGCTGTCTTTAGAGAAAACCATTTGCAGCAGGTGGTTTGGCGGTGTACACTACAACTGCTGGTGCGAGGACACGTTCAGGACAGCAGTCTAGGAGAAGTGGTTCAACCTCAGCATCTCCAGGGTTGTGGCCAGAGTCCCCAGCACTTATGTGCTTTAGGTTTGTTGACATCATACCGTTCATTTGGATTTTCCTCTGTCTGAATGATCTTGGTTTGGGAGGGTGCACCTGCCCTTGCTGGTCACATCGGGAATGTGGTTTTGAAGGGTAGAGGCTGTCTCCTGTCTGCAGCTGGCACCCAGTTTTTGCCTGGGGGTTGCTTGACTAATGCAGCAGACCATTAATTTGCAGACAACCAGGGTATTTCCAAAGGCAACTTCATCAATTGGCAGGAGATAAATAGATGCTGCCTTTCTGAATAAAGCAGGGCTGGAACCCTCTCTGTTTATCTTCCCTCCCAAACTGGGTGTATCTGCTATTGCTCTCTAATCTCTTCTTTGTTTTACTTGTCTGAAACCTCTTGGCTGGGGGAGAGGTTTCGTGGCCTCTGAACAGGAGAGGTTTTGTCATGGTGATTAGTCGGTTTAGTTAGAGGGCTGGAGACCTTTGTCCATAGGCTGCCAAAAGATGAAAACGATTATTATTATTTGCCCACTTTACAGGGGGACTGTGAGGATTAATTCATATTTGTAAATTGCTTTGGAGATGGAGCTCTGTATAAGCACTAAGGATTATTGCTTTCTAATTCATCAAGGTAATATAACTTCTATAAAGACTTTTAGCCTCCGAAACATCTTGGAAATGGTAAGAGTTCAGTTCCTTTGAAATTATATATATTTCTAATGTTTAAGGTAAAAACAACTGCTGCTTCTCTGCTGCTTCTTCCAAAAAAAATTAAAAAACAACAACAAACAACCAATGCCAGATTGTGATAGTGCCTCTTTTTTCCAGGAGTCCAACGTGCTGATTGCTGCTAACAGTCAGGGTACAATTAAGGTAAGTTATTTCATACATCTCCTCTTTAAACATTTGAATCTGTTGTGAGTAAAGACCGAGGTCAGAGAAACTGTACAGCTAGGAGAAGCCATTAGAGGAGGTCATCCCAACTGTAGAACTTTGTAATTTAAATGATGTGTTTGCCTCTGGCACACGGTGAAGCGAGCAGACAGCACACCAGCGATGAAACGGAGTTTAAAGCAAGGTGTAGAAAAAGCTGCTGGCAGCCGTCCAGCACCCGCTGTCCCTCCACCGCTCGCTGTCCCTCCACTGCTCCTCAGGGTCCCGGTAGCGTAGTCTGGCACAAGCATCTCCTGAGGCTCATGCTGGTTCTTGTGGCAGTGGAGGCTGGGCGATAACTTGCCAGAGTTAACCAGAGCCCGTCCTCTAGCTGCTGCTGCTGCCAACACAGGGTGCAGCAGAGCTGAAAGCGGAGCTCCTGATGTGCACCCAGCTGGAGCAATGTTTGAAATGAGCAGGGATGTTCCCTTGCTTTGCTTGCTTCTGGTGCCTAGACTGGCTGTAACAGACAGCAGCTGTTAGTGCAGGGTTTTGTGAAAGCAACAGTCTTCCTTGTGCACCAAGAAGCCAGTGTTTTGCCAGGTTTTCAAAACTTGAATTAAAAGCCTTCCAGAGTGTTTGTTCAATGTATTTCTATACATGAAATGTCAAGTGATATGGAAAAGAACTTTGTCCTTCTTTTACATGGCTATCAGACAGCCAAGCAAAACCAGTACACAAATCCAGGCTGGTGCTGATCCTCTGGAGAACCACAGGTCTGATGCCATCCCAAATTGTCCCCAGCAACATTGACCTCCACCGTGTTTTTGGGGCTTGGTGGTTAACACTGCAAACTTGCAGCTCAGAGCCCTGGCAGCTTTCTGTAGCTGCTGATAAAGGGGTTTACTTGCTGTTTGCAAAGTTACACGCTGGATTGGCACTCTCATGAAGCTGAGGTCCTCATCCTGACTTTTTCCTCGCATCCCTGTGACAATAGCAGCTCTCTGGGGCCAGACCGGAAAATTCACAAAAAAAAAGCAGAAAACGCATGGAGACCACAGTGGTCTGTGTTTGACTGTGTGTTGAGGGTTTTTTTGGGTGGTTTTTTTTTTCCCCTCCTTTTTAGGCCATGAGTAGCGTGGTTACTACTGCTTTTGCAGTGTGTGGTGCTGTAGCCTCTCATTCATTGGCTATTTATTTCGCAGGCTGTGGAATTGGTTGCTCATTACTTTGGTCACTTCCTTCTTAGTAAAACGGGTAAAATGCACAGATGCTTTTGATATCTTGAAGTGAAGCCAGCAGCAGCAGAAAGAGTGATTAGAGAGGAGAGGTTTTGCTTATGCAATGTTACTTGTTAATGAGAGAAGGTAGACGGAGGAATGCGCAAACAGCCAGGGCTGTCGGAACTCTGTTATTCCCATTTGCCTTTGGCAGCATGTGGGCGGAAGGTGGGATGGTCTGTGAAAGGACTGGGTTTGCACAAACCCACTCCAACCTAGGGGCAGATGCCATACCAGCCAGCACCCGTGGGCTGAAGCTTTCCCCAGTAACACCACCCCGGGTTAAGACTGGCTGTGCAAATGCCTCTGCAGGTGACAGCCCTCGTGGTTACTTTTCTTCTGCCATCTCTAGACCATGTCTTCAGAGGCTGCTGCACCATCTTAGCATGGACAAGGGAAATGTGACCACAGAGGGCTGAGACGACAAAATCTCTGATCTCCATCACAAGATTTCCAAGAGATGGTTGATTGGGATGTGCAGAAATAAGACAACTGGGAATGGTTTTGCTTCATGCCATTATTTATTCTAGCACAAGCAGACATCAAAATCATGATGCTTGCCAAGTGCTTATCCCATTTGTGTGATATTATTGCATGCTGGTGAATAAAGGGTAAGGGGTGTAGGCAGAAGGGTCAGTCCTGTCCTAGTGATCTATATGCTGATGTAGGAGATAATAAATGTCATAAATTGCTGTTCTAAACGTCTCGTCTTCCCTACTAATCAGGTACTGGAGCTGGTATGAAGGGTTTTCTCTCAAGGCATGAGGTACTTGGTCCTGCCGATATGCTACAGTATTCATCTGGGATCCTCAGTGGGACAAGAAACCAAGACCACCTTGATGTTCCTCCCCAAAATCATCATGTTTGGGTTTTTTTCCATTTATGGAATTTCGGGGACGTTTTGAGACACTGGAAACACCAGTGAACTGTCTGCCATCAACATTAACTCCACAGACTTTGCTGCTGGTGGTGGTGGTGGTATGGTTGTCTAATTTTTATGACAGGAAAACAAATTCTTTTAAATAAAAACAAAAAGGAATAATAAAATTTATTGAGCCACAAGCTGAAGCTGGAAGATTCTCTCTTGTTGCATACGGGAACAGATTACTTGGGAAGGGAGCTTACAGGACCACACAGGGCTGTCCTCAGTTGCACATATCTCGTTACCTTCATCTGGACTATTCCTTCATCCCCACTGGAAAAAGAAAGTCTCTAAGCCTCACTTGGACATGCAGGCAGTCTGCTTTGAGATCCCATAATGATATGGTTTAGTTGTTCCTTTGATTTATTTTTTTTTTTAGATGCATTAAATGTTGAGAAATGTCACCCAAGTTGACACCTCTGGAGACTGAAGTCCTCTGGTCATCAAGAAGAGAAGGGCAGCTTCCTCTTCCTCCTCTCCTTACACCCCTGCCTTGATCTGAAGGGGCAGCTCCAAAGGAGAGAAGTACGTTGTCCTTCCTTCCACATAATCCTGGGCCTCTCTGCCTGCCACCAGCAACATGCTGAGATGAGGGGACATGCGGTTGCCTGGGACCTGGACTGACCTCACCAAGATGTCGTGGGATAACGATCTCACACGTATGCACGCACTCTGAACGGGCTGTGTTTGACTATCTCAGCTAGAGGAGGAAGCTTCTAGATCCAGTTACCAAAGCCCTGCACCACTTCATCGCCTGTGTGGTTTGGTTGCGTTTGCCCCTCTCTGCACATGATGGAAGCCAAGCATTTTGAATGTTATAATGAGAGAGGGGAGGGAGTTGGTTTGTGATGTGTTTCAGAGCCATGATATAAGTAGCCTTATTTTTAATGGTCATGCATACACTTAATTGTACATACGGAGGGGGAATAAACCATGATGCTAAGAGTTGTTGTTGCTTTGTTGGCAGGATAGCAGGGATGGGTAAGAAGGTGCAGACGGTCTTCGTGAGTAGCAGTCATGCTGAGCTGTCAGGATTGCTGCCAGAACTCATTAAGCTTGAAAGCGGAATTGGTGGGCGTAGCATCTTTCCCTAGCTGTGGGTGGCAAAGGTGCAATGTATACAGTGATACCTGTAGGAAGTGTGTCAGTTTGCAAACAGAATCTCTCTGTGTTCGTTCATGGTACGCATAGTCTCCCTCATGCCTCTGAGCCTGAGGTTGCTCGGACCTCTCTGTGTGTCAGCCAGGCAAGGCCCTGCTGCAGTCTCGGGCAGTAACTGATGGTGGCATGTGAAAGGTCTCTCACATCTTCCAGGTGTTAAATGCCTGATTCTGATCTTCCCAGAAAGGTGGTAAGGTCTTTGACATCCTTGGGTCACAGGATAGAAAAGAAAAACAAAGATGCTCTCGTGGGTACGAACAAAGGAGCAGGGATGGAGCCTTACAGCAGAGTTGGGGCAGATACATTGGTGCCTGTTTCCAGTGGGGCCACAGGGGACTTATATGCGCCTTCAACCAACAGCTGTGGCTGGAAGGGTGTGGGACACACTGAACTTGCTGTTGGTTGCTGGAGAGTCCTTTCCAGTGGGGACCAATGGACAGCTCGAGAGAGGTGCGGATAGCCCCCAGATGCTGCATGCTGGTTTTCTTCCATGGTTTCTGGCATGCCAGTGGCAGGGTGAGAGCAACCAGAGATGAGACTCTGCTAGCCTAGGTCCTGTTCTAAGATGCTATCTGCAGGTCTCCGCCATATGAAATTGGTTCCTTCTGTCTTGACAGCAGCTGATGCATCCCACTGAGCACTAGCTTGATTCCCATTTTGCTGAATTTTAAGAGAATTTGGTGCTGGGGTTACTGTGCTGGGCTGTGTGAAGCATCCTTCTCAACCAGTGAAGACCGGGCCGGCACGAGGAGCAATGACCATCACTCTTGCTGCTTCTCCTGGTTTCAGGCATGGGTTTCCCTCAGCCTGTGGCTTTATTTATCGATGCCTAATAACTTGTTTTGCAAGCTGCTGTTGTACCCCTGCTCCGTGCTGTGCAGCCGCTGGTTGGCAGGTCACCTCATTCTCTCCAACCATTTGAAGGTCCTCTGTGTTTTAAATTGAAATCACTCCAATAAAGCCGAGATCTTAAAACCAGAAGAAAATAAATGGCTATTTTGAACGCTCTAAGGTTAGTCCTTGAATTAAACAGGGAAAACAGTTTAACATCGGCCGCCTTTATTTTTTTTTTGGGTTTCATTCTGTTTCAATCAAGATAAAATGCAAATTTGGTGTCTGGCCCTAATTAGAAACACAGCAGCTCATAAACAAAAGTTGATGGCATTTTTTGTCTTTGTCTCTTTGTCACAAGTGGTACGTGTCTTATTTTAATCCCCTTAATTTTCTTTCCTTCAGGTAACTCTTTGCAGTTGACATATTAAGTCGCATATAATCAACTGTGATCTTTTTTTTTTTTAACAGTATTTGCTCAATATTTTTTTTAATTAGTCACCTCCTCAACAAATGGTCCCTATCGTGTTGTCAGCCTTTTTGGAGTCGGGGAGTGACTGAGTTTGGGAGGGACCTCCAGAGGTCTCCAGTCCAACCCCCTGCCCAGAACAGGGCTTGCCTCAAAGTTGGATGAGGTTGCTCCAGGGCTTGGAGATGTTCACAACTCAACTGAGCAAGAATTGGAGATTTCCTAAGTCCCTCTGGGAAACTTTTCCAGGGCTTATGGCTCTCCTTGCAAAAATTAATTCCAGTTGCGCACTTACAGTCATTATTCTCATTTTCTTCCTTTGAAAGAACAGGGTTACAAAGCCCTTGGCTGGAAGCTGCCCCAGAATGGTTTTGCCTCCAGCGCTCGTGTCCCTGCGAGAGGTGTTGGGTGAGTCAGATTTTTCTTTGAGAAAGGGAATTTAAAACCCTGCCTGGCCAGCCAGCCTCTTTAATTAATTTTAAAGCATTTAATAGAAGAGTAGGAGGAACATGCCTCAGTACTAAAAAGAAGTTCAGAGCTGGAGGGAATCAAAAATGATGGTCAAGGGGAAATTTAAATTAATATCAATATGTCGGAGCTCTTCCGCAGTGAGTGTGGACAGCTGCTAATGCCAGCGTTCGACTCGAGCACTATAGCCTTGTTTGTTTAGGGTAATTTTGTTTAACTATGGAAGGTCATAATGACAGCAGCGGACAACTGGGAAGACAAATCTGACTCCTCCCGTGCTCGAAAGTGCTCTTTCCTTTCTCACAGCTTCTCGGAGGCTAGAAATACCCAGCAAGGACTTGTGCAGCAGTCTGAGGGCAAAGTAGAGCGTTCACTGTGGCATTTGCCTTGAAGAATTCGTCTTGTGTGTCGGCAGCATCCACACATGCAGGCACCCTGGTGTCCAGCAGAGGTAATTGCATCCTGCCTTACGCCATTCCCCGCTGCCGCCGCCCGCAAAGACCTTTTCTTGAGGCCATCCTCACCTCTTGAGGCCAACACATCCCCCTCGCTTGCTCTCCGAGAGGGGTTTGCCTTCCCCTCAGCTGTGGAGAGCCCGCCTGCTGTGCTTGGTCATGTGTGTAGGGTTATTACAGAGCATCTGTAGGAGCTGTCACCCGCTTCAAATGTTGAGGAACTGAGGGCTTTGGCTAGTGGGAAGGTGGGCTTAAGACCACGCGAAGCTGTGAATTGTAGCAGCGTTCATCAGATAAGGACCAGAGCCTACATCTTCTTCCTTTCAGAAAAGCACTTCAGCCCTTGTCCCCGCATAGGTTGCTTCAGTTTTGCGTTCAGTGAGCTGCAAATGGTTTCTTCAAGCGAGGGTGTTCTCATCCTTATCTCTGTTCAACAACAAGGCAGTATTTGGGTATTCTAGGCTTTAATGTCTTCATAAAGGAATTAAAACGTTTGGGTGGGTGAAGACAAGACTTCTTACTCTGCTCCACGTGTTACCAGGCCATTTGAGTTGAGTAGGTTTTGCCAACAACCTGTTTTAAATCTTTCCAGCTTAACTTTCACACCTTAAGTCTGGCTCTGGCTCATGGTTGGCCGTTGTTACTTAGCAGGGGCAGGACAAGAATTCGTCCCATAACATCAAGCAGCATGAAGAAAGCTTGGGTGAGGGGAAAAAGTGAGCTTTTTGACATCTCTTAGAAATAAATTATGAGGGGGGAAAAAGAAAAAAAGCATGAACTTTCCTCGGCTGATCTGCAGTGCAGGGGGGGAAGGTGGTTCCAGCTCTTCCAGGACCTCAAGCATCTCGGAGGGCTCCATGAACCTTTCAGTTGAGGGAGGACTCCATGCATCCATCGTAGCCTCTTTTAATCTGCCTGGAATAGTGAGTGTGTGCAACGTGCCTGCTACAGCCTGCGGTGGAAAACAGCTCACCGGGGAGCGGGAAGGAAGAAAAATCTCATCTGTGATAGCTGCTTGCCCAAAGCCTCTGATCTGCGCATGAGCAAAGGCAGAGAGAGGCAGCTTAATTTTTTCCTCTCCCAGTTTTGCCTACTCTTAAAGGTATTGCTGTCTCCCCAGTCCATTCAGGGAGATGTATTAACCTTGATGCTCTTGTTTAACTCCCAAAATGTGGTGTTGGGGACCAATGGGACTGGCTTTCGCCTGGAGACTTGCACAAATAGCAGAAGGGTGTGAGCTCCATGACCGTCTTTAACCCTGCCATCCTCCCCAAAATCTCTCCGGTGCCTCTGCCTTGCCGAGGGCTGGGGAGCGTGCTGTCGCTTAGTCTCTTAAAATCCTTTAAGGCAACCAAGAAAAATAATTTGGAGAGTTTCAGAGAAAAAAAAAAAAAAAAGCCAAACAAATGTAAAGGCCATCCTTAGGAGGCATGAGTAATAGCATGTGACAGCTGAAACCAAGCCAGCAGCGCGAGCTCAATGCAAATCCCAAACCAGCAACTGTCGATGTGCCCTTCCAGCCTGCCTTCCCATTGCCCTTCTCAGCGCCAGGAACCTCGCTGGGAAGGAGAGCAGCCCCTGGAGCTTGTAATTCAGAAAGTAAATTTGTTCATTTAAAGGTTACCTCATCGTAACCCCTTCAGCATCGTGAGCCTCCCAGAGGGGACTGGCCAATGCCAGGGTGCTGCAAGGAGCCATGATCGCGGTGCTGGGCTCTGATGGACCAAGCCCTGGAGATACAAAGGCACTGGATCATCCCATCTATCCCCTTCTCCAGCCCTGCAGTGAGGATGGTGACTGCCAGAGGACAAGCAACTCATGCTGGAGGTGTGACACCATTCCACCCCTCAACCCTCCACCCGTGAGATGTGTGGGGTTGAGCAGGGAAAATGCTCAGCAGTTCTGAATAAAAGAATACAGAGAGTTCTTTTATATAGTGTTATTTATTGCATATTATTTATTTTTTTAAGTTGTTATTAAAGCAGTTATTAAGAGCCAGTGGCCTTTCCCTAGTCCTGTGGTGATGGAAAAACATCCTGAAGCTGGCATTGATTTGTGGGCTGTAGAGTGACCCGTGACTTAATGGGGCGGCGGGTGTAGGGAGTAAGCAAAGCGGGGCTGACCCCTCAAAGTCATTGCGCTCCAGCTGGCCCCAGACGGGTGCCCGAGCCAGGGTGAAATGGGCCAAAGCCCAGCAGACCGCAATGGCGCTGCCCCAGGTGTGGCCCTGGCAAGGGCGAGTGCTGGGCTGGGGGCTGTGTATCCCGGGGGATGGGGGGACGTGGTGCAGCCCTGCCCAGGCCTGGGGGGAAGGTATGGCTGCATCCGAACCCACTCTCCTGCTGCCCGGCTCTGCTCAGAGGAAGAGGAGGAGAGCTGATTTCCAAGCTCTTTAAATGCGATACGATGGGTCCATGTTGGTGGCAGGAAGAGCTGGGAGCGCTGCATCTATTTTGCGAGATGTTAAGGAGCAGCTTATGTCTGGATGTTAGCAGAAAAGACATCCCTGTGTGTCCCAGCTCACCCAAAATGAGGAGGAGAAGAGGGTAACGCTGATTACAACCTGTATCCCCCCTCCTCTTTTCTCCTGTTCAGTTTTTTCCCTGTAGGAGATTAATGGGAACTCTTTGTCTTCTAACATGACTGTACCTTATGAATTCTCTGTCTCTCCCTCATCCTTTAAATTATCCACATAATAAAATATGTATTCAGTGATTTCAGGTCATAATTTGATCTGCTTAGGGAAGAAAAGGAATGATGGAGAAGGGTTGCCAGCACGCTCCGCTCTCCTCCATTTATCTTTATTTATCATCTTTTTTTTCCTAACAACCTGTGCGCAGCCAAGTGATGGAAATGCTGGTATCCATGTTCTGGCTCCTTGCAGAACAAGTGCCCCCCAGCTTGGCAGGCCCAGGTGAGCTGCCCTGTCTGTTGGCAAAGGTGATGTTCAGGGTGGTCAAAAGGCTGAGCCATCCCAGTAATTCATGCCTTGCCCTTGCTACCTCTGCGCTCAGTATTACCTAGCTGTAAAATGGGCATGAATTTGCCTCCACGCAAACCCCAGGTATGTGGTGGTTCCTGCAGGAAAGCAGCCCTGCACGGATAAGCCGGATGGGCACACGAAGCACCTGGGATGTGCCCAACCAGCTGGCAAAGGTGGAATGGCACAGCCTTATCCCAAGGCAGAAACATGGGGTTAAAGATCCTTCCTTTGTCTTGTCTGTGAGGCAGCCATGAGGCTGCGGAACAGCACTGGAGCTGCCAGAGTTTCATTTTAATACCATATTTTATGTCTGAATGTGGGTTTTAATTCCTTCAGTACATTCCTGCGACATCTGAAAGCCTTGTGTGTGGCAATAGCGATGATAAAGGGCATTTTGCATTTTAAAAAACCCTAGGAACCTGTAAAGGTCCAACGTTGCTGTGGGATGCTGCGATTCCCACCGTGAAGCTGCCTCTGCCCCACAGGGCCAGGAGGAGGAAGGAGAGGGAGCCCAGCACCACGCAGCCGGTGAGGGATATCCCCAGCACTGCGTGACCCAGGAAGAGCCCCCCCACACACCCACCCACCTCAAGGCACCAGCCTCCTGTGGTAGGAGTAAGGAGACCACGCGGGGGGATTTTTGGCCTCTTCTGTGCGGAGGGAAGGAGACCCTCCCAGCTTGGCTGCCCCACTCCAGTGGCCATGCTGAGAGCCCGTTACAATCGTTTGCTGTATAAATAGGGGTTTAAAATCCTCACGTTTAGTGGAGTCCTTGGACTGATGTTCCCCCAGGTGCCTGTTTTCCCCGTGGCTGTTTACAGAGCTGTTTGTCTGTCTGCAAGCCTGCAGAGCCTCTCCTGACAGGGACGCACAGCCATGGGCTTCAGCGGCACTGCCCGGTGTGTCGGCGCAGCTGCTCGGGGAGGTGGGAGACTGGGGGGAAGGTTTCCAGAAAGGGGGATTTGGTGTCTTCTCCTCCAAGGGCCCCCCGCCCCCTCACAGATGCCCCCCAAACAGCCCCAGGAGGCTGTTTGCCTCTTGCTTCTACTTTTAAGGACTATTTATTCTGGCAATAGAGCCGCTCTCTGCATGACCAGTGCTGCTGATGGATGAGAAAGCAAGGGCTTATCGTGGTGACGATGCTTTAATGATGATGAAGTGTTACTATCGGCATCGCTTAGTCCAGACAGGTGAAGAGAGGGAGAGAAACCACATCGGTGCCACGCACCCGGGGAGGGGAGCTGGGCGCCCCAGGCATTTCTGAGCAGCTAAGGGTGGCCATGCTTCTCCACCTTCTGCTGCGAGCAGGGGGCACTGAGAGGGAGAAAAAAAAGTGAAGGCAATGCCCCAAAGCACCCCGTGTGATTTGCAAAGCTGGGAACTGTCATGCTTTGCCAGGATGAGAGCAGCTGGGCTTAAATAAACCCTCTTTTTGGCACCTCTGCATTGGCCCTGGGAGCAGGGGGAGATTTCCAGCTTGCCTTGCACGGAAGAACGTCAGCACACCAAGGAGGCTGGGTTGTGTTTTGCCAGCAAAGGAGGCACTCAAGCCACTGCCAGCTCTCGGTCCCTGCCTGCCTTAATCCCCTGCTGCTGCCTGCCAGGCAGTCTGATGTCCCCATCCCCAGTGAGCGTGGGTGCCACCAGTTGCTTTCCAAGTTTGCAGCAAGTTTTGAGGGCGCAGGGCGACAGCACCGTGGTGAAGCCCCCTGCCATCAGCATAATGTGCTGCCCTGCTGGGGTCTGCGCTCCAAGAGGGGCCCTCGGAGGAGCCCTTGTGGGGTGGCACCTCTCCCTGTGGCGCATGGGTCCAGGAACTGGCCATCTCAAACGGGATGGAGAGGTATCTGGGGACGGGTCTGAGCACAGGGCAGCAGCAAAGCGGCTCATCTACCTGTAGATCAGGGTGAAAGGAAGAGCGTGGCTTCTTCCGTAGTGGCAACGCTCCATGGTGCTTTACTGTCTTTAGGGGCCATTAAATGCACTGAGGCATAGCTGGTGCTGGGGAGGAGCAGGAGAAGTACTGCCAGCAGGGCCCTGAAATAGCAGGACGGGGCACGGCTTTGCAGCTGCTTCCCCCCCTGCACAGCACAGATTGTAGCTGCCATTGCATCTTCCACCCAAGCTCGTCACCCACCCACTGCATTTCCCACCACCAGAGCATCTCAAGGTGTTTTTCCTCTCCCTCAGAAACACAAAACCCTACAATAATGGAGTGAGCTTTGCAGTGAGCTGGGGACAGGATTTCCCTGCCCATCACCAGGAGGACTGAGGTCTTGGTGCTATGGACCAATAAAGCATCTGGGCTGCCTTGCTGTAAAGCTCACGTCTATTTTGCAGGGCTGTTTTCTGACTCCACTGCCATCCTCCATGCCCCCGCCAGTGCTCACCTTCATTCAGCCGTTGCATGACAGCGGATAATTTGGGGGCTTTGATTGTAGGGTATTAGATGGATTTAAAGATTTGGGTTTATTGCTTTCATGATTACAGTCAAACCTTTTTAATATTGCTCCTGGTTTATGGTAGGCTCCCTCTTATTATCCACCGACCTGCAGCCCTGTGTGTTCTGCAAGTTCCTGGGGAAACAACTCAGGGTGCTGTCAGCGCCCTGGGGCCCTGAGCATCCGTCTGGCGCCCCGAGCATCCCTCTGGCGCCCCAAGCATCCACCTCAGGGCTCTGAGCATCCTCTCCATGGCCCTGAGCATCTCCCCTCATGGCCCCAGGCAGACCCCCCCAGGGCTTCAGGCATCTCCTCAGGGCCCCAAGCATCCCCCAGTGGCCCTGAGCAGCCCCCCCAGTGCCCTGAGCATCCTTCCTCCCAGGGCCCTAAGCATCCCTCCATGGCCCAGAGCACTCTCCCACAGCCATGAGCATCCTCCTGGGGCCCTAAGCATTCCCTGCCACGGGTCTCGCTGGGGCTGCAGGGCCCAGGGTGCTCTCCTGCCTGGGAAAAGCACTGTGGGCTGGAGACCTCTCCAGGGTTATTCAGCCTTCCCAGGGTCTCTGTGCAGGAAAGGCAGCACCTGCCCTTGGCTGTAATTGAAGTAGACGGAATCAGGATGGATCAACATGTAATTCCTCACCTGGGTGAATGGGGACATATGATTAATTTTCTGGTAGTTCAGGCTGGGAGCCCCGACTTGTTCCTCTGCGTGCACATAAGGATCACTGCTGCCAGGAGTCGGTTTCCCTTCATACATACAGGTCTGTGTAAGAGCCTCCCCCCGCGGGGCTGCTTCCCCCTGAACATCAGTGATGGAAGAAGTAAAAGCCTTTCCACAAACTTCTGCAAGGGCAGAATTTCCATCAGGGGCATCCAGGGGAAATAGAAGGGATGCTCAAAGCCCGGGGATGCAGGTGGGTGCCAGTGATTTGAGGGCTGTGTTGGGAGGAGAGCAGCAGGAGGAGAGGGATGGAAACAGTGGCGACTTGCTGCTGGGCATCTCCCCAGTTGTGACTGCCCAGAGAAGGGATCCCGGGGTTTTCAGGCCAGCCCAGAAGGTCTTGTTCACTAGAGGGTGCTTGGAAACCCCTGGGGTGTCCAGCTGAAGCTCAGTTTCCGCTGGCATCAGCAAGGCAGGCTCAGGGAGAGTGAGGGTGCCCGGACTGCACGGGTGGTTATGGCTCAGAGCCCCAGAGAGCTGTAAACAGCATGAGCAAAACTGAAGTGATTTGAAATGGTCTCCCCAAAGACTTCTTCTAAATGAAGATCTCTAGGGTTTTTTTCCAGAATGGTCCCCAGGGACCCCTTCAGACCACCCATGCTTTGTGCAAGCCACATGCTCTCCCCTCCAGAGGTATACCTTGGAAAACTTCTTGTGTTGGCTACAAAACAAGTGAGTTTCTCATTTTGGGAGTGTATTTTGCTCTGAAGTATGTTTAGAGCAAGGGACTTTGTGTGTTGCTCCTCAGCTTCACCACGGGTTTCATTAAGGATCCTCTTAGGCAGGTGGTGACAGCTTTGGACCCCACTTGACCCTGCTTTTCCCTTGCACCTTTACTACTACAGGAATTAAAGCATGCCAGTTTTACACCCAGCCCCAAGATACTTGGGCAAGAAACTTCTCCTTCATGCATGGCCATGGTCAAATACACCATGACTTTTGAGGATGTTGCCCTTGACTTTGAGTTGCATGGCTGGAAGGTGAAGGAGAGCAGTGACCTCCTCTTCCCCTGCCATGGTTCCAGCACCCAAGGCAGGACCCAGACAGGTCCTTTTGCCCACTACGGCAAGGAGCCTGGGTGGAGAAAGCCAGGAGGGATGTATCAGATATTTCAATCTATTGCTTGAATATGGCTTCTTGGGTCTTTTTTTCCCACCTGTGTGGTCCAAGGAACGTAATTTTTCTCTTGCTGGTACACCTGTAAAACCAAAAAGGGAGTTTCCTTGTGGCTGAAATACCTCATTTCCAACTCAGGCTTTTGCATTACAGTCAGGAAAGTTGCATGCCACCTCACTGGTGGTACCCATAGGCTGTAGGTCAACCAGATTTAGTGAGCTCTGGTGTCTGAGGCCATCAAAAATCACTGCCTGCTCCCTTGGAGCTGTGGGTTTCACTCCATGGAGGATGTCTGTGCACGTAGGTGCAGTTGTATGACTCCCTATACATCTAAGTGGGCACTTATCTACAGAGCTGAAGCATCTCATCATTATTAATGTGCTTTGCATCTCTCAATGAACTTCCATTTTACAGAGGTAGGAGGTAGATTAGGCAATTTACCCAAAGCGACACAGGGAATTTAGGAAATGAAATAATATCTCATGAATACTTTTAGGGCCATCTTGTGACTGTGACTAAGGGAGGCCTGGTTTAACTCCTCAGGACAGGAGTATCTCAGCTGATGGAGCAGCTTGCCAGGAAAATGTTTGAGCCACCTGTGGAAACTGTGTCTAACGTGGTACACAGAATTAGATTGGATTGCTCTTTTCAACTTTGGTTCACCAGCTCAGCTGGAAAAAGAGCTCTCTACCATCAACAGTGCTACTCGTCATTGAGCAAAAAAGTTTGTGGAGGCTTATTACTTTGAATATTCAAGTAGGTTATGATGTTAAAAGGCATTAGAGTGCTCCAAATATATTAAAATATAACGTTACAGCCTCTTTGGCATCTTTCCTGCATTATTTTGGCTGAGTGATGGTAATTGGGTGAATTTGTCGAAAATTCACAAATGGCTTCAATGGTTCTCAATCTGCAAAGAGAGAATTCGACTGAAAATTTCTCCTGGCTGTATTTGAGGCAGTGACCACTGGGGATTGAGGCTTGTTTCTCATGTTCTTGGTGAGGTTGGGCTCTGGCTGTATGGGAGCGGTGGGGAGTGCTGAACTCAGGTCTTTTTAATCAAGTAAAGTAAGGATGGGTGTAAAAATACCTACTGCCAGCTTGACCAATTATCCTTCCCCAAGGTCTGACAGCTGGTTGGAGGCAAGGTATAATGCCAGCGTGGCTCTCTTTGTCCATCCTGCTTGGAAAGGGAGCTGGGTGTGACCCCCAAAGAGGTACCAAAATGTGGAGGATCCTCAGCCCCCATGTTGGGACTGAAGCTGCTGCCCTCTCCTCCCCAAGCAGCTCCATTCCCCAGTCCAGACAGTGATGTGTGATTTGATACCCCAACCTCCCAGCTGGGTAGGAAATCCCCTACAGACCAGTGATTGTTATTTGCAGCCCCTTCAGAGGGGGTGCAAGACCTGAACCTTGTTGTCTGGGGTTATAGAATCATAGAATGGTTTGGTTGGAAGGGGCCTTTAAAGGCCACCTATTCAAACCCCCACCCGTGCAATAAGCGGGGACATCTTCAACTGGGTCAGGTTGCTCAGAGCCCCGTACAGCCTGACCTTGAATGTCTCCAGGGATGGGGCATCTACGACCTCTCTGGGCAACCTGTGCCAGTGTTTCACCACCCTCATCATAAAAAATTTCTTCCTTATACCTAGTCTACCCTCCTTTAGCTTAAAACAAGTACCCCTTGTCCTATCACTACAGGCTCTACTAAGCGGTCTGTCCATATTTTTCTTATAAGCCCTCTTTAAGTACTGAAAGGCCACAGTGAGATCTCCTCGGAGCCTTCTCTTCTCCAGGCTGAACAACCCCAACTCTCTCAGCCTGTCCTCATAGCAGAGGTGTTCCGCCCCTCTGGTGATTTTTGTGGCCACGCTGGTTTGCATTCACAGCCCAGTAAGGCTGAGGCCAAACTCAGTTGGTTCTCACTTTGTTTTGCATTCCATTTTGTTGCGTGGTCCCTTCCCCCCCCCTCCACCCCTTCCCCCCCCCCCCCCTTTCTTTTCCAATCGCTTCTCTCCTTCGGGAGGCGACACCCGCCGGCGGAAGGTGCGTGGCCGTGGTGGCGGCGCGGGGGGAAGGGGGGGAGGCCGCGGGGCAGCCCGGGGGCGGCAGGGCCGGCCGAGGGGGACGGTGGGAGGCGATGCGGCGATGCCGCGTGGGTTTGCGGGTGGGATTTTCCTCCCTCCTCTGCCCACTAGGTGGCTGCGTG
Source organism: Larus michahellis (assembly GCF_964199755.1). NCBI lineage: Eukaryota > Metazoa > Chordata > Aves > Charadriiformes > Laridae > Larus > Larus michahellis. The sequence continues at coordinate 22,618,962 of NC_133903.1, read as the reverse complement.
CTGGGAGAGCCCGGAGCGGGTAGCGGAGGGAGCAGAGGGGAGAGCAAGGGAGAAAAAAAAAAAAAAAAGAAACGAGGAAAAAAAAACAAAACAACCCCAAGCTGCTGAAATTTAAGCAGGGGAGGGAGCGGTAGCGAGGCAGTCCCAGGGTCGCTCGTCTCCGCTGCAACAGCCAGCGGGGCTGCCGGCGCCAGGCAGGGCGCCAGGCCGAGCCTGGGCACCCCGCCGGCGCGGGGCCGCCCCACTTTCCTCCCGGCGGCGGCAGGAGGAGCCGGCCCGGCCCGGCCCGGCTCGGCCCGGTGAGTGTCCTCAGCACCGCGGACAGCTCCGCGCTCCGCGGGCGGCCGCGTTCCGGGCTCCGCGTCCGGCTCCGCGCTCCGCGGGCAGCCGGCCGCGCTCCCGCCTCCGCGCCCCGCTTCTCCGCGCTCCGCGGGTGGCCGCGCTCCGCTGCTCCGCGCATCCCAGCCCCGCGGGCGGCCGCGCCCCGGGCTCCGGCCGTCTGTGCTGTGCGCTAGCGCGCGTGTGTGTGTGTGTGTGTGTGTCCCCTCTCCCTCCACCGCCGCGGCCGGGCAGCAAGGCGCAGAGTTGGGCGCGGAGGGAGGCGGCGACGGGAAGGGACCCGCGGTTCCCCCGCCGCGATGCGGCGTCTCTCCGCTCCGGACACGGGGGAGCGTGGTGGGGGGGGGGGAAGAATGGGTGGGTTGGTTTTTTGGGGTGGAGGGTGGGGAGGGCAAAGGCTGCCTGTACTTTCTGCAAGTTCCTTTTGTTGCTGGAATGAGGTTAAAGAAATTTGGCTCTTGGTACCTGCGTCATACAGAGAGAGGAGACAGTTCGGGGAGGGGAGGAGGTTTCTTGCTGCATACTTGCAGGCAGTGCTGGGGGCGGGGGGTGGGGGTTCATTCACACCCTCTCCCCATCAAGCCCATGCTTCCTATCTCCTTCTCACCCCGTTCCCTCCCTCCTCCTGTCCACGGCTCCTCTCTACCAAGGGCTGAGCGCAGACGGACTCCCCGCAGGGCCGTGCCGGCAGCCGCTGGGAAGCGGCATCCCTAACCCCAGGCGGGGTGGAAACAACCCTGCCCAGCCTTTCTTCCCACACACGGCTGCCGTCTGCCTGTAGATGCTGCTGACAGACAACGAAGACCACCCAGGCCCTCTGCTGAGCCTTAACCCAAGCTTTCTGCTTCAATTCACCAAAGTTTGAATGCGATTTTTGCCTCCTCTCCTGCCTGCTCTGGAATACCTTGTAGGCAGTGATGGTGCCTTTCTACAGGAGAGCTGACCCCTTGGGCTGCCGTGGAAGGGGCCATCTGAGAGCTTTGGGCTGAAAGATGCTCCCTGAGCCTTTGCTGAACTGCAACTTGTAAAGCCAGGGAGCAGAGCACTTGTTTGGCGAGCTTACTGCGGAGTGGAGCGGTGGTCGAGCATCTGGAGGAAGGGGCGGCAAGGGTGTTTCCAAGGAGCACGTTAATTAGGCATGCTTTGTTAGCAGTTACCTGTTACGGCTTCTGGCAGAATCTGTCTGTCTGGAGAGGAGAAGGAGGCTGAGCCCAGGCTGGGGGGATGCTTCCTGGAGAGGAAGGGGGTTTGCCAAGGTGCTACAGAGCCTGGGGATAAGAATCTCTGTGTCCTGTCCTCCTGGCTGTAATTGGGGAGCACCTCACCACCATAAGCTCTCCTCTCCCTGTATTTGCTGAGACTAGACATCCCCTCCTGTGGTTTCAAGGAAGGGCCAGATTTTAAGTTGTTTTCTGGCGGACGCATTCTGGCTGTCCCCCCCACCGTCGCACCCCCATGGGACTTCTGCCTGCAGGCAGGGAAACTGCAGCGCGGGGAGTGGGGGAGAGCAGGAGGCCAGGCAGCCAGGCAGAGGGGTCAGAGGAGGCTTTTCCTGCACCTTTGGTGGAGCATGAGCCTGGCTGTTTATTTGACTCTCGGGTCCGTGCTCACAGCGATGGGGTGTGAACCCCCAGGATGGGATGCCAGACAGGTGGGCTTCGTGGGAGCGAGGGGCCACAGAGGAACTCCGGCCCTGCCAACCTGCCCGGCATGTCCCCCCCCCAGGGCACCTGGGAAGCAAGAGGTGGTGACTCCTTGGGGGCTGGGGCTTTTACCGGAACCATGGGGCAGATTCAGACCCCACAGCAGTATGGATCTGTATGTAGACCCATACTGCCAGGACTGGAAGGTGCAGTGCCAGCTGCCAGGGCTTATCGTGCTGGTGCTTGGGGAGTGGAGGGGGGGGATTTGGCCGCAAATCCTGGCAAACCAAGGCTGGGGAGAAGGTCTGTTTTGGGCTGAGGTTGGGGTTTCCTCTGGGCTCAGCTCCTGGTGAGTGGAGGTGGCTCTGTGGGCAGGGACAGGCTGTGCTCTGCTGTGTCTGGGAGGCTACTTGTGAGGTACAGGAGGGCTCAAGCAATGCCAGTGGAGACCTGTCTGCCTTGCCCCCCAAACCCACTCAGAGGGGGTCAGCAGGTGGCTTTGAGCATCACCAGGGGGAGGACAGACGGCTGCAGTGAAGGTTTGTCACTGCAGGGCAGCAACCATGGGGGAGAACATGGATATCTTCTTGTTCCCCTAATAGTGATGCTCCAGCCTACCCAGTCCACCCTGAAGTGGCTCTAAGGACCACATCAGGAGGCAGAAATAAATTTATGGGGAGCCCTTCCCTGCCACAGCTGCAGCTCTGGCTGCCAACAGCTTCATCTGCAGCTTGGGGGGGCAGGGACAGCACCCAAACTTGCTGGGCTGGCATGAACTGGGGGCTGCAGCTCCTGCCCCCAGCGCAGGGTGACTATGGGGCTCCCAGCCCTCTCCCTGCTCCCGTTCATCTCGCCAGAGCACATAGCGAATGCAATAAACGTGGAGAAAAATACTAATTAGCGAGTACAAGCGTGCAGGGTGTAAAGTAGATGTTTAACCATATTATATAAACAAACATAAAGGAGCCATAAATTAGTCAGGGGAAGAAGTCGATCCATTGACAGAACAGCCCAGGCAGAAGAGATAAAGGCAGCACTCGGTGACCAAGGGACAGGGACATGATGTGGCCATTGCCTGTAATCCTCTCTCCTCTTAATTGTGCCTGTAATGAGAAATGAAATGTCAATGTCATTGGATGCTGCTTCTCCTGTAGGGCGCTCCTGGCCAGGGGAGCAGCAGCCTACGGCCAGGCCAGGGTTAAAATCCCAGCAAAGCCAAAGCCTCTTGGATCCTCCCAGCTCTCAGGAACTGGGCTCTAACTGTGCCCAGCTTGCTGGCTGGAGTTACTGGGAGGTGGCTACTAAATTTGATGGCATTACATGCTTGAAGCTCAGGGTCTCTATGGGACATGCTCTGTGATTAGTTCCTGGTCTCCCATAACCCACATCATTGCTCTCTGCTGGATGTCACCCTTGCTGTGCAAGAAATAAAATAAGGAAGTAAGAAGGGATAGGAATAGGAATTTAAAAAATAAAATCAAAAATAGGAGGCAGGTTTGGCAGGTGCTGTTCATCCACCCCTTGTTCTGTCACTCTTGTATGTCTCTCAAGGCAGGTCAAGCCTTCCCTACCGATGCACCTGAAATAAACCCCAGGGTGCACAGCATGATTTTATCTGACCTTTAGTTAAAGATCGTCCCCATTGACTGGGCACACCCCTGCAGCCCTCAAGCGGAGCAGCTTCCACTGGGTTTCATGGGGATTGAAAGGGCCTCTCCACTCCATCCCTCCCCACTGTTCTCTAGCCAAAGGAGGGGGTCGGAGCGTGGGCGCTGGGGCAGCATCATCCCTGCACTAATGGATTGATGATGGTATTCCCTGAAATAGCCCCAAAGTTTGGAGTAGTCAGACTGCTCCAGCCCCGGGATGGGCAGCTGGAGCTGGCAGCTGGCTCAGTGCTGTGTGTTGAGACACCACATCCCCACCCGCCTCTCGGCCTCTGGACCTACTCAGGGAGTTTTTCGACCCAATGAATATTCAAAGGAAAATCCTTCCTCACCAAAATCTTGGCACCAAGCCTCGCACCCACAGTCTGACGCGGGGTGCTGTGAGACCCTCTCCTCCTGCACCTTCCCAGTCCCCTCCGGCTTGTCATCCTCATCTTGGAACTTGATTTTATTTTCCCTTTATAATTACCCATCACAGCCTCTCCTGGCAGCTCCTTGATGAGGCCCAGGTAATTGTTTGGTTCTTTCCCCTCTCCCCTGTTTTCCTTGATGCTTTGCAATGTCAAAGCCTTGTATTTCCATAAACTGGTACATTTCTCCCCTCAAAGCATCTGCAGGGCAGTGGGTATGAAACAGGGAGCTGAAAAGCCAGAGCAGGCACTGGCGAGGTGCACGCAGCTGCCTTGCTTGTGTTCCCTGCTTCAACCAGCTGCCTTCAGTAAAGCACAATGCTTTTAATAAGCTGGCATGGTGAGCTCATCCTGACGGCATGTAAGCATCCGGGCAGCCGGGGTTGGGAAAACACAGGGCAGGTGGAGGTGTCACGGCTGTGGGTTGTCATGTGGCCCCTCTCCTTCTGCCCGCACTGGGAACCCCCACAGGCAGCGATTTGATACCCCATGGCCAGTTGCTGCCGAATTTGCTATTGGGGTGGAAATCTCAGGGACATTAAATTATTTCCCCACGCTTCCTGGGGTGGCTGGTGGTAGGAGGGGGTCTGGGTCCCCCAAAGTCCCCAGCAAAAAGAACAGCAGAGGTAGTGTGGGCTCGCTGAGGTCCTTGTGTCTAGGAGATCTGGTGAGCACAGATCTTAATCTGAATATTTTTCTTCTAAAAGCTCTTGGCTTTTGGAGGCAGTGTGTCCCCAGACAAGCTGTGACCGATCCCAGCTACCACCTCCCTGCACCTCTCTTGGCTTTTTTGATCAGTAAGGGCTTTTTGGCAGGCATTTCTGCTCACTGTCTGTTTTCCCAGAGTGAGCAGAGCCCCAGTGCTTGTCCCCCCTATGGCAAGCCACCACAGGAGGATGAGGTTTGAAGTCTCCTGCTGTTACAGGAATTATTCAGGAGTGTATAATTGGTATCTGGGTGTCTGGTGGGTCTGGCATGCTAATGACCCACCTCGCTTTCCTTAGCCTGGCTGACACTCCTTCTCTTTTTTGGGGACACCTCAAGATCTCCTTCCTCTCCACTGATGAGAGGCATCACAGTGGGGAAGAAGTTATTTCGGCTTTCTGTCCTTCATGCCCAGGGCAGCTCCCTCCTATTCCTCTTACTTGTCTGGGGAGAAGATCCCACTTGGGATAGTGCAGGGATGGGGGCTGTGGATGGAGCTGGAGAGGTGCCTCGGGAGCAGAGATGCTCCAGTGGGTGCTGTCTCTCCTTCCAAAGTGCAAATATCCTCCCTGGAGGAAGGCAAACAGCCTTAACTCTGCCCACCCAGTACCACTCTCTTTTTCAGAGCCCTCCATCATGGGATGCGAGACAATGTCCCAAGGGAAAGCTGGTGCATTTGCATTAGCTGGAGCATGCAGCAGCTCGGCCTAATTACTGTTCCTTGGCCCAGCTGCCTGGGATTTGAAAACTGATTGCCGAGTCGATATCGATGTGTTTGGACCATGCCACGGCTGCCCGCAGCGGGAAGCAGGCACTCAGGGATGGCTGCCGCCCACCAACAGCCGGCATAGGGAAAGGCTGGGCTTTGGCTTTCAGAGCTCATGGCTACCAGGGGAGGTGACCTCTGAGTCCTGCCTGCATCAAGCCCTGCCTTCACTGCACTGGAGCAGGGCAGTGGGTGCAGGACCGGTGAGCCAGCAGGCGGAACAGAGCATGTCCTGGGTCACGCAGCCCCTCGTGGTCCACACCCTTGGGGGGCAAATCCCACCACTGCGGTCCTAGAGCATCATCTCCACCAGGGAAATGTTTCCCAGCGAAGCTCTCGAGCTGCTTCATGCTGGCTTCCTTCGTTTCGGCTGAAATTGCGTTAGTCAGCAGAAATCACTGAAAACATGGATTCCTAAAGTACATTTTTCATTTTCCTTATTTTTTTGGTGAGTGAGTCCTCTAATCCCTGTGGGGCTTTGCAGCCTCACCCTGATGAGTGCCACAGCCAGGAATAGGTCCTGTTGATGGAGTGCATCCACGTTCCTGATAAAAATCATGGGGTACAGGAGCAGGGAGCCACACCAGAGGCAATTTCGGTTGCTGGCGGCCGAGCTAGCATCGCAGACAGCCCAGCATCCCCTCAGCAAGTAATTAAAACACAGATTGATTTGGTTCGATCTGGTTGTTGTCCCCTGGGGGGGGCAAAGGGGCTCCCCAAGGGGACATGCTGGTGCTAATGGTCCCTGATGTTTCTCATGGGGGATTAGTACACAGCCTGGCCCTGCCCACGGCTGCGGGCGCAGGGTTCAGCCCTCCTCATGCAATGCTCATGTGCGTGTGCTTTTATAAAGGATGCTTATACTTGCACAGAGACTTAAAAGAAAATCCCTCTGCAAAGCACCAGCATTAACTTATCTTTAATTACACAGTTAATTTATTATGTAGCACTAGTACCAAAGTAAACTGGGCAAACGGTTCTGAGACAGCACTCTGAGAATTGCCTCATTTACTAAATAATTTTAACTTAAGTAATTATTTCCTGCAAGGGGGACGATGCGGAAGCGCCTCAGGGGACTCTTCACTCCTGGCCACAGGAGGGATGAACCCTCCGTGTAATTCCTCACTAATTACTTGATACCATTGTCGCCTCCTCCCTGTGACAGTCGCTCACTGCCCCGTGCACCCCAGGGCAGATGGGGTCCCAGAGGGTGCTTTGGGTGCTGCCCACGGGTCCTGCCGGCCTCAGGCTGATGGCATCCCTGAGCAGAGGGTGCTTTGGGTTGGGTTGGGTGTTTTTTTTACTCCCCAATTTTAACCCATCCACTTGTCATTTTGCTAAAGCAGCATCTCATTTTGCTAGCCTCGCCTAATGAAGTCTAATTGCAGCAGGACACTGGTTAACATGCTGGGTGCTTTCCTGCTGGGTGGGTGGCAGTAGTCAACGGCCAAGGTGGAGGCAGGTAGTGTTACCAGCATCCCTGGTACCTGGTGCTCGTGGCACTGCTGTCTGCATCCTGAGGTCCTCCAGCTGCCTTGTTTTCGGTAGGAAACACGCTTTATACAGAACTACTTCATTTCTGTTTTCCCCCTTCATCTTCCTTTCCAGCTCATGCTTCACTCCACGCTCCTCCCTGGCTCTGTCCCTGTCCCCCCATCCCTCTCCGGCTTCACTCGCTCGCTCTTCCCCGCTCAGCCTTTTGTTTCCCCCTGGGGCTTCATTTAAAAGCGCTATTGATGCTGTTAGGAGCTAATATGAAGAGAGTCTCTCTCTGGCTGCCCACCGCAGATGGGGACCTCGGCTCAATCCACGTCCTGTTCTCAACTGGGGAATAACAATGAACTCCGGTGCTGTGGAGAGACGGAGAAAGAGCAGCTCTGTGCTCCGGGAGACAGCCCTGTCCCCGGGGCCAAAATAACTCCACTTGTTTTATTTATCAACTCCGGGGGGACGGGGAGTGACTGGCATACAGATGTTGCCACAGCTAGCTCTGCTGGCCTGATGTGGCTGGGGCCAGCCCCACAGCAGGGTCCCATGCAGAGGGGGGACGCTCTGGGGTGTCTGGGTCTCAGCATCCCATCCAGAGCAGGAAAAACAGCTGGAACATGTTTAAAATAAAAAGTGACATTTTGGGCTATGGGCATCCCTGGAGGTAACGATGGATGTTGCCGTCTGAGCCCCAAGCACCCTTCAGCTGCCAGCATCTGACCTGCCACGAATTTCCACCCTCCCCCGGGCTGGTACTCCAGTGATGCTCCCCCAGTGGTACCCCCAGCCCGAGAGAGCTCAGCTACCCAGCAGCTCCGGTGCTTGGAAGGGGAAAAGAAAATGAGGAAGAAAAGTCCTTCATCGTTTATGCACATACACAAAATGAAATGAAGGGCGATAGCAGCTGAGCTGATTTTTCCCCATCCCCTGCTCCCTCCCTGCCGTTACCCCCTGCACGCACACAGGCTCCCTCCCTCCCACTCTTCTCTTCCTGTGCTCCCATGAGTGAATTGGATTAGTCACCTTCTTAATTAACTGTGCTGGTGTGAGCTCTATTAGGTATTAAATGTTTGTCACAATCCAATTAAAAAAATCCATCCCAGCAGGGCAGGGGTTCGGATGTGCTGGGGATTTGCAGCCCTCACACCAGAGGCTCGGAGGTGTGAAGCCGTGTGGGACTGGGGGGGCTTGTGGGGAGTGTAAACCCCCCTCAATTCCTGGATAACCCCAGGGGCTTTTTTTGCCTTTGGGAAAGGTCATTCTCACCCTCTCAGCAAGGGGGAGACCCAAAGCTGGTGCCCTGAGGAGAGGCAAGGTTGTCCCCATGACACCTCCAAAGCATCCCCTGAGCCAACGTGAGTTGAAAATCATGATGGAGCTGGGTGAAAATCCACGATGGAACTGTGGTACATGGTAGGCTCTGACGTTGTTGGCAGCAGAGTGCCTGGCAGCATGGGTAAGGCTGAGCCAGGGTAAAACAGCCCTTTGGAGGGGGAGTTTAAGGGCTGTGTTGTTAATGTGCAGGCTGGATGCTGTCGAGAGGGAGGTGGCATCAGCATCTTCAGCATCGAAGGCAGCTTTCATTTTGAATGAACACCAGGAATGAATGAGGTTTAGCTTCCACTTTGAAACCAGCCCAGCTCCTGAGGATGGGCATGGCGCATCCTCCTGCAGTGCCCCGCTTGGTCCAACCAGTCCAGCTCCCTCTCTGGGGCATGTGCCCCATAGGAGATGTCCCAGGCTCTCCACTTTGTCGGATGCCTTCATCACTGCTCATCTCTTTTATCTTTTTCTCTGTCTTTTAGACCATTTCTGATCTGTAACAAACTTTCACCTCTCATCTTAGTTCCCTTAATAGCCTCTGCAAGAAGGACTTTATTAAAGCCTGGTGGAAACTCTAAATTCATTACAGCTCCTTATGCTCCGCCACGCAGCACTTTGCTGGCTCCCTTGGGTCAGGGCTCTGGTAGTTTATAGGCACCACACAAAGCACTTGGGATAGTTTTTCACAGCCCAAATTATTATTTATCATTTTAATGTATTTATTATTTATTTATAATTAACTATTTATTATTATAATTTAATTTGTTTTCTCCCCACACCAAATGGTGGGGCTCACTGGGCTGTGATGCTTCCCAGCAGCCTCCTGTGTGTGTTTTGCTGTAGAGGAGGTGAACCATTCACTAGATGGGTGGGTGAAGCATCATTTTGTACATTAGGTTACATGTCAGTTGGTATTTTTAGGCTAAAAAAAGCCTCTCGAGTGAACCCTACAGGTACCTGGGGGTCTCGGTGGGTACCCACAACCACATGTCTCACCCATGAGGTCTCACAGCAGCTGATGTGGTCCAGGAACAGAGACCCTGATGGGTAGCATCTTGTTGGCAGCAGAGGCAGAGAGCTTAATCTCCTTAAATTTCCCTGTATTGATTGTGGCTTTATGGCTAAATCACTCGCTGTAGTGATTCATGAGCTTCCCCATCACAAGTGCATTAGCTGCCTGCAGGACTCCAGCCTTCATGGTGGTGCCTCGCCTGCCGTCCCCATCTGTGGGGCTTGGTGGAGGAGATCTGGCAGTGCCTGAGCATCCCTGTTTTCAACATGAAATGGGAATGCTTGGGCAAGCCCAGGGAAGAGGAGTGGTACGTGATGGCTTGTGTCCAGGGACACGGGTGCAAGTGCTGATGCACTGGAGCGCTTGCCTGGGGAAGCAGCTGGAGGTGGTTTGTCACCCATGGGTGCAGCACGGAAGGGGTCAGCCCTTCAGACCCTTCTCTCAGTCTCCCAAATGGATTTATAGGTGAATTATATCATATATCTTCTTCGGGTGTCATATCTTACATCCCATACCTGCAGGAGGGGGGTCCCTTCCACCTCCACTCTAAAAGTGTCCCCAAAACATACCCTCCTCATCAGGATGGAGGGCTGGGGACGGGATGAGAGGGATCTTGAGGTGTTAGCAGTGCCTAGAGCAAAGAATATGCTGCTCTGGAGGATTTTTCTTTAAGCAATCAATGGAAATGTGTTTATCAAGTAGCCATGTTTGACCTGGACAAGTGTTTTACTGATGTAAACAAAGCTGGAAAGAGGGACAGGGGGAGGAGAGATAAGGAGGGCTGGGAGGAAAGAAACAGCCACAGAAAGGACCGGGAGGGAGGGGAGGAGGTGAAAGGGCCAGAAATAAGGAGGGATCCTGCCCTTCCCTGCCCAAGCTGCCGGAGAGCAGAAATAAGGGTACACACCCACCCCCAGCTTTGCACAGACCCCATCAGTGCTTGTCAGGGGCTGCCAGGTACCAGCAGGCAGGGTGACATCCCTGCCTGCCCCGGTGGGATGTCTCCAGCTGGTGCAGGCAACTCCTCGGGGAGCAGAAAGCAAGCGGTTTACTTAAATTAGCAGGAGTGCAGGCAGGGGAAGAAGCGAGGAGGGGAGGTTTCCATGGAAATGGGAGCTGGAAAGAGAGGTGGCGAAGGCAGAACAGGCAGCCGTGAGCCTGGGCAGAGGTGATGCTCTGCCCGCCTGCCCCTCGCTGCCTGAGGGAGGGTTTTAGGATGTTAATTGGAGCAAAAAATTAATCTCTTTGTGATGGAGATGTGCTTATGCCTGATGCTTTGATAATGTCATTCTTCTTCCTCCATAGCATCCTTTATACTAGAAGATCCTCAGGAAAGACAAGAAGCAAATGACCAGCCTCGAAATGTTGGGTTGGGAAGTGAGAGTAGGCAGTGGGTTTGGAAAAAAGAGCAGTTTCAAATGTCAGGGGAATTTGTGTGATGAGGATGTGGTTAGCGGAGGGCAGCCAGGCCAGCAGGTTAATGTGCCTACCCTTTGCAGAATGAACAGGGGGACATTTAATGACTGTAAATAGCAAGGACTTGGGTTTTACATTTGGTCTTAAAAATACCCGTTAAATTCCAGGTGAACTCTAGCTCATCCATATTTCGGTCTCAGTCCATATTTCAGCTCCTGGGTAGGAGTCTTTCGGTCCTGCTCTTTCACATCCCCTGCGGGTTCCAGAGTAACTGAAGGAGAAATCCTCCTATGGGAGGCATTCCGTGAAGCTAGTGGCAGAGGAAGTTCCAGCCAGGAAAACCGAATTTCTAACATCATGGGGGCGTTGCGCATGTGGATTCTGTGTAAGCAGCAAGATGACCATCCCGAAGAGCATCACTTGTGAGCTGGGGGAGGCGTGTGCCTCCCTTCAGCCAGGAGCGAACCTCTTCTCCTCTGCTGCAGGCTGCATAAAGCAGAGCAGAGATGGGGCCAATCGTGCCACAGAGAAGGCATCAAGAATAAGGCATTATCTTGATTTTAAATACAGCTGGAGGTGGGGATGTGCATGCCATCGCTGCATCCTACACATATGCATGTCCCTGGCAGGCTTGCTCATACCTGGGCCCTGTGCAGCCTGGTTGGGCACAGGGGGAGTTTAGCAGCCTGGTCAGCAGCCTGTGGGTGATGATCCTGTGCCTGTGCAAGCCCCATCCCAGCACCAGCAAAGTGCTCTTCTCCCAGGTTCAGCAGGATTTGAGGCAGGGTGGTGATGCCACTACCGTGTGCCGTCAGGGACCATGCTGCGGGGCGATGCCCTCCTGCCGCAGTGCTGGTCCTCACCCTCCCCAGTGCTGATTTGAAGCCATCCAGTCCTGTGCAGACCCCCACATGCCGCCACCCCGGAGAAGGGTCTGACCCACACCACCCCCCAAACCATGCCCAGATGGTGTTGGCTCAGACATCTATCTGCTCACCTAGCATATGGCCTGCAGCAGCCTGGCCACTGACAGATTTTTAATAAGCTGTTGCCTAACATGAGGCCACCGAGCACAGCAGGTTGGCACCGGTGGCTTTTATTTCTGCTTCTCCCAGGAGTCTGAGTTCCACTATGCCCAGTGCAGACGGATGTCTCATTGCATTGGGGCACATGGTCCACCTCACTCATCCAAGTGGGCCAATCCTCCATCAGCTGCGACAAGGTGGGACGGACCCCAAATTGGCTCCCAGAGGCAGAGGGAGCTGGGGCAAGCAGCACATCCCTCTGCCTGTGTCCAGGATTCCCACTCATCCTGCCTGTCCCTGCTGGGAGGATGCACATGTGGGACCTGTGGGAACCAGCATGGAGGATGCTGCTGAGATGCACTCCAGCGTGGCCTCCCCTACTCCTAAAATAAGTGTATTTGGGGAACGTCACCACAGAAACCAGCAGGAATCATCAGTCACCTGGTCAACACCAATGCTCAGAGTCCTATTAAACCGGCCACCAAGGGAATTAGAACAGATCTAAGTTTTTGGCATATAAACAGAACCATTAACCAATGCTTAGCTGGAGATGCTTTCTTCAAACCTATTTTTACTCAGGAGTATTTTTTTCCACTTGAACATCCATGCACTACCCAAACTGGGGGAAATTTGGCTTTGCTTCTAGGGAACAGGACCGGCTGAGGGATGTGGTCACACCAATGTGCTGACAGCAACCCACCTGCGTCCATAAATCACCCTCCTGGAGGGAAACTGCCTCCCTGACCCTGGGCAGTTAGTATTTGCCTCATGCCCAAATGCACCAGGGGCTTTTATACCCTCTAAGCTTTTATCCTCTCTTGTTATCCCCTTCGGTGTCTGATCCTCTTTTGAATCCCACTAAGCCACTGACGTGGTTGTACTCAAACCCTGACAGCCATCCAGGGATAATTCCTGCATCTGAGGGTGGGATGCTTCAGGATGCTCTGGACCAAAATCAGAGCAGACTCAGGAGGGACCACTGGGCACCCTCAGCAAGCTAAAAATTAAATTGGAATGAAAAATAAGCTTTTTAAGGGGGGTTCTTCCCAAATCCTGTAGAAAGCTACAGAAGTAGATTCCCTGCCACTTTACCTTGATAAAAGCATTCACTCCAAATGAGATCGGAGGCACAAATGCAGTTAACTGCTGGCTCGGGCTCCGCTTCTGATTTGCAGGGATCCCTAGGGCTCCGTGTGTCATTGCGCATGGGACACCCCAGTTACATCTCTAGTGCTGAGTTGTCCGTAGCGAGGGAGCTTCTTGTCTTGCTGCATCACCTACAGAGGGCAAAGCTCTCATCTCTTTGCTCTCCTAGGGAGCTGCAGCTGCCCCAGCCCTGGGCTCAGCCTGGCTGAGGTGTTGCAAACTTGTGACACCTGTGGGTATCACCAGCCCTTCACAGACCATCTTCTCCAGGGAGCTGCATCCATTCTCCTCCCTTCCTTTTTCCCTCGCTGTCACTTGGACAAAAATGTTTTAATGTAAAGGGGGGGGGTCGGGACGACGACCCCTTCCATTTATGCCCTGCCATTTATTGCACTTGGGACAAGCCCAAAGGGCGTGAGCCCAGAGCCAGATCTCCAGCTCCTGGCTTCCAGTGGGAGCTGGTCCCAGTAAATAGCTCCTGCTCCCATCAGGAGAAGCTTTAACTGCTGGGGTGGAGGCAGCCTGTCAGCTGCCCACATACTCCCATGCCACATGCAGTCCCCAAGATGGCCACGCTGGTACCCTGTGGTGTCCCAAGCTCATGGCTGCAAGTGCCTCCCCACTACATCACAGGCCAGGAGCATTAATCACCCCTCATTACTTTGTAACTACCCAGTAATTATGATATTCTCATTCTCCTGCTTGCCTCCCTGCCTCCCGCATCTTCCTCCCAGTTAGGGGCGCCTCTTTATTATCCCTAGTGATGGCGTTGCTGCTGAATGCCAAAATCTCCATTTCCCTGTCATTTGCACTGCGGCAGAGCAGACAGAGCTAAAGCCACCCTGACTTTGTGACTGTGGGGCTTGTTACTTGCTAATTATCCTCTAGGCTTATCAGCATGATGGAGGAAAAAGAAGATGTCCCCGGGTTTGCCATGGGGACCACAGGGGACAAAGGTCTGTGCTGATCCCATCCCAAATTGCACATGTGGGCAGGGGACAGGCAGCCTTTGCTGGCAGGAGAGCAGCAGGGAGCACAACAGCATGGCTGAGACCTTCCAAAATCATTCCACCCTACAAGGGCCCCTTGCTTATAGGGGTGCACAAGGTGCATCAGAGCCGCCCCCACAGCCAGGAGAAGGTTTATCCAGGGCAGCTGCACGGGTTTCTCCGGTTGCTGTAGCAAATGGGAAAACAAAGTGCCAAAGCGAAGACTTTCACATTTTAGTCTATTTAGGGAATTCCTTGTTCTGTTTATTCCTCACCCTGCTTAGGGAAACTGAGGCACAGGCAACAAGCCAGGGGCTTTGGCTGCAGGGATGTGCCACCATCCCAGCACAAGGCAGGGATGGGCCGCATCCTGCTATCCCCCGCCCAGGGGTGGGAGTATGTGCATGGGCTGCTCCCTTGTCCCCATCCTGCTGTGATCCAGGTGCCCATCATTCTGCACATCCTCTGCAACGTGGGATTTGGAGAGACATCCCCAAGGTGACTGCAGGAGAGTAGTGGCACTCCTGATCTGATTGCAAGAGCCAGTGTATCCCTTTACAGAGCGGGAATTGCTCAGAATTGCTGGGAATTGCTTCCTGGGCAGCGAGGCCTTGCATGGTCCCACTGTACCTCGCCAGTGGGAGGCAAGATTATGGCTAGGCAAGCTGGGTTGGCAGGGATGGTGAAATTAATGGAGTCTGGGAAAGAGGTAGCTTGTGTCAGATGCTTCTTGAGCCTTTTTAATAGCAAAAAAATAAAAGGCAGCCTCCCAGGATAGAAAATAAATGGCAAAGTCCATCGAAAGTGTCTGTGATGTTCTGTTTGGCAGACCCACCCTTGGGTCACTGCTGATCCCACTGGGCAAGAGACCCCTCTGCAGGGGAATGGATCTAGCTGAGGTGTGAGGTGGAGGGAGGTGGGAGGAAACAGAGAGGGGGAAACCCCCAGCAATGATTATCACAAGGAGGAACTGGAGGCAAACTGCCAATCCAGCTGTTGAACTCTCCCAAAAAGGTGCCTGTGAGGGGATCTGGATGCTCCACCTCCCAAAATCCCTTTCAGGGCTGCAAACAGCTCCATCACACCAGGGATGTGGGTGATGCCTGCGGGGCTGTGACTAACCACTGGACCTTTTTATTGCCACCTTAATGGCCAAGATGGAAGAGCCAGGGAATTTTTATGCTAAAAAAAAGGGTTTTTTTGATGTTTGAGGTGTGCTGTTCCCAGCACAGGGACTAGGTTGGGAGCACTGGGTTTGGGATAGGGCAGTGAGGGGAAAAGGAACCCCAGAAATTTCCCTTATTTAACCCCAACGATGTGAGAGGTTTCGGTTTGCTCAGCACAGGTGCAGGTTTTTGGCTGAGTTGTCAACACGTGGCTGGCAGAGGGCCAGTCCCTGAAGCAGCAGCTTTGGGTTTTAGCCTTTCCCTGGGGTGAGCACAGCCAGCGTCAGCACTTTAAAAAAAAAAATGATGCAATGGAGACGTGAATCAGCAAAAGGAAAATTCCCACACTCTGGGGAAGGAGAGGAGGCGTAAAAATTACAGGCAGGGCTGTGCTGGACTCTGTGAAGCAACTTTGTGGAATGCAGAGTGATGACGTAGGAATAGGCAGTCCAAGGAAAGGCATGGAGCTCTGGTGCCGAAGCAGCAAGCAGGGTGGAGCAACAGGGCAATGTATTGAGGATGTTCAGCTGATGGTCCTCCTGACTTAAATTTTGACTGCTGGGAAGCCTGGTAAAGCTGACTCGGGTACCAATCTCACAGCATCGTTGAAATGTGAGCTTTCTCCCCAAATGACTGTCCTCTGTCGGGTACCCGGGTCCCAAGCATCCCAGGGTGAAGGGATGCAGGATGTTGGGTACCCCTGCACATGTTCACCAGCTGCAGGTTTCGTGATGCCCACGTGCAGGGCAAGGCCTAACCCCAAAAATGGGTCAAAGAGTGTGTCAGGTAGGGAAAGCATCCCCAGGGTGGGATGTTGAGCTCCTGCACCTCATGGTCCTGTGTTGAAGGGTCTTCTTCCACCACGCTTTGCTGTGTGGAGGAGCTAGAACTAAGCATGGCTTAGGAGAGAGGGCACAGATATGGGGCCGTATGCACCCGAGATAAGCAGTGCGGAGGCCATAAACAAGACTGATGTATGGATTAAAGAGACAGAGGAAAGAGGGGCAAAGGTTAAGAATATAAATAGGTAAAGCTCTAACCAGGAGTGCAAGGTAGAGGCTGGGTGAATAAAGCAGGGACTGAGTGGCCGAAGGGCTAGATAAACGTGCAAGGGATGGGGGAATTGAGAGAAAAGCAAGGTGGAGAGATAAGCAGCAAGATGAGAGCAGTACTGGAGAGCTGGGGGTTAGGGAGAGCTGGCGGCATGGGGCAGAGGGATAGGGATGTGGTAACCACTGTGCCGGGGCACTTGGCACCCCCAGAGGAGAAAGAAATGCAATCAAAACCAGCATCTCCCAAATGCAGCTCATCTCAATTCCTCTGCCAAGCACCAAGTTACTTTCTATGGCTTCCTGTTTTCCCAGCTATCTGCTCAGACATTAATTTTATGGCCTCAGTCAAAAGAACTATTCAAATCAAAGTGGGTGGCACCTTGGTGCTAATTCCCGGCAGCAGCCAGGCACCGTAAACCAGCACCAAGCTGCTTTCCTGTGACCCTTAATGAGCCCCCAACCCGGCTGCGCTATTAATTGCCTCACCTTGCACCCCAAAAGGATACTCCAAAATATATATGCATACATGCATAGCATGCACGCTGCTCCTATTAACACTCATAGTGGTGTTTTCTGCTGGTTTTATGGTGCCACTGCTTTGAGGAAGATGCAGGGATGTCCCAGTGTTGGAAAGCTGGAGGGGGCAGAGCAAAAAGCAGAAAATCTTGCCCATACGTGTAAGCATTTTTGACAGCTATACATCTCATGGAGGGACAAGTCTCCCCTTAAAAGGATTAAATGATCTTTTTTATGGCATGGCTCTAAAAATGAGCTGGGGTGGAGAAAAAGCCCCCCCAGTGATGCTTCACTCTCTGCTGCAGCCATCGGGTCCCCGTGTATCCCATGGGGTTGGATGCTAATGGGGACAGGGGACAGTCATCTTTTCCTGAGGGCTGGACCCAGCAGAGATGCTTGCACCCTGGGGCACCTCCCCCCAGCAGTCATGCTCTCCTCATCATTGGAGACAAGTTTTTACAATTGCTTGGACAGAGAGTAGGTTTTACAACAGTTTTTACGACTTCTAGAAGCGCCGAGTTGCAGTTTTGGTGTCTCAAAATGGGCTGTTGTTAAAGTGTCATTATGGCAGGTCCCTTTGATTGTCAATTGTTCTTCTTTATTATATCAAAGGCACTCAGCAAGAGCCAAAAAATAAAATAATCGAGGTGATTTACTCCTCTTTGTAATTAGAGTTAGTAATTAGACTCTCCTTTGTGATGTGGTGGGTTTGTGTCCAAGAAGTGTTGGCAACATGGATTTTTCAGCAGCCCTACCCCAAGACCCAAAACTTTCTGTCTTATTCGTGTTGGGGGGGACACACCATGAGGACACCACAGCAGTGTCACCAGCATAGCTTCAGTGGAGGATGGATCCCGCAGCCCCTTGTATTTTGGGACCCTTCTCTTTCATGAGTCCAGCTCCGGGACAGCCATCCATGTCTGGGATTCCTCTTGTTCAGCCCCAAGACGGGG
The DNA here is from genome assembly GCF_964199755.1 of Larus michahellis. NCBI lineage: Eukaryota > Metazoa > Chordata > Aves > Charadriiformes > Laridae > Larus > Larus michahellis. The sequence goes on along the minus strand of NC_133903.1, from coordinate 22,601,346 downwards.
AGGACCTAGGAGCATCTGCTGATGAGCCCCAACAATTGCTACACAATTATTGGGAAAATGAGTGAGAAAATGGAAACAACTGAAATATAAGTAGCATGAGAAGGAATATTTGAGGCCTTTCCATTACTTGGAGGCTTTCCTTGGGAGCTTGCTCCAACAGGGAAGGAGGGTGCCTGTACAGACTACCAAATGCAGGGTTTTCCTGCTGTTTCCCTCTCCTTGGTGCTTGCCAGTGATGCTGTTGGACATGTTTTCTCTGGAAACACTCTAGGATGGTGTTTCCTCCATGAAAAAAAACATCTCCCATTGGCTTTCAATACTCAAGGATGGTCCCATTGGGACAGATTTATCCGGTCGAAGCTCCAGATCTGTGACTTTGCACTTTCCTTCAGGGTCTGCCAGGCTTCCTAAAAATAAAACAAAAATGAGAGAGAGATGTCAAAAACTCACTTTTGCTGATTCCAGCACTTCGAAAAATGGGTCTGTTCAAGAGGCGAAGGACTGGGTAGATCATTTCGGTTATTTTAATTAATCCATATCAGCATTCTCTTTATGCTTTGTGACCCTTACACCTGGTCCTGCCACCTCTCCGTGGGGTGACCGTCATCAAGTCCCTCCATCCCATCCATCCCATCCCATCACAGGTCCCCATCACCTGTTTCATCCTCAGGCTGTGGTGACTTAGGGTCTTTTTGCTCCTGGGTCTTATAGGGTTTATTATTATTTTTAATTTGGCCTTGAACTGGAAAGGAGACATGATGTTTTGGGAATTGTTTTCCGTTTGGTTTAATTCATTTTTAATCAGCTGATGGTAATGATTTGATACAGACAATTTTCCCCAACTGAGGTTAATCAGAATGGAGCAAGCCTTTCACTTGGCGTTATTTAGAGAGGCATTTTACAGAAATACTGTTAGAGAGGTTATTTAACCATATATTTGTTTTCATTGTGTACACAGCTTTTTCATGGGCTTCCCGACATTTAGTGCTGGGAGATTTTGTTTATTTTTGTCATTTAGAGGGAATTCAGGCCTGCCAAAGCGCCCGGGATGTATGGCCCCAGAGGCTGCAGTAATCTGTTCAGACCATCTGGTCTCCAGCTCCTGGAGCAGCCCTGGAGGGGGCCAGAAAGTTTTAACAGGCCCCATCCCCATCAGCCTGGAAAGCTGGGATTTTTTAGAGATACAGTGATGGAGAGATATCCTGATGGGGATGTGCCGGCTCCTGTTGGTCCCTGCAATGTAACGCTGCTCCTAGTGCAGCATCTCCCCAGTGCGAGCAAGGTTTAGTCCCTGGGGTGCTGAATTTTGCTCTGGTGGGTTGGTGATGGACTGGGGGCAAAATTAGACCAGGAGATGGTACCAGCCCCACGAAACCTGAAATTTATACCATGACACAGCTGAATGGTCCAGCAGCCAAGCTCCAGAGCAAAGCTTTCCAGCTGTCAGGGAGCAGCAAGCATCCATGCTGCCTCGAAAAACACCCTTCCTGGGGCAGCAGGGAGAAAACCCAAGCCCTAGATAGCAGCTGAGCTCTTGCAAATATTAATTTACTCCTACAGGTAGGACTGTAGATGGGTATTTCTAGGCCAGGCACACGCAGAAACCAGCATGCCAGCAAAGCCCTTGGGGCCAATGCTTTGCAAGGAAACACTATCGGCAGCGGTTCTCGACCTGTCGGAGATGCTCAGGGACAGGAGAGTCCCCCAGCGTGGGCGGTGCCTGCATGGGGCTGTGCTCGCTTTTGTTTTCTTCTTGTTGCAAGGAGTAAAACATCTGTCTGGGGATGGTAAATTATCCCCTTGGCTGGTGTATAGCTAATGTAATTAAGCTACGTTTAAAGACTCCCCAAGGTGCTCGCTCCTCAGCCTGGTGGTTTGCAGAATGTTCGCTCCTAACCGCAGCTCGCCCAGCCCAGTGCATCGCTGTTGGGGTAGCAGCATCCCCGGCTGCTGTTTGCAATGGAAAGGGGGTGATAAAAGCCATTCTGCCCTGTCCAGCTCCCAGCCAGGACATGATGGATTCTTTTCAGTCCACAGTTGTCAGTGCATAGTGGAAAATTGCCCACCGTTAGGGAATGCGGGCTACCAGGCAGCAGGGTCTCTGTGGAAAATGGGGCCACCCCAGTTCAACTCCAGAATTATTTACTGACCTAACCAAAAATTTCCAGCACCTTGAAATCGACAAAAACCTCCGTGCTCTACCACATATCGCAATTATGTGTTTTACATCAGGGAGACTTGTGTTTCCTTTTAATTTATAAGAACTCCCAGGTGTTCTGGCTCCAGCTGCTCAGTGAGCAGCCTGGGCACACAAAACCTCTAGCAAGGGCTTACTGGGGGTGTTATTTTAATCCCGAAGGTGTTTGACACCACACTGCCCACTTCCTGCCAGCTCCTTGCTTTTCTTTAGTAAAAAACCCAAGGTATTTGTTTGAGCTGGCAGCAGGTCGTGGCAGCAAGGCAGCTCTCTGGCTGCTTGCTTGAGCAATCCCGGTTTATGCTTTTTTAGAGGCAACCTGTGGCTATAGACTAAAACCAAAGCCAGGATAGCAAGTCTCCATCCTGCTGCTGCTTTAAATGCATCTGTCTGTACCTTCCCAATTCTTCAGTCAAGTCCTTCCCCTTGACCCCAAAAGAGCTTCAGTGCCCTGCCATCCTGTTTTATATTCAGCCTTCCCCATGTGATTACCGAGGTGTGGACAGGGCATCACTGGGTGCTTAAGTGCTCTCCCAAAATCCCCATGGGAAATGGCATGGCCAAACAAGAATGCCAGCTGTCCCCATAGCCCTCAGGGAAGGCACTGCCCTGTGGTTTGCACCAAGCTCAGCTCCACCATGTGCCTTTACAAGCAGGGAAGCAAAGAAATAATAGGAGAGGGATGCTAACGGCTTTGCCTCCCTCTCTCTGGTCTGCTTTAACCACCCAGAATCAGGAAAATCTCCCCCAAAATCTGCAGTGTGGCCCTGGGAGCTGGTATCTGCCCTGTGCACAGCACGGCTGGATTGGCAGCTCGCTCCCCCTCTGTTAGCTTTTAATCAGCTTTCCCCTCCCAGCGCTCCTCAGTGGCATCTTGGGGGGGTTGCAGTAGCACAGTGTCACCCCCCTTACCCCTTTACATCTTTTATTATTCCCTCTGAGCTGTATTCCCTCTTAGCATTGCTAAACCAAACAGAGCACAAAATCTGATAAGTACAAGGTAGCGTTTTTTTCCCTCTGCAGGATACATTATTTACAAAGCTTATCGATCATGGGAAATAACCCAAGGGCATTCAAACATGAGCTACATCCTCTCTTACACCAAAGATGTTAATTACCTGCAAGCTGTTACCGGCTCATCCACTGCTGAGCATCGCCTGCAGACTGATACGTTTCTGGGATGCGAGAAAATATCACTCATGAGCTGTTGCATCGCACTCTTTCCAACTGCCTCCTGGAGCTGCTGGGAATGGGCATCACTCTCGCTTTAAACCCCATGTGCTGCATCGGTCAGCCAAATTTACCTCTCTTAGTGCCCAGCCATTGCTCCCGCTCTGTCTTTCCCTAACGCTGTAAAGAGCTCTGTAGTACCTTCTTTAGTATATCCCTGCCTTGACAGTTCTTATAGGAAGTCATGAAGTCACCTCTCAATCTTCATGATAAACTAAGCAGACCAGGCTCTCTAAATCTGTCAGTTTCCCCATCCTTGGGGAGTGCTGCAACTCCCTCTGTAACCACTCCAATCTCTCAGTGTCCTCTCGAGGAGCATGGACACACCAGACCCACTGGCACAGTGCTTGTCCTCGGATGCGTCAGTGCTCTACAGGGGATAAAATTGTATCCTACTGCTCCATGGCACCCTAAATTATACCCTGCTATCCTAAATGATATCCTGCTCCTCCATGGTACCCTAAATGAGACCATGGTCCTCTGTGGTACCCTAAATAGTGCCCTGCTCCTCCATGTGTGCACTGAGGCTATCCCTGCCCTTTTATCACCACATAGCTCTGTTGCTGCCCCAGGGATGGAAGAGCCCATCTCAGCCTCAGTTTTAGACGCACAGTTTGTATCTTTAGTCCATGATATCTCATGCACAGAGGAAGGGCTGTGATTAGCCAATAAGATGTGGTCTACGATGCCCTGAGCATGCTGGATGAGCCAGGCAGGTTCCTTCAGGAACCACACTGTATCTTGCATGACTTCCATCACATTGGGAGCGATGCAATGTTGCCAGACCCCAATAGCCACGGAGCGGGGGGTGCAGCGCTGGTGCAAACCACCCTATGCTGGCCCAGAGGCTTTCTCCCTCCTCTTTGTGCTGATGAAAGAGCTGCCAAACACCACTCCTGAGTTCCTCATGGTGGCTTCTGGAAGATGAAAGTGTTTTGGGGGGAGTACAGGCAGGTTTGGCAGCACAGCTGAAACCTTAACACAGCAGACAAGGGGAGAGCAATAGCAACGGGATGTGGTACTCAGGGCTGGACCACGAGAATTTATGAAAGTTGGTACCTTTGCAACAAAACCACTTCTTCCACTAGTATCACACAGATATTCTTTTTATTGAAAAGAATAAATGCTCCCTAGAGCTGTTGTCCAGGAAATTCAGAGAGGGTCAGAGATGATGCTCCATGCATACAGGAGGAGAAGAGGCACCACCACCTGGAGGAGGTGGTCGTGCCCATCAGGGAAGCTGCAACAGAGATGAGGTGAGCGATAACAGAGAGATAACATCAGTAATTAGGGCTGCGACAGAGATTAAATGCTAGAATTGTAATGGAGGACAGCAATGGAGTGAAGGTACCTGCCCAGGGTTGGTTGGTGCAAATCAGTGTACTATCACTGATTTGAGTCTCAGCTCACACCCCAGTACCCATTCCAACTATGATACGTCAGGGAAAGGAGAATGGCTGATAAAGGAAGCAATAACAGCAAAAGGCTATAAAACCGTAATGAAAAATAATTAAAATATGACTATTGGTATGGGGATAATTACGAATGCAGGGAAGGTGGCCATAACTACGCTAGATGATGAAGGCAACGAGTAGCACCGAGCGAGAAAGGCATGCTTCTGGTGATGGGGCTGATGGAGACACCGACTTGTCTGGATGGAGATGCAGATCTCAAAATTGTAATGGGAATAGTTGTGACTGTAATGGGGTGGTAATAAAGTTAATGGAATCGTAATTGAGGAGGGGATGGCTGTAAAGGGGGAGGTGCGGATAACAGCCTTATAAAGGAGATGATAAGAAAGATAATGGATGGTAATGGAGTTGTTGTTAAAGGTAATGGAGTTATAATGAGGTGATGACTGCGGCAGGTAGAAGGGATGGTTGGTTTAATGAGGACTGTGATGCAGAGAGGACTCTATTTCTAATTCATCATGACAGGCAGTGCTGGAGGTGACCATGAGGCTAATATGTCAATCGTTAAGGGGTCAATCGTTAAGACAAATGCAGCCACACAATGAGCATGGCAGGACTGCAGTCCCTGGAGATGCAAGGTGGAGGTGCAGATCCTGGGGAGGGGGGGATGCTGTGCTGCAGCACGAGGTACAAGGCAGAGGAGACCATAAAAAGCATTGTGACAAATGACCTGTGCAAGTCCTGCGAGGTTTGCTTTAGGGCAGGGCTGCCCAGGAGACAGAGATGGGGCAGGGGAAAGCAGCTGGTGCTGGCCACATGCCCCCAGTGATGGCAGCAGATGGGCAGAGATGATGGTGATGGGGACCAGCTGATGAGAATGGGGGGAATTAGCAAAGGCAGCACTGGTCTGTGCAGCATTGGGACAGAGACACAAGCGAGCACATCAGCTTGCACTACCACAGGGGGACAATTCAGAAAGCACCTGTTGTCATCATGTACCGAGGTCTAATTTTCTCTCTTGTGCAATGCATCTGTGCTCTTCACCTCCCCCTGAAGCTCAGCCCAAGGTCCCCAACCCTTCCTGCAGAGCAGGTCACCCTCCTACAGCTGCTTACCACACAACACCAGCCAAGCCCTCGCCCGCCTGCCACTGCTCCCCTATCCACAAACCCAGTTATCCTGGCAGAGGGGAAGGTTAAATTGCCATTTCACATGACTTGTTCTGGACAAACCCGTGTTGGTTGTTACTTTCTAACCTCATTAACCTCCAGGTTCTTACAAATTAATTGCTTAATAACTACTTCTTGCATCATGCCCTGTGTTGAAGTCTCCAACTCCTGGGGTTGCCCCGCTGCGGCTCTCAGCCTGCTCTGGGCTCCTGCAGCTCTTGGAGAAACCCTGAACACTTCCAAGGTTGGGTTAGTATGCCCAGGAGTGATTTCGGCAGTGGGCTCCACTATTTTGTGACTTATTTCCTGAAATTACCCTTCTACTTTTTTCAGCCAGTTCTGCTCTATTAGCCCAAACCAAGTGCAAAATAAGCACCTTCTCCAGTAGCTTTTGCCATCATTGGAAATGAGTTGTTGTGCTAATGCACACAGAGAACTGAATGGCTCTGTCCTGCTGTATCGCTCTCCCAAGAGCTGTTGGCATGCTTTAGGACACTGTTACCACCATGTTGTACCATGTGGAGGTAGCCTGGACTTGAAGAGCCCCTCACACACTCTCACCCTCTTCTCATAACTCATGAGGTCTGTCCCACCACAGTTTCACTCCTCTTAATTCACCCATGTTGAAGTAGCCTGTTCCCAGCCTCTTGTTAACCTCCAGGACAAGTATGCACAGCTCTTGGTGCACTCCTTTCCTTCATTGCCAGCTTGCTCTTCCCCAGCAAGCCACGCTGGGTCCTATTTATCTCACCAAGTCCATGTAATGCTACTTAAGCCCTAGTCTAAGCAAGGTACAAAGATCATCAGCCCTTTTATTTGCCATGATCAGCCACAGGTGTACAGACATATTCACCCTGTTATTTGCTTTCTCATCCCTTTTCTGATCTTACTGCCTATTTTTTTCCTGCCATTTGTTGGCGTTTCTTCTGTTCCTTCTGATATGTGGCACCCCCTCACTTTGATGACAAGCTGGCATGACCAGGTGCCTTTTCCTTATTAAGGAGATCCCAACCTCAAGGCCTCCCCATACATGTCAAGGGCCTCTGGTTCTGCTGATCCCCAACTCAATGGCAGATGAGAGCATTTCTCAACTCCTCACCCAAAAGCCACCAAGACGGTGAGCATGTCTTCACCCGCCACCTCTCAGCTCGTTTCACCCATAGATCCCTAGAACCTTTGCAATTCTGCCCCTGCTTTCAGGACACAGGTTATAATGGGTTTAAAGTACAATCTGCACATGCCCGAGAAGAAGGGGAGAAGTGTCCTTCAGATGCTCAAGCGCATGTGAAATAAACAGAAAAGCTAACAACAACAAAAATATTTAGAGTAAAAAAAAAACTGGAAAATGAAGAATGCAGGGGACGATTGCACCAGCCTCAGAGATAACCTAGTGACATTTTTTTCGATCACCAAAAGTCCATTTTCACTCACAGATGGGACTTAATCACTTTCCCAACAGAAAACCGTGAAGTCACAATAACCTAACCCACCAAAGGATAAAGCAATTGAAAGCTCTTTCTTACCTGGACGGTCAGCAAATCAACCTCTGCTAGATACAGGGGGGGAAAAAATACACTACGACAAGTCTCCCAAAGGGAAAACAGGGAAGGAGGGTGAAGGATAGGAGGGGAAATTGGAAGAGAAACTTGGCCCAACTTCAGGATGAACTTGTGCACAGAGCCCTTAATGACTAACCAGCCGCGGCTGCCTGGGGAAGTTGTTAGAAAAACCTCCCATTTTTGTCATCACCAGAGTCTCCAGCCCTGATAAACAATGAGTTGGAAAATAGGTGAGAACTGTCACGTAATTGAAACCAAGGAAGGCAATAGAGCCTTGAAGAGAAACTCTAACAGTAGGTTTTCACATGCCATTGCTTGGGAGGTTTGTACTGGGAAGATGTGCCTCATCTCTAGTAAAGCTGGCCAGGAAGCTCAGGAGGGGTTTGCATGAGGATTTCACTGGCTTAGGGTATTTGCTGGTCATTTTGAAATAGAGCTGCTTACAGCTGCCTGATGTAGGAGGAAAACCTGAAAAAAGCCAGAGCAGAGGAAAAATATGCAAAACCCATGCTAGTGCATGGGAAGGCACCAGCGACACTGAGCTGGAAAGGATCAATGCCTTGTCTACCAGCCTTAATATAAAGCATTTAAGCCATTTGGAGCCTGCTTTTCTGCAGAGCCCTCTGCTCAAACAGTCTTTAAGTGCTGCAACAATATTATCCACACTGAGAAACGCCTAGGGTTGAGGTCTCCCCCCAGTCCAGGCCCCCATGTTTGCAGATGAGTGGCTGTGATTTCCTCTGGGGATGGCAAGATAGAGACAAAGAACAAAAGTAAACGCTGAGGGGAAAAAAAAAAAAAGGAGCTGATGATGCTGGCTGCCAGAGAGAAATTTAGAACAGGACTTCCTTTCCTAGTTAAGGGAAACCCCACGGAGTAAGAGCTGAACTCTCCTTTTGCTCTCTGACACCTGCTTTTCACTAAGTTCCCAGTCTGACATCTTCAAAGCCTCTGGGCATCAGGCAAAGCCCCTCCAGGCTCCATGGTAACTCAGGTGACTTTGGCCAGGGGGACAAATTTGAGTGCTGGGGTGAGCCCTGCAGCAAGGCTTGATGCTATGGGTCAAGGTGATGCGCTGGGACCCAGAGGCACCACCATTTCTGCAGCTCCTGTTGCTGATAGCATCATCTGCATCCTCACACCTCATCACAGGGACACATCCTGCCACCATCAAGGGATTAATCAGCCTTGAGATACAGTGGGATGGTAGAAAACCAGTAATGGGTGATCCCCCAAGGAGCTGGCTACAGCCACAGCTGACTGTCCCAAGCTTACACAGATTACACTAGAATGGAAAGGAATGGCAAAAATAATAAAAATAATTTTAAAAGAAAATATAAGATCAACTATTTCAGGCATTGTGTGCTTGCTCTGATTGTGCCGTGTGCTCAGCAAGCAGCCTTACCTCATGTAAGTCCACCCACCCAGGCAAGCAGCCCTGCTGCCGAAGGGAAAAGCCCACACGTGCACCACATGCCCTGTTGCATCTCTGCCCAGGCTTGTGAGTGTATCAGCATCTGGGCATAGCCCCAGAACACTTCTGAAATAGCTAGAGAGAGTAGAAAATAAAAAGGGAGACAAAAATCCCCGTTACACAAGAGAAGAAATGGTGTTATTTTGGCCTTTGTAGATGCCCAGTTGTCAGTGTACATGGCACAAGCTCCCTGAGAAATTGTACCCTGTGGGAAAATCCTACAGGATGCAATAGCAATGCAGCTAACGGAGTTACACTGAAACCTGCAGGATTTAACAGCTCAGGATACTCTTTCTAATAGTGGTTTTATACCATCCAACTTGGGGTGGGGAGAAGGGTTGTATGGCAGGGATAATTATTCTTGCCCTTTCATAGAGCACGATCCACAGAAACCTGAGAGAGATGTTTTCTATTAATCTTTGTATTGCTTTCAAGGGGGTAAAAACGCCAGGAGATGTAATGCAAGTTATGTTTCCCCAAAGTTATAGTTTCTCTTTAATTCTTAGTTTAAGTCTTGCAAGGATTTTTAGAGTTGGACTCTACACTCCTGGCATCCATGGTTGTTTAGTTTGGAATTAAATTTAGGTTATGTCACAGCCAAGGAGCAGGAGCTCATAGGTTTCCCTGTGACCCAGCTTTGGGCTGAACCGAAATGTGCAGGTTCCAGTCCAGGGTTTGCCAGACAAACTAACAGAGTGGGGTTTTATGGCCATTGCTGTGGTGTCCAAGTAGTGAGAGATCTCGACTGGGTGTTTTAATACAAAGTGTCATAAGCAGTTGGTGAAAATCAATTGGCATCCATGTCAAAATTTGGAGTCAAACCATCTCCTACGGGAACAAGCTGCTGCAAGCCCTGGTGCGCCTTTCCCCCCCACCTTCAGATACAACTGTGCCAAAGCCATCAGTGACAATGTTGCCTCCCCGCCAATTTGTTGTTGGTGGTGTAGAAATTAAAGATTTGTTCTTTCGATCTGGAGGAGGTAGCTCACCAACAGGAGTTTCCATGATGGGCATTGCTCAGTCTGTACGTGCATGAATGTGTGTGTTCAGTCTTCGCCCAGGACATAAGTTTTCACTTCATCTGTGCATCCAAAATGTTGAAGTTTGATTTCTTGTGAACTCTTGTGCCATTCAGAGATATGGGATCTGCCTGGGAGAGCTGGGGTGAGGTGCTTAAAGGAGGAAGAGGAAAAGGGAGGCTCCTCTGATCCAAAGGAGTCATCCTGCAGAGATGGGGCTGCCTTGTCCAGGTTCTGCAGCATCACAGGTCCCCTCATGGGGGGTGGCATGGTGGCAGATGTAGGGGCAAGGACACTTGTCTGTTGTGTTTGACATCTCTTACTTGAAGCTGCTCAGTCAGATTAAAGCTGAGCACACACACACACCCTGCCAGGGGATGCTCCTTTGTAGCCTCATCACTTAGGAACATAAAACAGATGCCACAGCAAGGTCCTGGGGACTTGACACCAACACCATGACCATCCTGCAGCACCAAGCACCCTGCCCACAACTGGTGTGAGCAGGGTGGGCACACCACAGAAGCTGGTTTTGTTGCAGTCGAGACATCCTTGCTGCCCTTGGCCACCTCTGCCTTCAGGGAGCATGATTTTCCCCACCTGAATGGTGCAGAGCACCAGTGAGACACAGGGGTTACATAGCACCCATCGCTGCCAGGAGGAACCCTACGTGCAGCTGGGGGAAGAAGTTGTCTTCTACAAACACTGCTTTAGAGCCTAGGACCATGACATCGTCTCCCACAGCAGACTGAAACACCAGGACAGAGCAGCCTTGGATTCATGAGATGTTTCACCTGGGCATCAGCCCAGTCTGAGTCAGTTTCTTCAGGCAAGCAGCAGCAGCTCTGACATTGCACTGTCAGGGTTCAGTCTAAAAATGAAATTAGAAAGAAAAAAAAAATAAGGATATTCTCAGCCCCAACCACGTCCCAGAGCCTCCTGGAGGATGCAGCTATCTCTTCTCCCCTCAATCGCAAAATTCAGGAGACTGGGAATGCAACTCTGGATTGAACATGCTGGGCATGCAGCAACATCAGCTGCCTCCCACGGAAGACCGGGAGCTCCCCACGATGCTGTCTCAAAGCATCCAAAAGACCAGGTAACCCGTGCACAGGGCTGCAACTGCCATGCTGTAAATCCTCACCCACATCCCTGCTTTCATGTCACCTGCTGCCTCCTTCACAGGCTTGGCCATGCTTTCTGGAGCAGTACATTTGGGCAATTTAATCTTCCCCTGGCAAGATCAGCTCATGGGCAGCAGCTGGCCCTCTGCAAAAGTCACTCTGCTTTCTTGGCATCAGCCTTCCAGCCAGATTCAGCAGCAGGACACCGAGACCTACAAAAATCCCATCTTTGCAGCAGTTTCTGCTCCCCCCACCTCCCCCCCGTGTCCCCCCCCACCTTAGACAGTGTAAGGTTACTTGGAAAACAAGTTATCCTGAAACACTGTTTGAGAGATTTCCTTACAACCAAACATTCAGGCTTGTGGGACATTTTCCAACTACAACCATACAAAGTTAACTTCACCCAGGTTTGCAAGCTGATTTGATATGCCCCAGTTTGCCTTTGCCAACCAGCACATTACTCCGGCAGCCAGACCCAAACCAAAGCCAGGAGCTGGAGAAGCGCCCGCGAGATGCTCCCCTGCCCTCTACACAGCTCGCGAGCAGATTTGCTCCCTCTCTGTCTTACCCTGTCCTAGGTCCCGTTTTTGCAATATCAGATGGTCTCTTACAGCAGCCACAGTACTGCCTCCCAGCCCCAGGAAGCAAGGACTTCCACAACCAACACACTTCTATGGTTATTTAAGATTTTATTTAAGCTCCTGCTGTCACAGCAAGTATATATAAAAAAATAATATATATTTTAACATGCCAAGGAAGGACAATATGAAATGCAGGCGAGTTTCCATCAGCTATCCCCAAAAACTGCCATGCTAACAAGAACATAACTACAGACCTGAAGCAGACAGCCAGAGGTGTGCGAGCACAGTGGAGCCACTGGATAAGCATCAGATGAACAGATCCTATCAGCATCCGCACTTTTTACTTAAGTATTTCAGGCTTCCCAAACTAGCAAAGACAATTCTTTTTAAACCCAGCTCAACATGAACTCGCATTTTCTTATGGTGGCAAGTGCCCGCTAAGACCACGAGCGGGTCTGCCACGGGATGGATGGACCCACTATGGTGCACCAGTGGCGATGGTCCAATGTTGAAGCATTTCCAGGGCTGGGTAACAAGCCATCATCTCTCCCGTATCTCTGAAGCCTGTATGCGCTTCACGCAGCCATAAATCAATTTCCAGGCTTTTTCAGAAGTGGATTCATAACACAGAAGCCTCAGGTCACACTTATTCGAGTGTTCCACAGGAATTCAAAGGTCACTGAAGTGCTTTCTGAAAGATATTACTTAAGCTCCTCGGAAAGGCAGGTACTACAGTGGGGGTTCTATCAGGTTTATAATCACATAGCAGAAGCACTATCCCATGGTTTAAGTGTAGCAGAAAATGTAAAACATGACATGCAGCAAGGGAAAACAGAGTTTGTTGAGTTGCTGATGTGGTTTTAAATTAATCCAGGGAGAGGGAGCATCGCAGCTTGGGGAAGGAGGCGGCGGGGGGGAGGGGGCAGTTGCCTGTCTGTGTGTCCGGCAGCTTCTCCCCATCCAGATGGGGATCCCTCACCACTTCCCAGGGCAATCACCCAGGCAAAGCACCCAGAAGAAGCCCAAGGGCACAGGGATTATGTTTGCCTAATTTGCTCAGGGCAGAAGTTTCCAGTGTCTCCAGTAACCCCGGCTGAGGACAGCCCTGCTGCACTGGGAGCAGGGCAGCACCAGGCACAGAGCGCCAATTGACTTGCCACAGCCTGTAGGACACCCATTGTCCCCATCTCCACGATTGCACTGCATCCTGAGATGCTTTTCAGAGATGCTCCCACCCCAGCTGGCTCCCACTTTCACTGCCTGGCCATCTCTTATGGGAGGAGTTCTCATTCAAATGCAGCAAACACATAACAGAGCAGCTTTATCCAAAAATAAATAAAATAAAAAAGCCTCAGAAGGCCATGATAAAAACCTTACACCCTCTGGCTAACCCTGGCTGCATTTGTGCCAGCTCAGGACTGTGTGCTCTAGTGGCTTTGGAAATTACTGGTTTACCTGAATTCTCAAAACCAGAACAAATCTTTATTTTATTTTTTTTTTTAATAAAAACATAAATGTTTTGCCTCCTGGCTTTGGCAAACAAAGAGCATCTTACTGCATTCAACTGTTCCTCTGAATTTTCGTTTATATCATATCAAAGTCAGTATACTCCAGAACATCCACGTTTAGGGGGACAGAAAGACTCTGAGGTGACCCAAGAAGGGCAGAAAAGCCCGCAATAGGGACTGGCACGCTCAGGGCTGTGGGAGCTGTACAGAAGAGGTATAAAAGCAGCTCCGAGAAACAGAGCATTAGCCAGGCATGAACAAAGCCCACCTCAAAACCACCAACAGGAAAAACGGGGTGGAGAGATGGGTGAAGTGATGAGACCTTTCCACCCCATCTTCTCCCATTCCATGCTTGACAACCAGCTCTGAGGAGCTTAAGAATGGATGGCTTTTTACATGTCATCCTTCTCAGGGTGTGAAGACTTAAAGAAAATACTTGAATCCTCCTCCACCTGCTCTGGGTGACCCTGCTCTGGCAGGGGGTTGGACTAGAAGATCTCCAGAGGTCCCTTCCAACCCTATGATTCTATAATCTATCTATATATATGTAAACATTTTATATTTACATAATATATAAAAAAAGCGATATACAGAAGACAACACAGGGCACAGCATTGTAGAGAAGAAGGTGCAGCAGAAACCCAGCACAACAAGCATACCTGAACACCAGAGCACAGGACACAGCAGATGGATGAGCTTCCTCCTCCATAGCTCCCAGCAAGGTCGCGGTCGCACTTCTCAGATGCCATCAGATGACAGACCAGCAGCACACTAACACATATACTGGAACAAGACAGAAATGGCGCTGCAGGGTCCTCTGGCCTTTCTTCTATGCAGTACAAAAAGGCAGCACTCCCATAGTTAACCTCACCAAACTTGAGATGCTCCCCTTGGAAGCCCAGTCCTTACAAAAAAAGTTAGCTCCCTTTCTTTTCCCTCTTACCCACATCTCCTATCTGTCCAGAGCATCACCAACCACAGACACTCATTATCCTCCCAACACCACAAAAAACCCCAGCCCCTACCTTTACAATCTCAGCTGAAATAACTAAGTACAGAAATCAGTAGAGCCACAGGGACTTAAAGGAGCTTATCAGCCAGCCTAATTACTTATGCCTGGTAGCACCCCTTGCAATTAGCCATCTCACCTGTGAGAGCTGCAGCAGCTTTAAAAAGGAGAAGCACAGGGAGAAGAAGGTGGAATTTCACAATAATTATTGCCAGTGCTTGGCCTTTCTTTGGTTTCTCCAGATCAGCTAAGGCAGGCATGTATCTTGCAGACCAGATCTCCTGCAAGGAAATATAATCATATATAAGAACAATTATAATGACTTGCAATCAGAAAACCTTCCATCAGAGCATCTTACGGCACTGTACAAGCAGCAATGAGCAAAAGCCTCTCTGCAAGGCACACTATGTTTCATGGCCAGGACACCATAGGCTGAACACCCGCTGTGCCCTGGTTTTAGAGTCCCCATCTATTTGGGCAGAGCCCTATTGCAAGAGAAGGTCTGAGGTGAGTAGGGGCAGTCCTGGCTTGCTGCCTGCCTCGGTCACATGGGCTGGGCCTCAATGGCTCAGGCTGGGGAGGCAATTTGTGATAAAGGCCTGGGACCTGCCAGCAGAGCTCATCACATCCATGTGCTGCATGAAAAGCAACAATTTTTTTTTTCTCCAAAGCCCTACAAAACCAAGTGTTAGACAAAGATACATGTGAAGGTGCTATTGATCTTCCAGCCAAGCTTTGCGTTAAAAGAACATCCTTTTCCACGCCCTTCACTTATTAAAAAAAATATAATTCATTATCAGAGACATGACAGCTCGGTTTTATCTCCTAGAGACCAGCCAAACACCACGATAGAGGTGGGCAAGGCCAGTCAGGGTAGGAAGTGAAACCACCCAAATTTGAGACCAGATTGTAAAATTGATCTTTTTGCATAGTTTTGGCAATGGAGTCGTCCCTGTCACCCACCCAGCTAAGCATGTGTCTGAGGGGTCGCTTACAAGGCTTTCTGTTTTCGTTTCTCACATGCACTTTAGTAGAGTATTTTGGACTTTGTGGAAGAAAAGTGTTCTATAGATAATCTCACTAGAGTAAGAGGACTTTGGGTTATTAAATATCTACCTAGACTGGAAAATTAGATTGGCACCTCTGCACAGAAGTGAATTTCCACCAGCTCATGGTACTGTTCATTAGGCTGTATATCAGCATTTCATAGGAAAATAGCCCTATATTATCCCCATTTTTCAAAGGGGATAAGCAGCAGTGGCAGCAGCGAGAGGTACCCACAGTGAAACAGCACAGCCAAGGTCAGGATGGGGGTTAAACGCCTGACTGCTGTTGTCCACCCTACCTGCCCAGGCACACCAAACAAATTAAATCCCAGAAGGGTCTATTGGAAGTAAGAAAAGGCATCCCAAAAGGGTCGATTGGAAGTAAAAAAAAAACACATTCCAAAATTGAAATAACTGTGCCAGACAGAATATAAGCCTGCTTGAAAGACCCATGGTGACCTCCTCCAGAGGGATCCCCTAATGAGCTGCAAAATCAAACTGGAGACATCGAACGTGTGTGTGAGGGTTGGGACGTTACCTTGCCGTCATCCCCTCTCAAGTAGGATCACTCTGAAATGTCAATGGATCTGTCCCTTGCAGTGAGGAACCATCCAAGGCCATTCCCAGGTGGAATCCTGCCTTGCCAGTTAAGGTGAACAGAGTTTCTTCTGCCATTTCCCACTCATTTTCCCATGCAGATCTTCTTGCACAAATCTCCTGGAGGCTTCAACCCCAGCGTCTTTCTCCTGCTGCAACACTTCGAACTCTAGCAGAACCAGAGGTCCAACCAGTCCTACCATAATGCATCTCAAGCTTTCCCAGCTGGTGGCCTCACCAGCAGTTTTCCAGGGACTCTCATCTTCCAGACCTGGCAAAACAGCCCCATCCTCTGCAGTGCCATCCTCCCTGTCCTACTCAGCAGTCACAGCTTGGCCTTACAGGTAGCAGAGACACTGCATTGCCTAATGCTTCTGATTTTATAGGGAAAATTGCAATTGTATAGCCCTCATTGCATGGCCTATTACAGGCTGGTGGTGGGTGGAGAAGCCAGGGAGTGACCAGGTGCAGCTATATACCAAAACATCTCTCTGAACACAGTCCTCTCTGCTCTATTTAAGGTGTGTGAGAAGCAGCACGTGTTCATCTCGATTAGCAGGTTCAGTTTGCCTAATTTGACAGGGCTGTCCTGATCCCAGCAGGCATCTAGGGGCGTTTGCTCCTCACTTTCTGCAGGAATAGAATGTAGCCAATAATCCCTCACTTTCAAATTACTGTGCTCCAACTCTGCAAATATTTTTGGCTGTTTCCCATCTTCCCACAGTGCTGCAATCGCTGCCCAAGTGATCTCGTTTCTTAGTTCAGCGAGCCCTACTTCGATGGCTGCAGTGTGTTATTTATTATTATTTATCCATGAGTTTGATCACAAGTGAAGGAGGGCAGCAAAGGCAGGCAAGAAAGTGCGTTTCAACTGACTGTGGTTAATTTTGGTTTAGAAATTATAAGAGTCTTAGAAATAAAATGTACTGAGCCAGCCTTTTGGGACACTGGGGATCATGGGAGTCAACACAAAGATGGATTTTGACCCGTTCATGAAAGGGATTGTGTCACATCTCTGTCTGTCACAGGACTGAAGGGGTCTCCTTCATCCTGAGTCTTACATCTCCATGCATCTTCAGCATAAAAAAATGGCCTTAAAACTGATTTTAAGTGCTTGCTTGTGAACTGTCTAACCCCAACACTTACAATACTGTGGGAGAACTAAAGTGAGCAAAACCAAGCTCTAGCTTAAAAAACATCACAAAGCAGTGCCTCGCTTCCAAGCTTCCTTGCCCTGCACTGTCTCCAGGCTCAATTAAATTATGTTACACATTTACATCCACTCCTTAATGAGGTACTTACCTATTGTAGAGCAGTAAAAACCCAACCTGACTCAGACCTTCAGCTGGTGCAAGCCCACGCTGACTACAGCTATTTTCCCTTCCCAAGGATCTTGTTTTTCCCTGCAATAAAAGCACACATCCCAGTTCTCACACAGGGATGTAAAATGAGGAGAGATATGGGTTTTCCCACTCACCCTCATTAATATGGTAGCCCAGGTCTTCCTCGAAAGTTCAGCAGAAGCAAACCTATTTTTAACCAAATTGCTCCAGCAGAAATGTTCAAAGCCTGCCATAAAAAATTATTAAAGAGCATTATCTCTGGTATGCCTTGATTAAAGCCATTTTATATACCTCCAGTGGCACTGGGGGGTCTGTGCAGGCACCCAGCCAGCTCCTCAGCCCCAGAAGTGTCCGTGGCAGCTCTCCCAGCAGGAAGGTATAAACTAAGGGAATCTGGGATTTTGAATGCAGCGTGACTTATTGTAGAGGACCCATCCTAAAAGCCCAGACTAGCTCTGTCCTACCCCTGTGACCCTTCTCACTACGTGGGGCCGGCCAGGCTCTTGCAGGTTAGGAGAGCCCTCAGCCACGCTATCCTCACCTTTGCCCTTCTTCAGGAGCCCAAAACTGAGCCCCTGAAAAATTAAGGGATCTGGAGTCTCAGCTTGTTCTTTGGGAAGGCACACATTTTTTCTTATTTGTTGTGAAAGCAGTTTTTAAGGGCATCAGGGCAGAGGGACAGGGGAGAATTTCTCGACCTTTTTTTTTGTCTTCCTAAAGAGACCCACTTTCAGCCCCCGTTTTCGCACCTCCACATCTTCACATGTCAGAAGAGGGAGAATGAGGGCCAAACCTGATGATTGGGTTGCCCCACTGCAACGGCTGTTAAGGTCAAAGGGACGGCAAATTGGGAGGGTAGGCAATGTGACCACCTCACTGCACACTGTTGTAACAGCAACATGGGATTGCAAAGGGAAATCCTTGCTCACAGCACTATGCAGGGATAACCAGGGGTGATGTAGCTGGTCATCTCCAAAATCCCATATTTCCTGGGGGAGACCACCCGTGGGCAATGCCACGTGCTCCTTGGTAAGCACGCTTGAAGCCAAAAATGAGTTTTTAGAGGAGGACACCCCTCCCTTTACCAGGGGAGAGAGGAGGGAGATGGTCCTGGGGTGGGGAAGCAGCATCTCCAGCATTGGTCTGGGCTGGGGCTGTCAGGCAGATCAGGGTGCAGCCATCCTGGTGTCGGGGTAGCCGGTACCCACCTGCTCCACCAGGGCTACATACATCCTCTTGGCCATGTGTCTGTGGCATGCATTATCCTCAGGTGTTTTCCTAAATGCTGTGCCCCCAATGCATCACTTTGCTCCCACAGTGCCTGAAAATACCGCCTCCTCTGTGTACACACACGCGCCTCGTCAGAAGTGAGAAAACCTCCAGATTAACCTGTCTGACACAAGAGCCTGTCACTGCCTGCCCTGCCTTCCCCATCGTGCGAGTGAGTGCCCGTGATTCGGTTCACCACCTGGAAGGAGAATATGTCCAGGACGTGTCAAACCCAGCCCAGCTG
This sequence comes from Larus michahellis, assembly GCF_964199755.1. NCBI lineage: Eukaryota > Metazoa > Chordata > Aves > Charadriiformes > Laridae > Larus > Larus michahellis. The sequence goes on along the minus strand of NC_133903.1, from coordinate 22,582,568 downwards.
CCTGGGTCAGAAAAAAGCAGTTATTTCTGCAAACTCTGTATACTTTATTTATCAAATGAAGTCTCTGCAGCAGGACTACAATTCATTTCTCTGCTCCAGCTTGCTTGCGCTCTCTTCGTCTGTCTTTTTGATGAGACATGATAGAAAACATTTGCAGGCTCTTTGTGGTCTTTGCCACAAGGCTGTCCCCTCCCAAGGAGACCTGTGGGTCCCCAGAATGGATCGAGGACAAGCTTTGCCCAAGAAGAAACATCCTCTAGCAAGAGCCAGCTCCACCACGGCAGCTTTGCTTGAACCCCAAATCTATTGCACAAATATCTGCTGGTGCTCTGAATATTCAGGGAAAATTACAATGAGAAGGCGAGTAGAAAATATCAATTATTGGAGGGTTCACAGCGCAATCCCTGCTGCTACCTGCCAGGTTGCATATGTATGTAAATCAGCTGTATTGTGCAGTTTAGTTTGAGCAATATATTAAAAAAAGGAGAAAAATGAGAATTTCCCAGTACAGGGGTTATAAAGCAGGTGGGCGAAAGCCATAGCATGCACGACCTCACAATCACATCAGCTCTGCTTCATCTCCGCACTGTAAAAATACACAGGTGTGAAGAAAATGAATGCAAAACCGCACCAGATGAGCATTTCTTGTCCATTCCCGTGACTTCAGGTCAGGGTGTATATGACTAGGCAAACCAAAAGCAAGTTTAAAAAAAGTGCTCATTTGACTTCAGCAGGTGGTTTTGCTTTTACTGAAAGAAAACCGAATTCCTGGGTGCCCCTGCTCAGGGTTCACGGGGAAAAAAATGCCACAATTCCCTAATTATGGTTAAAAAAAGCCATGATAATAGCATGGATTTTCCTCTGCTGGTCTGGAGTGCTGTTACGCATTTCACAGTAGCACTGGTGGCAAGTGGTGATTATATGGGACAATGGAGGTCTCGGCACATGCAATTTCTTCAGCATGACTTTACACTTCATCGCACACTCCTTATCTTCATCAAGCCATACGCTCAATCCATGACAGGGGTAATGGGTGGTGGCGTTTTGGCAACAGAGCATCACAAGCTGGGTCGTTTGCATCCACTTTGGCTAAGCCCTGAGGAGGTCTGGGTTGACTTGTAGACTCTAATGCAACATGACAGCCAAGCGTCAGCTACAAGAGCACAAGAACTTGCTGCTGGCACCCAGGCTGTGTGCTGGGAGCAAACGAGGGGGAAAAAACCTACGCCTGTGGCCAAGAGTGATCTGAATCACACCAGTTATGGGCTGTGGGTTTGCAGTGTAATTGAGGTGGGATGAATTAGCCGTGGAGGCTCTCACTCTTGGTTTTCTCCATGCTGGAGGATGAGTGGGTACCCCACCACTGGGTCCTACCTTACCTTGACATCCACAAGTCTAAGCCTGTGCATGGATGTACAGAAAGAGGAATGCTGCCGAGGGGGGAGTGGGAAGGTATGACAAAGCTGTGGCTGTTGGAGAGGGAGAAGGGAGGTTTGATCATCCCGGGAGGCCACACCTCTGCAGTGGGATCCACCTCATGCCCGTGTTCAGCTGGGTCCTACGTTACCCTGCAAAATTAATTAACAGTGCCCCTGCTGAAGATAAAACTGAAATATTTATTTTTGCGCGTACATTCCAGTTGTCATGTAATTAAGTGCTACCACGTAATTAAAGAGGATTTAGAGGGTGTTTACACCCTGCAATGCTCCATAATTATGGTTAATTCCTCCTTTACAACTTCCCAGCATCTCCGGCAGAGCTCTGGGAGCCAGCAGGGCAGGCAGAGCCACCATCATGGAGCTCAAAAACACGGCATACAGCTTTAGCACTGAAGGGTGGCCCTGTCCCAAATTTTTTCTTTAGAAATAGAGTCTCTCCCCATGCATGGGGCAGAAGAGATGCCCCCAGGAGCATCGTTATGGGCAAATGGCGAGGCACTGAAGAACAGCGGGAGCCATTCCAGCCTCTGCCCCCAGGCTCTCCCTGGTAAGACTGCTTTAACGGAGGTGCTGCATAAGGATAAAATAAACCCTTCTGCAACATACAGGCTCACTGCAGAGGAATTATTTCTTAAATGACCATGAATAAATATATGGTGTGAAGCACTGGATGTGATGCCCTTTCCTGGGCAGGGAGTCCCAAGGGATGGAGCTCTTCCAGCAGTGGAGCAGCCGAGGCCATCTCCAACAGACATCAAGTCTTAGTACTTGAAGGGCCAGGCTACAAAATACTCACCTGCCACAACTCAGATCACATGTCCGGCCTCATAAGTAGGTACGGAAGAGCTCGGTTTTAGCAGCCTGCAACTCCCATTAGCAGCTGGGAGTTCAGGCACTGCCAGACCAGGGTGTCTCATATTGTTATAGTTGAATTTAAAATAAATCGAGTCCGAAATAGATTCAATAAATATTTATTGAGGTAGGAAGGCAAAAGCAGCGCTGGGCGGCTGGGGAGTCGCAGCTCCACCAAAGGCTCGCCAAATTCAAGCAAGCTGAGCAGCTCTTTTTATCTTCACAGAGGTCGGTTTCGACATCTTCGGTATGCCCCTCTGTAGCTTCTTGCTTGAGGTAGTTTAGATAAAATGTTGGTCACAGAATCAGCTCAAAACAATACATTCTGATAACATTGTGGTTAAGCTTTTTGTCAAACAGGGAGTTCCCATGTTGGTGTAGCAAGATAACATTGTGGACATGTCTCTTCTGGTTAAACAGGGAGTTCTCAAGACTGCCACAATGGGTTCGTTCCTGTTGCTTAACTTGTTCGATCAGCAAATCACCTTTAGTTACTTATTACAATATGGACACAGGAGGGAGCAGGTCACCCTTCTGCAGGACACTGGACACCATGGGTCTTGACATTGGTGTTAGAGGCCAGAGGAAAGTGTCTAACTATGAGCCATGATGTGCTGCACCATGGGCTTGCTGCCTGTGCCTGCATCTCAGCATCTCCCATGGAGCACTGGGGCCGGTCACAGCAAAGAGTTATGCACAACGCCAGGCCAATGCCCAAGCCCACTGTTAACGGCTTTCATTGCAAAATTAGGTGTACACCTTGGCTTTCATTGCAAAATTAGGTGCCCACCTTTGCAAGCCAGTGAATTTTGCACGAAGCAAGCGTTTTTTGTGGCACGTGGTTGAGCATAGTGGCTTTGAAGGGGGAGCTGATAACGTACCTGCTGCTGCCTGTAGATATATATAAATGAAGACAGTCAAGACCACAATGTGCTCAGTAAAATGCTAGGATGTGCTTGGCTTAAAGCTGACACCCTTGCAAAAATGAGACTTACCTCAGTTTTTGCAGGGGAACAGGCGAATGAGACAACATGAAGTCAGACATGCCGGATCCGGGCTTTACCTGTTAATGGGAAAATGAAAGGAGATTCCCCTCAAAACCTTTGCGCTGAGCCACTGCCTGCTTTCCTGGGGGAGCTTATAGAGGCTATTGATATATGCCGTGGCAACTCAATAAAAGAATACGTAAAGAAAGCAAGATATAACGTACCCTGCAATCACAGAGGCGTGCATGAATTATTAAGCCGTCAGAATTTACAGTCAGTTGGGGGAACAGATTTCTTCCTCCACATATAGTTAGGGAACACTGGTAAAAGCATCAAAGTATTTCATCCTTAAATATGCGATTAGTCAGTGGGGTGAAAATAATTCCTTCTCCAAGGGCTGCTTGGTGGCAGAGTGAAATGACTCGGTCGGGTTTCTCCAGAATGGTGCAGGTATCGATGTTGGTCCTCAGCTCTGGCCCCATGAGTCCTCAGGGCCTGGCTTTCGACTAACTGACTTCAGGCTGAGGTTCAGCGTTACAGGGAACGTGGTGCTTTGCTCCTCTAAGCTTTCCACCTCCTTTAATTCCCCCAAAAGCCCGCAGCATGTTTATTTAGAGGGGAGACAAAGATTGCAATTAGGCAGAGGGTGCAGAAGGACTTGATCAAGGAGGAGGCTATGTTTGCTTGCACATAGAAAGGACCTTCATTCTGCTATGATGCCCAGGGAGCTAATGAAATGAAAACCTTTTTAAACGGACAAATTGCACATCATTAAGTTAGTAACAACTGGGAGCCAGTGCCCTTCACCCTCCTGGAAAACTGCAGGAGTGAATCAGGTCTGCAGGATGTGCTGCATCTCTATATCTGCTCATGAGGGTTCTACAGGTACAAATCAGCCTCATGATGCCAAAGTTTCAGCAGTTCCAGGCTGCCAAGGAGCTGACCTAATTTTTTCCACTAATTCTCAGTTAGCAGCTGATGCGACGCAAGTGCTTTCTAGTGAGATGGGCAAATCACAAGAGTTTCTCACCAGATCATGAAGCAAAGCAAAAGCAAGGCATATGCCTTCCATGCACACGTCGTCACCTGCCATGGCTGGAAGACTGTGGCACCCAGCAACAACTTCAATGCAGGGCCAATAACAATGCTGACGCACAGGAGCGACGGGTTGCTCTAAACCAGTGAGTGCTGCAACCGTTCTTGAGAGGTCTAAAAAAACCCACATGATTTGGCTTCAGAGCTTTCAGTCCTCTTCATTTTCCCAGCTATGTGGTCACCTTGGAGTGGAAAGCATATGGCTGGGAAGCTGACCAGGGACCCCACGGAGCTGAATTTCCTTCCCTACAAGCCCAGCAGGCATGAGGAAAGCCTGCACAGGCTCCATCTCGCCGTAACACGGAGCAGGCATCATCTGCACTGAGCACTCAAATATCTCCAGGGCAGTTTTGGGAGCCTTGAAAACCATCCAGTGTGGGGGTTCTTTTGGCTTATGGGAAACCTCCAACACACTTTTCAACATAAAAGCCCAAATAATACATTGGAGGCTTCCCGCCTGCTTCACACACCACCATGCACCAGGCTCGCTCCCACCATTAAAAGCATCCGTGAGCAAATCCGTCGTGGCGGTCTGGCTCCTGCCAGCCAAGCTCTGGCAGAGAACACATCACAGCTCCATTCAGCCAGCCCCGACATGGCTCGGGGACTGCTGGGGGTTAGCCAATATCTGGCTGCTCCTGCCACGCCAAGGAAGCAGACAGCAAATTCTGTTTCTTGATAGTTTGTTGGTTGGCATTAAGGATGTGTCCCAGTCCAAACTCCAAATAAATCTGATTATTCCAGTTTGCCATCTGCACCAAAAAGCAGGGCAATAAATGCATATAAATATGTATATCTACACATGTATATCTACAAGCTCTGGGGAGATTAAAGTGTTTCTCAACCAGAACAAATTGTTCACTTCATTTTCACATCTTTAGCAATTTAAAAAATATTTTAATACACAATATCTGGCTGGAGAAACAATTACTATAATTTTTCAAGCATCTTTCCAGGCAGCATTGGTGGGGTGTTTTTAACCAAAGCAATTCACCAAAACTGGCATGAAAATAGAAATATTGTTGGACTATCCAAATATTAAATTATCTCCAGCAAAGTGCTGGAGATAAAACTGCTGGCATCATCTCTGTTGTGCAGATTTGTTGTCCCTGCGCACAGTTTGGATTTGCTATGTTCATATTGCTATGCTACGCTACGAAAAAGGGGGTGCAGATGCTGCTGGGGGACACAGCACTGCATTTCTGGATGATGCTCCCCCCCAAAACTGCTGCCACACTATGAGTGACTTTCTCGGTGCAGCTGCTCCGAACATCACCACATGCAGGTTCCCTTTTGCATCCCCAGCACCATTTGCTCTCACAAATACAGCCCATCAATAAAATGTAAAAGTAGCCAAAACCATATAATTAGGGTGTATGCACTGTGGATTTAATAGGGTTTTTCTATTTCTTCCTTCTCTGATACATAAGACACAAGCCCTAGATGGAGAGAGGCTGTTCAGGTGGCAGGGAGAGTGCTTTGTTGTGGTATATGTTTGGCAAAAGCCCTCAAATATTTTTCCCAATTTTATGTTGTGTGTTTTTTTTATTGAGCACCACACATAAATTGCAGCAGATTGATTCTTTCACAGCTCCCCAGAGTTGAAATGCTTTGGAGCCGAGAGCTCAGTGCCTGCTAAACTTCATAATTAACTTTAATAACTCTTTGATTTGAACTTAATTCAAACACCCATGTTTCTGGGGTACCAAAAAAAACCCAACAAAAAACCCAAAGCAACAAAGCAAAGCAAACCAAGGGAAACCAGCTCTGGTTTTTGAAGCACAGGGAAAGCTGCTTCTCGATGAGCATGACTCCTGCCCGCCATCTATGAGCAGCTTGGGGAAAAAACCCAACATGATATCAAAAATAAAGCAGCATCCCCAAACTTGTGCTGTGACAAAGGCAACTGGAGCTCAAGCCCCTCATCATAGGTTTGAGCAGATGGAGAGGCATTTCCCCAGCCTGGTGGAAAGTGAAGGAGAAGACATTGCTGTCGGCTGCTGGGAAAGCACTGGGCTCAAAGCTGTGTTTGCTGCCCCAGGTGGAAGGTTTTCCAAGGCTACCTCTTGGGACAGAGGGACTGAAGCCACTGGGAACAACATCAGCTTGGAGTTTTAGCTGAATTTGGTGGCAATGAAGGAGAAAGAAAAAAAAAACAAGACTAAAAAGCACACCAGATACATTTGCTCTGGTGCAACTATTTTTACATGTGAAATGACCACAGAAATTTTTCTTTTTCCTCATACAGGGAGAAGGAAAAAATGTATAATCCTGGATCTGTTCACTCAGTCAATGGTTTCTAATGATTCTGTCGTTGCCCATGGGCAGTGTTAGCTGCCACGAGGGCAGGAGGACAAGGAACCCGGAGCAGGAACATTAATGCAACTTCTCTTTCTGGGTCAACAAGCCTCAAGCTGTCAGACCATGCATACAGCCCTGGAACACTGCCAGCCAAATCCCCACATTAACCCACCCTGGCCGAGCTCACGGTGACGGGGTCCTTCAGGGAAAAGCAAATCATTGACTGCAGGAGCAGGAGACAAAACAGGACCGGATAGGGAAGGGAGTCAACAGATCCTGGGAATGCAGCCACAAATTTGGCAGGGCTTTCAGAGCTGTCAGCCCAAGCCTCCAGGAAGAAGTCAGGATTAATAGGGATTTATGACTCAGATGGTCTGCTGTGGGTTGGAGGACACCAAGGAACATCCTCCTGCCTTGCAGGACCCTGTGAATTCAGCCTGGTCTGATCTGGGGATAGCCCGAACCAACTTTTCACTGTTTCACAGCAAAGAGGTGGCATTAAGCCTAACCCGGCACCCAGTTGAGGCAGGAATACTTTTTCTTATTTTTTTTTTCTTTCCATGATCCTGCTTATAGTAATAATAACAAAGAGAAAGCCCCTCTAGCATCATGCCATGGGGATGCCACCACCCCTGCAGCATCACCCGCTGCTCAAGGCCACCACATTGAGCAGAGCTGGAGGGGGATGCCGTCACTTGCTGCTCAGAAACAAGAGCTAGGTAGCATCCTGCCGGTGTCCCCTGTGATGGATATACCAATAAAGAGATTCAGATCAATGAGCCTGGCGGTTCCTACCAGCAAATGAATGGCTTTCCATCTATGGGTTAGGGAGTCGTTAACCACCCAACCTGCTCATTGTCATTAGCAAGCAATTTCTGCTGTGCATCTGCTTGCCCTGCTTTATCCACTGACCCATCTCCTGCTCCCTCATCCCTGTGTCCACCTGGACCCCTTCTCCCCCATCCCTCATAAACAGGCTCTGGCATCTCTGTTGAGCCAGGCTGGATCTGAAAAACTGGGGGGGTGGTGGGGGGAGAAGGAGTGGGGAGAGGGCAGATTTCATCTCCCTGTGTCTAAGATGCTCCTGTAATCCTGCAAGGAGGTTGCTTTGAATCTTTGGCCCAGCTCGGCACAGCTGGCTCACCGCCACAGTTACTTCCACTCCAAGCATACACAAAGAAATCTGAGCAAGAAGCCAAGGAGCAGGTAGTTAGCCTCCAATGCCAGTGAGTCAATCAAAGGCAACCAACACTAATTAGTCCCTATGCCTCCCCCCATCACAGTTGCCCCATTACACAGGGACAAGAAGTCTCTATGTAGGTCAGCCAAGGCCAACCAGGAGCTGCTGGTGATCCCAGAAGGCAGAGGAGGATTTGGAGGGTTCAGGGTCTGAGAGTACAGCCCCAAATCTCCACTTACAAAGCATCAATCCAACCACCTTGCTCCATCTCATTGTCATCTCCCGTGCCCTCCTTTCCCTTTTTTGTAGGAGAGAAACCAGTAAATAAATATTTTCATTCAGCAGCACGGAAAGGGGGGAGGCACAGCCATTCCCCAGGGAACTGGAGAGGAGCTCCAGAGCAGGATTGTCATTAGAGTAAGGGAAGGCAATTGCTCAAGATTATGGCACTGGCAGATACCAGCAAAGTCAGACTTGACAAGAGGCCCCGAGCACATCTTAGCTGTGGATCGCAGCTGAGCATCACACCACTATTCACTCTGACCCACTAAAAACTGAAGCGCCTGGGTATCACACCCATTCTGCCAGGCAAGCTCCCATTGCTTGGAGAAGACCCCACGTGGATAGGGTAGAAGTATCCACCAAAAGCCATCAGGACATCTTCCCACCTCATCTTTGCCATGGCCAGTATTTCCTATTGTGGACCAGCTGTGAAACCCCAAGTACAGACACTATGCACTAAATGCATCTTGGGAGATTCATGTTTAAGCAGCTTGTTGGAAACACTCAACCTGCTACTCCTTCTCACCTCTATTTCCCAGTTATTTCCCATACTCATACTGGTATGAGAGCTACTGCAATAGGCAGCTGAGTCAGACCAGGTTGATTTCAATTCTTCTCTTGCCACCAAATGTCCCAAAAGAAGGAGCATGTTGTAGCTGGCAGATGTGGCAATTTGCCACTCTCCATGTAGTGGTCCTTCAAGGCAGGTTCCATCCAAGTGTGACACTCCAGCTCTCAGGGATTTAAGTCCTTGAGGTTTTAAGTCCTTCTTAACCCACGTAGTCCCATGTACTTTTTTCATAGAATCATAGAATCATAGAATCATAGGGTTGGAAGGGACCTCTGGAGATCATCTAGTCCAAGCCCCCTGCCAGAGCAGGGTCACCTAGAGCAGGTTACACAGGAACACGTCCAGGTGGGTTTTGAATGTCTCCAGAGATGGAGACTCCACCACCTCTCTGGGCAGCCTGTGCCAGGGCGCTGCCACCCTCAAAGGAAAGAAGTTCCTCCTCATGTTTAGGTGGAACTTCCTATGTTCAAGTTTGTGCCCATTGCCTCTTGTCCTGTCCCCGGGCACCACTGAAAAGAGCCTGGCCCCATCCTCCTGACACCCACCCTTTCAGTATTTATAAGTGTTGATAAGGTCACCCCTCAGACGTCTTTTCTCCAGACTGAAGAGACCCAAATCCCTCAGCCTTTCCTCATAAGAGAGGTGTTCCAGTCCCCTAATCATCTTTGTAGCTCTCTGCTGCACCCTTTCCAGCAGTTCCCTGTCCCTCTTGAACCGGGGAGCCCAGAACTGGACACAGTACACCAGGTGCGGCCTCACCAAGGCAGAGTAGGGGGGGAGGATGACCTCCCTCCACCTGCTGGCCACACTCTTCTTGATGCACCCCAGGATGCCATTGGCCTTCTTGGCCACAAGGGCACATTGCTGACTCATGGTCATCCTGTTGTCCACCAGGACTCCCAGGTCTCTTTCCACAGAGCTGCTCTCCAGCAGGTCAGCCCCCAACCTGTCCTGGTGCATGGGGTTATTCCTCCCCAGGTGCAGCACCCTACCCTTGCCCTTGTTGAACTTCATAAGGTTTCTCTCTGCCCAGATCTCCAACCTGTCCAGGTCTCTCTGTATGGTGGCACAGCCTTCCGGTGTGTCAGCCACCCCACCCAGCTTGGTGTCATCAGCAAACTTGCTGAGGGTGCACTCTATCCCCTCATCCAGGTCATTGATGAATATATTGAACAGGACTGGACCCAGTACTGACCCCTGGGGAACACCACTCGTCACTGGTCTCCAACTAGACTCTGTGCCCCTAATCACAACCCTCTGAGCTCTATCTTTCAACCAGTTTTTAATCCACCCCACTGTCCATTCATCTAACCCACACTTCCTAAGCTTCCCTATGAGGATGCTGTGGGAGACTGTGTTGAAAGCCTTGCTGAAGTCAAAGTAGACAACATCCACTGCCCTTCCCTCATCTATCCATCTAGTCATGCCATCGTAGAAGGCTATCAATCAGATTAGTCAGACATGATTTCCCCTTGGTGAATCCATGCTGAGTACTTCTGATAGCTTTCCTTTCCTCCACGTGCCTTGAGATGACTCCCAGAACGAGCTGTTCCATCATCTTTCCAGGGATGGAGGTGAGGCTGACCGGCCTGTAGTTCCCCGGCTCCTCCTTTTTGCCTTTCTTGAAGACTGGAGTGACATTGGCTTTCCTCCAGTCCTCAGGCACCTCGCCTGTTCTCCAGGACTTTTCAAAGATGATGGAGAGCAGCCCAGCAATGACTTCTGCCAGCTCCCTCAGCACTCTCGGGTGCATCCCATCAGGGCCCATGGGCTTGTGAATATCTAGATGATCTAGATGATTTTTTGTAGTCTTCAAACCTGTAAGAATGGCTAAGCCCTCTTAGAGTCTGAATATAGATTTATTAATGGTACTAAATAAAGAGTTACTGAAGTTAATTATGAATTAAGGCTGGACACTGCAAGAGCTATGTCCTGGCTTTGAATAATACCTAAAACCCACAAGTTCTTGGAGCTTTGGTAGTTTCTGGTGATGCAGGGAGGAGGTCTTTGTATCTTTTTACCAGCACTGTAAAGAGCCTGTTGACAGATTTAATGTGCCTGCTGCATCTTTTGCACTGCTGGTGCAGAAAGAACCACAAAGCATATCTCCAGCACTACATATCTCCAGTCCAGGTCCTACAAGGTCCTATAAGGTCCAGCATATCTCCAGTCCACGTCCTACAAACCCAACACAGGTAGGGAGCCACAAACATGGCGATTAACATTACCTCCTAAAATGCTGCAAGAAATCCAATCAGACATTTCAAGGTATTAGCTGGAAATATTTAATTATAAATAATTGTATTTAATTAGGTGTCCTGATACTGAAGCAGTGCCAGGGCTCAGCTGAGAGCCTTTGACCATGGCACAATGTGCTCTCCAACCAGCCACACTCCAGCAATCCCACTTGGACTGCACATAAACTACCTCCTGCAAAGAAAACACAATGCAAGCCATATCTTTGGGTGCCACATTGCAGACACAGCCTTCCCTGCCCATTAGCCCTATCCTCTGATGGACCAGGCTGTGATTCCTCATGGCAAACCAGTTGGCGTTAAGTATTGGTAAGCATATAACAGTCCTGATAAGAGTAATGGGGCTGAATCCATCCCCAGACCAACTGGGCTGGCACCGGTGATTTTAGGCTGGAGATAAATGAGGTTCTCAGAGGCTGGATTACCAACCAGAGTTCGTGATCGATACGGGAATGAGAAGTTGTGCAGTTCCAAATCAAGGCAAGGTTAACCTGTAATCCAGAGTGTGGGAAGGGGGTGAAGCCACTTTAATGGGAGGGACTTGTCTGCTCTGAGCATCAGCCTGAACAAGCTGGAGCCTGTGTGGTGTAATTTAACGGTGTTTAACAAGGCTGCCGTTCCTATAGCTACTGGAGGAAGCCTAGCAACGTTGGGTGCAGCTCCTGGGGCACAGGAGACAACCAAAGGAGAGCTCAGGGATGTGTCACCATCACCCATGTGTTAACCCCTTGGACCCTACATGCCATACTGTTGTGATACTGAAAGTAGATCCCATACAGGGTGTTTCTCCTGAAAACATGTGTATTTTGTGCTTTGTTAGTACCAGATTAACTTTCCTTTAAAAAAATTAAATAATAATAGCAACAAGTATCTGCCTCTGTCACTGTTCAGGGTCTATGGCAGAGTCTTCCCACCAGCCATGGGCTCCGCTCAGGGATGATTTGGGCTCCATGAAAACCAGCAGGACTATGCATGGGTCAAGTCAGCCCCACATCTCTTTGGGTGACTTCGCCCAGCAGGACTTGCCTCTCTGAGTACAGTTGCAGGGCTAGCACCAACCATGCTTTTTTCCTTCTACGTCCTCAGGTCCTCCCTGCATTTGGCTGACCAGCACTGGCTTAAAAGACTCTTCCCTCTCCTAAGAAAATGGGGACTGACAATGAAAACCCAGTCCTGAGGAACGTGCTCATTAGCTTCAGCTTGCTTCTGCTGGGTGCCATCCTCAAGCCTTTTGAGTGCCGGCTGGAGGTGACAACAGAGCCAGTCAAGAGGGCAGCAGTGGATGAGAAGGGTGGCCTTGCCAACTGCAGCCCATCCATCAAAGAGCAGCCCATGGTCTTCCACCACATCTACAACATCAACATCCCCGTGGACAGCTGCTGCTCGTCCATGTTCAAGTCTTCAGCAGAGGAGGTGAGTTCAGAAGATGACCAGCTGGCGGAGTACGAGGAGCAGACCTCCGACAGTGAGAGCCAGGTCACCTTCACCCACAGGATAAACTTGCCCAAGCAGGCCTGCAAGTGCTCCACCTCCTTCCCACCCCTGCAGGAGCTGCTGAGCAGGATTGAGATACTGGAGAGAGAGGTATCCATACTCCGGGACCAGTGCAACTCCAATTGCTGCCAAGAAAATGCAGCCACAGGTAGTAATGCCATCCTATTAGCTCTTGCTGGGGACTGAGGGCTCAAGCAAAAGGGAGGAGAAATAAATACAAAATCAGTGATGCCACTCAGGGTGGCAAAGGAGAAAAACTTATGTTCACCCATGGTGTTGCTGTGGCTTTAGGGAAAAGCCTGGTTTAGGTCCTCCCAGGCAGGAAAACCCCTGGGAGGGATTTGGTCACTTGAGCCACCATGCCCTTCTCACTGCAGAAACCCCGTAACGGCCAAAGCTAAAGCCCCACAACAGATAAAATTACTACTCGTAAGGGGTGATCTCCCAACCCTGCACTCCAGGTAACACTGTTAGAGATCTGCCACTGCGTGTGGGACAGAGAAGAGAGACCTAGCTGCTGCTCTCCTAAGCTATCCCTGGGCTGAAGGCAGCACCATGGGAGCCGGCAATAAACCCCTTCATCTTCTCTGTAGGAGGAGTGAATGTGTATAAAAAGCTGAGTTTAAAAGAAAAAGAATAAAAAATATAGGGAATAACTTCCATTGCCACGAAAGATGCAAACAAAACCTATAACAAAGGTACAAAACCATCAACAGGATACTTAATCTGAATAACAATATGTGCAGTTTGTGAAGATCTCCAAGAGCCCCCATTAGGGTTACCCCATCAAAGACAGCCCCTCATTTCACCGCAGCCATTCCTCAGAGCCAGGGAAGCAGCATGAAGTTGAAATGAGATGGGTTAAGAAAGGTTTAGGCTAGAGGCTGCATTTCAACAGCGCAGGAGCTAGCACACTGATGGTTTTCCTTACTTCTTGGGGAGGTTGGCAAGAGGGGCCGTCGCAAAGGGTATCCATCCCTTGCGCAGCCCAGGCCATCTCGGGGCTCTGATGCACCAGAGCTCCTCGTGGTGAAAAGCCACCAAACAAGGAGAGCCATGCAGGGCATCTTCCCATAAGAAAACTGCATTTCAGGCCAAGAACAACAGCAGGGAGGAAAAAAATTAAAAGCAACCCTTTTCCCCCCAATGCCCGCTGCCTGTTTTTAAGTTTCGCAGCTATTCGTGTGATTTTTTCCAGTGGTACCCCAACTCCTCTATATTGAGTACACATTAAAATAAAATGGGAGTGACCCACACTCAGGTCAGCAGAGTTGGACCAAGGGTGTGTGGGTTGGGGAGGGATGTTACAGGCACGCAGGGTGACTCGGGCTGACACCTCCCTCGCAGCTAGGGGAAGTCAGTGTGTTTCCAGTCATGGGCTCAGCCCATATCCCACCGTGATGCTACAGTCATCATCTGCATTAAAAAAAGACAAAACAGAAAATACCCACATGTGTCACCGGTGTGTGCAAAGCAAGGGTTAAAATCACGTAGGAAATGCAATGGAAAAAGCCTGTTTTAAAGGAATTAATTTGAAACTCTGATGGGCCTATTTGGGTTGCTTGCAATATATACAGACGGTCCCATTAAACATTCATCACTCAGTGGAATCTCCATTCCGATCGCAGATGCACGCTGACCTAAAACTAGAGTAACTTCATATATTTTTACTGGAGTTGCTTTCGATTCAGTGCACTGCAAAGGAGATGAGGATCCCTACACCACTGCCTGAGGCATTTCCCCTGGGAAAGCCGCTCTCTTCCAGCACACTTAGAAGCATCCTCTCTCCTCTTTTGATAACTGAACTAGAGGCTGCAAGATCTGAAGAGAACCTGATCGCCATTCCCAGTATTCACAGTTTAGATGGGAAACATCCTGCAAAGTAACACAAATGGGTCTGTCTGGTACAGCGTGTAACTGAATCCCTTTTACACGAACATCTGCTGTTACCCACCATGGTAAGAGCTGCTCAGATAGCTCAGCTAGGATGGAAAACTTAGTTGGGGGATCACAAAGTCTTGTGGCTTGTGGTCTTCATGGCACAGAGGTTTCACAAGGGTCAGAGGAAGCAAGGAAAGGGTTTCTGCTCTTCATTGGTTCATATGAGGAAGAAAAGCAGTAACAATTATCAAGGGAAAATTAGCCTGGCTGGGGTAAACCCTTAGCTGGGGCAATGGGTCCATGTTGAGGGGCAAAAGAGGGGAGTGTTGGCAACGTCAGAGTAATTGGTGCCTTTGTCCCCATGCTTCCCTCCTCACCCCAGTGTGCTATGTAAGGCTGCTGAGTAAAGGGGGGACATTGGAGGTGGTGGCCATGGTGGCCATGTGCTTTCCCTTCTTTCCCACAACCCCAGCACACACAAATACTTTGTGCAAAGCCAATGGCTCTGTCTTAATCAGGCTTACCAGGACAGGGATGAAGGTCATGTCTTTGGGTACATACCTGCTTCTTGTAGGAGAGACAGCAAGTACACCATGATCCCTTACCTGTAAAAAGGAACAGCAGGTGGAGACAAGACAACAGGAGCCTGCTAATTCATGGCTGGTGCAGAGGGGTTAGCTAGGGAAGGCTTTTTCCCAGTAAGAGGTCTAGGTAGGTTCCCATCAACTGAGCCCTGAGCTGAAGAGAAACCAAAGGTAGCACTTGAACCCTAACAAAGCTGATGGCACCCATGGTCATGGTTGCCAGTGCTGCAAGGGGACAAATATACTCCTGGGACCCACCCAAGCCCCACCATGAGTCTGTATCACCAATTTTTCCCCTGCCAGCCCTAAGGCCACCAGCTCCCCAAAGCTGGGCATTGTCAACCTGAGGGAGGATCATCCCCTACTTGCCCCACATCTTGCCCCTTTCCCCACAGCCCATCAATGGGCAGACACGGGGCCAACACTGCCCTTTTCCACCTGCCACCCGGTGGGCTCTGACCTTTGTCCTGCGTCCTTGCAGGGCAGCCGGATTACACCCTGCAGTGCAGCGGCCACGGGAACTTCAGCCTGGAGTCATGCAGCTGTGTGTGCATGGAGGGCTGGGCAGGCAGCAACTGCTCTGAGCCCCACTGTCCCCAGGGCTGCTCCAGCCGCGGCGTCTGCCTGGAGGGCCAGTGCATCTGCGACAATGACTACGGGGGCGAGGACTGCTCCCAGCTCCGCTGCCCCTCTGGCTGCGGCTCCCATGGGCTCTGCGTGGATGGCGAGTGCGTCTGCGAGGAGGGTTTTGCTGGGGAGGATTGTTCCCACCTGCGATGTCCCCGTGACTGCTCAGGGAAGGGCCACTGCGTCAACGGCACGTGCATCTGCTGGGAGGGCTACACCGGGGAGGACTGTGGGTGGCTGCACTGCCCCAATGCCTGCAGCAGCCGTGGGGTCTGCCAGGATGGTCTCTGCATCTGCAAGGATGGCTACGAAGGGCAGGACTGCTCAGCAGGTAGCGGGGGCATGCATGGGGAAAGACAGACCCAAATGCATGAATAAGGGCTTCAAGGTGCCCAGAGCCCTGTAGGAGCACCATGAAGCCTGGGAGAAACCCATACACATAGGTCACATAGGACCTGCTCAGGCCCTGCAGTTTGACTGCCTCCCTGTTTTCCCTGTCCCCAGAGATGCCACGGACAAAAGTCTGAGGGGCGAGCCAAAATCCAGCAAGGTTTGTTCCAACATCAGTGGTAAAACAGAAGCTGCAGTCAGGTTCTCCTGAGCCTTTGCCTTGCTATAGCATTTAATATAACCACAGATAGCATGTACCCCCAGCCCGAAGCTCATACCCAAGTCCCACCAGAAGACTGATACACCCTTACCCATGGCTGGGTGGGAAGATAAGCCATGCACACCCTGACACTCTCCTTACCTCTGCCCTTCCCATCAGTGTCTCCTCCCAAAAACCTGCGAGTGACAGGGATCAGCGACAACTCCATTGAGCTGACATGGGACAGCCCCGGAGCAGCCACTGAGTACATCGTCTCGTACCAACCGGCGGGGCCAGGGGGCACCCACCTCCAGCAGCGGGTGCCTGGGGACTGCAGCAGCATCACCATCACGGAGCTGGAGCCAGGTGTTGCCTACAACATCAGCATCTATGCAGTCATCAGCGACGTCTTGAGCATCCCTGTTACCTCCAAGGTGATGACCAGTAAGTATCATACTGCACTTGTTGCTTGGTACCTGGACAAACAGAGGTGAAACTCAACCTAGCTCACATTTTCCATAAAAATCTTCTAGCAGCAGTTGAGCCTTCAAAAAAAAATTGTGGATATTTTTATTCCAGTTTATATCTGTATGGGGATATAGGATAGGGGGAAATGTGTCCACCCTCCGCAGAAAGACTCGGTCTGGGTGAAAACCCAAATGACTAAAAATCAAAGAAAGATTCAGTGTTTGATTTGGGACCCCAGAACATGACCCAAATATTATGCTTTCTTCCTCATAGAAAATATTGTGATATATCACAGAAGTCACAGGTTGTCCTGCCACTCCTGGATGGGTTCCCCATGACCAAACCCCATGAAATGGGTGATAGCACAGCAAGACGGGATGCTGCTGTGCATCAAGACATATGTAGCCCTGACCAGGACCATGATGCACAGAGGAAAATGGGAGTATCAAGCTGTAATGGCAACATCCAGAAAGGATCCTCAGAAGCTAAAGATACAGAGGGCAAGGGGAAAACGTAAACTACCCAGACACCCCTTTTGCAACCCCCTCTCTCACTCTGTTCACTTGGTAATGCTGTGGGATGCTTTAGCGTCCAGCAGCCCAGGCATTTCCCTCTTCTCCCTCCAACCTGCCCAGAGTGTGGACAAAGGAACTCTGCTAACAGCTACCAAAAGGTTTCCCATTTTCATTGCCCAGTTAAAAAATAGCCACAGGGAGTGGGGTGGTGGCAGCAGTGCATTACCATCTGCTCACCACCCCCTGCTCCCTTCCAGACCTCGCCACACCGCAGGGGCTGAAGTTCAAGACCATCACAGAGACGACAGCAGAGGTGCAGTGGGAGCCCTTCTCCTTCCCCTTCGACGGCTGGGAGATCAGCTTTATCCCCAAGGTACTGCTGCCGCATGCATGGCATCACGGGGTACACCTGGTCACCCTAAAAAACACTGAGCAAGCGAGCCCCAAATTAGCTTCCAATTAACCACAAAAAAACCCCAACCCCTTTTTTCCACTATATGCTTCATATCAGACAACCCCAAACACCTCAACCTGCATTTCCCCAGTAGTCTTTTGTGTCAAGACATACACGTCCTCAAAGGAATTTCCCAATAAAATCAAGAGACAAGCACATAAATAAATAAACCTTCCAGCCTCGCTGCCTCTTGCTGTCACCCCCTCCTTTTCCCTTCCACCTCCTTTGCTGTGACCCTTCGTCCTCCTCCTGTTCCTCACCCCTGCTCCCTGCACGCTAAGCTACCCAAAGCAGCCTCGATCAAACCGAGCAGCCACCAGCTCTCAGACAACAACCTTCAGCATCCCCGAGTCACACGCACAGCTAATTCCTGCCACGGAATTTTAATCACAGTGATGAACAGGTAGAATTTGTGCCAGAAAAGATGAAAGGATGAAAATGTTGCCCAAAATATCGCATATTTTCTATGTGCAGCAACAAAAATTGTACATCAAGTATTTAATCTATATTCATAATTTCTACACCATTTAGCCATAAGTATAGCTTCAATTGTATATGGAGCCTCTTTACAAGAACATTCAAGCCCCAGCAGTAAAAGAAATGCTTATTAAGGGCTCAATTATGCCGTTTTCAGTTGTACAAAACCCTTGCTGGAGTCAAAGGCAGCTCTGGGCAGTGGAGAAATGCAGAACTTGGCCCCAAAGTTTTAAATGCTCTTGAGTGTAAAGTATCATTATACAGCATAAAGCAAGGGCCCAATTGCTTTAAATAACTCATTACCTCATTTCCAAAAAGGCTGGAAGGATCTGGGTGCAATTTTGTGTACATCCACATGGAAATTTTGTCAGAAGTCGAAGTCCAAGTACCACAAGTATAAAGCCCAGGGTAATTTTCATTCACTGTTGGGATAAAAACCAAAACGATACGACAATGTCAGGGGAGATCTTTCAGTCTAGTAGCAAAAACCCAGCTATCTTTCAAACATTTCACTCGGGATGTTACTCAGGAATTAAACTCAACAGCATCCCCCTGGAGCAGATAAATGGGGATATATCCATTTTAGGGTGAGGAATTGCTGGGATAGAGGCCAATGTCTCCCCACAGGGTCATCATCTCAAGCCATAGCACAAATATGAACTGTTGGTCCATCTTTTCATTTTTAAGCTTAAAACTTAAAACCATGCATAAATATTTCAGGATTTAAAGGAAGAGATAAAGCACCAAAGGTTGGCTGGTTTTCGATGCAGATTTTTGGGGCGGGGAAGGGATGTAGCTCGCTGGGCTTTGAAATTCTCACATGCATTGGTCAAGCGCATGGTCCTGTGTCGTAAAGACACAGTTGTGCTCCTGCCCATCAGCTTCCAAAATCAGACTCTCTTGAGCTTTTCTCAGAAAAGAAAGAGCTTTTCTCAAGCATCAACAGCTTTTCTCAGAAAATAAGGCAGAGGGTGCTGTCTCCTTCACTGCCTGGAAGCTACGCTTGCTTAGGCAAATGCTAAACCATTGTTACACCCCAAATCAAACCAAAACCTAGTCCCAGAGGCTAAAAAACCCCAAAATTATAATAGCAGCATCACAAATAATCTCTATGAGCAAAGTTGAGCTTGCTCTGTCTTCCTGAAAGCTGGGCAAGAGGATGCTAGTTTGGTCCTTGGTGTCCCCACAAGGATGCTCGTACTGTCCCGCAGAGCAATCCTTCTTCTGTGGTCCCCACGATGCTCTCGCCCAGCAAAAGCCGGGTCAGGGGGAATTGCCCATCTGCTGCATGCATTGGTGTTGGGAGGTGGGGGGGTGGGGAAGACAAAGCAAAGACAGATTTAGAAAAGAAAATTAGGAAGGGTAAGCTGGCAATTTATGGCTAAAATGGAGGATTTCCTGTTTAATGAGAAAAGAGATGAATATGAATTGAGAGCTATGTGCAAAGATTTGTTTAGCGTGTTATTAATGAAGACAGCAGCAAGAAAAGATCCTTTGTCCAAACACTGGCAGGAAAGGTGACATTTGCAGTTGCTTAAAGCCTTTCAGTTTTTCACAGCAAAACCACAAAGTATAATGAGTTTCATAAAGACACTTAAAAAGAAGGTGATGGCAAAATAAAGACCTTACAGTTTCATACCTATATATGAACAACAGAAGGCTCTTGGCACCTAAAGAGCATAGAAAAGGAGTCTAGCCCAGGCTTCGGTTTTATTATCTTTTCTCTTCTGGAGAACAGCAGACGCACAGATGGCAAAATACAGAAGTTGGCGGCGGGGGAAGAAGGGATGGGGAAGGATTTCTCAGCCCAACAATGTGGGTGCTCCACACTTGGCGGGTGATTCCACCCTGGGTTTCTGGACCTCCACAGTGGGACGCGGCTGGGAGAGGATGCAATTTGGAGGTGCAGGCCTGGGTGTGGAAGGATGCAATGTGGGGGACACCTCCTCTCCATGCATCAGTCCCCTCAAAACACCTTTGTTTGTTTGTCTGTTTGTTTGTTTGTTTTTTTTAATGGTTATTTCTGCTCCCCGGCAGAATAATGAAGGCGGCGTGATTGCCCAGCTCCCCAGCACCATCACCACCTTCAACCAGACGGGGCTGAAGCCAGGGGAAGAATACACCGTCACTGTGGTGGCCCTGAAGGAACAAGCCAGGAGCCCTCCCACATCTGACAGCGTTTCAACCCGTGAGTGAGCCTGACCCCAGGCAGCACAGCAGGATTTGGTCCCCAAAATAAGGTCCCATGAGTGAGAACAGCCTGGCACTGCATGGGCAGGGACAAAACCACTGCCACCCAACTGCCCCTAGGTACAGATGCAGCGCAGCAACAGCTTCTTCATGCGGTATTCTCCCTCCCGAATTGCTGCAAGCACAGAAACTGTGGTGAGGTTAATGGGGTTGGGAGTGAAGGCTCAGGTCCACTTTTATTATTTTACAGCTGGATAAATTCCTCTTCTCCGCTAATCTCACATTTCAGAGGCTGGATGCCCCCAAGAAACACCTCTATAAATGTATTGCCTACTCATATATAGCAGATTAAAACTCCCACTTGCTTTTGTGCCACTAAATGCACTCTACTCCCACCAATTCAGGCAAATCAGGCAGGGGGCCAGGGAGCCAGGAGTGACGGCACATCCCCTGCTAACCAATTTATTTGACCGGTCACTGGTCCATCCTGTAAGCTAGAGGAAATTTAGCGAGTGTGAAAGGACTAGGTGTTCTCCCCACTGAAGGAGACGGGCAGAGCTCATTGAGGAGAAGAGGCTCTCCATGCCAGGTCTGTTGCAGTCTACCTTGGCAGCCAGGCAGATGTTTACCTCCATCCAAGCTGTTGCAAATGAAAACAGCATTTAAATAACTGCCGGAGGATTATAACAAAGTGATGCTCTCCCCAGGCTGCTAATTTGAGGTAACAGTGAGACTGAAGTGAGGGTCTCTCCAGCAGCAGCAGCTTGCTGAAGGTCTGAACTTCCTCAGCAGCCCTCTCCTCCCACTTTGCCTCCGCACTCAGCTCGACATGGCTTAACAGAGACATCTCCTGGTCAAGACAAAATCTTCCTTTCCCTAGAAAGTCAGTAAAAAATAAAGAGAGAGGCTGGTACTTCAAACTCAGTGGCTGATCTTTGCAGGGGAGCAGAAATGGAGTGGTGGGCTCCCAGCTCTCTGCTCCATGAAGGCATCCCTGTGCTGGTGTGTTTGTCTTCCTCTGTGGCTCCCCCATAGCTTTGCCCCCATCATCCTCGTTCTGCCTTGTGCCAGGATCGAGCAGCAAAGGCATGGTTTCATGCTTCACAGCTAAGTAGAACTTGATGCTGCCCAGAGTCACCTGGATGACTGGTTAACATGAGGTAGTTGGAGATTCAGGATTTGGATAAGCATGACCTGGCCCTGGCCAAGCTGAACACCTAGCTCCTACCTAAACACACTGCTTCCCAGCTGTCCTCCCTTCTCCGTTGCTGTTTTGCCCCCAGACCTCACCTCACTGCTCCCAGTTCTCCCATATCTTTTTATAATCCTCTCTGATCCCTCCCACCCCTGCCCACACTCATCTCCCTGAGAACTTCCCACCCTGTGTGCAGCATTCAGCACATTCTTATTATATGGTGTCATTTTCCAATATATACAGTATATTAGATGTACTTGCATGCAGTATAGCCTGAATTACAGAAACAGTGTGGGGGGTTTCACCCACCTTGTGATCCTGTAAGTGATAAAATGGGCTGCCCAGCAGGCTCCGTGCATCGATGCTGCCGTGGCACAGGAGTGATGGCCAGGCTTGGCACATCCATCCACCCACCCATGCAGCAGTTAGGTCCTGCTGGACTCAAAGCATCCATCACCGAGGCTTGAGCCCGTGATTTCCAGAGGTCGAGTTTTGGGGGATGCGGAGGAGGGAAGGGCCCAGTTCTCTGCAAAAGAAAGCAGAAACGTCCATAATGGTCTCCCAGTAGATCCCCAGCATGAATTTAGCTAAAACCCCTTTATCTGAGAGGTTTTGGTGGACACCCACCATAGCCTCACACCCAGCTAGTTATGAAGACTCTTGAGAGCAATTGTATTTTCTCCTCTCTCCCCACTGCTAAGACATCAACAGCTTTACAAGCTGATCCCTCAACTGAACAACAAACCAGGAGCTGGCACCAAAGCAGGAACATTTCTAGAGATGTTCCTCAGTTCTCAATGCTTGGATCAGTCCTTGGCTGCCAGTTACTGAACACATTGACAACGCCTTTCAAAAGACATAATATCGTTGCTGATAAATTTTGCCAGTGACGGAAAGGCTCAGAAAAGAGTAAATTGAATGGAAGGAGATCATCGATAAAAGCAGTTTGAATGGCTCAAAGAAAAACTGTATGGTTATCTAGGAGCAAAGAAAGCAGACCACAATTAGATGTGGAAGGTTTTATCCTGGGAGATGCCACCTGAAGAAGCCAGGGAGAAATTGTTGCCAATAACCAGCTCGAGAGAAGGGCATGAGTTGTTTTATAGCTGTAATGGGCATCAATGGGAGAGCTGTTGGGTCCTGCTCTGGTATCCAGTGCTCAGGAGAGACATGGGTGAAGTGGAGAGGGCTCAGAAAAGAGATGGGAGACTGGGACAAGGGACTGGGAACCCAACAGGATCAAACCCCCTGGGTACCTTAGGGCAGAGGATCGTGTCTCTTGCCCATGCCACCTCTCTGCCTTGTCCCCACCTGCTGATTTGGGCCAGTCTGAAGGTCAGGTTGAAGAATCCCTGAGGCTTGGTGTCCCCAAAGCTGCCACCTTTCCCCACCCAGCTCTCCCAAAATAACAAGTGCTTGTTTTCCCCCTTCTTCTGCAGTCATTGATGGACCGACGCAGATCCTGGTGCGGGACGTCTCTGACACAGTGGCCTTCGTGGAGTGGACACCACCGCGTGCCAAGGTGGACACCATCCTGCTGAAGTACGGGCTGGCGGATGGGGAGGGGGGGAGGACCACCTTCCGCCTGCAGCCCCCCCTCAGCCAGTACTCCCTGCAGGCCCTTCGCCCTGGCGCCCGCTACCACCTCGCCGTCAGTGCCCTCCGGGGTGTCAACGAGAGCCAGCCAGCCCTCGCCCAGTTCACCACAGGTAGCTAGCTGGCTTTGCTGGGAGAACTGGCATGAATTTTTAAAGCCTCCAGCAAGCATAGGCAAATGGCTTGCTGCAATCTGCAGATGGGCTGTCCTGCAACAAACATGGGGTTTTACATATCCAGAGCTGAATCTAGTTTTTTTTTTGCATCTGGGATCTAGTGGTACCTGGTTTTCCCCTGGCATGAATGAGCTGGAGTTTAATCTGGTATACTGGGAGGAAGTGGCACAATGAAAACATGATGCTTAAGATGCAAGTCTGAATGAAGATGCCTGAATGCAGGTGTCTCGCGTCCTGTCATGGTTGTGGTGCAAAGCAAGGCAGAGCAAATGATTCAGCTCACCCTAAAACACACATGCACAGCTCAAACCACCCTCTGACCGCCCTCCATTAGTGCCTACATTTCTGTTTAGTCCCTAAAACTCCAGTGCCCGTGCCTCTTGCGGATGTTTGCATGGCACCCCAGGTGACCCCTGATGCCGGTGACCAGGCAGGTGACTCAAAAACCCGCATTTAGATGACAACCTCTGAGCAAACGCCACCTTGACCAAGTCATGCTGCAGCATCAAGGCTGAACCTGCTGCTGCCTGTGACACACATCCCCACCACCTTCAACACCCGTTCAGACCCACAGCTTAGCTTGAGACCACAACTAAAACTTTAAAGACCAGCGGTTTACACCCTGAATAGCACCCGTAAATCAACATGCAATTCTTAAAAGCACTAAAACAGCAAGCACAGGTCTGAATTTAGGATGATGGTTGCTCCCATTCAGCGTCAAGAGCCAAGGCAGATGCATTGCCCGAGGAATCGGCAGTCCAGTGAGAAACGTGGTTATCCTATTTTATATCTTCTCTGAATACCCTAACCAGTCAGTAAAACTTTAATTAATGTTAAGCCTGCAGATAGCTAACAGGTTTAATTTACTATGCCATAAAGGAGGAGGTAGAACACATATTTCAGTTCTGGTTTATGATATATAAATGACTTTTCGTGTACGTTACTGGTGAATACTAGGCTCCTATTACAATAACTGCAGTGAGTGAATAGTGTGTGTGTATATCTCTATAGATAAATATTTCGGATGAGATGTTTACCCCGACTGATTTGCTGCACTGGCCTTCCTTGCTCTATTTCTAAAAGAATAAAAAAATTTCCCCCCCTAAACTCAGATCCGTCAAGGAGCAGTAATTACCCCCCATCTGCTGGCACCCAGCCCCTGCCCGGCATCAACCCACTGCTCACAGGAGAGGTTTATTGTGCAAATCAAAGCAGATTTGGTGCACAGCCCCAGCAGCACTAATAAACAAACCTTTTGGGCAACATCTAAGCATGAATGAACCTGTAAAGATGCTCAACGTTCTTCTAAGAGCAGTTCAGGCCAATGCGTGACTGCTACAGAGCCCTTTTTCTCTTATACATGCTGCCTCAGTTTCCCTTACTGTAATATGGGGGGAAAACGCTTTCCTTTTTCAAATAACATGCAATTAGCTCCCGAAGCAACAACTGCGAATGCCTCAGCATTTGCCTCAGTCTTGTAGGTGGCATCTCCGGGTCTGTGCTGAGCAGGAGGTGAGAGCAGATGTCCCAGCCCCTGCTGCAGGGAGATGCCCTAGGGAGGAGGGTCTTCATGTGGGACCTCACAGACGTCACAGCCGGGTAACCCTCCATTTCCATTTAGCCATGCCAAGGCTACAGGGTGTGTTCCCAGTGCCCGGTGGTAACACAGAGCCTCTCTTCCTTGTGTCATGTAGAGATTGATGCCCCCAAGAACCTACGGGTGGGCTCGCGGATGCCCACCAGCCTTGAGCTCGCCTGGGACAATAGTGAGGCCGAGGCACACAGCTACAGGGTGGTCTACAGCACCCTGGCCGGAGAGCACTACCACGAAGTCCTGGTGCCACGGGACACTGGTCCCACCACCCGGGCCACTCTCACAGGTATGTGTGCAAGCAAGCAGGGAGATGGAGATCCTAAATCAACACCAATGCTTGGTTACCCTCATCCTGGCACATATTTGAGGCTGTTTTGGAGTTTACTAGCTACAAGAGAGAATGTTATCCCTAGG
This sequence comes from Larus michahellis, assembly GCF_964199755.1. Lineage (NCBI taxonomy): Eukaryota > Metazoa > Chordata > Aves > Charadriiformes > Laridae > Larus > Larus michahellis. The sequence continues at coordinate 22,557,353 of NC_133903.1, read as the reverse complement.
ATGAAGATTATTTTCCCCACTGTGGGTCTGGATTTGGGCGCTGCTTATCCATGAGCTGAGTGATGCACCTCCAAGCGATGCACTTCTGAGTGATGCAGCACTGAGTAATGCAGCTCCAGCAAGGGTCTGTCCAGGTCACAAAGAGCGCTAGCAAGGAGAAAAGTGAGAAATGGGGAGAGGAAGGCTTTTTAGGCTGATCTAGAGGACGATATTATTTCACCCTTCTTTTTTTCCTTGCTGGGAAAGAGACGCAGGCGCCCATGCTCTGTAGGCAGTGATGGGGGATCCAGACTGCCCAAGTTCATTGCCTTTTTCCAAATCGGGCACAAAGCAGACCTGAATCCAGGGATGCTATTTTTGAGCAACTCCCTCAAGTTGTATGTTATCAGGCCAGCACAGGGACTGGCACCAGGGGCTGCAAACACCACCCACCTCCCACTGCCAGGACAGTCCCAAACACCCTTTGCAGCAACACCACAAAGCACCGTGTGAGTTGTTTTGTTTTTTTTTTTTTTAACTTGGTTTGCCTGCCAAATTTTCATCTCCAGTGGCATTTTTTTGAGCAAAGAAGAGATTTACACACATACCAAAAAAGGTTACTCATTCAGCTTGAAGCTCTTCAGTATGGCAGGTCACCTGTTTCTTCCACGTTGACTGTCTTTGCCCTCCTGGGACCTTCCCAGCCCAAAGAGAGCTCAGAAATCTCTGCCGAGATGTATGGCTCTATAGGAATAAATTCAGTGGGAAAGTCAAATGTGAAGTTACAGGCAAAGTGGCACCGAGTCACGAGAAAGGCTGGAGGGCAGGAAAGAAATTAGAGCAGTTCGCTTGAAAAATGTGGTGTGCAGAAAGAAGAAATGTGAGGGATAGTTTTGCTGCATTTGTGATGAAGACGTGCACAGAGAAATGGGATGACATGGAGGAGGACAACTAGGGATCAGGGACCTGGTGCTGATCCCCTGCTAGTTTTCCTCTAGGCATTTACTGTCTTTCTAGGTGAGAAAGAGCATTAAAAATAGGCCAAATCCTCCTCCCTGGGGCAGAGGTGCAATACTACCCCAGTGATCTAAACTGCAATGACACCCACGGCACAACCCAAGCTTGCCTCGAAGGAAGAGACAGCTTGAAGGCTCTCTTTTCTCTCAATAAAAATCAAAAAAGTTGCCAAGCCTCTACCTGGCAAAACCAGTGCTTCCTGGCTGCTGCCAGATGCAGGCAGGGCTACAAGAAACACCCCCAGAGCAAGCTCCAGACATAGAGGCTTAAGTCAACAGCGGTGAGCAAGTTTTATATAGTGCCTCCATCATCACCTTCTATCTCCCAGGTTACTATGTAATAGACAAAAAAATTAAAAAAAAAATTATTATAGCAGAAAATAACCCAAAAAACATTCCGCTGGCAAAAAAAAAAAAGCCAGGATAGCCGTAGTGTGGATGGCACAAGACCACAGCTCCATTATGCATGTGGTACCCCTGTCCTCCAAGGTCTTGTTGCACATGGTGCAAAGCCCGTGGGTTTCCAGCCACCCAGCACCTGCTGGGATCCACTGTGTAAATGCAACCAGTGATTCCTTCATCTGCCTTCATCTGCCTGCAGGAAAAGCAGCAAGGAATGCCACTGAGAAGAGCTTATCAAAGATTTAAGCTTAAAAATACAGGAAGCCTTGCCCTGCCCCATATGTTTCTTCAAAATCAGCATTTGTACAGAAATATCTGTAACTTTGCTCTGCTCAAAAGAGCTGGGAGAGAAAAGACATTGTTTTATACGCTCCTGATCACTTCTTCCTTCTCCTTCCCCTTTCTTCCACGCTCTTCTCCTCCTTTCCAGGATACGTATGACACTTATTGGGCAGGGGCAAGGTGGGTCCATCTCCCTCCTGCCACCAAGACTGCACCGTAGCAAGAGGAGAGGAGCAGGGAATAGGGGTTTCCCTCCCTCCTGGCCTCTTGGAGAAGGTTTTGGTGGCTTCAAGGGATTCTGTCCCTGGGCAAGGCAGGGTGAGGCTGGGCTGGAGGGTCTATGGCTTTCTCTAACGCCATGGGAAAGATCATGAAACACCAGGAGGAGGGGAATAAAGCCACCAGCAGCCAAACAAAAGTGACAGGCAGAGGCAGGAGATGTCCCACAGAGATAAAACAGCTATCAGCTGTAGGTGTGCGGGAAAGAAGCTGGATGAACTGGATTCCCATGTCCCTTGAGAGAGGCACCATAGCATATGTCCACGCCAAGGAGCGGAGCTTGATTTGGCTCCCAGAAAGACTGAGCCTTTCCTTATTAATGTGCATTTCATTTACTCTGCGTAATTTATTTCTCTTCGAGACACCAGCCCTGTGACAATATTTGATGTTAAATCACTTCAGAAACAAATATAGCTACTTTATCGTTCCCATCTCAGCTCACACACATGCAAATTCTGTCTCGATGCCAGCAATTACAGCAGACCTCAGCAACAGCTTAAAAATTGCTTATTTCTGAGCTATAATAATCCAAATTCCCTGTCCAAAGCCATCCATGGGACTTTTTTAAAAAGTATCAGCTCTTCTCCATTGCATGGAGGAACTGCTTACCTGTGGGAGGGCTGCTCACCCCAGGGATGCTCATGGGTTCCCCTGTGTCTCTAGCTGTGGGAGGTGGGAGAGTCACACCCTGAGGCCACCCAGCCAGGTGTTGCTCTTACACTCCTTCGTGTCCTCTGCACCCTGTGGCAGATCTGGTGCCAGGGACAGAGTACGGCATCGGGATTTCAGCCGTGATGGACAGCCAGCAGAGCGTGCCGGCAACCATGAATGCCAGAACTGGTGAGTTTGGCCCCATTGCATGCTTCAATCATGGCCAGTTCCTATGTCTCAGACATCCCCATGGGATAGTCTGTGCATGGGGACAAAGGTCTGCATCAACCCTCTCCCACAGAGCTTGACAGCCCCCGGGACCTCCTGGTGACAGCCTCCACAGAGACGTCCATCTCACTGGCCTGGACCAAAGCCATGGGTCCCATTGACCACTATCGCATCACCTTCACCCCTGCCTCGGGAATGGCCTCAGAAGTGATGGTGCCCTGGGACAAGTCACAGCTCACCTTGTCGGAGCTGGAGCCTGGGACAGAGTACACCATCTCCATCATTGCTGAGAGGGGACGCCAGCAAAGCCTGGAGGCCACTGTGGATGCCTTCACAGGTAGAGAAAGACAAGTTGAGATGGGGCCAAAAGCATAGACCACTGCCCCACACTGGCACCTCCACCAGCCCACCATGTCTGCAGCACCAAAACTCTTGACGTGGTGATGGGGATGAGGGCTGGGGGCAATCCATCCATGTGAGAGAAGTTCTGTGGACCTCAGAAGGAGGATGGCCCTACTAGCATGGGGATCCCATTCCCCTGGCCAGCAGCACTGAGCACACTTGCTTGGCTGGAGGCTTCCACAAGGAAAAAGCAGGGCTGGGGCAACAGCCAACCATGCTGTTCTCTATGGTCAGGGTGGTCTGTGTGTCCATAAGAAGGACAAAACAAGCCTTAAGGGACCTCACAAGCACCTCTGGGTGAAAAGCACGCAGTCAGGAAGCCCAGACAGCACATACCATCTGTAGTGGGACAGCCCCATCACCCACCATATGGGTCTGGGATGGAGAATGTTTGCAGGCAGAGCTGAGAAAAGCATCATTTTTCTCCTCCCCATTCTGCCTCTCAATCCCAGCACAGTTTCAGATCGATGGAGAGCCCAGAGCTGCAGCTTTGCCACCTCTGTTGGGTATTTCCCATAAAAGCACTGGGAACAACGCCGAGGTCAGGATCTGCAGGTGGTCAGGGTTATATCTCCCTTCTCCATCTTGCAGGGGTCCGGCCCATCACACAGCTCCACTTCTCCCAGCTGACATCCTCCAGTGTGAATGTCACGTGGAGTGATCCATCCCCACCAGCAGACCGCCTCATCCTCACCTACAGCCCCCGGGATGAGGAGGAGGCACAGCAGCTCATGCTTGACGGCACCCGCAGGCATGTCAGCTTGACAAGCTTGCAGCCATCCACCGAGTACCTGGTGTCACTGGTGGCCATGCATGGCAGTGTCAGCTCTGAGCCTGTTGTGGGCTCCATCACAACAGGTACCATGGGACACCCCTGCCAGGCATGGGACCCTGCCGGGAGGGCGGGCAGGGGGACGGGGAGCGGACCTGCCTCCCACAGCTTTGCTTTCTGGTCTGTCCCACCAGGGATTGATGGGCCAAAGGACCTCAGGGTGGGCAACATCACTCAGGAGTCCATGATCGTCTACTGGAGCCCTCCCATCACCACCTTCGACCACTACAGAATATCCTACCGCACCACCGAAGGTAATGACCTCTCTTGCTCATGCCCTGAGCTCACAGCTGCCAAACATCACTCCACCTGCAGGCAAGAGCAAGCCACCAGGTTATCCTCATACCAGGCAGCATCCCAGTGCCCCAGGAAAAGCCACCAATAGCTGGGATGGACAAAGAGGCTGCAGGGATGGAGGACGGGGTGTCCATGACAAGGATGGGCAAGGGCCACTGTAGACGAGGGCCAGGTCAGCACAGAGGGACACAGGGAGTGAACCCTGCAGCACACCCTCCCTGGGGATGGTTAATTTGGGGCCTGATCCTGAAATCCCATCTCCCTCACCTGCCTCTCCCTGTCTCATCTCCCTTAGCCCCAGTTACACCTACGATGCTGAAAAGGTCGAGCCAGCAGAGTGATGGGCACACAGGTGTGCACCCACAGGCACAAAACCCAGTTACCCCCAGTATCAGCCCTGGAGAGGGCTTGTTCCTTCCCTCCTGAGCACCTCCTGTACTGCAGGGACGGGGCTAGCCATGATGCCAAAGCTCTTGACTCTGTCCCCGCAGGGAGGACAGACAGCACCACCATCACCAGTGATGCCACCGAGTATGCCCTCCGCCGCCTGCAGCCCGCCACCAAGTATGAGATCAGGGTGAAGAGCGTGCGGGGCCGGGAGGAGAGCGAGGTGGCCTCCATCACTGTGTACACAGGTGGGAAGGAGCTCTTGGTGGGCAGGTAGACATCAAACAGTGCCAGCCCCTACTTGCACTAGCAATCAGGCAACTGAGAGAAAGCTGAACCTCACACCAGCCTGATGCAAGCTCGAGGTGATAAGCAAAGTTCATGAGGGCCCCATGTGGACTTTTGACGTATGCCTACGCAAAGCTTTTCCCGTATATGCATGGGTAGTCATGGCAGGGAGTGATAAATCTGTGTACTGGGCATGGGGAAGCCAGAAATATGATGTTGGGCAACCATGACAACCTTTCCTAAAGGGAGTACAGATTTCCAGAAATAACCCCTGGGGAAGCCCCAACACGAACACCATCTGCTGTAAGAATAAAACCCTCTACTATCCCCAAACTTGTCAAAACCTAAAAAACCCTAACATCCCAGGCTCTGCATCAAGAAAACGGTGGAAGAGCAGCCCAGGTAGCAGAGTAGCACAAGCTATGACATCTCTGATCTCCAGCTAGGGCAGCAATAACTCCTCTGCAGGCACATGTGCCTGGGCAGCTAGGCAGGACCACGAGCGGTGGGTCGCAAGAAGCCCTTCCAGTTCATAGCCCAGTATCTTCATGCCTCTGACTCTCTGAATCTGTCCCCCATGCAGCCATGGATGCCCCCTTGGGGGTCACAGCCACCAACGTCACTCCCACTGAGGCACTGCTGCAGTGGAACTCACCGCTGTCAGAAGTGGAGAGCTACATCCTTGTCCTCACCTGCCGCACAGGTAAGCCACAACCCAGAGCTCCTCTGCCACGAGCTTTGCTGGGGCTCCATTGCAGCTCACCTCCACCTCTCCCTGTCCTAAAGCCCAGGGCTCAGCAGGTGTCCTCCACAGAGGAAGTACGGAAGGAGCCCTTGCTTCGGAAGGGCAGCAGCTGGCAGGTGGCAGGGCTGTACCCTGTCCCCAGATGCCAGCTCCTCCCCTGCAAGTCCCACGGCAGTGCCCCTCACCAAGCCTCAGAGCATGGCCATCCACACAGGAGGGCACTGGGATCCTCCTGATTTACTAACTGACCCACCAGCCCAGAGGCAAGCAAGTACCTATCCCACAGAAACTCATTGTGAGGGAAATTCCATGAAACCCACTACTGAACAGAAAGAAAGCATCAGGCAAATATGGGGTCTGTGGGAAAAATAAGACCATCTTTCAGACCAAACACTACCACTACAGCTCAGCTGCCACACAATAGCTAATGGTGTTTCACCAGTATAAGTTCTTTTGGTCATGAGGTCATATCCATAGACACATTTTGGAGAACCATCTTGAGTCACCTCTTTTGATTTATAGTTGCAGGAGAAACAATTCTTGTGGATGGAGTCAACCAGGAGTACCTGTTGACCAACCTCCTGCCCAGTACCACCTACACAGTTTCTATGTATGCCACCAATGGGCCTATCACCAGCCAGACCATCAGCACCAACTTTACCACTCGTATGTACAATCAGCTCCCCCACTGCTTGTTAGGTGCCCTTAGCCATACATCCACCCCAGGAAAAGTTGCCAGCAAGGCTGAGCCAAAGCTCTTTTCACATACATGTGGGTGTAGAAGTTGCCATGTGCCAAAAGGACACTTAAATACCAGTGTTGGGCACAACACAAGAACATAATTGTAATCACAACGGGCATAAACCATCATTTTCACTCTTTCAACATCCATCCCTCCCTTTCTTTGATTTCACCTGGATATTGTTTCCCATACCCTTGACCAGGTCTTTTTCTTGCCCAAGGCCATAGTCCAGAAGAGCACAACAACCCATTTTGCTAACAAGAAGCTGGACAGATCCCATAGCATGTGCATTTCAGAGCTGTTACCCTTCATAAAGTATGCAGGCAGAGGAAGACTATTAGAGGGTTTGCAGTGCTCTGGTCGAGGCTGGGGATGGGTGGTGAGGTCTGGAAATTGAGGGTGAGGATGGACTTTAGGCTGTAGCTCAAGGTTGCAAGGTTGAATCCCAGTGTACTGAGTTGGGAAGCGGGCTGGGGTGGTTGTGTGTCAGAACTTGCCTTCCTTGGGTCCCTATCCACCCTCTGCAGTTTTGGATCCTCCAACAAATCTGACAGCCAGCGAAGTCACTCGACGGAGTGCCCTGCTCTCCTGGGTGCCTCCCCTGGGAGAGACTGAGAACTACATCATGACATATAGATCCACCGATGGCAGCCGGAAGGTGAGTGAGTCCTCACAAGGAAAGAGGCTCATTAAGTCAAGGAATAACATGACCATGAAAAAAACAAAACAAAGGAAAGAACTGATGCTCACTAGGTCAGGGGGAGACCAGAAGGGGAGATGCTACATTCTGCATAAGCAATATTTTACATAAACAATTGGAAAAAGCAAGAAAAGATTGCCTAGGGCAAAATATTTATGCACACCTTCAGGTCTGGGCACAGAGGGCATGTTTGGAAATTTTGGAAGAACAGGGGAAATTCACCACTTGGGGAACTTCACAACTGAAACACAAGCCAGCTAAGGCAGGAGAAAATTATCCCACGAACAGAGATTCTAAAAATGCCATTTGCCCTTCTTGCAAAAAGGAAGATAAGTACAGACAGCTAATTAATTCCACAATGCAATATATTTGATTATTTGTGTCCATATCTGCCTGTCTGGAATAGCTGCTATAAACACTATCAGAAATACGTCACTGCAAATAGCCTTGTTTCCTTTGCTGGTGTGACTGTCTCACAGCGACCATAAGATAATAGCTTTGCAGAAGGAGTTTGATATAATGCTATGTAGCATTGGCTGACAACCAGAAAAATTAACGTGACAGGAATTGACGGAGACAAAACTGGTTGATAACCAGGTTTGGCCAGCTCTACTCCTTGCAATGCTTGGCCAATCTGTCATGGACTGTATCCAGGACACGCAGATCCCAACAGAGTTGGTAAATAGAGCACAAAGACTGCAAACATTTAAATCTCCTGTGTCCAAACCAGATAGCTTTCTCCCACCTGAACCATCCCAAAATGTTGAATATATTCATTGACCTCACGTTGACTTAGTCCAGGGGTGTAAGCAGACATGCAACACTCCTCGGCCACGTACCAAGGGCTGTGGTAGTTTGTGGCTTCCCTTCCCTCCTTGCTCGCTCTTTAGGCTCCCCATCGCTTTTCTTATCTGTTGCTCTTGGTGTCTACCTCCTTCTGGGACCCATGTACAGGAGCTGATTGTGGATGCTGAGGACACGTGGATCCGCCTGGAGGGTCTTTCTGAGACCACAGAGTACACCGTGGACTTGCAAGCTGCCCAAAACATCATGCGGAGTGGCTTCATCTCCACCACCTTCACCACAGGTGAGGAATCGCACCATGTCCACTTGGACAGGGGGAAGTTTGGCCCACATATTGTGCTGGTAGACATGGACTGCTTTTATTGGGTTTCCCTCCTCAGGCAGCATTTCACCATTACCCACAGAGAGGTACATTCATTTCCGTGACCCACACTGCTGCTCTGCTACAAAAAGTTAATGGCTGAAGGACCTATAACACAAACACAAGGTCCAGCCCAGGACAAGGGGATTTGAGCTTCAGAGCAGGAACCATCTACCCTTTGCCTTGCCCTTACCCCTCCTCAAATGCATAAATAGAGGGAAAAAACCACAAAAGTCAGCAACACGTTATCAACAGATAAGCTTTTGTAGTGAGTGGGAGAGACCCGGTTTATCTCTCTGTGCAGTAGACATGGTCCAATCTCTCACAAATATCATAGAATAGATGTCACATTAAAAGGACTGTAGTTTCGGTACTTGTCTGTCAGAGGCCAGGACTTTCACTGATTTACTATCAGATTCCTAGCAAAGGACTTTCACTGAGTCAGATTCACAAATAATCAAAATTAGTCTAGTAACAATAATAGTTCCAATACTTGTCTGTCAGGACAAGTCAAAGGACTTTCACTAAATCAGATTCACAAATAATCGAAATTAGTTATTTTATTGAGAGCGACAGAAACTGAGTCGAGATTGCTGTCAATAAATTCACTAACTACAATAGTGCTAATTAATTAAGTTTAATATTGCTAGCAAAAATAATGATAATACAACAACACGGGGTAACATTCACCAGAGGGTGAAAGGTGCAGAGCTTACCCAGAAAGATGTCCCTGCCGGGGGTGGAGGAAGAGAACGCAGCCCGTCGAATAGTCCATCAGGTACCAAGATTCTTCTCTCCCAATTTAAGAGTAATTTTCTCTATCCTTTTATCCACAAAATTACAAGGTTTCCCTCCCCTAGGTGACATGTAGTATGATTCGGGTGGAGAGACCAATGCTATCGTCATATATGTTTAGCATGATCTGTAAAATCTTCATTAGCATATACAGGGGTGTTGACTTTAATATGCATTTCACAGGTAATGAGGCAAAGGTCAATTTTCAGGGATGGCAGCCTCTCGAGGAAACAAAGAACTACACAAAGTCTCTGTTATCTTGATTTTACTGTCTTTGCTGATGAAAAGCAGGGCTGTCCTGGCTCCCCAAGACTACCCCGTTATTTATATATCCTGTGATAGCCAGACAAGCCTTCATTCCCCTGGATTGCACAAGAGATAGCAAAGCCAGCTTAATTGCTCTTTGAGCACAGAGACTTCACCTCATTATCCAAATTCCACAATAGTTTGGGTTGGAAGAGACCTTTAAAGGTCGTCCAGTCCAACTCTCCTGCAATAAACAGTGACGTCTTCAACTAGATCAGGTTTCTCAGAGACCTGTCCAACCTGACTTTGAATGTTTCCAGGGATGGGGCTCCCCTGGAAATATCAAGCAGGTGCACCTCCACCACCATCAGTGGAGTCACAGACAGCAGAACCAGAATGTCCGCAGGACTATGGTCCCACTGATTTTATCAAATTGCATTGTTCCTCCCCTCTCTAATCCTAGAGAGGTCAAGATCCACTAAGGCAACAGGAACAGTTTCCTTTCAAATCAAATGGTGGGCGTCCACAACCACCATAACCCTCACAGACAGAGTGCTTATGCTTGCAAGAATGAAGCTTGCAGGAAAATGTCACCATTGCCCCCACCCTTTGCAGCCATTCACATTACAAACAGTGCAAAGCATATAGTCCCTCATCCTCTTTGAAAAGCCTTGCTAGGCCAGGGCACTTAAGAGACAGAGTGCATTTTGTTCGGGGCTGAATCCAATTACGTTTCTTCTGGGCTTCAAAAGCACTAAGAAGCCTGAAGATGATGTCCACTGGAATTCCTCCCATCTGTGCTAGCAGGTTGATTAGGAGAGTTTTCTTTGAATCTGCTGTGGATACACTTCCCCATCCTGGTTACATGCAAAGGTCCCTCCACGTGCTTTTAAGAGATAATAGGAACTAGTTATGTCAACAAAAAAAAGAAACGACTCTTCTCTAATGCATCTATGGATCAGACTTTCCTGACTCTACTCTTACGTGGGCTCATAAAACCAGTGCAATTCAGGCAGGTGATAGGAAAATACGTGTAATCTTTGAGGCTGTTCATGAGTCAGGGACAAAACTGCATGGGACCGGCCTTTCAGCTGGGAAAATACAGCAGAAATCCACTCATGTCAGGCAAGGAGAGCACCATTTCCATTAAACACACATGTCAGACCTCAGCAGCGTTAGAGACACCATTGCCAGCTGATGCAGCAACCAAACACAGGTTTAACTTGCTTTTAAGATGAAGATAACCATCAGCAAGAAACCAGTTTCTCCTCACTTATCCCATATATCAATGAGATAGAAGCACCCAGGAACAAACATCATGGCAATGTAATACATGGGCAGCAACCCTCAGTGAAGAACTAGGGTCTGGGATTCAGTTCACTCTGGCAGCTTATCAGGATACTTTGCAGAGAACAAGGGCTTGTCTTTAAGGAAACAAAAAAAAAAAAAAAAAGAAAAAACATCAGGCTTAATTTAAATTGTTTTGCTTTCTTTTGCTCACAGTACGCATCCCAGGGTTCTGAGATTCTCTCTGACATATTAATAGCTCAGCCTCTTTGTTTCATGTTTGCATAAGGTTCTTGGGGAATTGTATACAGATGGGACAAAAGGAAGAAACAGATACAGTATTTATAATTTATAGTAGTTTGAAATGTCTTTCAAGGTCTCCTTGGCTCTTAAGGATATGAATATAAATTAAGAAACAAGTAATCTCTGCAGAGCTCTGGGGAGCCTGAAGTGGTTGTCTTTGAAACAGTTTTCATTGTTGGATACTATAAAATGCAAACACCATCTCACCAGACCTTGTGCTACAGACCACAGAGACAGGAAAAAATAGGGGATCTTCAACATTTAGAGAAAGCAATGACCTCTGAGTCTTCAGGTCACAAGGCTGGGGGTTATACTCCCAAACGGGAAATTACAGACAAGGGTCTGTACCCTGGTCCTACAGGATATCACACAGTTCTGATAGATGCGGACAGCATGTCCTTCACACCCTCTCAATGCATAACTGAGACACCCTTGGAAGCCATAGCCACATTGCCAGCTCTGCACTCGTTTAACCCACCATTCATGCGCACCAACAACACAGAAAAAGATGTATTTCCCCCTTTTGTGTTAAATGAGAAAAACCACTAAACCAGAGTTGAGACCCCAATACTGCTGAGATCTTGTAGTTAAGACTCCCTTAAACTCTGGCCCCCAAGTGAGATCTTTCTTCATTAGAAGACACCTGAAGCACAGTCACACAGCCCATATTGCCCATATCTAGCATCTTGCACAGCCTAATTCCTGCTCAGTTTGCAAGTGACAATCAGCCTGGTATAAGTCCACCATCATTTCCAAGGGCATGGATGAGGAGAATCTCCCTGGAATCAGTAAAGTCATAAAACTTGTTTGGAGTTGGCAATCCTGAGAGGAGAACAGGTTTTGGTATTTTCACAGCTGTCTAAATACGCTGGTGACAGCTTAAACCCCAGGGTTTCAGACACGGTACAGAAAGATGGTCCAAGAAGTGACATCCCTCATCATTCACAGTGATGTTACCATGCACCTTTCCAACATAGGACATATAGGAGATTAGTAATATATGCACACATTTTTTTTACATTAAATCCTCTGATGTTGTTGGCAGATGTAAAGTCCCACTGCCCCACAGAATAACTCAGCTTGCAAAAGTCAAGTTAGACTCTCCCTGGACTGCAACCAGCAGGGCTTGAGGCATGTGGAAAGGGTGTCCCTCCGCTTAAACTTTTCTTTTTTCTAATTTTGCAGGTGGCCGTGTCTTTGCTAACCCCCAGGACTGCGCCCAGCACCTGATGAACGGAGACACACTGAGTGGCATCTACACCATCTCTATCAACGGGGACCTCAGCCAGCGAGTGCAGGTCTACTGCGACATGACCACCGATGGAGGTGGCTGGATTGTGAGTAGCCATACCGTTGTCCTACATGTTGTCCCCATCGCAAAGTAACCCAGCCTTATCCTACCGGGAATGTCAAGCACCACACTGCACGGGAATGACAGCAGGCTTAATATCGCATGCTTCATTTCCCACACCATAGGGAATTGCCCACGCTCCAGCAATAATAGTTACACTTGGAGAAATGCCCTTTGATTTATTTGACATGTTTGCAGTGCTTCTGGAGAGCAAAATCTGAGAGAGAAGCTGATTTATTGTTCTAGAAATGAAATTAATGGCCAATAGCTTTCATGGGGAATGATTCACACTGCCTGCAGTAGGAGGGTGTCAGGCATTACCCTAATTGAGTCTGCACAGGATCATTTTAGAATCAAATGCCTGTTTAGCTTTTGAATTGCACAGACTGAATTGCACAAACACTGCTTGTCTTGACATAGATGGATTGACAGCTTAAGTAAATAATGCTCTGGTGCTTTGATTTTATCGTGTCAAATGCTTACTTACATGTGTTACCCAAAACACTGCTAGATGTATAGTCGAAACAAAACAAAACAAAACAAAAACCCACTTCCTCAGACGCTGATTTCTATCATGGATGTTATTTTAGCCAGGAAATTTCCCTCCACCTCAGTCTGCTTCAGAGCATCCACTTGGATATCACAGAAAGAGCCAGATGAAAGCACAATCTCATGCTGAAAACCAGAGGCACCATGGGTTGGGTACAGCAGAAAGCTTGAAGGCTGATTCCTTCCTATTATGACATTGATTTGCCTTGGACATCATCTAACAGCTCTTCAGTTACTCCATCTGCACATTAATTAATTATATGACTGCAATTAACACTAACTGGATGGGCATTGCAATTTTCTCTCCTGAAAGAGACAATGGAAAGACAAAGTATTGTCTTTATTTTGTGTATCCAAAGCTTGGCAAAGCCATCCCTCATCTCCTTCACACTGATTTTCCCCTTGGTCTTCCTCCGCCACAGGTCTTCCAGAGGCGGCAGAACGGACTGACTGATTTCTTCCGGAAATGGGCAGATTACCGGGTTGGCTTTGGAAACTTGGAGGATGAGTTTTGGCTGGGTAAGACCTTCACCAGTTGTCTTTCATCGATGTGTCAAACTCAAGCTTCCTGTGTACCATGCTGCTCGCCTATGCCAGCTGTTGGCTCCTTGCCTTTCACCCCACTCCTCTACGGTTTCTGTTGGACAGTTTTCCTTCCATTCATTCCTTGCCTTTCACATTAGAAAGTCACTCATGGGCACACCACATAAAAGCACATTGTGAAGACTAGCAGCTCCCTCATTTGATGCTCTTAGGGGAGAAGGGGGTACACTGGGGGTTTTCATGGACCAAAACACATCATCCTCCTTTGGATGACTACAGGTCGCATTGGTGTCATCTATGGCACATGGACCTCACCTGGCCTTGGCCAGTAGCCCAGTGCCCAGAGAAAGTGGGAAAGGGGTGAGTGGGAGACCCAGCATGGCTCTGAAATAGAGTGTGCTCCCCCTAAACCTCCATGCGAACCAAGGCTAGCCCTGCACCATAAACACACTCTGGCTTGTACGGGAGCTTAACAGCAACAAGAGAAACATCAGGGCTCCACAGCTGAATGCACCCCAGCTTCAGCAGCATGGAGAAAGCTGAGCCTTGGCCTTGAATCCACCTCTCACAGCCATGGGTAGGTGAAGCTTGAGTGGGGACAGAGATCTCTGACCCCACCAGTGCCAGGAGAGACAAAGACTTAACCAGAAGTGCTGCTGCTCTCTGGTTCCTCTCCTCACTCTAATTTCCCACAGCCGTTTTATTTGCCTAGAGCTTTTTTTGTTTGCTCACAGAGCAGATCCAGGCACCAGGTCTCACCAGATGTCTCATTGCTTGCCTCACCAGGCTTGGACAACATCCACAAGATTACGTCCCAAGGGCGCTACGAGTTGCGAATAGACATGAGGGATGGACAGGAAGCAGCATATGCCTACTACGACAAGTTCTCCATCGGCGACTCACGGAGCTTGTACAAGCTGCGAATTGGGGACTACAATGGCACTTCAGGTACAGCCTCAGTGCTAGTGAGTAGTGGAGAAATCCTGGGATGGCTGGGTCTGAAACTGTAAAGGAAATCCTGCAGCCCATCATGTAAACCAGGCTGACAAATGCCACTAATACAGGGAATTTTCCATTGGGGTTAGATATTTAATATCAGAGGCATTGCTGTTCAAATAACCAGGTCAGTCATCAGAGGTGTCATCTCACTTGGCAATAACTGCAGCTTGCTATTGATGCTGTGCTGGAGGCTGTATTTATCACCCTCCCACAGCAATGGAAAAATCTGAAATCCTGTGCATTGTTTCCTCACAGAGACGCCAAACACAGCGCAGTTTTGCAAGGACACTGTCACACCTGCTTGCTCGGTTGATGAAGCATCAGTAGGTTTTGCCCACCAGAAAACAGTGGGTGATGGTGGATGGACAGAGGGTATGGGGGTCTCTTCCTCAAGAAGGGGGAGACAGGTACAGCTGCAGCCCCTTTAGCTGGGATAGACATGCCCAGTGCAAGGCTCCATGATCCATACAAAACTTCACCACCACGTACTTAGCGAGAAACCCCACACCATATCTAAGATGCAAGAATTTTCCTATACAATATCTGGTAGTTGCCATTGGAAGAGAAGCAACAGGGATCTTGGTTGTGTGCAACACAGCATTTGCTCTGACCTTAAGTCCCAGGGCATGAGGCACGCAACCTATTGCCAAAAATGCCAGTAACAGTGCTGCAGACAAGACAGCTTCCCCTTCTGCATGCAAGCCACCTGACCAAGAAGCCTCTGCTCCATCTTGAGCAGAGAGAGCCACGACTCACCAAATGGTTCATTGCCGAGAGGTTTTCTAGCAAGCCTCTCAATGGCTGGACTGCACACAGCTAGCATGGGTCCACTTTGTATTTTCTTAGGGACTACCAAGGAGCATATTAAGAATGTCTCCTGTAAATGCATCACTCATTTGTAATAATGACCAGATTTGTCTTCAGCTCTTCTTTCACCCAGAAGCAACTCTCTTGTTTCTTAGTAAGGAGAGGAGATGAGCTTGGTGGTTTTGGTGGAATAAGACATCATGCACCTTCTAAAAGCTTCTTCCCCCTTTCCAAAGGGAGAAGAGAAGGCCAAACATCTTAGTTCAAGAGACAAATGCTTGGCCTCCTCTGTGAGAAAAAGTTCCCTTTGCCTAACAGGAGGGAAGGAGGCTGAAAGCATCCTGAAGTTATGTAGCAGATCCAGGTTTCAGGAAATCAGGGATGCCTAAATCTAGGATTTAATTCATTTCTGAAACACTGAAATTCAAAACCAAAATCATATAGCATTTTATCTCCCAAATGCAAGCAGCCTCTAAGATTTGCTATGGTCTGTACTGATCTTAAATAGACAGCAGTGGACCTCAGATGAACCAATTATGAGCAATTCCAGTCAACATTATTCCCAGACCTTCAGCTGCTTAACCTGTTAATTGACAGGCTACCACATACACCAGAATATCCTAATTTCCTTGTGAAAAGACTAGATGATTCTGGCTCCATCACTCCTAATGGCACCTCTTTCCACAGGAGACTCCCTCACCTATCATCAGGGCCGCCCCTTCTCCACCAAGGACAGGGACAATGATGTTGCTGTGACCAACTGTGCCATGTCCTATAAAGGGGCCTGGTGGTATAAGAACTGCCACCGCACCAACCTCAACGGCAAGTACGGAGAGTCCCGGCACAGTCAGGTAAGGGCAGAGCTGGGCTGAAAGCCTTCAGCATTTCTTCTAGCAGCACAAACAAGCATGACAGCAAGCTGGGGCGGCGTGGTCGGTGCACCAGGGTCAGGTGCACCGCTGCGGTGACTCAACACAAGCTGGGGCAAAGTGAACCACTTTCAAGCCATTTGGGGCAGTACTTCATGCCTCACACTGGCTGCCATAGTCATTTACTGTAGCATCTTATTAAGTTACATTTAAAAAATACATCCATAAAATTTGATCAGAAGCCTTTGAGCAGTGGGAAAAACACATCAAGCCAGAGAAGCAGAAGAGTTTCTTGCTCCTGCTGTAGCAAGTTCTTCCTTCTGGCTTCTCTATGGTAGTCAACATTTTTTCCTTCCCCTCCCACTCTAGTTTCGTGTTAGAGTCTTTCTTTATCCTGTGCCTTTCTCTCCCTCCTGCCAGGGGATTAACTGGTACCACTGGAAAGGCCACGAGTTCTCCATCCCCTTCGTGGAAATGAAGATGCGACCTTACAACCACCGTAACATCTCTGGGAGGAAGCGACGGTCCCTACAGCTCTGAGACAGCTGAATCCCCTCCCATTTTCCACCACCTGACCTTTTCTGTCATTTGTTTGTATTTTATAATATGAAAAGAGGAAAACAAATTACTACTCGTCTTGAGATAGCAACCAGCCCCTCACAAGTGCTGGAGGGAACCACGGCACAAGGAAAGACCTCATTGCTTTGCATCTCTCCCAGAGAAATACTAAATTTTCAGTCTCCCTGCCCTAATACTCTGGCCCATAACACAAGAAGAAAGAGAGAGAGAGACAGACAGGTTTTTGATATTTTTTTAAAAGACTTAGAAATCCTCAGCAAACCCTGTTAGAAATGTTTGTCATGGGGCTCATGGCAGAAACCTTCCCCCGGGGACCTTGGTGTGGCCATTTCCACCCCAGTCATGGCCAGGGACATCCGTCCTCTCCCTGCCTCCCTGTCCACTCCTGGCAGGGAGGTCTCAATCTTCATGCCATCCTGTAGACACCGACTCTTCCAGCAGGCAGACCAGTTTCTCCTTCTGGCCAAGGGCACACAGCCTCGTCATCCCTCCCTTATGTGCAAGCACTGTACACATGGAGACAAAGTGAGGATGAGCAAACACAAGGCTCATCCCATTTCCAGTTTTCACAGATCACACCAGGAGGGCTTGGTAAATATCTGCATGTGTAGGTGAACTCTAGAGAACCCACAACTCACGTGTTGGCCCCACCACAGCCAAAGTCATCCTCGTGTACATGGGTTGCAGGGGAAAAAGAGCTACTCCACCAGCCCCAACCTGCATCATCCACTTCTCTGAGCTGAATTCATCCCACTTCGGGTTCATGATATCTGCCTGAGTTATGCTGAGCTTGATGGAGAAAAAAGGAGTCAAATTAGAGGACTTGGGAGAAAAATCACTACTTGTGGTCTTGAAGTCTAGGGCCCGTTTCCTCTGCTATTTGTATATGCCATCCACGCAGTCTGTCACAGAGGTCATTGGTCCCAAACCAAAGAGTTTCAGAGAAGGACCAGCAACCAAATGAGCTATCACACAACCGCAGCCCAGCCTGAAGCTGGCAGCTGGCACAGGTGCTCTTGTTCAGGGATCTCCATGCACACGGGAAAGGATGATGACGCAAATGAGGGAAGACAAGTGCAAGCTGAGAAACGCCCATTCCTTTCCTTCTCCTACACCATCCCTCTTCATCGCCATCACAAGAGGCGCTCAAATCTCAGTGCCTTGGTATCACCATCTCTCTAATGGGAAATCAACTGTTTCCCATCCTGGAAGAAGGCTTAGTCCACTCAGATTTTGGAACACTTCAAGACCCTTGGAAGAATAGATGAGTTTGCTCTTCCTGTCCTTAACTTCTCCTATCTTAAGGAAGATACACCCTTCAGATAGCTCTGGCTGCGCTCTGTTGTCATTGACACCACCTCCACGTAGCCCAAACAACCACCACGCTGGAGTCACTCCTCTGCTGAGGGCTCTGATCAATGCTGGGCACTGTCACTGGCCTGGTCTCAGAAAAGAGACTCATCCTCATGTCCGAGGACAATGCAGCTCATTGCTGGGTTCGCAGCCAAGGGAGCATTACAAATACTAAACACTGCTTTTTGATTTTATTACACTGACGCAGCATTGTCTCAAGAAACATCTTCCAGATGGCAACATAAAGCATTCTTTGCAGTAGTTTATAATTCAGGCCAGTGTCTCTTTCATGGTCATGCTCCTGGATTTTCTGACATTACTCACAACGGCTGCAGAGCTGAAGTGGGAAATGCAGCCTCCTTGTCTATACCACATACTGGCACATGAAATCATAGCTAATCCCAAAGTCAGGAACAGATACAGGGTCCAGCCCTTCAGGCTTACAAGCTGCAGTCCAACCTGGAGGAATCTCGTATGTAAATGAGGCATCTCTTCTTACTTTCTATCAGCATCAAACCAGGCAACAAGTCAACCATTTGAGGAACAGGTGAGTCAGAGAGGCTGCAGATGATGGGATCTCTTGCAGGACATGGCCAGTGTCACAGATGGCAGCATGTCACATCTCCTGAGCAGTCTGCCCTGTTTTAGGTTCCAAAAGCCAACAAGAAGCAGCAGATAGAACTGATTAACACCTAAGAAGCTTCCTAGTAGGCCAGCAGAATAGTATTTTTCCCATCATCACCAAGAGTTTACAGGCAAGAAGCACGTGAACAAAAGCACTATAGGGCAGTGGTTATAACTAGGACCAGAGATTGGCAGTGGATGGCATTCATCACCTGTCTCGGATGCTGTTGTTTGCTTATCTACCCAGGTGAAAGGAAGAGACATCAGTGGAAACACGGGACCTCATTATTCACAATCAAGTGGAAGGCAAGAAACCTCTCTTTTCAAAAGTACGAGTCAAACAGAAAATCAAAACATGCCAAGCTTTCCCAGCAGGTTCAAAAGAGGATCCTCAAAAAGGCTGATGATTCTCTAAATAGATTTACTGGTGTATATCTCTCCCTCCCTGCTCATGTCTGTCATCCCTTCTAAGCCCTGTAACCCGGATGAAAGGGCCAAGTAGACACAACTCCATCGTTGAGTCTGCAGGATGCCCTTGGAGATAATATCTGACCTTCCAGTGCCATTATATACATATTCTGGTCTCAGATCTCACACATGGTACGAGGGTGTTGCCTTCCCGTTACCTTGGTGAAATGCAGTTGCTAAAATCTTTTAAAGGAAGAACTTCTACACGTCATGGTTTTCTCCTGGTGATAACCTAATCCAAGCCTAGAAAAACAATCAGTAACAACCCAGTCATTTGGGACATTGTCCCTTGTTCACATTGTCCATATACAGATGAAATTTTCCAGTTATTTATTTTTTATCATTGCCTGATGATTTTTTTTGGACAAAGTTCCTGCCAGTGTTTTCAAGCAAATTTGTGCTCAGCATTGATGCTACAAAACAACCAGGTGATTAAGTGTCTCTTCACTCTCCATCACTGGTTGAGCAAAGCCTTTTTCTGATTTCATTCTCTAACCAGAGCAAGTTTGGCCCTGTCCCCTATCAGCGTAGTGCTGAGACTGAAAGAAGTCTTCGCAACAGGCCTGAAGTTCTGAGAAACCCAGCCTGGATCCTGTGCAATGCTCATCTCAAGAGACTTTGGCTCTAGCACATGAACCATTGCTGGCCTCTGGTGGCTCCTCTGCCATCCAGCTCGTATGTCTCAGGCTTGCCCCAGGCCCTCTAAGTAAACTGAAGCTGTACCCAAACCACACTATCCACTGTGAGATGCCAATTCCCACAACATGAAGCAGGGAGAAGCATATCAAATCCTTCACCCAGCAGAGCACTGCACATGCCCAGGACCCCTGCAGACTTTCAAAGCCACTTCTTCTAACTCCAAAATCCTGGGAAGAAACATCAAGGGAATTTCTTATCTCTTGCCCAATTTTGATTTCGCTTGGCTTCCATTCCTGTCAGACCTCCAAGCCCACCTTTCCACCCCACACTGTACTAAAACGTAACCAAAGGAAAAACAAAGGCCTGAAAGGAAAAGCTGCATTTAGTAAAGTGATCCTTAAGACAGCATTTATAAATTAATAATTTGGGGAAAGAAAGAGACCAGGCCTTCCCCAAAGGTAGCCTTCTCCCCAAAGGTTTGGGAGAAGGATGCTGGAAGAGCACAGCCACACAAAGGTTGGGAAGAAGTCTTTGCTTCTACTCCTTATCTTTGCATTACTTTACCATGAGCATCTCAAGGCCTAGTACCAGCCTAAATGCCCTCTTGCCCCAAACTCTTACCTCCTTCCCAAAGTGATGTTCACCCCAGGTGGAGCATCAGGGTGTGAAAAGTACAGCTCAGCCACCTTTGTCCCCAGTGGTGCAGCAGGCAAGGGCTCGGGCAGTGATGTCCCCCCACTGGGTCATCCCTGTGCCTGCAACAGTCTTAGAGGGACCTGCCAAAATACGGCAGAAGCCAAAAAACCCTCTCAGTGTCAGCACATACCCTTCATCCAGACCCAGAGCCGCCCTCTTGGTATGTCCCCACCATTGCACTCTGGAGTGACCACATACTTTCTGCCCTGTTCCCCCCAGCAACACCCACAAGCTTTGACCTTACCAGACACTGCCAGCAAAGAGCTCTCATCCCCCAAAAAACTTTGATTCATGCTTATAGCCACTATCAAAGGGCTCTGTCCCAGGGCTAAGTGAGAAGCCCATCCCTGTTTCTGCCAACCAAGCACCTCAGGGTGAACATCAAATGCAACTGAGCCCCTTGGGGACCATGGGTATCCTCCAGGATCACCTTCCCCCTTCCTTAAACCTGCTGGTGCCCAGATGCTGGTGGCAGCTCCTTTCCCCTTCCAGGGGGTGGTTTGGGGTAAGGGGGAGGGAAAGTCTCTTGCCTGGGGAGATGCTGATGCCCAGACCTGCCTCGGTACCCAGCCTGCAGCTCTCCAGGAGTCAGTAATTTCTCAGAAGGATGGTAATACAAAGACCTAACAAACAAACAAGCAGCCCCCTGTGTACAGGTGTTACCCTGGAATTGTGCTTATTACTTTAAAAAAATTAAAACCCATAAATAAGAAGGAAGAACGGAGGCAACGAAATCCCTTGGACAGGTTCTGATGAACTCAAACTCAAACCAACACAAACAAATGAGGGGGAAGATAAAAGCAAATAAATGCATAAATAAAATAAATAATATAAATAATATATTAAACAACCCTCCCCACCCTGTAATGAAAACGTAGCTCGGAGAATGGGATCGACGCTTGTTAACCATTGTTAACTAGAATTTTTAGTCCTGACCGCTCTTAGGCTATGTATAGTTCCTTTTTTTAATGCATTTTCTATATATTAATAAAAGATACTGAAAGAGTGAGCTGTGTGCCTGTCCAGGGGTGGGAGAGGGGTCCTAGTGCATCCAAGCCTGGCAGCATCACAGCCCCAACCTCATTCCAAGTGGGGACGTGCATCCCCTGTCCTTAATCCTCGTTTACCCAATGGAAGAAAGAGCATGAGGGGCTCATTAGCAAGGATTCACGGGCTCTCACCCTCCTGCAAGGTCATGCCTTGCCTCACTGGAGCTCAGATAATTTTGCATATGAAGCAGTTGGCCATGGAGGCTTCTTTTTTTTGCTTCACAGTTTGCAGCTGAGCTGCAAGGTGTCACGCAGACGAAACAGCCACCCTGGCGAGCTCAGCAGCAGCTGGAAGAGGGCACACTCCTTGTTTGCAAAGCACGCCAAGAAACACGAACTGGGAGAAACAGAGCAGCCAAGAGACAAAGGACATCCAGTGGGATAAAAAAAAAATATAGAGGGAGGAAATTTGTGGGGGCAGCCCAGCATTCCTGCAAACTGCCCAAAGCAGCAGTGCCATCTCCATCCTTGGAGGTGTTCAAGATCAGGCTGGAGAAAGCCCTAAGCAACCTGGTCTGCCGCCTGAGTTGCTTTGGGCAGCAGGCTGGACCAGAGACTCCCGAGGTCCCCACTGCCCAACTTACTGTATTAAAATAAATAACAATAAAGTGACTACAAAGTCAGGTTGGCACAGCCAGTGTTTTAACCCTGGCAAGGCAGGGAACTGCACTTTGGCCTGAGTCCAACGCAAGATGTTTTGTTAATAAAGTTAGCTGCTCCCATGAGCCAGAGAGGCCCTCAGCTCTACAGTTTGCAATCAGAGAAACCAAAGCCACGGTGTAAATGCTTGGGAGCAGAACGAAACAACCCCAAAGCCTTCAGTTAAGGCCTATCTCCTGGTTTGAACAGCAATCTTTCCCAGCATGAAGGAAACCCCACTGAAAACCTAATTGCAAGATAATTTCCAGCAGAACATGCTTCCAGTGGGAAGCCGGGGCTGGGGCGGGGGGGGACAGACACCAAAAAACCCCACCCAACTTTGATTTAGAAAAAAATCTCTGGGACAAGTAGGAATTTCAGAGGATTTTGAAAGTCTCCTCTCATTTCACACAGAGACTTTATTTAGACCTTAAGTCTAAATGTCTTAAGTTTTCATGTTTGACACGTAGCCAGGCAGGATGAGAAAGCCCGAAAGAAGTTCTTTTGCCAGACCGCTTCAATATTTTCTAAATTTAATTTCAGAGAGACAAAACAGGAAAATTTGCTTTGCGGCAGCTTCTCAACTTCTCTTTCTTGCTCCAATTTGAGAGAAAGAAAAAAAGGAAGTTGTGAGCGCGGGGATCCCCCGTCTCAGCCACAGCCACCAGCACAGTGAAAAGCCAAGTCTGAAGCCTGATGGACTCAACTGTCTGGATTAAATGACCGTTTTCATGTCTGAAGGGAGTAAATGCCATGGAAAACCCTCCAGGCAAGCCCGGGGGTCTGCCCTGAGCACACAGGAGCCGAGAGATGGAGATGGGTTTGGGATGGGGAGTAAGGGTTGCCTGCACCAGTGCTTTGCATCCCAGTCTTGCACCGCTTGGCCAAGCAGTTGGCCCAAAGCAGTTGTTTTCATTTATAGTCCCTTAAAGAAGGGCAGTGCCCTCCACTCTACACCCCACCCCCCCACCCCATTCAGCACATCTGGGACGAAGTGGGGCCCTAAGGACCTCCGTTCCCTGCAGAGCACACCAAAAAAAGATCACCTGAAGGAAACATGGACTCTCTGGTACAATAACTAGATGCATGAGGTGGGCATGCACCACTCAGAGGTTGGTACCCAGAGAAGGCAGGAGCATGTGGAACCATGGCATCACTCCAGATTATAACCCACCTCTCAAAATCAGAGCCATGCTTCATAAAGGATGGGAAGTGGGTGAGGGCTGGCACAAGCCCTTTCCTAAATGCTCCAGGCTTTGACTTAAGCCCAGGGAAGTGTTTTGCCCCACCACACCAAGTCCTGATGAGCTTCTGCCTCAACACCCATTGCAGGTGCCCACCACCCTCATTGCACAGGCCTCCTCTGTCCTTGCACAGCTCAAAGCCATATGTACACTTTAGACATGGTTCTGCAGTATCACACGTGATGATACCTCACATTTCCAGCCTCTCCAAGGAGCACACCTCCCCATGCAGCCCAGGCTTTGCGCAGGCAGCACCCGCAGGAAGCATGGCCACGCTGCAGGCAGCCACGCTCCTCTTTGGGCACTTCCAGATGCCACAGAGCGTCCCACCACCAGCCCCCCCATCTACACTTTGTACAGAGATATTTCATCACAGCCCTCTTACCAAAGTCCCCTTCTTGCATTTGTTCCACCAACAAACATCAGGAGGGTGTACAAAGGTCCTCAGCAAGCGTGTTGGACTCCTTCCCAAACCTGAAGCCCGGGCAACACATTCTCAGCAACACACCCTGCAACCTCAGCCCAAAAAAAGACAAGGGAAATGCTTGCCCAGGAGCAAGCAGCGCCATGGGAGGAGGTGTAGTGCCTGCAGGAGCAAGGCTGGAGCAGGTCGATAAAGGGGCATCCTCATCCCGTGAATTCACAGCTGCTTTCTGCCTTGCGGGCTGTGATTTTTATAGCACCATCTTTAACATCCTTGGGGTTTAATTCCCCCTCATAAGCCTGGATGTGTTCATCATCCCTTTAAAATCCTCATTGCCATTTTTATATTTGCAACTCCTGTGGCTACAAGCTCTAAAGCTTAATTATGGAAATTGTAAAAAAAATTAAAAAATATTCACTCTTTTAATCAAATCTAAATGCAGGGCTTTTAAAATTCATTGATTTATCCCCTCTCCCTGGGATGAAGAGTGCTCTGAATAGCAGCCCACAGGCTTATTCCCCCTTCCCTGTGCTACAGCCACAGCCTCAACATGCAGCAATTTTTCTGCTTCCAACCTGTTTCATCAGTCTTTCCCTCAAAAAAAAAAAAAAGCCGTACATTATATTTGAGGCAAGATCCTAGCTGTGATGAGGGACTTTCTTATAGTGGCACTTCTCTCCCTTCCAATATTTGGGATTGCTTTCTGCTGTCAGTAGGGATGTTGGAGGTGTGCTGCCCTTCTCTAGCACGCGACATGCGATGTATAAACACGCTTATTCCCAGCAGGGTGGCTAACCCTCTTGCTCCCACCCAAATTATCTCCCCGGTGTTACCTCTCCGCAGGCATCAGGGCCTGATGCAGCTGCTGGATGGTGGAGCGGAGCACACTGGGATGCTGGTGGGAACACAAGCCACCTCTGTTGGCCACAACAGCCCCTTGTCCCCGCACTGTCCCCTGCATTTGGTGACATCGCGACAAAGGTTTGAAGGAAATAGCTCTGCAGATGTTTATGAGAAAAGTCCACCACAAAAGTGTGAGAAGGAGGGGATGAAGTGGGTGGGAAACCCTCCCTCTAAGGATTTCAGGAGAAGGCGTTGAAAAAGGAGAGGAGCAGCAAGAGGACAGGACAGAAGGAACAGCACCAGCAGCCGGTGTCCCCCCTGCTCCTGAGAACAGGGTCTGGCACTCCTCCCCATCCCGTGTCCCCTGCTGCACTTGAGTCATGCCGAAAGCAGCCAGCATCTGCCTGCTCACTGTCTCGTATCAGTTCCTCACCCGCAGCACAAGGCCACCTCTCCCCCCCTGCCCAAGGGTGACTTTGCCCCTCCAAATAAAGGAACCTGCTCTCCCTTGTTGGGGGGCAGAAAGAAGCAAAACACACCCAGGAGAAAGGCCTTCCTTCGATGTGTTTTTCCTCTTTCACCCACCATGATTTGCATTCCGCTCTCAGTTCCCTCCCATGGTGGGTGAGGCCCCACTAAGCCAACCTGCCCAAACCCCCATGCCCAGCTCCACCCTCCCCACCAAGCCCTGCTAGCAAATAAGATGAGGAGGAAGACTTTGAATTGTGAAGAACAAGGGTCAAATAGGCCTTCTCCCCAGGCAGGAGCTAAGCCCCAAGGGCAGCACAGAACGTCTGTGCACAAGGGCACACCTTGTCCAACCACTCTGGTGCCACCAGCCAAAATCCTCATGTAGTCCCGATCTGGGGCACATCAGCTTACTAGAGATCTCCAGGAACAGCCTCCCCCATGGAAGCGGCTTATGGAACAGAAGGGATAATAACAACTTTTTAAAAAAATAATAATTTGGTAGCTGCTTATCATTAAAGAAACGTGATGTGGGAAACCCCGGTGTGGGAAACCCCCGGGAACAGCCGCTTCCCACTACTGGGGGCACTGGGGCCATTCCCAAGCATCACTCACTCCTCTGCCTTTGGTTCACACCTCCCACAAATCCAGCCAGCAAGATGCTGCCGGTGACCTCACTGCCGTATCAGGGAAGAGGCAATCTCATTCACTAATGAGTTTTCATCCCCTGGCCTTCATGTAACTAATCCTTCAGCTATTCCTGAATGGGAAGGCACCACGTTACGCTGCCGGGACCTGCCTGGCCCAGCACTTTCCCACCTCCCTCACCCACTGCCAGCACTGCCTGTAGGATTTCCTCAGGAAGGAGTTCCTGAAGGCTCATGCACACAAAACAATGATCAGCTCTAAACCAACAAAAAGCCTGACCACTTTCCTCCCACACCCCATGGCACACACTGAAACACACCCCAAGCAGAGACACACACCCTGCCTCCTCCATGCACACAAGCAGGTCCCTGTACCCAATCTTTGCTCAACACAAGCACCAAGTGGGATGCGAGGATGCACCCGAGGACCCCACCTCGCTCCCCACCCCTTTTTTTCCCCTAAGCACCTGGGAAAGATGCTCCAGCAGACCCAGACCCAGACCCAGACCCAGACCCACCTCAGCAAGCCCAGCTGTACCGAAAGCCTCACAGCTGATGGGTGGGGAAGAGGCACCCACCAAAAACCTCACCAGTTTTGGGGCACTTGCCCTAAGAGCAGCCTTTCTCCCATCACTGCCCACGCAGCACTGAGCCTCAGGCACTTAAGAGTGGACCCAAACCAGCGCACAGACACCAAAGTGGGACCCAGGTGGACAGGGCCACCCAAGCCTAACCCACCCCCGGGGCTCTCCCTATCCCACAGAGGGCAGAGCCAAACAGACCCAAACCGAGGGAGAGGAGAGGATGAAGCAGCTGCCACGGAGCCTGTCAGCCCCAAAAACACCAGGTCAGTGTTTATCCTCCACCCCCAAAAGGGTCCCGTTCCTATCCTATCCTATCCTACCCTATCCTATGCCTTGCGTTTCTCCTCCGAAGCCAGAAAGCCTATGCTGCTGTTAAAGTAAATAGCAAGGGTTGCTATTTTTATCCAGCCCACTACCAGGCATGCTTTATTTTTGGTGTTTAAACTGCAGGCTTTTTCGTGGGAGGGGGAAGAGGGAGGGGAAAAGGCAGAAGCATGGGGGAAAAATGAGAGGAATGTTTCTCTGGAAGCAGAGATTTCCACTGCTTACTTTAAGCCAGACCGGTATCTGCAAACACAAACCACAACCAGGAGGGAGGGGTGCTCATGTCTGCAGTCACTTCACATCTCCTCCCATACCAAGGAAAACCCAAATATATTGGTCCTGGTTACCAGCTGGGTGTTATCAAGGCAGAAGTGAAGCTCCCACCTGTGTAATGGGCCAAACTGGTAAATAAATCAGCTGAATCAAGTGAAACAAGGGGGTGTTTCTATTTTCAGTGTAAAATTAGTAGTGTTTTCCAAATAAAATTAGGGGTTGAGGGGACCTTGGAGAAAATGGAAGTTATCAGGGGGGCTTTTCAGCATGGGAAAGGCTTTGATCTTGCAGGGAAATAAGGAGTTTGTCAAGGATGAATGGAAAACAGGGGCTGGAGGTAGGATTTGATTTTCAGCTGGTCCCAGGCCTGGGCTCAGATCAACATCCTGTGATGTGACAGGAGCTTGTCTTGTTGGAGCTTAATAAGTTTCTCAGCTTTAGGGGCATCAGCAAGCAGAGAGATGCGTAATCTGGAGCAGCAGTGATTCATCGATATCTGAGTCATGGCTTCCTCTCACCCATTAAAGTTTCTGAAAAACAAAGCGCAATCCCTTGGACCCCATATTCACTGGATGCCAAACAAAACTAGGAGGTGGCAGGTTGAAACTCACCCTAAAATCTAATTTTTTCCGCACTGCATGTGAAGGAGCTGTGGACTCCTCACTGCAGGAGATATCTGCAGGGTTAAGCTTCAAATGGCATTTATATTTTTTCAAATATATGCACCACCATGGAGAATAGGATGCCAGGCTAGACAGAGCTGTGGTGTGGCTGATTATATTTGTATATTCTTGTGTTAATTCTAAGTTTCTTCAAGTCCATCCAATGCTTTCCAACTTGGTCTAATGGTATCACTACACTCGATGGCATCAAGACTCTACAGGTAGCAGCATCATGAGCAGTTTAAGTGCTGAGGTCAGTGTTATCGGTGCCACCAGCTCTGCCTCTTTGTCACAACACTCCCACCTGAAACCAAGTGGGTGCCAAAGAACCGTGCTCGGAGGGGCCCTCGAGAAGCTGGGGAAGGTGGAAGCGGCTCCTCCCTCAGCGAGGCCTCTGCCAAATTAAATTAGCTACAAGAAAGGACCAAGCCCCAGCAGGGCTGTTTGCCCAGGGAACAAAGCAAACCTCCCAGCCACCGCAGTGGCAGCGCTGTTGGGGACAGGCAGGGCTTTCATCCCACTCAACCCCGGGGACAGGCACCCCTGAGCCTGATGCCTCTGGCCACGCTTGCCCTTGGAGACCTCTAATATAATAAATATTTCCGGGCAAACCTATTAGGGTGGTTTCAAAGGTGACATTACACTTTCTGGTGCTGTGGAGTGGCCGGGTGTCCCCTGGCTGACTGCCAGCACCCAGGTGGCTTCTTCTGAGTGCCCTGGGAAGGGTGTTTTTGTAAGGTGATTTGGTACCTGCAAGTGAGGGAACTGCTGCAGCTTAGTGATGAGTGGAGAGCCAGGATGTAGAGAGCCGGGACGGGGTGAGATGTGATGTGGAGGGACAGGATGGGGTAAGCTGTGGTGTGGTGAGCCATGAACATGGTGCAAAGCCCAGGGACCTCCATCCTGCAGCATAAAACCAAGGAAAAATCTCCTGGCATTAACAAGCAGCAAATCTTCAGGTAAGAAGTGTTCCTGCAGCACATAAACACCTTGCCAAAGGCTACTAAGAGGCACTTAGCACAAGGTGTAGCCTGCAACATGCGTTTCTTGGGGTTTCTCACCCTTCTAGCCCTAGCGCTATGATGAAGGCTGCAGGAGGGAGGGCTGCAGAGGCATTCAAGGCTGGCAGGCAGCTTCCCTCCATCCCTCCACCCCTCCTCGCCGCCCCTCTTTCCTCGTATTCCCACTGCAGCTTTGCTCCTGGTGCTGCTAGGGCATGGCACCCGGAGCACAGGGGCTGTTTTCCAGCAGCCTCGAAGGGTCAGGCAGCCCCGGGTACCCCAGCTGGATGAGTTAGCACCAAGGCCAAGTGGAAAAGCAAAGCCACTGGCTCTGGAGCATGAAGGAGGGCGAGCAGGGCAAGCCCAAAAGTTTTGCAATCCGAAAGGATTCAAGCTGGCCAGAAAAATTCCAGCAAAACATTTTTCTAGTTGCAGCTTGCCCGGCTGTCAACATCACAACACTGCACAGAGATCGCTCAGCCATGGACTAGAAAGCAATTGGGATCCGGTGATTCCTGGATATCCCTCATATGGCAATAAAAAAGAAGATGGAGAGAAAACAGCAAGTGAAAGCTGGGGGTGGCCATCTGAATTGAACTGAAATCTAACTTTGAAAATATCAAAACCCTGCATAACCTTCAGTGCCTTCCTTGGGTCGAAACATCATTTATTATCTTCATGGGCACATACCACTTATAACGCTGGTGGGTGCTGCCTGTGGAGGAGAGCAGCCCCCAGGGTGTCCCCTTCCCGTGGGGATGCTCCATCACCTCCTGCTCAGCTGCAGCGTCCCCTTTCCAGGGACAAAGCGTGGGCATCGGGGCGGCACGGTGGTGACAGGGTGCAGCATAGCAGTCCTGCTGCTGCGTTTCGGGAGATGGAGTTCTGTCCTGTCCTCAAGTCTCCCAACAACAGCAGCAGCAGCATCGCCTCCCCTGCAAACCCCCACCGCAGCCCCCCCCCAAAAAAAAGTTTCTGGGGAAATCGCTGCTGTGCCGAAACCCGGCCCCCCCTCTCAGCGAGGGAAAACACTTTATTCTCTCGCTCTTCCCAGCAATTTTTGGCATATTTCAGGCCTGGTTTGGTACCTCCCTCCGCGCCTCCTTCCTAGACTAAACAACTCCCAACTTCGCCAGCCCTTCCTGAGTGCCCGGAACCGGCAGTGCCCGCGGACTCCGCAGCACGGAGATGCCGCCTTTGTCCCCCCCCCCGCACAGTTTTGGGATTGTGTAAGGCGGTGGGGGGTGGTGGGAAACAGGGTGCCGAGGCTCCACGGGGAGCCCCAGGTGGGGCAGGGAGGGCGGCGGGGACGGGCCGGGGGCGGAGGCAGGCAGGATGGGGCGTCCCATTTCCTCCGGCCGCCGGCAGCCTTTGCCGGGGCGGGCGGGTAGGACGAGGCGAGGGGCCGGGAGCGCGGAGGTAGGTCGGCCGGCGGGGCCGGGGTAGGGGGGTGGTGTCGTCCTCGGGAGGAGGGTCCCGGGAGGAGTCGCTCCCCGCAGCTGCCGAGCATCGCCAGCCGGGATGGTGTTATCCTTGACTTTGTGTTACCCAAACCCGAGGCTTGTCCCCTTTTTCTTTCTTTAAGGCCACAGCATCTGCTTCCCCGTACCCTTCCGGGTGGGCAGCAGCCCTGCCACGGCGAGATTGGCACTGGGGATGGGGTTTGGGGAGGGGATGGTGGCACAGCCTGTGGGGCAGATGCTGGCAGAGCCGGGTGGGGACAGTGGCAACTTGAGAAATGGCGGTGAAGAGCAACCAGCTCTCAGGGGATGTTTGTCAGAAGGCGGCCTGCCCAGCACCAGGGGTTTCCCGTTGCAAAAGCTAGAGGTAAGGCTGCAACCAACAAATTTTGCTGTTACTTTCTCCCCTGGAGAACCGCCGGGCTGGCCCCCTGGTCCTCCTGCAACCAAAAATGTCTGCGATCCACCCCAGGAAGGGCTGGGTGGGGGCTGCTGGCCAGCTCTGGGATCGGGGGTGGGCAGCGTTGCCTGTGCCGTGCCACGGAGGAGACCGAGGTATCCCAGAGCAGCTCCCGCTGCTGTCCGGGATGGCAGCAGTGCCACATTTCTGAAGGCAAAACTTTGTGTTCTGGCCGGGAGTTGGTTGCACCCATCCCGGCGCCGGCGGCAGCCGCGCGTGTGCAGACGGCGATCACAGCGTGGGCTCCAGCCAGCAGCTTGCCAAATCGTTTCACTTTAACCCTCTTATCCAACTCTCCTATCGGTAGTTTTCCAAGTAGTTTTCCCCTTTAGGGGATGAAAGCATCTATGTGCTGCTTCTGGCTGGGAGGTTTGATGGCTGTGGGAATAAGACGAAGTTGGTTTTGTTTGCTGGGTGGTGGCTTTTTTGTGTTTGTTTTGTGTGGGTTTTTTTTTTCTTTTTTTTTTTTTTTTAACATTTGAGGGAGATCTCTGGAGCCTGCTGCGAATTCTGGGAGACTAGTGGCAAAGCTCTTACTATTCACCATTTCCAAAAAAGTGCAATTCCAGCTAAGGAAAATGTTCACCCTCAGTGTCAGGTTTCATCCAGTTTTCCTTTAAGTCTGCAGGTGCAAGCAGGAAAATAGATGTCACTCGTGTGTGTGTGTAGCTGTGTCTCTGCCAGCTCTTACCAGAGAGCTTGCAGGCTCTGAGAGCGAAGCCTCTCCTAGTCTGACTCATAGCTATCACTGCCAATGTAAAGTGGGTATAAAGCTGATATAAAGCCAGTAACAGAAGGAAATGGTCGAGTTTAATATTGTGACTCCTGCTTTGCACCACTTGGCATCTACTGCATGAGGTGAGATCTCACCAGAAGCAAGGTCTCATCCGCAGTAAGGAAATGGGGGTGGCTGCAGGTCAGATGCTTTCGTGTCATCCCTGCAAGTCTTGAGTTGCAGCTGGACGCCAAGCGTGGGGGAGTTCAAATAACCTAGAAGTACTGGGGGCCAAACCCCACAGGCCATGGGCTGTAGGTTGGTTGTCCTCTGGAGCTACCCTTGCTCTCAATATGGATGCAGGGAGAAGCACCTGAGCTGGTCTGCGTGTCAGCCAAGAGGAGCGGGTTGAGCTTTGTTAGGCTGGAGGAGACTTCACGCAGACATGGGAGCCTGTTGAGGGTTGAGTCTAAAGGACTTGCAAAATCAGGCCCTAAAACGTCTCCAGCTCTCTCCCCTCTGCCATGGTGACCCTGCATAGCAGTTTCCAGCCCTTTGCCCCCTGTTTCCAGCCAACTGCAACTTTTCTGCAAACTCTACCTCCATCCCCAGCCACTGTGGTTGCTTTGCAGCGCACAGGATGTGGGCAAGCCAGCATTGCCAAGGCAACCCCTTTGTTTTGATTTCCCCATGCTCAGGCTGGCAGCCTCTACCCCTCCAGCTCAGCCAGACGAGCCGTGCACGCTGATAGTTTGTGGTGCCATCCCATGCTGGCCCTCAAAAGGAGCTTGTTTTCCACCCACGGCTGCCTGTAAATTTGGGAGGAGTAGCAGATGCTCCCCACCCTTGAAAAAAAAAGCTACTTCAGAGCCAACGTGGATTAAAGAACCTCATGTTGGATGCCCGATTTTGATTAAAAGTTACACAAGCCACGGAAACCCAACCATGCAGAGCTGCCATACATCCCTGGTCACAGGGTTTCCCGAGCAAGTTACCATGTCAGCTTTCCCCTGACTTGCTGCCAGCACTGGCTACCCAAAAACAAAGAGCTCATTTAGCAGGGCATTTAGCATCCCTCCCCGAGATGCTGCCCTGGCTCCCAGTGCCTCCCTGGCCCCATTTTTTGGGCCCGTACCTTGATCCAAAAAAAACCAGCTGACATCCCAGCTGCAGGTCCATGTGCACGGGGCATCCGGTTCATACCCGCAGTGGACCCTGGCACAGCTCTCCCCATTTGTTCCCCCTCGAAGGGGACATGTTGCTGTCACTCCAAATTGAGCAGTAGCATGGATTTTTCCTAAATGCAGCTCCTTGCTGCTCATGCGGGCTTTCAACTGGCTATGAGAGGCCTTGGGTAACCCCTCTGCCCTTGGAGTTGCGGCTGAAGAGGCACCGCTTTTTCCGCTCTCCCCTCCCCCCCCCCCCTTATTTTTTTTTTTTTAATTAAACTGAAGAACCCCTTTCTTTGGCGCACAGACATCCCTTCATCTACAAAACAAAGGGCGATGCACGCACCCGAAAAGAAAAGGCATTTGAACACCAGCTGCACAGCCACGCTGAAAGGTGGCCCTGGGATCTCAGTGCTGCTTGCTCAGGGTGGTGGCAGGTACCTCTGCCATCTACTTGCAAGGGATGCTTGGCCTCCTGCCTGCTGCCGTCCATCCCTGGCTGGGTACTTCCCAGGAAGAAGCAGCTAGGCAGCAAAGGCCTCTGCAGTGTGTTCAGCTGCCCTTTAAAGTGGAAACGTTTCAAAGGGCTCTGCCTTTTTTTTTTATTTTGGGCTTTCCTTTTTTTTTTTTTTTTTCTATGCAAACAATGAATTACAAGTTTAAAAGGAAGTTCCAGCCCTCCTCAGAAGTTTAGAGGCAATAAATATAAAGCAGCTCAGCACAGGAATAAAATTGTACATCCTGTTTTGTTTGAAATTAAGGCGGTTGTTGTTTTGGGGGTTGGTTTGGTTTTTTTTTTTACTTCTTTTTTTTGGAGTGAAGTGTATCATAGTCGTCCAGTATTTCTGCCTGGATAATGAGCTGTCAGAATATTTATGGATAAATGGCAAACCTGCTTCACACAGATGATTCAGGCCGAGGAAAAGCCACTCTGTTTATTTGTGTTGCAGTTTATTACAGCTGTCTTAAAAACAGGCCTGAGTGAAGATGAAGGCTGGGACAGGGAGCAGTTTGAAGAAGTGATTCTCAACTCTTCCCCTCATGCCTTTTGCTTGTAATGCCTGTGGGCAGCAGATAGCAGAGACCGGCACCCAGAGCACCCTTCCTTTTCACCCCTGTGAGCAAAAGCAGGTCTGTAACACTCACCGCGGGCTCCAGGCAGGGGTTAGGAAGGGGACGGATGGCATTGCAGCCTCCGAGCCTTCCTTGGTAGCCCATGATTTCTCAGTTGGGGACAGCGGTGATATCACCATCCTCTGCCAGGTAGGGAAATGAGGAAATGCAGGGAGCAGCTGGTTTCCTGAGGCCAGGAAGCTGCTCGGCAGCAGAGATGGGGTTGAAAAGGCTCTTCTGCCTCTTCCAGCACCATCCCTCCCTCCTGGGTGCATGCCTGCTTGTCTACCTCTTAACAAAAACCCACCGTATTTTTTTTTTATTGTTTAATTCCCCTTCTAGCAAGCATAAACTGGAAGGTGCAGTAGACTAAACAAAACCCCAGCAATAAAACTTGAGCAACAACTGCTTTCATTTAGCCAAAGCCCAAACCACCTCGCAGAGCGCTGTGTTTCATTTGGTTAATCTCAAATGAGAGTTTTTCAGAAAGGCACCTGCAGAAATTCATGTGTCCATTTTCATCACATTTCCATGCATGTGTTCAAAAGAGAAAGCACCAGCTAATTGCGGCCAGCTCCGCTACGTTCCCATGCAGATCGAAACAATAAATTCATAGCGCTCAGTCTGTTTCTGCGGGGGAAAGGGAGGATAAACTTTTCTTTACATAGGATCTGAGCACTTGGGAAGTCCCAGATTGAGACCTCAGCATCAACACTGAAGGATTGGGCTCTTGGGGTCCTGGCAATCAGGTACAAAAGCCAGTGGTCAGGGGTGGCTGGTGAAAGAAAACGCTGTACAGCATTGTAGGTCCCAGGACAGTGCTTCCGAAAGCAGGTTTTCCCTTAGGAGCCGCCAGCTTCCGCCTGGGCAGCAGCACGAGGGCTATGGTTAGGGTTGGGTGGGACTCATGGTTTCTTTTTTTGGGTGAGGCGGGCAGCTTTGCTGTTGTTTAGGAGGTAGGGTGTGATTGCAAAGCGAGGTGGGAGATGTGCAGTGGCATGCCAGCTGGGTGAACTGGAGCATCCCAAAAAGCTCGGTACAAGAGAGCATCCCTTAGCAGGTGCCTCAACAGCAATAAATGCGATTCAAAGCAAGGAATGGTAGTGCTCCAGACATGGAGCCTTTAACCGAAACCAGCCTGGGTCCCCTTCCCGTTCCTCCCTAGAGACACCTGGGCTCTGCAAGACCTGCCAGAGGGAAAGCTGACAAGTTGGTGGTCACGGGGGTAGGTGGAGCAACCCCTCTGTGAAACCTTTGGAGTTCAGGCTGTACCTCTTATGTTACATGGAAGTGTTGGCTTTCCTTTTACGGTGCCTCAGTTTCCCCTCCTGTGCACATGGGGATTTTGATATTCCCTCAAGAGGCTGTGTGACATGAATCCCAAAGGCTGGCAAAGACACTGATGTACAATACAGTGAAACATGGTATTAGAGCCTGATATAGCTCCTGCCGGCTCTTTATCTGCACAGTCCATAATGTGGTGACCCCAGTGTTGAATCAAAACTGCAAAGTCATGGCACAAAGCCCCCTGCCCTACTCAAAACCCCAGGAGCTTTGCCTGGCCCTAAGAGAGGAGGAAAAAGCAGAGGCAGCAGCTTCCTGCCCCTGCAGGAGGGCTTCCCCGGGAGCCCTGCCTGCCACTCAGCAGCACCTCTCCCTCCCCGAGGGAGAGGAAAACCTTACGTCAGGCTGCAGAAATGCTTCTCAGCCCTACCCAACCCTTGGAGCAATTCCCAGGTAAGGCACAGCGGAGGCTTCTCCGTCCCCAGCCAACCCTTGTCCTCACCCACCGCTGCCTTTGTGGCCAGCCCCAGGTGCATCAAGGCAGCCATAGGTGCCTGACCACAGCCTGGAAGTCCCACTGACCATAGTCCCCATGAAAAATCCAGGTGGTTTAAGCACAGCCCCCATCCAAACCTCTCAGCTGTGCCCCAGGTGCCAGAGCAACAGGACCGGACCCCAGCGTGGTGCCTGGCACAGGCACAAACCATGAGAAATGGTCTGTCCAAACCAGACACCCCATCGCAGTGTAGGTCAGGGGTAAGGAGGGGCCTGTGACGTGTTGACTCCCAGCTCCAATGGCAGCAGTACTGCTCTCTGCAGTGGTCCCTTGCCTGGACCAGGCAAGTCCCTACCTAGACAGGAAGCAAGGGTTGAGGTGTATGTTCAGGGGGACGGGGTTTGTGCTCCACCACATGCCAAGATAAGTAAGGATGCGCAAAGCCCTCCTCGCCCATCCCCACCGCCAACAATGAACCCAGGAGAGGTTGGGAGGCTGTGTTTCTCAGATGGGAACACCCAAAGGGACATGGGTGGCAGCATGGCCCAGCCCCCGTGACCCCAGACCCCTCCAAGGCAGCAGACCTCTCACCCTGCTGAGGCTTTGCCTGTGCTGGCAGCTCAATGGAGAAAGTTGCTGAGGGAGCAGGTACCTGATCTGTGTGGTTTCCCATCTCTGCAGGCACCATCCAAAGGCACTTGTGGAGACCACTAGCTGCTTACAGGAGCTGAACATACCCCAGGGGGCCTTCAAGTAGAGGGAGGAGCACAGTCAGTCTGCCCAGGAGCCAACATGGAGCAGAAGATCAGCTCTTTCTTTAATTCTATCTTGGAGCTCATCCGTACCAAGCATGAGGAAGGTGTCTTCAACACCGTGTGCCTGGCCGTGCTAATGGGTCTGCCCTTTGTTGTCATCATTGCATTCATTTTCATTTGCTGCCACTGCTGCTTCTGCAGCCAGGTGGGAGAAAGCAGGAAGAAAGGTGGCACCAGCAGCAACGGGCAGATGCACGCGGAGAGGAACAAGAAGAAAAAGAAGAAGAAGAAGAAGGATGAAGAGGACCTGTGGATCTCTGCTCAACCCAAGCTGCTCTTGCTGGACAAGAGACCCTCCTTGCCCATCTAGCAGACAGGAGGGTTTCAGGCCCTCCCCTTGGAGATGCCACCACTCCTTTCAGCTGTGCACTGCGGGAAGTGAGGAGATGCCAAGGCTGCTGCCACTTTATGGTGACTTTCCAAAGAGGCTGAGCTAGCACGTTGAGGTGCCAGCACAGAGCAAGGCAGTTTGGCACAGGTTTATGCAAGTCCCTTCTCCCCCACCATGACAGCGTGCCCAATGGCAGAAACCCCTGCAAAGGACAGGTGTGCACATGGACACATGCCCTGCTGAGCACATGAGGATGAGCTGCCACCGGGCCGCATGTACCTCCCACCAAAGCATAACACCCACTCACCGGGCTGCCATGCAGCGACTGGGCATGAGGCTCTCCCTCTGCACTTGTGTGCAAGCACACGCGCTGTTGCATGGATAAGGGTGCACGGGACCACATGCACACAAACACCGAGCTGCTGGAACACTCACCCTGCACAAACATAGATGGCCGCATTTAAAGTAAGCACCGGCATGCCTCATTCGCTTGTCCTGCCGTGGAGATGGCACAACTTGACTGTTGAGGCTCCGTCCAAACCCAGCTCATGTTGGAGGTGCAAAGAAAGCAAAGCATAGAGTTACCCCACAGCTCAAAGATATGCCATCTTCTGGGCCACCAAACAGAAGGCAACTGAGAGCATCTGAAGATGGATGCCCTTAGCACAACCTTAGAGACGTCAACCCACCATCTTAAAGCAGCAAAGCAGAAGGATGCGTTGCCACCCAGCCAAGAGGCAGGGAGGAGGCTGCAAGACTGCCCCTTTTGCACCAACACTTATAAAAAATCTTCCTTGAAAGACTGTTTTATACAGACTTGCCTTTAGAGAGCCCACCACACTACTGCAAGAGAAGAAACACAAGCTGAGGCTGTGTAAAGGCTTAGCTATGGGCGTTAGAGTTATTTATTGAATGACTACTAAAGAAGAGCAGGACCAAAGCGCCTCTGTCGCAGGGCTAGGCACCCCTAAGCAGTGTTGAAGCAGCAGACACGCTTTCCCAGCATGCTCAGCCGTCCCTTTGCCCTGCAGCCTTTGTGCATGTGCAGACGCATGAGCACACGCCGCCGACAGCTGATGCCACGCAGGCAGCTCTGTAGGCCACACAGATTGCTTCTGTACGGCTGTCCAGCCAGCTGGCTCTGGGATTTGGGATGTGCTGTAGGAGCAGAGGGGGTTAATGTTCATGCCCACAGTCATCCCTTACCCAGGGATGCATCATACAGCTGGACCCTGCATCCCTCTCCATCCTCATCTCCCTTGGACGTGCAGTGGCTTGGCTGGGCACAGCAGTTAATGAGACCACACACAGCTCTCACCTCTGCTCTGGGTTTGAAGCTCTGCTCCTCCTACATCTGCATGCCCAGCCTACCTCCTGAAGAGCTGGGGGTCTCTGCTGTCCCCTGCTCTTTTCCCCTCCAGGCTCTGTCTCCACCAGCTTGTTCTGCCAGCAAGGGATGCACGCGTGTGAAGAGAAGCCCCATGACATCTGTTTTTTTACCCTGTGTCTTTACACTGGATGTTTTCCTCCCACTTTCTTCCACTTCTTAAGCTGCTGGAGCAGTCTGGAGCTGCCAGCCAGAGCCAGACATCTGGGGGACAAGCAGCCAAATCCACATGGGCAAGCCTGGACAGAACTGCTGGACATGACCACTTCCAACACAGGCGAGGGCGATGGCGCCTTCCCCCAGCTCCCAGAGCGCACACCAGCAGGGGGGCAAAGCCACCGGTTAGAAGCGGCCACTTGTGCCACCCAGTCCCAGCGCAGCCTGTTTTGTCCGACTCGGACAGGGCGGCGATGTTAACATCACATCACGGGGTTTGGCTGCATGCAGCTGTGCTCGTAACGGCCGGGAGACCAGGCTTCTCCTCACACAGCCCTTTCAATTGACCCCATATGTGCCTTATTTTCCAGCTTGCTTTGCTAGCACTGAAATAAGTGAGTTCCTTCTCCTCCAAAACAGGAAGCAACATACAATGCTATAAAAAAGAATTAGTATTTGCCACACCTAATCCTAGAAAGAAACATGCAGGAATAACTCTGGGCTCTGTCCCAAAGCCCCAGTCCAGCTGGGACCCTGGAGAACCAGTGCTACACTTGTATTATTCCTTCTTCCTTCCCTCCTTTCCCCTACCCAGGTACTTTTCCCAGTCCTCCTGCCTCCGCCCTCACCAGGTGGGCAAAGCAGTCTCCTCCTGTGGGCAGGAAAGCTGCCCATGCAGGTGTTCCTGCTGCGATTCAGAGGCACCAACAGCCTCAGAGGAAGGGTGGTGTTGCCTGGAGGAATTAAAAAAAAAAAATTGGAGCAGAGGGAAGCACCATGGGAGGCCAGAGGCTTACCGGAGCAAGCAGGGGCATGGAGACAGCCAGCTATGGCAGAATACAGCCTACCTGGTGTGGAGCTGATGGGCTTTGCGTGGCTGGCTCGCAGCAAGGAGGTCCTTCTCCAGAAGGGTTAGCGAGTAACATTTCAGGCGAGAGCAACTGATTCCTACAAGAACCAGAGAACTGTTAAGAAAATGTCTGTGTTGTGTCAGACACAACATCTCCAATCTAGGTTTTTGGGAGTTCAGAGCCAGGTCTGAATTTCAAGAGCTTCCCAAAATCATCATTCACACCACCCCCGGGCTGGACAGGGAAGGACTAGAGTACCATCCTGCCCTGATCCATCCAACCAGTGGATGATCTGAGCCTCTGCACCCCATAAAGCATGGGGGGTTACTTGCTCAAGGACTGCTGTTTCAGTCAAACCATGCACTGAATCAGCTGTTTCTTGCGACAAAAGCAAAAGAGCAGCAACAGCCTGAGGTGCACCAGGACCTGTCACCCATCAGACAGGCAGCAGCAACCCCGCAGCACCCACACTAACAAGGTGGCAGGAGATGCATGGTACAGAAATTCTGCTGCATGGGTCCCTGCTCTCCAGACGCCTCTGAACTGCCTCCCCACAACTGCATTTCAGTATCAACCTCTTGTTTTCATGAACAGACCTTGCAAAAGTGGGGGAAAAAAATAATATTTTTTGCAATTTTTTTTTTTTAAACCAAAAATAAATGACTCTCAAACTGCAAACAAATACCACATTTCTAGCTCTCAGTCATGTGTTTATTTTCCTGGGGAAATCTTTCTTGTATCTGCATCCTGGCCCTAGATAAGACACTGGGAGAGCTCAGCAGGCAGAGGCTGTGCAGCCTCTGCCTGCTGCCAGCTGTGCAGCTTGGAGAGATGTTTTCTTAAAGAAACAGCTTAGCTTAATCGAGTTTAGTGGCCTCGACTTGTTAATGAACACGGTCAAGCCGTTCTCTCAAAGGCAGAAAGGAGCAGGAATGTTTGTGCACTGCGACAGGTGGGCTGCACAGGGTTTTTTTCCTTGCAGAGTGTCAGCAGTGCAGACTGTTTAACCACAGTTGGTTTTGATCAGACAAGTATTTCAAGGTGTCTGCAGCTTCTCGCGGCTGTCTGTTGGGCACGTCACAGGACCAGGCGTGCACCTCTGCTGAGCAGATCCTTTCCTAATCGTGCACCACTGACCTCTCCCTCCATGAGGACAAAAATAAATGTGCCTTTAACCGGGACCATGCACCAAGCTGCGCCTTGCGCGCAGAGCTGAGGCTCTGGGGGAGGCTGGTTGTAAGAGGTGTGCAGGACTGCGGCAACAAGCAGCTAAAAGTGGCAGAGACACGGTTTTGGGGGGAAGGAACATGCAGTGCACACCTTGCATCTCTCCAGACGGCAGCCCTGCACACTGTATTCAGGGCTACGCATTCTTGGGTAGCATGGGCTGCAGAGGGGAGGTTCCTGGGTCTTAGGTTAGAAACAGGCAGGGGTTGAGTTCAAGTTGAGCACCCTGTAGCAGTCCAGGGATTGAGGGGGATTCAAAAATTGCCCCTGCATGCCCCTGCAACCCCACTAAGAGGGGAGAATGTGATCTTCACTGACTATTCCTCTATTTATTCAGCCAACAAAGCCTAGAGCAGTGGCCAGAAGTAACATTGCTTCTTTCCAAGCAACTGCCCCGTGCAATAACACTCTCCTCTCTTCTCTGCAAATTACACCATTCAGAGTGCAACATCTTTGGGCAGAGGCAAGCCCTCTCCCCCCTCCTTCTGGGACAGTGGGGAGGCAGGTGAAGTATCCACCACCTCTCCCCCTGCAGCAGCATTTCTCTGGGGTGTTCCACAGCAACCACTGGCTGTGCTGCACCCCAGATAGGTCCTGGCTCCTGAGCCCAGCAATGGGACAGTCTCCATCAACACAGTGATGCCAAGGCAGAGAGATTCCTTCTGGGATTCAAATTCTGCCCCTGGGCGTGTTGCGAACCTCACTGGCTATAAAATGTAAGTGATCTCAGGGCAAGGCAGAGGTTTTGAGAATCTGTTTTGGCCCTGCGGCATCGCCATTACATGGCTGGGTATGGCAGCAAAACAAGGGTAATAAGGGCATGTGAAATTTTTATGGGACTACCCCAACCAGCCTGAGCCTTGAAACCAGAACAGCCAGTTCCTGAAGGTAAACAAAGTGCATTATCTGAGCGGTCCCAGTTCCTAAAACTGTAGCACAGACTCTGGTTAACCCAAAAAAGGTATTTCCACAGAGGCCACCTGGATAGGGGGAAGTTTCTCCTGCACTAGCATGAAGAGATGCTGCCATCCTGTGGCTGTTCGGAAATACTGACTTCCACAATGGTTTTCCAGCTGCCACCACTTTCACGGCCCTTCCTGGTGAAAGAGGGGCCCATAATTAGGAGGGACAAGTCAATACTGCAGAAATGGCAAATAAGGTGTCTTACTTGCCTTTACCTCTGAAATACAAAACTCATATTGCTTAGGAGAATATTCCCTGCTCTGAGGTAAGATTCAGCTTTAGAAGAGGATCGTATTTTATCTCTGTACAGGAAAAAGCTGCTGGACACAATCATGCCTGCTGTTTTTTAGAGCATACGCTTACTTTTAGAGTGGCTGTGTGTCATGCTAGTCCTCCAGTCCTCCTCAGTCACCTTCCTCGTGTCTACACTGTGCCCTTTAACTGAACAACATAGTGAAACCTGTCCTTTCCTACAGATAAAGCAGGTGACGGGAAGAAATCACCACAGTAAAGAACCCTCATCATTTCCCTGTGTCTTTCTCTCATGCTCTTAGCACAGAGCTTGCAAAACAATTGAAGTACAATTTTCCTTTCCCTTCCTCCCTCCATTACTCTCCTCCTTCCCCCATATTGCAGCTTGGATATCCTAACGCAGCTCAGATGAGTCTCTGCCGGCCCACCCACACAAGAGGCACAGTCTTAAAAGTACCATGAAGAATTTGGCACTCATCTTTGAGAGACTATTCTCTAGCTAGCTCCCCTCAACCAGTTCCTAGCAGCCACTTTGCAGTATTAAGTCATGAAGAAATCACATAGTCCCCATCCCTGTTTTGGAGCAGACTGCAAAGGCCTAATATTCACACCCCCAGTCTGGGCCTGCATATTGCTCCATCTCTGTAAAGAAGGCTTAGTTTAAATAGATAAAAAAAATAAGTCTGCCACCCAAAGCAAAGACGACAGAAATATTTTAAGACCTCCTTTATTTGCAATTTTATTGCTTCCCCAAAGTCTGGGAAGGATTCTTTAAAATTCAGCTTAGCATTGGGATAGGAAAGGCCCTTAAGACATAGGGCAGTCATGTTCCAATCTGCTCAGACAAGGAAGCCTTTGAGCAAGCATCATTTGGTGAGCTCATACTTCTTCACTGGCTGTAGCTGGTGGTCCAGAATTTTAATATCTGCTGAGGGAAATAAAATAAAGCTCACCTTTATGGCTGTGAGGAAAAAAAGCAGCCAAATGTGAAACCATGTACTGGACACTGCCTGAAGCTGCAGACAGCTTGGAAGAAAGGCCTGACAGAGAGCGTGCAGGATCAGTTTAACTTAGAGATGTTCATTTTAGAGGTGGATGACAAGCATTATCATTTCAGCATCGCCAGCTACCACACTGCTAATGAAAAAGCAGAAGGTGGCAGATGGGAGTCAGAGAATTTTGTTCATGGTCTGTAAATGGCCTCTTAGGCAAGTGGTATGCAGAGACAGGCTTGGGATGGTAAGCAGAGCTTGAAGAAATATAGCCCTTACACTCACCCTATTCTGGGCCTTACCCAAAAGTATGAACATTAATTCACTACATGTCTCCTTAGGCTTTTCTTTGGGCTGGGAGACAAGCAAAATATAGAGCAAATCACCCGGAGAGATGTGATAGTGGAGGCTGAGGAACCCAGACTACAGACCTCACCTGGGTTAATGAGCCTTTCCAGCAGCCTGACAACATTTCCCAAAACCCATCTCTTTGAATAGAAGAAGAGTAGGGAATAGACAGGCACCACTGAAAAGAGTCTGGCCCCATCCTCCTGACACCCACCCTTGGAATGTCTCCAGAGATGGAGACCCCACCACCTCTCTGGGCAGCCTGTGCCAGGGCTCTGCCACCCTCAAAGGAAAGAAGTTCCTCCTCATATTTAGGTGGAACTTCCTATGCTCAAGTTTGTGCCAGTTACCTCTTGTCCTGTCACTGGGCACCACTGAAAAGAGCCTGGCCCCATCCTCCTGACACCCACCCTTTCAGTATTTATAAGCGCAGATAAGGCCCCCCTCAGCCGTCTTTTTTCCAGACTAAAGAGACCCAAATCCCTCAGCCTTTCTTCATAAGAGAGGTGTTCCAGTCCCCTCAGCATCTTGGTAGCCCTTTGCTGTCCCCTCTCCAGCAGTTCCCTGCCCCTCTTGAACCGGGGAGCCCAGAACTGGACACAGTACTCCAGGTGCAGCCTCACCAGGGCAGAGCAGAGGGGGAGGATGACCTCCCTCCACCTGCTGGCCACACTCTTCTTGACGCACCCCAGGATGCCCTTGGCCTTCTTGGCCACGAGCGCACATTGCTGGCTCATGGTCATCCTGTTGTCCCCCAGGACTCCCAGGTCTCTTTCCACAGAGCTGCTCTCCAGCAGGTCAGCCCCCAACCTGTCCTGGTGCATGGGGTTATTCCTCCCCAGGTGCAGCACCCTACCCTTGCCCTTGTTGAATTTCATAAGGTTCCTCTCTGCTCAGCTCTCCAACCTGTCCAGGTCTCTCTGTATGGTGGCACAGCCTTCCGGTGTTTCAGCCACGCTCCCCCCCCAGCTTTGTGTCATCGTCAAACTTGCTGAGGGTGCACTCTATCCCCTCATCCAGGTCATTGATGAATATATTGAACAGGACTGGACCCAGTACTGACCCCTGGG
Source organism: Larus michahellis (assembly GCF_964199755.1). NCBI lineage: Eukaryota > Metazoa > Chordata > Aves > Charadriiformes > Laridae > Larus > Larus michahellis. Next base: position 22,513,603 of record NC_133903.1, on the reverse strand, counting down.
GAACACCACTTGTTACTGATCTCCAACTAGACTCTGTGCCCCTAATCATGACCCTCTGAGCTCTGTCTTTCAACCAGTTTTTAATCCACCCCACTGGCCATTCATCTAATCCACTCTTCCTAAGCTTCCCTATGAGGATGCTGTGGGAGACTGTGTTGAAAGCCTTGCTGAAGTCAAAGTAGACAACATCCACTGCCCTACCCTCATCTATCCATCCAGTCATTCCATCATAGAAGGCTATCAGATGTCAGCCATGATTTCCCCTTTGTGAGTCCACGTTGACTACTTCCAGTAGCTTTCTTTTCCTCCACATGCCTTGAGATGACTCCCAGAACGAGCTGTTCCATCATCTTTCCAGGGATGGAGCTGAGGCTGACTGGCCCGTAGTTCCCCGGGTCCTCCTTCTTGCCCTTTTTGAAGACTGGAGTGACATTGGCTTTCCTCCAGTCCTCAGGCACCTCGCCTGTTCTCCGGGACCTTTCAAAGATGATGGAGAGCGGCCCAGCAATGACTTCCACCAGTTCCCTCAGCACTCCCGGGTGCATCCCATAAGGACCCATGGACTTGTGGACATCTAATTGAGTTAAATTGATCTCTCACTTGATCCTCCTCAACCAAGGGGAAGTCTTCCTCCATCCAGACTTTCCCTGTTAGTTTCTCCAAAGCCTGGGACTCCTGAGGGCTGTCCCGAGCAGTAAAGACAGGAGCAAAAACACATTCAGTAACTCCACCTTCTTTGCATCCTCTGTCTCCATGGCTCCTGTCTCATTCAACAGCAGGCCCACAATTTCTCTAGTTTTCCTTTGGCCTCCAATATACTTGAAGAAGCCCTTCCTGTTGAGCTTGACAATCCCTTGCCAGGTTTAATTCCAAGGAGGCCTTGGCTTTCCTCATTTCATCCCTGCATGCTCTGACAGCATTCTTGTAATCTTCCCAAGTAGTCAGTCCCTTCTTCCACTTACTGTAAACTTGCTTCTTCCACTTGAGCTTTTTTAGAAGCTCGCTGCTCAACCACGCAGGTCGCCTGCGTCCCTTGCCCAATTTCTTAAGAATGCAGCGATCCTGAGCTTGGAGAGAGGGGTGTTTGAATATCAACCAGCTCTCTTGAGACCTCCTGCCTTCCAGAGCCATAGCCCATGGGATCTCTCCAAGCGGTTTCTTGAAGAAGTCAAAGTTAGCCCTCCTGAAGTCCAAGGTTGCAGTTCTACTTGTTGTTGTTTTATGCATGCTACCCATGATCCTGAACTCTATTTTCTCATGATCACTACAGCCAAGGCTGCCCCCAACCTTAATGTCCTCCACCAGTCCCTCTGTGTTTGTCAGTACCAGGTCCAGTAGTACTCCTCCTCCTTGTTGACTCCCGCACCACCTGTGTCAAAAAGTTATCATCAATGCACTGGAGGAACCTCCTGGACTGTGCATGCCTGGCTGTGTAGCCTTCGCAGCAGATACCATGGTGATTGAAGTCCCCCATGAGAACCAAGGCCTGTGATTGCGAGGCTACTTTCAGGTGTCTGTAGAAAGCCTCATCAGCTTCCCCATCCTGATCAGGTGACAGTGTCCCTCATATTCACCTGCCCCTTAATCCTTACCCACAAGCTCTCAACTCTCTCTTCATCTGCCCCCAGTGGGAGCTTGATACATTCCAGATGCTCTCTCACATAGAGAGCAACTCCACCACCTCGCCTGACTGGCCTGTCTTTCCTGAAAAGGACACAGCCATCCATGGCAGCATTCCAGTCATGTGGGCTGTCCCAGCACGTAATTGCAATGAGATCATGGCCCTGCAACTGCACACAGATCTCCAGCTCTTCCTGTTGATTCCCCATGCTGCGTGCATTGGTGTATAAGCATTTCAGAGAGGGAGTTGTGTGTATAGTTTTCACCCTTGAGATGTGGTATGCCTTCTGGCTCTCAGAAATACTGGCACGCTCCCCCATAAGTGCTGATCTACTACACTCAGGCACCTTACCGGCAGGCCCAGTAGCATCCCCACCCCCCCTTCAAATCTAGTTTAAAGCTCTCTCAATGAGCCCCAATAACTCTTGTCCTAGAACCCTTTTCCCCTTACAAGATAAGCTATTCCCGCCTGTTACCAGTCGGCCTGGCATCTTGTCAAAGAACCCAAAGTCCTGCCAGAGGCACCGGGCTCGGAGCCAAGCATTGATCTGCTGGCTCCGCCTATTTACTCCCTCATCATTCCCCGCAACTGAGGGGGCTAGGGTAGAACACAACTTGCAATCCCAATCCCCTGACCAGTTGTCCCAGGGCCCTGAAATTTCTCTTCATTGCCCTTGGACTTCTCCTTGTTACCTCGTTGCTGCCTACCTGAAAGATCAAAAGGGGCTAATAATCTGAGGGCCGTACCAGGGAAGGAAGCTGCTTCTTCACATCCTTGACCCGGGCCCCAGGGAGGCAGCAGACCTCCCTGTGTATCGGATCCGGCCTGCATATTGGGCTTTCTGCTCCCTTCAGTAGCGAGTCACCTATGACAATGACCTGTCTTTTGTTCTTTACCGCAGAGGTTTTGATGTGGGGGATGGTCTGACTAGACCTTGCTGACACCTCCAAGGTAGGAGAACTACCATACTTACCATCATCCAGGTTCCCTTGCAGAGCACTGTACTTGTTAGACAACGGCATCTGGGAAGGTGGGGTAGTCACTGGGCAGTCACAACAGTGGCGGCACCTGTTGCACCAGTCAGGAACTTCTTGCCATTTCCCCCTGTCCTCCAAGTCACCACATTCAGTCGGGCGGAGAGAGGACAGGGAGTTCTCTGTAGCAGCGGTTCTGTTTGCCTGCTTGGTTTCTGTCGTGGGCTACTCCAAGCATCTGTCCCTCTCTTGCATTCCCTGATGGCCCTCAACCTGCTTACCTCCTCCCTGAGCTCCATCACTAAGCATAGAAGCTCCTCTACCTGGGCACATCTCCCACAGGCGTGCCCACCACTGCCATCCGACACCGGTGTAAGAGCAGGGCACACCCCGCAGCCTGATGCCTGTGTGGCAGCACATTCCCACAAGAGCTCTGTCTGGGAAGCTGCATCAGAGCTGGTGGGTGCAGAGCTTATGGATGCCATGGTCTTCTTCCCAGTAGATACCATCGCTTCCTGGCCAGGTTAGCAATCTTTCAGTGCTCCGCCGTGCGAACTGCTGTGACCAGACTGTTGTGTCACGCCCTGTTTGCCTGGTCTCTTCACCCACCCAGGAAGCCCACCCTTGTCATGGTACTCCTGGGTGACACCCTGAATGACACCCACTCGCCACTTGCTTGCTCAGCAAAAGCTCCCAAGGGGCTTCTTCTATGGAGATGTGTGGGGGGGTGCTTTTCCCAGCTTCGAAAAGCCCCAAAAACAATTGAAGTGCTGGAGCGTGTCCAGAGGAGAGCTACCATGAGGAGAGGCTGAGGGAGCTGGGCACGTTTACCTTGGAGAAGGGGAGGCTGAGGGGAGAACTTATTGCCCTCTACAACTACCTGAAAGGAGACTGGAGAGAGGTGGGTGTTGGCCTCTTCTCCCAGGTGAATAATGGCAGGACCAGAGGAAATGGTCTGAAGCTGGGGCAGGGGAGGTTTAGATTAGATATTAGGAAGAATTACTTTACTGAAAGAGTGGTCAGGCACTGGAAGAACGTGCCCAGGGAGGTGGTTGAGTCACCATCCCTAGGGGTGTTTAAGAAACGTCTAGATGTGGCACTTCAGGGCATGCTCTAGTGGCAGAGATTGTAGGGGTTTGGTTTTTTTTGTGTGTGTATGGTTGGACTCGATGATCTCAAAGGTCCTTTCCAACCATGAAGATTCTATGATTCCATGATTCTTTTTTGCCGCTATTCCCTTCCCCAGAGTGGACTTACCTGCACTGGAGCTGGTCTTCTCAGTGAGGAGGTCCCGTGCTACTGGCAAAACAAATACACGGGTCCCAGCATTTGCTTCCCTGTGCGAAGCAGAGACAGCACAAGTACAAGGCACTCACCGGCATTGCCTCTGTAATTCCCCACCAACAGCCTGTATCCGTCCCTGCTTGAGGCAATCTGGAAGAAGTCATAGCCAGCATAGACAGATTCGCTGGCTGTCCACAAATCCACCCAGAGCTCATGGCAGATGGGGCTGCTGCTTGAGAGATTGCGCAGCTTGTCAAGACCTAGAACAAAAAAGAATTACACTTCAAAGAGAAAAGCCTGCTCGCCTTTGCAGTCCTAGACTCTCATCCTGTGACCATGGTGGTTAAATCAGCTATTTCCTGCCTCCCTCCTTCCCTGCTTGATGCTGTTGTGGCATTTTGCCAAGTTTATTCTGTCTTATCTCATTTTCTAGCAAGAGACAGCAGTATCAGAAACACACAAACAGCCTAAACCAGTGCAAGACTGGCTGTAGTGCAATGTTATTTTTCCCAGAACATTTAAAGATTCTTACTCCAAAGACCTTGACCTATTTAGTACTGGATTCTCTGATCTATGCAGAGCTCTCTAACAGAACAGGACAGACAAAAAATGACCTAATACACCAAGTTTTGTGAAGTATCCTGGACTTTGCATTTTCACAAATGCAATTTCTTTATTTTTCCTCCCAAAAGAACCCATAAGCCTGAAATAAACCTTTACAGAGTTTGCCTTGCTCTGAGACTACTCCAAAGCCCAAACATGCCAGTGGAAAGAGTTATTGGGCCTTTAGAAATCCTTCAATGCTTCACTGGCACTTCTAGGGAGGACAAAAAAAGCTGACAGTTCCAGACTGCAGGCTTGGGGGGGCGGTGTGTGGATATTTCAGTATTTAGATGCTGCTGGAAAGCTAATCTTCAGCTCTTCACTTGGTCACACCCTTGTACTGTACCAAGCCAGAATTCCCCAGTGGGATCTCCAAAGCCTTCCACATAATTTTTCCAGTGTTTGTAGAAGTCCATCTCGCCAATGCTCTGCCTCTGAAACACCTGCAAAGCAAAGGTTGCTGTTTGAGAGTTCATGACAGGCTGAGGAGAGACAGGGAGGTTGGGAGTGAGAAATGCCCATTCTGATTCAAACACAGACAAAAAGGGGAAGCATTCAGGAAGAGACAACTCTAGAGGATGGAACACTGCACCTGAGCAGGGTACACGCAGAAATCGATTTCCATTTTCTGACTGGGGTGAATACTTAGTTGTGCAAATTTTACAGTTTACTTTCCACAAATATCTATGGACAGCACAAATCTGAGCATGATCTAAGCACTTAGACAGAACAAGCTTAGGGACAATATCCACAGAGACATGTGGGTTTCTAAACTTTACCAAAATCAGAGGGACTTGGGCAGTAACATGCAGCAATTTATTTCAGTGAATAAAATCACTTATTACTGAAAATGAAAGGTGAAGAAGGGAATAAAGATATTTTTATTTGGTCATTTAGGGAAGCAGCTATCAGAGAACCTCTGATTCACTCTGTCATGTTCATACACATTCCTCACCTCAAAGCTTTTGTGCTTCTGCCTCCAGATTCCCTTCAACCACTCAACAACTACTGTGTGGTCAGGGTCCAGGTGCATGCTCACAGCACTAGCATTTAAAATACTAACAGACATCAGCTGAACTGCATTAACTGTCCATATATGTAACCTCATACTGTGGTCAGGATGAGATAATATAGCTTAGTTAACTCATTATGAAAGGCAGTTAAGATAAGCTGTACTACCTCATCTTAAGGAAGGGCTGAAAGCACCCTCATATACAATTCCCATGACCCAATTGTCAAGAGATAACGAAATAAGCTGTCGTAACTCAGTCATTGTCCTCCATCAGCAATAATATGAGCCACTGTGGCATTCACAACCGAACAATGAAAAAGCCTTTGAGCCTTGCACAGCATTCCTACTGACAGTCTGAGGGGCTACATCAGGATCCACCACTCTTCCTAAAACATGCCACTCAGTCAAGGCAGGAGCTGAAATACGGTAGTGCAGTAGAGCAAAGGGAGCCTCAGCTAACACCAGTACCGCGTCCACTTGATTACCTTCATTAAAAAAAAATAAATAGAGGAGCAGAGAATCACTGACTATCCACCTGCCTCCATCAGTGGTCATGTCACAGTACACTTGCATCAGCCTGCTGCCATCCCCATTCAGGTAAATACTGTAAATGCTGCTGGAGGCATTTCCATTCTGCTGCATCTGGCTGCAGTCCATGGAATATGGGTAGAGGAAGCTAACTGTGAGAACAAAGACAGCAAAAAACTTGACATCAGCAAAGCAGGCCATAGAGCTGGAGGAGATATTTCACACCCTTAGCAATCTCCTAAGGACTATGGTACTGGAAGAGAAGTAAAGAAACAAGCAGCTTCCACTGTACACTCAGGCGGTGAGCTGCATCAGCAAGTTGCTGCTGGCAGACTTCCCCACTGCCTAGAAGCTGGCACGTGCATGGGGTCTCAGGAGGCTGCAAGAGATGCCGTCCTGGGTTGCAGTGAGAACAGGAAGAAGAGCCCTTGTTTGTGAAAGTGGGAGTGCCAGTAAAAAGGGACTTTAATTTCTCTGCATTTCACAATTTGTCCACAATTGGCAAGCCCTGTGGGCACTGGCACAGTACAAGACACTCCCACAGCAAGTTGGCATGAGCTTTTGTTTGATTTGCTGCCATTCTGGTGTACATTTGCTGACCTCTGAAAACAACTTGGGCAGCTAAGGAATGCCACAGGAGTACTTAAACAGCTGTGCCCTACTGTTACTAGGATGGTGCAGAAAGATCTCTAGCATATCATCATCTCTCCTGCTCACTGGCAGCTCACCAGGAGGCTTTGTCCTGCAGTTGGCTAGCAATGTTTGCCAGCAGCACTGACCAGTGTGGGCAATCTCCATACATGCTATCCCGTTGTTTTTCCAAGCCTCCAGATGGTGTGGCTTAGAATGGGCTCCAAGCTAGGAGACACATCATTGACTAGCTAGATGGTTTGCTTATGATCATGTAGTTTTCCAGTGCATTTGTAGAATATGAACTCTGTCTCTGACCTCTACCATAAAGAACAACAGCTGCAGAGCACAGGGAAAAATGCAACAACCAAGGCCAAATCCTACCTGTTGAGAAGGTACTGTCTGTCTTTCTGCTCTGGCGATCTCCCTTATAGGCCGTCACAAAGACGGTATACCTCACTCCTTGTTCCAGTCCTTCCAGCACAAACTGTTGTTCACTAGGACTCATCTGTACTTCCTGACAAATAAAACATATCAAACCCAATTCTGAGTAGTATTTAGCTTTTCTGGACCACAGTACCTCATACTCCGTATGTATTTACAGGTTTTTCTTGTAGAGTTCAGACAGGCATATTCACAGTATATCCATGGAGTCCATCTCCTGGGAAGATTTGGGGCAAGGTCTCAAGATACACTGTTAGGACACCGGGGACACTCTATCCTGGTGAGCGCTGCACTTCCAGATAATATCAAGTGAGAAAAGAGAAATGAAGAAGAAAATGTGTTCTCTGCACCTGGAGATCTGTTGGTAAGAGGTGTTCCACTGTCACAGAGTCCCTCCATATCTTCTTCTTATGACAGTAGCACATCTCCTTCCTTAAGCTCTCCCTCCCTGGGCAGTAGATAGCATAAATTCCTGCTCAAAATTGTTTTCCTGGGGACTATATACCCACAAGACCCAACCGGCAGAGCCCATAATCATAGGGGTGATTTCAGTGGGGTCTGCAGGGCTAAGGAATTTGCTGAACCTTGCTCATGACCTGGTAGGTCAGAGCATAGCCATCAATGTGTGCTGCAGGAGGAGTCCAGGTAACTACACCGGTAGAACGAGTCACATATGATACATGAAGGCTCTTGGGAGGATCAATCTCTATTGAAAAAGAAAAGAAAATTCAAGTCCCATTGCATAAACGAAAGACAGCATCCGCAGTGCAGCGCTTGAGCTGAGCTTTCAATGCCTGATCCTATTAACTGGGAACTACTGAAGTCACCCAGTGACCTTCACAGCTAGCAAGAAGAGATGGAAGCCTAGACCAAACATGGCAAGGTCTGCTACAAATCTGGTTTAGAATGTTTTGTGAGTCCTGCAATTAGCTCAACTGTACAGGGCACAGGATTTCCTGACACGTCTGCTTGAGAAGCCTCCACCACACTCATCTCTGAGGAGCGTTAACAGATAGGTCAGGTTTAGCTCTACGCCTCAATCCTGGAGCATGGCCCTAGTGTGGCCTACTGAGAGCCCTTACTCCTTGTTTCCCTACTGCAGATAAAGAATGACTTTGCAGGCTTTATTGTTGTCATGCTTCAGCCTTCTTTAATAAATGCAGGAATACAAAGAAAACCTCAATTTTGCAGTTTAGTCTGTGCTGTATATGGGACACCAGGCCTTACGCTGACTTCAAAGGCTGAGCCAGACTTTTCCTGTGCAGTCAGACTGCCCAAGTTCAGCATGAGAACAGGATTATTTTTAAGCAATGACAGTTCACAGCAGTTGTCAAAAAGCATCTGTCTTACGAGATACCCACAGCAGGGCTGCAGTGCTTCCCTCAGGATAAAGGCAATTTCTACAGCTCAGTTGGAAGTAACAAAAATTGAAGAAGCCTCTCACTAATTCTCATCCTGTGCTTGCTATATTCGGGTGTTTTGGGAACATCTTAAGGAAAACAATTTAAGGAGTAGGTTTGTCTGGCTTTACAAGTTTTAGAAAGAATGTTCTTCGTGGGCAGTGTTGGCCTTCAGGGAAGAGTTCTCTAACCCCCCAGCTCCTCCTGAGTTTATAACAAACTATAACGGAGTAATTCATCTCAATTCCCTGCTATTCCGTAGACCTCTCTGGTCATTTAAATTGTCTATTGATTCAGTTCTTCTCCATATAAACCAGGAAAAAACACTTCCTAGACCTTGAAGAGTGCTATAAGGATAATCATAAAAAGAATAAGGATAATCATAACAAGAATTATGATGCATCAATGAAATATTACAGTTGTGAAAAGGCCACAGAAGAAGACAAGGCCAAGCTATGTCTGTCTTAGGTAACGAGAAGAGTGGAGCAGTGTGGCTTCTCCCAGGAAACACTGCACTCCTTGTGTATAGGGTTACCACTTAAAACAGATACAAAGGCAGAGAAGAAGAAAAAAAAACCATCGAATATGAGAACAACAGGGACAGTAACACCAATGTTCACAGAGCATGTTGTTTAAAACAATGGCTATTCATTATAACTGAAGACTACCTTTCTCTAGGCTCCGAGTTAAACATTAGTTCATTATCTAATGATCTCATGCTTCATTTGTGAGACTGCTAAACAATTGCTTTAAGAAAAATGAGACAGAAATCTTCTGAAGAGTAGCTCGCTACATGTATACCTCCCGCTGGACAGAAGAGGGAGCTAAAAGGTACCAAATCCATCAAGGGATGGAAAGGGGAGCCTTAGAGAGTCCTACCGTTTCACAGCACTGCTCTTGAAGCCAGTCAGCAGTTTCCTTGGGTGCAGAAAAAGTCCTTGACCACAGAAAAGGTCCCTGCCACAGCCGATTTTAATGCTAGGGAATAATCAGCCATCACCTTGAGTAAGAAAATGTATTTTTTTTTCCTCCTCAGAAGTTGTATTATTTTAGCAGAAGTGTCATTACTCTTGGAAATATAACACACACACACACAACCACCAAAAAACATCCCATGAGTTTTTTGTGCAGATATTTAAAGAATATCCCTATTAACACTAAATGCATTCCCTTTCCCAGCAATTTAACTTCATGTGAAATTTCCAGGTGTCTCTGTTTTCACTCCAGTTCAGAAAATACCCCAACATTTCAATTTGCTGAAACTCTCCTTGCATTTGCAGTTCCAGACAGGTTCAGTCTTTTGGCCTCAAGAGATCTCCATTTGTCCCCATCAGCTGCCCTCGACCTCTGTAAGCACTGGGGAACTGCTTGGCATCTTGCCCTAAATCCAAGCTTCAGCCTTTCTATCTCACACCAGCTTGATTCATAAACTAAGAAAAGTACATTAGCAAGGCCAATGAATATAGAGTGACCCTGAAATGTTCCCTGTACACCATAATCCTTATGGCTGACTGAACAGGACAGATTTAAGCCTGCTTGGCAGTCTCCTAAGACCAGTCTAAGGTCATGAGTCAAAGGGCAGGGCATTATTTTTAACTGTCCCCAATTCTAAAATGGTTTAACTTTGGTTATTAAAACTCTGTTATTGGTAGGTTTGATAGCAGCACATGAAGCACTGCATGCTTTTAATTAAGGACTAGTGAAATAAGCTGGGTACCATCCATTGTTATTACTCCTGTATTAGGACATCTGCCACTTCTATAAGAGTAGTCTCTGTTACAATAGTCTATACTCACACACTTGAATCTTCAGAATGCGTTTTGTCAATGTAGATGTTCATTACCCACTAATGCAAGAGAAATGATAAAATGTAAAATAACAAAGGAGTAGGGTCCTTCTACCCTGTTTCACTTCCCTCCTGCCCACAATTACCTGTCAGCATGTCAGTGCTCACTCTCTTGCTCTCCTTGCTTCCCAGCTCTGCGCAGAGGTCGATGGTGTACTTCATGCCTGGTTTCAGTCTTGTCAGTAATGCTCCTGTCCTTCCCCACTTCTATTTCCTTGGCGTCCCCATCAGCAGAAGTGTAGCTCAGCATATACCTGTCTATGGGAGCTTGGACGCTATCCCAGGAGATGGTGGCTGTGTCCTCTGTTGCTTGGTCAGTTACCATGTTCTTTGGGTTATCCATTTCTAAGAAATAATGTGCAGAGTAGAAAGTGTGGGTAACTAAAAGATACACCTGTTCCCCTTAATACTTTTGCTTTCTAAAGCCCCATGATCCTACCCTCAGGAAGCCAAGACTGAAATGGACTAACTCATCTGTAGCTTTACTGTGTCTCAGTGGCTAATCACACTTGCTATTGACAATGCAGAACTGAAGTAAGACAAGATAAGGCACCGAGGCACAGCCAGCTTCATTAATTATCGAGTAAATTATCAAGTAATTATCTTTAGTAAATTATCAAGCAGAGATACAGGGAAGAATGATTGTGCAGTAGGAGGTCTGACTGAAATTTAAGGTTCATAAGAATTTAGGTCTAACACAGCCTCAAGAGAGATCCATTATACCAGTTATTTGGGAGCATGCACAGCCCTGGGGTCCTCACTGCCACTGGGTACACTGAGGCAAAGAAAAAGATGTGAGAGACTGACCAACACTCTGCTCCCCTTTATCACCCTGCCCAACAAATATCTCTTTTTGAGATGTGAAGTTCCAGCAAGGTCTAACACTTCTCTATAGTATGACTGAGGGAAGAAGGCCTTAGCAAAAGAGGTGGCCAAAGGAGAAAGTAATCATGGCTAATTCCATCTTCCACAGCTGCAAAGTTACAACCCAAGATTTCCACAGGTCACCCATGGGGGTGTTTGTGCCTGCCCTCTTGCTCTGCTTCCATTCCCTGCCCACACACAGATGATGTATGCCACATCTGTCTTCAAACTAATCAGGTTAGCGAGACCTGTGCCCTACTCCATCTCTCCTTCTTTCCCAGGAAACGCTAGCAGTATCCTCTGCCAATCAGTCAGTCTTCAGCTTAGCAGGCAACCTTTGTAAGCAAAAGCCTTGATTATACAAAGGGAACTACTGGTAGTTAAGAGGCTTTATCCAGGCTCAAACCATTTGCTACCCTTTCATGTTTTGTGAGAAGATTAAAATAGGGGTGTTTCCTTCCAAGTCTTGATTCGTTGATAAATACTGTTCTTATCAGTGACACTAGTTGAATCGTTCTAAGTTTAGTGTATATGGTGGGGCAGAGCTCAGCCACACCTACAAAGCTTAGCATACCTGAAGACCAAAAAGAGCAGGCAAAGCTCATAAGCGAGGACCACAGTGCTTTAGCAAAGTGCTGTGAAGCTCACACTGGGCTGATAGTTTCTGAAATAACAAAGCAGTCATTGGTTCCTAAAAGTTCTCTAGGCTTGGCACCATCTCTACCTGAAGCTTGAAGGTTCCTGTAGCATGGATGTCCCCACATCATGGGTAACCACAAGACAAACCGGTGTCTAGTATATGCTCTGCAACAGGTCAGAAAAAAACAGGACAGAAATTAAGATCACGTCCACACCATAGTTCCATGCAGAAGAACAAAGATTCTCTGGCATACCTGTCACTGCCTCAGTCCTGATCCTCTTGCTCTGTCAGGTTCCTTTCTCGCCCAAAGGATGATGACATATTCAATGCCAGATTTCAGTCCTGTCAAAGTCGTGGTGGTCTCGTTCCTTCCCACTTCCACCTCCTCTGTGTCACCATCAATAGAGATGTAGTTCACTGTGTACCTATCTATGAGAGCCTGGACCTTGTCCCAGGAGATGGTGGCTGTGTCCTATGTCACTCGGTCAGTCACTAGGGGAGCCGGGCTGTCAATTTCTGCAGAAAGTGTTAAAAGTGAAGAACACAGGCCGTCATGGTCAGGCTGTACTGTGACACTCCTTCCCCTCAAGGGCCTTGCCAGTTTCTTTCTTTTTCAAGTCCTGTTTCCAATCACACACTGATTGGACCCACAAAGCTGGGAGGTATCAAGGTCTAAGGTGATTTGACTGGGGTCTTTAATCCTTTAATTCTTATGGAAGTTTTCCAAGGGAACAGCACAGCGGCTCCTTACCTGGACAGAAGAGAGCCCTTGAAAAGCAAGATATTGTTACTTTCTTCACGAGCCTCTGAAGCTCACATAGATGTCATCTCTCCAGAAAGCGAGAGAACAATCAAAGCTCTTTTGTTAAGAGACCAGGATGATTGAGGTACACTTTTACTCATCTTCCTTCAGCAAATCCCTGACCATGGGATTTGGGTCTTGTAAGAGACATGGGTCTTGTAAAACACTTGCAACAGCTTGCAATCAATTCAGACATTTAGCTTTACAATGTTGTTACAATCACTGGGTTGTGGGCAGATCACTGCACCTTCTTAACCAGGATTGGCCACACAGGGGAAAGTCCTGGTAAGAACAACTGAGGAACAAGGATTAATCATTCTATTGCAAGAAAAGGCATCCTGCATGCTTTAATCTCTCTGCACTTCAATTTCTGCGTCTGCAAAAAGGAACTGAGCATTTCCTATTCCATGATGAAGGATAAACAAATGAACCAACTAAAATAAACCAAGACTATACAAATACATGAGACACTGCTGCAAAAGCTTCATTTTCCCTAATCCCTATTAATAAACACAACACAGCCCATTTGTAGTACATACAGGTAATTACAATCTCTCTTTGATGAGCTGAATAGGTTTCACAGCAAGATGCACTAACCTGAAGACTTGATCTCTTAAGCCTGAATCTCCCTCTGCTGGGAAACTGCCTTAGGATGGACTTATTCAGTGTTAAGGCAAAGCTGGGCTGTAACATACTCTTAACCTATTGCGCTCTTACCCGTTACAGCCTCAGTGCTGGCCCACTTGCTCTGTTTTTCTCCCTTTTCTGATGTAAAAATCCTTTTTCAGATGTAAATGATATACTCCGTGCCTGGCTTCAGTCCTGGCAAGGTAGTGACATTCTTATTTTTCTCCACTTCTCTCTCCTCTGTTTCCCCGTTACCTGAGGTATAGCTCACTCTGTGCTGTCTACTGAAGCCTGGACTTTGTTCCAGGAAACAGTAATTGCATCCTCTGTGACTTGGTCAGTCAACAGCTCAGTTGGGCTGTCGATTTCTATAAGCAAAAGTCGTAACGATTGGAAGTTTTAGTATAGTGCTGGGGCAAAGACAGTGGTCTAAAGATACAGATAACAAAAGTTTTATCAGCAGAGGTAGTATGTTTTTTTAGACTATCAAATATATTTGGAAAAACAGATGAGCTTTGGGAAATGATTATATGCCCAAAGACCTCAAAAGGTCTTGTGTGTCCAAAAGCTTCCTTGTTTTATTCTCCAGCTCAGACTGGTAAATCTAATAGAAGTTTCATTGGTAGCTACAAACCATATTTTGATCATGCAGTGTAAATACTTTTTGCTTGGCTTCACAGAGCAGCAGTGCTCTTGTCCTTCCCTACCTCCACATTCTTTGTGTCCCCATCAGTTGCGCTGTATCTCACCAAGTACCTGTCTATCAGAGGCCAGACCCTATCCCAGGAGACTGTGACTGGGTCTTCTGTCAGCCATCTGGCCACTACATGGACACTATGCTGGCAGTTTCTTAAGAGAAGGTTTGAAGGCGAAGAACGAGGCAATGACAGCGAGAACTATGTTCATATTCTCCACTAGAAAAAAAGACACTTTCAATCACCTCCCATTATCATAATCCTTCCCTTGTCCTTTTCACAGACAGAAACATGATGCTAGACTTCATGAGCCTTGAGGCACTATCACAAAGCAGCCTGCAAGAATGTGGCAGCCCAAGGACAGCCCAACAGCCCATGACCTATACAGACAGCATGGTTTTTTTGTGTTGGGTTTGTTGCATTTTTTTTTTTTTTCACTGAGCTGCTAAATATATCTCAGCAGCCTGGGCAATGAAGGGCTTACAGATGCCTCCCAAATTATTGGAACAGCATTTCTTATTCTGGCTTATTCTGCTGATTGTTGTAAACTCCAGGGCACAAATGCACAACCATCTGACAGCCACACTGTAATTTACCACACACCAGTTTAGCTGCACTATCATAGCACATTAGCTATGGTAAAAGTTGTGAATTTCCACCTGTGTGTACTAATCTCACCTCTATTTTTGAGTTGAAAATACGTTAATTCTCATTTTAATGAAATATGCTGAGGCTCCTTTGTGTCACCCTAGAGCGGTACAGACTGGGAACATGTATTTGAATAATCACAGCTCAGCTAGTTAGCAGTATAAGATTCTCACCTGTGGCAAGAAAATCGAGTGAATTATTTTCTTGAGTGATATGAAAATCAAGTGATATGAAAATCAAGTTTGTTCTTTAGCTATAATTGCATTGCAGCTGGGTATGGGCTGGGCCTGTAGGCATGTGCAGTGCATTTAATTCCTTAATTCCCTGGATGGTCCAGAGCTCCCCAGCCAGTCACCTGCATCAGTGAGAACATGGTCTAGCTTGAGACAATGGACCAACTTGAAAGTAGGTGATTGACTGATCTTCATAATTAAGCATTTGACTGATCCTTACCAATCTCCTCTGGGTGGGAACTTCAGACAGTCCTACAGATTCCCTGAGGCAGTTCCGTCTGTGTCTAGTCTGATTTATATGCTTAAATGTGTTGGTTAACATCTGGAGTGGAGCATCCCAAACACTCCTTTCTGCTGCAGAATTACAGATTGCGCATAGGTAAGGAAATTATAAATCATCAGCAGAAACTGCTCCTATACACACAGCCACATTGGACCATGGATGGCTGGATTATAAGAACTGAGAAAAACAGTGGTTCAAGACATTTCCCAATCTAGCTGCAGATCCTGCTGCAAGCAGATTACACAGTAACCTTCCAGTGGAGATTCCCGGCCACCAAGGGACTGCAACGAAATATCCTGTTCAGAGGTTTGATTCTCCACATGATCCTTACTTTATTCCATGATACCAACTGTCGTGGTTTAGCCTCAGACGGCAACAAAGAACCACGTGCTGCTCACTCGGGCCTTCCCAATACAGGAAGAATTGGAAGAAAAAAGGCAAGACTCTTGGATTGAGACAAAGGCAGTTTAACAGAACAGCAAAGGGAACAAGAAAACAACAACAATAACGTGGATAGAGGGATATACAAACACGATTACAGAACTGATGCTCACCGCAACTCACCTACCGGACCCGGGACGCCCCAGCCCGCTCCAAGCGGCCACTTCCTGCCCCCTCCCCCGGCAGCTCAGGGTGGGCATGGCTCATATGGGATGGAATACCAGGGAAAATTAATCCTATCCCCGCTGGAACCAGGACACCAACATATTTATTTTTTCCGTTTTAACAAACACTCTGTTATGACTATCTGTGCAAAATGTGCATGAGCTCCCTGTCCTATTGGGAAAGGCCACAACAGTCACCCCAAAAAAACTTAGAGGTGGTTTATGGCATTTTAAAAAAGCAAAACGTGAATTACACGTTCCAGTTATGAGGCTTAAGTTTCGGCTGTTTCACTGTTCTCCGCACTGATAGTAACTGGTGCCTTGCCGCAGGGCCTATCCAGAACAAGACTCAAAACAGAGTCTTCAAGGTGAGCTGGAGACCTATTCATCCACACTAGTAAGAATGACATGAATTTTTTACCTCACTAAAAACCTGTGCAAAGCAGGAAAAGCTTTACAAAACTAAATAAAATTTATGGAGTTTTAAATTCAAACTCAGCTCCCGCTGATGCTGCTACAACTTCCCTGACACAGCTCTGGTGCTTGCTTTCTTGCTTTGCTGGGGTCCCTTCTCTGCCTGTATGTGCATGACATATTCCATGCCTGACTTCAGATCCAGTAAGGTGATGATGTCATTTTCACTCCTCACCTCTATTTCCTTGGTGTCCCCATCAGCTGAGGTGTATCTCACCATGTACCTGTCTATGGGAGCCTCAAACTGTGACAGTGACTGTGTCCTCTGTCAGTGGGTCAGTTGCCACATTGGTTGGGCTATCAGCTCCTGGGAGAACATTTCAAAGTGCAGGATTAGGAAACATCAACTGGATTTAACCACTGCAATACCTGTCATGACACACGCACATTTCTTTCATGTTTGCCTTGCTGCTTTGGCCAGCTAAAACACAGAAAAACCTAAGTTCACTCTACAGCCCCTCAAGAAAGGCAGGCATCCATGAGAAACCAGCATAATCAGAGTGGGAAGAAAGCAGGACTGTTCTACCATTTAGATGAAACTTTCCACTAAATTTTGCAGGAAGAGCTTGCAGGCGACCTGCCTCACCTTCCATGGGTACCGACTAGAGCATTACCTTCTTGCTTGCCCTCCAGCAGCACCAAATATAGGCCCCATCATTTCTCTGCCTCTGGTGTCAGCCATTTGTCGGTCCTCCTTTTCTACCTATCCTGCAGACCTGTCTCTCAGACTTCCCCAAGGCTTCTGCTATTTTAGGTGATGAATCAGAGTTTAGTGGTAGTGATGGCTGATATTTGCCTTAGTCAAAACTCCCAAGTTCCAGGGTCACATACAAATATGAGCAGGATCACTCATTGTGGATTTGTTTTTCCTTTCTAAGAAGTTTTGCAGTCTTTTTTTTCAATATAATAGCTCAAAAATACTCTGCCATTATTTCGAAGAGCTTGAAGCATCAATGAAACAACAGGGTTTTGACATCTGCTTTAACATTCAGGTCTGGAATGCCTAAGCTGACAGTTACAGGAAAAATAGCCGTCAAGAAACAGTAGCATCTGCCGGGCCTTCTGAGCTGTACTAGGCACACAGTCAGAGCAGAAGTCAGCTTAAAAATGCTTCTGTGCTCTCCCTATGCTGGAGACGACTAGGTCTGACTCGGGCTCTGTTACAAGATAAAGCATTACAAAGCTTCAACCTCTAAGGGCCAGCAAGTAGATGAAGCCTCAGTTTTCCCGCCTGGCTCCTTGGGCATGGGAGCAATCTCCAGACACATGGAAATTTTGGAGGCTTGTGCTGCGCCAAGTGGGAAAGGGTGGTTTAGAAGTTGAAGGCGCCAGGAAAGCCTGGAGCCCAAAGGTCTGTGGGGCCATGCAAGCAATTCCCAGAGAGCTTTAGAGCAAGCCACAGTTTTCCCTCCTGGCTCCTTGGGTGTGGGAGCAATCTCCAGACATTTGGAAATGTTTGAGGCCGATGCCGGGGGAGGTGAGAAAGGTTGGTTTTGAGGCTGAAGGCGCCAGGAAAGACTGGATCACCAAAGTCTGTGTGGCCATGTAGGTGGTTCCCAGAGAACTTTAGAACAAGCCACAGTTTTCCCTCCTGGCTCTTTGGGCGTGGCAGCAATCTCCAGACATATAGAAATTATGGAGACTGGCACTGCGGTGTGTGAGAAAGGGTGGTTTTGAGGCTGAAGGTGCCAGGAAAGTCTGGAGCCCCAAGGTCCGTGGGGCCATGCAAGCGATTCCCAGGGAGCTTTAGAAGAAGCCACAGTTTTCCCTCTTGGCTCTTTGGGCGTGGGATCAATGTCCAGACATACGGAAATTTTGGAGGCTGGCTCAGTGCCAAGTGTGAAAGGGTGGTTTTGAGGCTGAAGGCAGCAGGAAAGCCCGCAGCCCCCAGGTCTGTGGAGCCATGCAAGCGGTTCCCAAAGAGCTTTAGAACAAGCCACAGTTTTCCCTCCTGGCTCTTTGGGCGTGGGAGCAATCTCTGGACATACAGAAATTTTTGAGGCCAGCCCTGGGACAAGTGAGAAAGGATGGTTTTGAGGCTGAAGGCGGCAGGTAAGCCCAGAGCCCCAAGGTCTGTGGGGCTGTGGAATTCGCATAATGAGGTGAAGTCTCTATGCTCAATAAGCAATTAAGGCTGGCTCTGCTATCTCCTGTGCAACCCAGGGGAGTGAAGGCTTGTCTGGCTACCACAGGATACATAAGCAATGGGATAGACTTGGGGAGCCAGCTTGTTTTTCGTCAGCAGAGACAGTAAAATCAAGGTAACAGAGACTTTGTGTAGTTCTTCATTTCCTTGAGAGGGTACCATGCCTGGTAACTGAGCTTTGCCTCATTACCTGTGAAATGCATAGTAAAGTTGACACCCCTGTATATTCTAATGAAGATTTTAGAGATCACGCTAAACACATATGAGAATAGCACTCAACTCTCCACCCAAATAATACTACACGTCACCTAGGGGAGGGAAACCTTGTAGTTTTGTGGATAAAAGGATGGAGAAAATGACAGTTAAATTGGGAGAGAAGGACTGCGTTCTCTTCCTCCACCCCAGAAAGGGACGCCTTTCTGGGCAACCGCTGCGCCTTTCACCCTTTGGTGAATGTTACCCTGGGTTGTTGTACTATCGCTATTTTTGGCTAGCAATATTAACCTTAACTAATTAGCACTATTGTAGTTAGAGAATTTATCAACGGCAAACTCGAATCTGCAACTGTTGCTCTCAATAAAATAACTGATTTTGATTATTTGTGAATCTGATTCAGTGAAAGTCCTCTGGTGGGACTCTGATAGTAAATCAGTGAAAGTCCTGGGATTCTGACAGACAAATATCGAAACTACACTTCTTTTAACGTGACACATTGTCCAGGGACACCTGCTCCAGGCGAGCCTGCTGGAGCAGATGTTGGAGCAGGCCACCTCCGCACATCCACCAGTTTCTTGTCGTTTAGACAAGGAGTCCATCACCCGATGTCCCCACCCCACGTGGGAAAGGGAATGGGGAAAAAAACACGGAAACACAAGGGCTGAAAGAGAAACAGATTTAATAGAAAAAGTAATTCACATGAAGAACACTAAAGACCCAGCCCTGATCCCCCTCCCAACAGAAAGTCGACAAGGATTCCACTCAGCCCCTTCTTTCAGCAGGAAGCTGTGCACTGTCAGCGGGGTACAGCAAGTGTCGGATGCTGCGAGCGCTACGGCTTCGGCAGGAAGGGAAGGGCGCAGGGGTCCAGCGCCTGGGCAAGAAGTTCTCCAGATGGGCACCATCAAGGGAGAGAGAGAACTATCACTCAAACCAGGGCACGGACTCAGTTGGAAGGGAGAACAGCTCATTTTATTCTGGACGTCGACTATGGAGGGCCCAGGAGTCCCAGCGCTTCAGCCAGTGAGAACCCATCAGCACCTGCAACGACAGAGTCCAAAAGCTCTGCTAAACCCCTAGAGGCAGGAGGAAGCAGGGTTTTGTTGCCCTCTCTTTGGGGAACAGCGCTGAGGAGGCATTGTTTACGGCCCAGAAGAGAGAGCTGCTGCTGGCGTTGGCTGCGGGATGGCTCTGGCGCCTTCTCCCCACGGGTGATGCCTTAGAGGCCCCTGTGTGTGCAGAGGTGTTCAGTGCCCCTGTGCCACGCGGCAGGGCTCCATCGGGAGCCCCTGGGGAGCTGCCGTGGAGTTCTTCCCAAAGCCTGCATGGCACCATCCCTCGCCGCCCCCTGACAGCCCCTTGGAGCGACTGAGAGCAGTGTTCCCCGTTGGGAAAGATGGGCAGCAGAGCCTGGTACGCACCCGGCCTTCTAGACCTGCTGCACCTTCCTGCGTCTTCTCCTGGCTCCATGCGCTAAGGCTTTTCCTCTCTTCCTCCTCTTCTTTTCCAGGTGGCTTTCACTCTCCTCTTCCCAGCTCTGTTTTCTCTTGCCTCTTCTTCTTTTTGCCTCATCCTGCGGAGAGCCTGCAAACCTTTCCATGCCACAGCAGTGTTAGTTTGGGAAAGCCACCAGCCCGCCAGTCAGTTCTGATTTTAAGTAGAGGCAGCTCATTTTACCTTCTTTCTTGGGAAAGCCTCCCCACTTCTTCTGGGCACCCCGGGGAGCCTGCCGCACTCTCGGGGGTGGTTGGAGGCAAAGCTGGAGGTGCCTACAAGGGAAAGGTTGGAGTTGGCCAGTGGCCAGAGACGGCCTGCAGTGCTGAGCGACCGTTTGCCAAATGGCTACCTTAGCTCTCCAGAGGAGATGCCTTTGGCTGGTTTGGCTCCGCCACGTTACACACACTCCCCCCGCCCCCTCCAAGAGAGAGACTGGATGAAGCTCTGAGCAAGCAGGACCCAAGGCAAAGCCCTTGGAAGCTGACAGCTCCTCCCCTCTGTCTTTTTCTAGGCCTTTTGTAGGCATCGTGTTGCATGAAGCCCGTGTGTAGTGTGTTGGAGGAACAACCTTGCCAGTTTGCCCTCCTAGGTATCCCCGGGGGTGGGGGCATAGCCCAAACACATACCAGCAGCTCTCCTGGCAGGCAGAGGCACAGCAGCGACTTGGCCTCATCAGCAACTGTCCTCCTCCACCAGATGCGCTCTCCCCGTCTTTGGGGACCTGACATACCTCTCCCATTTCAGACTCCAGCACTGCATCTCCCTCCGCTTCTGCTGCCGCTGCAGGGACGCTTTGCTCTTCCAAAGGCAGAGTGAGGAAGAAAAAGCACGGGCAGCACAGTGCCTTCTTGGAAGTAAGAAGCCGCTCGAGCCAAACCCACCCCAAGGCCTGGCCCACTTGTGTTTTCAGCCCCCCGGTGCCCTGTCTGCAGGCTTCAGCTCATCTGGCAGAGCAAAGCCTCCATGCTCCCAGAGGCAGGGGCCAAGCAGGGGCCAGGGGCCAGGCGGAGAGGAGAAGGCTTGGTGCCCAGCCCCGCCAGAAAGGATACTGCAGTTGCTGGCAGCCCCAGCCCCAGCCCGCCAAGAGCCTCAGTCTCTCCTCTTACCTCTGCCTCTCTGCGGGGGGGCTGGGAACTCCTGGGCTGCTGCAGGGGAAAGGCCGGCCATCTCCTCCCCAAAGATCTCCCTGGCGCTCTCCATCAGAAACTCCACCAGCGCCTTCACCTGCACACATGAAAGTCGTGCTCTCAAGCCTGCTGCCTGAAAAGGGACCAAGCAGCCTCTTCCACTGCGCACCCTCGCCTCTGCGCAGAAGGCGGACGTGGCTGTGGGGCTGCTCTTGCAGGCAGTGCCCCCCCCAGCACTTGATGCAGAGAGGAGGCAGCCAGGGACCTCTAGCAGAGCAGCCCTGCTCTCCTGGTCCGGGAAGGCTGCAGGCAGCTGGTGGCTACAGCCTACCTTCTCCATGACCTCCAGCATGGCCTCCAGCGGGAGCAGGTCCTCGTCGGGAGGGCTCAGAAGGTTGGGCCCGACGCAGATGGCCAGATTGCTGCAGCTCATCCTGCTGGTGGCTGCGTTGTGCCCGATGTGCCGCAGGAGGCACAGCAGCCGCTTCAGCAGGACGAGATTGGCTGCTGGCAACTTGTGGGCCACCCTGCGGGAAGGGGAACAACACTCGTGGTCCTTACGCAGCCGTTGCCCACAGCCGTCCCTTGCCAGGCTTGCCCAAGGTGTTGCGCAGCTTGCCAGGGGCTCTCAGGCAGCGCTCAGGGCTCCTGCTCAGCAGGCAGGCTGCTGCCCACACTTACGCTTTCAGGTCTTGCACCTTCTCCTCCCTGCTGCCCTTCTCCATGGCTGCCATCCAGTCCCCGTAGAGGTGGGTCTCCAGGAGCTTGGTGGGGATGCTTCGGAGGAAGTCCTGCACGGCCAAGGTCTCCAGCTGAGCCTTTGGACACCGCAGGCCAGCCAGCAACTCCTCCAGCTGCAGGTGGGACGCGCTCACCTTCAAGAGGACGGCCAGCAGCAGCGCAGGCTGGCTTGCCAGCTCCACCTCTGCGCCGTGGTCCAGGGCCTCCCGCAGCTGCCGAAGTGCTGTCCTGCTGGCAGCTCTGCGGAATACGCCCTCCGTGGCCGGCCCTTCCTGCTGCAGGACAGCCAGCAGCTCCTGCAGGAGAGGCAGGAGGAGACTTACTGGGCTGAGAGCTGTCTTCCCCCATCTGGCAGTGGCCAGAGCACCGCCCCACAGCCGGCCCCTTGTGGGGGACAAAGAGCCCACTGCCCTGAGCCCGCAGCTCCTGGGGACACCCAGCGCCCCTGCACAGGAGCACCGGCAGGGCTGGGGGCCCATCTCCAGGCTGGCTTACCTGCAGGGGCCGGGGCAGCATGCCGTCCTCCCCGCAGAGGGCTGCCGGGGGCTGGCCAAAGAGCCTCCTGCTGCAGCCGGAGCCCGCCTGCCCTGGCGCCTGGGCAGCAGCCGGGATGCGCCGCAGAGCAAAGGGCCAGGGCAGCTCCCTCCTCCTCCTGCTGCTGCTGCTCCTGCTGCTCCCTCCTGCTGCAAAGGAAAAGAGAGCCAGAGCCCATCAATGCAGAGCGCTGGGCCAGCGCTGCCACAGCCTGCCCTGCTCTGCAGAGCCGGCATGCCAGCGGGACAGCCTGGCCCAGCCCTTGCCCTGCCCTCCTCCACGCCGTGGGCAGCAGCAGGGGCTGCCTGTCCCCGCACAAGCACGTCTGGCGGCTGCTGCCCAGCGGGGCTCCTTGCTCCTCCAGCTGACCTCCTGCCTTGGGCTGCCCAACCTGCATGGCGACACTCAAGGGACAAGCGAGCATGCCTCAGACGCTGGCAGGAGCTTGTCTTTCTTTCCAAATCTCACCCGTTGAGCGGCAAAGTCCCCCGCCGTGTCTGGACACCACCGTAGCAGGCCCTCGCTTGGCATCCGCCTCCGAGAAGCAGGCTGCGCTTAGAGAGCAGCCCTGCAGCAGAAAGGGCCACCGGTGAGCTGCCAGCCAGCACCAGCAGCCCGAGCGTGGCAGAGCCGGGACCCTCTGCCCCACGCGGCAGCTCACCTGCCAGCAGCGCCAGCGAGGACATGCCAGTGCTGCTGCTGGCTCCTCAAGCCGCTCCGCTCCCCGAGTGGCAGTGTGTCACCCTCCCTCCTTCCCGCACAAGCTCCCCCCACTGGCCGCGCATCCCTGGCAGCCCGGCACAGCCCGAGGCGGGTGAAAGGCAGCCCTTCTCACCTCTGCCTGGCCCTCCATCAGCCTCTCCAGGCTCCTGGCATTCAACGTCCTCCACTGGGCAAGAGAGAAGGGGTGGCAGAAGGTGAGCAGCGATGCCTCTGCTGCTGGGCTGCGGGACCGGTGCTCGGGGACAGAGCCCTGAGCAGAGAGACACTCACGGCATGGCGGCAGCTCAGTTCCTTCTCCAGGAGCTGGAGCGATGGCAGGCAGGTCACTCGGGCTCTCCTGGCTCCTTCGGGAGTGCTGTGCGCCAGCAAGGGAGCGGGAGGGAGCTGGCTGAGCCCCAGCCCGCCTCTGCTCTCCTGGGAGGCAGCTCTGCCTGCCGGGCACCTCTCCCCAGCTGGGAGCCATGTTCCCCCATGCGGCGGCACCCAGAGCATCCCCCCAGCTTACCCCAGCAGGGTGCCCACCCACAGCTCCTTGAGTGCCCGGGCCCTGCAGAGAGAGAGGAGGAAGGGCATTTCTCTGTGCTCTGGGGAGCAAAAGGGGAGCAGGGGATGCCAGACCTGGCAAGGGCCCCTCCCTGCCTCCCTCCCTGCCTGCGTGCTGCCCGCTCCCTGCCCAGGCTCTGCAGGCAGGGCAGAGGCCATTCCCAGCATGGCGTGGGCATGCTGGGGAAGCTCTCCTGCCTGCCCATGGCACACAGCACCACCACTCACCCAAAAGTGGCAACACAGGAGCCAGTGGGCCAGGCGAAGATGAGGGTGGCAATGTCTTCACGGCTGCCACCTTCGTCCTCCTCCTCCTCCTCCTCGCCTTCCTGCCCCGCTGCCTCCTTGCCGCCGCTCAGCACCCACAGCTGGTCCAGGGCCAGGCGGAGCTGTGGGCGCAGGCTGGTGCCACGTCTGCCGAGAGCAGAGGCAGGAGGGGAACTGGAGGTGGCCGCCTGGGGCTTCCCGCGGGCAGAGCCCTCTCCCCCAGCTGCCCTTGGGAGGGACACTGGGGCATCCAGCCCCAAGGTGCCAGGGCCTGGGGCTGGGGGAAAGGAAAAGGAAAAGGAAAAGGAAAAGGAAAAGGAAAAGGAAAAGGAAAAGGAAAAGGAAAAGGAAAAGGAAAAGGAAAAGGAAAAGGAAAAGGAAAAGGAAAAGGAAAAAGGAAAGGAAAGGCAGCTGGGCTGGCAGGGTCTTACAGCAACTTGGCAATCACCAGCTCCTCCTGGAGCAGGAGAAGGCGCCTCTCGCTCCTCTTGCGGCCCCGGGTCAGCTGCACGTACACGCTCAGCACCGCCTCAGCCTTGGTGAGAGCCTCCCTGCGCAGCAGAGAGCAGCAGGCATGAGCAAGGCCGCTGGTGCAGGGCCCGGCCATGCCCGCCTGTCCCCGAGCCGCGGGGGGAGCCCACCTGGAGCCACAGCAGCAGTTGGCCTGGCCCATCCCGCCCGGGACAGGAGGACCCTGGCTCTGCTCCGCCAAACCCTGCCTCCTCCCAGCGCTGCTGCGTGCCAGCACAGCTCCGTCCTGCTGGCGCTGGTGGCTGCTGGCTCCAACGGACCAACGGTCCCAGGCCAACAGAAAGTGGGAGGGGCCCTGGGGGGGCCTGGCCTGGGGGTTCTCTCCACTCTGCCCATCTCTGCCTTGCACTGGGGAGCCCCGAGCAGGACACAGCGGCGGGCAGGGAACACCTCCCTCCACCTGCTGCCAATGCCCCTCGCCTTGGCCTTCAGCGCTGCTTCCTGGCCTCCAGCCAGACTTGGTGCTGCTGCTCAGCACCCTCTGGGCCGGGCCAAGCAGCCGCTTTTCCAGCCACGGCACAGCCCCTCCGCTGCTGTCATGCTCTGGCTGCATGGGCTTAGTCCTCCCCAGGTGCAGGACCCTGCGCTCGCCCTTCTTCAACTCCATGTGGTTCCTCTGCCACCAGCTCTCTAGGAATGGGAACCTTCATTCAAAAGCCTTTATTCTACCTTCATTCAGAACCTTCATTCTACTGGACCTTCATTCAGGAACCCAGGCATCAGGATCAACACAAGAGAAACTGGCAGGGTCCTCCTTAGCCACGGGCCATTGACGCAGCCCCAAGCCATTGATGCCTCGGCTTTTGCCCTGAGCGTGACAGCTGGGAGGGAACACCCCATTGGTCAGTTTGGGTCACCTGACCTGCCCAGGCTTTCCCACAGCTGCCAGCCCTGCCCAGGGGAAACACGGCAGTCCCTGCCCCTGCTTGCCCCAGCAGGCAGTGTGGGCAAGAGGCTCTCCCTGAGCAGAGAGCTGGCTCTGCTGCGCCCCAGCCCAGGGCTGGTGGTTGCTTGCATGCAGTCCTGAGGCACAGCTCCCTGTTGCAGTGGCCTCCCCAGCCCATCTGCCAGCTCCCCGGGCACTTGAGGGTGCAGCCCAGCAGGGCCCGGCGGGGACTTGGGCATCTGCACTTTGCTGAAGTGTTGCCTGAGCGCCTCCTCTGCCAGCTGAGCCCAGCAGATCCTCTCGCCTGAAGGGAAGCTCTTCTCTGCTCCGGCCTTTTGCCCAGGTCTGTGGGGCCTGGCATGTCTGGAGGCTGCTCTGGCTGGGACCCTCGTGCCCCAGGGGGACTGGCAGAACCTAGAGCAGCCTCAAGCGCTGCCATAGGCGAGTGAAGGCCAGGAGGGTTGTAAAAAGGTGCCAAACAAGTCCTGAGCCTTGAGCGTCTCATGAGCGGAATGATGAGAATTCTTCCCAGCAGCTCGTGCGGGGCTCTGTTTTGCAGCTGTGCTGAAAAGAGCCCGGAGAGCCCCAGGATGCGCTAGTTCTTGCAGTGCTTGCACGGCACCGAGGGCTTTTCTGCTCCTCAGACTGCAGGCCAGAGAGCGTGCTGGGGGTGCCCAAGAGGCTGGGAGGGGACAGAGCGGGGACATCTGACGCCAACCGCCCAAAGGGATATCCCACACCCTACCACAGCGTGCTCAGCAATGAAACTGCGGGGTGTAGTGGGGGGCGAAGGTTGGTGGGGGCTGCCCTTGCTCGGGGCCTGGCTGGGCATCGCTCGCTTGCTGGTCAGCAAGTGCTTTCTTTTGCATGCCTCATTTTCCTTGGGCTTTCTTTTCCACTCTCCTTGTTTCTAACCCACCAGTTTTCTCCTTTTCCCCCTTCCGATGCTCCCCCTGCATCCCACTGCGCAGGAGCGAGGGAGTGGCTGTGTGGTGCTGAGCTGATGGCCAGGCTTCAACCACACCAGCCTGTGAGCAAAATCATTCCTTCCCGAGGGGGAGAGGGCTCCCCCTTCCTACTCCATCACGCTGTGGGCGTCCCCTCTATCCCACTGGCATGCACGAGAGCCTCAGGACTTTGGCCCGCGTTCCTCCTCATCAAACCTGGAAATGGCCACTGAAAGGATTTTGGTGTGTCTAACGAGAAGAGATCCCCTTTAACACTGGAGTGACATTTCCCTGCGCTTCCTTGCTTCAGCTGCTTAGAAGGGTATCGCCCATCCCACTTGTGTCTGGAGAACTGAAATATGGGTGCCAAAAAAGATTGCTCAGAAAAGGAGGTGCTGCCTGCAGAGAAATAAATGTGACCGACACCAAAGAGGAGATGTCTGCACCCTCAAAGAGGCGGTTTGGCCCTGCGGCCTGCAACCCTGTTGGGGAAAATTGGAAACACGAGGATTGGAACCCCTCCCAAAGTCCATCAAGGGCATACAATGCCCCCCAAAGCCTCCCTTTAACCATCTAATAGACCGCAGGATCCTCCTAAATCCCACCCATGGGACCCAAAACCCCTCAATATCCCCCACAGGGAACCCCAAATACCCAAGGGAACCCCACCAAGTTGCATAGACCCATACATGTCGTCAGATGTGGCCCTATCTGCTAGAATTGTGTCTTTTCTAGAGACTGCCAGTGGTATTGAATTTTTTCTTATTGTATGGGATTGAAAATGCAAATACTAAATGGGAAAACGATTAAGATTCTGTTGCAGTTCCTGTATTTCCAACAAAACTTCCAATCCTGCTGTATTAGTGGCATTTTTACTGGCGTTGGTGGAAGGAGGTGGTTTGTATTTTCAGGTTCCATTCAGCTTTCTGGCTGGCTTTGCAAAACTGACTTAAGCACGTGCACTGAGGAGATGTGGGCCTTGAACCTGGTAGCGTTGCTGCTTCAAACCGCTAGCTCTTGAGAGAGCTTCTGTTAAATGCAAGTGTTGTTCAGGCACCAAGCCTCCAACGCGAGGCTGGCAAGCATTTTTCTTTTCTAGCTACGGTAGATGCTCACGGCAATAATGACTTACAGTAAGCAGTATACGCTGCTACTTGTTTTGAAAGCTTGCTTTCTCTGTCAATTTTCCTCTTTCCCAAATGTGTCTTTCCTCTTCTTTGCTTTCTTTTAAAAGCTTGGAGTCTTTTATAGATGGTTCCTAGTACTGTGTACGTCTTTTATTTCATAGAATCATAGAATCATGGAATCATTTAGGTTGGAGAAGACCCTTGAGATCATCAAGTCCAACCATCAACTCCACTCTAGAAAGTTCTCCCTTACACCACATCCCTTAACACCACATCTTAACGAGTCTTAAACACATTCAGGGATGGCGACTCCACCACCTCCCTGGGCAGCCTATTCCAGTGTCAGTATTTCCTCTCCTGTGTGGAAGTCCACAGAGCCCAGGGACCCCACGGCTCCGCCCCACAGCAACATGGACCGCCAGGACCCAGACCTCGGCCCCACAGAGGGGCTGTGGAGGGGCTCACGGCCGGTCCCGGTCACCCCCACGTCTGTGATGTCATTATGGGGCCCGTTCCAGAGCCACCGGACAGGCAGGGATTCCACTCTGATGTTGGAGGGAGGGCAAGGACTAAGTGCTATAAGCACCCCAGAGAGAAGCATCTCCCAGTGCCTCAGGCGTCAAGGTGGGCCATAGCTTGGCTCGCACCGCATACTCCTCCTCACGCAGGGAGAGGAAGATGAGTGCAGTGGCTTGCACCGCCTTCAATGGGTTTTGCCCGGAAGGGAAGCTGGGCGATGGGATCATCAGCGTGGACGGCATTGAATTCATTGCTCACAAGATGATCCTCTGCAGCTGCAGTCCGTACTTCAGGTGAGTGCTTGAAGGAGGAGGGGATGGGGCCAAACAGTATTTCCTGCTCTGTGCCACACTGTGCCTTCGTGTATCTCCAGCGCTTCCCTCGGCACTCACACTCTCCTCCAGCAGTTCCCCCTAGTGCTGGTACCTCCCCGGACACCAAAATTCATCCACAAGCTCAGATCGAACAGCAGCGCTGGAAGTGGTGTCTGGCGAAGCCCCAGATACGGTGCAGGGCTGGGAGCGTGGCCAGCCTGGCTGGTCTGCTGCCAGGCGGGAGGTTTTCCTTCCCCACACACCGTTACTCTCTGGTGTTCTTGTTGAAGCAAGGTGCCCACTTGCCCTCTGGCTCCTTATTAAAACAACCGGCTAGTACAACTTCCCTTCATAAAACTCCACGGCCTCCCAGCATGGCTACTGCTAGTGCCCAAATTGGTGCCCGGGGAAGGAGGCACAGGGGATAATGGGGTCAGGGTGTCACACAGCAAGGCTGCTTTCTTCCCCAGCACTGCTTCGTGTTTTTCAGGGCTTTGTTCTCCAGCAACTGGAGCAATGCCGAGAGGAAGGTCCATAAAATCCCTGGCACTTCCTCTGAAATGATGAGGCTCCTTATGGAATACGCCTACACCGGGACAGTGCCGGTCATGGATGACAATGTTGAAAGTTTGCTCATCGCGGCAGACCAGTTCCACGTCCTGGACATCGTCAGACTCTGCTGCGAGTTCTTAAAATCCTAGCTGTGCTTGGAAAATTGCAGCGGCATCTGGAGATTCACAGGCTACTACTACTGCCCTGACCTGCGAGAAGCAGCCCATGAGTTCATCCTGCATCACTTCGAGGAGGTGACCAGGGTGTCCACAGAGTTTCTGGCGCTCTCCTTCAATGACCTGGAACGCCTGCTGGAGAAGGATGAGCTCCCGATGAAAGAAGAGGCCGTGTTCGAGGCTGTTCTGAAATGGGTTGCTCATGACCTGCAGAACAGGAGGCAGCACGTTGTAGTCTTGCTGGGCAAGGAAGGGTGGAAGTGTGGACAGAAGGGATTTTTTGTCTCTAAATAAACTCAGCGTTACTGACAGTTAAGACTTTGCTTAAAACCTTTGAACTCATACGTGCACAGTGGTATGAATTTGTAGTCCATGTTCCCTGTACTTACACGTCCCTCATGCAAATCTGCCCATGCCATTTCTATCATTTTCATAGGAACTAGGTTTTCATCAGTGTCCCGGAAGGTCCTATTGACCAGCTCTTTGAAGAGCTGGAAGTTTGCTTGCCTGAAATTCAGGGTCCTGACTTTACTCTTCCCCTGACGCCCACAGCCCTCAGGACTGTGAACTCCACCAGCGCCTGACCGCTGCAGCCCAGGCTGCCTCCAACATTGATGTCACCCATTAGCTCATTTGCATTGGTGCCCTTCAGGTCCAGTATGGCCTCTCCGCTGGTGGGGCTGTCTATTACCTGGCTCAAGAAGTTATCTTCAAGGCACTCGGCTCTGGGAGTCTCCTGGATTGCCTACAGCTCGCCGTGCTACTTTTCCAGCAGCTGTCGGGGTGGTGGAAGTCCCCCAGCAGGACGAGAATCTGTGAGCGCGATGCCTGCTGCTGTAGCTGGAGGAAGCAGGCTTCGCCAATAGGATCCCCTTGATCGGGCCGCCTGGAGTAGACACCAACCCCAAGGCTCCCTTTGTTGCCTTGGCTCTCTAATTCTTACCCATAAGCTTTCAACCTGCTCTTGGCTATTCTTCAGAGACAGCTCTTCACACTCTACCCGTTTCTCGACCTAGAGGGCAGCCCCTCTGCCCCCGCTTCCTCCCCTGTTGCTGGCCATGGATAGTCACACTCCAGTCATGGGATTGGTCCCACCAGGTTTCAGGAATGGCAAGTAGGTGTCAGCTCTCTAGCAGCACAGCGGCTTCCAGCTCCTCCTGTTTGTTGCCCTTGGTGGGTTGTGGGGTTGTGCGGGGGCTGTGGGGGGGCTGGCTGGGGTGGGTTGACGGGGGAGTGTGCTGGGCAGGTTTTCTTGGTAGATTTCCTGGGAGGTTTGCTGGATAGGTTTGCTGGGGACGTGATCTGGGCGGGTTTGCTGGGTAGGTTGGTTCAGTAGTTGGCTCGATAGTTGTCTCGGTAGTTGGCTGGGTAGTTGGATTTGGGTGTTTTTGGGTCAATTTTTTGAAATCAATGTGCCTCTCTAAAGCGAGTGGAGTGGTATTTACCTGGTCGTATTCTGACTGTATCATTCTTTACCTTCGCAAGTCCTTGTTCCCTCCTTTGGTGGTTGCCCTACTGATGAGAGCAATCATCTCTTCTCTTAGTTTTTGTTTCTCTAGGCTAAAAAAGCCAAATCTTTGCATCTCCTCTGAAGAGAGAGGCTTGTCATTCCCTTGATTAGCCTGTTTGGGTGGCCCTGAGTATATTTCTGCTTCCATCCATCTTTCTTGAGCACAGATGACTAGAAATAGCGTGCAGTCTTGAGGATAAGGCCTGACAAGAGCTTCGTATCATACCTTTATCAATTTCATCGCACCATTGTAGCATCTCTGGGTCAAGTGGCTCAATATCTGTGATCGGTCAATAAGCTTTATTATCCTCATTTTTTTCAACCGGATGAATCTTTTTCCTCTAGAACACCAATTCATCCCCACGCTTTTTTGTGGGCGCTTGATTTTCCATCTCTAAATGCCTTTCGTATGGGTGGCACGGTTATTTTAGAAATTCTGAACTTTGGAACTCCACTTGCACACCTACCCTGACAGTGGTGTCTGTGGATGCCGTAATGCATCATGGTGTGTTCCTTTATGACTAAAAGTTGCCACAGGGTGAGGCAAGGTAGCTTTGGGTTAAGTTGCCATGGCAGAGTTTAACAACCAATCTTAGAGTTTTAGTAGCAAGAGTTTACCCCTGGAGAGCTACAACCGTCTGTAAGCAAGTTTGTCATTAGAGAATTTACTGTAGGTAAAATAAAGG
The DNA here is from genome assembly GCF_964199755.1 of Larus michahellis. NCBI lineage: Eukaryota > Metazoa > Chordata > Aves > Charadriiformes > Laridae > Larus > Larus michahellis. Next base: position 22,482,348 of record NC_133903.1, on the reverse strand, counting down.
GTAAGGATGCTTGGAGAAAAGTAGAGATGCCCTCACCGGACAGCTTACTTTCACTGTGAAAACGTCATCCATTCCCTCTAATATTCTGACTCATTTACTGGACCGTATTAGTTTTCGTTTAGGTGGTTGTTAAAGATGGGATTATGAGATGTAAATGTATGCATGAGTGCTGTTCCAACCACTTTTCCTTGACATTGTGAATTGATATTGCAGGCATCATGAGATGGGTTGTACTCTAATGGGTAGAGAGCTCCCTTAATAAAAATACACTTAATACACAGCCTTCATTTTATCCTTTTTCGGCTCCTTTATGATTTTCTTTAGGCCATTTGATTCTCTGAAAAAGATTCCAAAATATCCATTGCCTTTTCAGCTGATGCAGGAACCTTCTATAAATCGGGTCTCTAAGAAGGAAGAACGATGCCAAGGTAATTATTTCATTCTATAGTTACCCGGCCATATCAAGCCTGTCTCTGTAATTTTCAACAGACATCAGCTGAAAGGTCAGTACTGAAGGGACATAAAACATTAAGGCCAATGATCTACCCCTTCAGAAAGGAAAGGTAAGCAGCACTGATGGTGCTAAAGGATTGGGCTACAATTTACAACTCAGAATTTTTAGCTGATTCATGATGGGCTTACTGTAGGTTTTCTGTGTGTTATTTAAGATTGGTGGTCAGAAAAATAAGAGCATGTGTGGTCTCTAGAGAGCAAAAATCACAGCAATTACACGACCCGTGCTGGGACTACAGCTCCGCTCCCAGCGTTCCCCGGGGCTCCCCTTCCTGCCCTCTGACCCCTGCAGGAAGCAGGGCCACCTCCCCGGGGCTGCCCCAGCCCAGGGCCAGGCCCCGGAGCCCCAGAGCCTTGGTGGAGCCGGGAGGAGGAGGGCAGAGAGGGAGAGAGCGGCAGAGAGGCATGGGAAGGGCCAGAGGGACAACGGGGAGAGGAGGGGGGAGCTGGGCAGGGAGTGGAGGGAGGAGAAATCCTGGTGAGGAATGGGCAGGGGGAGAGAGTGGGAAAGAGATGGAGGGCAGGGGACAGGGTCAGGACGAGGAGGCGGAGAAGGACAGAACAGCGACGACCTCCAGGGCTGAGGTGGAGGAAGAGCAAAAGGGGACGGGGAGAGGGATGGAGGCCCAGAGGGAGGAGGGAAGGCCCAGGCAGACAGGCAGGAAAGGGGACAGGCTGCAGGACAGTGAGGAAGATGAGGCCAGGAAGGTGGACAGAGCGATAGAAGAGAGAGAAGGACAGGGAGTGGGAAAGAGAGATGTAGAGAAAGAAAAAATTGCAAAGACAAAACCAGGCTGTATGGCAGGGAGGGAGGGATGAAAACCATAAGGTCAGGGAGCTGGCCAGAGAAAGAAAGAGAAAAGGGAAAATTAGTGCTGGGCTAGAGAGAGAGAGGGAGGAATTAAAAGAAGGGGGCAGGGGACCAGACAGAGAGTGATGAGGAGGGAACACAAATAGCAACTATGGGCAACTGACTCCATTTCTTGAGCACCCCCCAGCCATGGCATTACCAGGAGCCTCAAGGAAAGCGCTGCCTGCAAAAGCCCTTCCCTGGGCTCAGTCCTGCTGCCTAATATTGGTGGTGAATGTCACCCTGCAGAGTGGCCGGGACTGTGGGGAAAAAGCCCAGCTCGGGGCAGGGAGGGAATCGCCCAGCTGGATTTTTGTCTGTTTGCTTGTTGCATTTGCTTTTTAAAATAATACCATTTAAGTTCGAAATAAAATCTGTACACATACTGAATACAACCTGGATTTTTGGGCGTGGGAGCAATCGCCAGACATATGGAAATTTTGGAGGCTGGCAAGGTGCCAAGTGGGAAAGGGTGGTGTTTAGGCTGAAGGCAGCAGGAAAGCCCGCAGCCCCAAGGTCTGTGGGGCCACACAAGTGGTTCCGAGAGAGCTTTAGAACAAGCCACAGTTTTCCCTCCTGTCTCTTTGGGCATGGGAGCAATCTCCAGACATACGGAAATTTTGAACACCGACCCTGGTGTACGGAGAAAGCATGGTTTTGAGGCTGAAGGCAGCAGGAAAGCCCGCAGCCCCAAGGTCTGTGCGACCACGGAAGCGGTTCCCAAAGAGCTATAGAATAAGCCATAGTTTTCCCTCCTGGCTCTTCGGGAAAGGGAGCAATCTCCAGACATATGGAAATTTTGGAGGCTGGCCCTGGTGAACTGATAAAGGTTGGTTTTGAGGCTGAAGATGCCAGAAAAACGTGGAGCCCCAAGGTCTGTGGGGCCAAGCAAGCGGTTCCCAAAGAGCTTTAGAACAAGCCACAGTTTTCCCTCCTGGCTCTTTCGGCATGGGAGCAATCTCCAGAGATATGGAAATTTTGGAGGCTGTCCCTGTCAGAACTGAGAAAGGGAGGTTTTGAGGCTGAAGGCGCCAGGAAATCCCGTAGCATCAAGTTCTGTGTGGCCAGAAAAGCGGATCCCAAAGACCTTTAGAAGAAGCCACAGTTTTCCCTCCTAGCTCTTTGGGCGTGGTAGCAATATCCAGACATACGGAAATTTTGGAGGCTGGTACGGCGCCAATTGGGAAAGGGTGGTTTTGAGGCTGAAGGCAGCAGGAAAGCCTGCAGCCACAAGTCTGTGGGGCCACGCAAGAGGTTCCCAAAGAGCTTTAGAACAATCCACAGTTTTCCCTACTGGCTCTCTGGGCATGGGAGCAATCTCTAGACATATGGAAATTTTGGACACAGACCCTGGTGAACTGAGAAGGACTGGTTTTGAGGCTGAAGGCAGCAGGAAAGCCCGCAACCCCAAGGTCTGTGGGGCCATGCAAGCGGTTCCCAAAGAGCTTTAGAACAATCCACAGTTTTCCCTGCTGGATATCTGGGCGTGGCAGCAATCTCTAGACATATGGAAATTAAGGAGCCTGGCGTGGAACCAAGTGGGAAAGGGTGGTTTTGAGGCTGAAGGCAGCAGTAAAGCCCGCAGCCCCAAGGTCTGTGGAGCCACGCAAGCGGTTCCCAAAGAGCTTTAGAAGAAGTCAGAATTTTCCCTCTTGGCTCGTTGGGCGTGGGAATAATCGCCAGACTTATGGAAATTTTGGAGGCTGGCGTGGCGCCAAGTGGGAAAGGGTGGTGTTGAGGCTGAAGGCAGCAGAAAAGCCCGCAGCCCCAAAGTCTGTGGGGCCACGCAAGTGGTTCCCAAAGAGCTTTAGAAGAAGCCACAGTTTTCCCTCCTGGCTCTTTGGGCGTGGGACCCATCTCCAGCCATATGGCCATTTTTGTGCCTGGTGCAGCGCCAAGTGGGAAAGGGTGGTTTTGAGGCTGAAGGCAGCAGGAAAGCCCGAAGCCCCAATGTCTATGGGGCTACACAAGCGGTTCCCAAAGAGCTTTAGAAGAAGCCACAGTTGTCCCTCCTGGCTCTTTGGGTGTGGGAGCAATCTCCAGACATATGGATATTATGGAGGCTGACACGGCGCCAATTATGAAACGGTGGTTTTGAGGCTGAAGGCAGCAGGAAAGCCCGCAGCCCCAAGGTCTGTGGGGCCACGCAAGCGGTTCCCAAAGGGCTTTAGAAGAATCCACAGTTTTTCCTCCTGGCTATTTGGGCGTGGCTGCCATCGCCAGACATATGGAAATTTTGGAGGCTGGCACGGAGCCAAGTGGGAAAGGGTGGTTTTGAGGCTGAGGGGGCCAGGAAAGCCCGGAGCCCCAAGGTCTGTTGGGTCACACAAGCGGTTCCCTAAGAGCTTTAGAACAAGCCACATTTTTCCCTTCTGGCTCTTTAGGCCTGGTAGCAATTGCCAGAGATATAGAAAATATTGAAGCTGGCGCGGCACCAAGTGGGAAAGGGTGGTTTTGAGGCTGAAGGCACCAGGAGAGACCAGAGCCCAAAGCTCTGTGGGGCCACGGAAGCGGTTCCCAAAGAGCTTTAGAACAAGCCACAGTTTTCCCTCCGGCGTCTTTGGGCATGGCAGTAATCTCCAGACATATGGAAATTTTGGAGGCTGGCAAGGGTCCAAGTGGGAAAGGGTGGTTCTTAGGCTGAAAGTTCGAGGAAAGCCCGCAGCCCCAAGGTCTGTGGGGTCACGGAAGCGTCTTTCACAGAGGTTTAGAACAAGCCACAGTTTTCACTCCTGCTTTATAGGCATGGCAGGAATCTCCAGACATATGGAAATTTTGGAGGATGGCGCGGCGCCAAGTGGGTAATGGTGGTTTTGAGGCTGAAGGCGCCAGGAAAGCCCACAGCCCCAAGGTCTGTGGGGCCACACAAGCGGTTCCCAAAGAGCTTTAGAACAAGCCACACTTTTCCCTCCTGTGTCTTTGGGCATGGCAGCAATCTCCAGACATATGGAAATCTTGGAGGCTGGCGCGGGGCCCAGTGGGAAAGTGTGGTTTTGAGGATGAAGGCAGCAGGAAAGCACGCAGCCCCAAGGTCTGGGGGCATGCAAGTGGTTCCCAAAGAGCTTTAGAACAAGCCACAGATTTCCCTAGTGGCTCTTTGGGCGTGGCTGCAATCGCCAGACATATGGAAATTTTTGTGCCTGGCGTGGTGCCAAGTGGGAAAGGGTGGTTTTGAGGCTGAAGGCAGCAGGAAAGCCCGCAGCCCCAATGTCTGTGGGGCCACGCAAGCGGTCCCCAAAGAGCTTTAGAAGAAGCCACAGTTTTCCCTCATGGCTCTTTGGTTGTGGGAGCAATCGTGAGACGTATGGAAATTTCGGAGGCTGGCGCGGTTCCAAGTGGTAAAGGGTGGTTTTGAGGCTGAAGGCAACAGGAAAGCTTGCAGCCCACTGTCTGTGGTTCTACGGAAGCGGTTCCGAAGAGCTTTATAACAAGCCACAGTTTTCCGTCCTGGCTCCATGGGCGTGGCTGCAATCGCCAGACATATGGAAATTTTGGAGGCTAGCGTGGTGCCAAGTGGGAAAGGGTGGTTTTGAGGCTGAAGGCGCCAGGGAAGCCCGTAGCCCCATGCTCCCTGGGGCACGCAAGCGGTTCCCGAAGAGCTTTAGAACAAGCCACATTTTTCCTTCCTGCCTCGTTGAGTGTGGCAGTAATCTCCAGACATATGGAAATTTTGGAGGCTGGCATAGCGCCAAGTGGGAAATGGTGGTATTGAGGCTGAAGGCAGCAGGAAAGCCCATACCCCCAAGCTCTGTGGGGCCATGCAAGCAATCCCCAAGGAGCTTCAGAGGAATCCACAGTTTTCCCTCCTGGCTCTGTGAGTGTGTCTGCATTCGCCAGACATATCGACATTTTGGAGGCTGATGCGGCGCCAAGTGGGAAAGGTTGGTTTTTAAGGGTGAAGGCGCCTGGAAAGCCCGCAGGACAAAGCTCTGTGGGGCCACGCTCTGTGAAGCGGTTCCCAAAGAGCTTTAGATCAAGCCACAGTTTTCCCTCCTGACTCTTTGGGCATGGCTGGAATTGCCATACATACTTAAATTTTGGAGGCTGGCGTGGCAGCAAGTGGGAATGAGTGGTTTTGAGGCTGAAGGCAGGAGGAAAGCCCGCAGCCCCAAGCTCTTCAGGGCCATGCAAGCGGTTCCAAAATAGCTTTAGACCAAGCCACATTTTTCCCTCCTGCCTCTTTGGGCGTGGCAGCAATCGCTAGATATATGGAAATTTTGGAGGCTGGCGCAGTGCCACGTGCGAAAGGGTGCTTTTGAGGCTGAAGGCGCCAGGAAAGCTCGCAGCTCCAAGGTCTGTGGTGCCACGTAAGCAGTTCCCAAAGAGATTTAGAAGAAGCCACAGTTTTCCCTCATGGCTTGTTGGGTGTGGCAGCAATCGCCAGACATATGGAAGTTTAGAAGCTGGCGCGGCGCCAAGTGGGAAAGCGTGCTTTTGAGGCTGAAGGTGCCAGGAAAGCTCGTAGACCCACGGTCTTTGGGCCCATGCAAACGGTTCCCAAAGAGCTTTAGAACAAGCCGGAGTTTTCCCTCCTGGCTCTTTGGGCTTGGCAGAAATCGCCAGACATATGGAAATTTTGGAGGATGGCGTAGCGCGAAGCGGGAAAGGGTGGTTTTCATTGTGAATGAGCCATGAAACCAGGCAGCCCAAAGCTCAATGGGGCCACGCAAGCGTTTCCCAAAGAGCTTTAGAACAAGCTAGAGTTTTCCCTCCTGCCTCTTTGGGCGTGGCAGCAATCGCCAGACATATGGAAATTCTGGAGGGTGGCATGGCGCCAAGTTGGAAAGGGTCGTTTTGAGGCTGAAGGCAGCAGGAAAGCCCGCAGTCCCAAGGTCTGTGGGGTCATGCAAGCGGTTCCCAAACACCTTTAGAACAAGCCACAGTTTTCCCTCCTGGCTCTTTGGGTGTGGCAGCAATCGCCAGAGATATGGAAATTTTGGAGGCCGGCGCGGAGCCAAATGGGAGAGGGTGCTTTCAAAGCTGAAGGCAGCAGGAAAGCCTGCAAACCAAAGTTGTGTGGGGCCATGAAAGCGGTTCCCAAAGAGCTTTAGAACAAGCCACAGTTTTCACTAATGGCTCATTGAGCGTGGCATCAATCGCTAAACATATGGAAATTTTGGAGTCTGGTGCGGCCCCAAGTGGGAAAGGGTTGTTTTGAGGCTGAAGGTGCCAGGAAAGCACGCAGACCCAACCTCTGTTGCACAAAGCAAGCGCTTCCCAAAGAGCTTTAGAACAAGACACAATTTTCCCTCCTCACTCTTTGAGCGTGGCTGCAATCGCCATACATATGGAAATTTTGGAGTCTGGGGCGGCGTCAAGTAGGAAATATTGGTTTTGAGGCTGAAAGCAGCAGGAAAGCCCACAGTTCAAAGGTCTGCGGGGCCACGGAAGCTGTTCCCAAGGGGCTTTAGAACAAGGCACAGGTTTCCCTCCTGGCTCTTTGGGTGTGGCAGTAATCAGCAGAGATATAGACATTTTGAGGCTGGCGTGGTGCCAATTGGGAAGGGGTGTTTTGAGGCTGCACGCAACAGGAAAGCCCGCAGCCCCACGGTCTGTGGGCCCACGCAAGCGGTTCCCAAAGAGCTTTAGAACAAGCCACAGAATTTGCTCCTGGCTCTTTGGGCGTGGCAGCAATCACCGGACACATGGAAATTTTGGAGTCTGGCATGGAGCCAAATAGGAAAGGGTGGTTTTGAGGCTGAAGGTGCCAGGAAAGCCTGCAGCCCCCAGGTCTGTAAGGCCACGCAAACGGTTCCCAAAGAGCTTTAGAGCAAGCCACAGTTTTCCCCCCTGGCTCTGTGAGTGTGTCTGCATTCGCCAGACATGTGGAAATTTTGGAGAGTGGCACGGCGCCAAGTGGGCAAGGCTGGTTTTGAGGCTGAAGGCGCCAGGAAAGACTGCAGCCCCAAGATCTGTGGGGCCACAGAAGCGGTTCCCAAAGAGCTTTAGAACAAGCCACAGTTTTCCCTCCTGGCTCTTTGGGCGTGGCAGAAATCGCCAGACATACAGAAATTTTGGAAGCTGGCACGGCGCCAAGTGGGAAAGGGTGGTTTTGAGGCTGAAGCCAGTAGGAAAGCCTGGAGTTCCGCGGTCTGTTGATCCTGTCACATTAAAAGGAATTTTGTGATATTTATCTCTTAGAGTCCCAGGACTTTCACTGATTGACTCGTAGTGTCCCACCAAAGGACTTTCATTGAATCTGATTTACAAATAATCGAAATTATTTACTTTGTTGAGAGCGAGAATCGCAGATTCGAGATTGCCCTTGATAAATTCACTGACATCTATAGCGCTAATTACTTAAGGTTAATATTGCTAGCAAAAATAACGATAGTACAACAACCCAAGGTAACATTCACCAGAGGGTGAAAGGCTCAGCGCTTACCCAGAAAGGCGTCCCTGCCTGGGGTGGAGGAAGAGAACGCAGCCCGTCGACTGGTCCGTCAGGTATCACGTTTCTTCTCTCCCAATTTAACAGTCATTTTCTCCATCCTTTTATCCCCAAAATTACAATGTTTCCCGCTCCTAGCTGACTGTAGTATGATTTGGGTGGAGAGACGAGTGCTATACTCATATATGTTTAGCATGATCTCTAAAATCTTCATTAGCATATACAGGGGTGTCAACTTTACTATGCATTTCACAGATAATGAGGCAAAGGTCAATTACTGGGCGTGGTAGCCTCTCAAGGAAACAAAGAGCTACACAAAGTCTCTGTTATCTTGATTTTACTGTCTCTGCTGACGAAAAACAGGGCCGTCCTGGCTCCCCAAGACTAGCCCGTTATTTATGTATCTTGCAATAGCCAGACAAGCCTTCACTCCCCTGGGTTGCACAAGAGATAGCAAAGCCAGCCTTAATTGCTCTTTGAGCACAGAGGCTTCACTTCATTATCCAAATTCCACATTATCCACCCCGTGACTATAGTCACTCGAATCGAAATCCAAATCACACTCTCGTAAAATCAATTTTGGGGGTATCCCTTACATTAGACTTCTTCTCTTCCTCCACTTCAGGATTCACCTTCAATTCCGTCCCATCAGAGATCATCCACACCTGATGAATTAACATCCGGGTCAACATAGATTTAACACAAGCCAATATCATACAAAAAACAACGAGTACAATGACTACAATAATCACAGAGTGCCATAAAGAAGCAAGCCATCCTGATAGTGAAAATCCTAATCCTTGTAATAGCTTATTCAACCATGTTGTTTCCATCCCTTTCCTCAATTCGCGGCTGGCCTTTGCCACAAGCTTTATGTGATCTAGTTGTTCGTTAAGATCTTTAGTCACATTTGGTATGTGAACACAACAGGTATCATTTACTAAGTCTAAATATCCACACACTCTATTTTCATGCAGCAATAGACTATCTAATGCCAGTCTATTTTGCAATGTCATTTTTGATGTTGCCTGCAGCTGTTCATTTAATTTTTCCAGTCCAACCCGAGTCGCATTAGCCAATGCTTCAATTTGTCCCGTAAGGTTATACAGCATCATGCGATTCTGGAAAGCCATTATCTGGGGTGTAAAGATGGATTCCAAAGTCCATCCAACTACACTTCCTGTGGTCGGATGCTGCCAAGGGTCTCCTGCTTCCCGTTTGATCCAGACCCATAGAGGTGGCACAAGGGGTTGTTTTCGCCAGAGAGGCCCGAGTGTCAGCAATCCCAGTGCGTGTTGGCATTGTGGGCCTTCCACTGGCAAATCGGTAGTCTATGTTCCATCACTACTAACCCAAACAGTGCGTCCCATAGAAGGCAATGTTAGCTTTTTGAAGATGAAGTTAGAAAATGACTGTTAAATTGGGAGAAAAGAAACGTGATACCTGACGGACCAGTCGACGGGCTGCGTTCTCTTCCTCCACCCCAGGCAGGGACGCCTTTCTGGGTAAGCGCTGAGCCTGTCACCCTCTGGTGAATGTTACCTTGGGTTGTTGTACTATCGTTATTTTTGCTATAAATATTAACCTTAAGTAATTAGCGCTATAGATGTCAGTGAATTTATCAAAGGCAATCTCGAGTCTGCGATTCTCGCTCTCAACAAAGTAAATAATTTCGATTATTTGTAAATCAGATTCAGTGAAAGTCCTTTGGTGGGACACTAATAGTCAATCAGTGAAAGTCTTGGGACTCTGAGAGAGAAATATCAAAAAAGTCCTTTTAATGTGACAGGATCAAGAGACCGCGGAACTCCAGGCTTTCCTGCTGGCTTCAGCCTCAAAACCACCCTTTCCCACTTGGCGCCGTGCCAGCCTCCAAAATTTCTGTATGTCTGGCGATTTCTGCCACGCCCAAAGAGCCAGGAGGGAAAACTGTGGCTTGTTCTAAAGCTCTTTGGGAACCGCTTCCGTGGCCCCACAGATCTTGGGGCTGCAGGCTTTCCTGGCGCCTTCAGCCTCAAAACCAGCCTTGCCCACTTGGCGCCGTGCCACTCTCCAGAATTTCCACATGTCTGGCGAATGCAGACACACTCAAAGAACCAGGGGGGAAAACTCCGGCTTGTTCTAAAGCTTTTTGGGAACCGTTTGCGTGGCCTTACAGACCTGGGGGCTGCAGGCTTTGCTGGCACCTTTACCCTCAAAACCATCCTTTCCCACTTGGCTCCGTGCCAGACTCCAAAATTTCCATGTGTCCGGTGATTGCTGCCACGCCCAAAGAGCCAGGAGCAAATTCTGTGGCTTGTTCTAAAGCTCTTTGGGAACCGCTTGTGTGGCCCCACAGACCTTGGGCCTGCGGGCTTTCTGGTATCTTCAGGCTCAAAACCACACTTTCCCACTTGGCGCCACGCCAGGAACAAAAATGGCCATATGTCTGGAGATGGGTCCCACGCCCAAAGAGCCAGCAGGGAAAACTAGGCCTTGTTCTAAAGCTCTTTGAGAACCGCTTCCGTAGCCCCACACACCTGCGGGCTGCAGGCTTTCCTGCTGCCTTCAGCCTCAAAAACACCCTTTCCCACTTGGCGCCGGGCCAGGCACAAAAATGGCCATATGTCTGGAGATGGGTCCCACGCCCAAAGAGCCAGCAGGGAAAACTATGCCTTGTTCTAAAGCTCTTTGGGAACCGCTGGCGTAGCCCCACAGACCTGGGGGCTGCAGGCTTTCCTGCTGCCTTCAGCCTCAAAAACACCCTTTCCCACTTGGTGCCACGCCAGGCACAAAAATGGCCATATGTCTGGAGATTGGTCCCACGCCCAAAGAGCCAGCAGGGAAAACTATGCCTTGTTCTAAAGCACTTTGGGAACCCCTTGCGTAGCCCCACACACCTGAGGGCTGCAGGCTTTCCTTCTGCCTTCATCCTCAAAACCATCCTTTCCCTCTTGGCACCGCGCCAGGCACAAAAATGGCAATATGTCTGGAGATTGGTCCCACGCCCAAAGAGCCAGCAGGGAAAACTATGCCTTGTTCTGAAGCTCTTTGGGAACCTCTTGCGTAGCCCCACACACCTGGGGGCACCAGGCTTTCCTGCTGCCTTCATTCTCAAAACCACCCTTTCCCACTTGGCGCCGCGCAAGGCACAAAAATGGCCATATGTCTGGAGATGGGTCCCACGCCCAAAGAGCCAGCAGGGAAAACTATGCCTTGTTCTAAAGCTCTTTGGGAACCGCTTGCGTAGCCTGACAGACCTGGTGGGCTGCAGGCTTTCCTGCTGCCTTCAGCCTCAAAACCACCCTTTCCCACTTGGCGCCGCGCAAGGCACAAAAATGGCCATATGTCTGGAAAGTCGTCCCACGCCCAAAGAGCCAGCAGGGAAAACTATGCCTTGTTCTAAAGCTCTTTGGGAACCTCTTGCGTAGCCCCACACCCCTGGGGGCTGCAGGCTTTCCTGCGGCCTTCAGCCTCAAAACCACCCTTTCCCACTTGGTGCCTCGCCAGGCACAAAAATGGCCATATGTCTGGAGATTGGTCCCACGCCCAAAGAGCCAGCAGGGAAAATTATGCCTTGTTCTAAAGCTCTTTGGGAACAACTTGCGTGGCCCCACAGACCTGCGGGCTGCAGGCTTTCCTGCTGCCTTCAGCCTCAAAACCACCCTTTCCCACTTGGCGCGGTGCCAGCCTCCAAAATCTCCATATGTCTGGATACTGGTCCCACTCCCAAAGAGCCAGCAGGGAAAACTATGCCTTGTTCTAAAGCTCTTTGGGAACCGCTGGCATCGCCCCACACACCTTGGGGCTGCAGGCTTTCCTGCTGCCTTCAGCCTCAAAACCACCCTTTCCCACTTGGCGCCGCGCCAGGCACAAAAATGGCCATATGGCTGGAGATGGGTCCCACGCCCAAAGAGCCAGCAAGGAAAACTATGCCTTGTTCTAAAGCTCTTTGGGAATCGCTTGCGTAGCCCCACGGACCTGGGGGCTGCAGGCTTTCCTGCTGCCTTCAGCCTCAAAACCACCCTTTCCCACTTGGTGCCTCGCCAGGCACAAAAATGGCAATATGTCTGGAGATTATTCCCACATCAAAAGAGCCAGCAGGGAAAACTATGCCTTGTTCTAAAGCTCTTTGGGAACCACTTGCGTAGCCCCACAGACCTGGTGGCAACAGGCTTTCCTGCTGCCTTCAGCCTCAAAACCACCCTTTCTCACTTGGTGTCTCGCCAGGCACAAAAATGGCAATATGTCTGGAGATTGGTCCCACGCCCAAAGAGCCAGCAGGGAAAACTATGCCTTGTTCTAAAGCTCTTTGGGAACCGCTTGCGTAGCCCCACAGACCTGGGGGCTGCAGGCTTTCCTGGCGCGTTCAGCCTCAAAAACACCCTTTCACGATTGGCGCCGCGCGAGCCTCCAAAATTTCCATTTGTCTGGCGAATGCAACCATGCCCAAAGAGCCAGCAGGGAAAACTATGCCTTGTTCTAAAGCTCTTTGGGAACCGCTTGTGTAGCCCCACAGACCTGGGGGCTGCAGGCTTTCCTGCTGCCTTCAGCCTCAAAACCACCCTTTCCCACTTGGCGCCACACCAGGCACAAAAATGGCCATATGTCTGGAGACTGGTCCCACGCCCAAAGAGACAGCAGGGAAAATTATGCCTTGTTCTAAAGCTCTTTGGGAACCGCTTGCGTAGCCCCACACACCTGCGGGCTGCAGGCTTTCCTGCTGCCTTCAGCCTCAAAACCACCCTTTCCCACTTGGCGCCGCGCCAGGCACCAAAAATGGCCATATGTCTGGAGATTGGTCCCACGCCCAAAGAGCCAGCAGGGAAAACTATGCCTTGTTCTCAAGCTCTTTGGGAACCTCCTGCGTAGCCCCACACACCTGGGGGCTGCATGCCTTTCTGGCATCTTCAGCCTCAAAACCACCCTTTCCCACTTGGCGCCATGCCAGGCACAAAAATGGCCGTATATCTGGAGATGGGTCCCACGCCCAAAGAGGCAGCAGGGAAAACTATGCCTTGTTCTAAAGCACTTTGGGAACCCCTTGCGTAGCCCCACACACCTGGGGGCTGCAGGCTTTCCTTCTGCCTTCATCCTCAAAACCATCCTTTCCCTCTTGGCACCGCGCCAGGCACAAAAATGGCAATATGTCTGGAGATTGGTCCCACGCCCAAAGAGCCAGCAGGGAAAATTATGCCTTGTTCTAAAGCTCTTTGGGAACCGTTTGCGTAGCCCCACAGACCTGGGGGCTGCAGGCTTTCCTGCTGCCTTCAGCCTCAAAACCACCCTTTCCCACTTGGTGCCGCGCAAGCACAAAAATGGCCATATGTCTGGAGAAGGGTCCCACGCCCAAAGAGCCAGCAGGGAAAACTATGCCTTGTTCTAAAGCTCTTTGGGAACCACTTGCGTAGCCCCACACACCTGGGGGCTGCAGGCTTTCCTGCTGCCTTCAGCCTCAAAACCACCCTTTCCCACTTGGCGCCACGCCAGGCACAAAAATGGCCATAGGTCTGGAGATGGGTCCCACGCCCAAAGAGCCAGCAGGGAAAACTATGCCTTGTTCTAAAGCTCTTTGGGAACCGCTTGCGTAGCCCCACACCCCTGGGGGCTGCAGGCTTTCCTGCTGCCTTCAGCCTCAAAACCACCCTTTCCCACTTGGCGCCGCGCCAGGCACAAAAATGGCAATATGTCTGGAGATTGGTCCCACGCCCAAAGAGCCAGCAGGGAAAACTATGCCTTGTTCTAAAGCTCTTTGGAAACCGCTTGCATAGCCCCACAGACCTGGGGGCTGCAGGCTTTCCTGCTGCCTTCAGCCTCAAAACCACCCTTTCCCACTTGGCGCCGCGCCAGGCACCAAAAATGGCCATATGTCTGGAGATTGGTCCCACGCCCAAAGAGCCAGCAGGGAAAACTATGCCTTGTTCTCAAGCTCTTTGGGAACCTCTTGCATAGCCCCACACACCTGGGGGCTGCATGCCTTTCTGGCATCTTCAGCCTCAAAACCACCCTTTCCCACTTGGCGCCATGCCAGGCACAAAAATGGCCGTATATCTGGAGATGGGTCCCACGCCCAAAGAGCCAGCAGGGAAAACTATGCCTTGTTCTAAAGCTCTTTGGGAACCGCTTGCGTAGCCCCACAGACCTGGGGTCTGCAGGCTTTCCTGGCATCTTCAGCCTCAAAACCACCCTTTCCCACTTGGCGCCGCGCCAGGCACAAAAATGGCCATATGTCTGGAGATGGGTCCCACGCCCAAAGAGCCAGCAGGGCAAACTATGCCTTGTTCTAAAGCACTTTGGGAACCCCTTGCGTAGCCCCACACACCTGGGGGCTGCAGGCTTTCCTTCTGCCTTCATCCTAAAAACCATCCTTTCCCTCTTGGCACCGCGCCAGGCACAAAAATGGCAATATGTCTGGAGATTGGTCCCACGCCCAAAGAGCCAGCAGGGAAAATTATGCCTTGTTCTAAAGCTCTTTGGGAACCACTTGCGTAGCCCCACAGACCTGGGGGCTGCAGGCTTTCCTGCTGCCTTCAGCCTCAAAACCACCCTTTCCCACTTGGTGCCGCGCAAGCACAAAAATGGCCATATGTCTGGAGAAGGGTCCCACGCCCAAAGAGCCAGCAGGGAAAACTATGCCTTGTTCTAAAGCTCTTTGGGAACCACTTGCGTAGCCCCACACACCTGGGGGCTGCAGGCTTTCCTGCTGCCTTCAGCCTCAAAACCACCCTTTCCCACTTGGCGCCACGCCAGGCACAAAAATGGCCATAGGTCTGGAGATGGGTCCCACGCCCAAAGAGCCAGCAGGGAAAATTATGCCTTGTTCTAAAGCTCTTTGGGAACCGCTTGCGTAGCCCCACACCCCTGGGGGCTGCAGGCTTTCCTGCTGCCTTCAGCCTCAAAACCACCCTTTCCCACTTGGCGCCGCGCCAGGCACAAAAATGGCAATATGTCTGGAGATTGGTCCCACGCCCAAAGAGCCAGCAGGGAAAACTATGCCTTGTTCTAAAGCTCTTTGGGAACCGCTTGTGTAGCCCCACACACCTGGGGGCTGCAGGCTTTCCTGCTGCCTTCAGCCTCAAAACCACCCTTTCCCACTTGGCGCCGCACCAGGCACAAAAATGGCCGTATGTCTGGAGATTAGTCCCACTCCCAAAGAGGAAGCAGGGAAAACTATGCCTTGTTCTAAAGCTCTTTGGGAACCGCTTGCATAGCCCCACAGACCTGGGGGCTGCAGGCTTTCCTGCTGCCTTCAGCCTCAAAACCACCCTTTCCCACTTGGCGCCGCGCCAGGCACAAAAATGGCCATATGTCTGGAGACTGGTCCCACGCCCAAAGAGCCAGCAGGGAAAACTATGCCTTGTTCTAAAGCTCTTTGGGAACCGCTTGCGTAGCCCCACACACCTGCGGGCTGCAGGCTTTCCTGCTGCCTTCAGCCTCAAAACCACCCTTTCCCACTTGGCGCCGCGCCAGGGACAAAAATGGCCATATGTCTGGAGACTGGTCCCACGCCCAAAGAGCCAGCAGGGAAAACTATGCCTTGTTCTAAAGCTCTTTGGGAACCGCTTGCGTAGCCCCACACCCCTGGGGGCTGCAGGCTTTCCTGGCACCTTCAGCCTCAAAACCACCCTTTCCCACTTGGCGCCGCGCCAGGCACAAAAATGGCCATATGTCTGGAGATGGGTCCCACGCCCAAAGAGCCAGCAGGGCAAACTATGCCTTGTTCTAAAGCACTTTGGGAACCCCTTGCGTAGCCCCACACACCTGGGGGCTGCAGGCTTTCCTTCTGCCTTCATCCTCAAAACCATCCTTTCCCTCTTGGCACCGCGCCAGGCAGAAAAATGGCCATATGTCTGGAGATTGGTCCCACGCCCAAAAAGCCAGCAGGGAAAATTATGCCTTGTTCTAAAGCTCTTTGGGAACCGTTTGCGTAGCCCCACAGACCTGGGGGCTGCAGGCTTTCCTGCTGCCTTCAGCCTCAAAACCACCCTTTCCCACTTGGTGCCTCGCCAGGCACAAAAATGGCAATATGTCTGGAGATTATTCCCACATCAAAAGAGCCAGCAGGGAAAACTATGCCTTGTTCTAAAGCTCTTTGGGAACCACTTGCGTAGCCCCACAGACCTGGTGGCAACAGGCTTTCCTGCTGCCTTCAGCCTCAAAACCACCCTTTCCCACTTGGTGTCTCGCCAGGCACAAAAATGGCCCTATGTCTGGAGATTGGTCCCACGCCCAAAGAGCCAGCAGGGAAAACTATGCCTTGTTCTAAAGCTCTTTGGGAACCGCTTGCATAGCCCCACAGACCTGGGGGCAGCAGGCTTTCCTGGCGCCTTCAGCCTCAAAAACACCCTTTCACGATTGGCGCCACACCAGGCACAAAAATGACCATATGTCTGGAGATTGGTCCCACGCCCAAAGAGACAGCAGGGAAAATTATGCCTTCTTCTAAAGCTCTTTGGGAAACGCTTGCGTAGCCCCACACACCTGCGGGCTGCAGGCTTTCCTGCTGCCTTCAGCCTCAAAACCACCCTTTCCCACTTGGCGCCGCGCCAGGCACCAAAAATGGCCATATGTCTGGAGATTGGTCCCACGCCCAAAGAGCCAGCAGGGAAAACTATGCCTTGTTCTAAAGCTCTTTGGGAACCTCTTGCGTAGCCCCACACACCTGGGGGCTGCATGCCTTTCTGGCATCTTCAGCCTCAAAACCACCGTTTCCCACTTGGCGCCATGCCAGGCACAAAAATGGCCGTATATCTGGAGATGGGTCCCACGCCCAAAGAGCCAGCAGGGAAAACTATGCCTTGTTCTAAAGCTCTTTGGGAACCGCTTGCGTAGCCCCACAGACCTGGGGGCTGCAGGCTTTCCTGGCACCTTCAGCCTCAAAACCACCCTTTCCCACTTGGCGCCGCGCCAGGCACAAAAATGGCCATATGTCTGGAGATGGGTCCCACGCCCAAAGAACCAGCAGGGCAAACTATGCCTTGTTCTAAAGCACTTTGGGAACCCCTTGCGTAGCCCCACACACCTGGGGGCTGCAGGCTTTCCTTCTGCCTTCATCCTCAAAACCATCCTTTCCCTCTTGGCACCGCGCCAGGCACAAAAATGGCAATATGTCTGGAGATTGGTCCCACGCCCAAAGAGCCAGCAGGGAAAATTATGCCTTGTTCTAAAGCTCTTTGGGAACCGTTTGCGTAGCCCCAGACACCTGGGGGCTGCAGGCTTTCCTGCTGCCTTCAGCCTCAAAACCACCCTTTCCCACTTGGCGCCACGCCAGGCACAAAAATGGCCATAGGTCTGGAGATGGGTCCCACGCCCAAAGAGCCAGCAGGGAAAACTATGCCTTGTTCTAAAGCTCTTTGGGAACCGCTTGCGTAGCCCCACACCCCTGGGGGCTGCAGGCTTTCCTGCTGCCTTCAGCCTCAAAACCACCCTTTCCCACTTGGCGCCGCGCCAGGCACAAAAATGGCCATATGTCTGGAGGTTGGTCCCACGCCCAAAGAGCCAGCAGGGAAAACTATGCCTTGTTCTAAAGCTCTTTGGGAACCGCTTGTGTAGCCCCACACACCTGCGGGCTGCAGGCTTTCCTGCTGCCTTCAGCCTCAAAACCACCCTTTCCCACTTGGCGCCGCACCAGGCACAAAAATGGCCATATGTCTGGAGATTAGTCCCACTCCCAAAGAGGAAGCAGGGAAAACTATGCCTTGTTCTAAAGCTCTTTGGGAACCGCTTGCATAGC
Organism: Larus michahellis; assembly: GCF_964199755.1. NCBI lineage: Eukaryota > Metazoa > Chordata > Aves > Charadriiformes > Laridae > Larus > Larus michahellis. The sequence goes on along the minus strand of NC_133903.1, from coordinate 22,464,882 downwards.
CCCACAGACCTGGGGGCTGCAGGCTTTCCTGCTGCCTTCAGCCTCAAAACCACCCTTTCCCACTTGGCGCCGCGCCAGGCACAAAAATGGCAATATGTCTGGAGATTATTCCCACATCAAAAGAGCCAGCAGGGAAAACTATGCCTTGTTCTAAAGCTCTTTGGGAACCACTTGCGTAGCCCCACAGACCTGGTGGCAACAGGCTTTCCTGCTGCCTTCAGCCTCAAAACCACCCTTTCCCACTTGGTGTCTCGCCAGGCACAAAAATGGCCCTATGTCTGGAGATTGGTCCCACGCCCAAAGAGCCAGCAGGGAAAACTATGCCTTGTTCTAAAGCTCTTTGGGAACCGCTTGCGTAGCCCCACACACCTGGGGTCTGCAGGCTTTCCTTCTGCCTTCATCCTCAAAACCATCCTTTCCCACTTGGCACCGCGCCAGGCACAAAAATGGCAATATGTCTGGAGATTGGTCCCACGCCCAAAGAGCCAGCAGGGAAAATTATGCCTTGTTCTAAAGCTCTTTGGGAACCGTTTGCGTAGCCCCACAGACCTGGGGGCTGCAGGCTTTCCTGCTGCCTTCAGCCTCAAAACCACCCTTTCCCACTTGGTGCCGCGCCAGGCACAAAAATGGCCATATGTCTGGAGAAGGGTCCCACGCCCAAAGAGCCAGCAGGGAAAACTATGCCTTGTTCTAAAGCTCTTTGGGAACCACTTGCGTAGCCCCACAGACCTGGGGGCTGCAGGCTTTCCTGCTGCCTTCAGCCTCAAAACCACCCTTTCCCACTTGGCGCCGCGCCAGGCACAAAAATGGCCATATGTCTGGAGACTGGTCCCACGCCCAAAGAGCCAGCAGGGCAAACTATGCCTTGTTCTAAAGCTCTTTGGGAACCGCTTGCGTAGCCCCACACCCCTGGGGGCTGCAGGCTTTCCTGCTGCCTTCAGCCTCAAAACCACCCTTTCCCACTTGGCGCCGCGCCAGGCACCAAAAATGGCCATATGTCTGGAGATTGGTCCCACGCCCAAAGAGCCAGCAGGGAAAACTATGCCTTGTTCTGAAGCTCTTTGGGAACCTTTTGCGTAGCCCCACAGACCTGGGGGCTGCATGCCTTTCTGGCACCTTCAGCCTCAAAACCACCCTTTCCCACTTGGCGCCGCGCCAGGCACAAAAATGGCCGTATGTCTGGAGATGGGTCCCACGCCCAAAGAGCCAGCAGGGAAAACTATGCCTTGTTCTAAAGCACTTTGGGAACCTCGTGCGTAGCCCCACACACCTGGGGGCTGCAGGCTTTCCTTCTGCCTTCATCCTCAAAACCATCCTTTCCCTCTTGGCACCGCGCCAGGCACAAAAATGGCAATATGTCTGGAGATTGGTCCCACGCCCAAAGAGCCAGCAGGGAAAATTATGCCTTGTTCTAAAGCTCTTTGGGAACCGTTTGCGTAGCCCCAGACACCTGGGGGCTGCAGGCTTTCCTGCTGCCTTCAGCCTCAAAACCACCCTTTCCCACTTGGCGCCACGCCAGGCACAAAAATGGCCATAGGTCTGGAGATGGGTCCCACGCCCAAAGAGCCAGCAGGGAAAACTATGCCTTGTTCTGAAGCTCTTTGGGAACCTCTTGCGTAGCCCCACAGACCTGGGGACTGCATGCCTTTCTGGCATCTTCAGCCTCAAAACCACCCTTTCCCACTTGGCGCCATGCCAGGCACAAAAATGGCCGTATGTCTGGAGATGGGTCCCACGCCCAAAGAGCCAGCAGGGAAAACTAGGCCTTGTTCTAAAGCTCTTTGTGAACCGCTTGCGTAGCCCCACAGACCTGGGGGCAGCAGGCTTTCCTGGCACCTTCAGCCTCAAAACCACCCTTTCCCACTTGGCGCCGCGCCAGGCACAAAAATGGCCATATGTCTGGAGATGGGTCCCACGCCCAAAGAGCCAGCAGGGAAAACTATGCCTTGTTCTAAAGCTCTTTGGGAACCGCTTGCGTAGCCCCACACACCTGGGGGCTGCAGGCTTTCCTGCTGCCTTCAGCCTCAAAACCACCCTTTCCCACTTGGCCCCACGCCAGGCACAAAAATGGCCATATGTCTGGAGATTGGTCCCACGCCCAAAGACCAGCAGGGAAAACTATGCCTTGTTCTAAAGCTCTTTGGGAACTGCTTGCGTAGCCCCACGGACCTGGGGGCTGCAGGCTTTCCTGCTGCCTTCAGCCTCAAAACCACCCTTTCCCACTTGGCGCCGCGCCAGGCACAAAAATGGCAATATGTCTGGAGATTATTCCCACATCAAAAGAGCCAGCAGGGAAAACTATGCCTTGTTCTAAAGCTCTTTGGGAACCACTTGCGTAGCCCCACAGACCTGGTGGCAACAGGCTTTCCTGCTGCCTTCAGCCTCAAAACCACCCTTTCCCACTTGGTGTCTCGCCAGGCACAAAAATGGCCCTATGTCTGGAGATTGGTCCCACGCCCAAAGAGCCAGCAGGGAAAACTAGGCCTTGTTCTAAAGCTCTTTGGGAACCGCTTGCGTAGCCCCACACACCTGGGGGCTGCAGGCTTTCCTGCTGCCTTCAGCCTCAAAACCACCCTTTCCCACTTGGCACCGCGCCAGGCACAAAAATGGCCATATGTCTGGAGATTGGTCCCACGCCCAAAGAGCCAGCAGGGAAAATTATGCCTTGTTCTAAAGCTCTTTGGGAACCGTTTGCGTAGCCCCACAGACCTGGGGGCTGCAGGCTTTCCTGCTGCCTTCAGCCTCAAAACCACCCTTTCCCACTTGGTGCCGCGCCAGGCACAAAAATGGCCATATGTCTGGAGAAGGGTCCCACGCCCAAAGAGCCAGCAGGGAAAACTATGCCTTGTTCTAAAGCTCTTTGGGAACCACTTGCGTAGCCCCACAGACCTGGGGGCTGCAGGCTTTCCTGCTGCCTTCAGCCTCAAAACCACCCTTTCCCACTTGGCGCCGCGCCAGGCACAAAAATGGCCATATGTCTGGAGACTGGTCCCACGCCCAAAGAGCCAGCAGGGAAAACTATGCCTTGTTCTAAAGCTCTTTGGGAACCGCTTGCGTAGCCCCACACCCCTGGGGGCTGCAGGCTTTCCTGCTGCCTTCAGCCTCAAAACCACCCTTTCCCACTTGGCGCCGCGCCAGGCACCAAAAATGGCCATATGTCTGGAGATTGGTCCCACGCCCAAAGAGCCAGCAGGGAAAACTATGCCTTGTTCTGAAGCTCTTTGGGAACCTTTTGCGTAGCCCCACAGACCTGGGGGCTGCATGCCTTTCTGGCATCTTCAGCCTCAAAACCACCCTTTCCCACTTGGCGCCATGCCAGGCACAAAAATGGCTGTATGTCTGGAGATGGGTCCCACTCCCAAAGAGCCAGCAGGGAAAAATATGCCTTGTTCTAAAGCTCTTTGGGAACCGCTTGCGTAGCCCCATAGACCTGGGGGCAGAAGGCTTTCCTGGCACCTTCAGCCTCAAAACCACCCTTTCCCACTTGGCGCCGCACCAGGCACAAAAATGGCCATATGTCTGGAGATGGGTCCCACGCCCAAAGAGCCAGCAGGGCAAACTATGCCTTGTTCTAAAGCTCTTTGGGAACCGCTTGCGTAGCCCCACACACCTGGGGGCTGCAGGCTTTCCTGCTGCCTTCAGCCTCAAAACCACCCTTTCCCACTTGGCCCCACGCCAGGCACAAAAATGGCCATATGTCTGGAGATTGGTCCCACGCCCAAAGAGCCAGCAGGGAAAACTATGCCTTGTTCTAAAGCTCTTTGGGAACTGCTTGCGTAGCCCCACACCCCTGGGGGCTGCAGGCTTTCCTGCTGCCTTCAGCCTCAAAACCACCCTTTCCCACTTGGCGCCTGCCAAACACGAAAATGGCCATATGTATGGAGGTTAGTCCCACACCGAAACAGCCAGGAGGGAAAACTGTGGCTTATTCTAAAGCTGTTTGGGAACCGCTTGCGTAGCCCCACGGACCTGGGGGCTGCAGGCTTTCCTGCTGCCTTCAGCCTCAAAACCACCCTTTCCCACTTGGTGCCTCGCCAGGCACAAAAATGGCAATATGTCTGGAGATTATTCCCACATCAAAAGAGCCAGCAGGGAAAACTATGCCTTGTTCTAAAGCTCTTTGGGAACCGCTTGCATAGCCCCACAGACCTGGGGGCTGCAGGCTTTCCTGCTGCCTTCAGCCTCAAAACCACCCTTTCCCACTTGGCGCCGCACCAGGCACAAAAATGGCCATATGTCTGGAGATTAGTCCCACTCCCAAAGAGGAAGCAGGGAAAACTATGCCTTGTTCTAAAGCTCTTTGGGAACCGCTTGCATAGCCCCACACCCCTGGGGGCTGCAGGCTTTCCTGCTGCCTTCAGCCTCAAAACCACCCTTTCCCACTTGGCGCCGCGCCAGGGACAAAAATGGCCATATGTCTGGAGACTGGTCCCACGCCCAAAGAGCCAGCAGGGAAAACTATGCCTTGTTCTAAAGCTCTTTGGGAACCGCTTGCGTAGCCCCACACACCTGCGGGCTGCAGGCTTTCCTGCTGCCTTCAGCCTCAAAACCACCCTTTCCCACTTGGCGCCGCGCCAGGCACCAAAAATGGCCATATGTCTGGAGATTGGTCCCACGCCCAAAGAGCCAGCAGGGAAAACTATGCCTTGTTCTGAAGCTCTTTGGGAACCTCTTGCGTAGCCCCACAGACCTGGGGACTGCATGCCTTTCTGGCATCTTCATCCTCAAAACCACCCTTTCCCACTTGGCGCCGCGCCAGGCACAAAAATGGCCGTATGTCTGGAGATGGGTCCCACGCCCAAAGAGCCAGCAGGGAAAACTAGGCCTTGTTCTAAAGCTCTTTGTGAACCGCTTGCGTAGCCCCACAGACCTGGGGGCAGCAGGCTTTCCTGGCACCTTCAGCCGCAAAACCACCCTTTCCCACTTGGCGCCGCGCCAGGCACAAAAATGGCCATATGTCTGGAGATTGGTCCCACGCCCAAAGAGCCAGCAGGGAAAACTATGCCTTGTTCTAAAGCTCTTTGGGAACTGCTTGCGTAGCCCCACACCCCTGGGGGCTGCAGGCTTTCCTGCTGCCTTCAGCCTCAAAACCACCCTTTCCCACTTGGCACCGCGCCAGGCACAAAAATGGCAATATGTCTGGAGATTGGTCCCACGCCCAAAGAGCCAGCAGGGAAAATTATGCCTTGTTCTAAAGCTCTTTGGGAACCGTTTGCGTAGCCCCACAGACCTGGGGGCTGCAGGCTTTCCTGCTGCCTTCAGCCTCAAAACCACCCTTTCCCACTTGGTGCCGCGCCAGGCACAAAAATGGCCATATGTCTGGAGAAGGGTCCCACGCCCAAAGAGCCAGCAGGGAAAACTATGCCTTGTTCTAAAGCTCTTTGGGAACCACTTGCGTAGCCCCACAGACCTGGGGGCTGCAGGCTTTCCTGCTGCCTTCAGCCTCAAAACCACCCTTTCCCACTTGGCGCCACGCCAGGCACAAAAATGGCCATATGTCTGGAGATGGTTCCCACGCCCAAAGAGCCAGCAGGGAAAACTATGCCTTGTTCTAAAGCTCTTTGGGAACCGCTTGCGTAGCCCCACACCCCTGGGGGCTGCGGGCTTTCCTGCTGCCTTCAGCCTCAAAACCATCCTTTCCCACTTGGCGCCGCGCCAGGCACAAAAATGGCAATATGTCTGGAGATTGGTCCCACTCGCAAAGAGGAAGCAGGGAAAATTATGCCTTGTTCTAAAGCTCTTTGGGAACCGCTTGTGTAGCCCCACAGACCTGTGGGCTGCAGGCTTTCCTGCTGCCTTCAGCCTCAAAACCACCCTTTCCCACTTGGCGCCACACCAGGCACAAAAATGGCCATATGTCTGGAGATTGGTCCCACGCCCAAAGAGACAGTAGGGAAAATTATGCCTTCTTCTAAAGCTCTTTGGGAACCGCTTGCGTAGCCCCACACCCCTGGGGGCTGCAGGCTTTCCTGCTGCCTTCAGCCTCAAAACCACCCTTTCCCCCTTGGCGCCGCGCCAGGCACCAAAAATGGCCATATGTCTGGAGATTGGTCCCACGCCCAAAGAGCCAGCAGGGAAAACTATGCCTTGTTCTCAAGCTCTTTGGGAACCTCTTGCGTAGCCCCACAGACCTGGGGGCTGCATGCCTTTCTGGCATCTTCAGCCTCAAAACCACCCTTTCCCACTTGGCGCCGCGCCAGGCACAAAAATGGCCATATGTCTGGAGATGGGTCCCACGCCCAAAGAGCCAGCAGGGAAAACTATGCCTTGTTCTAAAGCTCTTTGGGAACTGCTTGCGTAGCCCCACAGACATGGGGGCTGCAGGCTTTCCTGCTGCCTTCAGCCTTAAAACCACCCTTTCCCACTTGGCGCCTGCCAAACACGAAAATGGCCATATGTATGGAGGTTAGTCCCACACCGAAACAGCCAGGAGGGAAAACTGTGGCTTATTCTAAAGCTGTTTGGGAACCGCTTGCGTAGCCCCACGGACCTGGGGGCTGCAGGCTTTCCTGCTGCCTTCAGCCTCAAAACCACCCTTTCCCACTTGGTGCCTCGCCAGGCACAAAAATGGCAATATGTCTGGAGATTATTCCCACATCAAAAGAGCCAGCAGGGAAAACTATGCCTTGTTCTAAAGCTCTTTGGGAACCGCTTGCGTAGCCCCACAGACCTGGGGGCTGCAGGCTTTCCTGTCGCGTTCAGCCTCAAAAACACCCTTTCACGATTGGCGCCGCGAGAGCCTCCAAAATTTCCATTTGTCTGGCGAATGCAACCATGCCCAAAGAGCCAGCAGGGAAAACTATGCCTTGTTCTAAAGCTCTTTGGGAACCGCTTGTGTAGCCCCACAGACCTGGGGGCTGCAGGCTTTCCTGCTGCCTTCAGCCTTAAAACCACCCTTTCCCACTTGGCGCCACACCAGGCACAAAAATGGCCATATGTCTGGAGATTGGTCCCACGCCCAAAGAGACAGTAGGGAAAATTATGCCTTCTTCTAAAGCTCTTTGGGAACCGCTTGCGTAGCCCCACACACCTGCGGGCTGCAGGCTTTCCTGCTGCCTTCAGCCTCAAAACCACCCTTTCCCACTTGGCGCCGCGCCAGGCACCAAAAATGGCAATATGTCTGGAGATTGGTCCCACGCCCAAAGAGCCAGCAGGGAAAACTATGCCTTGTTCTCAAGCTCTTTGGGAACCTCTTGCGTAGACCCACACACCTGGGGGCTGCATGCCTTTCTGGCATCTTCAGCCTCAAAACCACCCTTTCCCACTTGGCGCCATGCCAGGCACAAAAATGGCCGTATATCTGGAGATGGGTCCCACGCCCAAAGAGCCAGCAGGGAAAACTATGCCTTGTTCTGAAGCTCTTTGGGAACCGCTTGCGTAGCCCCACAGACCTGGGGTCTGCAGGCTTTCCTGGCACCTTCAGCCTCAAAACCACTCTTTCCCACTTGGCGCCGCGCCAGGCACAAAAATGGCCATATGTCTGGAGATTGGTCCCACGCCCAAAGAGCCAGCAGGGCAAACTATGCCTTGTTCTAAAGCACTTTGGGAACCCCTTGCGTAGCCCCACACACCTGGGGGCTGCAGGCTTTCCTTCTGCCTTCATCCTCAAAAGCATCCTTTCCCTCTTGGCACCGCGCCAGGCACAAAAATGGCAATATGTCTGGAGATTGGTCCCACGCCCAAAGAGCCAGCAGGGAAAATTATGCCTTGTTCTAAAGCTCTTTGGGAACCGTTTGCGTAGCCCCACAGACCTGGGGGCTGCAGGCTTTCCTGCTGCCTTCAGCCTCAAAACCACCCTTTTCCACTTGGCGCCGCGCCAGGCACAAAAATGGCCATATGTCTGGAGAAGGGTCCCACGCCCAAAGAGCCAGCAGAGAAAACTATGCCTTGTTCTAAAGCTCTTTGGGAACCGCTTGCGTAGCCCCACACCCCTGGGGGCTGCAGGCTTTCCTGCTGCCTTCAGCCTCAAAACCACCCTTTCCCACTTGGCGCCGCGCCAGGCACAAAAATGGCAATATGTCTGGAGATTGGTCCCACGCCCAAAGAGCCAGCAGGGAAAACTATGCCTTGTTCTAAAGCTCTTTGGGAACCGCTTGCGTAGCCCCACACACCTGGGGGCTGCAGGCTTTCCTGCTGCCTTCAGCCTCAAAACCACCCTTTCCCACTTGGCGCCGCACCAGGCACAAAAATGGCCATATGTCTGGAGATTAGTCCCACTCCCAAAGAGGAAGCAGGGAAAACTATGCCTTGTTCTAAAGCTCTTTGGGAACCGCTTGCATAGCCCCACAGACCTGGGGGCTGCAGGCTTTCCTGCTGCCTTCAGCCTCAAAACCACCCTTTCCCACTTGGCGCCATGCCAGGCACAAAAATGGCCGTATGTCTGGAGATGGGTCCCACGCCCAAAGAGCCAGCAGGGAAAACTAGGCCTTGTTCTAAAGCTCTTTGGGAACCGCTTGCATAGCCCCACAGACCTGGGGGCAGCAGGCTTTCCTGGCACCTTCAGCCTCAAAACCACCCTTTCCCACTTGGCGCCGCGCCAAACATGAAAATGGCCATATGTATGGAGGTTAGTCCCACACCGAAACAGCCAGGAGGGAAAACTGTGGCTTATTCTAAAGCTGTTTGGGAACCGCTTGCGTAGCCCCACACACCTGGGGGCTGCAGGCTTTCCTGCTGCCTTCAGCCTCAAAACCACCCTTTCCCACTTGGTGCCTCGCCAGGCACAAAAATGGCAATATGTGTGGAGATTATTCCCACATCAAAAGAGCCAGCAGGGAAAACTATGCCTTGTTCTAAAGCTCTTTGGGAACCACTTGCGTAGCCCCACACACCTGGTGGCAACAGGCTTTCCTGCTGCCTTCAGCCTCAAAACCACCCTTTCCCACTTGGTGTCTCGCCAGGCACAAAAATGGCCCTATGTCTGGAGATTGGTCCCACGCCCAAAGAGCCACCAGGGAAAACTATGCCTTGTTCTAAAGCTCTTTGGGAACCGCTTGCGTAGCCCCACACACCTGGGGGCTGCAGGCTTTCCTTCTGCCTTCATCCTCAAAACCACCCTTTCCCACTTGGCGCCGTGCCAGGCACAAAAATGGCAATATGTCTGGAGATTGGTCCCACGCCCAAAGAGCCAGCAGGGAAAACTATGCCTTGTTCTAAAGCTCTTTGGGAACCGCTTGTGTAGCCCCACACCCCTGGGGGCTGCAGGCTTTCCTGCTGCCTTCAGCCTCAAAACCACCCTTTCCCACTTGGTGCCGCGCCAGGCACAAAAATGGCCATATGTCTGGAGATTGGTCCCACGCCCAAAGAGCCAGCAGGGAAAACTATGCCTTGTTCTAAAGCTCTTTGGGAACCGCTTGTGTAGCCCCACACACCTGGGGGCTGCAGGCTTTCCTGCTGCCTTCAGCCTCAAAACCACCCTTTCCCACTTGGCGCCGCGCCAAACACGAAAATGGCCATATGTATGGAGGTTAGTCCCACACCGAAACAGCCAGGAGGGAAAACTGTGGCTTATTCTAAAGCTGTTTGGGAACCGCTTGCGTAGCCCCACGGACCTGGGGGCTGCAGGCTTTCCTGCTGCCTTCAGCCTCAAAACCACCCTTTCCCACTTGGTGCCTCGCCAGGCACAAAAATGGCAATATGTCTGGAGATTATTCCCACATCAAAAGAGCCAGCAGGGAAAACTATGCCTTGTTCTAAAGCTCTTTGGGAACCACTTGCGTAGCCCCACACACCTGGTGGCAACAGGCTTTCCTGCTGCCTTCAGCCTCAAAACCACCCTTTCCCACTTGGCGCCACGCCAGGCACAAAAATGGCCCTATGTCTGGAGATTGGTCCCACGCCCAAAGAGCCAGCAGGGAAAACTAGGCCTTGTTCTAAAGCTCTTTGGGAACCGCTTGCGTAGCCCCACAGACCTGGGGGCTGCAGGCTTTCCTGCTGCCTTCAGCCTCAAAACCACCCTTTCCCACTTGGCGCCGCGCCAGGCACCAAAAATGGCAATATGTCTGGAGATTGGTCCCACGCCCAAAGAGCCAGCAGGGAAAACTATGCCTTGTTCTAAAGCTCTTTGGGAACCGCTTGCGTAGCCCCACACACCTGGGGGCTGCAGCCTTTCCTGCTGCCTTCAGCCTCAAAACCACCCTTTCCCACTTGGTGCCTCGCCAGGAACAAAAATGGCAATATGTCTGGAGATTATTCCCACATCAAAAGAGCCAGCAGGGAAAACTATGCCTTGTTCTAAAGCTCTTTGGGAACCGCTTCCGTAGCCCCACACACCTGGTGGCAACAGGCTTTCCTGCTGCCTTCAGCCTCAAAACCACCCTTTCCCACTTGGTGTCTCGCCAGGCACAAAAATGGCCCTATGTCTGGAGATTGGTCCCACGCCCAAAGAGCCAGCAGGGAAAACTATGCCTTGTTCTAAAGCTCTTTGGGAACCGCTTGCGTAGCCGCACAGACCTGGGGGCTGCAGGCTTTCCTGCTGCCTTCAGCCTCAAAACCACCCTTTCCCACTTGGCGCCGCGCCAGGCACAAAAATGGCAATATGTCTGGAGATTGGTCCCACGCCCAAAGAGCCAGCAGGGAAAACTATGCCTTGTTCTAAAGCTCTTTGGGAACCGCTTGTGTAGCCCCACACACCTGGGGGCTGCAGGCTTTCCTGCTGCCTTCAGCCTCAAAACCACCCTTTCCCACTTGGCGCCGCGCCAAACACGAAAATGGCCATATGTATGGAGGTTAGTCCCACACCGAAACAGCCAGGAGGGAAAACTGTGGCTTATTCTAAAGCTGTTTGGGAACCGCTTGCGTAGCCCCACGGACCTGGGGGCTGCAGGCTTTCCTGCTGCCTTCAGCCTCAAAACCACCCTTTCCCACTTGGTGCCTCGCCAGGCACAAAAATGGCAATATGTCTGGAGATTATTCCCACATCAAAAGAGCCAGCAGGGAAAACTATGCCTTGTTCTAAAGCTCTTTGGGAACCACTTGCGTAGCCCCACAGACCTGGTGGCAATAGGCTTTCCTGCTGCCTTCAGCCTCAAAACCACCCTTTCCCACTTGGCGCCTCGCCAGGCACAAAAATGGCCCTATGTCTGGAGATTGGTCCCACGCCCAAAGAGCCAGCTGGGAAAACTACGCCTTGTTCTAAAGCTCTTTGGGAACAGTTTGCGTGGCCCCACAGACCTGCGGGCTGCACGCTTTCCTGGCGCATTCAGCCTCAAAACCACCCTTTCCCACTTGGCGCGACACCAGCCTCCATAATCTACATTTGTCTGGAAACTGGTCCCACAGCCAAACAGCCAGGAGGGAAAACTGTGGCTTGTTCTAAAGCTGTTTGGGAACCGCTGGCGTGGAACCACACACCTTGGTGCTGCAGGCTTTCCTGCTGCCTTCAGCCTCAAAACCACCCTTTCCCACTTGGCACCGCACCAGGCCCAAAAATGGCCATATGTCTGGAGATGGGTCCCACGCCCAAAGAGCCAGCAGGGAAAACTATGCCTTGTTCTCAAGCTCTTTGGGAACCGCTTGCGTAGCCCCACAGACCTGGGGCTGCAGGCTTTCCTGCTGCCTTCAGCCTCAAAATCACCCTTTCCCACTTGGCGCTGCGCCAGGCACAAAATGGCCCTATGTCTGGAGATTGGTCCCACGCCCAAAGAGCCAGCAGGGAAAACTATGCCTTGTTCTAAAGCTCTTTGGGAACCGCTTGCGTAGCCCCACAGACCTGGGGGCTGCAGGCTTTCCTGCTGCCTTCAGCCTCAAAACCACCCTTTCCCACTTGGCACCGCGCCAGGCACAAAAATGGCCATATGTCTTGAGATAGGTCCCACGCCCAAAGAGCCAGCAGGGAAAATTATGCCTTGTTCTAAAGCTCTTTGGGAACCGCTTGCGTAGCCCCACACCCCTGGGGGCTGCAGGCTTTCCTGCTGCCTTCAGCCTCAAAACCACCCTTTCCCACTTGGTGCCGCGCCAGGCACAAAAATGGCCCTATGTCTGGAGATTGGTCCCACGCCCAAAGAGCCAGCAGGGAAAACTATGCCTTGTTCTAAAGCTCTTTGGGAACCGCTTGCGTAGGCCCACAGACCTGGGGGCTGGAGGCTTTCCTGCTGCCTTCAGCCTCAAAACCACCCTTTCCCACTTGGCGCCGCGCCAGGCACAAAAATGGCCCTATGTCTGGAGATTGGTCCCACGCCCAAAGAGCCAGCAGGGAAAACTATGCCTTGTTCTAAAGCTCTTTGGGAACCGTTTGCGTGGCCCCACAGACCTGCGGGCTGCAGGCTTTCCTGGCGCATTCAGCCTCAAAACCACACTTTCCCACTTGGCGCGATACCAGCCTCCATAATCTACATTTGTCTGGAGACTGGTCCCACGCCCAAAGAGCCAGGAGGGAAAACTGTGGCTTGTTCTAAAGCTGTTTGGGAACTGCTGGCATGGAACCACACACCTTGGGGCTGCAGGCTTTTCTGGCGCCTTCAGCCTCAAAACCACCCTTTCCCACTTGGCGCCGGGCCAGGCTCAAAAATGGCCATATGTCTGGAGATGTGTCCCACACCCAAAGAGCCAGCAGGGAAAAATATGCCTTGTTCTAAAGCTCTCTGGGAACCGCTTGCGCAGCCCCACAGACCTGGGGTCTGCAGGCTTTTCTGGCATCTTCAGCCTCAAAACCACCCTTTCCCACTTGGCGCCACGCCAGGCACAAAAATGGCCATATGTCTGGAGATGGTTCCCACGCCCAAAGAGGAAGCAGGGAAAACTATGCCTTGTTCTAAAGCTCTTTGGGAACCGCTTGCGTAGCCCCACAGACCTGGGGGCTGCAGGCTTTCCTGCTGCCTTCAGCCACAAAACCACCCTTTCCCACTTGGCGCCGCGCCAGGCACAAAAATGGCCATATGTCTGGAGATTGGTCCCACGCCCAAAGAGCCAGCAGGGAAAACTATGCCTTGTTCTAAAGCTCTTTGGGATCCGCTTGTGTAGCCCCACAGACCTGGGGGCTGCAGGCTTTCCTGCTGCCTTCAGCCTCAAAACCACCCTTTCCCACTTGGCACCGCGCCAGGCACAAAAATGGCTATATGTCTGGAGATTGGTCCCACGCCCAAACAGCCAGGGGGGAAAATTATGCCTTGTTCTAAAGCTCTTTGGGAACCGCTTGCGTAGCCCCACAGACCTGGGGGCTGCAGGCTTTCCTGCTGCCTTCAGCCTCAAAACCACCCTTTCCCACTTGGTGCCGCGCAAGCACAAAAATGGCCATATGTCTGGAGACTGGTCCCACGCCCAAAGAGCTAGCAGGGAAAACTATGCCTTGTTCTAAAGCTCTTTGGGAACCGCTTGCGTAGCCCCACAGACATGGGGGCTGCAGGCTTTCCTGATGCCTTCAGCCTCAAAACCACCCTTTCCCACTTGGCGCCACGCCATGCACAAAAATGGCCATAGGTCTGGAGATTGGTCCCACGCCCAAAGAGGCAGCAGGGAAAACTATGCCTTGTTCTAAAGCTCTTTGGGAACCACTTGCGTAGCACCACGGACCTGGGGGCTGCAGGCTTTCCTGCTGCCTTCAGCCTCAAAACCACCCTTTCCCACTTGGCACCGCGCCAAGCACAAAAATGGCCATAGGTCTGGAGATTGGTCCCACGCCCAAACAGCCAGGAGGGAAAACTAGGCCTTGTTCTAAAGCTCTTTGGGAACCGCTTGCGTAGCCCCACACACCTGCGGGCTGCAGGCTTTCCTGCTGCCTTCAGCCTCAAAACCACCCTTTCCCACTTGGTGCCGCGCAAGCACAAAAATGGCCATATGTCTGGAGATTGGTCCCACGACCAAAGAGACAGCAGGGAAAACTATGCCTTGTTCTAAAGCTCTTTTGGAACCGCTTGCGTAGCCCCACAGACATGGGGGCTGGAGGCTTTCCTGCTGCCTTCAGCCTCAAAACCACCCTTTCCCACTTGGTGCCGCGCAAGCACAAAAATGGCCATATGTCAGGAGACTGGTCCCACGCCCAAAGAGGCAGCAGGGAAAACTATGCCTTGTTCTAAAGCTCTTTGGGAACCGCTTGCATAGCCCCACAGACCTGGGGGCTGCAGGCTTTCCTGCTGCCTTCAGCCTCAAAACCACCCTTTCCCACTTGGTGCCGCGCAAGCACAAAAATGGCCATATGTCAGGAGACTGGTCCCACGCCCAAAGAGCCAGCAGGGAAAACTATGCCTTGTTCTAAAGCTCTTTGGGAACCGCTTGTGTAGCCCCACAGACCTGGGGGCTGCATGCCTTTCTGGCATCTTTAGCCTCAAAACCACCCTTTCCCACTTGGCGCCGCGCCAGGCACAAAAATGGCAATATGTCTGGAGATTATTCCCAAACCCAAAGAGCCAGCAGGGAAAACTATGCCTTGTACTAAAGCTCTTTGGGAACTGCTTGCGTAGCCCCACAGACCTACGGGCTGCAGGCTTCCTGGCGCATTCAGCCTCAAAACCACCCTTTCCCACTTGGCGCGACACCAGCCTCCATAACCTCCATTTGTCTGGAGACTGGCCCCACACCCAAACAGCCAGGAGAGAAAACTGTGGCTTGTTCTAAAGCTGTTTGGGAACCGCTGGCGTGGCCCCACAGACCTGGGGGCTGCAGGCTTTCCTGCTGCCTTCAGCCTCAAAACCACCCTTTCCCACTTGGCGCCGCGCCAGGCCCAAAAATGGCCATATGTCTGGAGATGGGTCCCACGCCCAAAGAGCCAGCAGGGAAAACTATGCCTTGTTCTCAAGCTCTTTGGGAACCGCTTGCGTAGCCCCACACACCTGGGGCTGCAGGCTTTCCTGCTGCCTTCAGCCTCATAATCACCCTTTCCCACTTGGCGCTGCGCCAGGCACAAAATGGCCCTATGTCTGGAGATTGGTCCCACGCCCAAAGAGCCAGCAGGGAAAACTATGCCTTGTTCTAAAGCTCTTTGGGAACCGCTTGTGTAGCCCCACAGACCTGGGGGCTGCAGGCTTTCCTGCTGCCTTCAGCCTCAAAACCACCCTTTCCCACTTGGCACCGCGCCAGGCACAAAAATGGCAATATGTCTTGAGATAGGTCCCACGCCCAAAGAGCCAGGAGGGAAAATTATGCCTTGTTCTAAAGCTCTTTGGGAACCGCTTGCGTAGCCCCACACCCCTGGGGGCTGCAGGCTTTCCTGCTGCCTTCAGCCTCAAAACCACCCTTTCCCACTTGGTGCCGCGCCAGGCACAAAAATGGCCATATGTCTGGAGACTCGTCCCACGCCCAAAGAGCCAGCAGGGAAAACTATGCCTTGTTCTAAAGCTCTTTGGGAACCGCTTGCGTAGCCCCACACACCTGGGGACTGCAGGCTTTCCTGCTGCCTTCAGCCTCAAAACCACCCTTTCCCACTTGGCGCCGCGCCCGGCACAAAAATGGCCCTATGTCTGGAGATTGGTCCCACGCCCAAAGAGCCAGCAGGGAAAACTATGCCTTGTTCTAAAGCTCTTTGGGAACCGCTTGCGTAGGCCCACAGACCTGGGGGCTGGAGGCTTTCCTGCTGCCTTCAGCCTCAAAACCACCCTTTCCCACTTGGCGCCGCGCCAGGCACAAAAATGGCCATATGGCTGGAGATGGGTCTCACGCCCAAAGAGCCAGCAGGGAAAACTATGCCTTGTTCTAAAGCTCTTTGGGAACCGCTTGCGTAGCCCCACAGACCTGGGGGCTGCAGGCTTTCCTGCTGCCTTCAGCCTCAAAACCACCCTTTCCCACTTGGCGCGATACCAGCCTCCATAATCTACATTTGTCTGGAGACTGGTCCCACGCCCAAAGAGCCAGGAGGGAAAACTGTGGCTTGTTCTAAAGCTGTTTGGGAACCGCTGGCATGGAACCACACACCTTGGGGCTGCAGGCTTTTCTGGCGCCTTCAGCCTCAAAACCACCCTTTCCCACTTGGCGCCGGGCCAGGCACAAAAATGGCCATATGTCTGGAGATGGGGCCCACGCCCAAAGAGCCAGCAGGGAAAAATATGCCTTGTTCTAAAGCTCTCTGGGAACCGCTTGCGCAGCCCCACAGACCTGGGGTCTGCAGGCTTTTCTGGCATCTTCAGCCTCAAAACCACCCTTTCCCACTTGGCGCCACGCCAGGCACAAAAATGGCCATATGTCTGGAGATTGGTCCCACGCCCAAACAGCCAGGAGGGAAAATTATGCCTTGTTCTAAAGCTCTTTTGGAACCGCTTGCGTAGCCCCACAGACCTGGGGGCTGCAGGCTTTCCTGCTGCCTTCAGCCTCAAAACCACCCTTTCCCACTTGGTGCCGCGCAAGCACAAAAATGGCCATATGTCTGGAGACTGGTCCCACGCCCAAAGAGCCAGCAGGGAAAACTATGCCTTGTTCTAAAGCTCTTTGGGAACCGCTTGCGTAGCCCCACAGACATGGGGGCTGCAGGCTTTCCTGCTGCCTTCAGCCTCAAAACCACCCTTTCTCACTTGGCGCCACGCCAGGCACAAAAATGGCCATATGTCTGGAGATGGGTCCCACGCCCAAAGAGGCAGCAGGGAAAACTATGCCTTGTTCTAAAGCTCTTTGGGAACCGCTTGCATAGCCCCACACCCCTGGGGGCTGCAGGCTTTCCTGCTGCCTTCAGCCTCAAAACCACCCTTTTCCTCTTGGCGCCGCGGCAGGCACAAAAATGGCCATATGTCTGGAGATGGGTCCCACGCCCAAAGAGGCAGCAGGGAAAACTATGCCTTGTTCCAAAGCTCTTTGGGAACCGCTTGCATAGCCCCACAGACCTGGGGGCAGCAGGCTTTCCTGCTGCCTTCAGCCTCAAAACCACCCTTTCCCACTTGGTGCCGCGCAAGCACAAAAATGGCCATATGTCTGGAGACTGGTCCCACGCCCAAAGAGGCAGCAGGGAAAAATATGCCTTGTTCTAAAGCTCTTTGGGAACTGCTTGCATAGCCCCACAGACCTGGGGGCAGCAGGCTTTCCTGCTGCCTTCAGCCTCAAAACCACCCTTTCCCACTTGGCGCCGCGCAAGGCACAAAAATGGCCATATGTCTGGAGATGGGGCCCACGCCCAAAGAGCCAGCAGGGAAAACTATGCCTTGTTCTAAAGCTCTTTGGGAACCGCTTGCGTAGCCGGACCTGGGGGCTGCAGGCTTTCCTGCTGCCTTCAGCCTCAAAACCGCCCTTTCCCACTTGGCGCCGCGCCAGGCACAAAAATGGCCATATGTCTGGAGATTGGTCCCACGCCCAAACAGCCAGGAGGGAAAATTATGCCTTGTTCTAAAGCTCTTTTGAACCGCTTGCGTAGCCCCACACACCTGCGGGCTGCAGGCTTTCCTGGCGCATTCAGCCTTCAACACCACCCTTTCCCACTTGGTGCCGTGGAAGCACAAAAATGGCCATATGTCTGGAGACTGGTCCCACGCCCAAAGAGCCAGCAGGGAAAACTATGCCTTTTTCTAAAGCTCTTTGGGAACCGCTTGCGTAGCCCCACAGACATGGGGGCTGCAGGCTTTCCTGCTGCCTTCAGCCTCAAAACCACCCTTTCTCACTTGGCGCCACGCCAGGCACAAAAATGGCCATAGGTCTGGAGATTGGTCCCACGCCCAAAGAGGCAGCAGGGAAAACTATGCCTTGTTCTAAAGCTCTTTGGGAACCGCTTGCGTAGCCCCACAGACCTCGGGGCAGCATGCTTTCCTGGCGCCTTCAGCCTCAAAACCACCCTTTCCCACTTTGTGTCGCGCCAGGCACAAAAATGGCCATATGTCTGGAGATTGGTCCCACGCCCAAAGAGCCAGCAGGGAAAATTATGCCTTGTTCTAAAGCTCTTTGGGAACCGCTTGCGTAGCCCCACGGACCTGGGGGCTGCAGGCTTTCCTGCTGCCTTCAGCCTCAAAACCACCCTTTCCCACTCGACGCCGGGCCAGGCACAAAAATGGCAATATGGCTGGAGACGGGTCCCACGCCCAAAGAGCCAGCAGGGAAAACTATGCCTTGTTCTAAAGCTCTTTGGGAACCGCTTGCGTGGACCCATAGACCTCGGGGCAGCATGCTTTCCTGGCGCCTTCAGCCTCAAAACCACCCTTTCCCACTTTGTGTCGCGCCAGGCACAAAAATGGCCATATGTCTGGAGATTGGTCCCACGCCCAAAGAGCCAGCAGGGAAAATTACGCCTTGTTCTAAAGCTCTTTGGGAACCGCTGGCATAGCCCCACAGACCTGGGGGCTGCAGGCTTTCCTGCTGCCTTCAGCCTCAAAACCACCCTTTCCCACTCGACGCCGGGCCAGGCACAAACATGGCCATATGGCTGGAGATGGGTCCCACGCCCAAAGAGCCAGCAGGGAAAACTATGCCTTGTTCTAAAGCTCTTTGGGAACCGCTTGCGTGGCCCCACAGACCTCGGGGCAGCATGCTTTCCTGCTGCCTTCAGCCTCAAAACCACCCTTTCCCACTTGGCGCCGGTCCATGCACAAAAATGGCCATATGTCTGGAGACTGGTCCCACGCCCAAAGAGCCAGCAGGGAAAACTATGCCTTGTTCTAAAGCTCTTTGGGAACCGTTTGCGTGGCCCCACAGACCTGGGGGCAGCAGGCTTTCCTGCTGCCTTCAGCCTCAAAACCACCCTTTCCCACTTGGTGCCGCGCAAGCACAAAAATGGCCATATGTCTGGAGACTGGTCCCACGCCCAAAGAGGCAGCAGGGAAAAATATGCCTTGTTCTAAAGCTCTTTGGGAACTGCTTGCATAGCCCCACAGACCTGGGGGCAGCAGGCTTTCCTGCTGCCTTCAGCCTCAAAACCGCCCTTTCCCACTTGGCGCCGCGCCAGGCACAAAAATGGCCATATGTCTGGAGATTGGTCCCACGCCCAAACAGCCAGGAGGGAAAATTATGCCTTGTTCTAAAGCTCTTTTGAACCGCTTGCGTAGCCCCACACACCTGCGGGCTGCAGGCTTTCCTGGCGCATTCAGCCTTCAACACCACCCTTTCCCACTTGGTGCCGTGGAAGCACAAAAATGGCCATATGTCTGGAGACTGGTCCCACGCCCAAAGAGCCAGCAGGGAAAACTATGCCTTTTTCTAAAGCTCTTTGGGAACCGCTTGCGTAGCCCCACAGACATGGGGGCTGCAGGCTTTCCTGCTGCCTTCAGCCTCAAAACCACCCTTTCTCACTTGGCGCCACGCCAGACACAAAAATGGCCATAGGTCTGGAGATTGGTCCCACGCCCAAAGAGGCAGCAGGGAAAACTATGCCTTGTTCTAAAGCTCTTTGGGAACCGCTTGCGTAGCCCCACAGACCTCGGGGCAGCATGCTTTCCTGGCGCCTTCAGCCTCAAAACCACCCTTTCCCACTTTGTGTCGCGCCAGGCACAAAAATGGCCATATGTCTGGAGATTGGTCCCACGCCCAAAGAGCCAGCAGGGAAAATTATGCCTTGTTCTAAAGCTCTTTGGGAACCGCTTGCGTAGCCCCACGGACCTGGGGGCTGCAGGCTTTCCTGCTGCCTTCAGCCTCAAAACCACCCTTTCCCACTCGACGCCGGGCCAGGCACAAAAATGGCAATATGGCTGGAGACGGGTCCCACGCCCAAAGAGCCAGCAGGGAAAACTATGCCTTGTTCTAAAGCTCTTTGGGAACCGCTTGCGTGGCCCCATAGACCTCGGGGCAGCATGCTTTCCTGGCGCCTTCAGCCTCAAAACCACCCTTTCCCACTTTGTGTCGCGCCAGGCACAAAAATGGCCATATGTCTGGAGATTGGTCCCACGCCCAAAGAGCCAGCAGGGAAAATTACGCCTTGTTCTAAAGCTCTTTGGGAACCGCTGGCATAGCCCCACAGACCTGGGGGCTGCAGGCTTTCCTGCTGCCTTCAGCCTCAAAACCACCCTTTCCCACTCGACGCCGGGCCAGGCACAAACATGGCCATATGGCTGGAGATGGGTCCCACGCCCAAAGAGCCAGCAGGGAAAACTATGCCTTGTTCTAAAGCTCTTTGGGAACCGCTTGCGTGGCCCCACAGACCTCGGGGCAGCATGCTTTCCTGCTGCCTTCAGCCTCAAAACCACCCTTTCCCACTTGGCGCCGGTCCATGCACAAAAATGGCCATATGTCTGGAGACTGGTCCCACGCCCAAAGAGCCAGCAGGGAAAACTATGCCTTGTTCTAAAGCTCTTTGGGAACCGTTTGCGTGGCCCCACAGACCTGGGGGCTGCAGGCTTTCCTGGCGCCTTCAGCCTCAAAACCACCCTTTCCCACTTGGCGCCGCGCAAGCACAAAAATGGCCATATGTCTGGAGACTGGTCCCACGCCCAAAGAGCAAGCAGGGAAAACTATGCCTTGTTCTAAAGCTCTTTGGGAACCGCTTGCGTAGCCCCAAAGACATGGGGGCTGCAGGCTTTCCTGCTGCCTTCAGCCTCAAAACCACCCTTTCTCACTTGGCGCCACGCCATGCACAAAAATGGCCATATGTCTGGAGATTGGTCCCACGCCCAAAGAGGCAGCAGGGAAAACTATGCCTTGTTCTAAAGCTCTTTGGGAACCGCTTGCGTAGCCCCACAGACCTGGGGGCTGCAGGCTTTCCTGCTGCCTTCAGCCTCAAAACCACCCTTTCCCACTTGGTGCCGCGCAAGCACAAAAATGGCCATATGTCTGGAGACTGGTCCCACGCCCAAAGAGCCAGCAGGGAAAACTATGCCTTGTTCTAAAGCTCTTTGGGAACCGCTTGCGTAGCCCCACAGACCTGGGGGCTGCAGGCTTTCCTGCTGCCTTCAGCCTCAAAACTACCCTTTCTCACTTGGCGCCACGCCAGGCACAAAAATGGCCATAGGTCTGGAGATTGGTCCCACGCCCAAAGAGGCAGCAGGGAAAACTATGCCTTGTTCTAAAGCTCTTTGGGAACCGCTTGCATAGCCCCACACCCCTGGGGGCTGCAGGCTTTCCTGGCGCCTTCAGCCTCAAAACCACCCTTTTCCTCTTGGCGCCGCGCCAGGCACAAAAATGGCCATATGTCTGGAGATGGGTCCCACGCCCAAAGAGGCAGCAGGGAAAACTATGCCTTGTTCCAAAGCTCTTTGGGAACCGCTTGCATAGCCCCACAGACCTGGGGGCAGCAGGCTTTCCTGCTGCCTTCAGCCTCAAAACCACCCTTTCCCACTTGGTGCGGCGCAAGCACAAAAATGGCCATATGTCTGGAGACTGGTCCCACGCCCAAAGAGGCAGCAGGGAAAAATATGCCTTGTTCTAAAGCTCTTTGGGAACTGCTTGCATAGCCCCACAGACCTGGGGGCAGCAGGCTTTCCTGCTGCCTTCAGCCTCAAAACCACCCTTTCCCACTTGGCGCCGCGCAAGGCACAAAAATGGCCATATGTCTGGAGATGGGGCCCACGCCCAAAGAGCCAGCAGGGAAAACTATGCCTTGTTCTAAAGCTCTTTGGGAACCGCTTGCGTAGCCGGACCTGGGGGCTGCAGGCTTTCCTGCTGCCTTCAGCCTCAAAACCGCCCTTTCCCACTTGGCGCCGCGCCAGGCACAAAAATGGCCATATGTCTGGAGATTGGTCCCACGCCCAAACAGCCAGGAGGGAAAATTATGCCTTGTTCTAAAGCTCTTTTGAACCGCTTGTGTAGCCCCACACACCTGCGGGCTGCAGGCTTTCCTGGCGCATTCAGCCTTCAACACCACCCTTTCCCACTTGGTGCCGCGGAAGCACAAAAATGGCCATATGTCTGGAGACTGGTCCCACGCCCAAAGAGCCAGCAGGGAAAACTATGCCTTTTTCTAAAGCTCTTTGGGAACCGCTTGCGTAGCCCCACAGACATGGGGGCTGCAGGCTTTCCTGCTGCCTTCAGCCTCAAAACCACCCTTTCTCACTTGGCGCCACGCCAGGCACAAAAATGGCCATAGGTCTGGAGATTGGTCCCACGCCCAAAGAGGCAGCAGGGAAAACTATGCCTTGTTCTAAAGCTCTTTGGGAACCGCTTGCGTAGCCCCACAGACCTCGGGGCAGCATGCTTTCCTGGCGCCTTCAGCCTCAAAACCACCCTTTCCCACTTTGTGTCGCGCCAGGCACAAAAATGGCCATATGTCTGGAGATTGGTCCCACGCCCAAAGAGCCAGCAGGGAAAATTATGCCTTGTTCTAAAGCTCTTTGGGAACCGCTTGCGTAGCCCCACGGACCTGGGGGCTGCAGGCTTTCCTGCTGCCTTCAGCCTCAAAACCACCCTTTCCCACTCGACGCCGGGCCAGGCACAAAAATGGCAATATGGCTGGAGACGGGTCCCACGCCCAAAGAGCCAGCAGGGAAAACTATGCCTTGTTCTAAAGCTCTTTGGGAACCGCTTGCGTGGCCCCATAGACCTCGGGGCAGCATGCTTTCCTGGCGCCTTCAGCCTCAAAACCACCCTTTCCCACTTTGTGTCGCGCCAGGCACAAAAATGGCCATATGTCTGGAGATTGGTCCCACGCCCAAAGAGCCAGCAGGGAAAATTACGCCTTGTTCTAAAGCTCTTTGGGAACCGCTGGCATAGCCCCACAGACCTGGGGGCTGCAGGCTTTCCTGCTGCCTTCAGCCTCAAAACCACCCTTTCCCACTCGACGCCGGGCCAGGCACAAACATGGCCATATGGCTGGAGATGGGTCCCACGCCCAAAGAGCCAGCAGGGAAAACTATGCCTTGTTCTAAAGCTCTTTGGGAACCGCTTGCGTGGCCCCACAGACCTCGGGGCAGCATGCTTTCCTGCTGCCTTCAGCCTCAAAACCACCCTTTCCCACTTGGCGCCGGTCCATGCACAAAAATGGCCATATGTCTGGAGACTGGTCCCACGCCCAAAGAGCCAGCAGGGAAAACTATGCCTTGTTCTAAAGCTCTTTGGGAACCGTTTGCGTGGCCCCACAGACCTGGGGGCTGCAGGCTTTCCTGGCGCCTTCACCCTCAAAACCACCCTTTCCCACTTGGCGCCGCGCAAGCACAAAAATGGCCATATGTCTGGAGACTGGTCCCACGCCCAAAGAGCAAGCAGGGAAAACTATGCCTTGTTCTAAAGCTCTTTGGGAACCGCTTGCGTAGCCCCAAAGACATGGGGGCTGCAGGCTTTCCTGCTGCCTTCAGCCTCAAAACCACCCTTTCTCACTTGGCGCCACGCCATGCACAAAAATGGCCATATGTCTGGAGATTGGTCCCACGCCCAAAGAGGCAGCAGGGAAAACTATGCCTTGTTCTAAAGCTCTTTGGGAACCGCTTGCGTAGCCCCACACCCCTGGGGGCTGCAGGCTTTCCTGCTGCCTTCAGCCTCAAAACCACCCTTTCCCACTTGGCACCGCGCCAGGCACAAAAATGGCCATATGTCTGGAGATTGGTCCCACGCCCAAACAGCCAGGAGGGAAAATTATGGCTTGTTCTAAAGCTCTTTGGGAACCGCTTGCGTAGCCCCACACACCTGCGGGCTGCAGGCTTTCCTGCTGCCTTCAGCCTCAAAACCACCCTTTCCCACTTGGTGCCGCGCCCGGCACAAAAATGGCCATATGTCTGGAGATTGGTCCCACGCCCAAAGAGCCAGCAGGGAAAACTATGCCTTGTTCTAAAGCTCTTTTGGAACCGCTTGCGTAGCCCCACAGACCTGGGGGCTGCAGGCTTTCCTGCTGCCTTCAGCCTCAAAACCACCCTTTCTCACTTGGCGCCACGTCAGGCACAAAAATGGCCATATGTCTGCTGATGGGTCCCACGCCCAAAGAGGCAGCAGGGAAAACTATGCCTTGTTCTAAAGCTCTTTGGGAACCGCTTGCATAGCCCCACAGACCTGGGGGCTGCAGGCTTTCCTGCTGCCTTCAGCCTCAAAACCACCCTTTCCCACTTGGCGCCGCGCCAGGCACAAAATTGGCAATATGTCTGGAGATTGGTCCCACGCCCAAAGAGCCACCAGGGAAAACTATGCCTTGTTCTGAGTCTCTTTGGGAACCGCTTGCGTAGGCCCACAGACCTGGGGGCTGGAGGCTTTCCTGCTTCCTTCAGCCTCAAAACCACCCTTTCCCACTTGGTGCCGCGCAAGCACAAAAATGGCCATATGTCTGGAGATTGGTCCCACGCCCAAAGAGCCAGGAGGGAAAACTATGCCTTGTTCTAAAGCTCTTTGGGAACCGTTTGCGTGGCCCCACAGACCTGCGGGCTGCAGGCTTTCCTGGCGCATTCAGCCTCAAAACCACACTTTCCCACTTGGCGCGATACCAGCCTCCATAATCTACATTTGTCTGGAGACTGGTCCCACGCCCAAAGAGCCAGGAGGGAAAACTCTGGCTTGTTCTAAAGCTCTTTGGGAACCGCTGGCGTGGAACCACACACGTTGGGGCTGCAGGCTTTTCTGGCGCCTTCAGCCTCAAAAACACCCTTTCCCACTTGGCGCCGCGCCAGGCACAAAAATGGCCATATGTCTGGAGATGGGTCCCACGCCCAAAGAGCCAGGAGGGAAAATTGTGCCTTGTTCTAAAGCTCTTTGGGAACCGCTTGCGCAGCCCCACAGTCCTGGGGTCTGCAGGCTTTTCTGGCATCTTCAGCCTCAAAACCACCCTTTCCCACTTGACGCCACGCAAGGCACAAAAATGGCCATATGTCTGGAGATGGGTCCCACGCCCAAAGAGCCAGCAGGGAAAACTATGCCTTGTTCTAAAGCTCTTTGGGAACCGATTTTGTAGCCCCACACACCTGGGGGCTGCAGGCTTTCCTGCTGCCTTCAGCGTCAAAACCACCCTTTCTCACTTGGCACCGCGCCAGGCACAAAAATGGCCATATATCTGGAGATTGGTCCCACGCCCAAAGAGCCAGCAGGGAAAACTATGCCTTGTTCTAAAGCTCTTTGGGAACGGCTTGCGTAGCCCCACACACCTGGGGGCTGCAGGCTTTCCTGCTGCCTTCATTCTCATTCTCAAAACCACCCTTTCCCACTCGACGCCAGGCCAGGCACAAAAATGGCCATATGTCTGGAGATTGGTCCCACGCCCAAACAGCCAGGAGGGAAACTTATGGCTTGTTCTAAAGCTCTTTGGGAACCGCTTGCGTAGCCCCACACACCTGCGGGCTGCAGGCTTTCCTGCTGCCTTCAGCCTCAAAACCACCCTTTCCCACTTGGTGCCGCGCCCGGCACAAAAATGGCCATATGTCTGGAGACTGGTCCCACGCCCAAAGAGCCAGCAGGGAAAACTATGCCTTGTTCTAAAGCTCTTTTGGAACCGCTTGCGTAGCCCCACAGACCTGGGGGCTGCAGGCTTTCCTGCTGCCTTCAGCCTCAAAACCACCCTTTCTCACTTGGCGCCACGTCAGGCACAAAAATGGCCATATGTCTGCTGATGGGTCCCACGCCCAAAGAGGCAGCAGGGAAAACTATGCCTTGTTCTAAAGCTCTTTGGGAACCGCTTGCGTAGCCCCACAGACCTGGGGGCTGCAGGCTTTCCTGCTGCCTTCAGCCTCAAAACCACCCTTTCCCACTTGGCGCCGCGCCAGGCACAAAATTGGCAATATGTCTGGAGATTGGTCCCACGCCCAAAGAGCCAGCAGGGAAAACTATGCCTTGTTCTGAGGCTCTTTGGGAACCGCTTGCGTGGCCCCACAGACCTGGGGGCAGCAGGCTTTCCTGGCGACTTCAGCCTCAAAACCACCCTTTCCCACTTTGTGTCGCGCCAGGCACAAAAATGGCCATATGTCTGGAAATGGGTCCCACGCCCAAAAAGCCAGCAGGGAAAACTATGCCTTGTTCTAAAGCTCTTTGGGAACCGCTTGCATAGCCCCACGGACCTGGGGGCTGCAAGCTTTCCTGCTTCCTTCAGCCTCAAAACCACCCTTTCCCACTTGGCGCCGCGCCAGGCACAAAAATGGCCATATGTCTGGAGACTCGTCCCACGCCCAAAGAGCAAGCAGGGAAAACTAGGCCTTGTTCTAAAGCTCTTTGGGAACCGCTTGCATAGCCCCACAGACCTGGTGGGCTGCAGGCTTTCCTGCTGCCTTCAGCCTCAAAACCACCCTTTCCCACTTGGCGCCGCGCAAGGCACAAAAATGGCCATATGTCTGGAGATGGGGCCCACGCCCAAAAAGCCAGCAGGGAAAACTATGCCTTGTTCTAAAGCTCTTTGGGAACCGCTTGCGTAGCCCCACAGACCTGGGGGCTGCAGGCTTTCCTGCTGCCTTCAGCCTCAAAACCGCCCTTTCCCACTTGGCGCCGTGCCAGGCACAAAAATGGCCATATGTCTGGAGATTGGTCCCACGCCCAAACAGCCAGGAGGGAAAATTATGCCTTGTTCTAAAGCTCTTTGGGAACCGCTTGCGTAGCCCCACAGACATGGGGGCTGCAGGCTTTCCTGCTGCCTTCAGCCTCAAAACCACCCTTTCTCACTTGGCGCCACGCCAGGCACAAAAATGGCCATAGGTCTGTAGATTGGTCCCACGCCCAAAGAGGCAGCAGGGAAAACTATGCCTTGTTCTAAAGCTCTTTGGGAACCGCTTGCGTAGCCCCACACCCCTGGGGGCTGCAGGCTTTCCTGCTGCCTTCAGCCTCAAAACCACCCTTTCCCACTTGGCGCCGCGCCAGGCACAAAAATGGCAATATGTCTGGAGATTGGTCCCACGCCCAAAGAGCCAGCAGGGAAAACTATGCCTTGTTCTGAGGCTCTTTGGGAACCTCTTGCGTAGCCCCACACACCTGCGGGCTGCAGGCTTTCCTGCTGCCTTCAGCCTCAAAACCACCCTTTCCCACTTGGTGCCGCGCAAGCACAAAAATGGCCATATGTCTGGAGACTGGTCCCACGCCCAAAGAGCCAGCAGGGAAAACTATGCCTTGTTCTAAAGCTCTTTGGGAACCGCTTGCGTGGCCCCACAGACCTCGGGGCAGCATGCTTTCCTGGCGCCTTCAGCCTCAAAACCACCCTTTCCCACTTTGTGTCGCGCCAGGCACAAAAATGGCCATATGTCTGGAGATGGGTCCCACGCCCAAAGAGCCAGCAGGGAAAATTACGCCTTGTTCTAAAGCTCTTTGGGATCCGCTTGCGTAGCCCCACAGACCTGGGGGCTGCAGGCTTTCCTGCTGCCTTCAGCCTCAAAACCACCCTTTCCCACTTGGCGCCGGTCCAAGCACAAAAATGGCCATATGTCTGGAGACTGGTCCCACGCCCAAAGAGCCAGCAGGGAAAATTATGCCTTGTTCTAAAGCTCTTTGGGAACCTTTTGCGTGGCCCCACAGACCTGCGGGCTGCAGGCTTTCCTGGCGCATTCAGCCTCAAAACCACACTTTCCCACTTGGCGCGATACCAGCCTCCATAATCTACATTTGTCTGGAGACTGGTCCCACGCCCAAAGATCCGGGAGGGAAAACTGTGGCTTGTTCTAAAGCTCTTTGGGAACCGCTGGCGTGGAACCACACACCTTGGGGCTGCAGGCTTTTCTGGCGCCTTCAGCCTCAAAACCACCCTTTCCCACTTGGCGCCGCGCCAGGCACAAAAATGGCCATATGTCTGGAGATGGGTCCCACGCCCAAAGAGCCAGCAGGGAAAAATATGCCTTGTTCTAAAGCTCTTTGGGAACCGCTTGCGCAGCCCCACAGACCTGGGGTCTGCAGGCTTTTCTGGCATCTTCAGCCTCAAAACCACCCTTTCCCACTTGACGCCACGCAAGGCACAAAAATGGCCATATGTCTGGAGATGGGTCCCACGCCCAAAGAGCCAGGAGGGAAAACTATGCCTTGTTCTAAAGCTCTTTGGGAACCGCTTGCGTAGCCCCACACACCTGGGGGCTGCAGGCTTTCCTGCTGCCTTCAGCCTCATAATCACCCTTTCCCACTTGGCGCTGCGCCAGGCACAAAAATGGCCATATGGCTGGAGACGGGTCCCACGCCCAAAGAGCCAGCAGGGAAAACTATGCCTTGTTCTAAAGCTCTTTGGGAACCGCTTGCATAGCCCCACACACCTCGGGGCTGCAGGCTTTCCTGGCGCCTTCAGCCTCAAAACCACCCTTTTCCTCTTGGCGCCGCGCCAGGCACAAAAATGGCCATATGTCTGGAGATGGGTCCCACGCCCAAAAAGCCAGCAGGGAAAACTATGCCTTGTTCTAAAGCTCTTTGGGAACCGCTTGCGTAGCCCCACAGACCTGGGGGCAGCAGGCTTTCCTGCTGCCTTCAGCCTCAAAACCACCCTTTCCCACTTGGCGCCGCGCCAGGCACAAAAATGGCCATATGTCTGGAGACTCGTCCCACGCCCAAAGAGCAAGCAGGGAAAACTATGCCTTGTTCTAAAGCTCTTTGGGAACCGCTTGCATAGCCCCACAGACCTGGGGTCTGCAGGCTTTCCTGCTGCCTTCAGCCTCAAAACCACCCTTTCCCACTTGGCGCCGCGCAAGGCACAAAAATGGCCATATGTCTGGAGATGGGGCCCACGCCCAAAAAGCCAGCAGGGAAAACTATGCCTTGTTCTAAAGCTCTTTGGGAACCGCTTGCGTAGCCGGACCTGGGAGCTGCAGGCTTTCCTGCTGCCTTCAGCCTCAAAACCGCCCTTTCCCACTTGGCGCCGCGCCAGGCACAAAAATGGCCGTATGTCTGGAGATTGGTCCCACGCCCAAACAGCCAGCAGGGAAAATTATGCCTTGTTCTAAAGCTCTCTGGGAACCGCTTGCTAGCCCCACACAGCTGCGGGCTGCAGGCTTTCCTGCTGCCTTCAGCCTCAAAACCACCCTTTCCCACTTGGTGCCGCGCAAGCACAAAAATGGCCATATGTCTGGAGACTGGTCCCACGCCCAAAGAGCAAGCAGGGAAAACTATGCCTTGTTCTAAAGCTCTTTGGGAACCGTTTGCGTAGCCCCACAGACATGGGGGCTGCAGGCTTTCCTGCTGCCTTCAGCCTCAAAACCACCCTTTCTCACTTGGCGCCACGCCAGGCACAAAAATGGCCATAGGTCTGTAGATTGGTCCCACGCCCAAAGAGGCAGCAGGGAAAACTATGCCTTGTTCTAAAGCTCTTTGGGAACCGCTTGCGTAGCCCCACACCCCTGGGGGCTGCAGGCTTTCCTGCTGCCTTCAGCCTCAAAACCACCCTTTCCCACTTGGCACCGCGCCAGGCACAAAAATGGCCATATGTCTGGAGATTGGTCCCACGCCCAAACAGCCAGGAGGGAAAACTAGGCCTTGTTCTAAAGCTCTTTGGGAACCGCTTGCGTAGCCCCACAGACATGGGGGCTGCAGGCTTTCCTGCTGCCTTCAGCCTCAAAACCACCCTTTCCCATTTGGCGCCGCGCCAGCCTCCAAAACATCCATATGTCTGGAGACTGGTCCCACGCCCAAAGAGCCAGCAGGGAAAACTAGGCCTTGTTCTAATGCTCTTTGGGAACCGCTTGCGTAGCCCCACAGACCTGGGGGCTGCAGGCTTTCCTGCTGCCTTCAGCCTCAAAACCACCCTTTCCCACTTGGCGCCGGTCCAAGCACAAAAATGGCCATATGTCTGGAGACTGGTCCCACGCCCAAAGAGCCAGCAGGGAAAATTATGCCTTGTTCTAAAGCTCTTTGGGAACCTTTTGCGTGGCCCCACAGACCTACGGGCTGCAGGCTTTCCTGGCGCATTCAGCCTCAAAACCACACTTTCCCACTTGGTGCGATACCAGCCTCCATAATCTACATTTGTCTGGAGACTGGTCCCACGCCCAAAGAGCCAGCAGGGAAAACTGTGGCTTGTTCTAAAGCTCTTTGGGAACCGCTGGCGTGGAACCACACACCTTGGGGCTGCAGGCTTTTCTGGCGCCTTCAGCCTCAAAACCACCCTTTCCCACTTGGCGCCGCGCCAGGCACAAAAATGGCCATATGTCTGGAGATGGGTCCCACGCCCAAAAAGCCAGCAGGGAAAACTATGCCTTGTTCTAAAGCTCTTTGGGAACCGCTTGCGTAGCCCCACAGACCTGGGGGCAGCAGGCTTTCCTGCTGCCTTCAGCCTCAAAACCACCCTTTCTCACTTGGCGCCACGCCAGGCACAAAAATGGCCATAGGTCTGTAGATTGGTCCCACGCCCAAAGAGGCAGCAGGGAAAATTACGCCTTGTTCTAAAGCTCTTTGGGAACCGCTTGCGTAGCCCCACACCCCTGGGGGCTGCAGGCTTTCCTGCTGCCTTCAGCCTCAAAACCACCCTTTCCCACTTGGCACCGCGCCAGGCACAAAAATGGCCATATGTCTGGAGATTGGTCCCACGCCCAAACAGCCAGGAGGGAAACTTATGGCTTGTTCTAAAGCTCTTTGGGAACTGCTTGCGTAGCCCCACAGACCTGGGGGCTGCAGGCTTTCCTGCTGCCTTCAGCCTCAAAACCACCCTTTCCCACTTGGCGCCGGTCCAAGCACAAAAATGGCCATATGTCTGGAGACTGGTCCCACGTCCAAAGAGCCAGCAGGGAAAATTATGCCTTGTTCTAAAGCTCTTTGGGAACCTTTTGCGTGGCCCCACAGACCTGCGGGCTGCAGGCTTTCCTGGCGCATTAAGCCTCAAAACCACACTTTCCCACTTGGCGCGATACCAGCCTCCATAATCTACATTTGTCTCGAGACTGGTCCCACGCCCAAAGATCCGGGAGGGAAAACTGTGGCTTGTTCTAAAGCTCTTTGGGAACCGCTGGCGTGGAACCACACACGTTGGGGCTGCAGGCTTTTCTGGCGCCTTCAGCCTCAAAACCACCCTTTCCCACTTGGCGCCGCGCCAGGCACAAAAATGGCCATATGTCTGGAGATGGGTCCCACGCCCAAAGAGCCAGCAGGGAAAAATATGCCTTGTTCTAAAGCTCTTTGGGAACCGCTTGCGCAGCCCCACAGACCTGGGGTCTGCAGGCTTTTCTGGCATCTTCAGCCTCAAAACCACCCTTTCCCACTTGACGCCACGCAAGGCACAAAAATGGCCATATGTCTGGAGATGGGTCCCACGCCCAAAGAGCCAGGAGGGAAAACTATGCCTTGTTCTAAAGCTCTTTGGGAACCGCTTGCGTAGCCCCACACACCTGGGGGCTGCAGGCTTTCCTGCTGCCTTCAGCCTCATAATCACTCTTTCCCACTTGGCGCTGCGCCAGGCACAAAAATGGCCATATGGCTGGAGACGGGTCCCACGCCCAAAGAGCCAGCAGGGAAAACTATGCCTTGTTCTAAAGCTCTTTGGGAACCGCTTGCATAGCCCCACACACCTCGGGGCTGCAGGCTTTCCTGGCGCCTTCAGCCTCAAAACCACCCTTTTCCTCTTGGCGCCGCGCCAGGCACAAAAATGGCCATATGTCTGGAGATGGGTCCCACGCCCAAAAAGCCAGCAGGGAAAACTATGCCTTGTTCTAAAGCTCTTTGGGAACCGCTTGCGTAGCCCCACAGACCTGGGGGCAGCAGGCTTTCCTGCTGCCTTCAGCCTCAAAACCACCCTTTCCCACTTGGCGCCGCGCCAGGCACAAAAATGGCCATATGTCTGGAGACTCGTCCCACGCCCAAAGAGCAAGCAGGGAAAACTATGCCTTGTTCTAAAGCTCTTTGGGAACCGCTTGCATAGCCCCACAGACCTGGGGGCTGCAGGCTTTCCTGCTGCCTTCAGCCTCAAAACCACCCTTTCCCACTTGGCGCCGCGCAAGGCACAAAAATGGCCATATGTCTGGAGATGGGGCCCACGCCCAAAAAGCCAGCAGGGAAAACTATGCCTTGTTCTAAAGCTCTTTGGGAACCGCTTGCGTAGCCGGACCTGGGAGCTGCAGGCTTTCCTGCTGCCTTCAGCCTCAAAACCGCCCTTTCCCACTTGGCGCCGCGCCAGGCACAAAAATGGCCGTATGTCTGGAGATTGGTCCCACGCCCAAACAGCCAGCAGGGAAAATTATGCCTTGTTCTAAAGCTCTTTTGGAACCGCTTGCTAGCCCCACAGAGCTGCGGGCTGCAGGCTTTCCTGCTGCCTTCAGCCTCAAAACCACCCTTTCCCACTTGGCGCCACGCCAGGCACAAAAATGGCCATATGTCTGCTGATAGGTCCCACGCCCAAAGAGCCAGCAGGGAAAACTATGCCTTGTTCTAAAGCTCTTTGGGAACCGCTTGCGTAGCCCCACAGACCTGGGGGCAGCAGGCTTTCCTGCTGCCTTCAGCCTCAAAA
Organism: Larus michahellis; assembly: GCF_964199755.1. Lineage (NCBI taxonomy): Eukaryota > Metazoa > Chordata > Aves > Charadriiformes > Laridae > Larus > Larus michahellis. The sequence continues at coordinate 22,432,823 of NC_133903.1, read as the reverse complement.
CCACCCTTTCCCACTTTGCGCCGGGCCAGGCACAAAAATGGCCATATGTCTGGAGATTGTTCCCACGCCCAAAGAGCCAGCAGGGAAAACTATGCCTTGTTCTAAAGCTCTTTGGGAACCGCTTGCATAGCCCCACACACCTGGGGGCTGCAGGCTTTCCTGCTACCTTCAGCCTTAAAACCACCCTTTCCCTCTTGGCGCCGCGCCAGGCACAAAACTGGCCATATGTCTGCTGATGGGTCCCACGCCCAAAGAGCCAGCAGGGAAAACTATGCCTTGTTCTAAAGCTCTTTGGGAACCGCTTCCATAGCCCCACAGACCTGGGGGCAGCAGGCTTTCCTGCTGCCTTCAGCCTCAAAACCACCCTTTCCCACTTGGCGCCGCGCAAGGCACAAAAATGGCCATATGTCTGGAGATGGGGCCCACGCCCAAAAAGCCAGCAGGGAAAAATATGCCTTGTTCTAAAGCTCTTTGGGAACCGCTTGCGTAGCCCCACACACCTGGGGGCTGCAGGCTTTCCTGCTGCCTTCAGCCTCAAAACCACCCTTTCCCACTTGGCGCCGCGCCAAGCACAAAAATGGTCATATGTCTGGAAACTGGTCCCACGCCCAAAGAGCCAGCAGGGAAAACTATGCCTTATTCTAAAGTTCTTTGGGAACCATTGGCGTGGCCCCACAGACCTGGGGGCAGCAGGCTTTCCTGCTGCCTTCAGCCTGAAAACCACCCTTTCCCACTTGGCGCCGCGCAAGGCACAAAAATGGCCATATGTCTGGAGATTGGTCCCACGCCCAAAGAGCCAGCAGGGAACACTATGCCTTGTTCTAAAGCTCTTTGGGAACCGCTTGCGTAGCCCCACAGACCTGGGGGCTGCAGGCTTTCCTGCTGCCTTCAGCCTCAAAACCACACTTTCCCACTTGGCGCGATACCAGCCTCCATAATCTACATTTGTCTGGAGACTGGTCCCACGCCCAAAGAGCCAGCAGGGAAAACTATGCCTTGTTCTAAAGCTCTTTGGGAACCGCTGGCGTGGAACCACACACGTTGGGGCTGCAGGCTTTTCTGGCGCCTTCAGCCTCAAAACCACCCTTTCCCACTTGGCGCCGCGCCAGGCACAAAAATGGCCATATGTCTGGAGATGGGTCCCACGCCCAAAGAGCCAGCAGGGAAAAATATGCCTTGTTCTAAAGCTCTTTGGGAACCGCTTGCGCAGCCCCACAGACCTGGGGTCTGCAGGCTTTTCTGGCATCTTCAGCCTCAAAACCACCCTTTCCCACTTGACGCCACGCAAGGCACAAAAATGGCCATATGTCTGGAGACTGGTCCCACGCCCAAAGAGCCAGCAGGGAAAACTATGCCTTGTTCTAAAGCTCTTTGGGAACCGATTGCGTAGCCCCACACACCTGGGGGCTGCAGGCTTTCCTGCTGCCTTCAGCGTCAAAACCACCCTTTCTCACTTGGCACCGCGCCAGGCACAAAAATGGCCATATATCTGGAGATTGGTCCCACGCCCAAAGAGCCAGCAGGGAAAACTATGCCTTGTTCTAAAGCTCTTTGGGAATGGCTTGCGTAGCCCCACACACCTGGGGGCTGCAGGGTTTCCTGCTGCCTTCATTCTCATTCTCAAAACCACCCTTTCCCACTCGACGCCGGGCCAGGCACAAAAATGGCCATCTGTCTGGAGATTGGTCCCACGCCCAAATAGCCAGCAGGGAAAACTATGCCTTGTTCTAAAGGTCTTTGGGAACCGCTTGCATAGCCCCACACACCTGGGGGCTGCAGGCTTTCCTGCTGCCTTCAGCCTCAAAACCACCCTTTCCCACTTGGCGCCACGCCAGGCACAAAAATGGCCATATGTCTGGAGACTGGTCCCACGCCCAAAGAGCAAGCAGGGAAAACTATGCCTTGTTCTAAAGCTCTTTGGGAACGGCTTGCGCAGCCCCACAGACATGGGGGCTGCAGGCTTTCCTGCTGCCTTCAGCCTCAAAACCACCCTTTCTCACTTGGCGCCACGCCATGCACAAAAATGGCCATATGTCTGGAGATTGGTCCCACGCCCAAAGAGGCAGCAGGGAAAACTATGCCTTGTTCTAAAGCTCTTTGGGAACCGCTTGCGTAGCCCCACACCCCTGGGGGCTGCAGGCTTTCCTGCTGCCTTCAGCCTCAAAACCACCCTTTCCCACTTGGCACCGCGCCAGGCAGAAAAATGGCCATATGTCTGGAGATTGGTCCCACGCCCAAACAGCCAGGAGGGAAAATTATGCCTTGTTCTAAAGCTCTTTTGGAACCGCTTGCGTAGCCCCACAGACCTGGGGGCTGCAGGCTTTCCTGCTGCCTTCAGCCTCAAAACCACCCTTTCTCACTTGGCGCCACGTCAGCCACAAAAATGGCCATATGTCTGCTGATGGGTCCCACGCCCAAAGAGCCAGCAGGGAAAACTATGCCTTCTTCTAAAGCTCTTTGGGAACCGCTTGCGTAGCCCCACAGACCTGGGGGCTGCAGGCTTTCCTGCTGCCTTCAGCCTCAAAACCACCCTTTCCCACTTGGCGCCGCGCCAGGCACAAAAATGGCCATATGTCTGGAGATTGGTCCCACGCCCAAAGAGGCAGCAGGGAAAACTATGCCTTGTTCTAAAGCTCTTTGGGAACCGCTTGCGTAGCCCCACAGACCTGGGGGCTGCAGGCTTTCCTGCTGCCTTCAGCCTCAAAACCACCCTTTCCCACTTGGTGCCGCGCCAGGCACAAAAATGGCCATATGTCTGGTGATTGGTCCCACGCCCAAAGAGCCAGGAGGGAAAACTATGCCTTGTTCTAAAGCTCTTTGGGAACCGCTTGCGTGGCCCCACAGACCTCGGGGCAGCATGCTTTCCTGCTGCCTTCAGCCTCAAAACCACCCTTTCCCACTTTGTGTCGCGCCAGGCACAAAAATGGCCATATGTCTGGAGATTGGTCCCACGCCCAAAGAGCCAGCAGGGAAAATTACGCCTTGTTCTAAAGCTCTTTGGGAACCGCTTGCGTAGCCCCACAGACCTGGGGGCTGCAGGCTTTCCTGCTGCCTTCAGCCTCAAAACCACCCTTTCCCACTTGGCGCCGGTCCATGCACAAAAATGGCCATATGTCTGGAGACTGGTCCCACGCCCAAAGAGCCAGCAGGGAAAACTATGCCTTCTTCTAAAGCTCTTTGGGAACCGTTTGCGTGGCCCCACAGACCTGCGGGCTGCAGGCTTTCCTGGCGCATTCAGCCTCAAAACCACACTTTCCCACTTGGCGCGATACCAGCCTTCATAATCTACATTTGTCTGGAGACTGGTCCCACGCCCAAAGAGCCAGGAGGGAAAACTGTGGCTTGTTCTAAAGCTGTTTGGGAACCGCTGGTGTGGAACCACACACCTTGGGGCTGCAGGCTTTTCTGGCGCCTTCAGCCTCAAAACCACCCTTTCCCACTTGGCGCCGCGCCAGGCACAAAAATGGCCATATGTCTGGAGATGGGTCCCACGCCCAAAGAGCCAGCAGGGAAAACTGTGGCTTGTTCTAAAGCTCTTTGGGAACCGCTTGCGCAGCCCCACAGACCTGGGGTCTGCAGGCTTTTCTGGCATCTTCAGCCTCAAAACCACCCTTTCCCACTTGACGCCACGCAAGGCACAAAAATGGCCATATGTCTGGAGATGGGTCCCACGCCCAAAGAGCCAGGAGGGAAAACTATGCCTTGTTCTAAAGCTCTTTGGGAACCGCTTGCGTAGCCCCACACACCTGGGGGCTGCAGGCTTTCCTGCTGCCTTCAGCCTCATAATCACCCTTTCCCACTTGGCGCTGCGCCAGGCACAAAAATGGCCATATGTCTGGAGATGGGTCCCACGCCCAAAGAGCCAGCAGGGAAAACTATGCCTTGTTCTAAAGCTCTTTGGGAACCGCTTGTGTAGCCCCATACACCTGGGGGCTGCAGCCTTTCCTGCTGCCTTCAGCCTCAAAACCACCCTTTCCCACTTGGCGCCGCGCCAGGCACAAAAATGGCCATATGTCTGGAGATTGGTCCCACGCCCAAAGAGCCAGCAGGGAAAATTATGCCTTGTTCTAAAGCTCTTTGGGAACCGCTTGCGTAGCCCCACAGACCTGGGGGCTGCAGGCTTTCCTGGCGCATTCAGCCTCAAAACCACACTTTCCCACTTGGCGCGATACCAGCCTCCATAATCTACATTTGTCTGGAGACTGGTCCCACGCCCAAAGAGCCAGCAGGGAAAACTATGCCTTGTTCTAAAGCTCTTTGGGAACCGCTGGCGTGGAACCACACACGTTGGGGCTGCAGGCTTTTCTGGCGCCTTCAGCCTCAAAACCACCCTTTCCCGCTTGGCGCCGCGCCAGGCACAATAATGGCCATATGTCTGGAGATGGGTCCCACGCCCAAAGAGCCAGCAGGGAAAAATATGCCTTGTTCTAAAGCTCTTTGGGAACCGCTTGCGCAGCCCCACAGACCTGGGGTCTGCAGGCTTTTCTGGCATCTTCAGCCTCAAAACCACCCTTTCCCACTTGACACCACGCAAGGCACAAAAATGGCCATATGGCTGGAGATGGGTCCCACGCCCAAAGAGCCAGCAGGGAAAACTATGCCTTGTTCTAAAGCTCTTTGGGAACCGATTGCGTAGCCCCACACAGCTGCGGGCTGCAGGCTTTCCTGCTGCCTTCAGCCTCAAAACCACCCTTTCCCACTTGGTGCCGCGCAAGCACAAAAATGGCCATATGTCTGGAGACTGGTCCCACGCCCAAAGAGCCAGCAGGGAAAACTATGCCTTGTTCTAAAGCTCTTTGGGAACCGCTTGCGTAGCCCCACAGACATGGGGGCTGCAGGCTTTCCTGCTGCCTTCAGCCTCAAAACCACCCTTTCCCACTTGGCGCCACGCCAGGCACAAAAATGGCCATAGGTCTGTAGATTGGTCCCACGCCCAAAGAGGCAGCAGGGAAAACTATGCCTTGTTCTAAAGCTCTTTGGGAACCGCTTGCGTAGCCCCACAGACCTGGGGGCTGCAGGCTTTCCTGCTGCCTTCAGCCTCAAAACCACCCTTTCCCACTTGGCACCGCGCCAGGCACAAAAATGGCCATATGTCTGGAGATTGGTCCCACGCCCAAACAGCCAGGAGGGAAACTTATGGCTTGTTCTAAAGCTCTTTGGGAACCGCTTGCGTAGCCCCACAGACCTGGGGGCTGCAGGCTTTCCTGCTGCCTTCAGCCTCAAAACCACCCTTTCCCACTTGGCGCCGGTCCAAGCACAAAAATGGCCATATGTCTGGAGACTGGTCCCACGCCCAAAGAGCCAGCAGGGAAAACTATGCCTTGTTCTAAAGCTCTTTGGGAACCTTTTGCGTGGCCCCACAGACCTGCGGGCTGCAGGCTTTCCTGGCGCATTCAGCCTCAAAACCACACTTTCCCACTTGGCGCGATACCAGCCTCCATAATCTACATTTGTCTCGAGACTGGTCCCACGCCCAAAGATCCGGGAGGGAAAACTGTGGCTTGTTCTAAAGCTCTTTGGGAACCGCTGGCGTGGAACCACACACGTTGGGGCTGCAGGCTTTTCTGGCGCCTTCAGCCTCAAAACCACCCTTTCCCACTTGGCGCCGCGCCAGGCACAAAAATGGCCATATGTCTGGAGATGGGTCCCACGCCCAAAGAGCCAGCAGGGAAAAATATGCCTTGTTCTAAAGCTCTTTGGGAACCGATTGCGCAGCCCCACAGACATGGGGGCTGCAGGCTTTTCTGGCATCTTCAGCCTCAAAACCACCCTTTCCCACTTGACGCCACGCAAGGCACAAAAATGGCCATATGTCTGGAGATGGGTCCCACGCCCAAAGAGCCAGGAGGGAAAACTATGCCTTGTTCTAAAGCTCTTTGGGAACCGCTTGCGTAGCCCCACACACCTGGGGGCTGCAGGCTTTCCTGCTGCCTTCAGCCTCATAATCACCCTTTCCCACTTGGCGCTGCGCCAGGCACAAAAATGGCCATATGGCTGGAGACGGGTCCCACGCCCAAAGAGCCAGCAGGGAAAACTATGCCTTGTTCTAAAGCTCTTTGGGAACCGCTTGCATAGCCCCACACACCTGGGGGCTGCAGGCTTTCCTGGCGCCTTCAGCCTCAAAACCACCCTTTTCCTCTTGGCGCCGCGCCAGGCACAAAAATGGCCATATGTCTGGAGATGGGTCCCACGCCCAAAAAGCCAGCAGGGAAAACTATGCCTTGTTCTAAAGCTCTTTGGGAACCGCTTGCGTAGCCCCACAGACCTGGGGGCAGCAGGCTTTCCTGCTGCCTTCAGCCTCAAAACCACCCTTTCCCACTTGGCGCCGCGCCAGGCACAAAAATGGCCATATGTCTGGAGACTCGTCCCACGCCCAAAGAGCAAGCAGGGAAAACTATGCCTTGTTCTAAAGCTCTTTGGGAACCGCTTGCATAGCCCCACAGACCTGGGGGCTGCAGGCTTTCCTGCTGCCTTCAGCCTCAAAACCACCCTTTCCCACTTGGCGCCGCGCAAGGCACAAAAATGGCCATATGTCTGGAGATGGGGCCCACGCCCAAAAAGCCAGCAGGGAAAACTATGCCTTGTTCTAAAGCTCTTTGGGAACCGCTTGCGTAGCCGGACCTGGGAGCTGCAGGCTTTCCTGCTGCCTTCAGCCTCAAAACCGCCCTTTCCCACTTGGCGCCGCGCCAGGCACAAAAATGGCCGTATGTCTGGAGATTGGTCCCACGCCCAAACAGCCAGCAGGGAAAATTATGCCTTGTTCTAAAGCTCTTTTGGAACCGCTTGCTAGCCCCACAGAGCTGCGGGCTGCAGGCTTTCCTGCTGCCTTCAGCCTCAAAACCACCCTTTCCCACTTGGTGCCGCGCAAGCACAAAAATGGCCATATGTCTGGAGACTGGTCCCACGCCCAAAGAGCCAGCAGGGAAAACTATGCCTTGTTCTAAAGCTCTTTGGGAACCGCTTGCGTAGCCCCACAGACATGGGGGCTGCAGGCTTTCCTGCTGCCTTCAGCCTCAAAACCACCCTTTCTCACTTGGCGCCACGCCAGGCACAAAAATGGCCATAGGTCTGTAGATTGGTCCCACGCCCAAAGAGGCAGCAGGGAAAACTATGCCTTGTTCTAAAGCTCTTTGGGAACCGCTTGCGTAGCCCCACAGACCTGGGGGCTGCAGGCTTTCCTGCTGCCTTCAGCCTCAAAACCACCCTTTCCCACTTGGCACCGCGCCAGGCACAAAAATGGCCATATGTCTGGAGATTGGTCCCACGCCCAAACAGCCAGGAGGGAAACTTATGGCTTGTTCTAAAGCTCTTTGGGAACCGCTTGCGTAGCCCCACAGACCTGGGGGCTGCAGGCTTTCCTGCTGCCTTCAGCCTCAAAACCACCCTTTCCCACTTGGTGCCGCGCCCGGCACAAAAATGGCCATATGTCTGGAGATGGGTCCCACGCCCAAAGAGCCAGCAGGGAAAACTATGCCTTGTTCTAAAGCTCTTTTGGAACCGCTTGCGTAGCCCCACACACCTGGGGGCTGCAGGCTTTCCTGCTGCCTTCAGCCTCAAAACCACCCTTTCTCACTTGGCGCCACGCCAGGCACAAAAATGGCCATATGTCTGCTGATAGGTCCCACGCCCAAAGAGCCAGCAGGGAAAACTATGCCTTGTTCTAAAGCTCTTTGGGAACCGCTTGCGTAGCCCCACAGACCTGGGGGCAGCAGGCTTTCCTGCTGCCTTCAGCCTCAAAACCACCCTTTCCCACTTTGCGCCGGGCCAGGCACAAAAATGGCCATATGTCTGGAGATTGTTCCCACGCCCAAAGAGCCAGCAGGGAAAACTATGCCTTGTTCTAAAGCTCTTTGGGAACCGCTTGCATAGCCCCACACACCTGGGGGCTGCAGGCTTTCCTGCTACCTTCAGCCTTAAAACCACCCTTTCCCTCTTGGCGCCGCGCCAGGCACAAAACTGGCCATATGTCTGCTGATGGGTCCCACGCCCAAAGAGCCAGCAGGGAAAATTACGCCTTGTTCTAAAGCTCTTTGGGAACCGCTTGCGTAGCCCCACAGACCTGGGGGCTGCAGGCTTTCCTGCTGCCTTCAGCCTCAAAACCACCCTTTCCCACTTGGCGCCGGTCCATGCACAAAAATGGCCATATGTCTGGAGACTGGTCCCACGCCCAAAGAGCCAGCAGGGAAAACTATGCCTTCTTCTAAAGCTCTTTGGGAACCGTTTGCGTGGCCCCACAGACCTGCGGGCTGCAGGCTTTCCTGGCGCATTCAGCCTCAAAACCACACTTTCCCACTTGGCGCGATACCAGCCTTCATAATCTACATTTGTCTGGAGACTGGTCCCACGCCCAAAGAGCCAGGAGGGAAAACTGTGGCTTGTTCTAAAGCTGTTTGGGAACCGCTGGTGTGGAACCACACACCTTGGGGCTGCAGGCTTTTCTGGCGCCTTCAGCCTCAAAACCACCCTTTCCCACTTGGCGCCGCGCCAGGCACAAAAATGGCCATATGTCTGGAGATGGGTCCCACGCCCAAAGAGCCAGCAGGGAAAACTGTGGCTTGTTCTAAAGCTCTTTGGGAACCGCTTGCGCAGCCCCACAGACCTGGGGTCTGCAGGCTTTTCTGGCATCTTCAGCCTCAAAACCACCCTTTCCCACTTGACGCCACGCAAGGCACAAAAATGGCCATATGTCTGGAGATGGGTCCCACGCCCAAAGAGCCAGCAGGGAAAACTATGCCTTGTTCTAAAGCTCTTTGGGAACCGCTTGCGTAGCCCCACACACCTGGGGGCTGCAGGCTTTCCTGCTGCCTTCAGCCTCATAATCACCCTTTCCCACTTGGCGCTGCGCCAGGCACAAAAATGGCCATATGTCTGGAGATGGGTCCCACGCCCAAAGAGCCAGCAGGGAAAACTATGCCTTGTTCTAAAGCTCTTTGGGAACCGCTTGTGTAGCCCCATACACCTGGGGGCTGCAGCCTTTCCTGCTGCCTTCAGCCTCAAAACCACCCTTTCCCACTTGGCGCCGCGCCAGGCACAAAAATGGCCATATGTCTGGAGATTGGTCCCACGCCCAAAGAGCCAGCAGGGAAAATTATGCCTTGTTCTAAAGCTCTTTGGGAACCGCTTGCGTAGCCCCACAGACCTGGGGGCTGCAGGCTTTCCTGGCGCATTCAGCCTCAAAACCACACTTTCCCACTTGGCGCGATACCAGCCTCCATAATCTACATTTGTCTGGAGACTGGTCCCACGCCCAAAGAGCCAGCAGGGAAAACTATGCCTTGTTCTAAAGCTCTTTGGGAACCGCTGGCGTGGAACCACACACGTTGGGGCTGCAGGCTTTTCTGGCGCCTTCAGCCTCAAAACCACCCTTTCCCACTTGGCGCCGCGCCAGGCACAATAATGGCCATATGTCTGGAGATGGGTCCCACGCCCAAAGAGCCAGCAGGGAAAAATATGCCTTGTTCTAAAGCTCTTTGGGAACCGCTTGCGCAGCCCCACAGACCTGGGGTCTGCAGGCTTTTCTGGCATCTTCAGCCTCAAAACCACCCTTTCCCACTTGACACCACGCAAGGCACAAAAATGGCCATATGGCTGGAGATGGGTCCCACGCCCAAAGAGCCAGCAGGGAAAACTATGCCTTGTTCTAAAGCTCTTTGGGAACCGCTTGCGTAGCCCCACACACCTGGGGGCTGCAGGCTTTCCTGCTGCCTTCAGCCTCAAAACCACCCTTTCCCACTTGGTGCCGCGCAAGCACAAAAATGGCCATATGTCTGGAGACTGGTCCCACGCCCAAAGAGCCAGCAGGGAAAACTATGCCTTGTTCTAAAGCTCTTTGGGAACCGCTTGCGTAGCCCCACAGACATGGGGGCTGCAGGCTTTCCTGCTGCCTTCAGCCTCAAAACCACCCTTTCCCACTTGGCGCCACGCCAGGCACAAAAATGGCCATAGGTCTGTAGATTGGTCCCACGCCCAAAGAGGCAGCAGGGAAAACTATGCCTTGTTCTAAAGCTCTTTGGGAACCGCTTGCGTAGCCCCACAGACCTGGGGGCTGCAGGCTTTCCTGCTGCCTTCAGCCTCAAAACCACCCTTTCCCACTTGGCACCGCGCCAGGCACAAAAATGGCCATATGTCTGGAGATTGGTCCCACGCCCAAACAGCCAGGAGGGAAACTTATGGCTTGTTCTAAAGCTCTTTGGGAACCGCTTGCGTAGCCCCACAGACCTGGGGGCTGCAGGCTTTCCTGCTGCCTTCAGCCTCAAAACCACCCTTTCCCACTTGGCGCCGGTCCAAGCACAAAAATGGCCATATGTCTGGAGACTGGTCCCACGCCCAAAGAGCCAGCAGGGAAAACTATGCCTTGTTCTAAAGCTCTTTGGGAACCTTTTGCGTGGCCCCACAGACCTGCGGGCTGCAGGCTTTCCTGGCGCATTCAGCCTCAAAACCACACTTTCCCACTTGGCGCGATACCAGCCTCCATAATCTACATTTGTCTCGAGACTGGTCCCACGCCCAAAGATCCGGGAGGGAAAACTGTGGCTTGTTCTAAAGCTCTTTGGGAACCGCTGGCGTGGAACCACACACGTTGGGGCTGCAGGCTTTTCTGGCGCCTTCAGCCTCAAAACCACCCTTTCCCACTTGGCGCCGCGCCAGGCACAAAAATGGCCATATGTCTGGAGATGGGTCCCACGCCCAAAGAGCCAGCAGGGAAAAATATGCCTTGTTCTAAAGCTCTTTGGGAACCGCTTGCGCAGCCCCACAGACCTGGGGTCTGCAGGCTTTTCTGGCATCTTCAGCCTCAAAACCACCCTTTCCCACTTGACGCCACGCAAGGCACAAAAATGGCCATATGTCTGGAGATGGGTCCCACGCCCAAAGAGCCAGGAGGGAAAACTATGCCTTGTTCTAAAGCTCTTTGGGAACCGCTTGCGTAGCCCCACACACCTGGGGGCTGCAGGCTTTCCTGCTGCCTTCAGCCTCATAATCACCCTTTCCCACTTGGCGCTGCGCCAGGCACAAAAATGGCCATATGGCTGGAGACGGGTCCCACGCCCAAAGAGCCAGCAGGGAAAACTATGCCTTGTTCTAAAGCTCTTTGGGAACCGCTTGCATAGCCCCACACACCTGGGGGCTGCAGGCTTTCCTGGCGCCTTCAGCCTCAAAACCACCCTTTTCCTCTTGGCGCCGCGCCAGGCACAAAAATGGCCATATGTCTGGAGATGGGTCCCACGCCCAAAAAGCCAGCAGGGAAAACTATGCCTTGTTCTAAAGCTCTTTGGGAACCGCTTGCGTAGCCCCACAGACCTGGGGGCAGCAGGCTTTCCTGCTGCCTTCAGCCTCAAAACCACCCTTTCCCACTTGGCGCCGCGCCAGGCACAAAAATGGCCATATGTCTGGAGACTCGTCCCACGCCCAAAGAGCAAGCAGGGAAAACTATGCCTTGTTCTAAAGCTCTTTGGGAACCGCTTGCATAGCCCCACAGACCTGGGGGCTGCAGGCTTTCCTGCTGCCTTCAGCCTCAAAACCACCCTTTCCCACTTGGCGCCGCGCAAGGCACAAAAATGGCCATATGTCTGGAGATGGGGCCCACGCCCAAAAAGCCAGCAGGGAAAACTATGCCTTGTTCTAAAGCTCTTTGGGAACCGCTTGCGTAGCCGGACCTGGGAGCTGCAGGCTTTCCTGCTGCCTTCAGCCTCAAAACCGCCCTTTCCCACTTGGCGCCGCGCCAGGCACAAAAATGGCCGTATGTCTGGAGATTGGTCCCACGCCCAAACAGCCAGCAGGGAAAATTATGCCTTGTTCTAAAGCTCTTTTGGAACCGCTTGCTAGCCCCACAGAGCTGCGGGCTGCAGGCTTTCCTGCTGCCTTCAGCCTCAAAACCACCCTTTCCCACTTGGTGCCGCGCAAGCACAAAAATGGCCATATGTCTGGAGACTGGTCCCATGCCCAAAGAGCCAGCAGGGAAAACTATGCCTTGTTCTAAAGCTCTTTGGGAACCGCTTGCGTAGCCCCACAGACATGGGGGCTGCAGGCTTTCCTGCTGCCTTCAGCCTCAAAACCACCCTTTCTCACTTGGCGCCACGCCAGGCACAAAAATGGCCATAGGTCTGTAGATTGGTCCCACGCCCAAAGAGGCAGCAGGGAAAACTATGCCTTGTTCTAAAGCTCTTTGGGAACCGCTTGCGTAGCCCCACAGACCTGGGGGCTGCAGGCTTTCCTGCTGCCTTCAGCCTCAAAACCACCCTTTCCCACTTGGCACCGCGCCAGGCACAAAAATGGCCATATGTCTGGAGATTGGTCCCACGCCCAAACAGCCAGGAGGGAAACTTATGGCTTGTTCTAAAGCTCTTTGGGAACCGCTTGCGTAGCCCCACAGACCTGGGGGCTGCAGGCTTTCCTGCTGCCTTCAGCCTCAAAACCACCCTTTCCCACTTGGTGCCGCGCCCGGCACAAAAATGGCCATATGTCTGGAGATGGGTCCCACGCCCAAAGAGCCAGCAGGGAAAACTATGCCTTGTTCTAAAGCTCTTTTGGAACCGCTTGCGTAGCCCCACACACCTGGGGGCTGCAGGCTTTCCTGCTGCCTTCAGCCTCAAAACCACCCTTTCTCACTTGGCGCCACGCCAGGCACAAAAATGGCCATATGTCTGCTGATAGGTCCCACGCCCAAAGAGCCAGCAGGGAAAACTATGCCTTGTTCTAAAGCTCTTTGGGAACCGCTTGCGTAGCCCCACAGACCTGGGGGCAGCAGGCTTTCCTGCTGCCTTCAGCCTCAAAACCACCCTTTCCCACTTTGCGCCGGGCCAGGCACAAAAATGGCCATATGTCTGGAGATTGTTCCCACGCCCAAAGAGCCAGCAGGGAAAACTATGCCTTGTTCTAAAGCTCTTTGGGAACCGCTTGCATAGCCCCACACACCTGGGGGCTGCAGGCTTTCCTGCTACCTTCAGCCTTAAAACCACCCTTTCCCTCTTGGCGCCGCGCCAGGCACAAAACTGGCCATATGTCTGCTGATGGGTCCCACGCCCAAAGAGCCAGCAGGGAAAACTATGCCTTGTTCTAAAGCTCTTTGGGAACCGCTTCCATAGCCCCACAGACCTGGGGGCAGCAGGCTTTCCTGCTGCCTTCAGCCTCAAAACCACCCTTTCCCACTTGGCGCCGCGCAAGGCACAAAAATGGCCATATGTCTGGAGATGGGGCCCACGCCCAAAAAGCCAGCAGGGAAAACTATGCCTTGTTCTAAAGCTCTTTGGGAACCGCTTGCGTAGCCCCACAGACCTGGGGGCTGCAGGCTTTCCTGCTGCCTTCAGCCTCAAAACCACCCTTTCCCACTTGGCGCCGCGCCAAGCACAAAAATGGTCATATGTCTGGAAACTGGTCCCACGCCCAAAGAGCCAGCAGGGAAAACTATGCCTTATTCTAAAGTTCTTTGGGAACCATTGGCGTGGCCCCACAGACCTGGGGGCAGCAGGCTTTCCTGCTGCCTTCAGCCTGAAAACCACCCTTTCCCACTTGGCGCCGCGCAAGGCACAAAAATGGCCATATGTCTGGAGATTGGTCCCACGCCCAAAGAGCCAGCAGGGAACACTATGCCTTGTTCTAAAGCTCTTTGGGAACCGCTTGCGTAGCCCCACAGACCTGGGGGCTGCAGGCTTTCCTGCTGCCTTCAGCCTCAAAACCACACTTTCCCACTTGGCGCGATACCAGCCTCCATAATCTACATTTGTCTGGAGACTGGTCCCACGCCCAAAGAGCCAGCAGGGAAAACTATGCCTTGTTCTAAAGCTCTTTGGGAACCGCTGGCGTGGAACCACACACGTTGGGGCTGCAGGCTTTTCTGGCGCCTTCAGCCTCAAAACCACCCTTTCCCACTTGACGCCACGCAAGGCACAAAAATGGCCATATGGCTGGAGACTGGTCCCACGCCCAAAGAGCCAGCAGGGAAAACTATGCCTTGTTCTAAAGCTCTTTGGTTACCGATTGCGTAGCCCCACACACCTGGGGGCTGCAGGCTTTCCTGCTGCCTTCAGCGTCAAAACCACCCTTTCTCACTTGGCACCGCGCCAGGCACAAAAATGGCCATATATCTGGAGATTGGTCCCACGCCCAAAGAGCCAGCAGGGAAAACTATGCCTTGTTCTAAAGCTCTTTGGGAACGGCTTGCGTAGCCCCACACACCTGGGGGCTGCAGGGTTTCCTGCTGCCTTCATTCTCATTCTCAAAACCACCCTATCCCACTCGACGCCGGGCCAGGCACAAAAATGGCCATCTGTCTGGAGATTGGTCCCACGCCCAAATAGCCAGCAGGGAAAACTATGCCTTGTTCTAAAGCTCTTTGGGAACCGCTTGCGTAGCCCCACACACCTGGGGGCTGCAGGCTTTCCTGCTGCCTTCAGCCTCAAAACCACCCTTTCCCACTTGGCGCCGCGCCAGGCACAAAAATGGCAATATGGCTGGAGACTGGTCCCACGCCCAAAGAGCAAGCAGGGAAAACTATGCCTTGTTCTAAAGCTCTTTGGGAACGGCTTGCGCAGCCCCACAGACATGGGGGCTGCAGGCTTTCCTTCTGCCTTCAGCCTCAAAACCACCCTTTCTCACTTGGCGCCACGCCATGCACAAAAATGGCCATATGTCTGGAGATTGGTCCCACGCCCAAAGAGGCAGCAGGGAAAACTATGCCTTGTTCTAAAGCTCTTTGGGAACCGCTTGCGTAGCCCCACACCCCTGGGGTCTGCAGGCTTTCCTGCTGCCTTCAGCCTCAAAACCACCCTTTCCCACTTGGCACCGCGCCAGGCAGAAAAATGGCCATATGTCTGGAGATTGGTCCCACGCCCAAACAGCCAGGAGGGAAAATTATGCCTTGTTCTAAAGCTCTTTTGGAACCGCTTGCGTAGCCCCACACACCTGGGGGCTGCAGGCTTTCCTGCTGCCTTCAGCCTCAAAACCACCCTTTCTCACTTGGCGCCACGTCAGCCACAAAAATGGCCATATGTCTGCTGATGGGTCCCACGCCCAAAGAGCCAGCAGGGAAAACTATGCCTTCTTCTAAAGCTCTTTGGGAACCGCTTGCGTAGCCCCACAGACCTGGGGGCTGCAGGCTTTCCTGCTGCCTTCAGCCTCAAAACCACCCTTTCCCACTTGGCGCCGCGCCAGGCACAAAAATGGCCATATGTCTGGAGATTGGTCCCACGCCCAAAGAGCCAGCAGGGAAAACTATGCCTTGTTCTAAAGCTCTTTGGGAACCGCTTGCGTAGCCCCACACACCTGCGGGCTGCAGGCTTTCCTGCTGCCTTCAGCCTCAAAACCACCCTTTCCCACTTGGTGCCGCGCCAGGCACAAAAATGGCCATATGTCTGGAGATTGGTCCCACGCCCAAAGAGCCAGGAGGGAAAACTATGCCTTGTTCTAAAGCTCTTTGGGAACCGCTTGCGTGGCCCCACAGACCTCGGGGCAGCATGCTTTCCTGCTGCCTTCAGCCTCAAAACCACCCTTTCCCACTTTGTGTCGCGCCAGGCACAAAAATGGCCATATGTCTGGAGATTGGTCCCACGCCCAAAGAGCCAGCAGGGAAAATTATGCCTTGTTCTAAAGCTCTTTGGGAACCGCTTGCGTAGCCCCACAGACCTGGGGGCTGCAGGCTTTCCTGCTGCCTTCAGCCTCAAAACCACCCTTTCCCACTTGGCGCCGGGCCAGGCAAAAAAATGGCCATATGTCTGGAGATGGGTCCCACGCCCAAAGAGCCAGCAGGGAAAACTGTGGCTTGTTCTAAAGCTCTTTGGGAACCGCTTGCGCAGCCCCACAGACCTGGGGTCTGCAGGCTTTTCTGGCATCTTCAGCCTCAAAACCACCCTTTCCCACTTGACGCCACGCAAGGCACAAAAATGGCCATATGTCTGGAGATGGGTCCCACGCCCAAAGAGCCAGCAGGGAAAACTATGCCTTGTTCTAAAGCTCTTTGGGAACCGCTTGTGTAGCCCCATACACCTGGGGGCTGCAGGCTTTCCTGCTGCCTTCAGCCTCAAAACCACCCTTTCCCACTTGGCGCCGCGCCAGGCACAAAAATGGCCATATGTCTGGAGATTGGTCCCACGCCCAAAGAGCCAGCAGGGAAAATTATGCCTTGTTCTAAAGCTCTTTGGGAACCGCTTGCGTAGCCCCACAGACCTGGGGGCTGCAGGCTTTCCTGGCGCATTCAGCCTCAAAACCACACTTTCCCACTTGGCGCGATACCAGCCTCCATAATCTACATTTGTCTGGAGACTGGTCCCAAGCCCAAAGAGCCAGGAGGGAAAACTATGCCTTGTTCTAAAGCTCTTTGGGAACCGCTGGCGTGGAACCACACACGTTGGGGCTGCAGGCTTTTCTGGCGCCTCCAGCCTCAAAACCACCCTTTCCCACTTGGCGCCGCGCCAGGCACAAAAATGGCCATATGTCTGGAGATGGGTCCCACGCCCAAAGAGCCAGCAGGGAAAAATATGCCTTGTTCTAAAGCTCTTTGGGAACCGCTTGCGCAGCCCCACAGACCTGGGGTCTGCAGGCTTTTCTGGCATCTTCAGCCTCAAAACCACCCTTTCCCACTTGACGCCACGCAAGGCACAAAAATGGCCATATGGCTGGAGATGGGTCCCACGCCCAAAGAGCCAGCAGGGAAAACTATGCCTTGTTCTAAAGCTCTTTGGGAACCGATTGCGTAGCCCCACAGACCTGGGGGCTGCAGGCTTTCCTGCTGCCTTCAGCCTCAAAACCACCCTTTCCCACTCGACGCCGGGCCAGGCACAAAAATGGCCATCTGTCTGGAGATTGGTCCCACGCCCAAAGAGCCAGCAGGGAAAACTATGCCTTGTTCTAAAGCTCTTTTGGAACCGCTTGCGTAGCCCCACACACCTGGGGGCTGCAGGCTTTCCTGCTGCCTTCAGCCTCAAAACCACCCTTTCCCACTTGGCGCCGCGCAAGCACAAAAATGGCCATATGTCTGGAGACTGGTCCCACGCCCAAAGAGCAAGCAGGGAAAACTATGCCTTGTTCTAAAGCTCTTTGGGAACCGCTTGCGCAGCCCCACAGACATGGGGGCTGCAGGCTTTCCTTCTGCCTTCAGCCTCAAAACCACCCTTTCTCACTTGGCGCCACGCCATGCACAAAAATGGCCATATGTCTGGAGATTGGTCCCACGCCCAAAGAGGCAGCAGGGAAAACTATGCCTTGTTCTAAAGCTCTTTGGGAACCGCTTGCGTAGCCCCACACACCTCGGGGCTGCAGGCTTTCCTGCTGCCTTCAGCCTCAAAACCACCCTTTCCCACTTGACGCCACGCAAGGCACAAAAATGGCCATATGGCTGGAGACTGGTCCCACGCCCAAAGAGCCAGCAGGGAAAACTATGCCTTGTTCTAAAGCTCTTTGGTTACCGATTGCGTAGCCCCACACACCTGGGGGCTGCAGGCTTTCCTGCTGCCTTCAGCGTCAAAACCACCCTTTCTCACTTGGCACCGCGCCAGGCACAAAAATGGCCATATATCTGGAGATTGGTCCCACGCCCAAAGAGCCAGCAGGGAAAACTATGCCTTGTTCTAAAGCTCTTTGGGAACGGCTTGCGTAGCCCCACACACCTGGGGGCTGCAGGGTTTCCTGCTGCCTTCATTCTCATTCTCAAAACCACCCTATCCCACTCGACGCCGGGCCAGGCACAAAAATGGCCATCTGTCTGGAGATTGGTCCCACGCCCAAATAGCCAGCAGGGAAAACTATGCCTTGTTCTAAAGCTCTTTGGGAACCGCTTGCGTAGCCCCACACACCTGGGGGCTGCAGGCTTTCCTGCTGCCTTCAGCCTCAAAACCACCCTTTCCCACTTGGCGCCGCGCCAGGCACAAAAATGGCAATATGGCTGGAGACTGGTCCCACGCCCAAAGAGCAAGCAGGGAAAACTATGCCTTTTTCTAAAGCTCTTTGGGAACGGCTTGCGCAGCCCCACAGACATGGGGGCTGCAGGCTTTCCTTCTGCCTTCAGCCTCAAAACCACCCTTTCTCACTTGGCGCCACGCCATGCACAAAAATGGCCATATGTCTGGAGATTGGTCCCACGCCCAAAGAGGCAGCAGGGAAAACTATGCCTTGTTCTAAAGCTCTTTGGGAACCGCTTGCGTAGCCCCACACCCCTGGGGTCTGCAGGCTTTCCTGCTGCCTTCAGCCTCAAAACCACCCTTTCCCACTTGGCACCGCGCCAGGCAGAAAAATGGCCATATGTCTGGAGATTGGTCCCACGCCCAAACAGCCAGGAGGGAAAATTATGCCTTGTTCTAAAGCTCTTTTGGAACCGCTTGCGTAGCCCCACACACCTGGGGGCTGCAGGCTTTCCTGCTGCCTTCAGCCTCAAAACCACCCTTTCTCACTTGGCGCCACGTCAGCCACAAAAATGGCCATATGTCTGCTGATGGGTCCCACGCCCAAAGAGCCAGCAGGGAAAACTATGCCTTCTTCTAAAGCTCTTTGGGAACCGCTTGCGTAGCCCCACAGACCTGGGGGCTGCAGGCTTTCCTGCTGCCTTCAGCCTCAAAACCACCCTTTCCCACTTGGCGCCGCGCCAGGCACAAAAATGGCCATATGTCTGGAGATTGGTCCCACGCCCAAAGAGCCAGCAGGGAAAACTATGCCTTGTTCTAAAGCTCTTTGGGAACCGCTTGCGTAGCCCCACACACCTGCGGGCTGCAGGCTTTCCTGCTGCCTTCAGCCTCAAAACCACCCTTTCCCACTTGGTGCCGCGCCAGGCACAAAAATGGCCATATGTCTGGAGATTGGTCCCACGCCCAAAGAGCCAGGAGGGAAAACTATGCCTTGTTCTAAAGCTCTTTGGGAACCGCTTGCGTGGCCCCACAGACCTCGGGGCAGCATGCTTTCCTGCTGCCTTCAGCCTCAAAACCACCCTTTCCCACTTTGTGTCGCGCCAGGCACAAAAATGGCCATATGTCTGGAGATTGGTCCCACGCCCAAAGAGCCAGCAGGGAAAATTATGCCTTGTTCTAAAGCTCTTTGGGAACCGCTTGCGTAGCCCCACAGACCTGGGGGCTGCAGGCTTTCCTGCTGCCTTCAGCCTCAAAACCACCCTTTCCCACTTGGCGCCGGGCCAGGCACAAAAATGGCCATATGTCTGGAGATGGGTACCACGCCCAAAGAGCCAGCAGGGAAAACTGTGGCTTGTTCTAAAGCTCTTTGGGAACCGCTTGCGCAGCCCCACAGACCTGGGGTCTGCAGGCTTTTCTGGCATCTTCAGCCTCAACACCACCCTTTCCCACTTGACGCCACGCCATGCACAAAAATGGCCATATGTCTGGAGATGGGTCCCACGCCCAAAGAGCCAGCAGGGAAAACTATGCCTTGTTCTAAAGCTCTTTGGGAACCGCTTGTGTAGCCCCATACACCTGGGGGCTGCAGCCTTTCCTGCTGCCTTCAGCCTCAAAACCACCCTTTCCCACTTGGCGCCGCGCCAGGCACAAAAATGGCCATATGTCTGGAGATTGGTCCCACGCCCAAAGAGCCAGCAGGGAAAATTATGCCTTGTTCTAAAGCTCTTTGGGAACCGCTTGCGTAGCCCCACAGACCTGGGGGCTGCAGGCTTTCCTGGCGCATTCAGCCTCAAAACCACACTTTCCCACTTGGCGCGATACCAGCCTCCATAATCTACATTTGTCTGGAGACTGGTCCCAAGCCCAAAGAGCCAGGAGGGAAAACTATGCCTTGTTCTAAAGCTCTTTGGGAACCGCTGGCGTGGAACCACACACGTTGGGGCTGCAGGCTTTTCTGGCGCCTTCAGCCTCAAAACCACCCTTTCCCACTTGGCGCCGCGCCAGGCACAAAAATGGCCATATGTCTGGAGATGGGTCCCACGCCCAAAGAGCCAGCAGGGAAAAATATGCCTTGTTCTAAAGCTCTTTGGGAACCGCTTGCGCAGCCCCACAGACCTGGGGTCTGCAGGCTTTTCTGGCATCTTCAGCCTCAAAACCACCCTTTCCCACTTGACGCCACGCAAGGCACAAAAATGGCCATATGGCTGGAGATGGGTCCCACGCCCAAAGAGCCAGCAGGGAAAACTATGCCTTGTTCTAAAGCTCTTTGGGAACCGATTGCGTAGCCCCACAGACCTGGGGGCTGCAGGCTTTCCTGCTGCCTTCAGCCTCAAAACCACCCTTTCCCACTCGACGCCGGGCCAGGCACAAAAATGGCCATCTGTCTGGAGATTGGTCCCACGCCCAAAGAGCCAGCAGGGAAAACTATGCCTTGTTCTAAAGCTCTTTTGGAACCGCTTGCGTAGCCCCACACACCTGGGGGCTGCAGGCTTTCCTGCTGCCTTCAGCCTCAAAACCACCCTTTCCCACTTGGCGCCGCGCAAGCACAAAAATGGCCATATGTCTGGAGACTGGTCCCACGCCCAAAGAGCAAGCAGGGAAAACTATGCCTTGTTCTAAAGCTCTTTGGGAACCGCTTGCGCAGCCCCACAGACATGGGGGCTGCAGGCTTTCCTTCTGCCTTCAGCCTCAAAACCACCCTTTCTCACTTGGCGCCACGCCATGCACAAAAATGGCCATATGTCTGGAGATTGGTCCCACGCCCAAAGAGGCAGCAGGGAAAACTATGCCTTGTTCTAAAGCTCTTTGGGAACCGCTTGCGTAGCCCCACACCCCTGGGGGCTGCAGGCTTTCCTGCTGCCTTCAGCCTCAAAACCACCCTTTCCCACTTGGCACCGCGCCAGGCACAAAAATGGCCATATGTCTGGAGATTGGTCCCACGCCCAAACAGCCAGGATGGAAAATTATGGCTTGTTCTAAAGCTCTTTGGGAACCGCTTGCGTAGCCCCACACACCTGCGGGCTGCAGGCTTTCCTGCTGCCTTCAGCCTCAAAACCACCCTTTCCCACTTGGTGCCGCGCCCGGCACAAAAATGGCCATATGTCTGGAGATTGGTCCCACGCCCAATGAGCCAGCAGGGAAAACTATGCCTTGTTCTAAAGCTCTTTTGGAACCGCTTGCGTAGCCCCACACACCTGGGGGCTGCAGGCTTTCCTGCTGCCTTCAGCCTCAAAACCACCCTTTCCCACTTGGCGCCACGTCAGCCACAAAAATGGCCATATGTCTGCTGATGGGTCTCACGCCCAAAGAGCCAGCAGGGAAAACTATGCCTTGTTCTAAAGCTCTTTGGGAACCGCTTGCGTAGCCCCACAGACCTGGGGGCTGTAGGCTTTCCTGCTGCCTTCAGCCTCAAAACCACCCTTTCCCACTTGGCGCCGCGCCAGGCACAAAAATGGCAATATGTCTGGAGATTGGTCCCACGCCCAAAGAGCCAGCAGGGAAAACTATGCCTTGTTCTGAGGCTCTTTGGGAACCGCTTGCGTAGCCCCACACACCTGCGGGCTGCAGGCTTTCCTGCTGCCTTCAGCCTCAAAACCACCCTTTCTCACTTGGCGCCACGTCAGCCACAAAAATGGCCATATGTCTGCTGATGGGTCTCACGCCCAAAGAGCCAGCAGGGAAAACTATGCCTTGTTCTAAAGCTCTTTGGGAACCCCTTGCGTAGCCCCACAGACCTGGGGGCTGTAGGCTTTCCTGCTGCCTTCAGCCTCAAAACCACCCTTTCCCACTTGGCGCCGCGCCAGGCACAAAAATGGCCATATGTCTGGAGATTGGTCCCACGCCTAAAGAGCCAGGAGGGAAAACTGTGGCTTGTTCTAAAGCTCTTTGGGAACCGCTGGCGTGGAACCACACACCTTGGGGCTGCAGGCTTTTCTGGCGCCTTCAGCCTCAAAACCACCCTTTCCCACTTGGCGCCGCGCCAGGCACAAAAATGGCCATATGTCTGGAGATGGGTCCCACGCCCAAAGAGCCAGCAGGGAAAACTGTGGCTTGTTCTAAAGCTCTTTGGGAACCGCTTGCGCAGCCCCACAGACCTGGGGTCTGCAGGCTTTTCTGGCATCTTCAGCCTCAAAACGACCCTTTCCCACTTGACGCCACGCAAGGCACAAAAATGGCCATATTTCTGGAGATGGGTCCCACGCCCAATGAGCCAGCAGGGAAAACTATGCCTTGTTCTAAAGCTCTTTGGGAACCGCTTGCGTAGCCCCACACACCTGGGGGCTGCAGGCTTTCCTGCTGCCTTCAGCCTCATAATCACCCTTTCCCACTTGGCGCTGCGCCAGGCACAAAAATGGCCATATGTCTGGAGATGGGTCCCACGCCCAAAGAGCCAGCAGGGAAAACTATGCCTTGTTCTAAAGCTCTTTGGGAACCGCTTGTGTAGCCCCACACCCCTGGGGGCTGCAGCCTTTCCTGCTGCCTTCAGCCTCAAAACCACCCTTTCCCACTTGGCGCCGCACCAGGCACAAATTGGCCATATGTCTGGAGATTGGTCCCACGCCCAAAGAGCCAGCAGGGAAAATTATGCCTTGTTCTAAAGCTCTTTGGGAACCGCTTGCATAGCCCCACACACCTCGTGGCTGCAGGCTTTCCTGGCGCCTTCACCCTCAAAGCCACCCTTTTCCTCTTGGCGCCGCGCCAGGCACAAAAATGGCAATATGTCTGGAGATGGGTCCTACGCCCAAAGAGGCAGCAGGGAAAAATATGCCTTGTTCTAAAGCTCTTTGGGAACCGCTTGCGCAGCCCCACACACCTGGGGGCTGCAGGCTTTCCTGCTGCCTTCAGCCTCATAATCACTCTTTCCCACTTGGCGCTGCGCCAGGCACAAAAATGGCCATATGTCTGGAGATGGGTCCCACGCCCAAAGAGCCAGCAGGGAAAACTATGCCTTGTTCTAAAGCGCTTTGGGAACCGCTTGCATAGCCCCACACACCTGGGGGCTGCAGCCTTTCCTGCTGCCTTCAGCCTCAAAACCACCCTTTCCCACTTGGCACCGCGCCAGGCACAAAAATGGCCATATGTCTGGAGATTGGTCCCACGCCCAAAGAGCCAGGAGGGAAAATTATGCCTTGTTCTAAAGCTCTTTGGGAACCGCTTGCGTAGCCCCACACACCTGGGGGCTGCAGGCTTTCCTGCTGCCTTCAGCCTCAAAACCACCCTTTCCCACTCGACGCCGGGCCAGGCACAAAAATGGCCATATGTCTGGAGACGGGTCCCACGCCCAAAGAGCCAGCAGGGAAAATTATGCCTTGTTCTAAAGCTCTTTGGGAACCGCTTGCGTAGCCCCACACACCTCGGGGCTGCAGGCTTTGGTGGCGCCTTCAGCCTCAAAACCACCCTTTACCACTTGGCGCAACGCCAGCCTCCATAATCTACATTTGTCTGGAGATTGGTCCCACACCCAAAGAGCCAGGAGGGATAACTGTGGCTTGTTCTAAATCTCTTTGGGAATCGCTTGCGTAGCACCACGGACCTGGGGGCTGCAGGCTTTCCTGCTGCCTTCAGCCTCAAAATCACCCTTTCCCACTTGGCGCCGGGCCAGGCACAAAAATGGCAATATGTCTGGAGATTATTCCCACACCAAAAGAGCCAGCAGGGAAAACTATGCCTTGTTCTAAAGCTCTTTGGGAACCAGTTGCGTAGCACCACGGACCTGGGGGCTGCAGGCTTTCCTGCTGCCTTCAGCCTCAAAACCACCCTTTCCCACTTGGCGCCGCGCCAGGCACAAAAATGGCCATATGTCTGGAGATTGGTCCCACGCCCAAAGAGCCAGCAGGGAAAACTATGCCTTGTTCTAAAGCTCTTTGGGAAACGCTGGCGTAGCCCCACACCCCTGGGGGCTGCAGGCTTTCCTGCTGCCTTCAGCCTCAAAATCACACTTTCCCACTCGACGCCGGGCCAGGCACAAAAATGCCATATGTCTGGTGATGGGTCCCACGCCCAAAGAGCCAGCAGGGAAAACTATGCCTTGTTCTAAAGCTCTTTGGGAACCGCCTGCGTAGCCCCACACCCCGGGGGGCTGCAGGCTTTCCTGCTGCCTTCAGCCTCAAAACCACCCTTTCCCACTTGGCGCCGCGCCAGGCACAAAAATGCCTTATGTCTGGTGATGGGTCCCACGCCCAAAGAGCCAGCAGGGAAAACTATGCCTTCTTCTAAAGCTCTTTGGGAACCACCTGCGTAGCCCCACAGACCTTGGGGGTGCAGGCTTTCCTGCTGCCTTCAGCCTCAAAATCACACTTTCCCACTCGGCACCGCGCCAGGCACAAAAATGGCCATATGTCTGGAGATTGGTCCCACACCCAAAGAGGCAGCAGGGAAAACTATGCCATGTTCTAAAGCTCTTTCGGAATTGCTTGCGTAGCCCCACACACCTGGGGGCTGCAGGCTTTCCTGCTGCCTTCAGCCTCATAATCACCCTTTCCCACTTGGCCCCACGCCAGGCACAAAAATGGCCCTATGTCTGGAGATGGGTCCCACGCCCAAAGAGCCAGCAGGGAAAACTATGCCTTGTTCTAAAGCTCTTTGGGAACCGCTTGTGTAGCCCCACACCCCTGGGGGCTGCAGCCTTTCCTGCTGCCTTCAGCCTCAAAACCACCCTTTCCCACTTGGCGCCGCACCAGGCACAAATTGGCCATATGTCTGGAGATTGGTCCCACGCCCAAAGAGCCAGCAGGGAAAATTATGCCTTGTTCTAAAGCTCTTTGGGAACCGCTTGCATAGCCCCACACACCTCGTGGCTGCAGGCTTTCCTGGCGCCTTCACCCTCAAAGCCACCCTTTTCCTCTTGGCGCCGCGCCAGGCACAAAAATGGCAATATGTCTGGAGATGGGTCCTACGCCCAAAGAGTCAGCAGGGAAAAATATGCCTTGTTCTAAAGCTCTTTGGGAACCGCTTGCGCAGCCCCACACACCTGGGGGCTGCAGGCTTTCCTGCTGCCTTCAGCCTCATAATCACTCTTTCCCACTTGGCGCTGCGCCAGGCACAAAAATGGCCATATGTCTGGAGATGGGTCCCACGCCCAAAGAGCCAGCAGGGAAAACTATGCCTTGTTCTAAAGCGCTTTGGGAACCGCTTGCATAGCCCCACACACCTGGGGGCTGCAGCCTTTCCTGCTGCCTTCAGCCTCAAAACCACCCTTTCCCACTTGGCACCGCGCCAGGCACAAAAATGGCCATATGTCTGGAGATTGCTCCCACGCCCAAAGAGCCAGGAGGGAAAATTATGCCTTGTTCTAAAGCTCTTTGGGAACCGCTTGCGTAGCCCCACACACCTGGGGGCTGCAGGCTTTCCTGCTGCCTTCAGCCTCAAAACCACCCTTTCCCACTCGACGCCGGGCCAGGCACAAAAATGGCCATATGTCTGGAGACGGGTCCCACGCCCAAAGAGCCAGCAGGGAAAATTATGCCTTGTTCTAAAGCTCTTTGGGAACCGCTTGCGTAGCCCCACACACCTCGGGGCTGCAGGCTTTGGTGGCGCCTTCAGCCTCAAAACCACCCTTTACCACTTGGCGCAACGCCAGCCTCCATAATCTACATTTGTCTGGAGATTGGTCCCACACCCAAAGAGCCAGGAGGGATAACTGTGGCTTGTTCTAAATCTCTTTGGGAATCGCTTGCGTAGCACCACGGACCTGGGGGCTGCAGGCTTTCCTGCTGCCTTCAGCCTCAAAATCACCCTTTCCCACTTGGCGCCGGGCCAGGCACAAAAATGGCAATATGTCTGGAGATTATTCCCACACCAAAAGAGCCAGCAGGGAAAACTATGCCTTGTTCTAAAGCTCTTTGGGAACCAGTTGCGTAGCACCACGGACCTGGGGGCTGCAGGCTTTCCTGCTGCCTTCAGCCTCAAAACCACCCTTTCCCACTTGGCGCCGCGCCAGGCACAAAAATGGCCATATGTCTGGAGATTGGTCCCACGCCCAAAGAGCCAGCAGGGAAAACTATGCCTTGTTCTAAAGCTCTTTGGGAAACGCTGGCGTAGCCCCACACCCCTGGGGGCTGCAGGCTTTCCTGCTGCCTTCAGCCTCAAAACCACCCTTTCCCACTCGACGCCGGGCCAGGCACAAAAATGCCATATGTCTGGTGATGGGTCCCACGCCCAAAGAGCCAGCAGGGAAAACTATGCCTTGTTCTAAAGCTCTTTGGGAACCGCCTGCGTAGCCCCACACCCCGGGGGGCTGCAGGCTTTCCTGCTGCCTTCAGCCTCAAAACCACCCTTTCCCACTTGGCGCCGCGCCAGGCACAAAAATGCCTTATGTCTGGTGATGGGTCCCACGCCCAAAGAGCCAGCAGGGAAAACTATGCCTTCTTCTAAAGCTCTTTGGGAACCACCTGCGTAGCCCCACAGACCTTGGGGGTGCAGGCTTTCCTGCTGCCTTCAGCCTCAAAATCACACTTTCCCACTCGGCACCGCGCCAGGCACAAAAATGGCCATATGTCTGGAGATTGGTCCCACACCCAAAGAGGCAGCAGGGAAAACTATGCCATGTTCTAAAGCTCTTTCGGAATTGATTGCGTAGCCCCACACACCTGGGGGCTGCAGGGTTTCCTGCTGCCTTCATTCTCAAAACCACCCTTTCCCACTCGACGCCGCGCCAGGCACAAAAATGACCATATGTCTGGAGATGGGTCCCACGCCCAAAGAGCCAGCAGGGAAAACTATGCCTTGTTCTAAAGCTCTTTGGGAACCACTGGCGTGGCCCCACAGACCTGGGGGCAGCAGGCTTTCCTGGCGCCTTCAGCCTCAAAACCACCCTTTCCCACTTGGCGCCGCGCAAGGCACAAAAATGGCCATATGTCTGGAGATTGGTCCCACGCCCAAACAGCCAGGAGGGAAAATTATGGCTTGTTCTAAAGCTCTTTGGGAACCGCTTGCGTAGCCCCACACACCTGGGGGCTGCAGGCTTTCCTGCTGCCTGCACCCTGAAAACCACCCTTTATCACTTGGCACAGCGCCGGGCACAAAAATGGCCATATGTCTGGAGATTGGTCCCACGCCCAAAGAGCCAGCAGGGAAAAATATGCCTTGTTCTAAAGCTCTTTGGGAACCGCTTGCGTAGCCCCACAGACATGGGGGCTGCAGGCTTTCCTGCTGCCTTCAGCCTCAAAACCACCCTTTCCCACTTGCGCCGCGCCAAGCATAAAAATGGCCATATGTCTGGAGATTGGTCCCACACCCAAAGAGCCAGCAGGGAAAACTATGCCTTGTTCTGAGGCTCTTTGGGAACCGCTTGCGTAGCCCCACACACCTGGGGTGCTGCAGTGTTTCCTGCTGCCTTCAGCCTCAAAACCACCCTTTCCCACTTGGTGCCGCGCCAGGCACAAAAATGGCCATATGTCTGGAGACTGGTCCCACGCCCAAAGTGCCAGCAGGGAAAATTATGCCTTGTTCTAAAGCTCTTTGGGAACCACTTGCGTAGCCCCACACACCTGGGGGCTGCAGTCTTTCCTGGCGCCTTCAGCCTCAAAACCACCCTTTCCCACTTGGCGCCGCGCCAGGCACAAAAATGGCAATATGTCTGGAGATTGGTCCCACGCCCAAAGAGCCAGCAGGGAAAACTATGCCTTGTTCTGAAGCTCTTTGGGAACCGCTTGCGTAGCCCCACAGACCTGGGGTCTGCAGGCTTTCCTGCTGCCTTCAGCCTCAAAACGACCCTTTCCCAATTGGCGCCACACCAGGCACAAAAATGGCCCTATGTCTGGAGATGGGTCCCACGCCCAAAGAGACAGCAGGGAAAAATATGCCTTGTTCTAAAGCTCTTTGGGAACCGCTTGCGTAGCCCCACACACCTGGGGGCTGCAGGCTTTCCTGCTGCCTGCACCCTGAAAAACACCCTTTATCACTTGGCGCAGCGCCGGGCACAAAAATGGCCATATGTCTGGAGATTGGTCCCACGCCCAAAGAGCCAGCAGGGAAAACTATGCCTTGTTCTGAAGCTCTTTGGGAACCGCTTGCGTAGCCCCACAGACCTGGGGTCTGCAGGCTTTTCTGGCATCTTCAGCCACAAAACCACCCTTTCCACCTTGGCGCCGGGCCAGGCACAAAAATGCCCATATGTCTGGAGATGGGTCCCACGCCCAAAGAGCCAGCAGGGAAAACTATGCCTTGTTCTAAAGCTCTTTGGGAACCGCTTGCGTAGCCCCACACACCTGGGGGCTGCAGGCTTTCCTGCTGCCTTCAGCCTCAAAACGACCCTTTCCCACTTGGCGCCGCACCAGGCACAAAAATGGCCATATGTCTGGAGACTGGTCCCACGCCCAAAGAGGCAGCAGGGAAAACTAGGCCTTGTTCTAAAGCTCTTTGGGAACCGCTTGCGTAGCCCCACACACCTGGGGGCTGCAGGCTTTCCTGCTGCCTTCAGCCTCAAAACCACCCTTTCTCACTTGGCGCCACGTCAGCCAGAAAAATGGCCATATGTCTGCTGATGGGTCTCACGCCCAAAGAGCCAGCAGGGAAAACTATGCCTTGTTCTAAAGCTCTTTGGGAACCCCTTGCGTAGCCCCACAGACCTGGGGGCTGTAGGCTTTCCTGCTGCCTTCAGCCTCAAAACCAACCTTTCCCACTTGGCGCCGCGCCAGGCACAAAAATGGCAATATGTCTGGAGATTGGTCCCACGCCCAAAGAGCCAGCAGGGAAAACTATGCCTTGTTCTGAGGCTCTTTGGGAACCGCTTGCGTAGCCCCACACACCTGCGGGCTGCAGGCTTTCCTGCTGCCTTCAGCCTCAAAACCACCCTTTCCCACTTGGCGCCGCGCCAGGCACAAAAATGGCCATATGTCTGGAGATGGGTCCCACGCCCAAAGAGCCAGCAGGGAAAACTGTGGCTTGTTCTAAAGCTCTTTGGGAACCGCTTGCGCAGCCCCACAGACCTGGGGTCTGCAGGCTTTTCTGGCATCTTCAGCCTCAAAACGACCCTTTCCCACTTGACGCCACGCAAGGCACAAAAATGGCCATATTTCTGGAGATGGGTCCCACGCCCAATGAGCCAGCAGGGAAAACTATGCCTTGTTCTAAAGCTCTTTGGGAACCGCTTGCGTAGCCCCACACACCTGGGGGCTGCAGGCTTTCCTGCTGCCTTCAGCCTCATAATCACCCTTTCCCACTTGGCGCTGCGCCAGGCACAAAAATGGCCATATGTCTGGAGATGGGTCCCACGCCCAAAGAGCCAGCAGGGAAAACTATGCCTTGTTCTAAAGCTCTTTGGGAACCGCTTGTGTAGCCCCACACCCCTGGGGGCTGCAGCCTTTCCTGCTGCCTTCAGCCTCAAAACCACCCTTTCCCACTTGGCGCCGCACCAGGCACAAATTGGCCATATGTCTGGAGATTGGTCCCACGCCCAAAGAGCCAGCAGGGAAAATTATGCCTTGTTCTAAAGCTCTTTGGGAACCGCTTGCATAGCCCCACAGACCTCGTGGCTGCAGGCTTTCCTGGCGCCTTCAGCCTCAAAACCACCCTTTTCCTCTTGGCGCCGCGCCAGGCACAAAATGGCAATATGTCTGGAGATGGGTCCTACGCCCAAAGAGGCAGCAGGGAAAAATATGCCTTGTTCTAAAGCTCTTTGGGAACCGCTTGCGCAGCCCCACACACCTGGGGGCTGCAGGCTTTCCTGCTGCCTTCAGCCTCATAATCACTCTTTCCCACTTGGCGCTGCGCCAGGCACAAAAATGGCCATATGTCTGGAGATGGGTCCCACGCCCAAAGAGCCAGCAGGGAAAACTATGCCTTGTTCTAAAGCGCTTTGGGAACCGCTTGCATAGCCCCACACCCCTGGGGGCTGCAGTCTTTCCTGCTGCCTTCAGCCTCAAAACCACCCTTTCCCACTTGGCGCCGCGCCAGGCACAAAAATGGCCATATGTCTGGAGATTGGTCCCACGCCCAAAGAGCCAGGAGGGAAAATTATGCCTTGTTCTAAAGCTCTTTGGGAACCGCTTGCGTAGCCCCACACACCTGGGGGCTGCAGGCTTTCCTGCTGCCTTCAGCCTCAAAACCACCCTTTCCCACTCGACGCCGGGCCAGGCACAAAAATCGCCATATGGCTGGAGACGGGTCCCACGCCCAAAGAGCCAGCAGGGAAAATTATGCCTTGTTCTAAAGCTCTTTGGGAACCGCTTGCGTAGCCCCACACACCTCGGGGCTGCAGGCTTTGGTGGCGCCTTCAGCCTCAAAACCACCCTTTACCACTTGGCGCAACGCCAGCCTCCATAATCTACATTTGTCTGGAGATTGGTCCCACACCCAAAGAGCCAGGAGGGATAACTGTGGCTTGTTCTAAATCTCTTTGGGAATCGCTGGCGTGGCCCCACACACCTGGGTTCTGCAGGCTTTCCTGCTGCCTTCAGCCTCAAAATCACCCTTTCCCACTTGGCGCCGGGCCAGGCACAAAAATGGCAATATGTCTGGAGATTATTCCCACACCAAAAGAGCCAGCAGGGAAAACTATGCCTTGTTCTAAAGCTCTTTGGGAACCACTTGCGTAGCACCACGGACCTGGGGGCTGCAGGCTTTCCTGCTGCCTTCAGCCTCAAAACCACCCTTTCCCACTTGGCGCCGCGCCAGGCACAAAAATGGCCATATGTCTGGAGATTGGTCCCACGCCCAAAGAGCCAGCAGGGAAAACTATGCCTTGTTCTAAAGCTCTTTGGGAAACGCTGGCGTAGCCCCACACCCCTGGGGGCTGCAGGCTTTCCTGCTGCCTTCAGCCTCAAAACCACCCTTTCCCACTCGACGCCGGGCCAGGCACAAAAATGCCATATGTCTGGTGATGGGTCCCACGCCCAAAGAGCCAGCAGGGAAAACTATGCCTTGTTCTAAAGCTCTTTGGGAACCGCCTGCGTAGCCCCACACCCCGGGGGGCTGCAGGCTTTCCTGCTGCCTTCAGCCTCAAAACCACCCTTTCCCACTTGGCGCCGCGCCAGGCACAAAAATGCCTTATGTCTGGTGATGGGTCCCACGCCCAAAGAGCCAGCAGGGAAAACTATGCCTTCTTCTAAAGCTCTTTGGGAACCGCCTGCGTAGCCCCACAGACCTTGGGGGTGCAGGCTTTCCTGCTGCCTTCAGCCTCAAAATCACACTTTCCCACTCGGCACCGCGCCAGGCACAAAAATGGCCATATGTCTGGAGATTGGTCCCACACCCAAAGAGGCAGCAGGGAAAACTATGCCATGTTCTAAAGCTCTTTCGGAATTGCTTGCGTAGCCCCACACACCTGGGGGCTGCAGGGTTTCCTGCTGCCTTCATTCTCAAAACCACCCTTTCCCACTCGACGCCGCGCCAGGCACAAAAATGACCATATGTCTGGAGATGGGTCCCACGCCCAAAGAGCCAGCAGGGAAAACTATGCCTTGTTCTAAAGCTCTTTGGGAACCACTGGCGTGGCCCCACAGACCTGGGGGCAGCAGGCTTTCCTGGCGCCTTCAGCCTCAAAACCACCCTTTCCCACTTGGCGCCGCGCAAGGCACAAAAATGGCCATATGTCTGGAGATTGGTCCCACGCCCAAACAGCCAGGAGGGAAAATTATGGCTTGTTCTAAAGCTCTTTGGGAACCGCTTGCGTAGCCCCACACACCTGGGGGCTGCAGGCTTTCCTGCTGCCTGCACCCTGAAAACCACCCTTTATCACTTGGCGCAGCGCCGGGCACAAAAATGGCCATATGTCTGGAGATTGGTCCCACGCCCAAAGAGCCAGCAGGGAAAAATATGCCTTTTTCTAAAGCTCTTTGGGAACCGCTTGCGTAGCCCCACAGACATGGGGGCTGCAGGCTTTCCTGCTGCCTTCAGCCTCAAAACCACCCTTTCCCACTTGCGCCGCGCCAAGCATAAAAATGGCCATATGTCTGGAGATTGGTCCCACACCCAAAGAGCCAGCAGGGAAAACTATGCCTTGTTCTGAGGCTCTTTGGGAACCGCTTGCGTAGCCCCACACACCTGGGGTGCTGCAGTGTTTCCTGCTGCCTTCAGCCTCAAAACCACCCTTTCCCACTTGGTGCCGCGCCAGGCACAAAAATGGCCATATGTCTGGAGACTGGTCCCACGCCCAAAGTGCCAGCAGGGAAAATTATGCCTTGTTCTAAAGCTCTTTGGGAACCACTTGCGTAGCCCCACACACCTGGGGGCTGCAGTCTTTCCTGGCGCCTTCAGCCTCAAAACCACCCTTTCCCACTTGGCGCCGCGCCAGGCACAAAAATGGCAATATGTCTGGAGATTGGTCCCACGCCCAAAGAGCCAGCAGGGAAAACTATGCCTTGTTCTGAAGCTCTTTGGGAACCGCTTGCGTAGCCCCACAGACCTGGGGTCTGCAGGCTTTCCTGCTGCCTTCAGCCTCAAAACGACCCTTTCCCAATTGGCGCCACACCAGGCACAAAAATGGCCCTATGTCTGGAGATGGGTCCCACGCCCAAAGAGACAGCAGGGAAAAATATGCCTTGTTCTAAAGCTCTTTGGGAACCGCTTGCGTAGCCCCACACACCTGGGGGCTGCAGGCTTTCCTGCTGCCTGCACCCTGAAAAACACCCTTTATCACTTGGCGCAGCGCCGGGCACAAAAATGGCCATATGTCTGGAGATTGGTCCCACGCCCAAAGAGCCAGCAGGGAAAACTATGCCTTGTTCTGAAGCTCTTTGGGAACCGCTTGCGTAGCCCCACAGACCTGGGGTCTGCAGGCTTTTCTGGCATCTTCAGCCACAAAACCACCCTTTCCACCTTGGCGCCGGGCCAGGCACAAAAATGCCCATATGTCTGGAGATGGGTCCCACGCCCAAAGAGCCAGCAGGGAAAACTATGCCTTGTTCTAAAGCTCTTTGGGAACCGCTTGCGTAGCCCCACACACCTGGGGGCTGCAGGCTTTCCTGCTGCCTTCAGCCTCAAAACGACCCTTTCCCACTTGGCGCCGCACCAGGCACAAAAATGGCCATATGTCTGGAGACTGGTCCCACGCCCAAAGAGGCAGCAGGGAAAACTAGGCCTTGTTCTAAAGCTCTTTGGGAACCGCTTGCGTAGCCCCACACACCTGGGGGCTGCAGGCTTTCCTGCTGCCTTCAGCCTCAAAACCACCCTTTCTCACTTGGCGCCACGTCAGCCAGAAAAATGGCCATATGTCTGCTGATGGGTCTCACGCCCAAAGAGCCAGCAGGGAAAACTATGCCTTGTTCTAAAGCTCTTTGGGAACCCCTTGCGTAGCCCCACAGACCTGGGGGCTGTAGGCTTTCCTGCTGCCTTCAGCCTCAAAACCAACCTTTCCCACTTGGCGCCGCGCCAGGCACAAAAATGGCAATATGTCTGGAGATTGGTCCCACGCCCAAAGAGCCAGCAGGGAAAACTATGCCTTGTTCTGAGGCTCTTTGGGAACCGCTTGCGTAGCCCCACACACCTGCGGGCTGCAGGCTTTCCTGCTGCCTTCAGCCTCAAAACCACCCTTTCCCACTTGGCGCCGCGCCAGGCACAAAAATGGCCATATGTCTGGAGATGGGTCCCACGCCCAAAGAGCCAGCAGGGAAAACTGTGGCTTGTTCTAAAGCTCTTTGGGAACCGCTTGCGCAGCCCCACAGACCTGGGGTCTGCAGGCTTTTCTGGCATCTTCAGCCTCAAAACGACCCTTTCCCACTTGACGCCACGCAAGGCACAAAAATGGCCATATTTCTGGAGATGGGTCCCACGCCCAATGAGCCAGCAGGGAAAACTATGCCTTGTTCTAAAGCTCTTTGGGAACCGCTTGCGTAGCCCCACACACCTGGGGGCTGCAGGCTTTCCTGCTGCCTTCAGCCTCATAATCACCCTTTCCCACTTGGCGCTGCGCCAGGCACAAAAATGGCCATATGTCTGGAGATGGGTCCCACGCCCAAAGAGCCAGCAGGGAAAACTATGCCTTGTTCTAAAGCTCTTTGGGAACCGCTTGTGTAGCCCCACACCCCTGGGGGCTGCAGCCTTTCCTGCTGCCTTCAGCCTCAAAACCACCCTTTCCCACTTGGCGCCGCACCAGGCACAAATTGGCCATATGTCTGGAGATTGGTCCCACGCCCAAAGAGCCAGCAGGGAAAATTATGCCTTGTTCTAAAGCTCTTTGGGAACCGCTTGCATAGCCCCACAGACCTCGTGGCTGCAGGCTTTCCTGGCGCCTTCAGCCTCAAAACCACCCTTTTCCTCTTGGCGCCGCGCCAGGCACAAAATGGCAATATGTCTGGAGATGGGTCCTACGCCCAAAGAGGCAGCAGGGAAAAATATGCCTTGTTCTAAAGCTCTTTGGGAACCGCTTGCGCAGCCCCACACACCTGGGGGCTGCAGGCTTTCCTGCTGCCTTCAGCCTCATAATCACTCTTTCCCACTTGGCGCTGCGCCAGGCACAAAAATGGCCATATGTCTGGAGATGGGTCCCACGCCCAAAGAGCCAGCAGGGAAAACTATGCCTTGTTCTAAAGCGCTTTGGGAACCGCTTGCATAGCCCCACACCCCTGGGGGCTGCAGTCTTTCCTGCTGCCTTCAGCCTCAAAACCACCCTTTCCCACTTGGCGCCGCGCCAGGCACAAAAATGGCCATATGTCTGGAGATTGGTCCCACGCCCAAAGAGCCAGGAGGGAAAATTATGCCTTGTTCTAAAGCTCTTTGGGAACCGCTTGCGTAGCCCCACACACCTGGGGGCTGCAGGCTTTCCTGCTGCCTTCAGCCTCAAAACCACCCTTTCCCACTCGACGCCGGGCCAGGCACAAAAATCGCCATATGGCTGGAGACGGGTCCCACGCCCAAAGAGCCAGCAGGGAAAATTATGCCTTGTTCTAAAGCTCTTTGGGAACCGCTTGCGTAGCCCCACACACCTCGGGGCTGCAGGCTTTGGTGGCGCCTTCAGCCTCAAAACCACCCTTTACCACTTGGCGCAACGCCAGCCTCCATAATCTACATTTGTCTGGAGATTGGTCCCACACCCAAAGAGCCAGGAGGGATAACTGTGGCTTGTTCTAAATCTCTTTGGGAATCGCTGGCGTGGCCCCACACACCTGGGTTCTGCAGGCTTTCCTGCTGCCTTCAGCCTCAAAATCACCCTTTCCCACTTGGCGCCGGGCCAGGCACAAAAATGGCAATATGTCTGGAGATTATTCCCACACCAAAAGAGCCAGCAGGGAAAACTATGCCTTGTTCTAAAGCTCTTTGGGAACCACTTGCGTAGCACCACGGACCTGGGGGCTGCAGGCTTTCCTGCTGCCTTCAGCCTCAAAACCACCCTTTCCCACTTGGCGCCGCGCCAGGCACAAAAATGGCCATATGTCTGGAGATTGGTCCCACGCCCAAAGAGCCAGCAGGGAAAACTATGCCTTGTTCTAAAGCTCTTTGGGAAACGCTGGCGTAGCCCCACACCCCTGGGGGCTGCAGGCTTTCCTGCTGCCTTCAGCCTCAAAACCACCCTTTCCCACTCGACGCCGGGCCAGGCACAAAAATGCCATATGTCTGGTGATGGGTCCCACGCCCAAAGAGCCAGCAGGGAAAACTATGCCTTGTTCTAAAGCTCTTTGGGAACCGCCTGCGTAGCCCCACACCCCGGGGGGCTGCAGGCTTTCCTGCTGCCTTCAGCCTCAAAACCACCCTTTCCCACTTGGCGCCGCGCCAGGCACAAAAATGCCTTATGTCTGGTGATGGGTCCCACGCCCAAAGAGCCAGCAGGGAAAACTATGCCTTCTTCTAAAGCTCTTTGGGAACCGCCTGCGTAGCCCCACAGACCTTGGGGGTGCAGGCTTTCCTGCTGCCTTCAGCCTCAAAATCACACTTTCCCACTCGGCACCGCGCCAGGCACAAAAATGGCCATATGTCTGGAGATTGGTCCCACACCCAAAGAGGCAGCAGGGAAAACTATGCCATGTTCTAAAGCTCTTTCGGAATTGCTTGCGTAGCCCCACACACCTGGGGGCTGCAGGGTTTCCTGCTGCCTTCATTCTCAAAACCACCCTTTCCCACTCGACGCCGCGCCAGGCACAAAAATGACCATATGTCTGGAGATGGGTCCCACGCCCAAAGAGCCAGCAGGGAAAACTATGCCTTGTTCTAAAGCTCTTTGGGAACCACTGGCGTGGCCCCACAGACCTGGGGGCAGCAGGCTTTCCTGGCGCCTTCAGCCTCAAAACCACCCTTTCCCACTTGGCGCCGCGCAAGGCACAAAAATGGCCATATGTCTGGAGATTGGTCCCACGCCCAAACAGCCAGGAGGGAAAATTATGGCTTGTTCTAAAGCTCTTTGGGAACCGCTTGCGTAGCCCCACACACCTGGGGGCTGCAGGCTTTCCTGCTGCCTGCACCCTGAAAACCACCCTTTATCACTTGGCGCAGCGCCGGGCACAAAAATGGCCATATGTCTGGAGATTGGTCCCACGCCCAAAGAGCCAGCAGGGAAAAATATGCCTTTTTCTAAAGCTCTTTGGGAACCGCTTGCGTAGCCCCACAGACATGGGGGCTGCAGGCTTTCCTGCTGCCTTCAGCCTCAAAACCACCCTTTCCCACTTGGCGCCGCGCCAAGCATAAAAATGGCCATATGTCTGGAGATTGGTCCCACACCCAAAGAGCCAGCAGGGAAAACTATGCCTTGTTCTAAAGCTCTTTGGGAACCGCTTGCGTAGCCCCACACACCTGGGGTGCTGCAGTGTTTCCTGCTGCCTTCAGCCTCAAAACCACCCTTTCCCACTTGGTGCCGCGCCAGGCACAAAAATGGCCATATGTCTGGAGACTGGTCCCACGCCCAAAGTGCCAGCAGGGAAAATTATGCCTTGTTCTAAAGCTCTTTGGGAACCACTTGCGTAGCCCCACACACCTGGGGGCTGCAGTCTTTCCTGGCGCCTTCAGCCTCAAAACCACCCTTTCCCACTTGGCGCCGCGCCAGGCACAAAAATGGCAATATGTCTGGAGATTGGTCCCACGCCCAAAGAGCCAGCAGGGAAAACTATGCCTTGTTCTGAAGCTCTTTGGGAACCGCTTGCGTAGCCCCACAGACCTGGGGTCTGCAGGCTTTCCTGCTGCCTTCAGCCTCAAAACGACCCTTTCCCAATTGGCGCCACACCAGGCACAAAAATGGCCCTATGTCTGGAGATGGGTCCCACGCCCAAAGAGACAGCAGGGAAAAATATGCCTTGTTCTAAAGCTCTTTGGGAACCGCTTGCGTAGCCCCACACACCTGGGGGCTGCAGGCTTTCCTGCTGCCTGCACCCTGAAAAACACCCTTTATCACTTGGCGCAGCGCCGGGCACAAAAATGGCCATATGTCTGGAGATTGGTCCCACGCCCAAAGAGCCAGCAGGGAAAACTATGCCTTGTTCTGAAGCTCTTTGGGAACCGCTTGCGTAGCCCCACAGACCTGAGATCTGCAGGCTTTTCTGGCATCTTCAGCCACAAAACCACCCTTTCCACCTTGGCGCCGGGCCAGGCACAAAAATGCCCATATGTCTGGAGATGGGTCCCACGCCCAAAGAGCCAGCAGGGAAAACTATGCCTTGTTCTAAAGCTCTTTGGGAACCGCTTGCGTAGCCCCACACACCTGGGGGCTGCAGGCTTTCCTGCTGCCTTCAGCCTCAAAACGACCCTTTCCCACTTGGCGCCGCACCAGGCACAAAAATGGCCATATGTCTGGAGATGGGTCCCACGCCCAAAGAGGCAGCAGGGAAAACTAGGCCTTGTTCTAAAGCTCTTTGGGAACCGCTTGCGTAGCCCCACACACCTGGGGGCTGCAGGCTTTCCTGCTGCCTTCAGCCTCAAAACCACCCTTTCCCACTTGGCGCCGCACCAGGCACAAAAATGGCCATATGTCTGGAGATGGGTCCCACGCCCAAAGAGGCAACAGGGAAAACTATGCCTTGTTCTAAAGCTCTTTGGGAACCGCTTGCGTAGCCCCATACACCTGGGGGCTGCAGGCTTTCCTGCTGCCTTCAGCCTCAAAACCACCCTTTCCCACTTGGCGCCACGCCAGGCACAAAAATGGCCATATGTGTGGAGACTGGTCCCACGCCCAAAGAGGCAGCATGGGAGAAAAACTTGACTTGTTCTAAAGCTCTTTGGGAACCGTTTTCGTGGCCCCACAGACCTGCGGGCTGCAGGCTTTCCTGGCGCATTCAGCCTCAATACCACCCTTTACCACTTGGCGCAACGCCAGCCTCCATAATCTACATTTGTCTGGAGACTGGTCCCACACCCAAACAGCCAGGAGGGATAACTGTGGCTTGTTCTAAAGCTCTTTGGGAATCGCTGGCGTGGCCCCACACACCTTGGGGCTGCAGGCTTTCCTGCTGCCTTCAGCCTCAAAACCACCCTTTCCCACTTGGTGCCTCGCCAGGCACAAAAATGGCCATATGTCTGGAGATTGGTCCCACGCCCAAAGAGCCAGCAGGGAAAACTATGCCTTGTTCTAAAGCTCTTTGGGAACCGATTGCGTAGCCCCACACCTCTGGGGGCTGCAGGCTTTCCTGCTGCCTTCAGCCTCAAAACCACCCTTTCCCACTCGACGCCGCGCCAGGCACAAAAATGCCATATGTCTGGTGATGGGTCCCACGCCCAAAGAGCCAGCAGGGAAAACTATGCCTTGTTCTAAAGCTCTTTGGGAACCGCTTGCGTAGCCCCACACCCCGGGGGGCTGCAGGCTTTCCTGCTGCCTTCAGCCTCAAAACCACCCTTTCCGACTTGGCGCCGCGCCAGGCGCAAAAATGCCTTATGTCTGGTGATGGGTCCCACGCCCAAAGAGCCAGCAGGGAAAACTATGCCTTCTTCTAAAGCTCTTTGGGAACCGCCTGCGTAGCCCCACAGACCTTGGGGGTGCAGGCTTTCCTGCTGCCTTCAGCCTCAAAATCACACTTTCCCACTCGGCACCGTGTGGAATAATTACTAAATTGGCCAAGAATACAAAAATACAGCATTGTTCACACATTAAGGAAAGTCATAAAATCAAGAGGCTTCTGAGGTAGAATACAGCCGCAGCTAGCACACGAAGAATGCAGCATCTGTGATTCCCTGTACAAGGTTGTTTGCGAAACTACACGAGGGATGGAACGGAATACGCTTGTTCCGTGGCCTTCCCTTGTGACGAATAGCAGATATGGGGACGAGATGGTACTACGGAACTGATAAGCGGCCTACACGCTACCCGAGCCAACATTTCGTCTAATGTTGATGAAATGCTGTCCTTTTGTGCGAACTTTGCTCACCACAATGTACCAAAACACACCTCCATCCCGGAGGCTATCCGCCCCCGAGGTGTGAACACTCCTCCTTGAATACATTAATCATAATAAAAGTACGTATGACTAAAGTCACTCAAACTCCACTTTGAAGATAAAAAAAATAATATAAAAATAGCCCAAGAGAGAGGGGATGTCAGGGAAGACACCATCGCGAAGGATTCCACCGCTGATTTCTGGGATCAATCGACGGGCTGAGCCTCTCTTCACCCCCATAGGGACGCCTTTGGGTAAGACTTCGATTACACTGAGCGCTTTCTCGGGGACTTAGAAATTTCTCTAGAGAATCTCTACCCTACATTTATAGCCAGGCTGTATCGTTTATAATTTTGTCGCGCGTTTGTATACTTAGCAATATCTTTATTTGCACGTGCTTTGCAGACAGTGTATTTATCACCGGCAATCCTAAAGAACCTGTATATCTGTTGTTTAAATAAACTGCACTGTTTAAGTAGCTAGTCGTTCCGCTTTCTCACTGAACGCGACCAAAACTACAGAGAGGCCGTGCTAGTTCAGGAGCACGACTAGACTGAAGGTGCAGTCCACTATTAGTGTATCCAAATCGTAGTAGTTTAATACATATTAAACGCGATTGGACTGATAGTGCTGAATTGGGCATCACTCAGAATTTAAACCTAGCCGCACCTAGCCTCCCACCTCGGTGAGGAGTGTTAGAACGCAAGGGGGTTTATCTTCTGCCAAAACCGCTTGGCCCCATTTCACGCAACAGAATTGGCGTAGTCGGCAGGATTTCCATGGATAAACTGCTGCAAAAATATGATTGTGCCCCTTCCCAGGCTGGGAAGGAGTGGGCCCAAAAATTTTGGAAGGATGAAGAGAAAGTGGTGGAACGTATTGAAGAGTGTCGGGTTTCACAGAAGCTCAGAGCGGGGAAAGGCAAGGGTGTGATTTGTGCTGTGTTAGGCGCCTGTTTATCTTGTGCACAACAAGAAGCTAGAGAAACCCCTGCTCCTAATCTGATTTCAGCTGTAGAATATGCAACCCTGAAATCGGAGAATGAGGTGCTGAAGTCATCATTAGCCTTGCAAAAGGAGACAGGAGAAAAATTAAGAACTCAAGTTGATAAGCTTGTGAGCGAGAATGAATGTTTAGGAAACCGGAATGCTCAACTTGGGAGTGAAAATCTCCAACTTAAAATATTATTGGAAAGGGTGACTGGGCTCTTAGATAAAATGCAGCCCTCGACCCAGGTCCAACAGATTCGTAAGTTAATGTGTTATCCAAATTCCGGAACCCAGACTGGAGATTTTTTGTCTAATAGTGAGGATGACGAAGAAGATGAGGAGGAAAGGACTTTTACTTTGAAATCCCAAGTTTTTCCTTTACGTCCTCTGGTTAAAACTGAAACTGCGGTTGATGACGATGATGAAATTCACACCACTGTGCGTACCATTCCATGGACACCAACCGAGTTAACAAAAATAAGGGAGAAATATTCGAGGCGACCAGAAGAGTCAGCTGTTGAGTACGTGTGGCGAGTTTCTTCTGAAGGGGGGGACAGAATTATGCTGAGTGAGGAAGAAGCAGGAGATTCTTGGGGACCAGGAGTGTTTTTAACAACTATTCCTGGTGAACCTCGCTGTCTTTTTAACCCCGTCGGTCAAGTAAGACCGAGCAGATTCCCTTTTCTTTTGTGTCTTACAGGAACCTTAAATGAACTGTACGTGGACAGGCGAACTGTTGCCACCTCACAAAGACTGAAGAGAGAGGTGACTGGTATCTTAGGAACAGGACTGGGAGTCTTAAATAGTATAGATGCTGAGATACTTGCAAACAAACTAGTCACAACTACTAGTGATCTAGACAAATTAAAACATCCTCTACAGTCCTCTCTATCAGCATTGGGAAATCACCAATGGCTTTTATCGAATATATTGCCTCAGTGGGAGGAAACAGGTGAAAAAGACCATCAGCTGATCACAAATGCACTTGGTACAACCCAAAACAATGTTTCCTTGGCCCTTAGTTGTATCCAAGCCCAACTGTGGATGCAATCTATGACAGCCGCAATTATAAGGGAAGGTGAAGAAGGCACCTTGCCCACTGAAATTCGAAAAGTAATATGGGATAATGCAATTGAGTTTGAGAGAAAATTTCAATCCTGGTGGTATCTGGTTAATTTCACCTATGATCCCACTGAGAGCAAAGCCACAGCTTTTGTCTTAACGATACGCAATGCCTCAGTATACACCATATACCCAATCATCGCACTGGGGTTGAATCACCATGGAGCTATACTCCATCCGGTAGAGCATAGAGTGTGGGCACAACAAAACGAGAATAAATGGCAAACTGTTGATGTTGAAGCATGCATTTCACGAGATCAACAAGGATTCATTTGTGAGAGTAATACTCTCAAGGCACAAGACATTTGTCTTGACACCAACCAGAATGTTTGTCATTTTGAGATACAACCTGATGAAACCCCAGAAACTGTGCTTGTATATATTGGGAAAGGGTGTGTTTGCATGAGGTCTCCCTGTACTTTTGTATTCGTAGATGACATAGCAGTAGATATAAGTAATAACTCAAATCTTTGTGTTTGTAACTTTACTAACATCATTGGATGTGACTTCAGTTATTCAGCTCCTGTTACGTCTTTTCAATTGCTACAATCTAATTACACATTGATTCGAGATTTGCTGCCTACCCCTATCGGAATGAATCTCTCACTAGTGAAGAAGTTGCTACAACACGATGAATTGAAGCGATTGTTGAAAGAGGCCCAAGAAAATGGACAAAGAACTCTGATTACTGTCCATCATGATGTTGAAGAAATACACCATGTACTGGAAAGGGTCAAGAGAGACGGAGGACATGAATGGTGGGACACCCTCTTTGGATGGTCACCAACAGCTACAGGACTTTTTAACAAGATGCTCCATCCTGTTGTTGTTCTACTAGTACTCACTGTATTGTGCTTTGCTTTGACAATTGTTTTGTATGTTAGACTTTGGATTATGATGAAACGCTTAACTTGCTTAATGACCCCACAAGAAGTATTTGCACTTGATATCCCTCGCCATAAGAGGACATGTGATATTCCCCATCAGTATTGATTATCGTGGAGCTTGAGTGACTGTAGTCACGGGGTGGATTATGTGGAATAATTACTAAATTGGCCAAGAATACAAAAATACAGCATTGTTCACACATTAAGGAAAGTCATAAAATCAAGAGGCTTCTGAGGTAGAATACAGCCGCAGCTAGCACACGAAGAATGCAGCATCTGTGATTCCCTGTACAAGGTTGTTTGCGAAACTACACGAGGGATGGAACGGAATACGCTTGTTCCGTGGCCTTCCCTTGTGACGAATAGCAGATATGGGGACGAGATGGTACTACGGAACTGATAAGCGGCCTACACGCTACCCGAGCCAACATTTCGTCTAATGTTGATGAAATGCTGTCCTTTTGTGCGAACTTTGCTCACCACAATGTACCAAAACACACCTCCATCCCGGAGGCTATCCGCCCCCGAGGTGTGAACACTCCTCCTTGAATACATTAATCATAATAAAAGTACGTATGACTAAAGTCACTCAAACTCCACTTTGAAGATAAAAAAAATAATATAAAAATAGCCCAAGAGAGAGGGGATGTCAGGGAAGACACCATCGCGAAGGATTCCACCGCTGATTTCTGGGATCAATCGACGGGCTGAGCCTCTCTTCACCCCCATAGGGACGCCTTTGGGTAAGACTTCGATTACACTGA
Source organism: Larus michahellis (assembly GCF_964199755.1). Taxonomy (NCBI): domain Eukaryota; kingdom Metazoa; phylum Chordata; class Aves; order Charadriiformes; family Laridae; genus Larus; species Larus michahellis. Next base: position 22,390,006 of record NC_133903.1, on the reverse strand, counting down.
GCGCTTTCTCGGGGACTTAGAAATTTCTCTAGAGAATCTCTACCCTACATTTATAGCCAGGCTGTATCGTTTATAATTTTGTCGCGCGTTTGTATACTTAGCAATATCTTTATTTGCACGTGCTTTGCAGACAGTGTATTTATCACCGGCAATCCTAAAGAACCTGTATATCTGTTGTTTAAATAAACTGCACTGTTTAAGTAGCTAGTCGTTCCGCTTTCTCACTGAACGCGACCAAAACTACAGAGAGGCCGTGCTAGTTCAGGAGCACGACTAGACTGAAGGTGCAGTCCACTATTAGTGTATCCAAATCGTAGTAGTTTAATACATATTAAACGCGATTGGACTGATAGTGCTGAATTGGGCATCACTCAGAATTTAAACCTAGCCGCACCTAGCCTCCCACCTCGGTGAGGAGTGTTAGAACGCAAGGGGGTTTATCTTCTGCCAAAACCGCTTGGCCCCGTTTCACGCAACACACCGCGCCAGGCACAAAAATGGCCATATGTCTGGAGATGGGTCCCACGCCCAAAGAGCCAGCAGGGAAAAATATGCCTTGTTCTAAAGCTCTTTCGGAATAGCTTGTGTAGCCCCACACACCTGGGGGCTGCAGGGTTTCCTGCTGCCTTCAGCCTCAAAACCACCCTTTCCCACTCGACGCCGCGCCAGGCACAAAAATGGCCATATGTCTGGAGATTGGTCCCACGCCCAAAGAGCCAGCAGGGAAAACTATGCCTTGTTTTAAAGCTCTTTGGGAACCACTGGCGTGGCCCCACAGACCTGGGGGCAGCAGGCTTTCCTGGCGCCTTCAGCCTGAAAACCACCCTTTCCCACTTGGCGCCACGCAAGGCACAAAAATCGCCATATGGCTGGAGATGGCTCCCACGCCCAAAGAGACAGCAGGGAAAAATATGCCTTGTTCTAAAGCTCTTTGGGAACCGCTTGCGTAGCCCCACACACCTGGGGGCTGCAGGCTTTCCTGCTGCCTGCACCCTGAAAACCACCCTTTATCACTTGGCGCAGCGCCGGGCACAAAAATGGCCATATGTCTGGAGATTGGTCCCACGCCCAAAGAGCCAGCAGGGAAAACTATGCCTTGTTCTAAAGCTCTTTGGGAACCGCTTGCGTAGCCCCACAGACAAGGGGGCTGCAGGCTTTCCTGCTGCCTTCAGCCTCAAAACCACCCTTTCCCACTTGGCGCCGCGCCAAGCACAAAAATGGCCATATGTCTGGAGATTAGTCCCACACCCAAAGAGCCAGCAGGGAAAACTATGCCTTGTTCTAAAGCTCTTTGGGAACCGCTTGCGTAGCCCCACACACCTGGGGGCTGCAGGCTTTTCTGGCGCCTTCAGCCTCAAACCCACCCTTTCCCACTTGGTGCCGCGCCAGGCACAAAAATGGCAATATGTCTGGAGATTGGTCTCCCGCCCAAAGAGCCAGGAGGGAAAATTATGCCTTGTTCTAAAGCTCTTTGGGAACCGCTTGCGTAGCCGAACACAACTGGGGGCTGCAGGCTTTCCTGCTGCCTTCAGCCTCAAAACCACCCTTTCCCACTTGGCGCCACGCCAGGCACAAAAATGGCCATATGTCTGGAGACTGGTCCCACGCCCAAAGAGCCAGCAGGGAAAATTATGCCTTGTTCTAAAGCTCTTTGGGAACCACTTGTGTAGCCCCACACACTGGGGGCTGCAGGCTTTCCTGGCGCCTTCAGCCTCAAAACCACCCTTTCCCACTTGGCGCCGTGCCAGGCACAAAAATGGCAATATGTCTGGAGATTGGTCCCACGCCCAAAGAGCCAGCAGGGAAAACTATGCCTTGTTCTAAAGCTCTTTGGGAACCGCTTGCGTAGCCGAACACACCTGGGGGGCTGCAGGCTTTCCTGCTGCCTTCAACCTCAAAGTCACACTTTCCCACTTGGTGCCGCGCCAGGCACAAAAATGGCCATATGTCTGGAGATTGGTCCCACACCCAAAGAGCCAGCAGGGAAAACTATGCCTTGTTCTAAAGCTCTTTAGGAATAGCTTGCGTAGCGCCACACACCTGGGGGCTGCAGGGTTTCCTGCTGCCTTCATTCTCAAAACCACCCTTGCTCACTTGGCGGAGCGCCGGGCACAAAATGGCCATATGTCTGGAGATTGGTCCCACGCCCAAAGAGCCAGCAGGGAAAACTATGCCTTGTTCTAAAGCTCTTTGGGAACGGCTTGCGTAGCCCCACACACCTGGGGGCTGCAGTGTTTCCTGCTGCCTTCAGCCTCAAAACCACCCTTTCCCACTTGGTGCCGCGCCAGGCACAAAAATGGCCTTATGTTTGGAGATTGGTCTCCCGCCCAAAGAGCCAGGAGGGAAAATTATGCCTTGTTCTAAAGCTCTTTGGGAACCGCTTGCGTAGCCCCACACACCTGGGGGCTGCAGGCTTTCCTGCTGCCTTCAGCCTCAAAACCACCCTTTCTCACTTGGCGCCGCGCCAAGCATAAAAATGGCCATATGTCTGGAGATTGGTCCCACGCCCAAAGAGCCAGCAGGGAAAACTATGCCTTGTTCTAAAGCTCTTTGGGAACGGCTTGCGTAGCCCCACAGACCTGGGGGGCTGCAGGCTTTCCTGCTGCCTTCAGCCTCAAAACCACCCTTTCCCACTTGGCCCCACGCCAGGCACAAAAATGGCCATATGTCTGGAGACTGGTCCTACGCCAAAGAGCCAGCAGGGAAAATTATGCCTTGTTCTAAAGCTCTTTGGGAACCGGTTGCGTAGCCCCACACACCTGGGGGCTGCAGGGTTTCCTGCTGCCTTCATTCTCAAAACCACCCTTGCTCACTTGGCGGAGCGCCGGGCACAAAATGGCCATATGTCTGGAGATTGGTCCCACGCCCAAAGAGCCAGCAGGGAAAACAATGCCTTGTTCTAAAGCTCTTTGGGAATGGCTTGCGTAGCCCCACACACCTGGGGGCTGCAGTGTTTCCTGCTGCCTTCAGCCTCAATACCACCCTTTCCCACTTGGCGCCGCGCCAGGCACAAAAATGGCCATATGTCTGGAGATTGGTCCCACGACCAAAGAGCCAGCAGGGAAAACTATGCCTTGTTCTAAAGCTCTTTGGGAACCGCTTGCGCAGCCCCACAGACCTGGGGTCTGCAGGCTTTCCTGCTGCCTTCAGCCTCAAAACCACCCTTTCACACTTGGCGCCGCGCCAGGCACAAAAATGGCAATATGTCTGGAGATTGGTTCCACGCCCAAAGAGCCAGCAGGGAAAACTATGCCTTGTTCTAAAGCTCTTTGGGAACGGCTTGCGTAGCTCCACACACCTGGGGGCTGCAGGCTTTCCTGGCGCCTTCAGCCTCAAAATCACATTTTCCATTTGGCGCCTCGCCAGGCACAAAAATGGCCATAAGTCTGGAGACTGGTTCCACGACCAAAGATGTCGTAGTTCTCTGGGCAATGCAAGCGTTTTAGCAGAGATGTAGCCGGGGTCATGAGAACAATTCTTTGGCGTGGGACCCATCTCCATACATTAGGCCATATTTGTGCCTGGCGAGGCGCCAAGTGGGAAAGGGTGGTTTTGAGGCTGAAGGCGCCAGGAAAGCCTGCAGCCCCCAGGTGTGTGGGGCTACGCAAGCGGTTCCAAAAGAGCTTTAGAACAAGGCATAATTTTCCCTGCTGGTTCTTTGGGCGTGGGACCAATCTCCAGACATATGGCCATTTTTGTGCCTGGTGCGGCGCCAAGTGGGAAAGGGTGGTTTTGAGGCTGAAGGCAGCAGGAAAGCCTGCAGCCCCCAGGTCCATGGGGCTACGCAAGCGGTTCCCAAAGAGCTTTAGAAAAAGGCCTAGTTTTCCCTGCTGGCTCTTTGGGCGTGGGACCAATCTCCCGACATACGACCATTTTTGTGCCTGGCGCGGCGCCAAGTGGGAAAGGGTGGTTTTGAGGCTGAAGGCAGCAGGAAAGCCTGCAGCCCCCAGGTGTGTGGGGCTACGCAAGCCGTTCCAGAAGAGCTTTAGAACAAGGCATAATTTTCCCTGCTGGCTCTTTGGGCGTGGGACCAGTCTCCAGACATATGGCCATTTTTGTGCCTGGCGCGGCGCCAAGTGGGAAAGGATGGTTTTGAGGCTGAAGGTGCCAGGAAAGCCTGCAGTCCCCAGGTCCGTGTGGCTACGCAAGTGGTTCCCAAAGAGCTTTAGAACAAGGCATAGTTTTCCCTGCTGGCTCTTTGGGCGTGCGAATAATCTCCAGACATATGGCCATTTTCGTGCCTGGCGTGGCGCCAAGTGGGAAAGGGTGGTTTTGAGGCTGAAGGCAGCAGGAAAGCCTGCAGCCCCCAGGTGTGTGGGGCCACGCAAGCGGTTCCCAAAGAGCTTTAGAACAAGGCACAATTTTCCCTCCTGGCTCTTTGGGCGTGGAACCCATCTCCAGACTTATGGCCATTTTTGTGCCTGGCATGGAGCCAACTCGGAAAGGGTGGGTTTGAGGCTGAAGATGCCAGAAAAGCCTGCAGCCCCCAGGTGTGTGGGGCTACGCAAGCGGTTCCAAAATAGATTTAGAACAAGGCATAATTTTCCCTGCTGGTTCTTTGGGCGTGGGACCAATCTCCAGACATATGGCCATTTTTGTGCCTGGCACGGCGCCAAGTGGGAAAGGGTGGTTTTGAGAATGAAGGCAGCAGGAAAGCCTGCAGCCCCCAGGTCCATGGGGCCACGCCAGCGGTTCCCAAAGAGCTTTAGAACAAGCCACAGTTTTCCCTGCTGGCTCCTTGCGTGTGGAACCAGTCTCCAGACATATTGCCATTTTTGTGCCTGGCGCGGCGCCAAGTGGGAAAGGGTGGTTTTGAGGCTGAAGGCAGCAGGAAAGCCTGCAGCCCCCAGGTGTGTGGGGCTGCGCAAGCGGTTCCCAAAGAGCTTTAGAACAAGGCATAGTTTTCCCTGCTGGCTCTTTGGGTGTGGGACCCATCTCCAGATATATGGCCATTTTTGTGCCTGGCGAGGCGCCAAGTGGGAAAGGGTGGTTTTGAGGCTGAAGGCAGCAGGAAAGCCTGCGTCCCGCAGGTCTGTGGGGCTGCGCAAGCGGTTCCCAAAGAGCTTTAGAACAAGGCATAATTTTCCCTGCTGGCTCTTTGGGCGTGGGACCAGTCTCCAGACATATGGCCATTTTTGTGCCTTGCGTGGCGCCAAGTGGGAAAGGGTGGTTTTGAGGCTGAAGGCAGCAGGAAAGCCTGCAGCCTCCAGGGGTGTGGGGCTACGCAAGCGGTTCCCAAAGAGCTTTAGAACAAGGCCTAGTTTTCCCTGCTGGCTCTTTGGGCGTGGGACCCATCTCCAGACATACAACCATTTTGTGCCTGGCGTGGGGCCAAGTGGGAAAGGGTGGTTTTGAGTCTGAAGGGGCAAGGAAAGCATGCAGCTTCCAGGTGTGTGGGGCTACGCAAGACGTTCCCAAAGAGCTTTAGAACAAGGCCTAGTTTTCCCTGCTGGCTCTTTGGGCGTGGAACCCATCTCCAGACTTATGGCCATTTTTGTGCCTGGCGTGGCGCCAAGGGGGAAAGGGTGGTTTTGAGGCTGAAGGCGCCAGAAAACCTGCTGCCCCCAGGTGTGTGGGGCTACGCAAGCGGTTCCCAAAGAGCTTTAGAACAAGGCATAGTTTTCCCTGCTGGCTCTTTGGGCGTGGGACCAACCTCCAGACATATGGCCATTTTTGTGCCTGGCGCGGCGCCAAATGGGAAAGGGTGGTTTTGAGGCTGAAGGCAGCAGGAAAGCCTGCAGCCCCCATGTCTGTGGGGCTACGCAAGCGGTTCCCAAAGAGCTTTAGAACAAGGCATAGTTTTCCCTGCTGGCTCTTTGGGCGTGGGACCAATCTCCAGACATATGGCCATTTTTGTGCCTGGCGCGGCGCCAAGTGGAAAAGGGTGGTTTTGAGGCTGAAGGCAGCAGGAAAGCCTTCAGCCCGCAGGTCTGTGGGACTACGCAAGCAGTTCCCAAAGAGCTTTAGAACAAGGCATAGTTTTCCCTGCTGGCTCTTTGGGCGTGGGACCAGTCTCCAGATATATGTCCATTTTTGTGCCTGGCGCGGCGCCAAGTGGGAAAGGATGCTTTTGAGGCTGAAGGCAGCAGGAAAGCCTGCAGCCTCCAGGTGTGTGGGGCTACGCAAGCGGTTCCCAAAGAGCTTTAGAACAAGGCATAGTTTTCCCTGCTGGCTCTTTGGGCGTGGGACCGATCTCCAGACATGCAACCATTTTTGTGCCTGGCGTGGGGCCAAGTGGGAAAGGGTGGTTTTGAGTCTGAAGGCGCCAGGAAAGCCTGCTGCTTCCAGGTGTGTGGAGCTATGCAAGCGGTTCCCAAAGAGCTTTAGAACAAGGCATAGTTTTCCCTGCTGACTCTTTGGGCGTGGGACCAATCTCCAGACATATGGCCATTTTTGTGCCTGGCACGGCGCCAAGTGGGAAAGGGTGGTTTTGAGGCTGAAGGCAGCAGGAAAGCCTGTAGCCCCAGGTCCGTGGGGCCACGCAAGTAGTTCCCAATGATCTTTAGAACAAGCCACAAGTTTCCCTGCTGGCTCTTTGGGCGTGGGAGCAGTCTCCAGACATATGGATCTTTTGGTGCCTGGCGTGGGGCCAAGTGGGAAAGGGTGGTTTTGAGGCTGAAGGCAGCAGGAAAGCCTGCAGCCCCCAGGTGTGTGGGGCTACGCAAGCGGTTCCCAAAAGCTTTAGAACAAGGCCTAGTTTTCCCTGCTGGCTCTTTGGGCGTGGGACTAATCTCCAGACATATGGCCATTTTTGTGCCTGGCGCGGCGCCAAGTGGGAAAGGGTGGTTTTGAGGCTGAAGGCAGCAGGAAAGCCTGCCGCCCCCAGCTCTGTGGGACTACGCAAGAGGTTCCCAAAGAGCTTTAGAACAAGGCCTAGTTTTCCTGCTGGCTCTTTGGGCGTGGGACCCATCTCCAGACATATTACCATTTTTGTGCCATGCGCGGCGCCAAGTGGGAAAGGGTGGTTTTGAGGCTGAAGGCAGCAGGAAAGCCTGCAGCCCCCAGGTCCGTGGGGCCACGCCAGCAGTTCCCAAAGAGCTTTAGAACAAGTCACAGTTTTCCCTGCTGGCTCCTTGCGTGTGGAATCAGTCTCCAGACATATGTCGATTTTGGAGGCTGCCGCGGCACCAAATGGGAAAGGGTGTTTTTGAGGCTGAAGGCAGCAGGAAAGCCTGCAGCCCCCAGGTGTGTGGGGCTATGCCAGCAGTTCCCAAAGAGCTTTAGAACAAGGCCTAGTTTTCCCTGCTGGCTCTTTGGGCGTGGGACTAATCTCCAGACATATGGCCATTTTTGTGCCTGGCGCGGCGCCAAGTGGGAAAGGGTGGTTTTGAGGCTGAAGGCAGCAGGAAAGCCTGCCGCCCCCAGCTCTGTGGGACTACGCAAGAGGTTCCCAAAGAGCTTTAGAACAAGGCCTAGTTTTCCTGCTGGCTCTTTGGGCGTGGGACCCATCTCCAGACATATTACCATTTTTGTGCCATGCGCGGCGCCAAGTGGGAAAGGGTGGTTTTGAGGCTGAAGGCAGCAGGAAAGCCTGCAGCCCCCAGGTCCGTGGGGCCACGCCAGCAGTTCCCAAAGAGCTTTAGAACAAGTCACAGTTTTCCCTGCTGGCTCCTTGCGTGTGGAACCAGTCTCCAGACATATGTCGATTTTGGAGGCTGCCGCGGCACCAAATGGGAAAGGGTGTTTTTGAGGCTGAAGGCAGCAGGAAAGCCTGCAGCCCCCAGGTGTGTGGGGCTATGCCAGCAGTTCCCAAAGAGCTTTAGAACAAGGCATAGTTTTCCCTGCTGGCTCTTTGGGCGTGGGACCCATCTCCAGCCATATGGCCATTTTTGTGCCTGGCGCGGCGCCAAGTGGGAAAGGGTGGTTTTGAGGCTGAAGGCAGCAGGAAAGCCTGCAGCCCCCAGGTGTGTGGGGCCACGCAAGCGGTTCCCAAAGAGCTTTAGAACAAGGCATAGTTTTCCCTGCTGGCTCTTTGGGCGTGGGACCAATCTCCAGACATATGGCCATTTTTATGCCTGGCTTGGCGCCTAGTGGGAAAGGGTGGTTTTGAGGCTGAAGGCAGCAGGAAAGCCTGCAGCCCCCAGGTCCGTGGGGCTACGCAAGTGTTTCCCAAAGAGCTTTAGAACAAGGCATAGTTTTCCCTGCTGGCTCTTTGGGCGTGGGACCAATCTCCAGACATATGGCCATTGTTGTGCCTGGCGCGGCGCCAAGTGGGAAAGGGTGGTTTTGAGGCTGAATGCAGCAGGAAAGCCTGCAGCCCCCAGGTCCGTGGGGCCACGCCAGCGGTTCCCAAAGAGCTTTAGAACAAGCCACAGTTTTCCCTGCTGGCTCCTTGCGTGTGGAACCAGTCTCCAGACATATGTTGATTTTGGAGGCTGCCGCGGCACCAAGTGGGAAAGGGTGGTTTTGAGGCTGAAGGCAGCAGGAAAGCCTGCAGCCCCCAGGTGTGTGGGGCTACGCCAGCGGTTCCCAAAGAGCTTTAGAACAAGGCATAGTTTTCCCTGCTGGCTCTTTGGGCGTGAGACCAGTCTCCAGACATATGGCCATTTTTGTGCCTGGCGCGGCGCCAAGTGGGAAAGGGTGGTTTTGAGGCTGAAGGCAGCAGGAAAGCCTGTAGCCCCCAGATCTGTGGGGCCACGCAAGTGATTCCCAATGATCTTTAGAACAAGCCACAAGTTTCCCTGCTGGCTCTTTGGGCGTGGGACCCGTCTCCAGACATATGGATATTTTGGAGGCTGGCGCGGCGCCAAATGGGAAAGGGTGGTTTTGAGGGTGAAGGCAGCAGGAAAGCCTGCAGCCCCCAGGTGTGTGGGGCTACGCAAGCGGTTCCCAAAGAGCTTTAGAACAAGGCGTAGTTATCCCTGCTGGCTCTTTGGGCGTGGGACCAGTCTCCAGATATATGTCCATTTTTGTGCCTGGCGCGGCGCCAAGTGGGAAAGGGTGGTTTTGAGGCTGAAGGCAGCAGGAAAGCCTGCAGCCCCCAGGTGTGTGGGGCTACGCAAGCGGTTCCCAAAGAGCTTTAGAACAAGGCCTAGTTTTCCCTGCTGACTCTTTGGGCGTGGGACCAGATTCCAGACATATGGCCATTTTTGTGCCTTGCGCGGCGCCAAGTGAGAAAGGGTGGTTTTGAGGCTGAAGGCAGCAGGAAAGCCTGTAGCCCCCAGATCTGTGTGGCCACGCAAGTGGTTCCAAAAGAGCTTTAGAACAAGCCACAAGTTTCCCTGCTGGCTCTTTGGGCGTGGGAATAATCTCCTAGACATATTGCCATTTTTGTGCCTGGCGCGGCACCAAGTGGGACAGAGTGGTTTTGAGGCTGAAGGCAGCAGGAAAGCCTGCAGCCCCCAGATCTGTGGGGCTACGCCAGCGGTTCCCAAAGAGCTTTACAACAAGGCATAGTTTTCCCTCCTGGCTCCTTGCGTGTGGAACCAGTCTACAGACATATGTCGGTTTTGGAGGCTGCCGCGTCGCCAAGTGGGAAAGGGTGGTTTTGAGGCTGAAGGCAGCAGGAAAGCCTGCAGCCCCCAGGTCTGTGCTGCTACGCAAGTGTTTCCAAAGAGCTTTAGAACAAGGCATAGTTTTCCCTGCTGGCTCTTTGGGCGTGGGACCAATCTCCAGACATATGGCCATTTTTGTGCCTGGCGCGGCGCCAAGTGGAAAAGGGTGGTTTTGAGGCTGAAGGCAGCAGGAAAGCCTTCAGCCCGCAGGTCTGTGGGACTACGCAAGCAGTTCCCAAAGAGTTTAGAACAAGGCATAGTTTTCCCTGCTGGCTCTTTGGGCGTGGGACCAGTCTCCAGATATATGTCCATTTTTGTGCCTGGCGCGGCGCCAAGTGGGAAAGGATGCTTTTGAGGCTGAAGGCAGCAGGAAAGCCTGCAGCCTCCAGGTGTGTGGGGCTACGCAAGCGGTTCCCAAAGAGCTTTAGAACAAGGCCTAGTTTTCCCTGCTGGCTCTTTGGGCGTGGGACCGATCTCCAGACATGCAACCATTTTTGTGCCTGGCGTGGGGCCAAGTGGGAAAGGGTGGTTTTGAGTCTGAAGGCGCCAGGAAAGCCTGCTGCTTCCAGGTGTGTGGAGCTATGCAAGCGGTTCCCAAAGAGCTTTAGAACAAGGCATAGTTTTCCCTGCTGACTCTTTGGGCGTGGGACCAATCTCCAGACATATGGCCATTTTTGTGCCTGGCGTGGCGCCAAGTGGGAAAGGGTGGTTTTGAGGCTGAAGGCAGCAGGAAAGCCTGTAGCCCCAGGTCCGTGGGGCCACGCAAGTAGTTCCCAATGATCTTTAGAACAAGCCACAAGTTTCCCTGCTGGCTCTTTGGGCGTGGGAGCAGTCTCCAGACATATGGATCTTTTGGTGCCTGGCGTGGGGCCAAGTGGGAAAGGGTGGTTTTGAGGCTGAAGGCAGCAGGAAAGCCTGCAGCCCCCAGGTGTGTGGGGCTACGCAAGCGGTTCCCAAAAGCTTTAGAACAAGGCCTAGTTTTCCCTGCTGGCTCTTTGGGCGTGGGACTAATCTCCAGACATATGGCCATTTTTGTGCCTGGCGCGGCGCCAAGTGGGAAAGGGTGGTTTTGAGGCTGAAGGCAGCAGGAAAGACTGCAGCCCCCAGGTGTGTGGGGCTACGCAAGCGGTTCCCAAAGAGCTTTAGAACAAGGCATAATTTTCCCTGCTGGCTCTTTGGGCGTGGGACCAGTCTCCAGCCATATGGCCATTTTTGTGCCTGGCGTGGCTCCAAGTGGGAAAGGGTGGTTTTGAGACTGAAGGCAGCAGGAAAGCCTGCAGCCCCCAGGTGTGTGGGGCTACACAAGTGGTTCCCAAAGAGCTTTAGAACAAGGCATAATTTTCCCTGCTGGCTCTTTGGGCGTGGGACCAATCTCCAGCCATATGTCCATTTTTTGTGCCTGGCACGGCGCCAAGTGGGAAAGGGTGGTTTTGAGGCTGAACGCAGCAGGAAAGCCTGCAGACCCCAGGTCCGTGGGGCCACGCCACAGGTTCCCAAAGAGCTTTAGAACAAGGCATAGTTTTCCCTGCTGGCTCTTTGGGCGTGGGACTAATCTCCAGACATATTGCCATTTTTGTGCCTGGCGCGGCGCCAAGTGGGAAAGGGTGGTTTTGAGGCTGAAGGCAGCAAGAAAGACTGCAGCCCCCAGGTGTGTGGGGCTACGCAAGCGGTTCCCAAAGAGCTTTAGAACAAGGCATAGTTTTCCCTGCTGGCTCCTTGCGTGTGGAACCAGTCTGCAGACATATGTTTATTTTGGAGGCTGCCGCGGCGCCAAGTGGGAAAGGGTGGTTTTGAGGCTGAGCGCAGCAGGAAAGCCTGCAGCCCGCAGGTGTGTAGGGCCACGCAAGCGGTTCCCAAAGAGCTTTAGAACAAGGCATAGTTTTCCCTGCTGGCTCTTTTGGCGTGGGACCAGTCTCCAGATATATGTCCATTTTTGTGCCTGGCGCGGCGCCAAGTTGAAAAGGGTGCTTTTGAGGCTGAAGGCAGCAGGGAAGCCTGCAGCCCCCAGGTGTGTGGGGCTACACAAGCGGTTCCCAAAGAGCTTTAGAACAAGGCGTAGTTTTCCCTGCTGGCTCTTTGGGCGTGGGACCCATCTCCAGACATACAACCACTTTTGTGCCTGGCGTGGGGCCAAGTGGGAAAGGGTGGTTTTGAGAATGAAGGCAGCAGGAAAGCCTGCAGCCCCCAGCTGTGTTCGGCTACGCAAGCGGTTCCCAAAGAGCTTTAGAACAAGGCCTAGTTTTCCCTGCTGACTCTTTGGGTGTGGGACCAATCTCCAGACATATGGCCATTTTTGTGCCTGGCGCGGCGCCAAGTGGGAAAGGGTGGTTTTGAGGCTGAAGGCAGCAGGAAAGCCTGTAGCCCCCAGATCTGTGGGGCCACGCAAGTGATTCCCAATGATCTTTAGAACAAGCCACAAGTTTCCCTGCTGGCTCTTTGGGCGTGGGACCCGTCTCCAGACATATGGATATTTTGGAGGCTGGCGCGGCGCCAAATGGGAAAGGGTGGTTTTGAGGGTGAAGGCAGCAGGAAAGCCTGCAGCCCCCAGGTGTGTGGGGCTACGCAAGCGGTTCCCAAAGAGCTTTAGAACAAGGCGTAGTTATCCCTGCTGGCTCTTTGGGCGTGGGACCAGTCTCCAGATATATGTCCATTTTTGTGCCTGGCGCGGCGCCAAGTGGGAAAGGGTGGTTTTGAGGCTGAAGGCAGCAGGAAAGCCTGCAGCCCCCAGGTGTGTGGGGCTACGCAAGCGGTTCCCAAAGAGCTTTAGAACAAGGCCTAGTTTTCCCTGCTGACTCTTTGGGCGTGGGACCAGATTCCAGACATATGGCCATTTTTGTGCCTTGCGCGGCGCCAAGTGAGAAAGGGTGGTTTTGAGGCTGAAGGCAGCAGGAAAGCCTGTAGCCCCCAGATCTGTGTGGCCACGCAAGTGGTTCCAAAAGAGCTTTAGAACAAGCCACAAGTTTCCCTGCTGGCTCTTTGGGCGTGGGAATAATCTCCTAGACATATTGCCATTTTTGTGCCTGGCGCGGCACCAAGTGGGACAGAGTGGTTTTGAGGCTGAAGGCAGCAGGAAAGCCTGCAGCCCCCAGGTCTGTGGGGCTACGCCAGCGGTTCCCAAAGAGCTTTACAACAAGGCATAGTTTTCCCTCCTGGCTCCTTGCGTGTGGAACCAGTCTACAGACATATGTCGGTTTTGGAGGCTGCCGCGTCGCCAAGTGGGAAAGGGTGGTTTTGAGGCTGAAGGCAGCAGGAAAGCCTGCAGCCCCCAGGTCTGTGCTGCTACGCAAGTGTTTCCAAAGAGCTTTAGAACAAGGCATAGTTTTCCCTGCTGGCTCTTTGGGCGTGGGACCAATCTCCAGACATATGGCCATTTTTGTGCCTGGCGCGGCGCCAAGTGGAAAAGGGTGGTTTTGAGGCTGAAGGCAGCAGGAAAGCCTTCAGCCCGCAGGTCTGTGGGACTACGCAAGCAGTTCCCAAAGAGTTTAGAACAAGGCATAGTTTTCCCTGCTGGCTCTTTGGGCGTGGGACCAGTCTCCAGATATATGTCCATTTTTGTGCCTGGCGCGGCGCCAAGTGGGAAAGGATGCTTTTGAGGCTGAAGGCAGCAGGAAAGCCTGCAGCCTCCAGGTGTGTGGGGCTACGCAAGCGGTTCCCAAAGAGCTTTAGAACAAGGCATAGTTTTCCCTGCTGGCTCTTTGGGCGTGGGACCGATCTCCAGACATGCAACCATTTTTGTGCCTGGCGTGGGGCCAAGTGGGAAAGGGTGGTTTTGAGTCTGAAGGCGCCAGGAAAGCCTGCTGCTTCCAGGTGTGTGGAGCTATGCAAGCGGTTCCCAAAGAGCTTTAGAACAAGGCATAGTTTTCCCTGCTGACTCTTTGGGCGTGGGACCAATCTCCAGACATATGGCCATTTTTGTGCCTGGCGTGGCGCCAAGTGGGAAAGGGTGGTTTTGAGGCTGAAGGCAGCAGGAAAGCCTGTAGCCCCAGGTCCGTGGGGCCACGCAAGTAGTTCCCAATGATCTTTAGAACAAGCCACAAGTTTCCCTGCTGGCTCTTTGGGCGTGGGAGCAGTCTCCAGACATATGGATCTTTTGGTGCCTGGCGTGGGGCCAAGTGGGAAAGGGTGGTTTTGAGGCTGAAGGCAGCAGGAAAGCCTGCAGCCCCCAGGTGTGTGGGGCTACGCAAGCGGTTCCCAAAAGCTTTAGAACAAGGCCTAGTTTTCCCTGCTGGCTCTTTGGGCGTGGGACTAATCTCCAGACATATGGCCATTTTTGTGCCTGGCGCGGCGCCAAGTGGGAAAGGGTGGTTTTGAGGCTGAAGGCAGCAGGAAAGACTGCAGCCCCCAGGTGTGTGGGGCTACGCAAGCGGTTCCCAAAGAGCTTTAGAACAAGGCATAATTTTCCCTGCTGGCTCTTTGGGCGTGGGACCAGTCTCCAGCCATATGGCCATTTTTGTGCCTGGCGTGGCTCCAAGTGGGAAAGGGTGGTTTTGAGACTGAAGGCAGCAGGAAAGCCTGCAGCCCCCAGGTGTGTGGGGCTACACAAGTGGTTCCCAAAGAGCTTTAGAACAAGGCATAATTTTCCCTGCTGGCTCTTTGGGCGTGGGACCAATCTCCAGCCATATGTCCATTTTTTGTGCCTGGCACGGCGCCAAGTGGGAAAGGGTGGTTTTGAGGCTGAACGCAGCAGGAAAGCCTGCAGACCCCAGGTCCGTGGGGCCACGCCACAGGTTCCCAAAGAGCTTTAGAACAAGGCATAGTTTTCCCTGCTGGCTCTTTGGGCGTGGGGCTAATCTCCAGACATATTGCCATTTTTGTGCCTGGCGCGGCGCCAAGTGGGAAAGGGTGGTTTTGAGGCTGAAGGCAGCAAGAAAGACTGCAGCCCCCAGGTGTGTGGGGCTACGCAAGCGGTTCCCAAAGAGCTTTAGAACAAGGCATAGTTTTCCCTGCTGGCTCCTTGCGTGTGGAACCAGTCTGCAGACATATGTTTATTTTGGAGGCTGCCGCGGCGCCAAGTGGGAAAGGGTGGTTTTGAGGCTGAGCGCAGCAGGAAAGCCTGCAGCCCGCAGGTGTGTAGGGCCACGCAAGCGGTTCCAAAAGAGCTTTAGAACAAGGCATAGTTTTCCCTGCTGGCTCTTTTGGCGTGGGACCAGTCTCCAGATATATGTCCATTTTTGTGCCTGGCGCGGCGCCAAGTTGAAAAGGGTGCTTTTGAGGCTGAAGGCAGCAGGGAAGCCTGCAGCCCCCAGGTGTGTGGGGCTACACAAGCGGTTCCCAAAGAGCTTTAGAACAAGGCGTAGTTTTCCCTGCTGGCTCTTTGGGCGTGGGACCCATCTCCAGACATACAACCACTTTTGTGCCTGGCGTGGGGCCAAGTGGGAAAGGGTGGTTTTGAGAATGAAGGCAGCAGGAAAGCCTGCAGCCCCCAGCTGTGTTCGGCTACGCAAGCGGTTCCCAAAGAGCTTTAGAACAAGGCCTAGTTTTCCCTGCTGACTCTTTGGGTGTGGGACCAGTCTCCAGACATATGGCCATTTTTGTGCCTGGCGCGGCGCCAAGTGGGAAAGGGTGGTTTTGAGGCTGAAGGCAGCAGGAAAGCCTGTAGCCCCCAGATCTGTGGGGCCACGCAAGTGATTCCCAATGATCTTTAGAACAAGCCACAAGTTTCCCTGCTGGCTCTTTGGGCGTGGGACCCGTCTCCAGACATATGGATATTTTGGAGGCTGGCGCGGCGCCAAATGGGAAAGGGTGGTTTTGAGGGTGAAGGCAGCAGGAAAGCCTGCAGCCCCCAGGTGTGTGGGGCTACGCAAGCGGTTCCCAAAGAGCTTTAGAACAAGGCGTAGTTATCCCTGCTGGCTCTTTGGGCGTGGGACCAGTCTCCAGATATATGTCCATTTTTGTGCCTGGCGCGGCGCCAAGTGGGAAAGGGTGGTTTTGAGGCTGAAGGCAGCAGGAAAGCCTGCAGCCCCCAGGTGTGTGGGGCTACGCAAGCGGTTCCCAAAGAGCTTTAGAACAAGGCCTAGTTTTCCCTGCTGACTCTTTGGGCGTGGGACCAGATTCCAGACATATGGCCATTTTTGTGCCTTGCGCGGCGCCAAGTGAGAAAGGGTGGTTTTGAGGCTGAAGGCAGCAGGAAAGCCTGTAGCCCCCAGATCTGTGTGGCCACGCAAGTGGTTCCAAAAGAGCTTTAGAACAAGCCACAAGTTTCCCTGCTGGCTCTTTGGGCGTGGGAATAATCTCCTAGACATATTGCCATTTTTGTGCCTGGCGTGGCGCCAAGTGGGAAAGGGTGGTTTTGAGGCTGAAGGCAGCAGGAAACCCTGTAGCCCCCAGATCTTTGGGGCCACGCAAGTGGTTCCCAATGATCTTTAGAACAAGGCCTAGTTTTCCCTGCTGGCTCTTTGGGCGTGGGACCAGTCTCCAGACATATGGATATTTTGGAGGCTGCCGCGGCGCCAAATGGGAAAGGGTGGTTTTGAGGCTGAAGGCAGCAGGAAAGCCTGCAGCCCCCAGGTGTGTGGGGCTACGCAAGCGGTTCCCAAAGAGCTTTAGAACAAGGCATAGTTTTCCCTGCTGGCTCTTTGGGCGTGGGACCAATCTCCAGACATATTGCCTTTTTTCTGCCTGGCGTGGCGCCAAGTGGGAAAGGGTGGTTTTGAGGCTGAAGGCAGCAGGTAAGCCTGCAGCCCCAAGGTCCGTGGGGCCACGCCAGCGGTTCCCAAAGAGCTTTAGAACAAGCCACAGTTTTCCCTGCTGGCTTCTTGCGTGTGGAACCAGTCTCCAGACATATGTTGATTTTGGAGGCTGCCGCGGCGCCAAGTGGGAAAGGGTGGTTTTGAGGCTGAAGGCAGCAGGAAAGCCTGCAGCCCCCAGGTGTGTGGGGCTACGCCAGCGGTTCCCAAAAGCTTTAGAACAAGGCCTAGTTTTCCCTGCTGGCTCTTTGGGCGTGGGACCCATCACCAGACATATGGCCATTTTTGTGCCTGGAGCGACGCCAAGTGGGAAAGGGTGGTTTTGAGGCTGAAGGCAGCAGGAAAGCCTGCAGCCCGCAGGTCTGTGGGACTACGCAAGCGGTTCCCAAAGAGCTTTAGAACAAGGCATAGTTTTCCCTGCTGGCTCTTTTGGCGTGGGACCAGTCTCCAGATATATGTCCATTTTTGTGCCTGGCGCGGCGCCAAGTTGAAAAGGGTGCTTTTGAGGCTGAAGGCAGCATGGAAGCCTGCAGCCCCCAGGTGTGTGGGGCTACACAAGCGGTTCCCAAAGAGCTTTAGAACAAGGCCTAGTTTTCCCTGCTGGCTCTTTGGGCGTGGGACCCATCTCCAGACATACAACCACTTTTGTGCCTGGCGTGGGGCCAAGTGGGAAAGGGTGGTTTTGAGGCTGAAGGCAGCAGGAAAGCCTGCAGCCCCCAGCTGTGTTCGGCTACACAAGCGGTTCCCAAAGAGCTTTAGAACAAGGCCTAGTTTTCCCTGCTGACTCTTTGGGTGTGGGACCAGTCTCCAGACATATGGCCATTTTTGTGCCTGGCGTGGCGCCAAGTGGGAAAGGGTGGTTTTGAGGCTGAAGGCAGCAGGAAAGCCTGTAGCCCCCAGATCTGTGGGGCCACGCAAGTGGTTCCCAATGATCTTTAGAACAAGCCACAAGTTTCCCTGCTGGCTCTTTGGGCGTGGGACCAGTCTCCAGACATATGGATATTTTGGAGGCTGCCGCGGCGCCAAGTGGGAAAGGGTGGTTTTGAGGCTGAAGGCAGCAGGAAAGCCTGCAGCCCCCAGGTGTGTGGGGCTACGCCAGCGGTTCCCAAAAGCTTTAGAACAAGGCCTAGTTTTCCCTGCTGGCTCTTTGGGCGTTGGACCCATAACCAGACACATGGCCATTTTTGTGCCTGGCGTGGGGCCAAGTGGGAAACGATGGTTTTGAGGCTGAAGGCAGCAGGAAAGCCTGCAGCCCCAGGTCTGTGGTGCCACGCCAGCGGTTCCCAAAGAGCTTTAGAACAAGCCACAGTTTTCCCTGCTGGCTCCTTGCGTGTGGAACCAGTCTTCAGACATATGTCGGTTTTGGAGGCTGCCGCGGCGCCAAGTGGGAAAGGGTGGTTTTGAGGCTGAAGGCAGCAGGAAAGCCTGCAGCCCCCAGGTGTGTGGGGCCACGCCAGCGGTTCCCAAAGAGCTTTAGAACAAGCCACAGTATTCCCTGCTGGCTCCTTGCGTGTGGAACCAGTCTCTAGGCATATGTTGATTTTGGAGGCTGCCGCGGCGCCAAGTGGGAAAGGGTTCTTTTGAGGCTGAAGGCAGCAGGAAAGCCTGCAGCCCCCAGGTGTGTGGGGCTACGCCAGCGGTTCCCAAAGAGGTTTAGAACAAGGCCTAGTTTTCCCTGCTGACTCTTTGGGCGTGGGACCCATCTCCAGACATATGGCCATTTTTGTGCCTGGCGTGGCGCCAAGTGGGAAAGGGTGGTTTTGAGGCTGAAGGCAGCAGGAAAGCCTGTAGCCCCCAGGTCTGTGGGGCCACGCAAGTGGTTCCCAATGATCTTCAGAACAAGCCACAAGTTTCCCTGCTGGCTCTTTGGGAGTGGGACTAGTCTCCAGACATGTGGATATTTTGGAGGCTGCCGCGGCGCCAAATGGGAAAGGGTGGTTTTGAGGCTGAAGGCAGCAGGAAAGCCTGCAGCCCCCAGGTGTGTGGGGCTACTCAAGCGGTTCCCAAAGAGCTTTAGAACAAGCCACAGTTTTCCCTGCTGGCTCTTTGGGCGTGGGACCCATCTCCAGACATATGGCCATTTTTGTGCCTGATGCGGCGCCAAGTGGGAAAGGGTGGTTTTGAGGCTGAAGGCAGCAGGAAAGCCTGCATCCCCCAGGTCCGTGGGGCTACGCAAGCGGTTCCCAAAGAGCTTTAGAACAAGGCATAGTTTTCCCTGCTGGCTCTTTGGGCGTGGGACCAGTCTCCAGACATATGGCCATTTTTGTGCCTGGCGTGGGGCCAAGTGGGAAAGGGTGCTTTTGAGGCTGAAGGCAGCAGGAAAGCCTGCAGCCCCCAGGAGTGTGGGGCTACGCCAGCGGTTCCCAAAGAGCTTTAGAACAAGGCATAGTGTTCCCTGCTGGCTCTTTGGGCGTGGGACCCATCTCCAGACATATGGCCATTTTTGTGCCTGGCGTGGCACCAAGTGGGAAAGGGTGGTTTTGAGGCTGAAGGCAGCAGGAAAGCCTGTAGCCCCCAGATCTGTGGGGCCACGCAAGTGGTTCCCAATGATCTTTAGAACAAGCCAAAAGTTTCCCTGCTGGCTCTTTGGGCGTGGGACTAGTCTCCAGACATATGGATATTTTGGAGTCTGGCGCGGCGCCAAATGGGAAAGGGTGGTTTTGAGGCTGAAGGCAGCAGGAAAGCCTGCAGCCCCCAGGTTTGTGGGGCTACTCAAGCGGTTCCCAAAGAGCTTTAGAACAAGCCACAGTTTTCCATGCTGGCTCTTTGGGCGTGGGACCAATCTCCAGACATATGGCCATTTTTGTGCCTGGCGTGGCGCCAATTGGGAAAGGGTGGTTTTGAGGCTGAAGGCAGCAGGAAAGCCTGCAGCCCCCAGGGGTGTGGGGCTAGGCAAGCGGTTCCCAAAGAGCTTTAGAACAAGGCATAGTTTTCCCTGCTGGCTCTTTGGGCGTGGGACCAGTCTCCAGGCATATAACCATTTTTGTGCCTGGCGTGGGGCCAAGTGGGAAAGGGTGGTTTTGAGGCTGAAAGCGGCAGGAAAGCCTGCAGCTCCTAGGTCTGTGGGGCTACGCAAGCGGTTTTCAAGGATGTTTACAACAAGCCACAGTTTTCCCTGCTGGCTCTTTGGGCGTGGGACCAGTCTCCAGACATATGGCCATTTTTGTGCCTGGCGTGGCGCCAAGTGGGAAAGGGTGGTTTTGAGGCTGAAGGCAGCAGGAAAGCTTACAGCCCCCAGGTCCATGGGGCCACGCCAGCGGTTCCCAAAGAGCTTTAGAACAAGCCACAGTTTTCCCTGCTGGCTCCTTGCGTGTGGAACCAGTCTCCAGACATATGTCGGTTTTGGAGGCTGCCGCAGCGCCAAGTGGGAAAAGGTGGTTTTGAGGCTGAAGGCAGCAGGAAAGCCTGCAGCCCCCATGTCTGTGGGGCTACGCAAGCGGTTCCAAAAGAGCTTTAGAACAAGGCATAGTTTTCCCTGCTGGCTCTTTGGGCGTGGGACCCATCTCCAGACATATGGCCATTTTTGTGCCTGGTTTGCGCCAAGTGGGAAAGGGTGGTTTTGAGGCTGAAGGCAGCAGGAAAGCCTGCAGCCCCCATGTCTGTGGGGATACGCAAGCGGTTCACAAAGAGCTTTAGAACAAGGCATAGTTTTCCCTGCTGGCTCTTTGGGCGTGGGACCAGTCTCCAGACATAGGGCCATTTTTGTGCCTGGTGTGGCGCCAAGTGGGAAAGGGTGGTTTTGAGGCTGAAGGCAGCAGGAAAGCCTGCAGCCCCCATGTCTGTGGGGCTACGCAAGTGGTTGCCAAAGAGCTTTAGAACAAGGCCTAGTTTTCCCAGCTGGCTCTTTGGGCTTCGGAACCATCTCCAGGCATATGGCCATTTTTGTGCCTGGCGTGGGTCCAAGTGGGAAAGGGTGGTTTTGAGGCTGAAAGCAACAGGAAAGCCTGCAGCTCCCAGGTCTGTGAGGCTACGCAAGCATTTCCCAATGATGTTTAGAACAAAGCATAGTTTTCCCTGCTGGCTCTTTGGGCGTGGGACCAGTCTCCAGACATATGGATATTTTGGAGGCTGGCGCGGCACCAAATGGGAAAGGGTGGTTTTGAGGCTGAAGGCAGCAAGAAAGCCTGCAGCCCGCAGGTCTGTGGGGCTACGCAAGCCGTTCCCAAAGAGCTTTAGAACAAGGCATAGTTTTCCCTGCTGACTCTTTGGGCGTGGGACCCATCTCCAGACCTATGGCCATTTCTGTGCCTGGCGTGGCGCCAAGTGGGAAAGGGTGGTTTTGAGGCTGAATGCGCCAGGAAAGCCTGCAGCCCCCAGGTGTGTGGGGCTACGCAAGCGATTCCGAAAGAGCTTTAGAACAAGGCCTAGTTTTCCCTCCTGGCTCTTTGGTCGTGGGACCAGTCTCCAGACATCTGGCCATTTTTGTGCCTCTCGCGGCGCCAAGTGGGAAAGGGCGGTTTTGAGGCTGAAGGCAGCAGGAAAGCCTGTAGCCCCCAGATCTGTGGGGCCACGCAAGTGGTTCCCAATGATCTTTAGAACAAGCCAAAAGTTTCCCTGCTGGCTCTTTGGGCGTGGGACCAGTCTCCAGACATATGGATATTTTGGAGTCTGGCGCGGCGCCAAATGGGAAAGGGTGGTTTTGAGGCTGAAGGCAGCAGGAAAGCCTGCAGCCCCCAGGTTTGTGGGGCTACTCAAGCGGTTCCCAAAGAGCTTTAGAACAAGCCACAGTTTTCCATGCTGGCTCTTTGGGCGTGGGACCAATCTCCAGACATATGGCCATTTTTGTGCCTGGCGTGGCGCCAATTGGGAAAGGGTGGTTTTGAGGCTGAAGGCAGCAGGAAAGCCTGCAGCCCCCAGGGGTGTGGGGCTAGGCAAGCGGTTCCCAAAGAGCTTTAGAACAAGGCATAGTTTTCCCTGCTGGCTCTTTGGGCGTGGGACCAGTCTCCAGGCATATAACCATTTTTGTGCCTGGCGTGGGGCCAAGTGGGAAAGGGTGGTTTTGAGGCTGAAAGCGGCAGGAAAGCCTGCAGCTCCTAGGTCTGTGGGGCTACGCAAGCGGTTTTCAAGGATGTTTACAACAAGCCACAGTTTTCCCTGTTGGCTCTTTGGGCGTGGGACCAGTCTCCAGACATATGGCCATTTTTGTGCCTGGCGTGGCGCCAAGTGGGAAAGGGTGGTTTTGAGGCTGAAGGCAGCAGGAAAGCTTACAGCCCCCAGGTCCATGGGGCCACGCCAGCGGTTCCCAAAGAGCTTTAGAACAAGCCACAGTTTTCCCTGCTGGCTCCTTGCGTGTGGAACCAGTCTCCAGACATATGTCGGTTTTGGAGGCTGCCGCAGCGCCAAGTGGGAAAAGGTGGTTTTGAGGCTGAAGGCAGCAGGAAAGCCTGCAGCCCCCATGTCTGTGGGGCTACGCAAGCGGTTCCAAAAGAGCTTTAGAACAAGGCATAGTTTTCCCTGCTGGCTCTTTGGGCGTGGGACCCATCTCCAGACATATGGCCATTTTTGTGCCTGGTTTGCGCCAAGTGGGAAAGGGTGGTTTTGAGGCTGAAGGCAGCAGGAAAGCCTGCAGCCCCCATGTCTGTGGGGATACGCAAGCGGTTCACAAAGAGCTTTAGAACAAGGCATAGTTTTCCCTGCTGGCTCTTTGGGCGTGGGACCAGTCTCCAGACATAGGGCCATTTTTGTGCCTGGTGTGGCGCCAAGTGGGAAAGGGTGGTTTTGAGGCTGAAGGCAGCAGGAAAGCCTGCAGCCCCCATGTCTGTGGGGCTACGCAAGTGGTTGCCAAAGAGCTTTAGAACAAGGCCTAGTTTTCCCAGCTGGCTCTTTGGGCTTCGGAACCATCTCCAGGCATATGGCCATTTTTGTGCCTGGCGTGGGTCCAAGTGGGAAAGGGTGGTTTTGAGGCTGAAAGCAACAGGAAAGCCTGCAGCTCCCAGGTCTGTGAGGCTACGCAAGCATTTCCCAATGATGTTTAGAACAAAGCATAGTTTTCCCTGCTGGCTCTTTGGGCGTGGGACCAGTCTCCAGACATATGGATATTTTGGAGGCTGGCGCGGCACCAAATGGGAAAGGGTGGTTTTGAGGCTGAAGGCAGCAAGAAAGCCTGCAGCCCGCAGGTCTGTGGGGCTACGCAAGCCGTTCCCAAAGAGCTTTAGAACAAGGCATAGTTTTCCCTGCTGACTCTTTGGGCGTGGGACCCATCTCCAGACCTATGGCCATTTCTGTGCCTGGCGTGGCGCCAAGTGGGAAAGGGTGGTTTTGAGGCTGAATGCGCCAGGAAAGCCTGCAGCCCCCAGGTGTGTGGGGCTACGCAAGCGATTCCGAAAGAGCTTTAGAACAAGGCCTAGTTTTCCCTGCTGGCTCTTTGGTCGTGGGACCAATCTCCAGACATCTGGCCATTTTTGTGCCTCTCGCGGCGCCAAGTGGGAAAGGGCGGTTTTGAGGCTGAAGGCAGCAGGAAAACCTGCAGCCCCCAGGTGTGTGGGGCTACAGAAGCAGTTCCAAAAGAGCTTTAGAACAAGGCATAGTTTTCCCTGCTGGCTCTTTGGGCGTGGGACCAGTCTCCAGACATATGGCCATTTTTGTGCCTGGCGTGGGGCCAAGTGGGAAAGGGTGGTTTTGAGGCTGAAGGCAGAAGGAAAGCCTGCATCCATCAGGTCCGTGGGGCTACGCAAGCAGTTCCTAAAGAGCTTTAGAAGAAGGCATGGTTTTCACTGCTGGCTCTTTGGGCGTGGGACCAGTCTCCAGACATATGGCCATTTTTGTGCCTGGCGCGGCGCCAAGTGGGAAAGGGTGGTTTTGAGGCTGAAGGCAGCAGGAAAGCCTGAAGCCCGCAGGTTGTGGGGCCACTCAAGCAGTTCCCAAAGAGCTTTAGAACAAGGCATAGTTTTCCCTGCTGGCTCTTTGGGCGTGGGACCAATCTCCAGACATATTGCCATTTTTGTGTCTGGCGTGGCGCCAAGTGGGAAAGGGTGGTTTTGAGGCTGAAGGCGCCAGGAAAGCCTGCAGCCCGAAGGTGTGTGGGGCTACGCAAGTGGTTCCCAAAGAGCTTTAGAACAAGGCGTAGTTTTCCCTGCTGGCTCTTTGGGCGTAGGACCCGTCTCCAGCCATATGGCCATTTTTGTGCCTGGCGCGGCGCCAAGTGGGAAAGGGTGGTTTTGAGGCTGAAGGCAGCAGGAAAGCCTGCAGCCCCCAGGTCCGTGGTGCTACGCAAGTGGTTCCCAAAGAGCTTTAGAACAAGGCATAGTTTTCCCTGCTGGCTCTTTGGGCGTGGGAACAGTCTCCAGGCATATAACCATTTTTGTGCCTGGCGTGGGGCCAAGTGGGAAACGATGGTTTTGAGGCTGAAAGCGGCAGGAAAGCCTGCAGCTCCCAGGTGTGTGGGGCTACGCAAGCGGTTCCCAATGATGTTTACAACAAGCCACAGTTTTCCCTGCTGGCTCTTTGGGCGTGGGACCAATCTCCAGACATATGGATATTTTGGAGGCTGGCGCGACGCCAAGTGGGAAAGGGTGGTTTTGAGGCTGAAGGCAGCAGGAAAGCTTGCAGCCCCCAGGTCCATGGGGCCACGCCAGCGGTTCCCAAAGAGCTTTAGAACAAGCCACAGTTTTCCCTGCTGGCTCCTTGCGTGTGGAACCAGTCTCCAGACATAT
The DNA here is from genome assembly GCF_964199755.1 of Larus michahellis. Classification (NCBI taxonomy): domain Eukaryota; kingdom Metazoa; phylum Chordata; class Aves; order Charadriiformes; family Laridae; genus Larus; species Larus michahellis. The sequence goes on along the minus strand of NC_133903.1, from coordinate 22,366,174 downwards.
GTCGGTTTTGGACGCTGCCGCGGCGCCAATTGGGAAAGGGTGGTTTTGAGGCTGAAGGCGCCAGGAAAGCCTGCAGCCCCCAGGTGTGTGGGGCTACGCCAGCGGTTCCCAAAGAGCTTTAGAACAAGGCATAATTTTCCCTGCTGGCTTTTTGGGCGTGGGACCAGTCTCCAGGCATATAACCATTTTTGTGCCTGGCGTGGGGCCAAGTGGGAAAGGGTGGTTTTGAGGCTGAAAGCGGCAGGAAAACCTGCAGCTCCTAGGTCTGTGGGGCTACGCAAGCGGTTTTCAAGGATGTTTACAACAAGCCACAGTTTTCCCTGCTGGCTGTTTGGGCGTGGGACCAGTCTCCAGACATATGGCCATTTTTGTGCCTGGCGTGGCGCCAAGTGGGAAAGGGTGGTTTTGAGGCTGAATGCGCCAGGAAAGCCTGCAGCCCCCAGGTGTGTGGGGCTACGCAAGCGATTCCGAAAGAGCTTTAGAACAAGGCCTAGTTTTCCCTCCTGGCTCTTTGGTCGTGGGACCAGTCTCCAGACATATGGCCATTTTTGTGCCTCTCGCGGCGCCAAGTGGGAAAGGGTGGTTTTGAGGCTGAAGGCAGCAGGAAAGCCTGCAGCCCCCAGGTCCGTGGTGCTACGCAAGTGGTTCCCAAAGAGCTTTAGAACAAGGCCTAGTTTTCCCTGCTGGCTCTTTGGGCGTGGGACCAGTCTCCAGACATAAGGATATTTTGGAGGCTGGCGTGGCGCCAAATGCTAAAGGGCGGTTTTGAGGCTGAAGGCAGCAGGAAAACCTGCAGCCCCCAGGTGTGTGGGGCTACAGAAGCAGTTCCAAAAGAGCTTTAGAACAAGGCATGGTTTTCCCTGCTGGCTCTTTGGGCGTGGGACCAGTCTCCAGACATATGGCCATTTTTGTGCCTGGCGTGGGGCCAAGTGGGAAAGGGTGGTTTTGAGGCTGAAGGCAGAAGGAAAGCCTGCATCCATCAGGTCCGTGGGGCTACGCAAGCAGTTCCTAAAGAGCTTTAGAAGAAGGCATGGTTTTCACTGATGGCTCTTTGGGCGTGGGACCAGTCTCCAGACATATGGCCATTTTTGTGCCTGGCGCGGCGCCAAGTGGGAAAGGGTGGTTTCAAGGCTGAAGGCAGCAGGAAAGCCTGAAGCCCGCAGGTTGTGGGGCCACTCAAGCAGTTCCCAAAGAGCTTTAGAACAAGGCATAGTTTTCCCTGCTGGCTCTTTGGGCGTGGGACCAATCTCCAGACATATGGCCATTTTTGTGTCTGGCGTGGCGCCAAGTGGGAAAGGGTGGTTTTGAGGCTGAAGGCGCCAGGAAAGCCTGCAGCCCGAAGGTGTGTGGGGCTACGCAAGTGGTTCCCAAAGAGCTTTAGAACAAGGCATAGTTTTCCCTGCTGGCTCTTTGGGCGTAGGACCCGTCTCCAGCCATATGGCCATTTTTGTGCCTGGCGCGGCGCCAAGTGGGAAAGGGTGGTTTTGAGGCTGAAGGCAGCAGGAAAGCCTGCAGCCCCCAGGTCCGTGGTGCTACGGAAGTGGTTCCCAAAGAGCTTTAGAACAAGGCATAGTTTTCCCTGCTGGCTCTTTGGGCGTGGGAACAGTCTCCAGGCATATAACCATTTTTGTGCCTGGCGTGGGGCCAAGTGGGAAACGATGGTTTTGAGGCTGAAAGCGGCAGGAAAGCCTGCAGCTCCCAGGTGTGTGGGGCTACGCAAGCGGTTCCCAATGATGTTTACAACAAGCCACAGTTTTCCCTGCTGGCTCTTTGGGCGTGGGACCAATCTCCAGACATATGGATATTTTGGAGGCTGGCGCGGCGCCAAGTGGGAAAGGGTGGTTTTCAGGCTGAAGGCAGCAGGAAAGCTTGCAGCCCCCAGGTCCATGGGGCCACGCCAGCGGTTCCCAAAGAGCTTTAGAACAAGCCACAGTTTTCCCTGCTGGCTCCTTGCGTGTGGAACCAGTCTCCAGACATATGTCGGTTTTGGACGCTGCCGCGGCGCCAATTGGGAAAGGGTGGTTTTGAGGCTGAAGGCTCCAGGAAAGCCTGCAGCCCCCAGGTGTGTGGGGCTACGCCAGCGGTTCCCAAAGAGCTTTAGAACAAGGCATAATTTTCCCTGCTGGCTTTTTGGGCGTGGGACCAGTCTCCAGGCATATAACCATTTTTGTGCCTGGCGTGGGGCCTAGTGGGAAAGGGTGGTTTTGAGGCTGAAAGCGGCAGGAAAACCTGCAGCTCCTAGGTCTGTGGGGCTACGCAAGCGGTTTTCAAGGATGTTTACAACAAGCCACAGTTTTCCCTGCTGGCTGTTTGGGCGTGGGACCAGTCTCCAGACATATGGCCATTTTTGTGCCTGGCGTGGCGCCAAGTGGGAAAGGGTGGTTTTGAGGCTGAATGCGCCAGGAAAGCCTGCAGCCCCCAGGTGTGTGGGGCTACGCAAGCGATTCCGAAACAGCTTTAGAACAAGGCCTAGTTTTCCCTCCTGGCTCTTTGGTCGTGGGACCAATCTCCAGACATATGGCCATTTTTGTGCCTCTCGCGGCGCCAAGTGGGAAAGGGTGGTTTTGAGGCTGAAGGCAGCAGGAAAGCCTGCAGCCCCCAGGTCCGTGGTGCTACGCAAGTGGTTCCCAAAGAGCTTTAGAACAAGGCCTAGTTTTCCCTGCTGGCTCTTTGGGCGTGGGACCAATCTCCAGACATCTGGCCATTTTTGTGCCTGGCACGGCGCCAAGTGGGAAAGGGTGGTTTTGAGGCTGAAGGCAGCAGGAAAGCCTGCATCCATCAGGTCCGTGGGGCTACGCAAGCAGTTCCTAAAGAGCTTTAGAAGAAGGCATGGTTTTCACTGCTGGCTCTTTGGGCGTGGGACCAGTCTCCAGACATAAGGATATTTTGGAGGCTGGCGCGGCGCCAAATGCTAAAGGGCGGTTTTGAGGCTGAAGGCAGCAGGAAAACCTGCAGCCCCCAGGTGTGTGGGGCTACAGAAGCAGTTCCAAAAGAGCTTTAGAACAAGGCATGGTTTTCCCTGCTGGCTCTTTGGGCGTGGGACCAGTCTCCAGACATATGGCCATTTTTGTGCCTGGCGTGGGGCCAAGTGGGAAAGGGTGGTTTTGAGGCTGAAGGCGCCAGGAAAGCCTGCATCCATCAGGTCCGTGGGGCTACGCAAGCAGTTCCTAAAGAGCTTTAGAAGAAGGCATGGTTTTCACTGCTGGCTCTTTGGGCGTGGGACCAGTCTCCAGACATATGGCCATTTTTGTGCCTGGCGCGGCGCCAAGTGGGAAAGGGTGGTTTCAAGGCTGAAGGCAGCAGGAAAGCCTGAAGCCCGCAGGTTGTGGGGCCACTCAAGCAGTTCCCAAAGACCTTTAGAACAAGGCATAGTTTTCCCTGCTGGCTCTTTGGGCGTGGGACCAATCTCCAGACATATGGCCATTTTTGTGTCTGGCGTGGCGCCAAGTGGGAAAGGGTGGTTTTGAGGCTGAAGGCAGCAGGAAAGCCTGCAGCCCGAAGGTGTGTGGGGCTACGCAAGTGGTTCCCAAAGAGCTTTAGAACAAGGCATAGTTTTCCCTGCTGGCTCTTTGGGCGTAGGACCCGTCTCCAGCCATATGGCCATTTTTGTGCCTGGCGCGGCGCCAAGTGGGAAAGGGTGGTTTTGAGGCTGAAGGCAGCAGGAAAGCCTGCAGCCCCCAGGTCCGTGGTGCTACGCAAGTGGTTCCCAAAGAGCTTTAGAACAAGGCATAGTTTTCCCTGCTGGCTCTTTGGGCGTGGGAACAGTCTCCAGGCATATAACCATTTTTGTGCCTGGCGTGGGGCCAAGTGGGAAACGATGGTTTTGAGGCTGAAAGCGGCAGGAAAGCCTGCAGCTCCCAGGTGTGTGGGGCTATGCAAGTGGTTGCCAAAGAGCTTTAGAACAAGGCCTAGTTTTCCCTGTTGGCTCTTTGGGCTTCGGACCCATCTCCAGGCATATGGCCATTTTTGTGCCTGGTGTGGGGCCAAGTGGGAAAGTGTGGTTTTGAGGCTGAAAGCGGTAGGAAACCCTGCAGCTCCCAGATCTGTGAGGCTACGCAAGCAGTTCCCAATGATGTTTAGAACAAGGCATAGTTTTCCCTGCTGGCTCTTTGGGCGTGGGACCAGTCTCCAGACATATGGATATTTTGGAGGCTGGCGCGGCGCCAAGTGGGAAAGGGTGTTTTGGAGGCTGAAGGCAGCGGGAAAGCCTGCAGCCCGCAGGTCTGTGGGACTACGGAAGCCGTTCCCAAAGACCTTTAGAAAAAGGCATGGTTTTCCCTGCTGGCTCTTTGGGCGTGGGACCAGTCTCCAGACATATGGCCATTTTTGTGCCTGGCGCGGCGCCAAGTGGGAAAGGGTATTTTGGAGGCTTAAAGCGCCAGGAAAGCCTGCAGCCCGCAGGTGTGTGGGGCTACGCAAGCGGTTCCCAAAGAGCTTTAGAACAAGGCATAGTTTTCCCTGCTGGCTCTTTGGGCGTGGGACCAGTCTCCAGACATATGGCCATTTTTGTGCCTGGCGCGGCGCCAAGTGGGAAAGGGTGTTTTTGAGGCTGAAGGCAGCAGGAAAGCCTGAAGCCCCCAGGTCTGTGGGGCCACGCAGGCGGTTCCCAAAGAGCTTTACAACATGGCATAGTTTTCCCTGCTGGCTCTTTGGGCGTGGGACCCATCTCCAGACATATGGCCATTTTTGTGCCTGGCGTGGCGCGAAGTGGGAAAGGGTGGTTTTGAGGCTGAAGGCAGCAGGACAGCCTGCAGCCCCCAGGTGTTTGGGGCTATGTAAGCGGTTCCCAAAGAGCTTTAGAACAAGGCATAATTTTCCCTGCTGGCTCTTTGGGCGTGGGACCAGTCTCCAGACATATGGCCATTTTTGTGCCTAGCGCGGCGCCAAGTGGGAAAGGGTGGTTTTGAGGCTGAAGGCAGCAGGGAAGCCTGCAGCCCGCAGGTGTGTGGGGCTACGCAAGCGATTCCCAAAGAGCTTTAGAACAAGGCCTAGTTTTCCCTGCTGGCTCTTTGGGCGTGGGACCAGTCTCCAGACATATGGATGTTTTGGAGGCTGGCGCGGCGCCAAATGGGAAAGGGTGGTTTTGAGGCTGAAGGCAGCAGGAAAGCCTGCAGCCCGCAGGTGTGTGGGGCTACGCAAGCGGTTCCCAAAGAGCTTTAGAACAAGGCCTAGTTTTCCCTGCTGGCTCTTTGGGCGTGGGACCAGTCTCCAGACATATGGCCATTTTTGTGCCTGGCGCGGCGACAAGTGGGAAAGGGTGGTTTTGAGGCTGAAGGCAGCAGGAAAGCCTGCAGCCCGCAGGTGTGTGGGGCTACGCAAGCAGTTCCCAAAGAGCTTTAGAACAAGGCGTAATTTTCCCTGCTGGCTCTTTGGGCGTGGGACAAGTCTCCAGACATATGGCCATTTTTGGGCCTGGCGCGGCGCCAAGTGGGAAAGGGTGTTTTTGAGGCTGAAGGCAGCAGGAAAGCCTGTAGCCCCCAGGTCTGTGGGGCCACGCAAGTAGTTCCCAATGATGTTTAGAACAAGCCACAGTTTTTCCTGCTGGCTCTTTGGGAGTGGGACAAGTCTCCAGACATATGGATATTTTGGAGGCTGGCGCGGCACCAAATGGGAAAGAGTGGCTTTGAGGCTGAAGGCAGCAGGAAAGCCTGCAGCCCCCAGGTCTGTGGGGCTACGCAAGCGGTTCCCAAAGAGCTTTAGAAAAAGGCATAGTTTTCCCTGCTGGCTCTTTGGGCATGGGACCAGTCTCCAGACATATGGCCATTTTTGTGCCTGGCGCGGCGCCAAGTGGGAAAGGGTGTTTTTGAGGCTGAAGGCAGCAGGAAAGCCTGTAGCCCCCAGGTCTGTGGGGCCACGCAAGGAGTTCCCAATGATGTTTAGAACAAGCCACAGTTTTTCCTGCTGGCTCTTTGGGAGTGGGACAAGTCTCCAGACATATGGATATTTTGGAGGCTGGCGAGGCACCAAATGGGAAAGAGTGGTTTTGAGGCTGAAGGCAGTAGGAAACCTGCAGCCCCCAGGTGTGTGGGGCTACGCAAGCGGTTCCCAAAGAGCTTTAGAAAAAGGCATAGTTTTCCCTGCTGGCTCTTTGGGCGTGGGACCAATCTCCAGACATATGGCCATTTTTGTGCCTGGCGCAGCGCCAAGTGGGAAAGGGTATTTTGGAGGCTTAAAGCGCCAGAAAAGCCTGCAGCCCGCAGGTGTGTGGGGCTACGCAAGCGATTCCGAAAGAGCTTTAGAACAAGGCCTAGTTTTCCCTGCTGGCTCTTTGGGCGTGGGACCAATCTCCAGACATAGGGCCATTTTTGTGCCTTGTGCGGCGCCAAGTGATAAAGGGTGCTTTTGAGGCTGAAGGCAGCAGGAAAGCCTGCAGCCCCCAGGGCCATGGGGCTACGCCAGCAGTTCCCAAAGAGCTTTAGAATAAGCCACAGTTTTCCCTGCTGGCTCCTTGCGTGTGGAACCAGTCTCCAGACATATGTCGATTTTGGAGGCTGCCGCGTCGCCAAGTGGGAATTGGTGGTTTTGAGGCTGGAGGCAGCAGGAAAGCCTGCAGCCCCCAGGTGTGTGGGGCTACGCAAGCGGTTCCCAAAGAGCTCTAGAACAAGGCCTAGTTTTCCCTGCTGGCTCTTTGGGCGTGGGACCCATCTCCAGACATATGGCCATTTTTGTGCCTGCCGTGGGGCCAAGTGGGAAAGGGTGGTTTTGAGGCTGAAAGCGGCAGGAAAGCCTGCAGCTCCCAGGTCTGTGAGGCTACGCAAGCGGTTCCCAATGATGTTTAGAACAAGGCCTAGTTTTCCCTGCTGGCTCTTTGGGCGTGGGACCAGTCTCCAGACATATGGATGTTTTGGAGGCTGGCGCGGCGCCAAATGGGAAAGGGTGGTTTTGAGGCTGAAGGCAGCAGGAAAGCCTGCAGCCCCCAGGTGTGTGGGGCTACGCAAGCGGTTCCCAAAGAGCTTTAGAACAAGGCATAGTTTTCCCTGCTGGTTCTTTGGGCGTGGGATCCATCTCCAGATATATGGCCATTTTTGTGCCTGGCGTGGCGCCAAGTGGGAAAGGGCGGTTTTGAGGCTGAAGGCGCCAGGAAAGCCTGCATCCCCCAGGTCCGTGGGGCTACGCAAGCGGTTCCCAAAGAGCTTTAGAACAAGGCATAGTTTTCCCTGCTGGCTCTTTGGGCGTGGGACCAATCTCCAGCCATAGGGCCATTTTTGTGCCTGGCGTGGCGCCAAGTGGGAAAGGGTGTTTTGGAGGCTGAAGGCAGCGGCAAAGCCTGCAGCCCCCGGTCTGTGGGACTACGCAAGCCGTTCCCAAAGAGCTTTAGAACAAGGCATAGTTTTCCCTGCTGGCTCTTTGGGCGTGGGACCAGTCTCCAGACATATGGCCATTTTTGTGCCTGGCGCGGCGCCAAGTGGGAAAGGGTGGTTTTGAGGCTGAACTCAGAAGGAAAGCCTGCAGCCATCAGGTCTGTGGGGCTCCGCAAGCAGTTCCCAAAGAGCTTTAGAACAAGGCCTAGTTTTCCCTGCTGGCTCTTTGGGCGTGGGACCAGTCTCCAGACATATGGCCATTTTTGTGCCTGGCGCGGCGCCAAGTGGGAAAGGGTGGTTTTGAGGCTGAAGGCAGCAGGAAAGCCTGCTGCCCCCAGGTCTGTGGGGCCACGCAAGTAGTTCCCAATGATGTTTAGAACAAGCCACAGTTTTTCCTGCTGGCTCTTTGGGAGTGGGACAAGTCTCCAGACATATGGATATTTTGGAGGCTGGCGAGGCACCAAATGGGAAAGAGTGGTTTTGAGGCTGAAGGCAGCAGGAAACCTGCAGCCCCCAGGTGTGTGGGGCTACGCAAGCGGTTCCCAAAGAGCTTTAGAAAAAGGCATAGTTTTCCCTGCTGGCTCTTTGGGCGTAGGACCAGTCTCCAGCCATATTGCCATTTTTGTGCCTGGCGTGTCGCCAAGTGGGAAAGGGTGGTTTTGAGGCTGAAGGCAGCAGGACAGCCTGCAGCCCGAAGGTGTTTGGGGCTATGTAAGCGGTTCCCAAAGAGCTTTAGAAAAAGGCATAGTTTTCCCTGCTGGCTCTTTTGGGCGTGGGACCAGTCTCCAGCCATATGGCCATTTTTGTGCCTGGCGTGGGGCCAAGTGGGAAAGGGTGGTTTTGAGGCTGAAGGCAGAAGGAAAGCCTGCATCCATCAGGTCCGTGGGGCTACGCAAGCAGTTCCCAAAGAGCTTTAGAACAAGGCATGGTTTTCCCTGCTGGCTCTTTGGGCGTGGGACCAGTCTCCAGACATATGGCCATTTTTGTGCCTGGCGCGGCGCCAAGTGGGAAAGGGTGGTTTTGAGGCTGAAGGCAGCAGGAAAGCCTGCACCCCGGAGGTCTGTGGGACTACGCAAACCGTTCCCAAAGAGCTTTAGAACAAGGCATAGTTTTCCGTGCTGGCTCTTTGGGCGTAGGACCAGTCTCTAGATATATGTCCATTTTTGTGCCTGGCGTGGCGCCAAGTGGGAAAGGGTGGTTTTGAGGCTGAAGGCAGCAGGAAAGCCTGCAGCCCCCATGTCTGTGGGGCCACGCAAGTAGATCCCAATGATGTTTAGAACAAGCCACAGTTTTTCCTGCTGGCTCTTTGGGAGTGGGACAAGTCTCCAGACATATGGATATTTTGGAGGCTGGAGCGACGCCAAGTGGGACAGAGTGGTTTTGAGGCTGAAGGCAGCAGGAAAGCCTGCAGCCCCCAGGTGTGTGGGGCTACGCAAGCGGTTCCCAAAGAGCTTTAGAAAAAGGCATAGTTTTCCCTGCTGGCTCTTTGGGCGTGGGACCAATCTCCAGACATATGGCCATTTTTGTGCCTGGCGCAGCGCCAAGTGGGAAAGGGTATTTTGGAGGCTTAAAGCGCCAGAAAAGCCTGCAGCCCGCAGGTGTGTGGGGCTACGCAAGCGATTCCGAAAGAGCTTTAGAACAAGGCCTAGTTTTCCCTGCTGGCTCTTTGGGCGTGGGACCAATCTCCAGACATAGGGCCATTTTTGTGCCTTGTGCGGCGCCAAGTGATAAAGGGTGCTTTTGAGGCTGAAGGCAGCAGGAAAGCCTGCAGCCCCCAGGGCCATGGGGCTACGCCAGCAGTTCCCAAAGAGCTTTAGAATAAGCCACAGTTTTCCCTGCTGGCTCCTTGCGTGTGGAACCAGTCTCCAGACATATGTCGATTTTGGAGGCTGCCGCGTCGCCAAGTGGGAATTGGTGGTTTTGAGGCTGGAGGCAGCAGGAAAGCCTGCAGCCCCCAGGTGTGTGGGGCTACGCAAGCGGTTCCCAAAGAGCTCTAGAACAAGGCCTAGTTTTCCCTGCTGGCTCTTTGGGCGTGGGACCCATCTCCAGACATATGGCCATTTTTGTGCCTGCCGTGGGGCCAAGTGGGAAAGGGTGGTTTTGAGGCTGAAAGCGGCAGGAAAGCCTGCAGCTCCCAGGTCTGTGAGGCTACGCAAGCGGTTCCCAATGATGTTTAGAACAAGGCCTAGTTTTCCCTGCTGGCTCTTTGGGCGTGGGACCAGTCTCCAGACATATGGATGTTTTGGAGGCTGGCGCGGCGCCAAATGGGAAAGGGTGGTTTTGAGGCTGAAGGCAGCAGGAAAGCCTGCAGCCCCCAGGTGTGTGGGGCTACGCAAGCGGTTCCCAAAGAGCTTTAGAACAAGGCATAGTTTTCCCTGCTGGTTCTTTGGGCGTGGGATCCATCTCCAGATATATGGCCATTTTTGTGCCTGGCGTGGCGCCAAGTGGGAAAGGGCGGTTTTGAGGCTGAAGGCGCCAGGAAAGCCTGCATCCCCCAGGTCCGTGGGGCTACGCAAGCGGTTCCCAAAGAGCTTTAGAACAAGGCATAGTTTTCCCTGCTGGCTCTTTGGGCGTGGGACCAATCTCCAGCCATAGGGCCATTTTTGTGCCTGGCGTGGCGCCAAGTGGGAAAGGGTGTTTTGGAGGCTGAAGGCAGCGGCAAAGCCTGCAGCCCCCGGTCTGTGGGACTACGCAAGCCGTTCCCAAAGAGCTTTAGAACAAGGCATAGTTTTCCCTGCTGGCTCTTTGGGCGTGGGACCAGTCTCCAGACATATGGCCATTTTTGTGCCTGGCGCAGCGCCAAGTGGGAAAGGGTATTTTGGAGGCTTAAAGCGCCAGAAAAGCCTGCAGCCCACAGGTGTGTGGGGCTACGCAAGCGATTCCGAAAGAGCTTTAGAACAAGGCCTAGTTTTCCCTGCTGGCTCTTTGGGCGTGGGACCAGTCTCCAGACATATGGCCATTTTTGTGCCTGGCGCGGCGCCAAGTGGGAAAGGGTGGTTTTGAGGCTGAAGGCAGCAGGAAAGCCTGCTGCCCCCAGGTCTGTGGGGCCACGCAAGTAGTTCCCAATGATGTTTAGAACAAGCCACAGTTTTTCCTGCTGGCTCTTTGGGAGTGGGACAAGTCTCCAGACATATGGATATTTTGGAGGCTGGCGAGGCACCAAATGGGAAAGAGTGGTTTTGAGGCTGAAGGCAGCAGGAAACCTGCAGCCCCCAGGTGTGTGGGGCTACGCAAGCGGTTCCCAAAGAGCTTTAGAAAAAGGCATAGTTTTCCCTGCTGGCTCTTTGGGCGTAGGACCAGTCTCCAGCCATATTGCCATTTTTGTGCCTGGCGTGTCGCCAAGTGGGAAAGGGTGGTTTTGAGGCTGAAGGCAGCAGGACAGCCTGCAGCCCGAAGGTGTTTGGGGCTATGTAAGCGGTTCCCAAAGAGCTTTAGAAAAAGGCATAGTTTTCCCTGCTGGCTCTTTTGGGCGTGGGACCAGTCTCCAGCCATATGGCCATTTTTGTGCCTGGCGTGGGGCCAAGTGGGAAAGGGTGGTTTTGAGGCTGAAGGCAGAAGGAAAGCCTGCATCCATCAGGTCCGTGGGGCTACGCAAGCAGTTCCCAAAGAGCTTTAGAACAAGGCATGGTTTTCCCTGCTGGCTCTTTGGGCGTGGGACCAGTCTCCAGACATATGGCCATTTTTGTGCCTGGCGCGGCGCCAAGTGGGAAAGGGTGGTTTTGAGGCTGAAGGCAGCAGGAAAGCCTGCACCCCGGAGGTCTGTGGGACTACGCAAACCGTTCCCAAAGAGCTTTAGAACAAGGCATAGTTTTCCGTGCTGGCTCTTTGGGCGTAGGACCAGTCTCTAGATATATGTCCATTTTTGTGCCTGGCGTGGCGCCAAGTGGGAAAGGGTGGTTTTGAGGCTGAAGGCAGCAGGAAAGCCTGCAGCCCCCATGTCTGTGGGGCCACGCAAGTAGATCCCAATGATGTTTAGAACAAGCCACAGTTTTTCCTGCTGGCTCTTTGGGAGTGGGACAAGTCTCCAGACATATGGATATTTTGGAGGCTGGAGCGACGCCAAGTGGGACAGAGTGGTTTTGAGGCTGAAGGCAGCAGGAAAGCCTGCAGCCCCCAGGTGTGTGGGGCTACGCAAGCGGTTCCCAAAGAGCTTTAGAAAAAGGCATAGTTTTCCCTGCTGGCTCTTTGGGCGTGAGACCAGTCTCCAGACATATGGCCATTTTTGGTCCTGGCGCGGGGCCAAGTGGGAAAGGGTGTTTTTGAGGCTGAAGGCAGCAGGAAAGCCTGTAGCCCCCAGGTCTGTGGGGCCACGCAAGTAGTTCCCAATGATGTTTAGAACAAGACACAGTTTTCCCTGCTGGCTCTTTGGGAGTGGGACAAGTCTCCAGACATATGGATATTTTGGAGGCTGGCGCGGCACCAAATGGGAAAGAGTGGTTTTGAGGCTGAAGGCAGCAGGAAAGCCTGCAGCCCCCAGGTCTGTGGGGCTACGCAAGCGATTCCCAAAGAGCTTTAGAAAAAGGCATAGTTTTCCCTGCTGGCTCTTTGGGCGTGGGACCAATCTCCAGACATAGGGCCATTTTTGTGCCTTGTGCGGCGCCAAGTGATGAAGGGTGCTTTTGAGGCTGAAGGCAGCAGGAAAGCCTGCAGCCCCCAGGTGTGTGGGGCCACGCCAGCAGTTCCCAAAGAGCTTTAGAATAAGCCACAGTTTTCCCTGCTGGCTCCTTGCGTGTGGAACCAGTCTCCAGATATGTGTCGATTTTGGAGGCTGCCGCGTCGCTAAGTGGGAATTGGTGGTTTTGAGGCTGGAGGCAGCAGGAAAGCCTGCAGCCCCCAGGTCCGTGGGGCTACGCAAGCGGTTCCCAAAGAGCTTTAGAACAAGGCATAGTTTTCCCTGCTGGCTCTTTGGGCGTGGGACCAATCTCCAGACATAGGGCCATTTTTGTGCCTGGCGTGGGGCAAGTGGGAAAGGGTATTTTGTATGCTTACAGCGCCAGAAAAGCCTGCAGCCCACAGGTGTGTGGGGCTACGCAAGCGATTCCGAAAGAGCTTTAGAACAAGGCATAGTTTTCCCTGCTGGCTCTTTGGGTGTGGGACCAGTCTCTAGACATATGGCCATTTTTGTGCCTGGCGTGGCGCCAAGTGGGAAAGGGTGTTTTGGAGGCTGAAGGCAGCGGGAAAGCCTGCAGCCCCCAGGTCTGTGGAACTACGCAAGCTGTTCCCAAAGACCTTTAGAACAAGGCATGGTTTTCCCTGCTGGCTCTTTGGGCGTGGGACCAGTCTCCAGACATATGGCCATTTTTGTGCCTGGCGCGGCGCCAAGTGGGAAAGGGTGGTTTTGAGGCTGAAGGCAGAAGGAAAGCCTGCAGCTCCCAGGTCTGTGAGGCTACGCAAGCGGTTCCCAAAGAGCGTTAGAACAAGGCATAATTTTCCCTGCTGGCTCTTTGGGCGTGGGACCTATCTCCAGACATATGGCCATTTTTGTGCCTGGCGCAGCGCCAAGTGGGAAAGGGTATTTTGGAGGCTTAAAGCGCCAGAAAAGCCTGCAGCCCCCAGGTGTGTGGGGCTACGCAAGCGATTCCGAAAGAGCTTTAGAACAAGGCCTAGTTTTCCCTGCTGGCTCTTTGGGCGTGGGACCAGTCTCCAGACATATGGCCATTTTTGTGCCTGGCGCGGCGCCAAGTGGGAAAGGGTGGTTTTGAGGCTGAAGGCAGCAGGAAAGCCTGCAACCGCCAGGTGTGTGGGGCTACGCAAGCCATTCCCAAAGAGCTTTAGAACAAGGCCTAGTTTTCCCTGCTGGCTCTTTGGGCGTGGGACCATTCTCCAGACATATGGATATTTTTAAGGCTGGCGCGGCGCCAAATGGGAAAGGGTGGTTTTGAGGCTGAAGGCAGCAGGAAAGCCTGCAGCCCCCAGGTGTGTGGGGCTACAGAAGCAATTCCCAAAGAGCTTTAGAACAAGGCATAGTTTTCCCTGCTGGCTCTTTGGGCGTGGGACCAATCTCCAGACATATTGCCATTTTTGTGCCTGGCGCGGCGCCAAGTGGGAAAGGGTGGTTTTGAGGGTGAAGGCAGCAGGAAAGCCTGCAGCCCCCAGGTGTGTGGGGCCACGCCAGCGGTTCCCAAAGAGCTTTAGAACAAGGCATAGTTTTCCCTGCTGGCTCTTTGGGCGTGGGACCCATCTCCAGACATATGGCCATTTTTGTGCCTGGCGCGGCGCCGAGTGGGAAAGGGTAGTTTTGAGGCTGAAGGCAGCAGGAAAGCCTGCAGCCCGAAGGTGTGTGGGGCTACGCATGTGGTTCCCAAAGAGCTTTAGAACAAGGCATAGTTTTCCCTGCTGGCTCTTTGGGCGTGCGAATAATCTCCAGCCATATGGCCATTTTTGTGCCTGGCGCGGCGCCAAGTGGGAAAGGGTGGTTTTGAGGCTGAAGGCATCAGGAAAGCCTGCAGCCCCCAGGTGTGTGGGGCTACGCAAGCGGTTCCCAAAGAGCTTTAGAACAAGGCATAGTTTTCCCTGCTGGCTCTTTGGGCGTGCGAATAATCTCCAGACATATTGCCATTTTTGTGCCTGGCGTGGCGCCAAGTGGGAAAGGGTGGTTTTGAGGCTGAAGGCAGCAAGAAAGCCTGCAGCCCGCAGGTGTGTGGGGCCACGCAAGCGGTTCCCAAAGAGCTTTAGAACAAGGCATAGTTTTCCCTGCTGGCTCTTTGGGCGTGGGACCCATCTCCAGACATATGGCCATTTTTGTGCCTGGCGCGGCGCCAAGTGGGAAAGGGTGGTTTTGAGGCTGAAGGCAGCAGGAAAGCCGGCCGCCCCCAGCTCTGTGGGGCCACGCAAGAGGTTCCAAAAGAGCTTTAGAACAAGGCCTAGTTTTCCCTGCTGGCTCTTTGGGCGTGGGACCAGTCTCCACACATATGGCCATTTTTGTGCCTGGCGCGGTGCCAAGTGGGAAAGGGTGGTTTTGAGGCTGAAGGCAGCAGGAAAGCCTGCAGCCCCCAGGTGTGTGGGGCCAAGCCAGCAGTTCCCAAAGAGCTTTAGAATAAGCCACAGTTTTCCCTGCTGGCTCCTTGCGTGTGGAACCAGTCTCCAGACATATGCCGATTTTGGAGGCTGCCGCGTCGCCAAGTGGGAATTGGTGGTTTTGAGGCTGGAGTCAGCAGGAAAGCCTGCAGCCCCCAGGTGTGTGGGGCTGTGCAAGCGGTTCCAAAAGAGCTTTAGAACAAGGCCTAGTTTTCCCTGCTGGCTCTTTTGGGCGTGGGACCAGTCTCCAGACATATGGATATTTTGGAGGCTGCCGCGTCGCCAAGTGGGAAAGGGTGGTTTTGAGGCTGAAGGCAGCAGGAAAGCCTGCAGCCCCCAGCTCTGTGCGGCCACGCAAGAGGTTCCCAAAGAGCTTTAGAACAAGGCATATTTTTCCCTGCTGGCTCTTTGGGCGTGGGACCAGTCTCCAGACATATGGCCATTATTGTGCCTGGCGCGGCGCCAAGTGGGAAAGGGTGGTTTTGAGGCTGAAGGCAGCAGGAAAGCCTGCAGACCCCAGGTGTGTGGGGCTACGCAAGCGGTTCCCAAAGACCTTTAGAACAAGGCCTAGTTTTCCCTGCTGGCTCTTTGGGCGTGCGAATAATCTCCAGACATATTGCCATTTTTGTGCCTGGCGTGGCGCCAAGTGGGAAAGGGTGGTTTTGAGGCTGAAGGCAGCAGGAAAGCCTGCAGCCCCCAGCTCTGTGGGGCCACGCAAGCGGTTCCCAAAGAGCTTTAGAACAAGGCATAGTTTTCCCTGCTGGCTCTTTGGGCGTGGGACCCATCTCCAGACATATGGCCATTTTTGTGCCTGGCGCGTCGCCAAGTGGGAAAGGGTGGTTTTGAGGCTGAAGGCAGCAGGAAAGCCTGCAGCCCCCAGCTCTGTGGGGCCACGCAAGTAGTTCCCAATGATGTTTAGAACAAGCCACAGTTTTTCCTGCTGGCTCTTTGGGAGTGGGACAAGTCTCCAGACATATGTCGATTTTGGAGGCTGCCGCGTCGCCAAGTGGGAATTGGTGGTTTTGAGGCTGGAGGCAGCAGGAAAGCCTGCAGCCCCCAGGTGTGTGGGGCTATGCAAGCGGTTCCCAAAGAGCTTTAGAACAAGGCATAGTTTTTCCTGATGGCTCTTTGGGCGTGGGACCAGTCTCCAGCGATATTGCCATTTTTGTGCCTGGCGCGGCGCCAAGTGGGAAAGGGCGGTTTGGAGGCTGAAGGCAGCAGGAAAGCCTGCAGCCCCCAGGTCTGTGGGACTACGCAAGCGGTTCCCAAAGAGCTTTAGAACAAGGCCTAGTTTTCCCTGCTGGCTCTTTGGGCGTGGGACCAGTCTCCAGCCATATGGCCATTTTTGTGCCTGGCGCGGTGCCAAGTGGGAAAGGGTGGTTTTGAGGCTGAAGGCAGCAGGAAAGCCTGCAGCCCCCAGGTGTGTGGGGCTACGCAAGCAGTTCCCAAAGAGCTTTAGAACAAGGCGTAATTTTCCCTGCTGGCTCTTTGGGCGTGGGACAAGTCTCCAGACATATGGCCATTTTTGGGCCTGGCGCGGCGCCAAGTGGGAAAGGGTGTTTTTGAGGCTGAAGGCAGCAGGAAAGCCTGTAGCCCCCAGGTCTGTGGGGCCACGCAAGTAGTTCCCAATGATGTTTAGAACAAGCCACAGTTTTCCCTGCTGGCTCTTTGGGAGTGGGACAAGTCTCCAGACATATGGATATTTTGGAGGCTGGCGCGGCACCAAATGGGAAAGAGTGGCTTTGAGGCTGAAGGCAGCAGGAAAGCCTGCAGCCCCCAGGTCTGTGGGGCTACGCAAGCGGTTCCCAAAGAGCTTTAGAAAAAGGCATAGTTTTCCCTGCTGGCTCTTTGGGCATGGGACCAGTCTTTAGACATATGGCCATTTTTGGGCCTGGCGCGGCGCCAAGTGGGAAAGGGTGTTTTTGAGGCTGAAGGCAGCAGGAAAGCCTGTAGCCCCCAGGTCTGTGGGGCCACGCAAGGAGTTCCCAATGATGTTTAGAACAAGCCACAGTTTTTCCTGCTGGCTCTTTGGGAGTGGGACAAGTCTCCAGACATATGGATATTTTGGAGGCTGGCGAGGCACCAAATGGGAAAGAGTGGTTTTGAGGCTGAAGGCAGTAGGAAACCTGCAGCCCCCAGGTGTGTGGGGCTACGCAAGCGGTTCCCAAAGAGCTTTAGAAAAAGGCATAGTTTTCCCTGCTGGCTCTTTGGGCGTGGGACCAATCTCCAGACATATGGCCATTTTTGTGCCTGGCGCAGCGCCAAGTGGGAAAGGGTATTTTGGAGGCTTAAAGCGCCAGAAAAGCCTGCAGCCCGCAGGTGTGTGGGGCTACGCAAGCGATTCCGAAAGAGCTTTAGAACAAGGCCTAGTTTTCCCTGCTGGCTCTTTGGGCGTGGGACCAGTCTCCAGACATATGGCCATTTTTGTGCCTGGCGCGGCGCCAAGTGGGAAAGGGTGGTTTTGAGGCTGAAGGCAGCAGGAAAGCCTGCAACCGCCAGGTGTGTGGGGCTACGCAAGCCATTCCCAAAGAGCTTTAGAACAAGGCCTAGTTTTCCCTGCTGGCTCTTTGGGCGTGGGACCATTCTCCAGACATATGGATATTTTTAAGGCTGGCGCGGCGCCAAATGGGAAAGGGTGGTTTTGAGGCTGAAGGCAGCAGGAAAGCCTGCAGCCCCCAGGTGTGTGGGGCTACAGAAGCAATTCCCAAAGAGCTTTAGAACAAGGCATAGTTTTCCCTGCTGGCTCTTTGGGCGTGGGACCAATCTCCAGACATATTGCCATTTTTGTGCCTGGCGCGGCGCCAAGTGGGAAAGGGTGGTTTTGAGGGTGAAGGCAGCAGGAAAGCCTGCAGCCCCCAGGTGTGTGGGGCCACGCCAGCGGTTCCCAAAGAGCTTTAGAACAAGGCATAGTTTTCCCTGCTGGCTCTTTGGGCGTGGGACCCATCTCCAGACATATGGCCATTTTTGTGCCTGGCGCGGCGCCGAGTGGGAAAGGGTAGTTTTGAGGCTGAAGGCAGCAGGAAAGCCTGCAGCCCGAAGGTGTGTGGGGCTACGCAAGTGGTTCCCAAAGAGCTTTAGAACAAGGCATAGTTTTCCCTGCTGGCTCTTTGGGCGTGCGAATAATCTCCAGCCATATGGCCATTTTTGTGCCTGGCGCGGCGCCAAGTGGGAAAGGGTGGTTTTGAGGCTGAAGGCATCAGGAAAGCCTGCAGCCCCCAGGTGTGTGGGGCTACGCAAGCGGTTCCCAAAGAGCTTTAGAACAAGGCATAGTTTTCCCTGCTGGCTCTTTGGGCGTGCGAATAATCTCCAGACATATTGCCATTTTTGTGCCTGGCGTGGCGCCAAGTGGGAAAGGGTGGTTTTGAGGCTGAAGGCAGCAGGAAAGCCTGCAGCCCGCAGGTGTGTGGGGCCACGCAAGCGGTTCCCAAAGAGCTTTAGAACAAGGCATAGTTTTCCCTGCTGGCTCTTTGGGCGTGGGACCCATCTCCAGACATATGGCCATTTTTGTGCCTGGCGCGGCGCCAAGTGGGAAAGGGTGGTTTTGAGGCTGAAGGCAGCAGGAAAGCCGGCCGCCCCCAGCTCTGTGGGGCCACGCAAGAGGTTCCAAAAGAGCTTTAGAACAAGGCCTAGTTTTCCCTGCTGGCTCTTTGGGCGTGGGACCAGTCTCCACACATATGGCCATTTTTGTGCCTGGCGCGGTGCCAAGTGGGAAAGGGTGGTTTTGAGGCTGAAGGCAGCAGGAAAGCCTGCAGCCCCCAGGTGTGTGGGGCCAAGCCAGCAGTTCCCAAAGAGCTTTAGAATAAGCCACAGTTTTCCCTGCTGGCTCCTTGCGTGTGGAACCAGTCTCCAGACATATGCCGATTTTGGAGGCTGCCGCGTCGCCAAGTGGGAATTGGTGGTTTTGAGGCTGGAGTCAGCAGGAAAGCCTGCAGCCCCCAGGTGTGTGGGGCTATGCAAGCGGTTCCAAAAGAGCTTTAGAACAAGGCCTAGTTTTCCCTGCTGGCTCTTTTGGGCGTGGGACCAGTCTCCAGACATATGGATATTTTGGAGGCTGCCGCGTCGCCAAGTGGGAAAGGGTGGTTTTGAGGCTGAAGGCAGCAGGAAAGCCTGCAGCCCCCAGCTCTGTGCGGCCACGCAAGAGGTTCCCAAAGAGCTTTAGAACAAGGCATATTTTTCCCTGCTGGCTCTTTGGGCGTGGGACCAGTCTCCAGACATATGGCCATTATTGTGCCTGGCGCGGCGCCAAGTGGGAAAGGGTGGTTTTGAGGCTGAAGGCAGCAGGAAAGCCTGCAGACCCCAGGTGTGTGGGGCTACGCAAGCGGTTCCCAAAGACCTTTAGAACAAGGCCTAGTTTTCCCTGCTGGCTCTTTGGGCGTGCGAATAATCTCCAGACATATTGCCATTTTTGTGCCTGGCGTGGCGCCAAGTGGGAAAGGGTGGTTTTGAGGCTGAAGGCAGCAGGAAAGCCTGCAGCCCCCAGCTCTGTGGGGCCACGCAAGCGGTTCCCAAAGAGCTTTAGAACAAGGCATAGTTTTCCCTGCTGGCTCTTTGGGCGTGGGACCCATCTCCAGACATATGGCCATTTTTGTGCCTGGCGCGGCGCCAAGTGGGAAAGGGTGGTTTTGAGGCTGAAGGCAGCAGGAAAGCCTGCAGCCCCCAGCTCTGTGGGGCCACGCAAGAGGTTCCAAAAGAGCTTTAGAACAAGGCATAGTTTTCCCTGCTGGCTCTTTGGGCGTTGGACCAGTCTCGAGCCATATGGCCATTTTTGTGCCTGGCGCGGTGCCAAGTGGGAAAGGGTGGTTTTGAGGCTGAAGGCAGCAGGAAAGCCTGCAGCCCCCAGGTCCGTGGGGCTACGCAAGCGGTTCCCAAAGAGCTTTAGAACAAGGCCTAGTTTTCCCTGCTGGCTCTTTGGGCGTGGGACCAGTCTCCAGACATATGGCCATTTTTGTGCCTGGCGCGGCGCCAAGTGGGAAAGGGTGTTTTTGAGGCTGAAGGCAGCAGGAAAGCCTGTAGCCCCCAGGTCTGTGGGGCCACGCAAGTAGTTCCCAATGATGTTTAGAACAAGCCACAGTTTTTCCTGCTGGCTCTTTGGGAGTGGGACAAGTCTCCAGACATATGTCGATTTTGGAGGCTGCCGCGTCGCCAAGTGGGAATTGGTGGTTTTGAGGCTGGAGGCAGCAGGAAAGCCTGCAGCCCCCAGGTGTGTGGGGCTACGCAAGCGGTTCCCAAAGAGCTTTAGAACAAGGCATAGTTTTTCCTGATGGCTCTTTGGGCGTGGGACCAGTCTCCAGCCATATTGCCATTTTTGTGCCTGGCGCGGCGCCAAGTGGGAAAGGGCGGTTTGGAGGCTGAAGGCAGCAGGAAAGCCTGCAGCCCCCAGGTCTGTGGGACTACGCAAGCGGTTCCCAAAGAGCTTTAGAACAAGGCCTAGTTTTCCCTGCTGGCTCTTTGGGCGTGGGACCAGTCTCCAGACATATGGCCATTTTTGTGCCTGGCGCGGTGCCAAGTGGGAAAGGGTGGTTTTGAGGCTGAAGGCAGCAGGAAAGCCTGCAGCCCCCAGGTGTGTGGGGCTACGCAAGCAGTTCCCAAAGAGCTTTAGAACAAGGCGTAATTTTCCCTGCTGGCTCTTTGGGCGTGGGACAAGTCTCCAGACATATGGCCATTTTTGGGCCTCGCGCGGCGCCAAGTGGGAAAGGGTGTTTTTGAGGCTGAAGGCAGCAGGAAAGCCTGTAGCCCCCAGGTCTGTGGGGCCACGCAAGTAGTTCCCAATGATGTTTAGAACAAGCCACAGTTTTCCCTGCTGGCTCTTTGGGAGTGGGACAAGTCTCCAGACATATGGATATTTTGGAGGCTGGCGCGGCACCAAATGGGAAAGAGTGGCTTTGAGGCTGAAGGCAGCAGGAAAGCCTGCAGCCCCCAGGTCTGTGGGGCTATGCAAGCGGTTCCCAAAGAGCTTTAGAAAAAGGCATAGTTTTCCCTGCTGGCTCTTTGGGCATGGGACCAGTCTCCAGACATATGGCCATTTTTGGGCCTGGCGCGGCGCCAAGTGGGAAAGGGTGTTTTTGAGGCTGAAGGCAGCAGGAAAGCCTGTAGCCCCCAGGTCTGTGGGGCCACGCAAGGAGTTCCCAATGATGTTTAGAACAAGCCACAGTTTTTCCTGCTGGCTCTTTGGGAGTGGGACAAGTCTCCAGACATATGGATATTTTGGAGGCTGGCGAGGCACCAAATGGGAAAGAGTGGTTTTGAGGCTGAAGGCAGTAGGAAACCTGCAGCCCCCAGGTGTGTGGGGCTACGCAAGCGGTTCCCAAAGAGCTTTAGAAAAAGGCATAGTTTTCCCTGCTGGCTCTTTGGGCGTGGGACCAATCTCCAGACATATGGCCATTTTTGTGCCTGGCGCAGCGCCAAGTGGGAAAGGGTATTTTGGAGGCTTAAAGCGCCAGAAAAGCCTGCAGCCCGCAGGTGTGTGGGGCTACGCAAGCGATTCCGAAAGAGCTTTAGAACAAGGCCTAGTTTTCCCTGCTGGCTCTTTGGGCGTGGGACCAATCTCCAGACATAGGGCCATTTTTGTGCCTTGTGCGGCGCCAAGTGATAAAGGGTGCTTTTGAGGCTGAAGGCAGCAGGAAAGCCTGCAGCCCCCAGGGCCATGGGGCTACGCCAGCAGTTCCCAAAGAGCTTTAGAATAAGCCACAGTTTTCCCTGCTGGCTCCTTGCGTGTGGAACCAGTCTCCAGACATATGTCGATTTTGGAGGCTGCCGCGTCGCCAAGTGGGAATTGGTGGTTTTGAGGCTGGAGGCAGCAGGAAAGCCTGCAGCCCCCAGGTGTGTGGGGCTACGCAAGCGGTTCCCAAAGAGCTCTAGAACAAGGCCTAGTTTTCCCTGCTGGCTCTTTGGGCGTGGGACACATCTCCAGACATATGGCCATTTTTGTGCCTGCCGTGGGGCCAAGTGGGAAAGGGTGGTTTTGAGGCTGAAAGCGGCAGGAAAGCCTGCAGCTCCCAGGTCTGTGAGGCTACGCAAGCGGTTCCCAATGATGTTTAGAACAAGGCCTAGTTTTCCCTGCTGGCTCTTTGGGCGTGCGAATAATCTCCAGACATATTGCCATTTTTGTGCCTGGCGTGGCGCCAAGTGGGAAAGGGTGGTTTTGAGGCTGAAGGCAGCAGGAAAGCCTGCAGCCCCCAGCTCTGTGGGGCCACGCAAGCGGTTCCCAAAGAGCTTTAGAACAAGGCATAGTTTTCCCTGCTGGCTCTTTGGGCGTGGGACCCATCTCCAGACATATGGCCATTTTTGTGCCTGGCGCGGCGCCAAGTGGGAAAGGGTGGTTTTGAGGCTGAAGGCAGCAGGAAAGCCTGCAGCCCCCAGCTCTGTGGGGCCACGCAAGAGGTTCCAAAAGAGCTTTAGAACAAGGCATAGTTTTCCCTGCTGGCTCTTTGGGCGTTGGACCAGTCTCGAGCCATATGGCCATTTTTGTGCCTGGCGCGGTGCCAAGTGGGAAAGGGTGGTTTTGAGGCTGAAGGCAGCAGGAAAGCCTGCAGCCCCCAGGTCCGTGGGGCTACGCAAGCGGTTCCCAAAGAGCTTTAGAACAAGGCCTAGTTTTCCCTGCTGGCTCTTTGGGCGTGGGACCAGTCTCCAGACATATGGCCATTTTTGTGCCTGGCGCGGCGCCAAGTGGGAAAGGGTGTTTTTGAGGCTGAAGGCAGCAGGAAAGCCTGTAGCCCCCAGGTCTGTGGGGCCACGCAAGTAGTTCCCAATGATGTTTAGAACAAGCCACAGTTTTTCCTGCTGGCTCTTTGGGAGTGGGACAAGTCTCCAGACATATGTCGATTTTGGAGGCTGCCGCGTCGCCAAGTGGGAATTGGTGGTTTTGAGGCTGGAGGCAGCAGGAAAGCCTGCAGCCCCCAGGTGTGTGGGGCTATGCAAGCGGTTCCCAAAGAGCTTTAGAACAAGGCCTAGTTTTCCCTGCTGGCTCTTTGGGCGTGGGACCAGTCTCCAGCCATATTGCCATTTTTGTGCCTGGCGCGGCGCCAAGTGGGAAAGGGCGGTTTGGAGGCTGAAGGCAGCAGGAAAGCCTGCAGCCCCCAGGTGTGTGGGGCTACGCAAGCAGTTCCCAAAGAGCTTTAGAACAAGGCGTAATTTTCCCTGCTGGCTCTTTGGGCGTGGGACAAGTCTCCAGACATATGGCCATTTTTGTGCCTGGCGCGGCGCCAAGTGGGAAAGGGTGTTTTTGAGGCTGAAGGCAGCAGGAAAGCCTGTAGCCCCCAGGTCTGTGGGGCCACGCAAGTAGTTCCCAATGATGTTTAGAACAAGCCACAGTTTTCCCTGCTGGCTCTTTGGGAGTGGGACAAGTCTCCAGACATATGGATATTTTGGAGGCTGGCGCGGCACCAAATGGGAAAGAGTGGCTTTGAGGCTGAAGGCAGCAGGAAAGCCTGCAGCCCCCAGGTCTGTGGGGCTATGCAAGCGGTTCCCAAAGAGCTTTAGAAAAAGGCATAGTTTTCCCTGCTGGCTCTTTGGGCATGGGACCAGTCTCCAGACATATGGCCATTTTTGGGCCTGGCGCGGCGCCAAGTGGGAAAGGGTGTTTTTGAGGCTGAAGGCAGCAGGAAAGCCTGTAGCCCCCAGGTCTGTGGGGCCACGCAAGGAGTTCCCAATGATGTTTAGAACAAGCCACAGTTTTTCCTGCTGGCTATTTGGGAGTGGGACAAGTCTCCAGACATATGGATATTTTGGAGGCTGGCGAGGCACCAAATGGGAAAGAGTGGTTTTGAGGCTGAAGGCAGTAGGAAACCTGCAGCCCCCAGGTGTGTGGGGCTACGCAAGCGGTTCCCAAAGAGCTTTAGAAAAAGGCATAGTTTTCCCTGCTGGCTCTTTGGGCGTGGGACCAATCTCCAGACATATGGCCATTTTTGTGCCTGGCGCAGCGCCAAGTGGGAAAGGGTATTTTGGAGGCTTAAAGCGCCAGAAAAGCCTGCAGCCCGCAGGTGTGTGGGGCTACGCAAGCGATTCCGAAAGAGCTTTAGAACAAGGCCTAGTTTTCCCTGCTGGCTCTTTGGGCGTGGGACCAATCTCCAGACATAGGGCCATTTTTGTGCCTTGTGCGGCGCCAAGTGATAAAGGGTGCTTTTGAGGCTGAAGGCAGCAGGAAAGCCTGCAGCCCCCAGGGCCATGGGGCTACGCCAGCAGTTCCCAAAGAGCTTTAGAATAAGCCACAGTTTTCCCTGCTGGCTCCTTGCGTGTGGAACCAGTCTCCAGACATATGTCGATTTTGGAGGCTGCCGCGTCGCCAAGTGGGAATTGGTGGTTTGAGGCTGGAGGCAGCAGGAAAGCCTGCAGCCCCCAGGTGTGTGGGGCTACGCAAGCGGTTCCCAAAGAGCTCTAGAACAAGGCCTAGTTTTCCCTGCTGGCTCTTTGGGCGTGGGACACATCTCCAGACATATGGCCATTTTTGTGCCTGGTTTGCGCCAAGTGGGAAAGGGTGGTTTTGAGGCTGAAGGCAGCAGGAAAGCCTGCAGCTCCCAGGTCTGTGAGGCTACGCAAGCGGTTCCCAATGATGTTTAGAACAAGGCCTAGTTTTCCCTGCTGGCTCTTTGGGCGTGGGACCAGTCTCCAGACATATGGATGTTTTGGAGGCTGGCGCGGCGCCAAATGGGAAAGGGTGGTTTTGAGGCTGAAGGCAGCAGGAAAGCCTGCAGCCCCCAGGTGTGTGGGGCTACGCAAGCGGTTCCCAAAGAGCTTTAGAACAAGGCATAGTTTTCCCTGCTGGTTCTTTGGGCGTGGGATCCATCTCCAGATATATGGCCATTTTTGTGCCTGGCGTGGCGCCAAGTGGGAAAGGGCGGTTTTGAGGCTGAAGGCGCCAGGAAAGCCTGCATCCCCCAGGTCCGTGGGGCTACGCAAGCGGTTCCCAAAGAGCTTTAGAACAAGGCATAGTTTTCCCTGCTGGCTCTTTGGGCGTGGGACCAATCTCCAGCCATAGGGCCATTTTTGTGCCTGGCGTGGCGCCAAGTGGGAAAGGGTGTTTTGGAGGCTGAAGGCAGCGGCAAAGCCTGCAGCCCCCGGTCTGTGGGACTACGCAAGCGGTTCCCAAAGAGCTTTAGAACAAGGCATAGTTTTCCCTGCTGGCTCTTTGGGCGTGGGACCAGTCTCCAGACATATGGCCATTTTTGTGCCTGGCGCGGCGCCAAGTGGGAAAGGGTGGTTTTGAGGCTGAACTCAGAAGGAAAGCCTGCAGCCATCAGGTCCGTGGGGCTCCGCAAGCAGTTCCCAAAGAGCTTTAGAACAAGGCATAATTTTCCCTGCTGGCTCTTTGAGCGTGGGACCTATCTCCAGACATATGGCCATTTTTGTGCCTGGCGCAGCGCCAAGTGGGAAAGGGTATTTTGGAGGCTTAAAGCGCCAGAAAAGCCTGCAGCCCACAGGTGTGTGGGGCTACGCAAGCGATTCCGAAAGAGCTTTAGAACAAGGCCTAGTTTTCCCTGCTGGCTCTTTGGGCGTGGGACTAGTCTCCAGACATATGGCCATTTTTGTGCCTGGCGCGGCGCCAAGTGGGAAAGGGTGGTTTTGAGGCTGAAGGCAGCAGGAAAGCCTGCTGCCCCCAGGTCTGTGGGGCCACGCAAGTAGTTCCCAATGATGTTTAGAACAAGCCACAGTTTTTCCTGCTGGCTCTTTGGGAGTGGGACAAGTCTCCAGACATATGGATATTTTGGAGGCTGGCGAGGCACCAAATGGGAAAGAGTGGTTTTGAGGCTGAAGGCAGCAGGAAACCTGCAGCCCCCAGGTGTGTGGGGCTACGCAAGCGGTTCCCAAAGAGCTTTAGAAAAAGGCATAGTTTTCCCTGCTGGCTCTTTGGGCGTAGGACCAGTCTCCAGCCATATTGCCATTTTTGTGCCTGGCGTGTCGCCAAGTGGGAAAGGGTGGTTTTGAGGCTGAAGGCAGCAGGACAGCCTGCAGCCCCCAGGTGTTTGGGGCTATGTAAGCGGTTCCCAAAGAGCTTTAGAAAAAGGCATAGTTTTCCCTGCTGGCTCTTTTGGGCGTGGGACCAGTCTCCAGCCATATGGCCATTTTTGTGCCTGGCGTGGGGCCAAGTGGGAAAGGGTGGTTTTGAGGCTGAAGGCAGAAGGAAAGCCTGCATCCATCAGGTCCGTGGGGCTACGCAAGCAGTTCCCAAAGAGCTTTAGAACAAGGCATGGTTTTCCCTGCTGGCTCTTTGGGCGTGGGACCAGTCTCCAGACATATGGCCATTTTTGTGCCTGGCGCGGCGCCAAGTGGGAAAGGGTGGTTTTGAGGCTGAAGGCAGCAGGAAAACCTGCACCCCGGAGGTCTGTGGGACTACGCAAACCGTTCCCAAAGAGCTTTAGAACAAGGCATAGTTTTCCGTGCTGGCTCTTTGGGCGTAGGACCAGTCTCTAGATATATGTCCATTTTTGTGCCTGGCGTGGCGCCAAGTGGGAAAGGGTGGTTTTGAGGCTGAAGGCAGCAGGAAAGCCTGCAGCCCCCATGTCTGTGGGGCCACGCAAGTAGATCCCAATGATGTTTAGAACAAGCCACAGTTTTTCCTGCTGGCTCTTTGGGAGTGGGACAAGTCTCCAGACATATGGATATTTTGGAGGCTGGAGCGACGCCAAGTGGGACAGAGTGGTTTTGAGGCTGAAGGCAGCAGGAAAGCCTGCAGCCCCCAGGTGTGTGGGGCTACGCAAGCGATTCCCAAAGAGCTTTAGAAAAAGGCATAGTTTTCCCTGCTGGCTCTTTGGGCGTGGGACCAATCTCCAGACATAGGGCCATTTTTGTGCCTTGTGCGGCGCCAAGTGATGAAGGGTGCTTTTGAGGCTGAAGGCAGCAGGAAAGCCTGCAGCCCCCAGGTGTGTGGGGCCACGCCAGCAGTTCCCAAAGAGCTTTAGAATAAGCCACAGTTTTCCCTGCTGGCTCCTTGCGTGTGGAACCAGTCTCCAGATATGTGTCGATTTTGGAGGCTGCCGCGTCGCTAAGTGGGAATTGGTGGTTTTGAGGCTGGAGGCAGCAGGAAAGCCTGCAGCCCCCAGGTCCGTGGGGCTACGCAAGCGGTTCCCAAAGAGCTTTAGAACAAGGCATAGTTTTCCCTGCTGGCTCTTTGGGCGTGGGACCAATCTCCAGACATAGGGCCATTTTTGTGCCTGGCGCGGCGCCAAGTGGGAAAGGGTGGTTTTGAGGGTGAAGGCAGCAGGAAAGCCTGCAGCCCCCAGGTGTGTGGGGCCACGCCAGCGGTTCCCAAAGAGCTTTAGAACAAGGCATAGTTTTCCCTGCTGGCTCTTTGGGCGTGGGACCCATCTCCAGACATATGGCCATTTTTGTGCCTGGCGCGGCGCCGAGTGGGAAAGGGTAGTTTTGAGGCTGAAGGCAGCAGGAAAGCCTGCAGCCCGAAGGTGTGTGGGGCTACGCAAGTGGTTCCCAAAGAGCTTTAGAACAAGGCATAGTTTTCCCTGCTGGCTCTTTGGGCGTGCGAATAATCTCCAGCCATATGGCCATTTTTGTGCCTGGCGCGGCGCCAAGTGGGAAAGGGTGGTTTTGAGGCTGAAGGCATCAGGAAAGCCTGCAGCCCCCAGGTGTGTGGGGCTACGCAAGCGGTTCCCAAAGAGCTTTAGAACAAGGCATAGTTTTCCCTGCTGGCTCTTTGGGCGTGCGAATAATCTCCAGACATATTGCCATTTTTGTGCCTGGCGTGGCGCCAAGTGGGAAAGGGTGGTTTTGAGGCTGAAGGCAGCAGGAAAGCCTGCAGCCCGCAGGTGTGTGGGGCCACGCAAGCGGTTCCCAAAGAGCTTTAGAACAAGGCATAGTTTTCCCTGCTGGCTCTTTGGGCGTGGGACCCATCTCCAGACATATGGCCATTTTTGTGCCTGGCGCGGCGCCAAGTGGGAAAGGGTGGTTTTGAGGCTGAAGGCAGCAGGAAAGCCGGCCGCCCCCAGTTCTGTGGGGCCACGCAAGAGGTTCCAAAAGAGCTTTAGAACAAGGCCTAGTTTTCCCTGCTGGCTCTTTGGGCGTGGGACCAGTCTCCACACATATGGCCATTTTTGTGCCTGGCGCGGTGCCAAGTGGGAAAGGGTGGTTTTGAGGCTGAAGGCAGCAGGAAAGCCTGCAGCCCCCAGGTGTGTGGGGCCAAGCCAGCAGTTCCCAAAGAGCTTTAGAATAAGCCACAGTTTTCCCTGCTGGCTCCTTGCGTGTGGAACCAGTCTCCAGACATATGCCGATTTTGGAGGGTGCCGCGTCGCCAAGTGGGAATTGGTGGTTTTGAGGCTGGAGTCAGCAGGAAAGCCTGCAGCCCCCAGGTGTGTGGGGCTATGCAAGCGGTTCCAAAAGAGCTTTAGAACAAGGCCTAGTTTTCCCTGCTGGCTCTTTTGGGCGTGGGACCAGTCTCCAGACATATGGATATTTTGGAGGCTGCCGCGTCGCCAAGTGGGAAAGGGTGGTTTTGAGGCTGAAGGCAGCAGGAAAGCCTGCAGCCCCCAGCTCTGTGCGGCCACGCAAGAGGTTCCCAAAGAGCTTTAGAACAAGGCATATTTTTCCCTGCTGGCTCTTTGGGCGTGGGACCAGTCTCCAGACATATGGCCATTATTGTGCCTGGCGCGGCGCCAAGTGGGAAAGGGTGGTTTTGAGGCTGAAGGCAGCAGGAAAGCCTGCAGCCCCCAGGTGTGTGGGGCTACGCAAGCGGTTCCCAAAGACCTTTAGAACAAGGCCTAGTTTTCCCTGCTGGCTCTTTGGGCGTGCGAATAATCTCCAGACATATTGCCATTTTTGTGCCTGGCGTGGCGCCAAGTGGGAAAGGGTGGTTTTGAGGCTGAAGGCAGCAGGAAAGCCTGCAGCCCCCAGCTCTGTGGGGCCACGCAAGCGGTTCCCAAAGAGCTTTAGAACAAGGCATAGTTTTCCCTGCTGGCTCTTTGGGCGTGGGACCCATCTCCAGACATATGGCCATTTTTGTGCCTGGCGCGGCGCCAAGTGGGAAAGGGTGGTTTTGAGGCTGAAGGCAGCAGGAAAGCCTGCAGCCCCCAGCTCTGTGGGGCCACGCAAGAGGTTCCAAAAGAGCTTTAGAACAAGGCATAGTTTTCCCTGCTGGCTCTTTGGGCGTTGGACCAGTCTCGAGCCATATGGCCATTTTTGTGCCTGGCGCGGTGCCAAGTGGGAAAGGGTGGTTTTGAGGCTGAAGGCAGCAGGAAAGCCTGCAGCCCCCAGGTGTGTGGGGCTACGCAAGCGGTTCCCAAAGAGCTTTAGAACAAGGCCTAGTTTTCCCTGCTGGCTCTTTGGGCGTGGGACCAGTCTCCAGACATATGGCCATTTTTGTGCCTGGCGCGGCGCCAAGTGGGAAAGGGTGTTTTTGAGGCTGAAGGCAGCAGGAAAGCCTGTAGCCCCCAGGTCTGTGGGGCCACGCAAGTAGTTCCCAATGATGTTTAGAACAAGCCACAGTTTTTCCTGCTGGCTCTTTGGGAGTGGGACAAGTCTCCAGACATATGTCGATTTTGGAGGCTGCCGCGTCGCCAAGTGGGAATTGGTGGTTTTGAGGCTGGAGGCAGCAGGAAAGCCTGCAGCCCCCAGGTGTGTGGGGCTATGCAAGCGGTTCCCAAAGAGCTTTAGAACAAGGCATAGTTTTTCCTGATGGCTCTTTGGGCGTGGGACCAGTCTCCAGCCATATTGCCATTTTTGTGCCTGGCGCGGCGCCAAGTGGGAAAGGGCGGTTTGGAGGCTGAAGGCAGCAGGAAAGCCTGCAGCCCCCAGGTCTGTGGGACTACGCAAGCGGTTCCCAAAGAGCTTTAGAACAAGGCCTAGTTTTCCCTGCTGGCTCTTTGGGCGTGGGACCAGTCTCCAGCCATATGGCCATTTTTGTGCCTGGCGCGGTGCCAAGTGGGAAAGGGTGGTTTTGAGGCTGAAGGTAGCAGGAAAGCCTGCAGCCCCCAGGTGTGTGGGGCTACGCAAGCCGTTCCCAAAGAGCTTTAGAACAAGGCATAATTTTCCCTGCTGGCTCTTTGAGCGTGGGACCTATCTCCAGACATATGGCCATTTTTGTGCCTGGCGCAGCGCCAAGTGGGAAAGGGTATTTTGGAGGCTTAAAGCGCCAGAAAAGCCTGCAGCCCACAGGTGTGTGGGGCTACGCAAGCGATTCCGAAAGAGCTTTAGAACAAGGCCTAGTTTTCCCTGCTGGCTCTTTGGGCGTGGGACTAGTCTCCAGACATATGGCCATTTTTGTGCCTGGCGCGGCGCCAAGTGGGAAAGGGTGGTTTTGAGGCTGAAGGCAGCAGGAAAGCCTGCTGCCCCCAGGTCTGTGGGGCCACGCAAGTAGTTCCCAATGATGTTTAGAACAAGCCACAGTTTTTCCTGCTGGCTCTTTGGGAGTGGGACAAGTCTCCAGACATATGGATATTTTGGAGGCTGGCGAGGCACCAAATGGGAAAGAGTGGTTTTGAGGCTGAAGGCAGCAGGAAACCTGCAGCCCCCAGGTGTGTGGGGCTACGCAAGCGGTTCCCAAAGAGCTTTAGAAAAAGGCATAGTTTTCCCTGCTGGCTCTTTGGGCGTGGGACCAGTCTCCAGCCATATGGCCATTTTTGTGCCTGGCGTGTCGCCAAGTGGGAAAGGGTGGTTTTGAGGCTGAAGGCAGCAGGACAGCCTGCAGCCCCCAGGTGTTTGGGGCTATGTAAGCGGTTCCCAAAGAGCTTTAGAAAAAGGCATAGTTTTCCCTGCTGGCTCTTTTGGGCGTGGGACCAGTCTCCAGCCATATGGCCATTTTTGTGCCTGGCGTGGGGCCAAGTGGGAAAGGGTGGTTTTGAGGCTGAAGGCAGAAGGAAAGCCTGCATCCATCAGGTCCGTGGGGCTACGCAAGCAGTTCCCAAAGAGCTTTAGAACAAGGCATGGTTTTCCCTGCTGGCTCTTTGGGCGTGGGACCAGTCTCCAGACATATGGCCATTTTTGTGCCTGGCGCGGCGCCAAGTGGGAAAGGGTGGTTTTGAGGCTGAAGGCAGCAGGAAAGCCTGCACCCCGGAGGTCTGTGGGACTACGCAAACCGTTCCCAAAGAGCTTTAGAACAAGGCATAGTTTTCCGTGCTGGCTCTTTGGGCGTAGGACCAGTCTCTAGATATATGTCCATTTTTGTGCCTGGCGTGGCGCCAAGTGGGAAAGGGTGGTTTTGAGGCTGAAGGCAGCAGGAAAGCCTGCAGCCCCCATGTCTGTGGGGCCACGCAAGTAGATCCCAATGATGTTTAGAACAAGCCACAGTTTTTCCTGCTGGCTCTTTGGGAGTGGGACAAGTCTCCAGACATATGGATATTTTGGAGGCTGGAGCGACGCCAAGTGGGACAGAGTGGTTTTGAGGCTGAAGGCAGCAGGAAAGCCTGCAGCCCCCAGGTGTGTGGGGCTACGCAAGCGGTTCCCAAAGAGCTTTAGAAAAAGGCATAGTTTTCCCTGCTGGCTCTTTGGGCGTGGGACCAGTCTCCAGACATATGGCCATTTTTGGTCCTGGCGCGGGGCCAAGTGGGAAAGGGTGTTTTTGCGGCTGAAGGCAGCAGGAAAGCCTGTAGCCCCCAGGTCTGTGGGGCCACGCAAGTAGTTCCCAATGATGTTTAGAACAAGACACAGTTTTCCCTGCTGGCTCTTTGGGAGTGGGACAAGTCTCCAGACATATGGATATTTCGGAGGCTGGCGCGGCACCAAATGGGAAAGAGTGGTTTTGAGGCTGAAGGCAGCAGGAAAGCCTGCAGCCCCCAGGTCTGTGGGGCTACGCAAGCGATTCCCAAAGAGCTTTAGAAAAAGGCATAGTTTTCCCTGCTGGCTCTTTGGGCGTGGGACCAATCTCCAGACATAGGGCCATTTTTGTGCCTTGTGCGGCGCCAAGTGATGAAGGGTGCTTTTGAGGCTGAAGGCAGCAGGAAAGCCTGCAGCCCCCAGGTGTGTGGGGCCACGCCAGCAGTTCCCAAAGAGCTTTAGAATAAGCCACAGTTTTCCCTGCTGGCTCCTTGCGTGTGGAACCAGTCTCCAGATATGTGTCGATTTTGGAGGCTGCCGCGTCGCTAAGTGGGAATTGGTGGTTTTGAGGCTGGAGGCAGCAGGAAAGCCTGCAGCCCCCAGGTCCGTGGGGCTACGCAAGCGGTTCCCAAAGAGCTTTAGAACAAGGCATAGTTTTCCCTGCTGGCTCTTTGGGCGTGGGACCAATCTCCAGACATAGGGCCATTTTTGTGCCTGGCGTGGGGCAAGTGGGAAAGCGTATTTTGTAGGCTTAAAGCGCCAGAAAAGCCTGCAGCCCACAGGTGTGTGGGGCTACGCAAGCGGTTCCCAAAGAGCTTTAGAACAAGGCCTAGTTTTCTCTGCTGGCTCTTTGGGCGTGGGACCATTCTCCAGACATATGGATATTTTTAAGGCTGGCGCGGCGCCAAATGGGAAAGGGTGGTTTTGAGGCTGAAGGCAGCAGGAAAGCCTGCAGCCCCCAGGTGTGTGGGGCTACAGAAGCAATTCCCAAAGAGCTTTAGAACAAGGCATAGTTTTCCCTGCTGGCTCTTTGGGCGTGGGACCAATCTCCAGACATATTGCCATTTTTGTGCCTGGCGCGGCGCCAAGTGGGAAAGGGTGGTTTTGAGGGTGAAGGCAGCAGGAAAGCCTGCAGCCCCCAGGTGTGTGGGGCCACGCCAGCGGTTCCCAAAGAGCTTTAGAACAAGGCATAGTTTTCCCTGCTGGCTCTTTGGGCGTGGGACCCATCTCCAGACATATGGCCATTTTTGTGCCTGGCGCGGCGCCGAGTGGGAAAGGGTAGTTTTGAGGCTGAAGGCAGCAGGAAAGCCTGCAGCCCGAAGGTGTGTGGGGCTACGCAAGTGGTTCCCAAAGAGCTTTAGAACAAGGCATAGTTTTCCCTGCTGGCTCTTTGGGCGTGCGAATAATCTCCAGACATATGGCCATTTTTGTGCCTGGCGCGGCGCCAAGTGGGAAAGGGTGGTTTTGAGGCTGAAGGCATCAGGAAAGCCTGCAGCCCCCAGGTGTGTGGGGCCAAGCCAGCAGTTCCCAAAGAGCTTTAGAATAAGCCACAGTTTTCCCTGCTGGCTCCTTGCGTGTGGAACCAGTCTCCAGACATATGCCGATTTTGGAGGCTGCCGCGTCGCCAAGTGGGAATTGGTGGTTTTGAGGCTGGAGTCAGCAGGAAAGCCTGCAGCCCCCAGGTGTGTGGGGCTATGCAAGCGGTTCCAAAAGAGCTTTAGAACAAGGCCTAGTTTTCCCTGCTGGCTCTTTTGGGCGTGGGACCAGTCTCCAGACATATGGATATTTTGGAGGCTGCCGCGTCGCCAAGTGGGAAAGGGTGGTTTTGAGGCTGAAGGCAGCAGGAAAGCCTGCAGCCCCCAGCTCTGTGCGGCCACGCAAGAGGTTCCCAAAGAGCTTTAGAACAAGGCATATTTTTCCCTGCTGGCTCTTTGGGCGTGGGACCAGTCTCCAGACATATGGCCATTATTGTGCCTGGCGCGGCGCCAAGTGGGAAAGGGTGGTTTTGAGGCTGAAGGCAGCAGGAAAGCCTGCAGCCCCCAGGTGTGTGGGGCTACGCAAGCGGTTCCCAAAGACCTTTAGAACAAGGCCTAGTTTTCCCTGCTGGCTCTTTGGGCGTGCGAATAATCTCCAGACATATTGCCATTTTTGTGCCTGGCGTGGCGCCAAGTGGGAAAGGGTGGTTTTGAGGCTGAAGGCAGCAGGAAAGCCTGCAGCCCCCAGCTCTGCGGGGCCACGCAAGCGGTTCCCAAAGAGCTTTAGAACAAGGCATAGTTTTCCCTGCTGGCTCTTTGGGCGTGGGACCCATCTCCAGACATATGGCCATTTTTGTGCCTGGCGCGGCGCCAAGTGGGAAAGGGTGGTTTTGAGGCTGAAGGCAGCAGGAAAGCCTGCAGCCCCCAGCTCTGTGGGGCCACGCAAGAGGTTCCAAAAGAGCTTTAGAACAAGGCATAGTTTTCCCTGCTGGCTCTTTGGGCGTTGGACCAGTCTCGAGCCATATGGCCATTTTTGTGCCTGGCGCGGTGCCAAGTGGGAAAGGGTGGTTTTGAGGCTGAAGGCAGCAGGAAAGCCTGCAGCCCCCAGGTCCGTGGGGCTACGCAAGCGGTTCCCAAAGAGCTTTAGAACAAGGCCTAGTTTTCCCTGCTGGCTCTTTGGGCGTGGGACCAGTCTCCAGACATATGGCCATTTTTGTGCCTGGCGCGGCGCCAAGTGGGAAAGGGTGTTTTTGAGACTGAAGGCAGCAGGAAAGCCTGTAGCCCCCAGGTCTGTGGGGCCACGCAAGTAGTTCCCAATGATGTTTAGAACAAGCCACAGTTTTTCCTGCTGGCTCTTTGGGAGTGGGACAAGTCTCCAGACATATGTCGATTTTGGAGGCTGCCGCGTCGCCAAGTGGGAATTGGTGGTTTTGAGGCTGGAGGCAGCAGGAAAGCCTGCAGCCCCCAGGTGTGTGGGGCTATGCAAGCGGTTCCCAAAGAGCTTTAGAACAAGGCATAGTTTTTCCTGATGGCTCTTTGGGCGTGGGACCAGTCTCCAGCCATATTGCCATTTTTGTGCCTGGCGCGGCGCCAAGTGGGAAAGGGCGGTTTGGAGGCTGAAGGCAGCAGGAAAGCCTGCAGCCCCCAGGTCTGTGGGACTACGCAAGCGGTTCCCAAAGAGCTTTAGAACAAGGCCTAGTTTTCCCTGCTGGCTCTTTGGGCGTGGGACCAGTCTCCAGCCATATGGCCATTTTTGTGCCTGGCGCGGTGCCAAGTGGGAAAGGGTGGTTTTGAGGCTGAAGGTAGCAGGAAAGCCTGCAGCCCCCAGGTGTGTGGGGCTACGCAAGCCGTTCCCAAAGAGCTTTAGAACAAGGCATAGTTTTCCCTGCTGGCTCTTTGGGCGTGGGACCCATCTCCAGACATATGGCCATTTTTGTGCCTGGCGCGGCGCCAAGTGGGAAAGGGTATTTTGTAGGCTTAAAGCGCCAGAAAAGCCTGCAGCCCCCAGGTGTGTGGGGCTACGCAAGCGGTTCCGAAAGAGCTTTAGAACAAGGCATAGTTTTCCCTGCTGGCTCTTTGGGCGTGGGTCCAATCTCCAGACATAGGGCCATTTTTGTGCCTGGCGTGGCGCCAAGTGGGAAAGGGTGGTTTTGAGGCTGAAGGCAGCAGGAAAGCCTGCAGCCCCCAGGTGTGTGGGGCTACGCAAGCGGTTCCCAAAGAGCTTTAGAACAAGGCCTAGTTTTCCCTGCTGGCTCTTTGGGCGTGGGACCAGTCTCTAGAGATATCTTTGTGCTGTAAATCTCCCAACAGCCAAACGCAAAAGCAGCAAACATCTCGCTGTATGTCCCACATCCAAAGTGCCAAGAGAGTAATGTAGAGCTTGCTCTCCCTGTCTATGTCCCCTGACATAGGGTTTCACTGTCCCGGGAAAGTCTCTGCTAACACCCTGCAGAGCGCTGTGCCCAATATACAGAAACGTCTTGCGGTATCTCCTACAGGGAAAGTGCCAGGAGGAATTGTGGAGCTTGGTCTCAGTGTCTCTGAGAATTGCTCTGATTATCCCTGTGACCTCTTTGCTAAGACTCTCCAGAGAGCCGTCCTCAAAACCAACACACATCTTGACATATCTCCCACATTGATCGCAGTGTCTCCAGGAACGGCATTCAAGGAGCCAGGAACTTTTCTGCCCACACTGTCGGGGACAGTTCCTTAAAACCAATATACATCCTGCTATATCTCCCACATGGAAAGTGCCAGGAGGGAAAAGTGGGGATTATGCTTAGACTTTCTCGGAACTGCTTCAAATCAACTAGATATCTTTGTGCTGTAAATCTCCCAACAGCCAAATGCAAAAGCAGCAAACATCTCGCTGTATGTCCCACATCCAAAGTGCCAAGAGAGAGCTTGCTCTCCCTGTCTTTGAGTACTGTTTTCACTGTCCCGGTTACCTCTTTGCTAACATTCTCTTCAGAGCTGCAGTGAAACCAGGAACCACGTAGAGAAGGCACCCACACTGAAAATGACTGGAAGGAACATTGGGCTTCTTCTCAGTGTCTCTGACATAGGGTTTCACTGTCCCGGGAAAGTCTCTGCTAACACCCTGCAGAGCGCAGTGCCCAATATACAGAAACGTCTTGCGGTATCTCCTACAGGGAAAGTGCCAGGAGGAATTGTGGAGCTTGGTCTCAGTGTCTCTGAGAATTGCTCTGATTATCCCTGTGACCTCTTTGCTAAGACTCTCCAGAGAGCCGTCCTCAAAACCAACACACATCTTGACATATCTCCCACATTGATCGTAGTGTCTCCCGGAACGGCATTCAAGGAGCCAGGAATTTTTCTGCCCACACTGTCGGGGACAGTTCCTTAAAACCAATATACATCCTGCTATATCTCCCACATGGAAAGTGCCAGGAGGGAAAAGTGGGGATTATGTTTAGACTTTCTCGGAACTGCTTCAAATCAACTAGATATCTTTGTGCTGTAAATCTCCCAACAGCCAAATGTAAAAGCAGCAAACATCTCGCTGTATGTCCCACATCCAAAGTGCCAAGAGAGAGCTTGCTCTCCCTGCCTTTGAGTACTGTTTTCACTGTCCCGGTTACCTCTTTGCTAACATTCTCTTCAGAGCTGCAGTGAAACCAGGAACCACGTGGAGAAGGCACCCACACTGAAAATGCCTGGAAGGAACATTGGGGCTTCTTCTCAGTGTCTCTGACATAGGGTTTCACTGTCCCGGGAAAGTCTCTGCTAACACCCTGCAGAGCGCTGTGCCCAATAGACAGAAACGTCTTGCGGTATCTCCTACAGGGAAAGTGCCAGGAGGAATTGTGGAGCTTGGTCTCAGTGTCTCTGAGAATTGCTCTGATTATCCGTGTGACCTCTTTGCTAAGACTCTCCACAGAGCTGTCCTCAAAACCAACACACATCTTGACATATCTCCCACATTGATCGTAGTGTCTCCAGGAACGGCATTCAAGGAGCCAGGAATTTTTCTGCCCACACTGTCGGGGACAGTTCCTTAAAACCAATATACATCCTGCTATATCTCCCACATGGAAAGTGCCAGGAGGGAAAAGTGGGGATTATGTTTAGACTTTCTCGGAACTGCTTCAAATCAACTAGATATCTTTGTGCTGTAAATCTCCCAACAGCCAAACGCAAAAGCAGCAAACATCTCGCTGTATGTCCCACATCCAAAGTGCCACGAGAGAGCTTGCTCTCCCTGTCTTTGAGTACTGTTTTCACTGTCCCGGTTTCCTCTTTGCTAACATTCTCTTCAGAGCTGCAGTGAAACCAGGAACCACGTGGAGAAGGCACCCTCACTGAAAATGACTGGAAGGAACGTTGGGGCTTCTTCTCAGTGTCTCTGACATAGGGTTTCACTGTCCCGGGAAAGTCTCTGCTAACACCCTGCAGAGCGCTGTGCCCAATATACAGAAACGTCTTGCGGTATCTCCTACAGGGAAAGTGCCAGGACGGAATTGTGGAGCTTGTTCTCAGTGTCTCTCACCCTGCAGAGCGCTGTGCCCTACATACACAAAAATCTTGCGCTATCTCCAACATGTAAAGTGCCAGGAGAGAATTGCAGGAATTCATCGCAGTGCTCCAAGAATGGCATTCAATGTGCCAGAAACTTTCCTGCCTACAGTCTCCAGGGAGATTTCCTCAAAACCAATAAGCATCCTGCTATATGTCCTAAATGGAAAGTGTCAGGAGGGAAATATAGGACTTGCTCTGCCAATCTTTGAATACTGCTTTCGACTCTCCTGGTTAAGTCTTTGCTAACATTCTCTCCAGGGAGTTGCCCTCAAAACCAACACATATCTTGACATATCTCCCACATGGAAAGTGCCAGCAGGGAAAAATGGGGACTGTTCTTAGACTCGATAGGATCTGCTTCAAGTCACCTAGTTATCTCCTTGGCTACATTCTTCAAAGAGATAGGTGCAAAACAATCAAAAAATCATCTTGCTGTGTCTCCAACATGGAAAGTGCCAGGAGGGAATTCTAGGGCTTGTTCCCAGTGTCTCTCAGAATTGTTCTCATGACCCCGGCTACATCTCTGCTAAGACGCTTGCATTGCCCAGAGACCTACGACATCTTTGGGCGTGGAACCAGTCTCCAGACATATGGCATTTTTGTGCCTGGCGCGGCGCCAAGTGGGAAAGGGGGTTTTGAGGCTGAAGGCAGCAGGAAAGCCTGCAGCCCCCAGGTCTGTGGGGCTACGCAAGCGGTTCCCAAAGAGCTTTAGAACAAGGCATAGTTTTCCCTGCTGGCTCTTTGGGCGTGGGACCAGTCTCCAGACGTATGTCGATTTTGGAGGCTGCCGCGGCGCCAAGTGGGACAGGGTGGTTTTGAGGCTGAAGGCAGCAGGAAAGCCTGCAGCCCCCAGGTGTGTGGGGCTACGCAAGCGGTTCCCAAAGAGCTTTAGAACAAGGCATAGTTTTCCCTGCTGGCTCTTTGGGCGTGGGACCAGTCTCCAGACATATGGCCATTTTTGTGCATGGCGTGGCGCCAAGTGGGAAAGGGTAGTTTTAAGGCCGAAAGCGCCAGAAAAGCCTGCAGCCCCCAGGTGTGTGGGGCTACACAAGTGGTTCCCAAAGAGCTTTAGAACAAGGCATAGTTTTCCCTGCTGGCTCTTTGGGCGTGGGACCAGTCTCCAGCCATATGGCCATTTTTGTGCCTGCAGCGATGCCAAGTGGGAAAGGGCGGTTTTGAGGCCGAAAGCGCCAAAAAAGCCTGCAGCCCCCAGGTGTGTGGGGCTACGCACGCGGTTCCCAAAGAGCTTTAGAACAAGGCATAGTTTTCCCTGGTAGCTCTTTGGGCGTGGGACCAGTTTCCAGACATATGGCCATTTTTGTGCCTGGCGTGGGGCCAAGTGGGAAAGGGTGGTTTTGAGGCTGAAGGCAGCAGGAAAGCCTGCAGCCCGCAGGTCCGTGGGTCTACGCAAGCGGTTCCCAAAGAGACTTAGAACAAGGCATAGTTTTCCCTGCTGGTTCTTTGGGCGTGGGACCCATCACCAGAAATATGGCATTTTTGTGGCTGGCGCGGGGCCAAGTGGGAAAGGGTGGTTTTGAGGCTGAAGGCAGCAGGAAAGCCTGCAGCCCGCAGGTCCGTGGGTCTACGCAAGCTGTTCCCAAAGAGCTTTAGAACAAGGCATAGTTTTCCCTGCTGGCTCTTTGGGCGTGGGACCAGTCTCCAGCCATATGGCCATTTTTGTGTCTGGCGCGGCGCCAAGTGTTAAAGGGTGGTTTTGAGACCGAAAGCGCCAAAAAAGCCTGCAGGCCCCAGGTCCGTGGGGCTATGCAAGCGGTTCCCAACGAGCTTTAGAACAAGGCATAGTTTTCCCTGCTTGCTCTTTGGGCGTGGGACCAGTCTCCAGACATATGGGCATTTTTGTGCCTGGCGCGGCGCCAAGTGGGAAAGGGTGGTTTTGAGGCCGAAAGCGCCAAAAAAGCCTGCAGCCCGCAGGTGTGTGGGGCTACGCAAGCGGTTCCCAAAGAGCTTTAGAACAAGGCCTAGTTTTCCCTGGTAGCTCTTTGGGCGTGGGACCAGTCTCCAGACATATGGCCATTTTTGTGCCTGGCGTGGGGCCAAGTGAGAAAGGGTGGTTTTGAGGCTGAAGGCATCAGGAAATCCTGCAGCCCGCAGATGTGTGGGGCTACGCAAGCGGTTCCAAAAGAGCTTTAGAACAAGGCATAGTTTTCCCTGGTAGCTCTTTGGGCGTGGGACCAGTTTCCAGACATATGGCCATTTTTGTGCCTGACGCGGTGCCAAGTGGGAAAGGGTGGTTTTGAGGCTGAAGGCATCAGGAAAGCCTGCAGCCTCCAGGTCTGTGGGGCCACGCAAGCGGTTCCCAAAGAACTTTAGAACAAGGCCTAGTTTTCCCTGCTGGCTCTTTGGGCGTGGGACCAATCTCCAGACATATGGCCATTTTTGTGCCTGGAGCGAAGCCAAGTGGGACAGAGCGGTATTGAGGCTGAAGGCAGCAGGAAAGCCTGCAGCCCGCAGGTGTGTGGGGCTACGCAATCGGTTCCCAAAGAGCTTTAGAACAAGGCATAGTTTTCCCTGCTGGCTCTTTGGGCGTGGGACCAGTCTCCAGACATATGTCGATTTTGGAGGCTGCCGCGGCGCCAAGTGGGACAGGGTGGTTTTGAGGCTGAAGGCAGCAGGAAAGCCTGCAGCCCCCAGGTCTGTGGGGCTACGCAAGCGGTTCCCAAAGAGCTTTAGAACAAGGCATAATTTTCCCTGGTGGCTCTTTGGGCATGGGACCAGTCTCCAGACATATGGCCATTTTTGTGCCTGGCGTGGCGTCAAGTGGGAAAGGGTGGTTTTAAGGCTGAAAGCGCCAGAAAAGCCTGCAGAACCCAGGTCTGTGGGGCTACGCAAGCGGTTCCCAAAGAGCTTTAGAACAAGGCATAGTTTTCCCTGCTGGCTCTTTGGGCGTGGGACCAATCTCCAGACATATGGCCATTTTTGTGCCTGGCGCGGCGCCAAGTGGGAAAGGGTGGTTTTGAGGCTGAAGGCAGCAGGAAAGCCTGCAGCCCCCAGGTGTTTGGGGCTACGCAAGCGGTTCCCAAAGAGCTTTAGAACAAGGCATAGTTTTCCCTGGTGGCTCTTTGGGCGTGGGACCAGTCTCCAGCCATATGGCCATTTTTCTGCCTGCAGCGATGCCAAGTGGGAAAGGGCGGTTTTGAGGCCGAAAGCGCCAAAAAAGCCTGCAGCACCCAGGTGTGTGGGGCTACGCAAGCGGTTCCCAAAGAGCTTTAGAAGAAGGCATAGTTTTCCCTGGTGGCTCTTTGGGCGTGGGACCAGTTTCCAGACATATGGCCATTTTTGTGCCTGGCGTCGGGCCAAGTGGGAAAGGGTGGTTTTGAGGCTGAAGGCATCAGGAAAGCCTGCAGCCCCCAGGTCCGTGGGTCTACGCAAGCGGTTCCCAAAGAGCTTTAGAACAAGGCATAGTTTTCCCTGCTGGTTCTTTTGTGTGGGACCCATCACCAGAAATATGGCATTTTTGTGCCTGACGCGGAGCCAAGTGGGAAAGGGTGGTTTTGAGGCTGAAGGCAGCAGGAAAGCCTGCAGCCCCCAGGTCCGTGGGGCTACGCAAGGGGTTCCCAAAGAGCTTTAGAACAAGGCATAGTTTTCCCTGCTGGCTCTTTGGGCGTGGGACCAGTCTCCAGCCATATGGCCATTTTTGTGTCTGGCGCGGCGCCAAGTGTTAAAGGGTGGTTTTGAGACCGAAAGCGCTAAAAAAGCCTGCAGGCCCCAGGTCCGTGGGGCTACGCAAGCGGTTCCCAAAGAGCTTTAGAACAAGGCATAGTTTTCCCTGGTAGCTCTTTGGGCGTGGGACCAGTCTCCAGACATATGGCCATTTTTGTGCCTGGCGCGGCGCCAAGTGGGAAAGGGTGGTTTTGAGGCTGAAGGCAGCAGGAAAGCCTGCAGCCCCCAGGGGTGTGGGGCTACGCAAGCGGTTCCCAAAGAGCTTTAGAACAAGGCATAGTTTTCCCTGCTGCCTCTTTGGGCGTGGGACCAGTCTCCAGACATATTGCATTTTTGTGCCTGGCGCGGCGCCAAGTGGGAAAGGATGATTTTGAGGCTGAAGGCAGCAGGAAAGCCTGCAGCCCGCAGGTGTGTGGGGCTACGCAAGCGGTTCCCAAAGAGCTTTAGAACAAGGCATAGTTTTCCCTGCTGGCTCTTTGGGCATGGGACCAATATCCAGACATATGGCCATTTTTGTGCCTGGAGCGACGCCAAGTGGGAAAGGGCGGTATTGAGGCTGAAGGCAGCAGGAAAGCCTGCAGCCCCCAGGTCTGTGGGGCTACGCAAGCGGTTCCCAAAGAGCTTTAGAACAAGGCATAGTTTTCCCTGCTGGCTCTTTGGGCGTGGGACCAATCTCCAGACATATGG
The DNA here is from genome assembly GCF_964199755.1 of Larus michahellis. Lineage (NCBI taxonomy): Eukaryota > Metazoa > Chordata > Aves > Charadriiformes > Laridae > Larus > Larus michahellis. Next base: position 22,325,001 of record NC_133903.1, on the reverse strand, counting down.
CCATTTTTGTGCCTGGCTTGGCGCCAAGTGGGAAAGGGTGGTTTTGAGGCTGAAAGCACCAAAAAAGCCTGCAGCCCCCAGGTCCGTGGGGCTACGCAATCGGTTCCCAAAGAGCTTTAGAACAAGGCCTATTTTTCCCTGGTAGCTCTTTGGGCGTAGGACCAGTCTCCAGACATATGGCCATTTTTGTGCCTGGCGTGGCGCCAAGTGAGAAAGGGTGGTTTTGAGGCTGAAGGCAGCAGGAAAGCCTGCAGCCCACAGATGTGTGGGGCTACGCAAGCGGTTCCCAAAGAGCTTTAGAACAAGGCCTAGTTTTCCCTGGTAGCTCTTTGGGCGTGGGACCAGTCTCCAGACATATGGCCATTTTTGTGCCTGACGCGGAGCCAAGTGGGAAAGGGTGGTTTTGAGGCTGAAGGCATCAGGAAAGCCTTCAGCCCCCAGGTCTGTGGGGCCACGCAAGAGGTTCCCAAAGAACTTTAGAACAAGGCCTAGTTTTCCCTGCTGGCTCTTTGGGCGTGGGACCAATCTACAGACATATGGCCATTTTTGTGCCTGGAGCGACGCCAAGTGGGACAGGGCGGTATTGAGGCTGAAGGCAGCAGGAAAGCCTGCAGCCCCCAGGTCTGTGGGGCTACGCAAGCGGTTCCCAAAGAGCTTTAGAACAAGGCATAGTTTTCCCTGCTGGCTCTTTGGGCGTGGGACCAATCTCCAGACATATGGCCATTTTTTTGCCTGCAGCGACACCAAGTGGGACAGGGCGGTATTGAGGCTGAAGGCAGCAGGAAAGACTGCAGCCCCCAGGTCTGTGGGGCTACGCAAGGGGTTCCCAAAGAGCTTTAGAACAAGGCATAGTTTTCCCTGCTGGCTCTTTGGGCGTGGGACCAGTTTCCAGACATATGGCCATTTTTGTGCGTGACTCGGAGCCAAGTGGGAAAGGGTGGTTTTGAGGCTGAAGATGCCAGGAAAGCCTGCAGCCCCCAGGTCTGTGGGGCCACGCAAGAGGTTCCCAAAGAACTTTAGAACAAGGCCTAGTTTTCCCTGCTGCCTCTTTGGGCGTGGGACCAATCTCCAGACATATGGCCATTTTTGTGCCTGGAGCGACGCCAAGTGGGACAGGGCGGTATTGAGGCTGAAGGCAGCAGGAAAGCCTGCAGCCCCCAGGTGTGTGGGGCTACGCAAGCGGTTCCCAAAGAGCTTTAGAACAAGGCATAGTTTTCCCTGCTGCCTCTTTGGGCGTGGGACCAATCTCCAGACATATGGCCATTTTTTTGCCTGCAGCGACGCAAAGTGGGAAAGGGCGGTATTGAGGCTGAAGGCAGCAGGAAAGACTGCAGCCCCCAGGTCTGTGGGGCTACGCAAGGGGTTCCCAAAGAGCTTTAGAACAAGGCATAGTTTTCCCTGCTGGCTCCTTGGGCGTGGGACCAGTCTCCAGCCATATGGCCATTTTTGTGCCTGGAGCGACGCCAAGTGGGACAGGGCGGTATTGAGGCTGAAGGCAGCAGGAAAGCCTGCAGCCCCCAGGTGTGTGGGGCTACGCAAGCGGTTCCCAAAGAGCTTTAGAACAAGGCCTAGTTTTCCCTGGTAGCTCTTTGGGCGTGGGACCAATCTCCAGACATATGGCCATTTTTGTGCCTGGCGTGGCGCTAAGTGAGAAAGGGTGGTTTTGAGGCTGAAGGCAGCAGGAAAGCCTGCAGCCCGCAGATGTGTGGGGCTACGCAAGTGGTTCCAAAAGAGCTTTAGAACAAGGCATAGTTTTCCCTGGTAGCTCTTTGGGCGTGGGACCAGTTTCCAGACATATGGCCATTTTTGTGCGTGACGCGGAGCCAAGTGGGAAAGGGTGGTTTTGAGGCTGAAGGCATCAGGAAAGCCTGCAGCCCCCAGGTCTGTGGGGCCACGCAAGCGGTTCCCAAAGAACTTTAGAACAAGGCCTAGTTTTCCCTGCTGGCTCTTTGGGCGTGGGACCAATCTCCAGACATATGGCCATTTTTGTGCCTGGAGCGACGCCAAGTGGGACAGGGCGGTATTGAGGCTGAAGGCATCAGGAAAGCCTGCAGCCCCCAGGTGTGTGGGGCTACGCAAGCGGTTCCCAAAGAGCTTTAGAACAAGGCATAGTTTTCCCTGCTGGCTCTTTGGGCGTGGGACCAATCTCCAGACATATGGCCATTTTTTTGCCTGCAGCGACGCAAAGTGGGACAGGGCGGTATTGAGGCTGAAGGCAGCAGGAACGACTGCAGCCCCCAGGTGTGTGGGGCTACGCAAGGGGTTCCCAAAGAGTTTTAGAACAAGGCATAGTTTTCCCTGCTGGCTGTTTGGGCGTGGGACCAGTCTCCAGCCATATGGCCATTTTTGTGTCTGGCGCGGCGCCAAGTGGGAAAGGGTGGTTTTGAGGCCGAAAGCGCCAAAAAAGCCTGCAGCCCCCAGGGGTGTGGGGCTACGCAAGCGGTTCCCAAAGAGCTTTAGAACAAGGCATAGTCTTCCCTGCTAGCTCTTTGGGCGTGGGACCAGTCTCCAGCCATATGGCCATTTTTGTGCCTGGCGCGGCGCCAAGTGGGAAAGGGTGGTTTTGAGGCTGAAGGCAGCAGGAAAGCCTGCAGCCCCCAGGTGTGTGGGGCTACGCAAGCGGTTCCCAAAGAGCTTTAGAACCAGGCATAGTTTTCCCTGCTGGCTCTTTGGGCGTGGGACAAGTCTCCAGACATATGGATATTTTGGAGGCTGGCGCGGCGCCAAGTGGGAAAGGGTGGTTTTGAGGCTGAAGGCAGCAGGAAATCCTGCAGCCTTCAGGTGTGTGGGGCTAAGCAAGCGGTTCCCAAAGAGCTTTAGAACAAGGCATAATTTTCCCCGATGGTTCTTTGGGATAGAGACCAGTCTCCAGACATATGGCCATTTTTGTGCCTGGCGTGGCGCCAATTGGGACAGGGCGGTTTTGAGGCTGAAGGCGCCAGGAAAGCCTGCAGCTCCCAGGTGTGTGGGGCTACGCAAGAGGTTCCCAAAGAGCTTTAGAACAAGGCATAGTTTTCCCTGCTGGCTCTTTGGGTGTGGGACCAGTCTCCAGACATATGGCCATTTTTGTGCCTGGCGTGGCGCCAAGTTGGAAAGGGTGGTTTTGAGGCTGAAAGCGCCAGAAAATCCTGCAGCCCGCAGATGTGTTGGGCTACGCAAGGGGTTCCCAAAGAGCTTTAGAACAAGGCCTAGTTTTCCCTGCTGGCTCTTTGGGCGTGGGACCCATCTCCAGACATATGGCCATTTTTGTGCCTGGAGCGACGCCAAGAGGGACAGGGTGGTTTTGAGGCTGAAGGCAGCAGGAAAGCCTGCAGCCCCCAGGTGTGTGGGGCTACGCAAGCGGTTCCCAAAGAGCTTTAGAACAAGGCATAGTTTTCCCTGCTGGCTCTTTGGGCGTGGGACCCATCTCCAGACATATGGCCATTTTTGTGCCTGGAGCGACGCCAAGTGGGACAGGGCGGTATTGAGGCTGAAGGCAGCAGGAAAGCCTGCAGCCCGAAGGTGTGTGGGGCTACACAAGCGGTTCCCAAAGAGCTTTAGAACAAGGCATAGTTTTCCCTGCTGGCTGTTTGGACGTGGGACCAATCTCCAGACATATGGCCATTTTTTTGCCTGCAGCGACGCCAAGTGGGACAGGGCGGTATTGAGGCTGAAGGCAGCAGGAAAGCCTGCAGCCCCCAGGTCTGTGGGGCTACGCAAGTGGTTCCCAAAGAGCTTTAGAACAAGGCATAATTTTCCCTGCTGGCTGTTTGGGCGTGGGACCAGTCTCCAGCCATATGGCCATTTTTGTGTCTGGTGCGGTGCCAAGTGGGAAAGGGTGGTTTTGAGGCCGAAAGCGCCAAAAAAGCCTGCAGGCCCCAGGTGTGTGGGGCTACGCAAGCGGTTCCCAAAGAGCTTTAGAACAAGGCATAGTCTTCCCTGCTAGCTCTTTGGGCGTGGGACCAGTCTCCAGCCATATGGCCATTTTTGTGTCTGGCGCGGCGCCAAGTGGGAAAGGGTGGTTTTGAGGCTGAAGGCAGCAGGAAAGCCTGCAGCCCCCAGGTGTGTGGAGCTACGCAAGCGGTTCCCAAAGAGCTTTAGAACAAGGCATAGTTTTCCCTGCTGGCTCTTTGGGCGTGGGACAAGTCTCCAGACATATGGATATTTTGGAGGCTGGCGCGGCGCCAAGTGGGAAAGGGTCGTTTTGAGGCTGAAGGCAGCAGGAAATCCTGCAGCCTTCAGGTGTGTGGGGCTAAGCAAGCGGTTCCCAAAGAGCTTTAGAACAAGGCATAATTTTCCCCGATGGTTCTTTGGGATAGAGACCAGTCTCCAGACATATGGCCATTTTTGTGCCTGGCGTGGCGCCAATTGGGACAGGGCGTTTTTGAGGCTGAAGGCGCCAGGAAAGCCTGCAGCTCCCAGGTCTGTGGGGCTACGCAAGAGGTTCCCAAAGAGCTTTAGAACAAGGCATAGTTTTCCCTGCTGGCTCCTTGGGCGTGGGACCAGTCTCCAGACATATGGCCATTTTCGTGCCTGGCGTGGCGCTATGTGGGAAAGGGTGGTTTTGAGGCTGAAGGCAGCAGGAAAGCTTGCAGCCCGCAGGTGTGTGGGGCTATGCAAGCGGTTCCGAAAGAGCTTTAGAACAAGGCATAGTTTTCCCTGCTGGCTCTTTGGGCGTGGGACCAATCTCCAGAGATATCTTTGTGCTGTAAATCTCCCAACAGCCAAATGTAAAAGCAGCAAACATCTCGCTGTATGTCCCACATCCAAAGTGCCAAGAGAGTAATGTAGAGCTTGCTCTCCCTGTCTTTGAGTACTGTTTGCACTGTCCCGATTACCTCTTTGCTAACATTCTCTTCAGAGCTGCAGTGAAACCAGATCCACGTGGAGAAGGCACCTACACTGAAAATGGCTGGAAGGAACATTGGGGCTTCTTCTCAGTGTCTCTGACATAGGGTTGCACTGTCCCGGGAAAGTCTCTGCTAACACCCTGCAGAGCGCTGTGCCCAATATACAGAAACGTCTTGCGGTATCTCCTACAGGGGAAGTGCCAGGAGGAATTGTGGAGCTTGGTCTCAGTGTCTCTGAGAATTGCTCTGATTATCTGTGTGACCTCTTTGCTAAGACTCTCCAGAGAGCCGTCCTCAAAACCAACACACATCTTGACATATCTCCCACATTGATAGCAGTGTCTCCAGGAACGGCATTCAAGGAGCCAGGAACTTTTCTCCCTACACTGTCCATTGAGTTTTCCTCAAAATCAATATACATCCTGCTATATCTCCCACATGCAAAGTGCCAGGAGGGAGAAGTGGGGATTATGTTTAGACTTTTCTCGGAACTGCTCCAAATCAACAAGATATCTTTGTGCTGTAAATCTCCCAACAGCCAAACGCAAAAGCAGCAAACATCTCGCTGTATGTCCCACATCGAAAATGCCAAGAGAGTAATGTAGAGCTTGCTCTCCCTGTCTTTGAGTACTGTTTGCACTGTCCCGATTACCTCTTTGTTAACATTCTCTTCAGAGCTGCAGTGAAACCAGGAAACATGTGGAGAAGGCACCCACACTGAAAATGCCTGGAAGGAACATTGGGGCTTCTTCTCAGTGTCTCTGACATAGGGTTTCACTGTCCCGGGAAAGTCTCTGCTAACACCCTGCAGAGAGCTGTGCCCAATATACAGAAACGTCTTGCGGTATCTTCTACAAGGAAAGTGCCAAGAGGGAATTGTCGATCTTGTTCTCAGTGTCTCTCACCCTGCAGAGCGCTGTGCCCTACATACACAAAAATCTTGCGCTATATCCAACATGTAAAGTGCCAGTAGAGAATTGCAGGAATTCATCGCAGTGCCTCCAAGAATGGCATTCAATGTGCCAGAAACTTGCCTGCCTACAGTCTCCAGGGAGATTTCCTCAAAACCAATAAGCATCCTGCTATATGTCCTAAATGGAAAGTGTCAGGAGGGAAATATAGGACTTGCTCTGCCTATCTTTGAATACTGCTTTCGACTCTCCTGGTTAAGTCTTTGCTAACATTCTCTCCAGGGAGTTGCCCTCAAAACCAACACATATCTTGACATATCTCCCACATGGAAAGTGCCAGCAGGGAAAAATGGGGACTGTTCTTAGACTCGATAGGATCTGCTTCAAGTCACCTAGTTATCTCCTTGGCTACATTCTTCAAAGAGATAGGTGCAAAACAATCAAAAAATCATCTTGCTGTGTCTCCAACATGGAAAGTGCCAGGAGGGAATTCTAGGGCTTGTTCCCAGTGTCTCTCAGAATTGTTCTCATGACCCCGGCTACATCTCTGCTAAGACGCTTGCATTGCCCAGAGACCTACGACATCTTTGGGCGTGGAACCAGTCTCCAGACATATGGCATTTTTGTGCCTGGCGCGGCGCCAAGTGGGAAAGGGGGTTTTGAGGCTGAAGGCAGCAGGAAAGCCTGCAGCCCCCAGGTGTGTGGGGCTACGCAAGCGGTTCCCAAAGAGCTTTAGAACAAGGCATAGTTTTCCCTGCTGCCTCTTTGGGCGTGGGACCAATCTCCAGACATATGGCCATTTTTTTGCCTGCAGCGACGCAAAGTGGGAAAGGGCGGTATTGAGGCTGAAGGCAGCAGGAAAGACTGCAGCCCCCAGGTCTGTGGGGCTACGCAAGGGGTTCCCAAAGAGCTTTAGAACAAGGCATAGTTTTCCCTGCTGGCTCCTTGGGCGTGGGACCAGTCTCCAGCCATATGGCCATTTTTGTGCCTGGAGCGACGCCAAGTGGGACAGGGCGGTATTGAGGCTGAAGGCAGCAGGAAAGCCTGCAGCCCCCAGGTGTGTGGGGCTACGCAAGCGGTTCCCAAAGAGCTTTAGAACAAGGCCTAGTTTTCCCTGGTAGCTCTTTGGGCGTGGGACCAATCTCCAGACATATGGCCATTTTTGTGCCTGGCGTGGCGCTAAGTGAGAAAGGGTGGTTTTGAGGCTGAAGGCAGCAGGAAAGCCTGCAGCCCGCAGATGTGTGGGGCTACGCAAGTGGTTCCAAAAGAGCTTTAGAACAAGGCATAGTTTTCCCTGGTAGCTCTTTGGGCGTGGGACCAGTTTCCAGACATATGGCCATTTTTGTGCGTGACGCGGAGCCAAGTGGGAAAGGGTGGTTTTGAGGCTGAAGGCATCAGGAAAGCCTGCAGCCCCCAGGTCTGTGGGGCCACGCAAGCGGTTCCCAAAGAACTTTAGAACAAGGCCTAGTTTTCCCTGCTGGCTCTTTGGGCGTGGGACCAATCTCCAGACATATGGCCATTTTTGTGCCTGGAGCGACGCCAAGTGGGACAGGGCGGTATTGAGGCTGAAGGCATCAGGAAAGCCTGCAGCCCCCAGGTGTGTGGGGCTACGCAAGCGGTTCCCAAAGAGCTTTAGAACAAGGCATAGTTTTCCCTGCTGGCTCTTTGGGCGTGGGACCAATCTCCAGACATATGGCCATTTTTTTGCCTGCAGCGACGCAAAGTGGGACAGGGCGGTATTGAGGCTGAAGGCAGCAGGAACGACTGCAGCCCCCAGGTGTGTGGGGCTACGCAAGGGGTTCCCAAAGAGTTTTAGAACAAGGCATAGTTTTCCCTGCTGGCTGTTTGGGCGTGGGACCAGTCTCCAGCCATATGGCCATTTTTGTGTCTGGCGCGGCGCCAAGTGGGAAAGGGTGGTTTTGAGGCCGAAAGCGCCAAAAAAGCCTGCAGCCCCCAGGGGTGTGGGGCTACGCAAGCGGTTCCCAAAGAGCTTTAGAACAAGGCATAGTCTTCCCTGCTAGCTCTTTGGGCGTGGGACCAGTCTCCAGCCATATGGCCATTTTTGTGCCTGGCGCGGCGCCAAGTGGGAAAGGGTGGTTTTGAGGCTGAAGGCAGCAGGAAAGCCTGCAGCCCCCAGGTGTGTGGGGCTACGCAAGCGGTTCCCAAAGAGCTTTAGAACCAGGCATAGTTTTCCCTGCTGGCTCTTTGGGCGTGGGACAAGTCTCCAGACATATGGATATTTTGGAGGCTGGCGCGGCGCCAAGTGGGAAAGGGTGGTTTTGAGGCTGAAGGCAGCAGGAAATCCTGCAGCCTTCAGGTGTGTGGGGCTAAGCAAGCGGTTCCCAAAGAGCTTTAGAACAAGGCATAATTTTCCCCGATGGTTCTTTGGGATAGAGACCAGTCTCCAGACATATGGCCATTTTTGTGCCTGGCGTGGCGCCAATTGGGACAGGGCGGTTTTGAGGCTGAAGGCGCCAGGAAAGCCTGCAGCTCCCAGGTGTGTGGGGCTACGCAAGAGGTTCCCAAAGAGCTTTAGAACAAGGCATAGTTTTCCCTGCTGGCTCTTTGGGTGTGGGACCAGTCTCCAGACATATGGCCATTTTTGTGCCTGGCGTGGCGCCAAGTTGGAAAGGGTGGTTTTGAGGCTGAAAGCGCCAGAAAATCCTGCAGCCCGCAGATGTGTTGGGCTACGCAAGGGGTTCCCAAAGAGCTTTAGAACAAGGCCTAGTTTTCCCTGCTGGCTCTTTGGGCGTGGGACCCATCTCCAGACATATGGCCATTTTTGTGCCTGGAGCGACGCCAAGAGGGACAGGGTGGTTTTGAGGCTGAAGGCAGCAGGAAAGCCTGCAGCCCCCAGGTGTGTGGGGCTACGCAAGCGGTTCCCAAAGAGCTTTAGAACAAGGCATAGTTTTCCCTGCTGGCTCTTTGGGCGTGGGACCCATCTCCAGACATATGGCCATTTTTGTGCCTGGAGCGACGCCAAGTGGGACAGGGCGGTATTGAGGCTGAAGGCAGCAGGAAAGCCTGCAGCCCGAAGGTGTGTGGGGCTACACAAGCGGTTCCCAAAGAGCTTTAGAACAAGGCATAGTTTTCCCTGCTGGCTGTTTGGACGTGGGACCAATCTCCAGACATATGGCCATTTTTTTGCCTGCAGCGACGCCAAGTGGGACAGGGCGGTATTGAGGCTGAAGGCAGCAGGAAAGCCTGCAGCCCCCAGGTCTGTGGGGCTACGCAAGTGGTTCCCAAAGAGCTTTAGAACAAGGCATAATTTTCCCTGCTGGCTGTTTGGGCGTGGGACCAGTCTCCAGCCATATGGCCATTTTTGTGTCTGGTGCGGCGCCAAGTGGGAAAGGGTGGTTTTGAGGCCGAAAGCGCCAAAAAAGCCTGCAGGCCCCAGGTGTGTGGGGCTACGCAAGCGGTTCCCAAAGAGCTTTAGAACAAGGCATAGTCTTCCCTGCTAGCTCTTTGGGCGTGGGACCAGTCTCCAGCCATATGGCCATTTTTGTGTCTGGCGCGGCGCCAAGTGGGAAAGGGTGGTTTTGAGGCTGAAGGCAGCAGGAAAGCCTGCAGCCCCCAGGTGTGTGGAGCTACGCAAGCGGTTCCCAAAGAGCTTTAGAACAAGGCATAGTTTTCCCTGCTGGCTCTTTGGGCGTGGGACAAGTCTCCAGACATATGGATATTTTGGAGGCTGGCGCGGCGCCAAGTGGGAAAGGGTCGTTTTGAGGCTGAAGGCAGCAGGAAATCCTGCAGCCTTCAGGTGTGTGGGGCTAAGCAAGCGGTTCCCAAAGAGCTTTAGAACAAGGCATAATTTTCCCCGATGGTTCTTTGGGATAGAGACCAGTCTCCAGACATATGGCCATTTTTGTGCCTGGCGTGGCGCCAATTGGGACAGGGCGTTTTTGAGGCTGAAGGCGCCAGGAAAGCCTGCAGCTCCCAGGTCTGTGGGGCTACGCAAGAGGTTCCCAAAGAGCTTTAGAACAAGGCATAGTTTTCCCTGCTGGCTCCTTGGGCGTGGGACCAGTCTCCAGACATATGGCCATTTTCGTGCCTGGCGTGGCGCTATGTGGGAAAGGGTGGTTTTGAGGCTGAAGGCAGCAGGAAAGCTTGCAGCCCGCAGGTGTGTGGGGCTATGCAAGCGGTTCCGAAAGAGCTTTAGAACAAGGCATAGTTTTCCCTGCTGGCTCTTTGGGCGTGGGACCAATCTCCAGAGATATCTTTGTGCTGTAAATCTCCCAACAGCCAAATGTAAAAGCAGCAAACATCTCGCTGTATGTCCCACATCCAAAGTGCCAAGAGAGTAATGTAGAGCTTGCTCTCCCTGTCTTTGAGTACTGTTTGCACTGTCCCGATTACCTCTTTGCTAACATTCTCTTCAGAGCTGCAGTGAAACCAGATCCACGTGGAGAAGGCACCTACACTGAAAATGGCTGGAAGGAACATTGGGGCTTCTTCTCAGTGTCTCTGACATAGGGTTTCACTGTCCCGGGAAAGTCTCTGCTAACACCCTGCAGAGCGCTGTGCCCAATATACAGAAACGTCTTGCGGTATCTCCTACAGGGGAAGTGCCAGGAGGAATTGTGGAGCTTGGTCTCAGTGTCTCTGAGAATTGCTCTGATTATCTGTGTGACCTCTTTGCTAAGACTCTCCAGAGAGCCGTCCTCAAAACCAACACACATCTTGACATATCTCCCACATTGATAGCAGTGTCTCCAGGAACGGCATTCAAGGAGCCAGGAACTTTTCTCCCTACACTGTCCATTGAGTTTTCCTCAAAATCAATATACATCCTGCTATATCTCCCACATGCAAAGTGCCAGGAGGGAGAAGTGGGGATTATGTTTAGACTTTTCTCGGAACTGCTCCAAATCAACAAGATATCTTTGTGCTGTAAATCTCCCAACAGCCAAACGCAAAAGCAGCAAACATCTCGCTGTATGTCCCACATCGAAAATGCCAAGAGAGTAATGTAGAGCTTGCTCTCCCTGTCTTTGAGTACTGTTTGCACTGTCCCGATTACCTCTTTGCTAACATTCTCTTCAGAGCTGCAGTGAAACCAGGAAACATGTGGAGAAGGCACCCACACTGAAAATGCCTGGAAGGAACATTGGGGCTTCTTCTCAGTGTCTCTGACATAGGGTTTCACTGTCCCGGGAAAGTCTCTGCTAACACCCTGCAGAGAGCTGTGCCCAATATACAGAAACGTCTTGCGGTATCTTCTACAAGGAAAGTGCCAAGAGGGAATTGTCGATCTTGTTCTCAGTGTCTCTCACCCTGCAGAGCGCTGTGCCCTACATACACAAAAATCTTGCGCTATATCCAACATGTAAAGTGCCAGTAGAGAATTGCAGGAATTCATCGCAGTGCCTCCAAGAATGGCATTCAATGTGCCAGAAACTTGCCTGCCTACAGTCTCCAGGGAGATTTCCTCAAAACCAATAAGCATCCTGCTATATGTCCTAAATGGAAAGTGTCAGGAGGGAAATATAGGACTTGCTCTGCCTATCTTTGAATACTGCTTTCGACTCTCCTGGTTAAGTCTTTGCTAACATTCTCTCCAGGGAGTTGCCCTCAAAACCAACACATATCTTGACATATCTCCCACATGGAAAGTGCCAGCAGGGAAAAATGGGGACTGTTCTTAGACTCGATAGGATCTGCTTCAAGTCACCTAGTTATCTCCTTGGCTACATTCTTCAAAGAGATAGGTGCAAAACAATCAAAAAATCATCTTGCTGTGTCTCCAACATGGAAAGTGCCAGGAGGGAATTCTAGGGCTTGTTCCCAGTGTCTCTCAGAATTGTTCTCATGACCCCGGCTACATCTCTGCTAAGACGCTTGCATTGCCCAGAGACCTACGACATCTTTGGGCGTGGAACCAGTCTCCAGACATATGGCATTTTTGTGCCTGGCGCGGCGCCAAGTGGGAAAGGGGGTTTTGAGGCTGAAGGCAGCAGGAAAGCCTGCAGCCCCCAGGTGTGTGGGGCTACGCAAGCGGTTCCCAAAGAGCTTTAGAACAAGGCATAGTTTTCCCTGCTGGCTCTTTGGGCGTGGGACCCATCTCCAGACATATGGCCATTTTTGGGCCTGGCGCGGCGCCAAGTGGGAAAGGGTGGTTTTGAGGCTGAAGGCAGCAGGAAAGCCTGCAGCCCCCAGGTCCGTGGGGCTATGCAAGCGGTTCCCAAAGAGCTTTAGAACAAGGCATAGTTTTCCCTGCTGGTTCTTTGGGATAGAGACCAGTCTCGAGCCATATGGCCATTTTTGTGCCTGGCGCGGCGCCAAGTGGGAAAGGGTGGTTTTGAGGCCGAAAGCACCAAAAAAGCCTGCAGCCCCCAGGTCCGTGGGGCTACGCAAGCGGTTCCCAAAGAGCTTTAGAACAAGGCATAGTTTTCCCTGCTGGCTCTTTGGGCGTGGGACCAATCTCCAGACATATGGCCATTTTTCTGCCTGGAGCGACGCCAAGTGGGAAAGGGCTGTTTTGAGGCTGAAGGCAGCAGGAAAGCCTGCAGCCCCCAGGTCCGTGGGGCTATGCAAGCGGTTCCCAAAGAGCTTTAGAACAAGGCATAGTTTTCCCTGCTGGTTCTTTGGGATAGAGACCAGTCTCCAGCCATATGGCCATTTTTGTGCCTGGCGCGGCGCCAAGTGGGAAAGGGTGGTTTTGAGGCCGAAAGCACCAAAAAAGCCTGCAGCCCCCAGGTGTGTGGGGCTACACAAGCGGTTCCCAAAGAGCTTTAGAACAAGGCATAGTTTTTCCTGCTGGCTCTTTGAGCGTGGGACCAGTCTCCAGAGATATCTTTGTGCTGTAAATCTCCCAACAGCCAAACGCAAAAGCAGCAAACATCTCGCTGTATGTCCCACATCCAAAGTGCCAAGAGAGTAATGTAGAGCTTGCTCTCCCTGTCTTTGAGTACTGTTTGCACTGTCCCGATTACCTCTTTGCTAACATTCTCTTCAGAGCTGCAGTGAAACCAGGAAACATGTGGAGAAGGCACCCACACTGAAAATGACTGGAAGGAACGTTGGGGCTTCTTCTCAGTGTCTCTGACATAGGGTTTCACTGTCCCGGGAAAGTCTCTGCTAACACCCTGCAGAGAGATGTGCCCAATATACAGAAACGTCTTGCGGTATCTTCTACAAGGAAAGTGCCAAGAGGGAATTGTCGATCTTGTTCTCAGTGTCTCTCACCCTGCAGAGCGCTGTGCCCTACATACACAAAAATCTTGCGCTATCTCCAACATGTAAAGTGCCAGGAGAGAATTGCAGGAATTCATCGCAGTGCCTCCAAGAATGGCATTCAATGTGCCAGAAACTTGCCTGCCTACAGTCTCCAGGGAGATTTCCTCAAAACCAATAAGCATCCTGCTATATGTCCTAAATGGAAAGTGTCAGGAGGGAAATATAGGACTTGCTCTGCCTATCTTTGAATACTGCTTTCGACTCTCCTGGTTAAGTCTTTGCTAACATTCTCTCCAGGGAGTTGCCCTCAAAACCAACACATATCTTGACATATCTCCCACATGGAAAGTGCCAGCAGGGAAAAATGGGGACTGTTCTTAGACTCGATAGGATCTGCTTCAAGTCACCTAGTTATCTCCTTGGCTACATTCTTCAAAGAGATAGGTGCAAAACAATCAAAAAATCATCTTGCTGTGTCTCCAACATGGAAAGTGCCAGGAGGGAATTCTAGGGCTTGTTCCCAGTGTCTCTCAGAATTGTTCTCATGACCCCGGCTACATCTCTGCTAAGACGCTTGCATTGCCCAGAGACCTACGACATCTTTGGGCGTGGAACCAGTCTCCAGACATATGGCATTTTTGTGCCTGGCGCGGCGCCAAGTGGGAAAGGGGGTTTTGAGGCTGAAGGCAGCAGGAAAGCCTGCAGCCCCCAGGTGTGTGGGGCTACGCAAGCGGTTCCCAAAGAGCTTTAGAACAAGGCATAGTTTTCCCTGCTGGCTCTTTGGGCGTGGGACCAATCTCCAGACATATGGCCATTTTTGGGCCTGGCGCGGCGCCAAGTGGGAAAGGGTGGTTTTGAGGCTGAAGGCAGCAGGAAAGCCTGCAGCCCCCAGGTCCGTGGGGCTATGCAAGCGGTTCCCAAAGAGCTTTAGAACAAGGCATAGTTTTCCCTGCTGGTTCTTTGGGATAGAGACCAGTCTCCAGAGATATGGCCATTTTTGTGCCTGGCGCGGCGCCAAGTGGGAAAGGGTGGTTTTGAGGCCGAAAGCACCAAAAAAGCCTGCAGCCCCCAGGTGTGTGGGGCTACGCAAGCGGTTCCCAAAGAACTTTAGAACAAGGCATAGTTTTCCCTGCTGGCTCTTTGGGCGTGGGACCAATCTCCAGACATATGGCCATTTTTGTGCCTGGAGCGACGCCAAGAGGGACAGGGCGGTTTTGAGGCTGAAGGCAGCAGGAAAGCCTGCAGCCCCCAGGTCTGTGGGTCTACGCAAGCGGTTCCCAAAGAGCTTTAGAACAAGGCATAGTTTTCCCTGCTGGCTCTTTGGGCGTGGGACCAATCTCCAGACATATGGATATTTTGGAGGCTGGCGCGGACACAAATGGGAAAGGGCGGTTTTGAGGCTGAAGGCAGCAGGAAAGCCTGCAGCCCGCAGGTGTGTGGGGCTACACAAGCGGTTCCCAAAGAGCTTTAGAACAAGGCATAGTTTTCCCTGCTGGCTCTTTGGGCGTGGGACCAATCTCCAGACATATGGCCATTTTTGTGCCTGCAGCGACGCCAAGTGGGACAGGGCGGTATTGAGGCTGAAGGCAGCAGGAAAGCCTGCAGCCCCCAGGTGTGTGGGGCTACGCAAGGGGTTCCCAAAGAGCTTTAGAACAAGGCATAGTTTTCCCTGCTGGCTGTTTGGGCGTGGGACCAGTCTCCAGCCATATGGCCATTTTTGTGTCTGGCGCGGCGCCAAGTGGTAAAGGGTGGTTTTGAGACCGAAAGCGCCAAAAAAGCCTGCAGCCCCCAGGTCCGTGGGGCTACGCAAGCGGTTCCCAAAGAGCTTTAGAACAAGGCATAGTTTTCCCTGCTGGCTATTTGGGCGTGGGACCAATCTCCAGACATACGGACATTTTGGATGCTGGCGCGGTGCTAAATGGGAAAGGGTGGTTTTGAGGCTGAAGGCAGCAGGAAAGCCTGCAGCCCGAAGGTGTGTGGGGCTACGCAATCGGTTCCCAAAGAGCTTTAGAACAAGGCATAATTTTCCCCGCTGGTTCTTTGGGATAGATACCAGTCTCCAGACATATGGCCATTTTTGTGCCTGGCGTGGCGCCAATTGGGACAGGGCGGTTTTGAGGCTGAAGGCGCCAGGAAAGCCTGCAGCCCCCAGGTCTGTGGGGCTATGCAAGCGGTTCCCAAAGAGCTTTAGAACAAGGCATAGTTTTCCCTGCTGGCTCTTTGGGCGTGGGACCCATCAGCAGACATATGGCCATTTTTGTGCCTGGCGTGGCGCCAATTGGGACAGGGCGGTTTTGAGGCTGAAGGCGCCAGGAAAGCCCGCAGCCCCCAGGTCTGTGGGGCTACGCAAGAGGTTCCCAAAGAGCTTTAGAACAAGGCATAGTTTTCCCTGCTGGCTCTTTGGGTGTGGGACCAGTCTCCAGACATATGGCCATTTTTGTGCCTTGCGTGGCGCCAAGTTGGAAAGGGTGGTTTTGAGGGTGAAAGCGCCATAAAATCCTGCAGCCCGCAGATGTGTGGGGCTACGCAAGGGGTTCCCAAAGAGCTTTAGAACAAGGCCTAGTTTTCCCTGCTGGCTCTTTGGGCGTGGGACCCATCTCCAGACATATGGCCATTTTTGTGCCTGGAGCGACGCCAAGTGGGACAGGGTGGTATTGAGGCTGAAGGCAGCAGGAAAGCCTGCAGCCCCCAGGTGTGTGGGGCTACGCAAGCGGTTCCCAAAGAGCTTTAGAACAAGGCATAGTTTTCCCTGCTGGCTCTTTGGGCGTGGGACCAATCTCCAGACATATGGCCATTTTTGTGCCTGGAGCGACGCCAAGTGGGAAAGGGTGGTTTTGAGGCTGAAGGTGCCAGGAAAGCCTGCAGCCCGCAGGTCTGTGGGGCCACGCAAGCGGTTCCCAAAGAGCTTTAGAACAAGGCATAGTTTTCCCTGCTGGCTCTTTGGGCGTGGGACAAGTCTCCAGACATATGGATATTTTGGAGGCTGGCGCGGCGCCAAGTGGGAAAGGGTGGTTTTGAGGCTGAAGGCAGCAGGAAAGCCTGCAGCCCCCAGGTGTGTGGGGCTACGCAAGCGGTTCCCAAAGAGCTTTAGAACAAGGCATAATTTTCCCCGCTGGTTCTTTGGGATAGAGACCAGTCTCCAGACATATGGCCATTTTTGTGCCTGGCGCGGCGCCAAGTGCGAAAGGGTGATTTTGAAGGCTGAAGGCAGCAGGAAAGCCTGCAGCCCCCAGGTGTGTGGGGCTACGCAAGCGGTTCCCAAAGAGCTTTAGAACAAGGCATAGTTTTCCCTGCTGGCTCTTTGGGCGTGGGACCAGTCTCCAGACATATGGCCATTTTTGTGCCTGGCGTGGCGCCAATTGGGACAGGGCGGTTTTGAGGCTGAAGGCAGCAGGAAAGCCTGCAGCCCCCAGGTCCGTGTGTCTACGCAAGTGGTTCCCAAAGAGCTTTAGAACAAGGCACACTTTTCCCTGCTGGCTCTGTGGGCGTGGGACCCATCTCCAGACATATGGCCATTTTTCTGCCTGGCACGACGCCAAGTGGGACAGGGCGGTATTGAGGCTGAAGGCAGCAGGAAAGCCTGCAGCCCCCAGGTGTGTGGGGCTACGCAAGCAGTTCCCAAAGAGCTTTAGAACAAGGCCTAGTTTTCCCTGCTGGCTCTTTGGGATAGAGACCAGTCTCCAGCCATATGGCCATTTTTGTGCCTGGCGCGGCGCCAAGTGGGAAAGGGTGGTTTTGAGGCTGAAAGCGCCAGAAAAGCCTGCAGCTTCCAGGTCCGTGGGGCTACGCAAGCGGTTCCCAAAGAGCTTTAGAACAAGGCATAGTTTTCCCTGCTGCCTCTTTGGGCGTGGGACCAGTCTCCAGACATATGGCCATTTTTGTGCATGGCGCGGCGCCAAGTGGGAAAGGGTGGTTTTGAGGCCGAAAGCGCCAAAAAAGCCTGCAGCCCCCAGGTGTGTGGGGCTACGCAAGCGGTTCCCAAAGAGCTTTAGAACAAGGCATAGTTTTCGCTGCTGGCTCTTTGGGCGTGGGACCAGTCTCCAGACATAGGGCCATTTTTGTGCCTGGCGTGGCGCTATGTGGGAAAGGGTGGTTTTGAGGCTGAAGGCAGCAGGAAAGCCTGCAGCCCCCAAGTCTGTGGGGCCACGCAAGCGGTTCCCAAAGAGCTTTAGGACAAGGCCTAGTTTTCCCTGCTGTCTATTTGGGCGTGGGACCAATCTCCAGCCATATGGCCATTTTTGTGTCTGGCGCGGCGCCAAGTGGTAAAGGGTGGTTTTGAGACCGAAAGCGCCAAAAAAGCCTGCAGCCCCCAGGTCCGTGGGGCTACGCAAGCGGTTCCCAAAGAGCTTTAGAACAAGGCATAGTTTTCCCTGCTGGCTATTTGGGCGTGGGACCAATCTCCAGACATACGGACATTTTGGATGCTGGCGCGGTGCTAAATGGGAAAGGGTGGTTTTGAGGCTGAAGGCAGCAGGAAAGCCTGCAGCCCGAAGGTGTGTGGGGCTACGCAATCGGTTCCCAAAGAGCTTTAGAACAAGGCATAATTTTCCCCGCTGGTTCTTTGGGATAGATACCAGTCTCCAGACATATGGCCATTTTTGTGCCTGGCGTGGCGCCAATTGGGACAGGGCGGTTTTGAGGCTGAAGGCGCCAGGAAAGCCTGCAGCCCCCAGGTCTGTGGGGCTATGCAAGCGGTTCCCAAAGAGCTTTAGAACAAGGCATAGTTTTCCCTGCTGGCTCTTTGGGCGTGGGACCCATCAGCAGACATATGGCCATTTTTGTGCCTGGCGTGGCGCCAATTGGGACAGGGCGGTTTTGAGGCTGAAGGCGCCAGGAAAGCCCGCAGCCCCCAGGTCTGTGGGGCTACGCAAGAGGTTCCCAAAGAGCTTTAGAACAAGGCATAGTTTTCCCTGCTGGCTCTTTGGGTGTGGGACCAGTCTCCAGACATATGGCCATTTTTGTGCCTTGCGTGGCGCCAAGTTGGAAAGGGTGGTTTTGAGGGTGAAAGCGCCATAAAATCCTGCAGCCCGCAGATGTGTGGGGCTACGCAAGGGGTTCCCAAAGAGCTTTAGAACAAGGCATAGTTTTCCCTGCTGGCTCTTTGGGCGTGGGACCCATCTCCAGACATATGGCCATTTTTGTGCCTGGAGCGACGCCAAGTGGGACAGGGTGGTATTGAGGCTGAAGGCAGCAGGAAAGCCTGCAGCCCCCAGGTGTGTGGGGCTACGCAAGCGGTTCCCAAAGAGCTTTAGAACAAGGCATAGTTTTCCCTGCTGGCTCTTTGGGCGTGGGACCAATCTCCAGACATATGGCCATTTTTGTGCCTGGAGCGACGCCAAGTGGGAAAGGGTGGTTTTGAGGCTGAAGGTGCCAGGAAAGCCTGCAGCCCGCAGGTCTGTGGGGCCACGCAAGCGGTTCCCAAAGAGCTTTAGAACAAGGCATAGTTTTCCCTGCTGGCTCTTTGGGCGTGGGACAAGTCTCCAGACATATGGATATTTTGGAGGCTGGCGCGGCGCCAAGTGGGAAAGGGTGGTTTTGAGGCTGAAGGCAGCAGGAAAGCCTGCAGCCCCCAGGTGTGTGGGGCTACGCAAGCGGTTCCCAAAGAGCTTTAGAACAAGGCATAATTTTCCCCGCTGGTTCTTTGGGATAGAGACCAGTCTCCAGACATATGGCCATTTTTGTGCCTGGCGCGGCGCCAAGTGCGAAAGGGTGATTTTGAAGGCTGAAGGCAGCAGGAAAGCCTGCAGCCCCCAGGTGTGTGGGGCTACGCAAGCGGTTCCCAAAGAGCTTTAGAACAAGGCCTAGTTTTCCCTGCTGGCTCTTTGGGCGTGGGACCAGTCTCCAGACATATGGCCATTTTTGTGCCTGGCGTGGCGCCAATTGGGACAGGGCGGTTTTGAGGCTGAAGGCAGCAGGAAAGCCTGCAGCCCCCAGGTCCGTGTGTCTACGCAAGTGGTTCCCAAAGAGCTTTAGAACAAGGCACACTTTTCCCTGCTGGCTCTGTGGGCGTGGGACCCATCTCCAGACATATGGCCATTTTTCTGCCTGGCACGACGCCAAGTGGGACAGGGCGGTATTGAGGCTGAAGGCAGCAGGAAAGCCTGCAGCCCCCAGGTGTGTGGGGCTACGCAAGCAGTTCCCAAAGAGCTTTAGAACAAGGCCTAGTTTTCCCTGCTGGCTCTTTGGGATAGAGACCAGTCTCCAGCCATATGGCCATTTTTGTGCCTGGCGCGGCGCCAAGTGGGAAAGGGTGGTTTTGAGGCTGAAAGCGCCAGAAAAGCCTGCAGCTTCCAGGTCCGTGGGGCTACGCAAGCGGTTCCCAAAGAGCTTTAGAACAAGGCATAGTTTTCGCTGCTGGCTCTTTGGACGTGGGACCAATCTCCAGACATATGGCCATTTTTGTGTCTGGCACGGCGCCAAGTGGGAAAGGGCGGTTTTGAGGCTGAAAGCAGCAGGAAAGCCTGCAGCCCCCAGGTGTGTGGGGCTACGCAAGCGGTTCCCAAAGAGCTTTAGAACAAGGCATAGTTTTCCCTGCTGCCTCTTTGGGCGTGGGACCAGTCTCCAGACATATGGCCATTTTTGTGCATGGCGCGGCGCCAAGTGGGAAAGGGTGGTTTTGAGGCCGAAAGCGCCAAAAAAGCCTGCAGCCCCCAGGTGTGTGGGGCTACGCAAGCGGTTCCCAAAGAGCTTTAGAACAAGGCATAGTTTTCGCTGCTGGCTCTTTGGGCGTGGGACCAGTCTCCAGACATAGGGCCATTTTTGTGCCTGGCGTGGCGCTATGTGGGAAAGGGTGGTTTTGAGGCTGAAGGCAGCAGGAAAGCCTGCAGCCCCCAAGTCTGTGGGGCCACGCAAGCGGTTCCCAAAGAGCTTTAGGACAAGGCCTAGTTTTCCCTGCTGTCTATTTGGGCGTGGGACCAATCTCCAGCCATATGGCCATTTTTGTGTCTGGCGCGGCGCCAAGTGGTAAAGGGTGGTTTTGAGACCGAAAGCGCCAAAAAAGCCTGCAGCCCCCAGGTCCGTGGGGCTACGCAAGCGGTTCCCAAGGAGCTTTAGAACAAGGCATAGTTTTCCCTGCTGGCTCTTTGGGCGTGGGACCAATCTCCAGACATATGGACATTTTGGATGCTGGCGCGGTGCCAAATGGGAAAGGGTGGTTTTGAGGCTGAAGGCAGCAGGAAAGCCTGCAGCCCGAAGGTGTGTGGGGCTAAGCAAGCGGTTCCCAAAGAGCTTTAGAACAAGGCATAATTTTCCCCGCTGGTTCTTTGGGATAGATACCAGTCTCCAGACATATGGCCATTTTTGTGCCTGGCGTGGCGCCAAGTGGGAAAGGGGGTTTTGAGGCTGAAGGCAGCAGGAAAGCCTTCAGACCCCAGGTGTGTGGGGCTACGCAAGCGGTTCCCAAAGAGCTTTAGAACAAGGCATAGTTTTCCCTGCTGGCTCTTTGGGCGTGGGACCAATCTCCAGACTTATGGCCATTTTTGTGCCTGGAGCGACGCCAAGTGGGACAGGGCGGTTTTGAGGCTGAAGGCAGCAGGAAAGCCTGCAGCCCCCAGGTCCGTGGGGCTATGCAAGCGGTTCCCAAAGAGCTTTAGAACAAGGCATAGTTTTCCCTGCTGGTTCTTTGGGATAGAGACCAGTCTCGAGCCATATGGCCATTTTTGTGCCTGGCGCGGCGCCAAGTGGGAAAGGGTGGTTTTGAGGCCGAAAGCACCAAAAAAGCCTGCAGCCCCCAGGTCCGTGGGGCTACGCAAGCGGTTCCCAAAGAGCTTTAGAACAAGGCATAGTTTTCCCTGGTGGCTCTTTGGGCGTGGGACCAATCTCCAGACATATGGCGATTTTTGTGTCTGGCACGGCGCCAAGTGGGAAAGGGTGGTTTTGAGGCTGAAAGCAGCAGGAAAGCCTGCAGCCCCCAGGTGTGTGGGGCTACGCAAGCGGTTCCCAAAGAGCTTTAGAACAAGGCCTAGTTTTCCCTGCTGGCTCTTTGGGCGTGGGACCAGTCTCCAGACATATGGCCATTTTTGTGCATGGCGCGGCGCCAAGTGGGAAAGGGTGGTTTTGAGGCCGAAAGCGCCAAAAAAGCCTGCAGCCCCCAGGTGTGTGGGGCTACGCAAGCGGTTCCCAAAGAGCTTTAGAACAAGGCAAAGTTTTCCCTGCTGGCTCTTTGGGCGTGGGACCAATCTCCAGCCATATGGCCATTTTTGTGCCTGGCGCGGCGCCAAGTGGGAAAGTGTGGTTGGAGGTGGAAGGCAGCAGGAAAGCCTGCAGCCCCCAGGTGTGTGCGGCTATGCAAGCGGTTCCCAAAGAGCTTTAGAACAAGGCATAGTTTTCCCTGCTGGGTCTTTGGGCGTGGGACCAATCTCCAGACATATTGCCATTTTTGTGCCTGGCACGGCGCCAAGTGGGAAAGGGTGGTTTTCAGGCTGAAGGCACCAGGAAAGCCTGCAGCCCCCAGGTGTGTGGGCTACGCAAGGGGTTCCCAAAGAGCTTTAGAACAAGGCATAGTTTTCCCTGGTAGCTCTTTGGGCGTGGGACCAATCTCCAGACATATGGCCATTTTTGTGCCTGGAGCGACGCCAAGTGGGACAGGGCGGTATTGAGGCTGAAGGCAGCAGGAAAGCCTGCAGCCCCCAGGGGTGTGGGGCTACGCAATCGGTTCCCAAAGAGCTTTAGAACAAGGCATAGTTTTCCCTGCTGGCTCTTTGGACATGGGACCAGTCTCCAGACATATGGCCATTTTTGTGCCTAGCGTGGCGCCAAGTGGGAAAGGGTGGTTTTGAGGCCGAAAGCACCAAAAAAGCCTGCAGCCCCCAGGTGTGTGGGGCTACGCAAGCGGTTCCCAAAGAGCTTTAGAACAAGGCATAGTTTTCCCTGCTGGCTCTTTGGGCGTGGGACCAGTCTCCAGACATATGGCCATTTCTGCGCCTGCAGCGACGCCAAGTGGGACAGGGCGGTTTTGAGGCTGAAGGCAGCAGGAAAGCCTGCAGCCCCCAGGTCTGTGGGGCCACGCAAGCGGTTCCAAAAGAGCTTTAGAACAAGGCATAGTTTTCCCTGCTGGCTCTTTGGGCGTGGGACCAATCTCCATACACATGGCCATTTCTGTGCCTGGCGCAGTGCCAAGTGGGAAAGGGTGGTTTTGAGGCTGAAGGCAGCAGGAAAGCCTGCAGCCCCCAGGTGTGTGGGGCTACGCAAGCGGTTCCCAAAGAGCTTTAGAACAAGGCATAGTTTTCCCTGGTGGCTCTTTGGGCGTGGGACCAGTCTCCAGACATATGGCCATTTTTGTGCCTGGCGCGGCGCCAAGTGGGAAAGGGTGGTTTTGAGGCTGAAGGCAGCAGGAAAGCCTGCAGCCCACAGGTTTGTGGGGCTACGCAAGGGGTTCCCAAAGAGCTTTAGAACAAGGCATAGTTTTCCCTGCTAGGTCTTTGGGCGTGGGACCAGTCTCCAGACCTATGGCCATTTTTGTGCATGGCGCAGCGCCAAATGGGAAAGGGTGGTTTTAAGGCTGAAAGCGCCAGGAAAGCCTGCAGCCCCCAGGTGTGTGGGGCTACGCAAGCGGTTCCCAAAGAGCTTTAGAACAAGGCATAGTTTTCCCTGCTGGCTCTTTGGGCGTGGGACCCATCTCCAGACATATGGCCATTTTTGTGCCTGGCACGGTGCCAAGTGGGAAAGGGTGGTTTTGAGGCTGAAGGCAGCAGGAAAGCCTGAAGCCCGCAGGTCTGTGGGGCCACGCAAGTGGTTCTCAAAGAGCTTTAGAACAAGCCACAGTTTTCCCTGCTGGCTCTTTGGGCGTGGGACCCATCTCCAGACATATGGCCATTTTTGTGCCTGGCGCGGCGCCAAGTGGGAAAGGGTGGTTTTGAGGCTGAAGGCAGCAGGAAAGCCTGCAGCCCCCAGGGGTGTGGGGCCACGCAAGCGGTTCCCAAAGAGCTTTAGAACAAGGCATAGTTTTCCCTGCTGGTTCTTTGGGCGTGGGACCCATCTCCAGACATATGGCCATTTTTGTGCCTGGCGTGGCGCCAACTGGGACAGGTTGGTTTTGAGGCTGAAGGCGCCCATAAAGCCTGCAGCCCCCAGCTGTGTGGGGCTAAGCAAGCGGTTCCCAAAGAGCTTTAGAACAAGCCACAGTTTTCCCTGCTGGCTCTTTGGGCGTGGGACCCATCTCCAGACATATGGCCATTTTTGTGCCTGGCGCGGCGCCAAGTGGGAAAGGGTGGTTTTGAGGCTGAAGGCAGCAGGAAAGCCTGCAGCCCCCAGGTGTGTGGGGCTACGCAAGCCGTTCCCAAAGAGCTTTAGAACAAGGCATAGTTTTCCCTGCTGGCTCTTTGGGCGTTGGACCCATCACCAGACATATGGCCATTTTTGCGCCTGGCGCGGCGCCAAGTGGAAAAGGGTGGTTTTGAGGCTGAAGGCAGCAGGAAAGCCTGCAGCCCCCAGGGGTGTGGGGCTACGCAAGCGGTTCCCAAAGACCTTTAGAACAAGGCATAATTTTCCCTGCTGGCTCTTTGCGCGTGGGACCAGTCTCCATACACATGGCCATTTTTGTGCCTGGCGCGGCGCCAAGTGGGAAAGGGTGGTTTTGAGGCTGAAGGCAGCAGGAAAGCCTGCAGCCCGAAGGTGTGTGGGTCTACGCAAGCGGTTCCCAAAGAGCTTTAGAACAAGGCATAGTTTTCCCTGCTGGCTCTTTGGGCGTGGGACCAATCTCCAGACATATGGACATTTTGGATGCTGGCGCGGTGCCAAATGGGAAAGGGTGGTTTTGAGGCTGAAGGCAGCAGGAAAGCCTGCAGCCCGAAGGTTTGTGGGGCTACGCAAGCGGTTCCCAAAGAGCTTTAGAACAAGGCCTAGTTTTCCCTGCTGGCTCTTTGGGCGTGGGACCAGTCTCCAGACATATGGCCATTTTTGTGCCTGGCGCGGCACCAAGTGGGACAGGGTGGTTTTGAGGCTGAAGGCAGCAGGAAAGCCTGCAGCCCCCAGGTGTGTGGGGCTACGCAAGCGGTTCCCAAAGAGCTTTAGAACAAGGCATAGTTTTCCCTGCTGGCTCTTTGGGCGTGGGACCAGTCTCCAGACATATGGCCATTTTTGTGCCACGGGTGGCGCCAAGTGGGAAAGGGTGGTTTTAAGGCTGAAAGCGCCAGAAAAGCCTGCAGCCCGAAGGTGTGTGGGTCTACGCAAGCGGTTCCCAAAGAGCTTTAGAACAAGGCATAGTTTTCCCTGCTGGCTCTTTGGGCGTGGGACCCATCTCCAGACATATGGCCATTTTTGTGCCTCACCCGGCGCCAAGTGGGAAAGGGTGGTTTTGAGGCTGAAGGCAGCAGGAAAGCCTGCAGACCGCAGGTGTGTGGGGCTACGCAAGCTGTTCCCAAAGAAATTTAGAACAAGGCCTAGTTTTCCCTGCTGGCTCTTTGGGCGTGGGACCAATCTCCACACATATGGCCATTTTTGTGCCTGGCGTGCCGCTATGTGGGAAAGGGTGGTTTTGAGGCTGAAGGCAGCAGCAAAGCCTGCAGCCCCCAGGTGTGTGGGGCTACGCAAGCGGTTCCCAAAGAGCTTTAGAACAAGGCATAGTTTTCCCTACTGCCTCTTTGGGCGTGGGACCAGTCCCCAGAGATATCTTTGTGCTGTAAATCTCCCAACAGCCAAACGCAAAAGCAGCAAACATCTCGCTGTATGTCCCACATCCAAAGTGCCAAGAGAGAGCTTGCTCTCCCTGTCTTTGAGTACTGTTTTCACTGTCCCGGTTACCTCTTTGCTAACATTCTCTTCAGAGCTGCAGTGAAACCAGGAACCACGTGGAGAAGGCACCCACGCTGAAAATGCCTGGAAGGAACGTTGGGGCTTCTTCTCAGTGTCTCTGACATAGGGTTTCACTGTCCCGGGAAAGTCTCTGCTAACACCCTGCAGAGCGCAGTGCCCAATATACAGAAACGTCTTGCAGTATCTCCTACAGGGAAAGTGCCAGGAGGAATTGTGGAGCTTGGTCTCAGTGTCTCTGAGAATTGCTCTGATTATCCCTGTGACCTCTTTGCTAAGACTCTCCAGAGAGCCGTCCTCAAAACCAACACACATCTTGACATATCTCCCACATTGATCGTAGTGTCTCCAGGAACGGCATTCAAGGAGCCAGGAATTTTTCTGCCCACACTGTCGGGGACAGTTCCTTAAAACCAATATACATCCTGCTATATCTCCCACATGGAAAATGCCAGGAGGGAAAAGTGGGGATTATGCTTAGACTTTCTCGGAACTGCTTCAAATCAACTAGATATCTTTGTGCTGTAAATCTCCCAACAGCCAAACGCAAAAGCAGCAAACATCTCGCTGTATGTCCCACATCCAAAGTGCCAAGAGAGAGCTTGCTCTCCCTGTCTTTGAGTACTGTTTTCACTGTCCCGGTTACCTCTTTGCTAACATTCTCTTCAGAGCTGCAGTGAAACCAGGAACCACGTGGAGAAGGCACCCACGCTGAAAATGCCTGGAAGGAACGTTGGGGCTTCTTCTCAGTGTCTCTGACATAGGGTTTCACTGTCCCGGGAAAGTCTCTGCTAACACCCTGCAGAGCGCAGTGCCCAATATACAGAAACGTCTTGCGGTATGTCCTACAGGGAAAGTGCCAGGAGGAATTGTGGAGCTTGGTCTCAGTGTCTCTGAGAATTGCTCTGATTATCCGTGTGACCTCTTTGCTAAGACTCTCCAGAGAGCCGTCCTCAAAACCAAAACACATCTTGACATATCTCCCACATTGATCGTAGTGTCTCCAGGAACGGCATTCAAGGAGCCAGGAACTTTTCTGCCCACACTGTCGGGGACAGTTCCTTAAAACCAATATACATCCTGCTATATCTCCCACATGAAAAGTGCCAGGAGGGAAAAGTGGGGATTATGCTTAGACTTTCTCGGAACTGCTTCAAATCAACTAGATATCTTTGTGCTGTAAATCTCCCAACAGCCAAACGCAAAAGCAGCAAACATCTCGCTGTATGTCCCACATCCAAAGTGCCAAGAGAGAGCTTGCTCTCCCTGTCTTTGAGTACTGTTTTCACTGTCCCGGTTACCTCTTTGCCAACATTCTCTTCAGAGCTGCAGTGAAACCAGGAACCACGTGGAGAAGGCACCCACACAGAAAATGACTGGAAGGAACATTGGGCTTCTTGTCAGTGTCTCTGACATAGGGTTTCACTGTCCCGGGAAAGTCTCTGCTAACACCCTGCAGAGTGCTGTGCCCAATATACAGAAACGTCTTGCGGTATCTCCTACAGGGAAAGTGCCAGGAGGAATTGTGGAGCTTGGTCTCAGTGTCTCTGAGAATTGCTCTGATTATCCGTGTGACCTCTTTGCTAAGACTCTCCAGAGAGCCGTCCTCAAAACCAACACACATCTTGATATATCTCCCACATTGATCGTAGTGTCTCCAGGAACGGCATTCAAGGAGCCAGGAACTTTTCTGCCCACACTGTCGGGGACAGTTCCTTAAAACCAATATACATCCTGCTATATCTCCCACATGGAAAATGCCAGGAGGGAGAAGTGGGGATTATGTTTAGACTTTCTCGGAACTGCTTCAAATCAACTAGATATCTTTGTGCTGTAAATCTCCCAACAGCCAAACGCAAAAGCAGCAAACATCTCGCTGTATGTCCCACATCCAAAGTGCCAAGAGAGAGCTTGCTCTCCCTGTCTTTGAGTACTGGTTTCACTGTCCCGGTTACCTCTTTGCTAACATTCTCTTCAGAGCTGCAGTGAAACCAGGAACCACGTAGAGAAGGCACCCACACAGAAAATGACTGGAAGGAACATTGGGCTTCTTGTCAGTGTCTCTGACATAGGGTTTCACTGTCCCGGGAAAGTCTCTGCTAACACCCTGCAGAGCGCAGTGCCCAATATACAGAAACGTCTTGCGGTATCTCCTACAGGGAAAGTGCCAGGAGGAATTGTGGAGCTTGGTCTCAGTGTCTCTGAGAATTGCTCTGATTATCCCTGTGACCTCTTTGCTAAGACTCTCCAGAGAGCCGTCCTCAAAACCAACACACATCTTGATATATCTCCCACATTGATCGTAGTGTCTCCAGGAACGGCATTCAAGGAGCCAGGAACTTTTCTGCCCACACTGTAGGGGACAGATCCTTAAAACCAATATACATCCTGCTGTATCTCCCACATGGAAAATGCCAGGAGGGAGAAGTGGGGATTATGTTTAGACTTTCTCGGAACTGCTTCAAATCAACTAGATATCTTTGTGCTGTAAATCTCCCAACAGCCAAACGCAAAAGCAGCAAACATCTCGCTGTATGTCCCACATCCAAAGTGCCAAGAGAGAGCTTGCTCTCCCTGTCTTTGAGTACTGTTTTCACTGTCCCGGTTTCCTCTTTGCTAACATTCTCTTCAGAGCTGCAGTGAAACCAGGAACCACGTGGAGAAGGCACCCACACTGAAAATGACTGGAAGGAACATTGGGCTTC
Organism: Larus michahellis; assembly: GCF_964199755.1. NCBI lineage: Eukaryota > Metazoa > Chordata > Aves > Charadriiformes > Laridae > Larus > Larus michahellis. The sequence goes on along the minus strand of NC_133903.1, from coordinate 22,297,635 downwards.
TTGTCAGTGTCTCTGACATAGGGTTTCACTGTCCCGGGAAAGTCTCTGCTAACACCCTGCAGAGCGCAGTGCCCAATATACAGAAACGTCTTGCGGTATCTCCTACAGGGAAAGTGCCAGGAGGAATTGTGGATCTTGTTCTCAGTGTCTCTGAGAATTGCTCTGATTATCCGTGTGACCTCTTTGCTAAGACTCTCCAGAGAGCCGTCCTCAAAACCAACACACATCTTGACATATCTCCCACATTGATCGCAGTGTCTCATGGAACGGCATTCAAGGAGCCAGGAATTTTTCTGCCCACACTGTCGGGGACAGTTCCTTAAAACCAATATACATCCTGCTATATCTCCCACATGGAAAGTGCCAGGAGGGAAAAGTGGGGATTATGTTTAGACTTTCTCGGAACTGCTTCAAATCAACTAGATATCTTTGTGCTGTAAATCTCCCAACAGCCAAACGCAAAAGCAGCAAACATCTCGCTGTATGTCCCACATCCAAAGTGCCAAGAGAGAGCTTGCTCTCCCTGTCTTTGAGTACTGTTTTCACTGTCCCGGTTTCCTCTTTGCTAACATTCTCTTCAGAGCTGCAGTGAAACCAGGAACCACGTGGAGAAGGCACCCACACTGAAAATGCCTGGAAGGAACATTGGGGCTTCTTCTCAGTGTCTCTGACATAGGGTTTCACTGTCCCGGGAAAGTCTCTGCTAACACCCTGCAGAGCGCTGTGCCCAATATACAGAAACGTCTTGCGGTATCTCCTACAGGGAAAGTGCCAGGAGGAATTGTGGAGCTTGGTCTCAGTGTCTCTGAGAATTGCTCTGATTATCCCTGTGACCTCTTTGCTAAGACTCTCCAGAGAGCCGTCCTCAAAACCAACACACATCTTGACATATCTCCCACATGGATCGTAGTGTCTCCCGGAACGGCATTCAAGGAGCCAGGAATTTTTCTGCCCACACTGTCGGGGACAGTTCCTTAAAACCAATATACATCCTGCTATATCTCCCACATGGAAAATGCCAGGAGGGAAAAGTGGGGATTATGCTTAGACTTTCTCGGAACTGCTTCAAATCAACTAGATATCTTTGTGCTGTAAATCTCCCAACAGCCAAACGCAAAAGCAGCAAACATCTCGCTGTATGTCCCACATCCAAAGTGCCACGAGAGAGCTTGCTCTCCCTGTCTTTGAGTACTGTTTTCACTGTCCCGGTTTCCTCTTTGCTAACATTCTCTTCAGAGCTGCAGTGAAACCAGGAACCACGTGGAGAAGGCACCCACACTGAAAATGCCTGGAAGGAACGTTGGGGCTTCTTCTCAGTGTCTCTGACATAGGGTTTCACTGTCCCGGGAAAGTCTCTGCTAACACCCTGCAGAGCGCAGTGCCCAATATACAGAAACGTCTTGCGGTATCTCCTACAGGGAAAGTGCCAGGAGGAATTGTGGAGCTTGGTCTCAGTGTCTCTGAGAATTGCTCTGATTATCCCTGTGACCTCTTTGCTAAGACTCTCCAGAGAGCCGTCCTCAAAACCAACACACATCTTGACATATCTCCCACATTGATCGTAGTGTCTCCAGGAACGGCATTCAAGGAGCCAGGAACTTTTCTGCCCACACTGTCGGGGACAGTTCCTTAAAACCAATATACATCCTGCTATATCTCCCACATGGAAAGTGCCAGGAGGGAAAAGTGGGGATTATGTTTAGACTTTCTCGGAACTGCTTCAAATCAACTAGATATCTTTGTGCTGTAAATCTCCCAACAGCCAAACGCAAAAGCAGCAAACATCTCGCTGTATGTCCCACATCCAAAGTGCCAAGAGAGAGCTTGCTCTCCCTGTCTTTGAGTACTGTTTTCACTGTCCCGGTTACCTCTTTGCTAACATTCTCTTCAGAGCTGCAGTGAAACCAGGAACCACGTGGAGAAGGCACCCACACAGAAAATGACTGGAAGGAACATTGGGCTACTTCTCAGTGTCTCTTACATAGGGTTTCACTGTCCCGGGAAAGTCTCTGCTAACACCCTGCAGAGCGCAGTGCCCAATATACAGAAACGTCTTGCGGTATCTCCTACAGGGAAAGTGCCAGGAGGAATTGTGGAGCTTGGTCTCAGTGTCTCTGAGAATTGCTCTGATTATCCCTGTGACCTCTTTGCTAAGACTCGCCAGAGAGCCGTCCTCAAAACCAACACACATCTTGACATATCTCCCACATTGATCGTAGTGTCTCCAGGAACGGCATTCAAGGAGCCAGGAACTTTTCTGCCCACACTGTCGGGGACAGTTCCTTAAAACCAATATACATCCTGCTATATCTCCCACATGGAAAGTGCCAGGAGGGAAAAGTGGGGATTATGTTTAGACTTTCTCGGAACTGCTTCAAATCAACTAGATATCTTTGTGCTGTAAATCTCCCAACAGCCAAACGCAAAAGCAGCAAACATCTCGCTGTATGTCCCACATCCAAAGTGCCAAGAGAGAGCTTGCTCTCCCTGTCTTTGAGTACTGTTTTCACTGTCCCGGTTACCTCTTTGCTAACATTCTCTTCAGAGTTGCAGTGAAACCAGGAACCACGTGGAGAAGGCACCCACACAGAAAATGACTGGAAGGAACATTGGGCTACTTCTCAGTGTCTCTGACATAGGGTTTCACTGTCCCGGGAAAGTCTCTGCTAACACCCTGCAGAGCGCAGTGCCCAATATACAGAAACGTCTTGCGGTATCTCCTACAGGGAAAGTGCCAGGAGGAATTGTGGAGCTTGGTCTCAGTGTCTCTGAGAATTGCTCTGATTATCCCTGTGACCTCTTTGCTAAGACTCTCCAGAGAGCCGTCCTCAAAACCAACACACATCTTGACATATCTCCCACATTGATCGCAGTGTCTCCAGGAACGGCATTCAAGGAGCCAGGAACTTTTCTGCCCACACTGTAGGGGACAGTTCCTTAAAACCAATATACATCCTGCTATATCTCCCACATGGAAAATGCCAGGAGGAAGAAGTGGGGATTATGTTTAGACTTTCTCGGAACTGCTTCAAATCAACTAGATATCTTTGTGCTGTAAATCTCCCAACAGCCAAACGCAAAAGCAGCAAACATCTCGCTGTATGTCCCACATCCAAAGTGCCAAGAGAGAGCTTGCTCTCCCTGTCTTTGAGTACTGTTTTCACTGTCCCGGTTTCCTCTTTGCTAACATTCTCTTCAGAGCTGCAGTGAAACCAGGAACCACGTGGAGAAGGCACCCACGCTGAAAATGCCGGGAAGGAACGTTGGGGCTTCTTCTCAGTGTCTCTGACATAGGGTTTCACTGTCCCGGGAAAGTCTCTGCTAACACCCTGCAGAGCGCAGTGCCCAATATACAGAAACGTCTTGCGGTATCTCCTACAGGGAAAGTGCCAGGAGGAATTGTGGAGCTTGGTCTCAGTGTCTCTGAGAATTGCTCTGATTATCCCTGTGACCTCTTTGCTAAGACTCTCCAGAGAGCCGTCCTCAAAACCAACACACATCTTGACATATCTCCCACATGGATCGTAGTGTCTCCCGGAACGGCATTCAAGGAGCCAGGAATTCTTCTGCCCACACTGTCGGGGACAGTTCCTTAAAACCAATATACATCCTGCTATATCTCCCACATGGAAAATGCCAGGAGGGAAAAGTGGGGATTATGCTTAGACTTTCTCGGAACTGCTTCAAATCAACTAGATATCTTTGTGCTGTAAATCTCCCAACAGCCAAACGCAAAAGCAGCAAACATCTCGCTGTATGTCCCACATCCAAAGTGCCAAGAGAGAGCTTGCTCTCCCTGTCTTTGAGTACTGGTTTCACTGTCCCGGTTACCTCTTTGCTAACATTCTCTTCAGAGCTGCAGTGAAACCAGGAACCACGTGGAGAAGGCACCCACACTGAAAATGCCTGGAAGGAACGTTGGGGCTTCTTCTCAGTGTCTCTGACATAGGGTTTCACTGTCCCGGGAAAGTCTCTGCTAACACCCTGCAGAGCGCAGTGCCCAATATACAGAAACGTCTTGCGGTATCTCCTACAGGGAAAGTGCCAGGAGGAATTGTGGAGCTTGGTCTCAGTGTCTCTGAGAATTGCTCTGATTATCCCTGTGACCTCTTTGCTAAGACTCTCCAGAGAGCCGTCCTCAAAACCAACACACATCTTGACATATCTCCCACATTGATCGTAGTGTCTCCAGGAACGGCATTCAAGGAGCCAGGAACTTTTCTGCCCACACTGTCGGGGACAGTTCCTTAAAACCAATATACATCCTGCTATATCTCCCACATGGAAAGTGCCAGGAGGGAAAAGTGGGGATTATGTTTAGACTTTCTCGGAACTGCTTCAAATCAACTAGATATCTTTGTGCTGTAAATCTCCCAACAGCCAAACGCAAAAGCAGCAAACATCTCGCTGTATGTCCCACATCCAAAGTGCCAAGAGAGAGCTTGCTCTCCCTGTCTTTGAGTACTGTTTTCACTGTCCCGGTTACCTCTTTGCTAACATTCTCTTCAGAGCTGCAGTGAAACCAGGAACCACGTGGAGAAGGCACCCACACAGAAAATGACTGGAAGGAACATTGGGCTACTTCTCAGTGTCTCTTACATAGGGTTTCACTGTCCCGGGAAAGTCTCTGCTAACACCCTGCAGAGCGCAGTGCCCAATATACAGAAACGTCTTGCGGTATCTCCTACAGGGAAAGTGCCAGGAGGAATTGTGGAGCTTGGTCTCAGTGTCTCTGAGAATTGCTCTGATTATCCCTGTGACCTCTTTGCTAAGACTCGCCAGAGAGCCGTCCTCAAAACCAACACACATCTTGACATATCTCCCACATTGATCGTAGTGTCTCCAGGAACGGCATTCAAGGAGCCAGGAACTTTTCTGCCCACACTGTCGGGGACAGTTCCTTAAAACCAATATACATCCTGCTATATCTCCCACATGGAAAGTGCCAGGAGGGAAAAGTGGGGATTATGTTTAGACTTTCTCGGAACTGCTTCAAATCAACTAGATATCTTTGTGCTGTAAATCTCCCAACAGCCAAACGCAAAAGCAGCAAACATCTCGCTGTATGTCCCACATCCAAAGTGCCAAGAGAGAGCTTGCTCTCCCTGTCTTTGAGTACTGTTTTCACTGTCCCGGTTACCTCTTTGCTAACATTCTCTTCAGAGTTGCAGTGAAACCAGGAACCACGTGGAGAAGGCACCCACACAGAAAATGACTGGAAGGAACATTGGGCTACTTCTCAGTGTCTCTGACATAGGGTTTCACTGTCCCGGGAAAGTCTCTGCTAACACCCTGCAGAGCGCAGTGCCCAATATACAGAAACGTCTTGCGGTATCTCCTACAGGGAAAGTGCCAGGAGGAATTGTGGAGCTTGGTCTCAGTGTCTCTGAGAATTGCTCTGATTATCCCTGTGACCTCTTTGCTAAGACTCTCCAGAGAGCCGTCCTCAAAACCAACACACATCTTGACATATCTCCCACATTGATCGCAGTGTCTCCAGGAACGGCATTCAAGGAGCCAGGAACTTTTCTGCCCACACTGTAGGGGACAGTTCCTTAAAACCAATATACATCCTGCTATATCTCCCACATGGAAAATGCCAGGAGGAAGAAGTGGGGATTATGTTTAGACTTTCTCGGAACTGCTTCAAATCAACTAGATATCTTTGTGCTGTAAATCTCCCAACAGCCAAACGCAAAAGCAGCAAACATCTCGCTGTATGTCCCACATCCAAAGTGCCAAGAGAGAGCTTGCTCTCCCTGTCTTTGAGTACTGTTTTCACTGTCCCGGTTTCCTCTTTGCTAACATTCTCTTCAGAGCTGCAGTGAAACCAGGAACCACGTGGAGAAGGCACCCACGCTGAAAATGCCGGGAAGGAACGTTGGGGCTTCTTCTCAGTGTCTCTGACATAGGGTTTCACTGTCCCGGGAAAGTCTCTGCTAACACCCTGCAGAGCGCAGTGCCCAATATACAGAAACGTCTTGCGGTATCTCCTACAGGGAAAGTGCCAGGAGGAATTGTGGAGCTTGGTCTCAGTGTCTCTGAGAATTGCTCTGATTATCCGTGTGACCTCTTTGCTAAGACTCTCCAGAGAGCCGTCCTCAAAACCAACACACATCTTGACATATCTCCCACATTGATCGTAGTGTCTCCAGGAACGGCATTCAAGGAGCCAGGAATTTTTCTGCCCACACTGTCGGGGACAGTTCCTTAAAACCAATATACATCCTGCTATATCTCCCACATGGAAAGTGCCAGGAGGGAAAAGTGGGGATTATGCTTAGACTTTCTCAGAACTGCTTCAAATCAACTAGATATCTTTGTGCTGTAAATCTCCCAACAGCCAAACGCAAAAGCAGCAAACATCTCGCTGTATGTCCCACATCCAAAGTGCCAAGAGAGAGCTTGCTCTCCCTGTCTTTGAGTACTGTTTTCACTGTCCCGGTTACCTCTTTGCTAACATTCTCTTCAGAGCTGCAGTGAAACCAGGAACCACGTGGAGAAGGCACCCACGCTGAAAATGCCTGGAGGGAACGTTGGGGCTTCTTCTCAGTGTCTCTGACATAGGGTTTCACTGTCCCGGGAAAGTCTCTGCTAACACCCTGCAGAGCGCAGTGCCCAATATACAGAAACGTCTTGCGGTATCTCCTACAGGGAAAGTGCCAGGAGGAATTGTGGAGCTTGGTCTCAGTGTCTCTGAGAATTGCTCTGATTATCCGTGTGACCTCTTTGCTAAGACTCTCCAGAGAGCCGTCCTCAAAACCAACACACATCTTGATATATCTCCAGCATTGATCGTAGTGTCTCCAGGAACGGCATTCAAGGAGCCAGGAACTTTTCTGCCCACACTGTCGGGGACAGTTCCTTAAAACCAATATACATCCTGCTATATCTCCCACATGGAAAGTGCCAGGAGGGAAAAGTGGGGATTATGTTTAGACTTTCTCGGAACTGCTTCAAATCAACTAGATATCTTTGTGCTGTAAATCTCCCAACAGCCAAACGCAAAAGCAGCAAACATCTCGCTGTATGTCCCACATCCAAAGTGCCAAGAGAGAGCTTGCTCTCCCTGTCTTTGAGTACTGTTGTCACTGTCCCGGTTACCTCTTTGCTAACATTCTCTTCAGAGCTGCAGTGAAACCAGGAACCACGTGGAGAAGGCACCCACACAGAAAATGACTGGAAGGAACATTGGGCTACTTCTCAGTGTCTCTGACATAGGGTTTCACTGTCCCGGGAAAGTCTCTGCTAACACCCTGCAGAGCGCAGTGCCCAATATACAGAAACGTCTTGCGGTATCTCCTACAGGGAAAGTGCCAGGAGGAATTGTGGAGCTTGGTCTCAGTGTCTCTGAGAATTGCTCTGATTATCCCTGTGACCTCTTTGCTAAGACTCTCCAGAGAGCCGTCCTCAAAACCAACACACATCTTGACATATCTCCCACATTGATCGCAGTGTCTCCAGGAACGGCATTCAAGGAGCCAGGAATTTTTCTACCCACACTGTCGGGGACAGTTCCTTAAAACCAATATACATCCTGCTATATCTCCCACATGGAAAATGCCAGGAGGGAGAAGTGGGGATTATGTTTAGACTTTCTCGGAACTGCTTCAAATCAACTAGATATCTTTGTGCTGTAAATCTCCCAACAGCCAAACGCAAAAGCAGCAAACATCTCGCTGTATGTCCCACATCCAAAGTGCCAAGAGAGAGCTTGCTCTCCCTGTCTTTGAGTACTGTTTTCACTGTCCCGGTTACCTCTTTGCTAACATTCTCTTCAGAGCTGCAGTGAAACCAGGAACCACGTGGAGAAGGCATCCACGCTGAAAATGCCTGGAAGGAACGTTGGGGCTTCTTCTCAGTGTCTCTGACATAGGGTTTCACTGTCCCGGGAAAGTCTCTGCTAACACCCTGCAGAGCGCAGTGCCCAATATACAGAAACGTCTTGCGGTATCTCCTACAGGGAAAGTGCCAGGAGGAATTGTGGAGCTTGGTCTCAGTGTCTCTGAGAATTGCTCTGATTATCCCTGTGACCTCTTTGCTAAGACTCGCCAGAGAGCCGTCCTCAAAACCAACACACATCTTGACATATCTCCCACATTGATCGCAGTGTCTCCAGGAACGGCATTCAAGGAGCCAGGAACTTTTCTGCCCACACTGTCGGGGACAGTTCCTTAAAACCAATATACATCCTGCTATATCTCCCACATGGAAAGTGCCAGGAGGGAAAAGTGGGGATTATGTTTAGACTTTCTCGGAACTGCTTCAAATCAACTAGATATCTTTGTGCTGTAAATCTCCCAACAGCCAAACGCAAAAGCAGCAAACATCTCGCTGTATGTCCCACATCCAAAGTGCCAAGAGAGAGCTTGCTCTCCCTGTCTTTGAGTACTGTTTTCACTGTCCCGGTTACCTCTTTGCTAACATTCTCTTCAGAGCTGCAGTGAAACCAGGAACCACGTGGAGAAGGCACCCACACAGAAAATGACTGGAAGGAACATTGGGCTACTTCTCAGTGTCTCTGACATAGGGTTTCACTGTCCCGGGAAAGTCTCTGCTAACACCCTGCAGAGCGCAGTGCCCAATATACAGAAACGTCTTGCGGTATCTCCTACAGGGAAAGTGCCAGGAGGAATTGTGGAGCTTGGTCTCAGTGTCTCTGAGAATTGCTCTGATTATCCCTGTGACCTCTTTGCTAAGACTCTCCAGAGAGCCGTCCTCAAAACCAACACACATCTTGACATATCTCCCACATTGATCGCAGTGTCTCCAGGAACGGCATTCAAGGAGCCAGGAACTTTTCTGCCCACACTGTAGGGGACAGTTCCTTAAAACCAATATACATCCTGCTATATCTCCCACATGGAAAGTGCCAGGAGGGAGAAGTGGGGATTATGTTTAGACTTTCTCGGAACTGCTTCAAATCAACTAGATATCTTTGTGCTGTAAATCTCCCAACAGCCAAACGCAAAAGCAGCAAACATCTCGCTGTATGTCCCACATCCAAAGTGCCAAGAGAGAGCTTGCTCTCCCTGTCTTTGAGTACTGTTTTCACTGTCCCGGTTACCTCTTTGCTAACATTCTCTTCAGAGCTGCAGTGAAACCAGGAACCACGTGGAGAAGGCACCCACACTGAAAATGCCTGGAGGGAACGTTGGGCTACTTCTCAGTGTCTCTGACATAGGGTTTCACTGTCCCGGGAAAGTCTCTGCTAACACCCTGCAGAGCGCTGTGCCCAATATACAGAAACGTCTTGCGGTATCTCCTACAGGGAAAGTGCCAGGAGGAATTGTGGAGCTTGGTCTCAGTGTCTCTGAGAATTGCTCTGATTATCCCTGTGACCTCTTTGCTAAGACTCTCCAGAGAGCCGTCCTCAAAACCAACACACATCTTGACATATCTCCCACATTGATCGCAGTGTCTCCAGGAACGGCATTCAAGGAGCCAGGAACTTTTCTGCCCACACTGTCGGGGACAGTTCCTTAAAACCAATATACATCCTGCTATATCTCCCACATGGAAAGTGCCAGGAGGGAAAAGTGGGGATTATGCTTAGACTTTCTCGGAACTGCTTCAAATCAACTAGATATCTTTGTGCTGTAAATCTCCCAACAGCCAAATGCAAAAGCAGCAAACATCTCGCTGTATGTCCCACATCCAAAGTGCCAAGAGAGAGCTTGCTCTCCCTGTCTTTGAGTACTGTTTTCACTGTCCCGGTTACCTCTTTGCTAACATTCTCTTCAGAGCTGCAGTGAAACCAGGAACCACGTAGAGAAGGCACCCACACTGAAAATGACTGGAAGGAACATTGGGCTTCTTCTCAGTGTCTCTGACATAGGGTTTCACTGTCCCGGGAAAGTCTCTGCTAACACCCTGCAGAGCGCAGTGCCCAATATACAGAAACGTCTTGCGGTATCTCCTACAGGGAAAGTGCCAGGAGGAATTGTGGAGCTTGGTCTCAGTGTCTCTGAGAATTGCTCTGATTATCCCTGTGACCTCTTTGCTAAGACTCTCCAGAGAGCCGTCCTCAAAACCAACACACATCTTGACATATCTCCCACATTGATCGTAGTGTCTCCCGGAACGGCATTCAAGGAGCCAGGAATTTTTCTGCCCACACTGTCGGGGACAGTTCCTTAAAACCAATATACATCCTGCTATATCTCCCACATGGAAAGTGCCAGGAGGGAAAAGTGGGGATTATGTTTAGACTTTCTCGGAACTGCTTCAAATCAACTAGATATCTTTGTGCTGTAAATCTCCCAACAGCCAAATGTAAAAGCAGCAAACATCTCGCTGTATGTCCCACATCCAAAGTGCCAAGAGAGAGCTTGCTCTCCCTGCCTTTGAGTACTGTTTTCACTGTCCCGGTTACCTCTTTGCTAACATTCTCTTCAGAGCTGCAGTGAAACCAGGAACCACGTGGAGAAGGCACCCACACTGAAAATGCCTGGAAGGAACATTGGGGCTTCTTCTCAGTGTCTCTGACATAGGGTTTCACTGTCCCGGGAAAGTCTCTGCTAACACCCTGCAGAGCGCTGTGCCCAATAGACAGAAACGTCTTGCGGTATCTCCTACAGGGAAAGTGCCAGGAGGAATTGTGGAGCTTGGTCTCAGTGTCTCTGAGAATTGCTCTGATTATCCGTGTGACCTCTTTGCTAAGACTCTCCACAGAGCTGTCCTCAAAACCAACACACATCTTGACATATCTCCCACATTGATCGTAGTGTCTCCAGGAACGGCATTCAAGGAGCCAGGAATTTTTCTGCCCACACTGTCGGGGACAGTTCCTTAAAACCAATATACATCCTGCTATATCTCCCACATGGAAAGTGCCAGGAGGGAAAAGTGGGGATTATGTTTAGACTTTCTCGGAACTGCTTCAAATCAACTAGATATCTTTGTGCTGTAAATCTCCCAACAGCCAAACGCAAAAGCAGCAAACATCTCGCTGTATGTCCCACATCCAAAGTGCCAAGAGAGAGCTTGCTCTCCCTGTCTTTGAGTACTGTTTTCACTGTCCCGGTTTCCTCTTTGCTAACATTCTCTTCAGAGCTGCAGTGAAACCAGGAACCACGTGGAGAAGGCACCCACGCTGAAAATGCCTGGAAGGAACATTGGGCTTCTTGTCAGTGTCTCTGACATAGGGTTTCACTGTCCCGGGAAAGTCTCTGCTAACACCCTGCAGAGCGCAGTGCCCAATATACAGAAACGTCTTGCGGTATCTCCTACAGGGAAAGTGCCAGGAGGAATTGTGGATCTTGGTCTCAGTGTCTCTGAGAATTGCTCTGATTATCCGTGTGACCTCTTTGCTAAGACTCTCCAGAGAGCCGTCCTCAAAACCAACACACATCTTGACATATCTCCCACATTGATCGTAGTGTCTCCCGGAACGGCATTCAAGGAGCCAGGAATTTTTCTGCCCACACTGTCGGGGACAGTTCCTTAAAACCAATATACATCCTGCTATATCTCCCACATGGAAAGTGCCAGGAGGGAAAAGTGGGGATTATGTTTAGACTTTCTCGGAACTGCTTCAAATCAACTAGATATCTTTGTGCTGTAAATCTCCCAACAGCCAAACGCAAAAGCAGCAAACATCTCGCTGTATGTCCCACATCCAAAGTGCCAAGAGAGAGCTTGCTCTCCCTGTCTTTGAGTACTGTTTTCACTGTCCCGGTTACCTCTTTGCTAACATTCTCTTCAGAGCTGCAGTGAAACCAGGAACCACGTGGAGAAGGCACCCACACTGAAAATGCCTGGAAGGAACATTGGGGCTTCTTCTCAGTGTCTCTGACATAGGGTTTCACTGTCCCGGGAAAGTCTCTGCTAACACCCTGCAGAGCGCTGTGCCCAATAGACAGAAACGTCTTGCGGTATCTCCTACAGGGAAAGTGCCAGGAGGAATTGTGGAGCTTGGTCTCAGTGTCTCTGAGAATTGCTCTGATTATCCCTGTGACCTCTTTGCTAAGACTCTCCAGAGAGCCGTCCTCAAAACCAACACACATCTTGACATATCTCCCACATTGATCGTAGTGTCTCCCGGAACGGCATTCAAGGAGCCAGGAATTTTTCTGCCCACACTGTCGGGGACAGTTCCTTAAAACCAATATACATCCTGCTATATCTCCCACATGGAAAATGCCAGGAGGGAAAAGTGGGGATTATGCTTAGACTTTCTCGGAACTGCTTCAAATCAACTAGATATCTTTGTGCTGTAAATCTCCCAACAGCCAAACGCAAAAGCAGCAAACATCTCGCTGTATGTCCCACATCCAAAGTGCCAAGAGAGAGCTTGCTCTCCCTGTCTTTGAGTACTGTTTTCACTGTCCCGGTTTCCTCTTTGCTAACATTCTCTTCAGAGCTGCAGTGAAACCAGGAACCACGTGGAGAAGGCACCCACGCTGAAAATGCCTGGAAGGAACGTTGGGGCTTCTTCTCAGTGTCTCTGACATAGGGTTTCACTGTCCCGGGAAAGTCTCTGCTAACACCCTGCAGAGCGCAGTGCCCAATATACAGAAACGTCTTGCGGTATCTCCTACAGGGAAAGTGCCAGGAGGAATTGTGGAGCTTGGTCTCAGTGTCTCTGAGAATTGCTCTGATTATCCCTGTGACCTCTTTGCTAAGACTCTCCAGAGAGCCGTCCTCAAAACCAACACACATCTTGACATATCTCCCACATTGATCGTAGTGTCTCCCGGAACGGCATTCAAGGAGCCAGGAACTTTTCTGCCCACACTGTCCATTGAGTTGTCCTCAAAACCAATATACATCCTGCTATATCTCCCACATGGAAAGTGCCAGGAGGGAAAAGTGGGGATTATGCTTAGACTTTCTCGGAACTGCTTCAAATCAACTAGATATCTTTGTGCTGTAAATCTCCCAACAGCCAAACGCAAAAGAAGCAAACATCTCGCTGTATGTCCCACATCCAAAGTGCCAAGAGAGAGCTTGCTCTCCCTGTCTTTGAGTACTGTTTTCACTGTCCCGGTTACCTCTTTGCTAACATTCTCTTCAGAGCTGCAGTGAAACCAGGAACCACGTGGAGAAGGCACCCACACTGAAAGTGCCTGGAGGGAACATTGGGGCTTCTTCTCAGTGTCTCTGACATAGGGTTTCACTGTCCCGGGAAAGTCTCTGCTAACACCCTGCAGAGCGCTGTGCCCAATATACAGAAACGTCTTGCGGTATCTCCTACAGGGAAAGTGCCAGGAGGGAATTGTCGATCTTGGTCTCAGTGTCTCTGAGAATTGCTCTGATTATCCGTGTGACCTCTTTGCTAAGACTCTCCAGAGAGCCGTCCTCAAAACCAACACACATCTTGACATATCTCCCACATTGATCGCAGTGTCTCATGGAACGGCATTCAAGGAGCCAGGAACTTTTCTGCCCACACTGTCCGGGGACAGTTCCTTAAAACCAATATACATCCTGCTATATCTCCCACATGGAAAGTGCCAGGAGGGAAAAGTGGGGATTATGCTTAGACTTTCTCGGAACTGCTTCAAATCAACTAGATATCTTTGTGCTGTAAATCTCCCAACAGCCAAACGCAAAAGCAGCAAACATCTCGCTGTATGTCCCACATCCAAAGTGCCAAGAGAGAGCTTGCTCTCCCTGTCTTTGAGTACTGTTTTCACTGTCCCGGTTACCTCTTTGCTAACATTCTCTTCAGAGCTGCAGTGAAACCAGGAACCACGTGGAGAAGGCACCCACACTGAAAGTGCCTGGAGGGAACATTGGGGCTTTTTCTCAGTGTCTCTGACATAGGGTTTCACTGTCCCGGGAAAGTCTCTGCTAACACCCTGCAGAGCGCTGTGCCCAATATACAGAAACGTCTTGCGGTATCTCCTACAGGGGAAGTGCCAGGAGGGAATTGTGGAGCTTGTTCTCAGTGTCTCTGAGAATTGCTCTGATTATCCGTGTGACCTCTTTGCTAAGACTCTCCAGAGAGCCGTCCTCAAAACCAACACACATCTTGACATATCTCCCACATTGATCGCAGTGTCTCCAGAAACGGCATTCAAGGAGCCAGGAACTTTTCTGCCCACACTGTCCATTGAGTTGTCCTCAAAACCAATATACATCCTGCTATATCTCCCACATGGAAAGTGCCAGGAGGGAAAAGTGGGGATTATGCTTAGACTTTCTCGGAACTGCTTCAAATCAACTAGATATCTTTGTGCTGTAAATCTCCCAACAGCCAAACGCAAAAGCAGCAAACATCTCGCTGTATGTCCCACATCCAAAGTGCCAAGAGAGAGCTTGCTCTCCCTGTCTTTGAGTACTGTTTTCACTGTCCCGGTTACCTCTTTGCTAACATTCTCTTCAGAGCTGCAGTGAAACCAGGAACCACGTGGAGAAGGCACCCACACTGAAAGTGCCTGGAGGGAACATTGGGGCTTCTTCTCAGTGTCTCTGACATAGGGTTTCACTGTCCCGGGAAAGTCTCTGCTAACACCCTGCAGAGCGCTGTGCCCAATATACAGAAACGTCTTGCGGTATCTCCTACAGGGGAAGTGCCAGGAGGGAATTGTGGAGCTTGTTCTCAGTGTCTCTGAGAATTGCTCTGATTATCCGTGTGACCTCTTTGCTAAGACTCTCCAGAGAGCCGTCCTCAAAACCAACACACATCTTGACATATCTCCCACATTGATCGCAGTGTCTCCAGAAACGGCATTCAAGGAGCCAGGAACTTTTCTGCCCACACTGTCCATTGAGTTGTCCTCAAAACCAATATACATCCTGCTATATCTCCCACATGGAAAGTGCCAGGAGGGAAAAGTGGGGATTATGCTTAGACTTTCTCGGAACTGCTTCAAATCAACTAGATATCTTTGTGCTGTAAATCTCCCAACAGCCAAACGCAAAAGCAGCAAACATCTCGCTGTATGTCCCACATCCAAAGTGCCAAGAGAGAGCTTGCTCTCCCTGTCTTTGAGTACTGTTTTCACTGTCCCGGTTACCTCTTTGCTAACATTCTCTTCAGAGCTGCAGTGAAACCAGGAACCACGTGGAGAAGGCACCCACACTGAAAGTGCCTGGAGGGAACATTGGGGCTTCTTCTCAGTGTCTCTGACACAGGGTTTCACTGTCCCGGGAAAGTCTCTGCTAACACCCTGCAGAGCGCTGTGCCCAATATACAGAAACGTCTTGCGGTATCTCCTACAGGGAAAGTGCCAGGAGGGAATTGTCGATCTTGTTCTCAGTGTCTCTGAGAATTGCTCTGATTATCCGTGTGACCTCTTTGCTAAGACTCTCCAGAGAGCCGTCCTCAAAACCAACACACATCTTGACATATCTCCCACATTGATCGCAGTGTCTCCAGGAACGGCATTCAAGGAGCCAGGAACTTTTCTGCCCACACTGTCCGGGGACAGTTCCTTAAAACCAATATACATCCTGCTATATCTCCCACATGGAAAGTGCCAGGAGGGAAAAGTGGGGATTATGCTTAGACTTTCTCGGAACTGCTTCAAATCAACTAGATATCTTTGTGCTGTAAATCTCCCAACAGCCAAATGTAAAAGCAGCAAACATCTCGCTGTATGTCCCACATCCAAAGTGCCAAGAGAGAGCTTGCTCTCCCTGTCTTTGAGTACTGTTTTCACTGTCCCGGTTACCTCTTTGCTAACATTCTCTTCAGAGCTGCAGTGAAACCAGGAACCACGTGGAGAAGGCACCCACACTGAAAGTGCCTGGAGGGAACATTGGGGCTTCTTCTCAGTGTCTCTGACATAGGGTTTCACTGTCCCGGGAAAGTCTCTGCTAACACCCTGCAGAGCGCTGTGCCCAATATACAGAAACGTCTTGCGGTATCTCCTACAGGGAAAGTGCCAGGAGGGAATTGTGGAGCTTGTTCTCAGTGTCTCTGAGAATTGCTCTGATTATCCGTGTGACCTCTTTGCTAAGACTCTCCAGAGAGCCGTCCTCAAAACCAACACACATCTTGACATATCTCCCACATTGATCGCAGTGTCTCATGGAACGGCATTCAAGGAGCCAGGAACTTTTCTGCCCACACTGTCCGGGGACAGTTCCTTAAAACCAATATACATCCTGCTATATCTCCCACATGGAAAGTGCCAGGAGGGAAAAGTGGGGATTATGCTTAGACTTTCTCGGAACTGCTTCAAATCAACTAGATATCTTTGTGCTGTAAATCTCCCAACAGCCAAACGCAAAAGCAGCAAACATCTCGCTGTATGTCCCACATCCAAAGTGCCAAGAGAGAGCTTGCTCTCCCTGTCTTTGAGTACTGTTTTCACTGTCCCGGTTACCTCTTTGCTAACATTCTCTTCAGAGCTGCAGTGAAACCAGGAACCACGTGGAGAAGGCACCCACACTGAAAGTGCCTGGAGGGAACATTGGGGCTTCTTCTCAGTGTCTCTGACATAGGGTTTCACTGTCCCGGGAAAGTCTCTGCTAACACCCTGCAGAGCGCTGTGCCCAATATACAGAAACGTCTTGCGGTATCTCCTACAGGGGAAGTGCCAGGAGGGAATTGTGGAGCTTGGTCTCAGTGTCTCTGAGAATTGCTCTGATTATCCGTGTGACCTCTTTGCTAAGACTCTCCAGAGAGCCGTCCTCAAAACCAACACACATCTTGACATATCTCCCACATTGATCGCAGTGTCTCCAGAAACGGCATTCAAGGAGCCAGGAACTTTTCTGCCCACACTGTCCAT
The DNA here is from genome assembly GCF_964199755.1 of Larus michahellis. NCBI lineage: Eukaryota > Metazoa > Chordata > Aves > Charadriiformes > Laridae > Larus > Larus michahellis. The sequence goes on along the minus strand of NC_133903.1, from coordinate 22,280,947 downwards.
TGAGTTGTCCTCAAAACCAATATACATCCTGCTATATCTCCCACATGGAAAGTGCCAGGAGGGAAAAGTGGGGATTATGCTTAGACTTTCTCGGAACTGCTTCAAATCAACTAGATATCTTTGTGCTGTAAATCTCCCAACAGCCAAACGCAAAAGCAGCAAACATCTCGCTGTATGTCCCACATCCAAAGTGCCAAGAGAGAGCTTGCTCTCCCTGTCTTTGAGTACTGTTTTCACTGTCCCGGTTACCTCTTTGCTAACATTCTCTTCAGAGCTGCAGTGAAACCAGGAACCACGTGGAGAAGGCACCCACACTGAAAGTGCCTGGAGGGAACATTGGGGCTTCTTCTCAGTGTCTCTGACACAGGGTTTCACTGTCCCGGGAAAGTCTCTGCTAACACCCTGCAGAGCGCTGTGCCCAATATACAGAAACGTCTTGCGGTATCTCCTACAGGGGAAGTGCCAGGAGGGAATTGTGGAGCTTGTTCTCAGTGTCTCTGAGAATTGCTCTGATTATCCGTGTGACCTCTTTGCTAAGACTCTCCAGAGAGCCGTCCTCAAAACCAACACACATCTTGACATATCTCCCACATTGATCGCAGTGTCTCCAGAAACGGCATTCAAGGAGCCAGGAACTTTTCTGCCCACACTGTCCATTGAGTTGTCCTCAAAACCAATATACATCCTGCTATATCTCCCACATGGAAAGTGCCAGGAGGGAAAAGTGGGGATTATGCTTAGACTTTCTCGGAACTGCTTCAAATCAACTAGATATCTTTGTGCTGTAAATCTCCCAACAGCCAAATGTAAAAGCAGCAAACATCTCGCTGTATGTCCCACATCCAAAGTGCCAAGAGAGAGCTTGCTCTCCCTGTCTTTGAGTACTGTTTTCACTGTCCCGGTTACCTCTTTGCTAACATTCTCTTCAGAGCTGCAGTGAAACCAGGAACCACGTGGAGAAGGCACCCACACTGAAAGTGCCTGGAGGGAACATTGGGGCTTCTTCTCAGTGTCTCTGACATAGGGTTTCACTGTCCCGGGAAAGTCTCTGCTAACACCCTGCAGAGCGCTGTGCCCAATATACAGAAACGTCTTGCGGTATCTCCTACAGGGAAAGTGCCAGGAGGGAATTGTGGAGCTTGTTCTCAGTGTCTCTGAGAATTGCTCTGATTATCCGTGTGACCTCTTTGCTAAGACTCTCCAGAGAGCCGTCCTCAAAACCAACACACATCTTGACATATCTCCCACATTGATCGCAGTGTCTCATGGAACGGCATTCAAGGAGCCAGGAACTTTTCTGCCCACACTGTCCGGGGACAGTTCCTTAAAACCAATATACATCCTGCTATATCTCCCACATGGAAAGTGCCAGGAGGGAAAAGTGGGGATTATGCTTAGACTTTCTCGGAACTGCTTCAAATCAACTAGATATCTTTGTGCTGTAAATCTCCCAACAGCCAAACGCAAAAGCAGCAAACATCTCGCTGTATGTCCCACATCCAAAGTGCCAAGAGAGAGCTTGCTCTCCCTGTCTTTGAGTACTGTTTTCACTGTCCCGGTTACCTCTTTGCTAACATTCTCTTCAGAGCTGCAGTGAAACCAGGAACCACGTGGAGAAGGCACCCACACTGAAAGTGCCTGGAGGGAACATTGGGGCTTCTTCTCAGTGTCTCTGACATAGGGTTTCACTGTCCCGGGAAAGTCTCTGCTAACACCCTGCAGAGCGCTGTGCCCAATATACAGAAACGTCTTGCGGTATCTCCTACAGGGGAAGTGCCAGGAGGGAATTGTGGAGCTTGTTCTCAGTGTCTCTGAGAATTGCTCTGATTATCCGTGTGACCTCTTTGCTAAGACTCTCCAGAGAGCCGTCCTCAAAACCAACACACATCTTGACATATCTCCCACATTGATCGCAGTGTCTCCAGAAACGGCATTCAAGGAGCCAGGAACTTTTCTGCCCACACTGTCCATTGAGTTGTCCTCAAAACCAATATACATCCTGCTATATCTCCCACATGGAAAGTGCCAGGAGGGAAAAGTGGGGATTATGCTTAGACTTTCTCGGAACTGCTTCAAATCAACTAGATATCTTTGTGCTGTAAATCTCCCAACAGCCAAATGTAAAAGCAGCAAACATCTCGCTGTATGTCCCACATCCAAAGTGCCAAGAGAGAGCTTGCTCTCCCTGTCTTTGAGTACTGTTTTCACTGTCCCGGTTACCTCTTTGCTAACATTCTCTTCAGAGCTGCAGTGAAACCAGGAACCACGTGGAGAAGGCACCCACACTGAAAGTGCCTGGAGGGAACATTGGGGCTTCTTCTCAGTGTCTCTGACATAGGGTTTCACTGTCCCGGGAAAGTCTCTGCTAACACCCTGCAGAGCGCTGTGCCCAATATACAGAAACGTCTTGCGGTATCTCCTACAGGGAAAGTGCCAGGAGGGAATTGTGGAGCTTGTTCTCAGTGTCTCTGAGAATTGCTCTGATTATCCGTGTGACCTCTTTGCTAAGACTCTCCAGAGAGCCGTCCTCAAAACCAACACACATCTTGACATATCTCCCACATTGATCGCAGTGTCTCATGGAACGGCATTCAAGGAGCCAGGAACTTTTCTGCCCACACTGTCCGGGGACAGTTCCTTAAAACCAATATACATCCTGCTATATCTCCCACATGGAAAGTGCCAGGAGGGAAAAGTGGGGATTATGCTTAGACTTTCTCGGAACTGCTTCAAATCAACTAGATATCTTTGTGCTGTAAATCTCCCAACAGCCAAATGTAAAAGCAGCAAACATCTCGCTGTATGTCCCACATCCAAAGTGCCAAGAGAGAGCTTGCTCTCCCTGTCTTTGAGTACTGTTTTCACTGTCCCGGTTACCTCTTTGCTAACATTCTCTTCAGAGCTGCAGTGAAACCAGGAACCACGTGGAGAAGGCACCCACACTGAAAGTGCCTGGAGGGAACATTGGGGCTTCTTCTCAGTGTCTCTGACATAGGGTTTCACTGTCCCGGGAAAGTCTCTGCTAACACCCTGCAGAGCGCTGTGCCCAATATACAGAAACGTCTTGCGGTATCTCCTACAGGGAAAGTGCCAGGAGGGAATTGTGGAGCTTGTTCTCAGTGTCTCTGAGAATTGCTCTGATTATCCGTGTGACCTCTTTGCTAAGACTCTCCAGAGAGCCGTCCTCAAAACCAACACACATCTTGACATATCTCCCACATTGATCGCAGTGTCTCATGGAACGGCATTCAAGGAGCCAGGAACTTTTCTGCCCACACTGTCCGGGGACAGTTCCTTAAAACCAATATACATCCTGCTATATCTCCCACATGGAAAGTGCCAGGAGGGAAAAGTGGGGATTATGCTTAGACTTTCTCGGAACTGCTTCAAATCAACTAGATATCTTTGTGCTGTAAATCTCCCAACAGCCAAACGCAAAAGCAGCAAACATCTCGCTGTATGTCCCACATCCAAAGTGCCAAGAGAGAGCTTGCTCTCCCTGTCTTTGAGTACTGTTTTCACTGTCCCGGTTACCTCTTTGCTAACATTCTCTTCAGAGCTGCAGTGAAACCAGGAACCACGTGGAGAAGGCACCCACACTGAAAGTGCCTGGAGGGAACATTGGGGCTTCTTCTCAGTGTCTCTGACATAGGGTTTCACTGTCCCGGGAAAGTCTCTGCTAACACCCTGCAGAGCGCTGTGCCCAATATACAGAAACGTCTTGCGGTATCTCCTACAGGGGAAGTGCCAGGAGGGAATTGTGGAGCTTGTTCTCAGTGTCTCTGAGAATTGCTCTGATTATCCGTGTGACCTCTTTGCTAAGACTCTCCAGAGAGCCGTCCTCAAAACCAACACACATCTTGACATATCTCCCACATTGATCGCAGTGTCTCATGGAACGGCATTCAAGGAGCCAGGAACTTTTCTGCCCACACTGTCCGGGGACAGTTCCTTAAAACCAATATACATCCTGCTATATCTCCCACATGGAAAGTGCCAGGAGGGAAAAGTGGGGATTATGCTTAGACTTTCTCGGAACTGCTTCAAATCAACTAGATATCTTTGTGCTGTAAATCTCCCAACAGCCAAATGTAAAAGCAGCAAACATCTCGCTGTATGTCCCACATCCAAAGTGCCAAGAGAGAGCTTGCTCTCCCTGTCTTTGAGTACTGTTTTCACTGTCCCGGTTACCTCTTTGCTAACATTCTCTTCAGAGCTGCAGTGAAACCAGGAACCACGTGGAGAAGGCACCCACACTGAAAGTGCCTGGAGGGAACATTGGGGCTTCTTCTCAGTGTCTCTGACATAGGGTTTCACTGTCCCGGGAAAGTCTCTGCTAACACCCTGCAGAGCGCTGTGCCCAATATACAGAAACGTCTTGCGGTATCTCCTACAGGGAAAGTGCCAGGAGGGAATTGTGGAGCTTGTTCTCAGTGTCTCTGAGAATTGCTCTGATTATCCGTGTGACCTCTTTGCTAAGACTCTCCAGAGAGCCGTCCTCAAAACCAACACACATCTTGACATATCTCCCACATTGATCGCAGTGTCTCATGGAACGGCATTCAAGGAGCCAGGAACTTTTCTGCCCACACTGTCCGGGGACAGTTCCTTAAAACCAATATACATCCTGCTATATCTCCCACATGGAAAGTGCCAGGAGGGAAAAGTGGGGATTATGCTTAGACTTTCTCGGAACTGCTTCAAATCAACTAGATATCTTTGTGCTGTAAATCTCCCAACAGCCAAACGCAAAAGCAGCAAACATCTCGCTGTATGTCCCACATCCAAAGTGCCAAGAGAGAGCTTGCTCTCCCTGTCTTTGAGTACTGTTTTCACTGTCCCGGTTACCTCTTTGCTAACATTCTCTTCAGAGCTGCAGTGAAACCAGGAACCACGTGGAGAAGGCACCCACACTGAAAGTGCCTGGAGGGAACATTGGGGCTTCTTCTCAGTGTCTCTGACATAGGGTTTCACTGTCCCGGGAAAGTCTCTGCTAACACCCTGCAGAGCGCTGTGCCCAATATACAGAAACGTCTTGCGGTATCTCCTACAGGGGAAGTGCCAGGAGGGAATTGTGGAGCTTGTTCTCAGTGTCTCTGAGAATTGCTCTGATTATCCGTGTGACCTCTTTGCTAAGACTCTCCAGAGAGCCGTCCTCAAAACCAACACACATCTTGACATATCTCCCACATTGATCGCAGTGTCTCCAGAAACGGCATTCAAGGAGCCAGGAACTTTTCTGCCCACACTGTCCATTGAGTTGTCCTCAAAACCAATATACATCCTGCTATATCTCCCACATGGAAAGTGCCAGGAGGGAAAAGTGGGGATTATGCTTAGACTTTCTCGGAACTGCTTCAAATCAACTAGATATCTTTGTGCTGTAAATCTCCCAACAGCCAAATGTAAAAGCAGCAAACATCTCGCTGTATGTCCCACATCCAAAGTGCCAAGAGAGAGCTTGCTCTCCCTGTCTTTGAGTACTGTTTTCACTGTCCCGGTTACCTCTTTGCTAACATTCTCTTCAGAGCTGCAGTGAAACCAGGAACCACGTGGAGAAGGCACCCACACTGAAAGTGCCTGGAGGGAACATTGGGGCTTCTTCTCAGTGTCTCTGACATAGGGTTTCACTGTCCCGGGAAAGTCTCTGCTAACACCCTGCAGAGCGCTGTGCCCAATATACAGAAACGTCTTGCGGTATCTCCTACAGGGAAAGTGCCAGGAGGGAATTGTGGAGCTTGTTCTCAGTGTCTCTGAGAATTGCTCTGATTATCCGTGTGACCTCTTTGCTAAGACTCTCCAGAGAGCCGTCCTCAAAACCAACACACATCTTGACATATCTCCCACATTGATCGCAGTGTCTCCAGAAACGGCATTCAAGGAGCCAGGAACTTTTCTGCCCACACTGTCCATTGAGTTGTCCTCAAAACCAATATACATCCTGCTATATCTCCCACATGGAAAGTGCCAGGAGGGAAAAGTGGGGATTATGCTTAGACTTTCTCGGAACTGCTTCAAATCAACTAGATATCTTTGTGCTGTAAATCTCCCAACAGCCAAACGCAAAAGCAGCAAACATCTCGCTGTATGTCCCACATCCAAAGTGCCAAAAGAGAGCTTGCTCTCCCTGTCTTTGAGTACTGTTTTCACTGTCCCGGTTACCTCTTTGCTAACATTCTCTTCAGAGCTGCAGTGAAACCAGGAACCACGTGGAGAAGGCACCCACACTGAAAGTGCCTGGAGGGAACATTGGGGCTTCTTCTCAGTGTCTCTGACATAGGGTTTCACTGTCCCGGGAAAGTCTCTGCTAACACCCTGCAGAGCGCTGTGCCCAATATACAGAAACGTCTTGCGGTATCTCCTACAGGGAAAGTGCCAGGAGGGAATTGTGGAGCTTGTTCTCAGTGTCTCTGAGAATTGCTCTGATTATCCGTGTGACCTCTTTGCTAAGACTCTCCACAGAGCCGTCCTCAAAACCAACACACATCTTGACATATCTCCCACATTGATCGCAGTGTCTCCAGAAACGGCATTCAAGGAGCCAGGAACTTTTCTGCCCACACTGTCCATTGAGTTGTCCTCAAAACCAATATACATCCTGCTATATCTCCCACATGGAAAGTGCCAGGAGGGAAAAGTGGGGATTATGCTTAGACTTTCTCGGAACTGCTTCAAATCAACTAGATATCTTTGTGCTGTAAATCTCCCAACAGCCAAATGTAAAAGCAGCAAACATCTCGCTGTATGTCCCACATCCAAAGTGCCAAGAGAGAGCTTGCTCTCCCTGTCTTTGAGTACTGTTTTCACTGTCCCGGTTACCTCTTTGCTAACATTCTCTTCAGAGCTGCAGTGAAACCAGGAACCACGTGGAGAAGGCACCCACACTGAAAGTGCCTGGAGGGAACATTGGGGCTTCTTCTCAGTGTCTCTGACATAGGGTTTCACTGTCCCGGGAAAGTCTCTGCTAACACCCTGCAGAGCGCTGTGCCCAATATACAGAAACGTCTTGCGGTATCTCCTACAGGGAAAGTGCCAGGAGGGAATTGTGGAGCTTGTTCTCAGTGTCTCTGAGAATTGCTCTGATTATCCGTGTGACCTCTTTGCTAAGACTCTCCAGAGAGCCGTCCTCAAAACCAACACACATCTTGACATATCTCCCACATTGATCGCAGTGTCTCCAGAAACGGCATTCAAGGAGCCAGGAACTTTTCTGCCCACACTGTCCATTGAGTTGTCCTCAAAACCAATATACATCCTGCTATATCTCCCACATGGAAAGTGCCAGGAGGGAAAAGTGGGGATTATGCTTAGACTTTCTCGGAACTGCTTCAAATCAACTAGATATCTTTGTGCTGTAAATCTCCCAACAGCCAAACGCAAAAGCAGCAAACATCTCGCTGTATGTCCCACATCCAAAGTGCCAAGAGAGAGCTTGCTCTCCCTGTCTTTGAGTACTGTTTTCACTGTCCCGGTTACCTCTTTGCTAACATTCTCTTCAGAGCTGCAGTGAAACCAGGAACCACGTGGAGAAGGCACCCACACTGAAAGTGCCTGGAGGGAACATTGGGGCTTCTTCTCAGTGTCTCTGACATAGGGTTTCACTGTCCCGGGAAAGTCTCTGCTAACACCCTGCAGAGCGCTGTGCCCAATATACAGAAACGTCTTGCGGTATCTCCTACAGGGAAAGTGCCAGGAGGGAATTGTGGAGCTTGTTCTCAGTGTCTCTGAGAATTGCTCTGATTATCCGTGTGACCTCTTTGCTAAGACTCTCCACAGAGCCGTCCTCAAAACCAACACACATCTTGACATATCTCCCACATTGATCGCAGTGTCTCCAGGAACTTCATTCAAGGAGCCAGGAACTTTTCTGCCCACACTGTCCATTGAGTTGTCCTCAAAACCAATATACATCCTGCTATATCTCCCACATGGAAAGTGCCCGGAGGGAAAAGTGGGGATTATGCTTAGACTTTCTCAGAACTGCTTCAAATCAACTAGATATCTTTGTGCTGTAAATCTCCCAACAGCCAAATGTAAAAGCAGCAAACATCTCGCTGTATGTCCCACATCCAAAGTGCCAAGAGAGAGCTTGCTCTCCCTGTCTTTGAGTACTGTTTTCACTGTCCCGGTTACCTCTTTGCTAACATTCTCTTCAGAGCTGCAGTGAAACCAGGAACCACGTGGAGAAGGCACCCACACTGAAAGTGCCTGGAGGGAACATTGGGGCTTCTTCTCAGTGTCTCTGACATAGGGTTTCACTGTCCCGGGAAAGTCTCTGCTAACACCCTGCAGAGCGCTGTGCCCAATATACAGAAACGTCTTGCGGTATCTCCTACAGGGAAAGTGCCAGGAGGGAATTGTCGATCTTGTTCACAGTGTCTCTGAGAATTGCTCTGATTATCCGTGTGACCTCTTTGCTAAGACTCTCCAGAGAGCCGTCCTCAAAACCAACACACATCTTGACATATCTCCCACATTGATCGCAGTGTCTCCAGGAACTTCATTCAAGGAGCCAGGAACTTTTCTGCCCACACTGTCCGGGGACAGTTCCTTAAAACCAATATACATCCTGCTATATCTCCCACATGGAAAGTGCCAGGAGGGAAAAGTGGGGATTATGCTTAGACTTTCTCGGAACTGCTTCAAATCAACTAGATATCTTTGTGCTGTAAATCTCCCAACAGCCAAATGTAAAAGCAGCAAACATCTCGCTGTATGTCCCACATCCAAAGTGCCAAGAGAGAGCTTGCTCTCCCTGTCTTTGAGTACTGTTTTCACTGTCCCGGTTACCTCTTTGCTAACATTCTCTTCAGAGCTGCAGTGAAACCAGGAACCACGTGGAGAAGGCACCCACACTGAAAGTGCCTGGAGGGAACATTGGGGCTTCTTGTCAGTGTCTCTGACATAGGGTTTCACTGTCCCGGGAAAGTCTCTGCTAACACCCTGCAGAGCGCTGTGCCCAATATACAGAAACGTCTTGCGGTATCTCCTACAGGGAAAGTGCCAGGAGGGAATTGTCGATCTTGGTCTCAGTGTCTCTGAGAATTGCTCTGATTATCCGTGTGACCTCTTTGCTAAGACTCTCCAGAGAGCCGTCCTCAAAACCAACACACATCTTGACATATCTCCCACATTGATCGCAGTGTCTCCAGGAACGGCATTCAAGGAGCCAGGAACTTTTCTGCCCACACTGTCCAGGGACAGTTCCTTAAAACCAATATACATCCTGCTATATCTCCCACATGGAAAGTGCCAGGAGGGAAAAGTGGGGATTATGCTTAGACTTTCTCGGAACTGCTTCAAATCAACTAGATATCTTTGTGCTGTAAATCTCCCAACAGCCAAACGCAAAAGCAGCAAACATCTCGCTGTATGTCCCACATCCAAAGTGCCAAGAGAGAGCTTGCTCTCCCTGTCTTTGAGTACTGTTTTCACTGTCCCGGTTACCTCTTTGCTAACATTCTCTTCAGAGCTGCAGTGAAACCAGGAACCACGTGGAGAAGGCACCCACACTGAAAGTGCCTGGAGGGAACATTGGGGCTGCTTCTCAGTGTCTCTGACATAGGGTTTCACTGTCCCGGGAAAGTCTCTGCTAACACCCTGCAGAGCGCTGTGCCCAATATACAGAAACGTCTTGCGGTATCTCCTACAGGGAAAGTGCCAGGAGGGAATTGTGGAGCTTGGTCTCAGTGTCTCTGAGAATTGCTCTGATTATCCGTGTGACCTCTTTGCTAAGACTCTCCAGAGAGCCGTCCTCAAAACCAACACACATCTTGACATATCTCCCACATTGCTCGCAGTGTCTCCAGGAACGGCATTCAAGGAGCCAGGAACTTTTCTGCCCACACTGTCCATTGAGTTGTCCTCAAAACCAATATACATCCTGCTATATCTCCCACATGGAAAGTGCCAGGAGGGAAAAGTGGGGATTATGCTTAGACTTTCTCGGAACTGCTTCAAATCAACTAGATATCTTTGTGCTGTAAATCTCCCAACAGCCAAACGCAAAAGCAGCAAACATCTCGCTGTATGTCCCACATCCAAAGTGCCAAGAGAGAGCTTGCTCTCCCTGTCTTTGAGTACTGTTTTCACTGTCCCAGTTACCTCTTTGCTAACATTCTCTTCAGAGCTGCAGTGAAACCAGGAACCACGTGGAGAAGGCACCCACACTGATTGTGCCTGGAGGGAACATTGGGGCTTCTTCTCAGTGTCTCTGACATAGGGTTTCACTGTCCCGGGAAAGTCTCTGCCAACACCCTGCAGAGCGCTGTGCCCAATATACAGAAACGTCTTGCGGTATCTCCTACAGGGAAAGTGCCAGGAGGGAATTGTGGAGCTTGGTCTCAGTGTCTCTGAGAATTGCTCTGATTATCCGTGTGACCTCTTTGCTAAGACTCTCCAGAGAGCCGTCCTCAAAACCAACACACATCTTGACATATCTCCCACATTGATCGCAGTGTCTCCAGGAACGGCATTCAAGGAGCCAGGAACTTTTCTACCTACACTGTCCATTGAGTTGTCCTCAAAACCAATATACATCCTGCTATATCTCCCACATGGAAAGTGCCAGGAGGGAAAAGTGGGGATTATGCTTAGACTTTCTCGGAACTGCTTCAAATCAACTAGATATCTTTGTGCTGTAAATCTCCCAACAGCCAAACGCAAAAGCAGCAAACATCTCGCTGTATGTCCCACATCCAAAGTGCCAAGAGAGAGCTTGCTCTCCCTGTCTTTGAGTACTGTTTTCACTGTCCCGGTTACCTCTTTGCTAACATTCTCTTCAGAGCTGCAGTGAAACCAGGAACCACGTGGAGAAGGCACCCACACTGAAAGTGCCTGGAGGGAACATTGGGGCTTCTTCTCAGTGTCTCTGACATAGGGTTTCACTGTCCCGGGAAAGTCTCTGCTAACACCCTGCAGAGCGCTGTGCCCAATATACAGAAACGTCTTGTGGTATCTCCTACAGGGAAAGTGCCAGGAGGGAATTGTCGATCTTGTTCAAAGTGTCTCTGAGAATTGCTCTGATTATCCCTGTGACCTCTTTGCTAAGACTCTCCAGAGAGCCGTCCTCAAAACCAACACACATCTTGACATATCTCCCACATTGCTCGCAGTGTCTCCAGGAACGGCATTCAAGGAGCCAGGAACTTTTCTGCCCACACTGTCCGGGGACAGTTCCTTAAAACCAATATACATCCTGCTATATCTCCCACATGGAAAGTGCCAGGAGGGAAAAGTGGGGATTATGCTTAGACTTTCTCGGAACTGCTTCAAATCAACTAGATATCTTTGTGCTGTAAATCTCCCAACAGCCAAACGCAAAAGCAGCAAACATCTCGCTGTATGTCCCACATCCAAAGTGCCAAGAGAGAGCTTGCTCTCCCTGTCTTTGAGTACTGTTTTCACTGTCCCGGTTACCTCTTTGCTAACATTCTCTTCAGAGCTGCAGTGAAACCAGGAACCACGTGGAGAAGGCACCCACACTGAAAGTGCCTGGAGGGAACATTGGGGCTTCTTCTCAGTGTCTCTGACATAGGGTTTCACTGTCCCAGGAAAGTCTCTGCTAACACCCTGCAGAGCGCTGTGCCCAATATACAGAAACATCTTGCGGTATCTCCTACAGGGAAAGTGCCAGGAGGGAATTGTGGAGCTTGTTCTCAGTGTCTCTGAGAATTGCTCTGATTATCCGTGTGACCTCTTTGCTAAGACTCTCCAGAGAGCCGTCCACAAAACCAACACACATCTTGACATATCTCCCACATTGCTCGCAGTGTCTCCAGGAACGGCATTCAAGGAGCCAGGAACTTTTCTGCCCACACTGTCCATTGAGTTGTCCTCAAAACCAATATACATCCTGCTATATCTCCCACATGGAAAGTGCCAGGAGGGAAAAGTGGGGATTATGCTTAGACTTTCTCGGAACTGCTTCAAATCAACTAGATATCTTTGTGCTGTAAATCTCCCAACAGCCAAACGTAAAAGCAGCAAACATCCCGCTGTATGTCCCACATCCAAAGTGCCAAGAGAGAGCTTGCTCTCCCTGTCTTTGAGTACTGTTTTCACTGTCCCGGTTACCTCTTTGCTAACATTCTCTTCAGAGCTGCAGTGAAACCAGGAACCACGTGGAGAAGGCACCCACACTGAAAGTGCCTGGAGGGAACATTGGGGCTTCTTCTCAGTGTCTCTGACATAGGGTTTCACTGTCCCGGGAAAGTCTCTGCTAACACCCTGCAGAGCGCTGTGCCCAATATACAGAAACGTCTTGCGGTATCTCCTACAGGGAAAGTGCCAGGAGGGAATTGTCGATCTTGTTCTCAGTGTCTCTGAGAATTGCTCTGATTATCCGTGTGACCTCTTTGCTAAGACTCTCCAGAGAGCCGTCCTCAAAACCAACACACATCTTGACATATCTCCCACATTGATCGCAGTGTCTCCAGGAACGGCATTCAAGGAGCCAGGAACTTTTCTGCCCACACTGTCCGGGGACAGTTCCTTAAAACCAATATACATCCTGCTATATCTCCCACATGGAAAGTGCCAGGAGGGAAAAGTGGGGATTATGCTTAGACTTTCTCGGAACTGCTTCAAATCAACTAGATATCTTTGTGCTGTAAATCTCCCAACAGCCAAACGCAAAAGCAGCAAACATCTCGCTGTATGTCCCACATCCAAAGTGCCAAGAGAGAGCTTGCTCTCCCTGTCTTTGAGTACTGTTTTCACTGTCCCGGTTACCTCTTTGCTAACATTCTCTTCAGAGCTGCAGTGAAACCAGGAACCACGTGGAGAAGGCACCCACACTGAAAGTGCCTGGAGGGAACATTGGGGCTTCTTCTCAGTGTCTCTGACATAGGGTTTCACTGTCCCAGGAAAGTCTCTGCTAACACCCTGCAGAGCGCTGTGCCCAATATACAGAAACGTCTTGCGGTATCTCCTACAGGGAAAGTGCCAGGAGGGAATTGTGGAGCTTGTTCTCAGTGTCTCTGAGAATTGCTCTGATTATCCGTGTGACCTCTTTGCTAAGACTCTCCAGAGAGCCGTCCACAAAACCAACACACATCTTGACATATCTCCCACATTGCTCGCAGTGTCTCCAGGAACGGCATTCAAGGAGCCAGGAACTTTTCTGCCCACACTGTCCATTGAGTTGTCCTCAAAACCAATATACATCCTGCTATATCTCCCACATGGAAAGTGCCAGGAGGGAAAAGTGGGGATTATGCTTAGACTTTCTCGGAACTGCTTCAAATCAACTAGATATCTTTGTGCTGTAAATCTCCCAACAGCCAAACGTAAAAGCAGCAAACATCCCGCTGTATGTCCCACATCCAAAGTGCCAAGAGAGAGCTTGCTCTCCCTGTCTTTGAGTACTGTTTTCACTGTCCCGGTTACCTCTTTGCTAACATTCTCTTCAGAGCTGCAGTGAAACCAGGAACCACGTGGAGAAGGCACCCACACTGAAAGTGCCTGGAGGGAACATTGGGGCTTCTTCTCAGTGTCTCTGACATAGGGTTTCACTGTCCCGGGAAAGTCTCTGCTAACACCCTGCAGAGCGCTGTGCCCAATATACAGAAACGTCTTGCGGTATCTCCTACAGGGAAAGTGCCAGGAGGGAATTGTCGATCTTGTTCTCAGTGTCTCTGAGAATTGCTCTGATTATCCGTGTGACCTCTTTGCTAAGACTCTCCAGAGAGCCGTCCTCAAAACCAACACACATCTTGACATATCTCCCACATTGATCGCAGTGTCTCCAGGAACGGCATTCAAGGAGCCAGGAACTTTTCTGCCCACACTGTCCGGGGACAGTTCCTTAAAACCAATATACATCCTGCTATATCTCCCACATGGAAAGTGCCAGGAGGGAAAAGTGGGGATTATGCTTAGACTTTCTCGGAACTGCTTCAAATCAACTAGATATCTTTGTGCTGTAAATCTCCCAACAGCCAAACGCAAAACCAGCAAACATCTCGCTGTATGTCCCACATCCAAAGTGCCAAGAGAGAGCTTGCTCTCCCTGTCTTTGAGTACTGTTTTCACTGTCCCGGTTACCTCTTTGCTAACATTCTCTTCAGAGCTGCAGTGAAACCAGGAACCACGTGGAGAAGGCACCCACACTGAAAGTGCCTGGAGGGAACATTGGGGCTTCTTCTCAGTGTCTCTGACATAGGGTTTCACTGTCCCGGGAAAGTCTCTGCTAACACCCTGCAGAGCGCTGTGCCCAATATACAGAAACGTCTTGCGGTATCTCCTACAGGGAAAGTGCCAGGAGGGAATTGTCGATCTTGTTCACAGTGTCTCTGAGAATTGCTCTGATTATCCGTGTGACCTCTTTGCTAAGACTCTCCAGAGAGCCGTCCTCAAAACCAACACACATCTTGACATATCTCCCACATTGATCGCAGTGTCTCCAGGAACGGCATTCAAGGAGCCAGGAACTTTTCTGCCCACACTGTCCGGGGACAGTTCCTTACAACCAATATACATCCTGCTATATCTCCCACATGGAAAGTGCCAGGAGGGAAAAGTGGGGATTATGCTTAGACTTTCTCGGAACTGCTTCAAATCAACTAGATATCTTTGTGCTGTAAATCTCCCAACAGCCAAATGTAAAAGCAGCAAACATCTCGCTGTATGTCCCACATCCAAAGTGCCAAGAGAGAGCTTGCTCTCCCTGTCTTTGAGTACAGTTTTCACTGTCCCGGTTACCTCTTTGCTAACATTCTCTTCAGAGCTGCAGTGAAACCAGGAACCACGTGGAGAAGGCACCCACACTGAAAGTGCCTGGAGGGAACACTGGGGCTTCTTCTCAGTGTCTCTGACATAGGGTTTCACTGTCCCGGGAAAGTCTCTGCTAACACCCTGCAGAGCGCTGTGCCCAATATACAGAAACGTCTTGCGGTATCTCCTACAGGGAAAGTGCCAGGAGGGAATTGTCGATCTTGGTCTCAGTGTCTCTGAGAATTGCTCTGATTATCCGTGTGACCTCTTTGCTAAGACTCTCCAGAGAGCCGTCCTCAAAACCAACACACATCTTGACATATCTCCCACATTGCTCGCAGTGTCTCCAGGAACGTCATTCAAGGAGCCAGGAACTTTTCTGCCCACACTGTCCGGGGACAGTTCCTTAAAACCAATATACATCCTGCTATATCTCCCACATGGAAAGTGCCAGGAGGGAAAAGTGGGGATTATGCTTAGACTTTCTCGGAACTGCTTCAAATCAACTAGATATCTTTGTGCTGTAAATCTCCCAACAGCCAAACGCAAAAGCAGCAAACATCTCGCTGTATGTCCCACATCCAAAGTGCCAAGAGAGAGCTTGCTCTCCCTGTCTTTGAGTACTGTTTTCACTGTCCCGGTTACCTCTTTGCTAACATTCTCTTCAGAGCTGCAGTGAAACCAGGAACCACGTGGAGAAGGCACCCACACTGAAAGTGCCTGGAGGGAACATTGGGGCTTCTTCTCAGTGTCTCTGACATAGGGTTTCACTGTCCCGGGAAAGTCTCTGCTAACACCCTGCAGAGCGCTGTGCCCAATATACAGAAACGTCTTGCGGTATCTCCTACAGGGAAAGTGCCAGGAGGGAATTGTGGAGCTTGGTCTCAGTGTCTCTGAGAATTGCTCTGATTATCCGTGTGACCTCTTTGCTAAGACTCTCCAGAGAGCCGTCCTCAAAACCAACACACATCTTGACATATCTCCCACATTGATCGTAGTGTCTCCAGGAACGGCATTCAAGGAGCCAGGAACTTTTCTGCCCGCACTGTCCATTGAGTTGTCCTCAAAACCAATATACATCCTGCTATATCTCCCACATGGAAAGTGCCAGGAGGGAAAAGTGGGGATTATGCTTAGACTTTCTCGGAACTGCTTCAAATCAACTAGATATCTTTGTGCTGTAAATCTCCCAACAGCCAAACGCAAAAGCAGCAAACATCTCGCTGTATGTCCCACATCCAAAGTGCCAAGAGAGAGCTTGCTCTCCCTGTCTTTGAGTACTGTTTTCACTGTCCCGGTTACCTCTTTGCTAACATTCTCTTCAGAGCTGCAGTGAAACCAGGAACCACGTGGAGAAGGCACCCACACTGAAAGTGCCTGGAGGGAACATTGGGGCTTCTTCTCAGTGTCTCTGACATAGGGTTTCACTGTCCCGGGAAAGTCTCTGCTAACACCCTGCAGAGCGCTGTGCCCAATATACAGAAACGTCTTGCGGTATCTCCTACAGGGAAAGTGCCAGGAGGGAATTGTCGATCTTGTTCACAGTGTCTCTGAGAATTGCTCTGATTATCCGTGTGACCTCTTTGCTAAGACTCTCCAGAGAGCCGTCCTCAAAACCAACACACATCTTGACATATCTCCCACATTGATCGCAGTGTCTCCAGGAACTTCATTCAAGGAGCCAGGAACTTTTCTGCCCACACTGTCCGGGGACAGTTCCTTACAACCAATATACATCCTGCTATATCTCCCACATGGAAAGTGCCAGGAGGGAAAAGTGGGGATTATGCTTAGACTTTCTCGGAACTGCTTCAAATCAACTAGATATCTTTGTGCTGTAAATCTCCCAACAGCCAAATGTAAAAGCAGCAAACATCTCGCTGTATGTCCCACATCCAAAGTGCCAAGAGAGAGCTTGCTCTCCCTGTCTTTGAGTACAGTTTTCACTGTCCCGGTTACCTCTTTGCTAACATTCTCTTCAGAGCTGCAGTGAAACCAGGAACCACGTGGAGAAGGCACCCACACTGAAAGTGCCTGGAGGGAACATTGGGGCTTCTTCTCAGTGTCTCTGACATAGGGTTTCACTGTCCCGGGAAAGTCTCTGCTAACACCCTGCAGAGCGCTGTGCCCAATATACAGAAACGTCTTGCGGTATCTCCTACAGGGAAAGTGCCAGGAGGGAATTGTCGATCTTGGTCTCAGTGTCTCTGAGAATTGCTCTGATTATCCGTGTGACCTCTTTGCTAAGACTCTCCAGAGAGCCGTCCTCAAAACCAACACACATCTTGACATATCTCCCACATTGATCGCAGTGTCTCCAGGAACGGCATTCAAGGAGCCAGGAACTTTTCTGCCCACACTGTCCATTGAGTTGTCCTCAAAACCAATATACATCCTGCTATATCTCCCACATGGAAAGTGCCAGGAGGGAAAAGTGGGGATTATGCTTAGACTTTCTCAGAACTGCTTCAAATCAACTAGATATCTTTGTGCTGTAAATCTCCCAACAGCCAAATGTAAAAGCAGCAAACATCTCGCTGTATGTCCCACATCCAAAGTGCCAAGAGAGAGCTTGCTCTCCCTGTCTTTGAGTACTGTTTTCACTGTCCCGGTTACCTCTTTGCTAACATTCTCTTCAGAGCTGCAGTGAAACCAGGAACCACGTGGAGAAGGCACCCACACTGAAAGTGCCTGGAGGGAACATTGGGGCTTCTTCTCAGTGTCTCTGACATAGGGTTTCACTGTCCCGGGAAAGTCTCTGCTAACACCCTGCAGAGCGCTGTGCCCAATATACAGAAACGTCTTGCGGTATCTCCTACAGGGAAAGTGCCAGGAGGGAATTGTGGAGCTTGTTCTCAGTGTCTCTGAGAATTGCTCTGATTATCCGTGTGACCTCTTTGCTAAGACTCTCCAGAGAGCCGTCCTCAAAACCAACACACATCTTGACATATCTCCCACATTGATCGCAGTGTCTCCAGGAACGGCATTCAAGGAGCCAGGAACTTTTCTGCCCACACTGTCCATTGAGTTGTCCTCAAAACCAATATACATCCTGCTATATCTCCCACATGGAAAGTGCCAGGAGGGAAAAGTGGGGATTATGCTTAGACTTTCTCGGAACTGCTTCAAATCAACTAGATATCTTTGTGCTGTAAATCTCCCAACAGCCAAACGCAAAAGCAGCAAACATCTCGCTGTATGTCCCACATCCAAAGTGCCAAGAGAGAGCTTGCTCTCCCTGTCTTTGAGTACTGTTTTCACTGTCCCGGTTACCTCTTTGCTAACATTCTCTTCAGAGCTGCAGTGAAACCAGGAACCACGTGGAGAAGGCACCCACACTGAAAGTGCCTGGAGGGAACATTGGGGCTTCTTCTCAGTGTCTCTGACATAGGGTTTCACTGTCCCGGGAAAGTCTCTGCTAACACCCTGCAGAGCGCTGTGCCCAATATACAGAAACGTCTTGTGGTATCTCCTACAGGGAAAGTGCCAGGAGGGAATTGTCGATCTTGTTCAAAGTGTCTCTGAGAATTGCTCTGATTATCCGTGTGACCTCTTTGCTAAGACTCTCCAGAGAGCCGTCCTCAAAACCAACACACATCTTGACATATCTCCCACATTGATCGCAGTGTCTCCAGGAACGGCATTCAAGGAGCCAGGAACTTTTCTGCCCACACTGTCCGGGGACAGTTCCTTACAACCAATATACATCCTGCTATATCTCCCACATGGAAAGTGCCAGGAGGGAAAAGTGGGGATTATGCTTAGACTTTCTCGGAACTGCTTCAAATCAACTAGATATCTTTGTGCTGTAAATCTCCCAACAGCCAAATGTAAAAGCAGCAAACATCTCGCTGTATGTCCCACATCCAAAGTGCCAAGAGAGAGCTTGCTCTCCCTGTCTTTGAGTACTGTTTTCACTGTCCCGGTTACCTCTTTGCTAACATTCTCTTCAGAGCTGCAGTGAAACCAGGAACCACGTGGAGAAGGCACCCACACTGAAAGTGCCTGGAGGGAACATTGGGGCTTCTTCTCAGTGTCTCTGACATAGGGTTTCACTGTCCCGGGAAAGTCTCTGCTAACACCCTGCAGAGCGCTGTGCCCAATATACAGAAACGTCTTGCGGTATCTCCTACAGGGAAAGTGCCAGGAGGGAATTGTCGATCTTGTTCTCAGGGTCTCTGAGAATTGCTCTGATTATCTGTGTGACCTCTTTGCTAAGACTCTCCAGAGAGCCGTCCTCAAAACCAACACACATCTTGACATATCTCCCACATTGATCGCAGTGTCTCCAGGAACGGCATTCAAGGAGCCAGGAACTTTTCTGCCCACACTGTCCATTGAGTTGTCCTCAAAACCAATATACATCCTGCTATATCTCCCACATGGAAAGTGCCAGGAGGGAAAAGTGGGGATTATGCTTAGACTTTCTCGGAACTGCTTCAAATCAACTAGATATCTTTGTGCTGTAAATCTCCCAACAGCCAAATGTAAAAGCAGCAAACATCTCGCTGTATGTCCCACATCCAAAGTGCCAAGAGAGAGCTTGCTCTCCCTGTCTTTGAGTACAGTTTTCACTGTCCCGGTTACCTCTTTGCTAACATTCTCTTCAGAGCTGCAGTGAAACCAGGAACCACGTGGAGAAGGCACCCACACTGAAAGTGCCTGGAGGGAACATTGGGGCTTCTTCTCAGTGTCTCTGACATAGGGTTTCACTGTCCCGGGAAAGTCTCTGCTAACACCCTGCAGAGCGCTGTGCCCAATATACAGAAACGTCTTGCGGTATCTCCTACAGGGAAAGTGCCAGGAGGGAATTGTCGATCTTGTTCACAGTGTCTCTGAGAATTGCTCTGATTATCCCTGTGACCTCTTTGCTAAGACTCTCCAGAGAGCCGTCCTCAAAACCAACACACATCTTGACATATCTCCCACATTGATCGCAGTGTCTCCAGGAACGGCATTCAAGGAGCCAGGAACTTTTCTGCCCACATCGTCCGGGGACAGTTCCTTACAACCAATATACATCCTGCTATATCTCCCACATGGAAAGTGCCAGGAGGGAAAAGTGGGGATTATGCTTAGACTTTCTCGGAACTGCTTCAAATCAACTAGATATCTTTGTGCTGTAAATCTCCCAACAGCCAAATGTAAAAGCAGCAAACATCTCGCTGTATGTCCCACATCCAAAGTGCCAAGAGAGAGCTTGCTCTCCCTGTCTTTGAGTACTGTTTTCACTGTCCCGGTTACCTCTTTGCTAACATTCTCTTCAGAGCTGCAGTGAAACCAGGAACCACGTGGAGAAGGCACCCACACTGAAAGTGCCTGGAGGGAACATTGGGGCTTCTTCTCAGTGTCTCTGACATAGGGTTTCACTGTCCCGGGAAAGTCTCTGCTAACACCCTGCAGAGCGCTGTGCCCAATATACAGAAACGTCTTGCGGTATCTCCTACAGGGAAAGTGCCAGGAGGGAATTGTCGATCTTGTTCTCAGTGTCTCTGAGAATTGCTCTGATTATCTGTGTGACCTCTTTGCTAAGACTCTCCAGAGAGCCGTCCTCAAAACCAACACACATCTTGACATATCTCCCACATTGATCGCAGTGTCTCCAGGAACGGCATTCAAGGAGCCAGGAACTTTTCTGCCCACACTGTCCATTGAGTTGTCCTCAAAACCAATATACATCCTGCTATATCTCCCACATGGAAAGTGCCAGGAGGGAAAAGTGGGGATTATGCTTAGACTTTCTCGGAACTGCTTCAAATCAACTAGATATCTTTGTGCTGTAAATCTCCCAACAGCCAAACGCAAAAGCAGCAAACATCTCGCTGTATGTCCCACATCCAAAGTGCCAAGAGAGAGCTTGCTCTCCCTGTCTTTGAGTACTGTTTTCACTGTCCCGGTTACCTCTTTGCTAACATTCTCTTCAGAGCTGCAGTGAAACCAGGAACCACGTGGAGAAGGCACCCACACTGAAAGTGCCTGGAGGGAACATTGGGGCTTCTTCTCAGTGTCTCTGACATAGGGTTTCACTGTCCCGGGAAAGTCTCTGCTAACACCCTGCAGAGCGCTGTGCCCAATATACAGAAACGTCTTGCGGTATCTCCTACAGGGAAAGTGCCAGGAGGGAATTGTCGATCTTGTTCACAGTGTCTCTGAGAATTGCTCTGATTATCCGTGTGACCTCTTTGCTAAGACTCTCCAGAGAGCCGTCCTCAAAACCAACACACATCTTGACATATCTCCCACATTGATCGCAGTGTCTCCAGGAACGGCATTCAAGGAGCCAGGAACTTTTCTGCCCACACTGTCCGGGGACAGTTCCTTAAAACCAATATACATCCTGCTATATCTCCCACATGGAAAGTGCCAGGAGGGAAAAGTGGGGATTATGCTTAGACTTTCTCGGAACTGCTTCAAATCAACTAGATATCTTTGTGCTGTAAATCTCCCAACAGCCAAATGTAAAAGCAGCAAACATCTCGCTGTATGTCCCACATCCAAAGTGCCAAGAGAGAGCTTGCTCTCCCTGTCTTTGAGTACTGTTTTCACTGTCCCGGTTACCTCTTTGCTAACATTCTCTTCAGAGCTGCAGTGAAACCAGGAACCACGTGGAGAAGGCACCCACACTGAAAGTGCCTGGAGGGAACATTGGGGCTTCTTCTCAGTGTCTCTGACATAGGGTTTCACTGTCCCGGGAAAGTCTCTGCTAACACCCTGCAGAGCGCTGTGCCCAATATACAGAAACGTCTTGCGGTATCTCCTACAGGGAAAGTGCCAGGAGGGAATTGTCGATCTTGTTCACAGTGTCTCTGAGAATTGCTCTGATTATCCGTGTGACCTCTTTGCTAAGACTCTCCAGAGAGCCGTCCTCAAAACCAACACACATCTTGACATATCTCCCACATTGATCGCAGTGTCTCCAGGAACGGCATTCAAGGAGCCAGGAACTTTTCTGCCCACACTGTCCATTGAGTTGTCCTCAAAACCAATATACATCCTGCTATATCTCCCACATGGAAAGTGCCAGGAGGGAAAAGTGGGGATTATGCTTAGACTTTCTCGGAACTGCTTCAAATCAACTAGATATCTTTGTGCTGTAAATCTCCCAACAGCCAAACGCAAAAGCAGCAAACATCTCGCTGTATGTCCCACATCCAAAGTGCCAAGAGAGAGCTTGCTCTCCCTGTCTTTGAGTACTGTTTTCACTGTCCCGGTTACCTCTTTGCTAACATTCTCTTCAGAGCTGCAGTGAAACCAGGAACCACGTGGAGAAGGCACCCACACTGAAAGTGCCTGGAGGGAACATTGGGGCTTCTTCTCAGTGTCTCTGACATAGGGTTTCACTGTCCCGGGAAAGTCTCTGCTAACACCCTGCAGAGCGCTGTGCCCAATATACAGAAACATCTTGCGGTATCTCCTACAGGGAAAGTGCCAGGAGGGAATTGTCGATCTTGTTCACAGTGTCTCTGAGAATTGCTCTGATTATCCGTGTGACCTCTTTGCTAAGACTCTCCAGAGAGCCGTCCTCAAAACCAACACACATCTTGACATATCTCCCACATTGATCGCAGTGTCTCCAGGAACGGCATTCAAGGAGCCAGGAACTTTTCTGCCCACACTGTCCGGGGACAGTTCCTTAAAACCAATATACATCCTGCTATATCTCCCACATGGAAAGTGCCAGGAGGGAAAAGTGGGGATTATGCTTAGACTTTCTCGGAACTGCTTCAAATCAACTAGATATCTTTGTGCTGTAAATCTCCCAACAGCCAAATGTAAAAGCAGCAAACATCTCGCTGTATGTCCCACATCCAAAGTGCCAAGAGAGAGCTTGCTCTCCCTGTCTTTGAGTACAGTTTTCACTGTCCCGGTTACCTCTTTGCTAACATTCTCTTCAGAGCTGCAGTGAAACCAGGAACCACGTGGAGAAGGCACCCACACTGAAAGTGCCTGGAGGGAACATTGGGGCTTCTTCTCAGTGTCTCTGACATAGGGTTTCACTGTCCCGGGAAAGTCTCTGCTAACACCCTGCAGAGCGCTGTGCCCAATATCCAGAAACGTCTTGCGGTATCTCCTACAGGGAAAGTGCCAGGAGGGAATTGTCGATCTTGTTCACAGTGTCTCTGAGAATTGCTCTGATTATCCGTGTGACCTCTTTGCTAAGACTCTCCAGAGAGCCGTCCTCAAAACCAACACACATCTTGACATATCTCCCTCATTGATCGCAGTGTCTCCAGGAACTTCATTCAAGGAGCCAGGAACTTTTCTGCCCACACTGTCCGGGGACAGTTCCTTAAAACCAATATACATCCTGCTATATCTCCCACATGGAAAGTGCCAGGAGGGAAAAGTGGGGATTATGCTTAGACTTTCTCGGAACTGCTTCAAATCAACTAGATATCTTTGTGCTGTAAATCTCCCAACAGCCAAATGTAAAAGCAGCAAACATCTCGCTGTATGTCCCACATCCAAAGTGCCAAGAGAGAGCTTGCTCTCCCTGTCTTTGAGTACAGTTTTCACTGTCCCGGTTACCTCTTTGCTAACATTCTCTTCAGAGCTGCAGTGAAACCAGGAACCACGTGGAGAAGGCACCCACACTGAAAGTGCCTGGAGGGAACATTGGGGCTTCTTCTCAGTGTCTCTGACATAGGGTTTCACTGTCCCGGGAAAGTCTCTGCTAACACCCTGCAGAGCGCTGTGCCCAATATACAGAAACGTCTTGCGGTATCTCCTACAGGGGAAGTGCCAGGAGGGAATTGTCGATCTTGTTCACAGTGTCTCAGAGAATTGCTCTGATTATCTGTGTGACCTCTTTGCTAAGACTCTCCAGAGAGCCGTCCTCAAAACCAACACACATCTGGACATATCTCCCACATTGCTCGCAGTGTCTCCAGGAACGGCATTCAAGGAGCCAGGAACTTTTCTGCCCACACTGTCCGGGGACAGTTCCTTAAAACCAATATACATCCTGCTATATCTCCCACATGGAAAGTGCCAGGAGGGAAAAGTGGGGATTATGCTTAGACTTTCTCGGAACTGCTTCAAATCAACTAGATATCTTTGTGCTGTAAATCTCCCAACAGCCAAATGTAAAAGCAGCAAACATCTCGCTGTATGTCCCACATCCAAAGTGCCAAGAGAGAGCTTGCTCTCCCTGTCTTTGAGTACAGTTTTCACTGTCCCGGTTACCTCTTTGCTAACATTCTCTTCAGAGCTGCAGCGAAACCAGGAACCACGTGGAGAAGGCACCCACACTGAAAGTGCCTGGAGGGAACATTGGGGCTTCTTCTCAGTGTCTCTGACATAGGGTTTCACTGTCCCGGGAAAGTCTCTGCTAACACCCTGCAGAGCGCTGTGCCCAATATACAGAAACGTCTTGCGGTATCTCCTACAGGGAAAGTGCCAGGAGGGAATTGTGGAGCTTGTTCTCAGTGTCTCTGAGAATTGCTCTGATTATCCGTGTGACCTCTTTGCTAAGACTCTCCAGAGAGCCGTCCTCAAAACCAACACACATCTTGACATATCTCCCACATTGATCGCAGTGTCTCCAGGAACGGCATTCAAGGAGCCAGGAACTTTTCTGCCCACACTGTCCGGGGACAGTTCCTTAAAACCAATATACATCCTCCTATATCTCCCACATGGAAAGTGCCAGGAGGGAAAAGTGGGGATTATGCTTAGACTTTCTCGGAACTGCTTCAAATCAACTAGATATCTTTGTGCTGTAAATCTCCCAACAGCCAAACGCAAAAGCAGCAAACATCTCGCTGTATGTCCCACATCCAAAGTGCCAAGAGAGAGCTTGCTCTCCCTGTCTTTGAGTACTGTTTTCACTGTCCCGGTTACCTCTTTGCTAACATTCTCTTCAGAGCTGCAGTGAAACCAGGAACCACGTGGAGAAGGCACCCACACTGAAAGTGCCTGGAGGGAACATTGGGGCTTCTTCTCAGTGTCTCTGACATAGGGTTTCACTGTCCCGGGAAAGTCTCTGCTAACACCCTGCAGAGCGCTGTGCCCAATATACAGAAACGTCTTGCGGTATCTCCTACAGGGAAAGTGCCAGGAGGGAACTGTGGAGCTTGGTCTCAGTGTCTCTGAGAATTGCTCTGATTATCCGTGTGACCTCTTTGCTAAGACTCTCCAGAGAGCCGTCCTCAAAACCAACACACATCTTGACATATCTCCCACATTGCTCGCAGTGTCTCCAGGAACGGCATTCAAGGAGCCAGGAACTTTTCTGCCCACACTGTCCATTGAGTTGTCCTCAAAACCAATATACATCCTGCTATATCTCCCACATGGAAAGTGCCAGGAGGGAAAAGTGGGGATTATGCTTAGACTTTCTCGGAACTGCTTCAAATCAACTAGATATCTTTGTGCTGTAAATCTCCCAACAGCCAAATGTAAAAGCAGCAAACATCTCGCTGTATGTCCCACATCCAAAGTGCCAAGAGAGAGCTTGCTCTCCCTGTCTTTGAGTACTGTTTTCACTGTCCCGGTTACCTCTTTGCTAACATTCTCTTCAGAGCTGCAGTGAAACCAGGAACCACGTGGAGAAGGCACCCACACTGAAAGTGCCTGGAGGGAACATTGGGGCTTCTTCTCAGTGTCTCTGACATAGGGTTTCACTGTCCCGGGAAAGTCTCTGCTAACACCCTGCAGAGCGCTGTGCCCAATATACAGAAACGTCTTGCGGTATCTCCTACAGGGAAAGTGCCAGGAGGGAACTGTGGAGCTTGTTCTCAGTGTCTCTGAGAATTGCTCTGATTATCCGTGTGACCTCTTTGCTAAGACTCTCCAGAGAGCCGTCCTCAAAACCAACACACATCTTGACATATCTCCCACATTGCTCGCAGTGTCTCCAGGAACGGCATTCAAGGAGCCAGGAACTTTTCTGCCCACACTGTCCATTGAGTTGTCCTCAAAACCAATATACATCCTGCTATATCTCCCACATGGAAAGTGCCAGGAGGGAAAAGTGGGGATTATGCTTAGACTTTCTCGGAACTGCTTCAAATCAACTAGATATCTTTGTGCTGTAAATCTCCCAACAGCCAAATGTAAAAGCAGCAAACATCTCGCTGTATGTCCCACATCCAAAGTGCCAAGAGAGAGCTTGCTCTCCCTGTCTTTGAGTACTGTTTTCACTGTCCCGGTTACCTCTTTGCTAACATTCTCTTCAGAGCTGCAGTGAAACCAGGAACCACGTGGAGAAGGCACCCACACTGAAAGTGCCTGGAGGGAACATTGGGGCTTCTTCTCAGTGTCTCTGACATAGGGTTTCACTGTCCCGGGAAAGTCTCTGCTAACACCCTGCAGAGCGCTGTGCCCAATATACAGAAACGTCTTGCGGTATCTCCTACAGGGAAAGTGCCAGGAGGGAACTGTGGAGCTTGGTCTCAGTGTCTCTGAGAATTGCTCTGATTATCCGTGTGACCTCTTTGCTAAGACTCTCCAGAGAGCCGTCCTCAAAACCAACACACATCTTGACATATCTCCCACATTGCTCGCAGTGTCTCCAGGAACAGCATTCAAGGAGCCAGGAACTTTTCTGCCCACACTGTCCATTGAGTTGTCCTCAAAACCAATATACATCCTGCTATATCTCCCACATGGAAAGTGCCAGGAGGGAAAAGTGGGGATTATGCTTAGACTTTCTCGGAACTGCTTCAAATCAACTAGATATCTTTGTGCTGTAAATCTCCCAACAGCCAAATGTAAAAGCAGCAAACATCTCGCTGTATGTCCCACATCCAAAGTGCCAAGAGAGAGCTTGCTCTCCCTGTCTTTGAGTACTGTTTTCACTGTCCCGGTTACCTCTTTGCTAACATTCTCTTCAGAGCTGCAGTGAAACCAGGAACCACGTGGAGAAGGCACCCACACTGAAAGTGCCTGGAGGGAACATTGGGGCTTCTTCTCAGTGTCTCTGACATAGGGTTTCACTGTCCCGGGAAAGTCTCTGCTAACACCCTGCAGAGCGCTGTGCCCAATATACAGAAACGTCTTGCGGTATCTCCTACAGGGAAAGTGCCAGGAGGGAATTGTCGATCTTGTTCTCAGTGTCTCTGAGAATTGCTCTGATTATCCGTGTGACCTCTTTGCTAAGACTCTCCAGAGAGCCGTCCTCAAAACCAACACACATCTTGACATATCGCCCACATTGATCGCAGTGTCTCCAGAAACGGCATTCAAGGAGCCAGGAACTTTTCTGCCCACACTGTCCATTGAGTTGTCCTCAAAACCAATATACATCCTGCTATATCTCCCACATGGAAAGTGCCAGGAGGGAAAAGTGGGGATTATGCTTAGACTTTCTCGGAACTGCTTCAAATCAACTAGATATCTTTGTGCTGTAAATCTCCCAACAGCCAAACGCAAAAGCAGCAAACATCTCGCTGTATGTCCCACATCCAAAGTGCCAAGAGAGAGCTTGCTCTCCCTGTCTTTGAGTACTGTTTTCACTGTCCCGGTTACCTCTTTGCTAACATTCTCTTCAGAGCTGCAGTGAAACCAGGAACCACGTGGAGAAGGCACCCACACTGAAAGTGCCTGGAGGGAACATTGGGGCTTCTTCTCAGTGTCTCTGACATAGGGTTTCACTGTCCCGGGAAAGTCTCTGCTAACACCCTGCAGAGCGCTGTGCCCAATATACAGAAACGTCTTGCGGTATCTCCTACAGGGAAAGTGCCAGGAGGGAATTGTCGATCTTGTTCACAGTGTCTCTGAGAATTGCTCTGATTATCCGTGTGACCTCTTTGCTAAGACTCTCCAGAGAGCCGTCCTCAAAACCAACACACATCTTGACATATCTCCCACATTGATCGCAGTGTCTCCAGGAACGGCATTCAAGGAGCCAGGAACTTTTCTGCCCACACTGTCCGGGGACAGTTCCTTAAAACCAATATACATCCTGCTATATCTCCCACATGGAAAGTGCCAGGAGGGAAAAGTGGGGATTATGCTTAGACTTTCTCGGAACTGCTTCAAATCAACTAGATATCTTTGTGCTGTAAATCTCCCAACAGCCAAATGTAAAAGCAGCAAACATCTCGCTGTATGTCCCACATCCAAAGTGCCAAGAGAGAGCTTGCTCTCCCTGTCTTTGAGTACAGTTTTCACTGTCCCGGTTACCTCTTTGCTAACATTCTCTTCAGAGCTGCAGTGAAACCAGGAACCACGTGGAGAAGGCACCCACACTGAAAGTGCCTGGAGGGAACATTGGGGCTTCTTCTCAGTGTCTCTGACATAGGGTTTCACTGTCCCGGGAAAGTCTCTGCTAACACCCTGCAGAGCGCTGTGCCCAATATACAGAAACGTCTTGCGGTAAGATACAGGGAAAGTGTATTTCCTACAGGGAAAGTGCCAGGAGGGAATTGTCGATCTTGTTCTCAGTATCTCTGAGAATTGCTCTGATTATCCGTGTGACCTCTTTGCTAAGACTCTCCAGAGAGCCGTCCTCAAAACCAACACACATCTTGACATATCTCCCACATTGATCGCAGTGTCTCCAGGAACGGCATTCAAGGAGCCAGGAACTTTTCTGCCCACACTGTCCATTGAGTTGTCCTCAAAACCAATATACATCCTGCTATATCTCCCACATGGAAAGTGCCAGGAGGGAAAAGTGGGGATTATGCTTAGACTTTCTCGGAACTGCTTCAAATCAACTAGATATCTTTGTGCTGTAAATCTCCCAACAGCCAAATGTAAAAGCAGCAAACATCTCGCTGTATGTCCCACATCCAAAGTGCCAAGAGAGAGCTTGCTCTCCCTGTCTTTGAGTACTGTTTTCACTGTCCCGGTTACCTCTTTGCTAACATTCTCTTCAGAGCTGCAGTGAAACCAGGAACCACGTGGAGAAGGCACCCACACTGAAAGTGCCTGGAGGGAACATTGGGGCTTCTTCTCAGTGTCTCTGACATAGGGTTTCACTGTCCCGGGAAAGTCTCTGCTAACACCCTGCAGAGCGCTGTGCCCAATATACAGAAACGTCTTGCGGTATCTCCTACAGGGAAAGTGCCAGGAGGGAACTGTGGAGCTTGGTCTCAGTGTCTCTGAGAATTGCTCTGATTATCCGTGTGACCTCTTTGCTAAGACTCTCCAGAGAGCCGTCCTCAAAACCAACACACATCTTGACATATCTCCCACATTGCTCGCAGTGTCTCCAGGAACGGCATTCAAGGAGCCAGGAACTTTTCTGCCCACACTGTCCATTGAGTTGTCCTCAAAACCAATATACATCCTGCTATATCTCCCACATGGAAAGTGCCAGGAGGGAAAAGTGGGGATTATGCTTAGACTTTCTCGGAACTGCTTCAAATCAACTAGATATCTTTGTGCTGTAAATCTCCCAACAGCCAAATGTAAAAGCAGCAAACATCTCGCTGTATGTCCCACATCCAAAGTGCCAAGAGAGAGCTTGCTCTCCCTGTCTTTGAGTACTGTTTTCACTGTCCCGGTTACCTCTTTGCTAACATTCTCTTCAGAGCTGCAGTGAAACCAGGAACCACGTGGAGAAGGCACCCACACTGAAAGTGCCTGGAGGGAACATTGGGGCTTCTTCTCAGTGTCTCTGACATAGGGTTTCACTGTCCCGGGAAAGTCTCTGCTAACACCCTGCAGAGCGCTGTGCCCAATATACAGAAACGTCTTGCGGTATCTCCTACAGGGAAAGTGCCAGGAGGGAACTGTGGAGCTTGGTCTCAGTGTCTCTGAGAATTGCTCTGATTATCCGTGTGACCTCTTTGCTAAGACTCTCCAGAGAGCCGTCCTCAAAACCAACACACATCTTGACATATCTCCCACATTGCTCGCAGTGTCTCCAGGAACGGCATTCAAGGAGCCAGGAACTTTTCTGCCCACACTGTCCATTGAGTTGTCCTCAAAACCAATATACATCCTGCTATATCTCCCACATGGAAAGTGCCAGGAGGGAAAAGTGGGGATTATGCTTAGACTTTCTCGGAACTGCTTCAAATCAACTAGATATCTTTGTGCTGTAAATCTCCCAACAGCCAAATGTAAAAGCAGCAAACATCTCGCTGTATGTCCCACATCCAAAGTGCCAAGAGAGAGCTTGCTCTCCCTGTCTTTGAGTACTGTTTTCACTGTCCCGGTTACCTCTTTGCTAACATTCTCTTCAGAGCTGCAGTGAAACCAGGAACCACGTGGAGAAGGCACCCACACTGAAAGTGCCTGGAGGGAACATTGGGGCTTCTTCTCAGTGTCTCTGACATAGGGTTTCACTGTCCCGGGAAAGTCTCTGCTAACACCCTGCAGAGCGCTGTGCCCAATATACAGAAACGTCTTGCGGTATCTCCTACAGGGATAGTGCCAGGAGGGAACTGTGGAGCTTGTTCTCAGTGTCTCTGAGAATTGCTCTGATTATCCGTGTGACCTCTTTGCTAAGACTCTCCAGAGAGCCGTCCTCAAAACCAACACACATCTTGACATATCTCCCTCATTGATCGCAGTGTCTCCAGGAACTTCATTCAAGGAGCCAGGAACTTTTCTGCCCACACTGTCCGGGGACAGTTCCTTAAAACCAATATACATCCTGCTATATCTCCCACATGGAAAGTGCCAGGAGGGAAAAGTGGGGATTATGCTTAGACTTTCTCGGAACTGCTTCAAATCAACTAGATATCTTTGTGCTGTAAATCTCCCAACAGCCAAATGTAAAAGCAGCAAACATCTCGCTGTATGTCCCACATCCAAAGTGCCAAGAGAGAGCTTGCTCTCCCTGTCTTTGAGTACAGTTTTCACTGTCCCGGTTACCTCTTTGCTAACATTCTCTTCAGAGCTGCAGTGAAACCAGGAACCACGTGGAGAAGGCACCCACACTGAAAGTGCCTGGAGGGAACATTGGGGCTTCTTCTCAGTGTCTCTGACATAGGGTTTCACTGTCCCGGGAAAGTCTCTGCTAAAACCCTGCAGAGCGCTGTGCCCAATATACAGAAACGTCTTGCGGTATCTCCTACAGGGGAAGTGCCAGGAGGGAATTGTCGATCTTGTTCACAGTGTCTCAGAGAATTGCTCTGATTATCTGTGTGACCTCTTTGCTAAGACTCTCCAGAGAGCCGTCCTCAAAACCAACACACATCTGGACATATCTCCCACATTGCTCGCAGTGTCTCCAGGAACGGCATTCAAGGAGCCAGGAACTTTTCTGCCCACACTGTCCGGGGACAGTTCCTTAAAACCAATATACATCCTGCTATATCTCCCACATGGAAAGTGCCAGGAGGGAAAAGTGGGGATTATGCTTAGACTTTCTCGGAACTGCTTCAAATCAACTAGATATCTTTGTGCTGTAAATCTCCCAACAGCCAAATGTAAAAGCAGCAAACATCTCGCTGTATGTCCCACATCCAAAGTGCCAAGAGAGAGCTTGCTCTCCCTGTCTTTGAGTACAGTTTTCACTGTCCCGGTTACCTCTTTGCTAACATTCTCTTCAGAGCTGCAGCGAAACCAGGAACCACGTGGAGAAGGCACCCACACTGAAAGTGCCTGGAGGGAACATTGGGGCTTCTTCTCAGTGTCTCTGACATAGGGTTTCACTGTCCTGGGAAAGTCTCTGCTAACACCCTGCAGAGCGCTGTGCCCAATATACAGAAACGTCTTGCGGTATCTCCTACAGGGAAAGTGCCAGGAGGGAATTGTGGAGCTTGTTCTCAGTGTCTCTGAGAATTGCTCTGATTATCCGTGTGACCTCTTTGCTAAGACTCTCCAGAGAGCCGTCCTCAAAACCAACACACATCTTGACATATCTCCCACATTGATCGCAGTGTCTCCAGGAACGGCATTCAAGGAGCCAGGAACTTTTCTGCCCACACTGTCCGGGGACAGTTCCTTAAAACCAATATACATCCTCCTATATCTCCCACATGGAAAGTGCCAGGAGGGAAAAGTGGGGATTATGCTTAGACTTTCTCGGAACTGCTTCAAATCAACTAGATATCTTTGTGCTGTAAATCTCCCAACAGCCAAACGCAAAAGCAGCAAACATCTCGCTGTATGTCCCACATCCAAAGTGCCAAGAGAGAGCTTGCTCTCCCTGTCTTTGAGTACTGTTTTCACTGTCCCGGTTACCTCTTTGCTAACATTCTCTTCAGAGCTGCAGTGAAACCAGGAACCACGTGGAGAAGGCACCCACACTGAAAGTGCCTGGAGGGAACATTGGGGCTTCTTCTCAGTGTCTCTGACATAGGGTTTCACTGTCCCGGGAAAGTCTCTGCTAACACCCTGCAGAGCGCTGTGCCCAATATACAGAAACGTCTTGCGGTATCTCCTACAGGGAAAGTGCCAGGAGGGAACTGTGGAGCTTGGTCTCAGTGTCTCTGAGAATTGCTCTGATTATCCGTGTGACCTCTTTGCTAAGACTCTCCAGAGAGCCGTCCTCAAAACCAACACACATCTTGACATATCTCCCACATTGCTCGCAGTGTCTCCAGGAACGGCATTCAAGGAGCCAGGAACTTTTCTGCCCACACTGTCCATTGAGTTGTCCTCAAAACCAATATACATCCTGCTATATCTCCCACATGGAAAGTGCCAGGAGGGAAAAGTGGGGATTATGCTTAGACTTTCTCGGAACTGCTTCAAATCAACTAGATATCTTTGTGCTGTAAATCTCCCAACAGCCAAATGTAAAAGCAGCAAACATCTCGCTGTATGTCCCACATCCAAAGTGCCAAGAGAGAGCTTGCTCTCCCTGTCTTTGAGTACTGTTTTCACTGTCCCGGTTACCTCTTTGCTAACATTCTCTTCAGAGCTGCAGTGAAACCAGGAACCACGTGGAGAAGGCACCCACACTGAAAGTGCCTGGAGGGAACATTGGGGCTTCTTCTCAGTGTCTCTGACATAGGGTTTCACTGTCCCGGGAAAGTCTCTGCTAACACCCTGCAGAGCGCTGTGCCCAATATACAGAAACGTCTTGCGGTATCTCCTACAGGGAAAGTGCCAGGAGGGAACTGTGGAGCTTGTTCTCAGTGTCTCTGAGAATTGCTCTGATTATCCGTGTGACCTCTTTGCTAAGACTCTCCAGAGAGCCGTCCTCAAAACCAACACACATCTTGACATATCTCCCACATTGCTCGCAGTGTCTCCAGGAACGGCATTCAAGGAGCCAGGAACTTTTCTGCCCACACTGTCCATTGAGTTGTCCTCAAAACCAATATACATCCTGCTATATCTCCCACATGGAAAGTGCCAGGAGGGAAAAGTGGGGATTATGCTTAGACTTTCTCGGAACTGCTTCAAATCAACTAGATATCTTTGTGCTGTAAATCTCCCAACAGCCAAATGTAAAAGCAGCAAACATCTCGCTGTATGTCCCACATCCAAAGTGCCAAGAGAGAGCTTGCTCTCCCTGTCTTTGAGTACTGTTTTCACTGTCCCGGTTACCTCTTTGCTAACATTCTCTTCAGAGCTGCAGTGAAACCAGGAACCACGTGGAGAAGGCACCCACACTGAAAGTGCCTGGAGGGAACATTGGGGCTTCTTCTCAGTGTCTCTGACATAGGGTTTCACTGTCCCGGGAAAGTCTCTGCTAACACCCTGCAGAGCGCTGTGCCCAATATACAGAAACGTCTTGCGGTATCTCCTACAGGGAAAGTGCCAGGAGGGAACTGTGGAGCTTGGTCTCAGTGTCTCTGAGAATTGCTCTGATTATCCGTGTGACCTCTTTGCTAAGACTCTCCAGAGAGCCGTCCTCAAAACCAACACACATCTTGACATATCTCCCACATTGCTCGCAGTGTCTCCAGGAACAGCATTCAAGGAGCCAGGAACTTTTCTGCCCACACTGTCCATTGAG
Organism: Larus michahellis; assembly: GCF_964199755.1. NCBI lineage: Eukaryota > Metazoa > Chordata > Aves > Charadriiformes > Laridae > Larus > Larus michahellis. Next base: position 22,247,418 of record NC_133903.1, on the reverse strand, counting down.
TTGTCCTCAAAACCAATATACATCCTGCTATATCTCCCACATGGAAAGTGCCAGGAGGGAAAAGTGGGGATTATGCTTAGACTTTCTCGGAACTGCTTCAAATCAACTAGATATCTTTGTGCTGTAAATCTCCCAACAGCCAAATGTAAAAGCAGCAAACATCTCGCTGTATGTCCCACATCCAAAGTGCCAAGAGAGAGCTTGCTCTCCCTGTCTTTGAGTACTGTTTTCACTGTCCCGGTTACCTCTTTGCTAACATTCTCTTCAGAGCTGCAGTGAAACCAGGAACCACGTGGAGAAGGCACCCACACTGAAAGTGCCTGGAGGGAACATTGGGGCTTCTTCTCAGTGTCTCTGACATAGGGTTTCACTGTCCCGGGAAAGTCTCTGCTAACACCCTGCAGAGCGCTGTGCCCAATATACAGAAACGTCTTGCGGTATCTCCTACAGGGAAAGTGCCAGGAGGGAATTGTCGATCTTGTTCTCAGTGTCTCTGAGAATTGCTCTGATTATCCGTGTGACCTCTTTGCTAAGACTCTCCAGAGAGCCGTCCTCAAAACCAACACACATCTTGACATATCGCCCACATTGATCGCAGTGTCTCCAGAAACGGCATTCAAGGAGCCAGGAACTTTTCTGCCCACACTGTCCATTGAGTTGTCCTCAAAACCAATATACATCCTGCTATATCTCCCACATGGAAAGTGCCAGGAGGGAAAAGTGGGGATTATGCTTAGACTTTCTCGGAACTGCTTCAAATCAACTAGATATCTTTGTGCTGTAAATCTCCCAACAGCCAAACGCAAAAGCAGCAAACATCTCGCTGTATGTCCCACATCCAAAGTGCCAAGAGAGAGCTTGCTCTCCCTGTCTTTGAGTACTGTTTTCACTGTCCCGGTTACCTCTTTGCTAACATTCTCTTCAGAGCTGCAGTGAAACCAGGAACCACGTGGAGAAGGCACCCACACTGAAAGTGCCTGGAGGGAACATTGGGGCTTCTTCTCAGTGTCTCTGACATAGGGTTTCACTGTCCCGGGAAAGTCTCTGCTAACACCCTGCAGAGCGCTGTGCCCAATATACAGAAACGTCTTGCGGTATCTCCTACAGGGAAAGTGCCAGGAGGGAATTGTCGATCTTGTTCACAGTGTCTCTGAGAATTGCTCTGATTATCCGTGTGACCTCTTTGCTAAGACTCTCCAGAGAGCCGTCCTCAAAACCAACACACATCTTGACATATCTCCCACATTGATCGCAGTGTCTCCAGGAACGGCATTCAAGGAGCCAGGAACTTTTCTGCCCACACTGTCCGGGGACAGTTCCTTAAAACCAATATACATCCTGCTATATCTCCCACATGGAAAGTGCCAGGAGGGAAAAGTGGGGATTATGCTTAGACTTTCTCGGAACTGCTTCAAATCAACTAGATATCTTTGTGCTGTAAATCTCCCAACAGCCAAATGTAAAAGCAGCAAACATCTCGCTGTATGTCCCACATCCAAAGTGCCAAGAGAGAGCTTGCTCTCCCTGTCTTTGAGTACAGTTTTCACTGTCCCGGTTACCTCTTTGCTAACATTCTCTTCAGAGCTGCAGTGAAACCAGGAACCACGTGGAGAAGGCACCCACACTGAAAGTGCCTGGAGGGAACATTGGGGCTTCTTCTCAGTGTCTCTGACATAGGGTTTCACTGTCCCGGGAAAGTCTCTGCTAACACCCTGCAGAGCGCTGTGCCCAATATACAGAAACGTCTTGCGGTAAGATACAGGGAAAGTGTATTTCCTACAGGGAAAGTGCCAGGAGGGAATTGTCGATCTTGTTCACAGTATCTCTGAGAATTGCTCTGATTATCCGTGTGACCTCTTTGCTAAGACTCTCCAGAGAGCCGTCCTCAAAACCAACACACATCTTGACATATCTCCCACATTGATCGCAGTGTCTCCAGGAACGGCATTCAAGGAGCCAGGAACTTTTCTGCCCACACTGTCCATTGAGTTGTCCTCAAAACCAATATACATCCTGCTATATCTCCCACATGGAAAGTGCCAGGAGGGAAAAGTGGGGATTATGCTTAGACTTTCTCGGAACTGCTTCAAATCAACTAGATATCTTTGTGCTGTAAATCTCCCAACAGCCAAATGTAAAAGCAGCAAACATCTCGCTGTATGTCCCACATCCAAAGTGCCAAGAGAGAGCTTGCTCTCCCTGTCTTTGAGTACTGTTTTCACTGTCCCGGTTACCTCTTTGCTAACATTCTCTTCAGAGCTGCAGTGAAACCAGGAACCACGTGGAGAAGGCACCCACACTGAAAGTGCCTGGAGGGAACATTGGGGCTTCTTCTCAGTGTCTCTGACATAGGGTTTCACTGTCCCGGGAAAGTCTCTGCTAACACCCTGCAGAGCGCTGTGCCCAATATACAGAAACGTCTTGCGGTATCTCCTACAGGGAAAGTGCCAGGAGGGAACTGTGGAGCTTGGTCTCAGTGTCTCTGAGAATTGCTCTGATTATCCGTGTGACCTCTTTGCTAAGACTCTCCAGAGAGCCGTCCTCAAAACCAACACACATCTTGACATATCTCCCACATTGCTCGCAGTGTCTCCAGGAACGGCATTCAAGGAGCCAGGAACTTTTCTGCCCACACTGTCCATTGAGTTGTCCTCAAAACCAATATACATCCTGCTATATCTCCCACATGGAAAGTGCCAGGAGGGAAAAGTGGGGATTATGCTTAGACTTTCTCGGAACTGCTTCAAATCAACTAGATATCTTTGTGCTGTAAATCTCCCAACAGCCAAATGTAAAAGCAGCAAACATCTCGCTGTATGTCCCACATCCAAAGTGCCAAGAGAGAGCTTGCTCTCCCTGTCTTTGAGTACTGTTTTCACTGTCCCGGTTACCTCTTTGCTAACATTCTCTTCAGAGCTGCAGTGAAACCAGGAACCACGTGGAGAAGGCACCCACACTGAAAGTGCCTGGAGGGAACATTGGGGCTTCTTCTCAGTGTCTCTGACATAGGGTTTCACTGTCCCGGGAAAGTCTCTGCTAACACCCTGCAGAGCGCTGTGCCCAATATACAGAAACGTCTTGCGGTATCTCCTACAGGGAAAGTGCCAGGAGGGAACTGTGGAGCTTGGTCTCAGTGTCTCTGAGAATTGCTCTGATTATCCGTGTGACCTCTTTGCTAAGACTCTCCAGAGAGCCGTCCTCAAAACCAACACACATCTTGACATATCTCCCACATTGCTCGCAGTGTCTCCAGGAACGGCATTCAAGGAGCCAGGAACTTTTCTGCCCACACTGTCCATTGAGTTGTCCTCAAAACCAATATACATCCTGCTATATCTCCCACATGGAAAGTGCCAGGAGGGAAAAGTGGGGATTATGCTTAGACTTTCTCGGAACTGCTTCAAATCAACTAGATATCTTTGTGCTGTAAATCTCCCAACAGCCAAATGTAAAAGCAGCAAACATCTCGCTGTATGTCCCACATCCAAAGTGCCAAGAGAGAGCTTGCTCTCCCTGTCTTTGAGTACTGTTTTCACTGTCCCGGTTACCTCTTTGCTAACATTCTCTTCAGAGCTGCAGTGAAACCAGGAACCACGTGGAGAAGGCACCCACACTGAAAGTGCCTGGAGGGAACATTGGGGCTTCTTCTCAGTGTCTCTGACATAGGGTTTCACTGTCCCGGGAAAGTCTCTGCTAACACCCTGCAGAGCGCTGTGCCCAATATACAGAAACGTCTTGCGGTATCTCCTACAGGGATAGTGCCAGGAGGGAACTGTGGAGCTTGTTCTCAGTGTCTCTGAGAATTGCTCTGATTATCCGTGTGACCTCTTTGCTAAGACTCTCCAGAGAGCCGTCCTCAAAACCAACACACATCTTGACATATCTCCCACATTGCTCGCAGTGTCTCCAGGAACAGCATTCAAGGAGCCAGGAACTTTTCTGCCCACACTGTCCATTGAGTTGTCCTCAAAACCAATATACATCCTGCTATATCTCCCACATGGAAAGTGCCAGGAGGGAAAAGTGGGGATTATGCTTAGACTTTCTCGGAACTGCTTCAAATCAACTAGATATCTTTGTGCTGTAAATCTCCCAACAGCCAAATGTAAAAGCAGCAAACATCTCGCTGTATGTCCCACATCCAAAGTGCCAAGAGAGAGCTTGCTCTCCCTGTCTTTGAGTACTGTTTTCACTGTCCCGGTTACCTCTTTGCTAACATTCTCTTCAGAGCTGCAGTGAAACCAGGAACCACGTGGAGAAGGCACCCACACTGAAAGTGCCTGGAGGGAACATTGGGGCTTCTTCTCAGTGTCTCTGACATAGGGTTTCACTGTCCCGGGAAAGTCTCTGCTAACACCCTGCAGAGCGCTGTGCCCAATATACAGAAACGTCTTGCGGTATCTCCTACAGGGAAAGTGCCAGGAGGGAATTGTCGATCTTGTTCTCAGTGTCTCTGAGAATTGCTCTGATTATCTGTGTGACCTCTTTGCTAAGACTCTCCAGAGAGCCGTCCTCAAAACCAACACACATCTTGACATATCTCCCACATTGCTCGCAGTGTCTCCAGGAACAGCATTCAAGGAGCCAGGAACTTTTCTGCCCACACTGTCCATTGAGTTGTCCTCAAAACCAATATACATCCTGCTATATCTCCCACATGGAAAGTGCCAGGAGGGAAAAGTGGGGATTATGCTTAGACTTTCTCGGAACTGCTTCAAATCAACTAGATATCTTTGTGCTGTAAATCTCCCAACAGCCAAATGTAAAAGCAGCAAACATCTCGCTGTATGTCCCACATCCAAAGTGCCAAGAGAGAGCTTGCTCTCCCTGTCTTTGAGTACTGTTTTCACTGTCCCGGTTACCTCTTTGCTAACATTCTCTTCAGAGCTGCAGTGAAACCAGGAACCACGTGGAGAAGGCACCCACACTGAAAGTGCCTGGAGGGAACATTGGGGCTTCTTGTCAGTGTCTCTGACATAGGGTTTCACTGTCCCGGGAAAGTCTCTGCTAACACCCTGCAGAGCGCTGTGCCCAATATACAGAAACGTCTTGCGGTATCTCCTACAGGGAAAGTGCCAGGAGGGAATTGTCGATCTTGTTCTCAGTGTCTCTGAGAATTGCTCTGATTATCTGTGTGACCTCTTTGCTAAGACTCTCCAGAGAGCCGTCCTCAAAACCAACACACATCTTGACATATCGCCCACATTGATCGCAGTGTCTCCAGAAACGGCATTCAAGGAGCCAGGAACTTTTCTGCCCACACTGTCCATTGAGTTGTCCTCAAAACCAATATACATCCTGCTATATCTCCCACATGGAAAGTGCCAGGAGGGAAAAGTGGGGATTATGCTTAGACTTTCTCGGAACTGCTTCAAATCAACTAGATATCTTTGTGCTGTAAATCTCCCAACAGCCAAATGTAAAAGCAGCAAACATCTCGCTGTATGTCCCACATCCAAAGTGCCAAGAGAGAGCTTGCTCTCCCTGTCTTTGAGTACTGTTTTCACTGTCCCGGTTACCTCTTTGCTAACATTCTCTTCAGAGCTGCAGTGAAACCAGGAACCACGTGGAGAAGGCACCCACACTGAAAGTGCCTGGAGGGAACATTGGGGCTTCTTCTCAGTGTCTCTGACATAGGGTTTCACTGTCCCGGGAAAGTCTCTGCTAACACCCTGCAGAGCGCTGTGCCCAATATACAGAAACGTCTTGCGGTATCTCCTACAGGGAAAGTGCCAGGAGGGAATTGTCGATCTTGTTCTCAGTGTCTCTGAGAATTGCTCTGATTATCTGTGTGACCTCTTTGCTAAGACTCTCCAGAGAGCCGTCCTCAAAACCAACACACATCTTGACATATCTCCCACATTGCTCGCAGTGTCTCCAGGAACAGCATTCAAGGAGCCAGGAACTTTTCTGCCCACACTGTCCATTGAGTTGTCCTCAAAACCAATATACATCCTGCTATATCTCCCACATGGAAAGTGCCAGGAGGGAAAAGTGGGGATTATGCTTAGACTTTCTCGGAACTGCTTCAAATCAACTAGATATCTTTGTGCTGTAAATCTCCCAACAGCCAAATGTAAAAGCAGCAAACATCTCGCTGTATGTCCCACATCCAAAGTGCCAAGAGAGAGCTTGCTCTCCCTGTCTTTGAGTACTGTTTTCACTGTCCCGGTTACCTCTTTGCTAACATTCTCTTCAGAGCTGCAGTGAAACCAGGAACCACGTGGAGAAGGCACCCACACTGAAAGTGCCTGGAGGGAACATTGGGGCTTCTTGTCAGTGTCTCTGACATAGGGTTTCACTGTCCCGGGAAAGTCTCTGCTAACACCCTGCAGAGCGCTGTGCCCAATATACAGAAACGTCTTGCGGTATCTCCTACAGGGAAAGTGCCAGGAGGGAATTGTCGATCTTGTTCTCAGTGTCTCTGAGAATTGCTCTGATTATCTGTGTGACCTCTTTGCTAAGACTCTCCAGAGAGCCGTCCTCAAAACCAACACACATCTTGACATATCGCCCACATTGATCGCAGTGTCTCCAGAAACGGCATTCAAGGAGCCAGGAACTTTTCTGCCCACACTGTCCATTGAGTTGTCCTCAAAACCAATATACATCCTGCTATATCTCCCACATGGAAAGTGCCAGGAGGGAAAAGTGGGGATTATGCTTAGACTTTCTCGGAACTGCTTCAAATCAACTAGATATCTTTGTGCTGTAAATCTCCCAACAGCCAAACGCAAAAGCAGCAAACATCTCGCTGTATGTCCCACATCCAAAGTGCCAAGAGAGAGCTTGCTCTCCCTGTCTTTGAGTACTGTTTTCACTGTCCCGGTTACCTCTTTGCTAACATTCTCTTCAGAGCTGCAGTGAAACCAGGAACCACGTGGAGAAGGCACCCACACTGAAAGTGCCTGGAGGGAACATTGGGGCTTCTTCTCAGTGTCTCTGACATAGGGTTTCACTGTCCCGGGAAAGTCTCTGCTAACACCCTGCAGAGCGCTGTGCCCAATATACAGAAACGTCTTGCGGTATCTCCTACAGGGAAAGTGCCAGGAGGGAATTGTCGATCTTGTTCACAGTGTCTCTGAGAATTGCTCTGATTATCCGTGTGACCTCTTTGCTAAGACTCTCCAGAGAGCCGTCCTCAAAACCAACACACATCTTGACATATCTCCCACATTGATCGCAGTGTCTCCAGGAACGGCATTCAAGGAGCCAGGAACTTTTCTGCCCACACTGTCCGGGGACAGTTCCTTAAAACCAATATACATCCTGCTATATCTCCCACATGGAAAGTGCCAGGAGGGAAAAGTGGGGATTATGCTTAGACTTTCTCGGAACTGCTTCAAATCAACTAGATATCTTTGTGCTGTAAATCTCCCAACAGCCAAATGTAAAAGCAGCAAACATCTCGCTGTATGTCCCACATCCAAAGTGCCAAGAGAGAGCTTGCTCTCCCTGTCTTTGAGTACTGTTTTCACTGTCCCGGTTACCTCTTTGCTAACATTCTCTTCAGAGCTGCAGTGAAACCAGGAACCACGTGGAGAAGGCACCCACACTGAAAGTGCCTGGAGGGAACATTGGGGCTTCTTCTCAGTGTCTCTGACATAGGGTTTCACTGTCCCGGGAAAGTCTCTGCTAACACCCTGCAGAGCGCTGTGCCCAATATACAGAAACGTCTTGCGGTATCTCCTACAGGGATAGTGCCAGGAGGGAACTGTGGAGCTTGTTCTCAGTGTCTCTGAGAATTGCTCTGATTATCCGTGTGACCTCTTTGCTAAGACTCTCCAGAGAGCCGTCCTCAAAACCAACACACATCTTGACATATCTCCCACATTGCTCGCAGTGTCTCCAGGAACAGCATTCAAGGAGCCAGGAACTTTTCTGCCCACACTGTCCATTGAGTTGTCCTCAAAACCAATATACATCCTGCTATATCTCCCACATGGAAAGTGCCAGGAGGGAAAAGTGGGGATTATGCTTAGACTTTCTCGGAACTGCTTCAAATCAACTAGATATCTTTGTGCTGTAAATCTCCCAACAGCCAAATGTAAAAGCAGCAAACATCTCGCTGTATGTCCCACATCCAAAGTGCCAAGAGAGAGCTTGCTCTCCCTGTCTTTGAGTACTGTTTTCACTGTCCCGGTTACCTCTTTGCTAACATTCTCTTCAGAGCTGCAGTGAAACCAGGAACCACGTGGAGAAGGCACCCACACTGAAAGTGCCTGGAGGGAACATTGGGGCTTCTTCTCAGTGTCTCTGACATAGGGTTTCACTGTCCCGGGAAAGTCTCTGCTAACACCCTGCAGAGCGCTGTGCCCAATATACAGAAACGTCTTGCGGTATCTCCTACAGGGAAAGTGCCAGGAGGGAATTGTCGATCTTGTTCTCAGTGTCTCTGAGAATTGCTCTGATTATCTGTGTGACCTCTTTGCTAAGACTCTCCAGAGAGCCGTCCTCAAAACCAACACACATCTTGACATATCTCCCACATTGCTCGCAGTGTCTCCAGGAACAGCATTCAAGGAGCCAGGAACTTTTCTGCCCACACTGTCCATTGAGTTGTCCTCAAAACCAATATACATCCTGCTATATCTCCCACATGGAAAGTGCCAGGAGGGAAAAGTGGGGATTATGCTTAGACTTTCTCGGAACTGCTTCAAATCAACTAGATATCTTTGTGCTGTAAATCTCCCAACAGCCAAATGTAAAAGCAGCAAACATCTCGCTGTATGTCCCACATCCAAAGTGCCAAGAGAGAGCTTGCTCTCCCTGTCTTTGAGTACTGTTTTCACTGTCCCGGTTACCTCTTTGCTAACATTCTCTTCAGAGCTGCAGTGAAACCAGGAACCACGTGGAGAAGGCACCCACACTGAAAGTGCCTGGAGGGAACATTGGGGCTTCTTGTCAGTGTCTCTGACATAGGGTTTCACTGTCCCGGGAAAGTCTCTGCTAACACCCTGCAGAGCGCTGTGCCCAATATACAGAAACGTCTTGCGGTATCTCCTACAGGGAAAGTGCCAGGAGGGAATTGTCGATCTTGTTCTCAGTGTCTCTGAGAATTGCTCTGATTATCTGTGTGACCTCTTTGCTAAGACTCTCCAGAGAGCCGTCCTCAAAACCAACACACATCTTGACATATCGCCCACATTGATCGCAGTGTCTCCAGAAACGGCATTCAAGGAGCCAGGAACTTTTCTGCCCACACTGTCCATTGAGTTGTCCTCAAAACCAATATACATCCTGCTATATCTCCCACATGGAAAGTGCCAGGAGGGAAAAGTGGGGATTATGCTTAGACTTTCTCGGAACTGCTTCAAATCAACTAGATATCTTTGTGCTGTAAATCTCCCAACAGCCAAATGTAAAAGCAGCAAACATCTCGCTGTATGTCCCACATCCAAAGTGCCAAGAGAGAGCTTGCTCTCCCTGTCTTTGAGTACTGTTTTCACTGTCCCGGTTACCTCTTTGCTAACATTCTCTTCAGAGCTGCAGTGAAACCAGGAACCACGTGGAGAAGGCACCCACACTGAAAGTGCCTGGAGGGAACATTGGGGCTTCTTCTCAGTGTCTCTGACATAGGGTTTCACTGTCCCGGGAAAGTCTCTGCTAACACCCTGCAGAGCGCTGTGCCCAATATACAGAAACGTCTTGCGGTATCTCCTACAGGGAAAGTGCCAGGAGGGAATTGTCGATCTTGTTCTCAGTGTCTCTGAGAATTGCTCTGATTATCTGTGTGACCTCTTTGCTAAGACTCTCCAGAGAGCCGTCCTCAAAACCAACACACATCTTGACATATCTCCCACATTGCTCGCAGTGTCTCCAGGAACAGCATTCAAGGAGCCAGGAACTTTTCTGCCCACACTGTCCATTGAGTTGTCCTCAAAACCAATATACATCCTGCTATATCTCCCACATGGAAAGTGCCAGGAGGGAAAAGTGGGGATTATGCTTAGACTTTCTCGGAACTGCTTCAAATCAACTAGATATCTTTGTGCTGTAAATCTCCCAACAGCCAAATGTAAAAGCAGCAAACATCTCGCTGTATGTCCCACATCCAAAGTGCCAAGAGAGAGCTTGCTCTCCCTGTCTTTGAGTACTGTTTTCACTGTCCCGGTTACCTCTTTGCTAACATTCTCTTCAGAGCTGCAGTGAAACCAGGAACCACGTGGAGAAGGCACCCACACTGAAAGTGCCTGGAGGGAACATTGGGGCTTCTTGTCAGTGTCTCTGACATAGGGTTTCACTGTCCCGGGAAAGTCTCTGCTAACACCCTGCAGAGCGCTGTGCCCAATATACAGAAACGTCTTGCGGTATCTCCTACAGGGAAAGTGCCAGGAGGGAATTGTCGATCTTGTTCTCAGTGTCTCTGAGAATTGCTCTGATTATCTGTGTGACCTCTTTGCTAAGACTCTCCAGAGAGCCGTCCTCAAAACCAACACACATCTTGACATATCGCCCACATTGATCGCAGTGTCTCCAGAAACGGCATTCAAGGAGCCAGGAACTTTTCTGCCCACACTGTCCATTGAGTTGTCCTCAAAACCAATATACATCCTGCTATATCTCCCACATGGAAAGTGCCAGGAGGGAAAAGTGGGGATTATGCTTAGACTTTCTCGGAACTGCTTCAAATCAACTAGATATCTTTGTGCTGTAAATCTCCCAACAGCCAAACGCAAAAGCAGCAAACATCTCGCTGTATGTCCCACATCCAAAGTGCCAAGAGAGAGCTTGCTCTCCCTGTCTTTGAGTACTGTTTTCACTGTCCCGGTTACCTCTTTGCTAACATTCTCTTCAGAGCTGCAGTGAAACCAGGAACCACGTGGAGAAGGCACCCACACTGAAAGTGCCTGGAGGGAACATTGGGGCTTCTTCTCAGTGTCTCTGACATAGGGTTTCACTGTCCCGGGAAAGTCTCTGCTAACACCCTGCAGAGCGCTGTGCCCAATATACAGAAACGTCTTGCGGTATCTCCTACAGGGAAAGTGCCAGGAGGGAATTGTCGATCTTGTTCACAGTGTCTCTGAGAATTGCTCTGATTATCCGTGTGACCTCTTTGCTAAGACTCTCCAGAGAGCCGTCCTCAAAACCAACACACATCTTGACATATCTCCCACATTGATCGCAGTGTCTCCAGGAACGGCATTCAAGGAGCCAGGAACTTTTCTGCCCACACTGTCCGGGTACAGTTCCTTAAAACCAATATACATCCTGCTATATCTCCCACATGGAAAGTGCCAGGAGGGAAAAGTGGGGATTATGCTTAGACTTTCTCGGAACTGCTTCAAATCAACTAGATATCTTTGTGCTGTAAATCTCCCAACAGCCAAATGTAAAAGCAGCAAACATCTCGCTGTATGTCCCACATCCAAAGTGCCAAGAGAGAGCTTGCTCTCCCTGTCTTTGAGTACAGTTTTCACTGTCCCGGTTACCTCTTTGCTAACATTCTCTTCAGAGCTGCAGTGAAACCAGGAACCACGTGGAGAAGGCACCCACACTGAAAGTGCCTGGAGGGAACATTGGGGCTTCTTCTCAGTGTCTCTGACATAGGGTTTCACTGTCCCGGGAAAGTCTCTGCTAACACCCTGCAGAGCGCTGTGCCCAATATACAGAAACGTCTTGCGGTAAGATACAGGGAAAGTGTATTTCCTACAGGGAAAGTGCCAGGAGGGAATTGTCGATCTTGTTCACAGTATCTCTGAGAATTGCTCTGATTATCCGTGTGACCTCTTTGCTAAGACTCTCCAGAGAGCCGTCCTCAAAACCAACACACATCTTGACATATCTCCCACATTGATCGCAGTGTCTCCAGGAACGGCATTCAAGGAGCCAGGAACTTTTCTGCCCACACTGTCCATTGAGTTGTCCTCAAAACCAATATACATCCTGCTATATCTCCCACATGGAAAGTGCCAGGAGGGAAAAGTGGGGATTATGCTTAGACTTTCTCGGAACTGCTTCAAATCAACTAGATATCTTTGTGCTGTAAATCTCCCAACAGCCAAATGTAAAAGCAGCAAACATCTCGCTGTATGTCCCACATCCAAAGTGCCAAGAGAGAGCTTGCTCTCCCTGTCTTTGAGTACTGTTTTCACTGTCCCGGTTACCTCTTTGCTAACATTCTCTTCAGAGCTGCAGTGAAACCAGGAACCACGTGGAGAAGGCACCCACACTGAAAGTGCCTGGAGGGAACATTGGGGCTTCTTCTCAGTGTCTCTGACATAGGGTTTCACTGTCCCGGGAAAGTCTCTGCTAACACCCTGCAGAGCGCTGTGCCCAATATACAGAAACGTCTTGCGGTATCTCCTACAGGGAAAGTGCCAGGAGGGAACTGTGGAGCTTGGTCTCAGTGTCTCTGAGAATTGCTCTGATTATCCGTGTGACCTCTTTGCTAAGACTCTCCAGAGAGCCGTCCTCAAAACCAACACACATCTTGACATATCTCCCACATTGCTCGCAGTGTCTCCAGGAACGGCATTCAAGGAGCCAGGAACTTTTCTGCCCACACTGTCCATTGAGTTGTCCTCAAAACCAATATACATCCTGCTATATCTCCCACATGGAAAGTGCCAGGAGGGAAAAGTGGGGATTATGCTTAGACTTTCTCGGAACTGCTTCAAATCAACTAGATATCTTTGTGCTGTAAATCTCCCAACAGCCAAATGTAAAAGCAGCAAACATCTCGCTGTATGTCCCACATCCAAAGTGCCAAGAGAGAGCTTGCTCTCCCTGTCTTTGAGTACTGTTTTCACTGTCCCGGTTACCTCTTTGCTAACATTCTCTTCAGAGCTGCAGTGAAACCAGGAACCACGTGGAGAAGGCACCCACACTGAAAGTGCCTGGAGGGAACATTGGGGCTTCTTCTCAGTGTCTCTGACATAGGGTTTCACTGTCCCGGGAAAGTATCTGCTAACACCCTGCAGAGCGCTGTGCCCAATATACAGAAACGTCTTGCGGTATCTCCTACAGGGAAAGTGCCAGGAGGGAACTGTGGAGCTTGGTCTCAGTGTCTCTGAGAATTGCTCTGATTATCCGTGTGACCTCTTTGCTAAGACTCTCCAGAGAGCCGTCCTCAAAACCAACACACATCTTGACATATCTCCCACATTGCTCGCAGTGTCTCCAGGAACGGCATTCAAGGAGCCAGGAACTTTTCTGCCCACACTGTCCATTGAGTTGTCCTCAAAACCAATATACATCCTGCTATATCTCCCACATGGAAAGTGCCAGGAGGGAAAAGTGGGGATTATGCTTAGACTTTCTCGGAACTGCTTCAAATCAACTAGATATCTTTGTGCTGTAAATCTCCCAACAGCCAAATGTAAAAGCAGCAAACATCTCGCTGTATGTCCCACATCCAAAGTGCCAAGAGAGAGCTTGCTCTCCCTGTCTTTGAGTACTGTTTTCACTGTCCCGGTTACCTCTTTGCTAACATTCTCTTCAGAGCTGCAGTGAAACCAGGAACCACGTGGAGAAGGCACCCACACTGAAAGTGCCTGGAGGGAACATTGGGGCTTCTTCTCAGTGTCTCTGACATAGGGTTTCACTGTCCCGGGAAAGTCTCTGCTAACACCCTGCAGAGCGCTGTGCCCAATATACAGAAACGTCTTGCGGTATCTCCTACAGGGATAGTGCCAGGAGGGAACTGTGGAGCTTGGTCTCAGTGTCTCTGAGAATTGCTCTGATTATCCGTGTGACCTCTTTGCTAAGACTCTCCAGAGAGCCGTCCTCAAAACCAACACACATCTTGACATATCTCCCACATTGCTCGCAGTGTCTCCAGGAACAGCATTCAAGGAGCCAGGAACTTTTCTGCCCACACTGTCCATTGAGTTGTCCTCAAAACCAATATACATCCTGCTATATCTCCCACATGGAAAGTGCCAGGAGGGAAAAGTGGGGATTATGCTTAGACTTTCTCGGAACTGCTTCAAATCAACTAGATATCTTTGTGCTGTAAATCTCCCAACAGCCAAATGTAAAAGCAGCAAACATCTCGCTGTATGTCCCACATCCAAAGTGCCAAGAGAGAGCTTGCTCTCCCTGTCTTTGAGTACTGTTTTCACTGTCCCGGTTACCTCTTTGCTAACATTCTCTTCAGAGCTGCAGTGAAACCAGGAACCACGTGGAGAAGGCACCCACACTGAAAGTGCCTGGAGGGAACATTGGGGCTTCTTCTCAGTGTCTCTGACATAGGGTTTCACTGTCCCGGGAAAGTCTCTGCTAACACCCTGCAGAGCGCTGTGCCCAATATACAGAAACGTCTTGCGGTATCTCCTACAGGGAAAGTGCCAGGAGGGAATTGTCGATCTTGTTCTCAGTGTCTCTGAGAATTGCTCTGATTATCTGTGTGACCTCTTTGCTAAGACTCTCCAGAGAGCCGTCCTCAAAACCAACACACATCTTGACATATCGCCCACATTGATCGCAGTGTCTCCAGAAACGGCATTCAAGGAGCCAGGAACTTTTCTGCCCACACTGTCCATTGAGTTGTCCTCAAAACCAATATACATCCTGCTATATCTCCCACATGGAAAGTGCCAGGAGGGAAAAGTGGGGATTATGCTTAGACTTTCTCGGAACTGCTTCAAATCAACTAGATATCTTTGTGCTGTAAATCTCCCAACAGCCAAACGCAAAAGCAGCAAACATCTCGCTGTATGTCCCACATCCAAAGTGCCAAGAGAGAGCTTGCTCTCCCTGTCTTTGAGTACTGTTTTCACTGTCCCGGTTACCTCTTTGCTAACATTCTCTTCAGAGCTGCAGTGAAACCAGGAACCACGTGGAGAAGGCACCCACACTGAAAGTGCCTGGAGGGAACATTGGGGCTTCTTCTCAGTGTCTCTGACATAGGGTTTCACTGTCCCGGGAAAGTCTCTGCTAACACCCTGCAGAGCGCTGTGCCCAATATACAGAAACGTCTTGCGGTATCTCCTACAGGGATAGTGCCAGGAGGGAACTGTGGAGCTTGGTCTCAGTGTCTCTGAGAATTGCTCTGATTATCCGTGTGACCTCTTTGCTAAGACTCTCCAGAGAGCCGTCCTCAAAACCAACACACATCTTGACATATCTCCCACATTGCTCGCAGTGTCTCCAGGAACAGCATTCAAGGAGCCAGGAACTTTTCTGCCCACACTGTCCATTGAGTTGTCCTCAAAACCAATATACATCCTGCTATATCTCCCACATGGAAAGTGCCAGGAGGGAAAAGTGGGGATTATGCTTAGACTTTCTCGGAACTGCTTCAAATCAACTAGATATCTTTGTGCTGTAAATCTCCCAACAGCCAAATGTAAAAGCAGCAAACATCTCGCTGTATGTCCCACATCCAAAGTGCCAAGAGAGAGCTTGCTCTCCCTGTGTTTGAGTACTGTTTTCACTGTCCCGGTTACCTCTTTGCTAACATTCTCTTCAGAGCTGCAGTGAAACCAGGAACCACGTGGAGAAGGCACCCACACTGAAAGTGCCTGGAGGGAACATTGGGGCTTCTTGTCAGTGTCTCTGACATAGGGTTTCACTGTCCCGGGAAAGTCTCTGCTAACACCCTGCAGAGCGCTGTGCCCAATATACAGAAACGTCTTGCGGTATCTCCTACAGGGAAAGTGCCAGGAGGGAATTGTCGATCTTGTTCTCAGTGTCTCTGAGAATTGCTCTGATTATCTGTGTGACCTCTTTGCTAAGACTCTCCAGAGAGCCGTCCTCAAAACCAACACACATCTTGACATATCGCCCACATTGATCGCAGTGTCTCCAGAAACGGCATTCAAGGAGCCAGGAACTTTTCTGCCCACACTGTCCATTGAGTTGTCCTCAA
The DNA here is from genome assembly GCF_964199755.1 of Larus michahellis. Taxonomy (NCBI): domain Eukaryota; kingdom Metazoa; phylum Chordata; class Aves; order Charadriiformes; family Laridae; genus Larus; species Larus michahellis. The sequence continues at coordinate 22,231,604 of NC_133903.1, read as the reverse complement.
AACCAATATACATCCTGCTATATCTCCCACATGGAAAGTGCCAGGAGGGAAAAGTGGGGATTATGCTTAGACTTTCTCGGAACTGCTTCAAATCAACTAGATATCTTTGTGCTGTAAATCTCCCAACAGCCAAACGCAAAAGCAGCAAACATCTCGCTGTATGTCCCACATCCAAAGTGCCAAGAGAGAGCTTGCTCTCCCTGTCTTTGAGTACTGTTTTCACTGTCCCGGTTACCTCTTTGCTAACATTCTCTTCAGAGCTGCAGTGAAACCAGGAACCACGTGGAGAAGGCACCCACACTGAAAGTGCCTGGAGGGAACATTGGGGCTTCTTCTCAGTGTCTCTGACATAGGGTTTCACTGTCCCGGGAAAGTCTCTGCTAACACCCTGCAGAGCGCTGTGCCCAATATACAGAAACGTCTTGCGGTATCTCCTACAGGGAAAGTGCCAGGAGGGAATTGTCGATCTTGTTCACAGTGTCTCTGAGAATTGCTCTGATTATCCGTGTGACCTCTTTGCTAAGACTCTCCAGAGAGCCGTCCTCAAAACCAACACACATCTTGACATATCTCCCACATTGATCGCAGTGTCTCCAGGAACGGCATTCAAGGAGCCAGGAACTTTTCTGCCCACACTGTCCGGGGACAGTTCCTTAAAACCAATATACATCCTGCTATATCTCCCACATGGAAAGTGCCAGGAGGGAAAAGTGGGGATTATGCTTAGACTTTCTCGGAACTGCTTCAAATCAACTAGATATCTTTGTGCTGTAAATCTCCCAACAGCCAAATGTAAAAGCAGCAAACATCTCGCTGTATGTCCCACATCCAAAGTGCCAAGAGAGAGCTTGCTCTCCCTGTCTTTGAGTACAGTTTTCACTGTCCCGGTTACCTCTTTGCTAACATTCTCTTCAGAGCTGCAGTGAAACCAGGAACCACGTGGAGAAGGCACCCACACTGAAAGTGCCTGGAGGGAACATTGGGGCTTCTTCTCAGTGTCTCTGACATAGGGTTTCACTGTCCCGGGAAAGTCTCTGCTAACACCCTGCAGAGCGCTGTGCCCAATATACAGAAACGTCTTGCGGTAAGATACAGGGAAAGTGTATTTCCTACAGGGAAAGTGCCAGGAGGGAATTGTCGATCTTGTTCACAGTATCTCTGAGAATTGCTCTGATTATCCGTGTGACCTCTTTGCTAAGACTCTCCAGAGAGCCGTCCTCAAAACCAACACACATCTTGACATATCTCCCACATTGATCGCAGTGTCTCCAGGAATGGCATTCAAGGAGCCAGGAACTTTTCTGCCCACACTGTCCATTGAGTTGTCCTCAAAACCAATATACATCCTGCTATATCTCCCACATGGAAAGTGCCAGGAGGGAAAAGTGGGGATTATGCTTAGACTTTCTCGGAACTGCTTCAAATCAACTAGATATCTTTGTGCTGTAAATCTCCCAACAGCCAAACGCAAAACCAGCAAACATCTCGCTGTATGTCCCACATCCAAAGTGCCAAGAGAGAGCTTGCTCTCCCTGTCTTTGAGTACAGTTTTCACTGTCCCGGTTACCTCTTTGCTAACATTCTCTTCAGAGCTGCAGTGAAACCAGGAACCACGTGGAGAAGGCACCCACACTGAAAGTGCCTGGAGGGAACATTGGGGCTTCTTCTCAGTGTCTCTGACATAGGGTTTCACTGTCCCGGGAAAGTCTCTGCTAACACCCTGCAGAGCGCTGTGCCCAATATACAGAAACGTCTTGCGGTATCTCCTACAGGGAAAGTGCCAGGAGGGAATTGTGGAGCTTGGTCTCAGTGTCTCTGAGAATTGCTCTGATTATCCGTGTGACCTCTTTGCTAAGACTCTCCAGAGAGCCGTCCTCAAAACCAACACACATCTTGACATATCTCCCACATTGATCGCAGTGTCTCCAGGAACGGCATTCAAGGAGCCAGGAACTTTTCTGCCCACACTGTCCATTGAGTTGTCCTCAAAACCAATATACATCCTGCTATATCTCCCACATGGAAAGTGCCAGGAGGGAAAAGTGGGGATTATGCTTAGACTTTCTCGGAACTGCTTCAAATCAACTAGATATCTTTGTGCTGTAAATCTCCCAACAGCCAAATGTAAAAGCAGCAAACATCTCACTCTATGTCCCACATTCAAAGTGCCAAGAGAGAGCTTGCTCTCCCTGTCTTTGAGTACAGTTTTCACTGTCCCGGTTACCTCTTTGCTAACATTCTCTTCAGAGCTGCAGTGAAACCAGGAACCACGTGGAGAAGGCACCCACACTGAAAGTGCCTGGAGGGAACATTGGGGCTTCTTCTCAGTGTCTCTGACATAGGGTTTCACTGTCCCGGGAAAGTCTCTGCTAACACCCTGCAGAGCGCTGTGCCCAATATACAGAAACGTCTTGTGGTATCTCCTACAGGGAAAGTGCCAGGAGGGAATTGTCGATCTTGTTCACAGTGTCTCTGAGAATTGCTCTGATAATCCCTGTGACCTCTTTGCTAAGACTCTCCAGAGAGCCGTCCTCAAAACCAACACACATCTTGACATATCTCCCACATTGATCGCAGTGTCTCCAGGAACGGCATTCAAGGAGCCAGGAACTTTTCTGCCCACACTGTCCGGGGACAGTTCCTTACAACCAATATACATCCTGCTATATCTCCCACATGGAAAGTGCCAGGAGGGAAAAGTGGGGATTATGCTTAGACTTTCTCGGAACTGCTTCAAATCAACTAGATATCTTTGTGCTGTAAATCTCCCAACAGCCAAATGTAAAAGCAGCAAACATCTCGCTGTATGTCCCACATCCAAAGTGCCAAGAGAGAGCTTGCTCTCCCTGTCTTTGAGTACTGTTTTCACTGTCCCGGTTACCTCTTTGCTAACATTCTCTTCAGAGCTGCAGTGAAACCAGGAACCACGTGGAGAAGGCACCCACACTGAAAGTGCCTGGAGGGAACATTGGGGCTTCTTCTCAGTGTCTCTGACATAGGGTTTCACTGTCCCGGGAAAGTCTCTGCTAACACCCTGCAGAGCGCTGTGCCCAATATACAGAAACATCTTGCGGTATCTCCTACAGGGAAAGTGCCAGGAGGGAATTGTCGATCTTGTTCACAGTGTCTCTGAGAATTGCTCTGATTATCCGTGTGACCTCTTTGCTAAGACTCTCCACAGAGCCGTCCTCAAAACCAACACACATCTTGACATATCTCCCACATTGATCGCAGTGTCTCCAGGAACGGCATTCAAGGAGCCAGGAACTTTTCTGCCCACACTGTCCGGGGACAGTTCCTTACAACCAATATACATCCTGCTATATCTCCCACATGGAAAGTGCCAGGAGGGAAAAGTGGGGATTATGCTTAGACTTTCTCGGAACTGCTTCAAATCAACTAGATATCTTTGTGCTGTAAATCTCCCAACAGCCAAATGTAAAAGCAGCAAACATCTCGCTGTATGTCCCACATCCAAAGTGCCAAGAGAGAGCTTGCTCTCCCTGTCTTTGAGTACTGTTTTCACTGTCCCGGTTACCTCTTTGCTAACATTCTCTTCAGAGCTGCAGTGAAACCAGGAACCACGTGGAGAAGGCACCCACACTGAAAGTGCCTGGAGGGAACATTGGGGCTTCTTCTCAGTGTCTCTGACATAGGGTTTCACTGTCCCGGGAAAGTCTCTGCTAACACCCTGCAGAGCGCTGTGCCCAATATACAGAAACGTCTTGCGGTATCTCCTACAGGGAAAGTGCCAGGAGGGAATTGTCGATCTTGTTCTCAGTGTCTCTGAGAATTGCTCTGATTATCCGTGTGACCTCTTTGCTAAGACTCTCCAGAGAGCCGTCCTCAAAACCAACACACATCTTGACATATCTCCCACATTGATCGCAGTGTCTCCAGGAACGGCATTCAAGGAGCCAGGAACTTTTCTGCCCACACTGTCCGGGGACAGTTCCTTACAACCAATATACATCCTGCTATATCTCCCACATGGAAAGTGCCAGGAGGGAAAAGTGGGGATTATGCTTAGACTTTCTCGGAACTGCTTCAAATCAACTAGATATCTTTGTGCTGTAAATCTCCCAACAGCCAAATGTAAAAGCAGCAAACATCTCGCTGTATGTCCCACATCCAAAGTGCCAAGAGAGAGCTTGCTCTCCCTGTCTTTGAGTACAGTTTTCACTGTCCCGGTTACCTCTTTGCTAACATTCTCTTCAGAGCTGCAGTGAAACCAGGAACCACGTGGAGAAGGCACCCACACTGAAAGTGCCTGGAGGGAACATTGGGGCTTCTTCTCAGTGTCTCTGACATAGGGTTTCACTGTCCCGGGAAAGTCTCTGCTAACACCCTGCAGAGCGCTGTGCCCAATATACAGAAACGTCTTGCGGTATCTCCTACAGGGAAAGTGCCAGGAGGGAATTGTCGATCTTGTTCTCAGTGTCTCTGAGAATTGCTCTGATTATCCGTGTGACCTCTTTGCTAAGACTCTCCAGAGAGCCGTCCTCAAAACCAACACACATCTTGACATATCTCCCACATTGATCGCAGTGTCTCCAGGAACGGCATTCAAGGAGCCAGGAACTTTTCTGCCCACACTGTCCGGGGACAGTTCCTTACAACCAATATACATCCTGCTATATCTCCCACATGGAAAGTGCCAGGAGGGAAAAGTGGGGATTATGCTTAGACTTTCTCGGAACTGCTTCAAATCAACTAGATATCTTTGTGCTGTAAATCTCCCAACAGCCAAATGTAAAAGCAGCAAACATCTCGCTGTATGTCCCACATCCAAAGTGCCAAGAGAGAGCTTGCTCTCCCTGTCTTTGAGTACTGTTTTCACTGTCCCGGTTACCTCTTTGCTAACATTCTCTTCAGAGCTGCAGTGAAACCAGGAACCACGTGGAGAAGGCACCCACACTGAAAGTGCCTGGAGGGAACATTGGGGCTTCTTCTCAGTGTCTCTGACATAGGGTTTCACTGTCCCGGGAAAGTCTCTGCTAACACCCTGCAGAGCGCTGTGCCCAATATACAGAAACGTCTTGCGGTATCTCCTACAGGGAAAGTGCCAGGAGGGAATTGTCGATCTTGTTCACAGTGTCTCTGAGAATTGCTCTGATTATCCGTGTGACCTCTTTGCTAAGACTCTCCAGAGAGCCGTCCTCAAAACCAACACACATCTTGACATATCTCCCACATTGATCGCAGTGTCTCCAGGAACGGCATTCAAGGAGCCAGGAACTTTTCTGCCCACACTGTCCGGGGACAGTTCCTTACAACCAATATACATCCTGCTATATCTCCCACATGGAAAGTGCCAGGCGGGAAAAGTGGGGATTATGCTTAGACTTTCTCGGAACTGCTTCAAATCAACTAGATATCTTTGTGCTGTAAATCTCCCAACAGCCAAATGTAAAAGCAGCAAACATCTCGCTGTATGTCCCACATCCAAAGTGCCAAGAGAGAGCTTGCTCTCCCTGTCTTTGAGTACAGTTTTCACTGTCCCGGTTACCTCTTTGCTAACATTCTCTTCAGAGCTGCAGTGAAACCAGGAACCACGTGGAGAAGGCACCCACACTGAAAGTGCCTGGAGGGAACATTGGGGCTTCTTCTCAGTGTCTCTGACATAGGGTTTCACTGTCCCGGGAAAGTCTCTGCTAACACCCTGCAGAGCGCTGTGCCCAATATACAGAAACGTCTTGCGGTATCTCCTACAGAGAAAGTGCCAGGAGGGAATTGTCGATCTTGTTCTCAGTGTCTCTGAGAATTGCTCTGATTATCCGTGTGACCTCTTTGCTAAGACTCTCCAGAGAGCCGTCCTCAAAACCAACACACATCTTGACATATCTCCCACATTGATCGCAGTGTCTCCAGGAACGGCATTCAAGGAGCCAGGAACTTTTCTGCCCACACTGTCCATTGAGTTGTCCTCAAAACCAATATACATCCTGCTATATCTCCCACATGGAAAGTGCCAGGAGGGAAAAGTGGGGATTATGCTTAGACTTTCTCGGAACTGCTTCAAATCAACTAGATATCTTTGTGCTGTAAATCTCCCAACAGCCAAATGTAAAAGCAGCAAACATCTCGCTGTATGTCCCACATCCAAAGTGCCAAGAGAGAGCTTGCTCTCCCTGTCTTTGAGTACTGTTTTCACTGTCCCGGTTACCTCTTTGCTAACATTCTCTTCAGAGCTGCAGTGAAACCAGGAACCACGTGGAGAAGGCACCCACACTGAAAGTGCCTGGAGGGAACATTGGGGCTTCTTCTCAGTGTCTCTGACATAGGGTTTCACTGTCCCGGGAAAGTCTCTGCTAACACCCTGCAGAGCGCTGTGCCCAATATACAGAAACGTCTTGCGGTATCTCCTACAGGGAAAGTGCCAGGAGGGAATTGTCGATCTTGTTCACAGTGTCTCTGAGAATTGCTCTGATTATCCGTGTGACCTCTTTGCTAAGACTCTCCAGAGAGCCGTCCTCAAAACCAACACACATCTTGACATATCTCCCACATTGATCGCAGTGTCTCCAGGAACGGCATTCAAGGAGCCAGGAACTTTTCTGCCCACACTGTCCGGGGACAGTTCCTTACAACCAATATACATCCTGCTATATCTCCCACATGGAAAGTGCCAGGAGGGAAAAGTGGGGATTATGCTTAGACTTTCTCAGAACTGCTTCAAATCAACTAGATATCTTTGTGCTGTAAATCTCCCAACAGCCAAATGTAAAAGCAGCAAACATCTCGCTGTATGTCCCACATCCAAAGTGCCAAGAGAGAGCTTGCTCTCCCTGTCTTTGAGTACTGTTTTCACTGTCCCGGTTACCTCTTTGCTAACATTCTCTTCAGAGCTGCAGTGAAACCAGGAACCACGTGGAGAAGGCACCCACACTGAAAGTGCCTGGAGGGAACATTGGGGCTTCTTCTCAGTGTCTCTGACATAGGGTTTCACTGTCCCGGGAAAGTCTCTGCTAACACCCTGCAGAGCGCTGTGCCCAATATACAGAAACGTCTTGCGGTATCTCCTACAGGGAAAGTGCCAGGAGGGAATTGTCGATCTTGTTCACAGTGTCTCTGAGAATTGCTCTGATTATCCGTGTGACCTCTTTGCTAAGACTCTCCAGAGAGCCGTCCTCAAAACCAACACACATCTTGACATATCTCCCACATTGATCGCAGTGTCTCCAGGAACGGCATTCAAGGAGCCAGGAACTTTTCTGCCCACACTGTCCGGGGACAGTTCCTTACAACCAATATACATCCTGCTATATCTCCCACATGGAAAGTGCCAGGAGGGAAAAGTGGGGATTATGCTTAGACTTTCTCGGAACTGCTTCAAATCAACTAGATATCTTTGTGCTGTAAATCTCCCAACAGCCAAATGTAAAAGCAGCAAACATCTCGCTGTATGTCCCACATCCAAAGTGCCAAGAGAGAGCTTGCTCTCCCTGTCTTTGAGTACAGTTTTCACTGTCCCGGTTACCTCTTTGCTAACATTCTCTTCAGAGCTGCAGTGAAACCAGGAACCACGTGGAGAAGGCACCCACACTGAAAGTGCCTGGAGGGAACATTGGGGCTTCTTCTCAGTGTCTCTGACATAGGGTTTCACTGTCCCGGGAAAGTCTCTGCTAACACCCTGCAGAGCGCTGTGCCCAATATACAGAAACGTCTTGCGGTATCTCCTACAGGGAAAGTGCCAGGAGGGAATTGTCGATCTTGTTCACAGTGTCTCTGAGAATTGCTCTGATTATCCGTGTGACCTCTTTGCTAAGACTCTCCAGAGAGCCGTCCTCAAAACCAACACACATCTTGACATATCTCCCACATTGATCGCAGTGTCTCCAGGAACGGCATTCAAGGAGCCAGGAACTTTTCTGCCCACACTGTCCATTGAGTTGTCCTCAAAACCAATATACATCCTGCTATATCTCCCACATGGAAAGTGCCAGGAGGGAAAAGTGGGGATTATGCTTAGACTTTCTCAGAACTGCTTCAAATCAACTAGATATCTTTGTGCTGTAAATCTCCCAACAGCCAAATGTAAAAGCAGCAAACATCTCGCTGTATGTCCCACATCCAAAGTGCCAAGAGAGAGCTTGCTCTCCCTGTCTTTGAGTACTGTTTTCACTGTCCCGGTTACCTCTTTGCTAACATTCTCTTCAGAGCTGCAGTGAAACCAGGAACCACGTGGAGAAGGCACCCACACTGAAAGTGCCTGGAGGGAACATTGGGGCTTCTTCTCAGTGTCTCTGACATAGAGTTTCACTGTCCCGGGAAAGTCTCTGCTAACACCCTGCAGAGCGCTGTGCCCAATATACAGAAACGTCTTGCGGTATCTCCTACAGGGAAAGTGCCAGGAGGGAATTGTCGATCTTGTTCTCAGTGTCTCTGAGAATTGCTCTGATTATCCGTGTGACCTCTTTGCTAAGACTCTCCAGAGAGCCGTCCTCAAAACCAACACACATCTTGACATATCTCCCACATTGATCGCAGTGTCTCCAGGAACGGCATTCAAGGAGCCAGGAACTTTTCTGCCCACACTGTCCATTGAGTTGTCCTCAAAACCAATATACATCCTGCTATATCTCCCACATGGAAAGTGCCAGGAGGGAAAAGTGGGGATTATGCTTAGACTTTCTCAGAACTGCTTCAAATCAACTAGATATCTTTGTGCAATAAATCTCCCAACAGCCAAATGTAAAAGCAGCAAACATCTCGCTGTATGTCCCACATCCAAAGTGCCAAGAGAGAGCTTGCTCTCCCTGTCTTTGAGTACTGTTTTCACTGTCCCGGTTACCTCTTTGCTAACATTCTCTTCAGAGCTGCAGTGAAACCAGGAACCACGTGGAGAAGGCACCCACACTGAAAGTGCCTGGAGGGAACATTGGGGCTTCTTCTCAGTGTCTCTGACATAGGGTTTCACTGTCCCGGGAAAGTCTCTGCTAACACCCTGCAGAGCGCTGTGCCCAATATACAGAAACGTCTTGCGGTATCTCCTACAGGGAAAGTGCCAGGAGGGAATTGTCGATCTTGTTCACAGTGTCTCTGAGAATTGCTCTGATTATCCGTGTGACCTCTTTGCTAAGACTCTCCAGAGAGCCGTCCTCAAAACCAACACACATCTTGACATATCTCCCACATTGATCGCAGTGTCTCCAGGAACGGCATTCAAGGAGCCAGGAACTTTTCTGCCCACACTGTCCGGGGACAGTTCCTTACAACCAATATACATCCTGCTATATCTCCCACATGGAAAGTGCCAGGAGGGAAAAGTGGGGATTATGCTTAGACTTTCTCGGAAGTGCTTCAAATCAACTAGATATCTTTGTGCTGTAAATCTCCCAACAGCCAAATGTAAAAGCAGCAAACATCTCGCTGTATGTCCCACATCCAAAGTGCCAAGAGAGAGCTTGCTCTCCCTGTCTTTGAGTACAGTTTTCACTGTCCCGGTTACCTCTTTGCTAACATTCTCTTCAGAGCTGCAGTGAAACCAGGAACCACGTGGAGAAGGCACCCACACTGAAAGTGCCTGGAGGGAACATTGGGGCTTCTTCTCAGTGTCTCTGACATAGGGTTTCACTGTCCCGGGAAAGTCTCTGCTAACACCCTGCAGAGCGCAGTGCCCAATATACAGAAACGTCTTGCGGTATCTCCTACAGGGAAAGTGCCAGGAGGGAATTGTCGATCTTGTTCACAGTGTCTCTGAGAATTGCTCTGATTATCCGTGTGACCTCTTTGCTAAGACTCTCCAGAGAGCCGTCCTCAAAACCAACACACATCTTGACATATCTCCCACATTGATCGCAGTGTCTCCAGGAACGGCATTCAAGGAGCCAGGAACTTTTCTGCCCACACTGTCCATTGAGTTGTCCTCAAAACCAATATACATCCTGCTATATCTCCCACATGGAAAGTGCCAGGAGGGAAAAGTGGGGATTATGCTTAGACTTTCTCAGAACTGCTTCAAATCAACTAGATATCTTTGTGCTGTAAATCTCCCAACAGCCAAATGTAAAAGCAGCAAACATCTCGCTGTATGTCCCACATCCAAAGTGCCAAGAGAGAGCTTGCTCTCCCTGTCTTTGAGTACTGTTTTCACTGTCCCGGTTACCTCTTTGCTAACATTCTCTTCAGAGCTGCAGTGAAACCAGGAACCACGTGGAGAAGGCACCCACACTGAAAGTGCCTGGAGGGAACATTGGGGCTTCTTCTCAGTGTCTCTGACATAGAGTTTCACTGTCCCGGGAAAGTCTCTGCTAACACCCTGCAGAGCGCTGTGCCCAATATACAGAAACGTCTTGCGGTATCTCCTACAGGGAAAGTGCCAGGAGGGAATTGTCGATCTTGTTCTCAGTGTCTCTGAGAATTGCTCTGATTATCCGTGTGACCTCTTTGCTAAGACTCTCCAGAGAGCCGTCCTCAAAACCAACACACATCTTGACATATCTCCCACATTGATCGCAGTGTCTCCAGGAACGGCATTCAAGGAGCCAGGAACTTTTCTGCCCACACTGTCCGGGGACAGTTCCTTACAACCAATATACATCCTGCTATATCTCCCACATGGAAAGTGCCAGGAGGGAAAAGTGGGGATTATGCTTAGACTTTCTCGGAACTGCTTCAAATCAACTAGATATCTTTGTGCTGTAAATCTCCCAACAGCCAAACGCAAAACCAGCAAACATCTCGCTGTATGTCCCACATCCAAAGTGCCAAGAGAGAGCTTGCTCTCCCTGTCTTTGAGTACAGTTTTCACTGTCCCGGTTACCTCTTTGCTAACATTCTCTTCAGAGCTGCAGTGAAACCAGGAACCACGTGGAGAAGGCACCCACACTGAAAGTGCCTGGAGGGAACATTGGGGCTTCTTCTCAGTGTCTCTGACATAGGGTTTCACTGTCCCGGGAAAGTCTCTGCTAACACCCTGCAGAGCGCTGTGCCCAATATACAGAAACGTCTTGCGGTATCTCCTACAGGGGAAGTGCCAGGAGGGAATTGTCGATCTTGTTCTCAGTGTCTCTGAGAATTGCTCTGATTATCCGTGTGACCTCTTTGCTAAGACTCTCCAGAGAGCCGTCCTCAAAACCAACACACATCTTGACATATCTCCCACATTGATCGCAGTGTCTCCAGGAACGGCATTCAAGGAGCCAGGAACTTTTCTGCCCACACTGTCCGGGGACAGTTCCTTACAACCAATATACATCCTGCTATATCTCCCACATGGAAAGTGCCAGGAGGGAAAAGTGGGGATTATGCTTAGACTTTCTCGGAACTGCTTCAAATCAACTAGATATCTTTGTGCTGTAAATCTCCCAACAGCCAAATGTAAAAGCAGCAAACATCTCGCTGTATGTCCCACATCCAAAGTGCCAAGAGAGAGCTTGCTCTCCCTGTCTTTGAGTACAGTTTTCACTGTCCCGGTTACCTCTTTGCTAACATTCTCTTCAGAGCTGCAGTGAAACCAGGAACCACGTGGAGAAGGCACCCACACTGAAAGTGCCTGGAGGGAACATTGGGGCTTCTTCTCAGTGTCTCTGACATAGGGTTTCACTGTCCCGGGAAAGTCTCTGCTAACACCCTGCAGAGCGCTGTGCCCAATATACAGAAACGTCTTGCGGTATCTCCTACAGGGAAAGTGCCAGGAGGGAATTGTCGATCTTGTTCTCAGTGTCTCTGAGAATTGCTCTGATTATCCGTGTGACCTCTTTGCTAAGACTCTCCAGAGAGCCGTCCTCAAAACCAACACACATCTTGACATATCTCCCACATTGATCGCAGTGTCTCCAGGAACGGCATTCAAGGAGCCAGGAACTTTTCTGCCCACACTGTCCATTGAGTTGTCCTCAAAACCAATATACATCCTGCTATATCTCCCACATGGAAAGTGCCAGGAGGGAAAAGTGGGGATTATGCTTAGACTTTCTCGGAACTGCTTCAAATCAACTAGATATCTTTGTGCTGTAAATCTCCCAACAGCCAAATGTAAAAGCAGCAAACATCTCGCTGTATGTCCCACATCCAAAGTGCCAAGAGAGAGCTTGCTCTCCCTGTCTTTGAGTACAGTTTTCACTGTCCCGGTTACCTCTTTGCTAACATTCTCTTCAGAGCTGCAGTGAAACCAGGAACCACGTGGAGAAGGCACCCACACTGAAAGTGCCTGGAGGGAACATTGGGGCTTCTTCTCAGTGTCTCTGACATAGGGTTTCACTGTCCCGGGAAAGTCTCTGCTAACACCCTGCAGAGCGCTGTGCCCAATATACAGAAACGTCTTGCGGTATCTCCTACAGGGAAAGTGCCAGGAGGGAATTGTCGATCTTGTTCACAGTGTCTCTGAGAATTGCTCTGATTATCCGTGTGACCTCTTTGCTAAGACTCTCCAGAGAGCCGTCCTCAAAACCAACACACATCTTGACATATCTCCCACATTGATCGCAGTGTCTCCAGGAACGGCATTCAAGGAGCCAGGAACTTTTCTGCCCACACTGTCCGGGGACAGTTCCTTACAACCAATATACATCCTGCTATATCTCCCACATGGAAAGTGCCAGGAGGGAAAAGTGGGGATTATGCTTAGACTTTCTCGGAACTGCTTCAAATCAACTAGATATCTTTGTGCTGTAAATCTCCCAACAGCCAAATGTAAAAGCAGCAAACATCTCGCTGTATGTCCCACATCCAAAGTGCCAAGAGAGAGCTTGCTCTCCCTGTCTTTGAGTACAGTTTTCACTGTCCCGGTTACCTCTTTGCTAACATTCTCTTCAGAGCTGCAGTGAAACCAGGAACCACGTGGAGAAGGCACCCACACTGAAAGTGCCTGGAGGGAACATTGGGGCTTCTTCTCAGTGTCTCTGACATAGGGTTTCACTGTCCCGGGAAAGTCTCTGCTAACACCCTGCAGAGCGCTGTGCCCAATATACAGAAACGTCTTGCGGTATCTCCTACAGGGAAAGTGCCAGGAGGGAATTGTCGATCTTGTTCTCAGTGTCTCTGAGAATTGCTCTGATTATCCGTGTGACCTCTTTGCTAAGACTCTCCAGAGAGCCGTCCTCAAAACCAACACACATCTTGACATATCTCCCACATTGATCGCAGTGTCTCCAGGAACGGCATTCAAGGAGCCAGGAACTTTTCTGCCCACACTGTCCGGGGACAGTTCCTTACAACCAATATACATCCTGCTATATCTCCCACATGGAAAGTGCCAGGAGGGAAAAGTGGGGATTATGCTTAGACTTTCTCGGAACTGCTTCAAATCAACTAGATATCTTTGTGCTGTAAATCTCCCAACAGCCAAACGCAAAACCAGCAAACATCTCGCTGTATGTCCCACATCCAAAGTGCCAAGAGAGAGCTTGCTCTCCCTGTCTTTGAGTACAGTTTTCACTGTCCCGGTTACCTCTTTGCTAACATTCTCTTCAGAGCTGCAGTGAAACCAGGAACCACGTGGAGAAGGCACCCACACTGAAAGTGCCTGGAGGGAACATTGGGGCTTCTTCTCAGTGTCTCTGACATAGGGTTTCACTGTCCCGGGAAAGTCTCTGCTAACACCCTGCAGAGCGCTGTGCCCAATATACAGAAACGTCTTGCGGTATCTCCTACAGGGAAAGTGCCAGGAGGGAATTGTCGATCTTGTTCACAGTGTCTCTGAGAATTGCTCTGATTATCCGTGTGACCTCTTTGCTAAGACTCTCCAGAGAGCCGTCCTCAAAACCAACACACATCTTGACATATCTCCCACATTGATCGCAGTGTCTCCAGGAACGGCATTCAAGGAGCCAGGAACTTTTCTGCCCACACTGTCCATTGAGTTGTCCTCAAAACCAATATACATCCTGCTATATCTCCCACATGGAAAGTGCCAGGAGGGAAAAGTGGGGATTATGCTTAGACTTTCTCAGAACTGCTTCAAATCAACTAGATATCTTTGTGCTGTAAATCTCCCAACAGCCAAATGTAAAAGCAGCAAACATCTCGCTGTATGTCCCACATCCAAAGTGCCAAGAGAGAGCTTGCTCTCCCTGTCTTTGAGTACTGTTTTCACTGTCCCGGTTACCTCTTTGCTAACATTCTCTTCAGAGCTGCAGTGAAACCAGGAACCACGTGGAGAAGGCACCCACACTGAAAGTGCCTGGAGGGAACATTGGGGCTTCTTCTCAGTGTCTCTGACATAGAGTTTCACTGTCCCGGGAAAGTCTCTGCTAACACCCTGCAGAGCGCTGTGCCCAATATACAGAAACGTCTTGCGGTATCTCCTACAGGGAAAGTGCCAGGAGGGAATTGTCGATCTTGTTCTCAGTGTCTCTGAGAATTGCTCTGATTATCCGTGTGACCTCTTTGCTAAGACTCTCCAGAGAGCCGTCCTCAAAACCAACACACATCTTGACATATCTCCCACATTGATCGCAGTGTCTCCAGGAACGGCATTCAAGGAGCCAGGAACTTTTCTGCCCACACTGTCCATTGAGTTGTCCTCAAAACCAATATACATCCTGCTATATCTCCCACATGGAAAGTGCCAGGAGGGAAAAGTGGGGATTATGCTTAGACTTTCTCAGAACTGCTTCAAATCAACTAGATATCTTTGTGCTGTAAATCTCCCAACAGCCAAATGTAAAAGCAGCAAACATCTTGCTGTATGTCCCACATCCAAAGTGCCAAGAGAGAGCTTGCTCTCCCTGTCTTTGAGTACTGTTTTCACTGTCCCGGTTACCTCTTTGCTAACATTCTCTTCAGAGCTGCAGTGAAACCAGGAACCACGTGGAGAAGGCACCCACACTGAAAGTGCCTGGAGGGAACATTGGGGCTTCTTCTCAGTGTCTCTGACATAGGGTTTCACTGTCCCGGGAAAGTCTCTGCTAACACCCTGCAGAGCGCTGTGCCCAATATACAGAAACGTCTTGCGGTATCTCCTACAGGGAAAGTGCCAGGAGGGAATTGTCGATCTTGTTCTCAGTGTCTCTGAGAATTGCTCTGATTATCCGTGTGACCTCTTTGCTAAGACTCTCCAGAGAGCCGTCCTCAAAACCAACACACATCTTGACATATCTCCCACATTGATCGCAGTGTCTCCAGGAACGGCATTCAAGGAGCCAGGAACTCTTCTGCCCACACTGTCCGGGGACAGTTCCTTACAACCAATATACATCCTGCTATATCTCCCACATGGAAAGTGCCAGGAGGGAAAAGTGGGGATTATGCTTAGACTTTCTCGGAACTGCTTCAAATCAACTAGATATCTTTGTGCTGTAAATCTCCCAACAGCCAAACGCAAAAGCAGCAAACATCTCGCTGTATGTCCCACATCCAAAGTGCCAAGAGAGAGCTTGCTCTCCCTGTCTTTGAGTACTGTTTTCACTGTCCCGGTTACCTCTTTGCTAACATTCTCTTCAGAGCTGCAGTGAAACCAGGAACCACGTGGAGAAGGCACCCACACTGAAAGTGCCTGGAGGGAACATTGGGGCTTCTTCTCAGTGTCTCTGACATAGGGTTTCACTGTCCCGGGAAAGTCTCTGCTAACACCCTGCAGAGCGCTGTGCCCAATATACAGAAACGTCTTGCGGTATCTCCTACAGGGAAAGTGCCAGGAGGGAATTGTCGATCTTGTTCTCAGTGTCTCTGAGAATTGCTCTGATTATCCGTGTGACCTCTTTGCTAAGACTCTCCAGAGAGCCGTCCTCAAAACCAACACACATCTTGACATATCTCCCACATTGATCGCAGTGTCTCCAGGAACGGCATTCAAGGAGCCAGGAACTTTTCTGCCCACACTGTCCATTGAGTTGTCCTCAAAACCAATATACATCCTGCTATATCTCCCACATGGAAAGTACCAGGAGGGAAAAGTGGGGATTATGCTTAGACTTTCTCGGAACTGCTTCAAATCAACTAGATATCTTTGTGCTGTAAATCTCCCAACAGCCAAATGTAAAAGCAGCAAACATCTCACTGTATGTCCCACATCCAAAGTGCCAAGAGAGAGCTTGCTCTCCCTGTCTTTGAGTACTGTTTTCACTGTCCCGGTTACCTCTTTGCTAACATTCTCTTCAGAGCTGCAGTGAAACCAGGAACCACGTGGAGAAGGCACCCACACTGAAAGTGCCTGGAGGGAACATTGGGGCTTCTTCTCAGTGTCTCTGACATAGGGTTTCACTGTCCCGGGAAAGTCTCTGCTAACACCCTGCAGAGCGCTGTGCCCAATATACAGAAACGTCTTGCGGTATCTCCTACAGGGAAAGTGCCAGGAGGGAATTGTCGATCTTGTTCTCAGTGTCTCTGAGAATTGCTCTGATTATCCGTGTGACCTCTTTGCTAAGACTCTCCAGAGAGCCGTCCTCAAAACCAACACACATCTTGACATATCTCCCACATTGATCGCAGTGTCTCCAGGAACGGCATTCAAGGAGCCAGGAACTCTTCTGCCCACACTGTCCGGGGACAGTTCCTTACAACCAATATACATCCTGCTATATCTCCCACATGGAAAGTGCCAGGAGGGAAAAGTGGGGATTATGCTTAGACTTTCTCGGAACTGCTTCAAATCAACTAGATATCTTTGTGCTGTAAATCTCCCAACAGCCAAACGCAAAAGCAGCAAACATCTCGCTGTATGTCCCACATCCAAAGTGCCAAGAGAGAGCTTGCTCTCCCTGTCTTTGAGTACTGTTTTCACTGTCCCGGTTACCTCTTTGCTAACATTCTCTTCAGAGCTGCAGTGAAACCAGGAACCACGTGGAGAAGGCACCCACACTGAAAGTGCCTGGAGGGAACATTGGGGCTTCTTCTCA
The DNA here is from genome assembly GCF_964199755.1 of Larus michahellis. Lineage (NCBI taxonomy): Eukaryota > Metazoa > Chordata > Aves > Charadriiformes > Laridae > Larus > Larus michahellis. The sequence continues at coordinate 22,214,823 of NC_133903.1, read as the reverse complement.
GTGTCTCTGACATAGAGTTTCACTGTCCCGGGAAAGTCTCTGCTAACACCCTGCAGAGCGCTGTGCCCAATATACAGAAACGTCTTGCGGTATCTCCTACAGGGAAAGTGCCAGGAGGGAATTGTCGATCTTGTTCTCAGTGTCTCTGAGAATTGCTCTGATTATCCGTGTGACCTCTTTGCTAAGACTCTCCAGAGAGCCGTCCTCAAAACCAACACACATCTTGACATATCTCCCACATTGATCGCAGTGTCTCCAGGAACGGCATTCAAGGAGCCAGGAACTTTTCTGCCCACACTGTCCATTGAGTTGTCCTCAAAACCAATATACATCCTGCTATATCTCCCACATGGAAAGTGCCAGGAGGGAAAAGTGGGGATTATGCTTAGACTTTCTCGGAACTGCTTCAAATCAACTAGATATCTTTGTGCTGTAAATCTCCCAACAGCCAAATGTAAAAGCAGCAAACATCTCACTGTATGTCCCACATCCAAAGTGCCAAGAGAGAGCTTGCTCTCCCTGTCTTTGAGTACTGTTTTCACTGTCCCGGTTACCTCTTTGCTAACATTCTCTTCAGAGCTGCAGTGAAACCAGGAACCACGTGGAGAAGGCACCCACACTGAAAGTGCCTGGAGGGAACATTGGGGCTTCTTCTCAGTGTCTCTGACATAGGGTTTCACTGTCCCGGGAAAGTCTCTGCTAACACCCTGCAGAGCGCTGTGCCCAATATACAGAAACGTCTTGCGGTATCTCCTACAGGGAAAGTGCCAGGAGGGAATTGTCGATCTTGTTCTCAGTGTCTCTGAGAATTGCTCTGATTATCCGTGTGACCTCTTTGCTAAGACTCTCCAGAGAGCCGTCCTCAAAACCAACACACATCTTGACATATCTCCCACATTGATCGCAGTGTCTCCAGGAACGGCATTCAAGGAGCCAGGAACTCTTCTGCCCACACTGTCCGGGGACAGTTCCTTACAACCAATATACATCCTGCTATATCTCCCACATGGAAAGTGCCAGGAGGGAAAAGTGGGGATTATGCTTAGACTTTCTCGGAACTGCTTCAAATCAACTAGATATCTTTGTGCTGTAAATCTCCCAACAGCCAAACGCAAAACCAGCAAACATCTCGCTGTATGTCCCACATCCAAAGTGCCAAGAGAGAGCTTGCTCTCCCTGTCTTTGAGTACAGTTTTCACTGTCCCGGTTACCTCTTTGCTAACATTCTCTTCAGAGCTGCAGTGAAACCAGGAACCACGTGGAGAAGGCACCCACACTGAAAGTGCCTGGAGGGAACATTGGGGCTTCTTCTCAGTGTCTCTGACATAGGGTTTCACTGTCCCGGGAAAGTCTCTGCTAACACCCTGCAGAGCGCTGTGCCCAATATACAGAAACGTCTTGCGGTATCTCCTACAGGGGAAGTGCCAGGAGGGAATTGTCGATCTTGTTCTCAGTGTCTCTGAGAATTGCTCTGATTATCCGTGTGACCTCTTTGCTAAGACTCTCCACAGAGCCGTCCTCAAAACCAACACACATCTTGACATATCTCCCACATTGATCGCAGTGTCTCCAGGAACGGCATTCAAGGAGCCAGGAACTTTTCTGCCCACACTGTCCATTGAGTTGTCCTCAAAACCAATATACATCCTGCTATATCTCCCACATGGAAAGTGCCAGGAGGGAAAAGTGGGGATTATGCTTAGACTTTCTCAGAACTGCTTCAAATCAACTAGATATCTTTGTGCTGTAAATCTCCCAACAGCCAAATGTAAAAGCAGCAAACATCTCGCTGTATGTCCCACATCCAAAGTGCCAAGAGAGAGCTTGCTCTCCCTGTCTTTGAGTACTGTTTTCACTGTCCCGGTTACCTCTTTGCTAACATTCTCTTCAGAGCTGCAGTGAAACCAGGAACCACGTGGAGAAGGCACCCACACTGAAAGTGCCTGGAGGGAACATTGGGGCTTCTTCTCAGTGTCTCTGACATAGGGTTTCACTGTCCCGGGAAAGTCTCTGCTAACACCCTGCAGAGCGCTGTGCCCAATATACAGAAACGTCTTGCGGTATCTCCTACAGGGAAAGTGCCAGGAGGGAATTGTCGATCTTGTTCTCAGTGTCTCTGAGAATTGCTCTGATTATCCGTGTGACCTCTTTGCTAAGACTCTCCAGAGAGCCGTCCTCAAAACCAACACACATCTTGACATATCTCCCACATTGATCGCAGTGTCTCCAGGAACGGCATTCAAGGAGCCAGGAACTTTTCTGCCCACACTGTCCATTGAGTTGTCCTCAAAACCAATATACATCCTGCTATATCTCCCACATGGAAAGTGCCAGGAGGGAAAAGTGGGGATTATGCTTAGACTTTCTCAGAACTGCTTCAAATCAACTAGATATCTTTGTGCTGTAAATCTCCCAACAGCCAAATGTAAAAGCAGCAAACATCTCGCTGTATGTCCCACATCCAAAGTGCCAAGAGAGAGCTTGCTCTCCCTGTCTTTGAGTACTGTTTTCACTGTCCCGGTTACCTCTTTGCTAACATTCTCTTCAGAGCTGCAGTGAAACCAGGAACCACGTGGAGAAGGCACCCACACTGAAAGTGCCTGGAGGGAACATTGGGGCTTCTTCTCAGTGTCTCTGACATAGGGTTTCACTGTCCCGGGAAAGTCTCTGCTAACACCCTGCAGAGCGCTGTGCCCAATATACAGAAACGTCTTGCGGTATCTCCTACAGGGAAAGTGCCAGGAGGGAACTGTCGATCTTGTTCTCAGTGTCTCTGAGAATTGCTCTGATTATCCGTGTGACCTCTTTGCTAAGACTCTCCAGAGAGCCGTCCTCAAAACCAACACACATCTTGACATATCTCCCACATTGATCGCAGTGTCTCCAGGAACGGCATTCAAGGAGCCAGGAACTTTTCTGCCCACACTGTCCGGGGACAGTTCCTTACAACCAATATACATCCTGCTATATCTCCCACATGGAAAGTGCCAGGAGGGAAAAGTGGGGATTATGCTTAGACTTTCTCGGAACTGCTTCAAATCAACTAGATATCTTTGTGCTGTAAATCTCCCAACAGCCAAACGCAAAACCAGCAAACATCTCGCTGTATGTCCCACATCCAAAGTGCCAAGAGAGAGCTTGCTCTCCCTGTCTTTGAGTACAGTTTTCACTGTCCCGGTTACCTCTTTGCTAACATTCTCTTCAGAGCTGCAGTGAAACCAGGAACCACGTGGAGAAGGCACCCACACTGAAAGTGCCTGGAGGGAACATTGGGGCTTCTTCTCAGTGTCTCTGACATAGGGTTTCACTGTCCCGGGAAAGTCTCTGCTAACACCCTGCAGAGCGCTGTGCCCAATATACAGAAACGTCTTGCGGTATCTCCTACAGGGAAAGTGCCAGGAGGGAATTGTCGATCTTGTTCTCAGTGTCTCTGAGAATTGCTCTGATTATCCGTGTGACCTCTTTGCTAAGACTCTCCAGAGAGCCGTCCTCAAAACCAACACACATCTTGACATATCTCCCACATTGATCGCAGTGTCTCCAGGAACGGCATTCAAGGAGCCAGGAACTTTTCTGCCCACACTGTCCGGGGACAGTTCCTTACAACCAATATACATCCTGCTATATCTCCCACATGGAAAGTGCCAGGAGGGAAAAGTGGGGATTATGCTTAGACTTTCTCGGAACTGCTTCAAATCAACTAGATATCTTTGTGCTGTAAATCTCCCAACAGCCAAACGCAAAACCAGCAAACATCTCGCTGTATGTCCCACATCCAAAGTGCCAAGAGAGAGCTTGCTCTCCCTGTCTTTGAGTACAGTTTTCACTGTCCCGGTTACCTCTTTGCTAACATTCTCTTCAGAGCTGCAGTGAAACCAGGAACCACGTGGAGAAGGCACCCACACTGAAAGTGCCTGGAGGGAACATTGGGGCTTCTTCTCAGTGTCTCTGACATAGGGTTTCACTGTCCCGGGAAAGTCTCTGCTAACACCCTGCAGAGCGCTGTGCCCAATATACAGAAACGTCTTGCGGTATCTCCTACAGGGGAAGTGCCAGGAGGGAATTGTCGATCTTGTTCTCAGTGTCTCTGAGAATTGCTCTGATTATCCATGTGACCTCTTTGCTAAGACTCTCCACAGAGCCGTCCTCAAAACCAACACACATCTTGACATATCTCCCACATTGCTCGCAGTGTCTCCAGGAATGGCATTCAAGGAGCCAGGAACTTTTCTGCCCACACTGTCCATTGAGTTGTCCTCAAAACCAATATACATCCTGCTATATCTCCCACATGGAAAGTGCCAGGAGGGAAAAGTGGGGATTATGCTTAGACTTTCTCGGAACTGCTTCAAATCAACTAGATATCTTTGTGCTGTAAATCTCCCAACAGCCAAATGTAAAAGCAGCAAACATCTCGCTGTATGTCCCACATCCAAAGTGCCAAGAGAGAGCTTGCTCTCCCTGCCTTTGAGTACTGTTTTCACTGTCCCGGTTACCTCTTTGCTAACATTCTCTTCAGAGCTGCAGTGAAACCAGGAACCACGTGGAGAAGGCACCCACACTGAAAGTGCCTGGAGGGAACATTGGGGCTTCTTCTCAGTGTCTCTGACATAGGGTTTCACTGTCCCGGGAAAGTCTCTGCTAACACCCTGCAGAGCGCTGTGCCCAATATACAGAAACATCTTGCGGTATCTCCTACAGGGAAAGTGCCAGGAGGGAATTGTCGATCTTGTTCACAGTGTCTCTGAGAATTGCTCTGATTATCCGTGTGACCTCTTTGCTAAGACTCTCCAGAGAGCCGTCCTCAAAACCAACACACATCTTGACATATCTCCCACATTGATCGCAGTGTCTCCAGGAACGGCATTCAAGGAGCCAGGAACTTTTCTGCCCACACTGTCCGGGGACAGTTCCTTACAACCAATATACATCCTGCTATATCTCCCACATGGAAAGTGCCAGGAGGGAAAAGTGGGGATTATGCTTAGACTTTCTCGGAACTGCTTCAAATCAACTAGATATCTTTGTGCTGTAAATCTCCCAACAGCCAAACGCAAAAGCAGCAAACATCTCGCTGTATGTCCCACATCCAAAGTGCCAAGAGAGAGCTTGCTCTCCCTGTCTTTGAGTACTGTTTTCACTGTCCCGGTTACCTCTTTGCTAACATTCTCTTCAGAGCTGCAGTGAAACCAGGAACCACGTGGAGAAGGCACCCACACTGAAAGTGCCTGGAGGGAACATTGGGGCTTCTTCTCAGTGTCTCTGACATAGGGTTTCACTGTCCCGGGAAAGTCTCTGCTAACACCCTGCAGAGCGCTGTGCCCAATATACAGAAACGTCTTGCGGTATCTCCTACAGGGAAAGTGCCAGGAGGGAATTGTGGAGCTTGTTCTCAGTGTCTCTGAGAATTGCTCTGATTATCCGTGTGACCTCTTTGCTAAGACTCTCCAGAGAGCCGTCCTCAAAACCAACACACATCTTGACATATCTCCCACATTGATCGCAGTGTCTCCAGGAACGGCATTCAAGGAGCCAGGAACTTTTCTGCCCACACTGTCCATTGAGTTGTCCTCAAAACCAATATACATCCTGCTATATCTCCCACATGGAAAGTGCCAGGAGGGAAAAGTGGGGATTATGCTTAGACTTTCTCGGAACTGCTTCAAATCAACTAGATATCTTTGTGCTGTAAATCTCCCAACAGCCAAATGTAAAAGCAGCAAACATCTCGCTGTATGTCCCACATCCAAAGTGCCAAGAGAGAGCTTGCTCTCCCTGTCTTTGAGTACTGTTTTCACTGTCCCGGTTACCTCTTTGCTAACATTCTCTTCAGAGCTGCAGTGAAACCAGGAACCACGTGGAGAAGGCACCCACACTGAAAGTGCCTGGAGGGAACATTGGGGCTTCTTCTCAGTGTCTCTGACATAGGGTTTCACTGTCCCGGGAAAGTCTCTGCTAACACCCTGCAGAGCGCTGTGCCCAATATACAGAAACGTCTTGCGGTATCTCCTACAGGGAAAGTGCCAGGAGGGAATTGTCGATCTTGTTCACAGTGTCTCTGAGAATTGCTCTGATTATCCGTGTGACCTCTTTGCTAAGACTCTCCAGAGAGCCGTCCTCAAAACCAACACACATCTTGACATATCTCCCACATTGATCGCAGTGTCTCCAGGAACGGCATTCAAGGAGCCAGGAACTTTTCTGCCCACACTGTCCGGGGACAGTTCCTTACAACCAATATACATCCTGCTATATCTCCCACATGGAAAGTGCCAGGAGGGAAAAGTGGGGATTATGCTTAGACTTTCTCGGAACTGCTTCAAATCAACTAGATATCTTTGTGCTGTAAATCTCCCAACAGCCAAACACAAAAGCAGCAAACATCTCGCTGTATGTCCCACATCCAAAGTGCCAAGAGAGAGCTTGCTCTCCCTGTCTTTGAGTACAGTTTTCACTGTCCCGGTTACCTCTTTGCTAACATTCTCTTCAGAGCTGCAGTGAAACCAGGAACCACGTGGAGAAGGCACCCACACTGAAAGTGCCTGGAGGGAACATTGGGGCTTCTTCTCAGTGTCTCTGACATAGGGTTTCACTGTCCCGGGAAAGTCTCTGCTAACACCCTGCAGAGCGCTGTGCCCAATATACAGAAACGTCTTGCGGTATCTCCTACAGGGAAAGTGCCAGGAGGGAATTGTCGATCTTGTTCTCAGTGTCTCTGAGAATTGCTCTGATTATCCGTGTGACCTCTTTGCTAAGACTCTCCAGAGAGCCGTCCTCAAAACCAACACACATCTTGACATATCTCCCACATTGATCGCAGTGTCTCCAGGAACGGCATTCAAGGAGCCAGGAACTTTTCTGCCCACACTGTCCATTGAGTTGTCCTCAAAACCAATATACATCCTGCTATATCTCCCACATGGAAAGTGCCAGGAGGGAAAAGTGGGGATTATGCTTAGACTTTCTCGGAACTGCTTCAAATCAACTAGATACCTTTGTGCTGTAAATCTCCCAACAGCCAAATGTAAAAGCAGCAAACATCTCGCTGTATGTCCCACATCCAAAGTGCCAAGAGAGAGCTTGCTCTCCCTGTCTTTGAGTACTGTTTTCACTGTCCCGGTTACCTCTTTGCTAACATTCTCTTCAGAGCTGCAGTGAAACCAGGAACCACGTGGAGAAGGCACCCACACTGAAAGTGCCTGGAGGGAACATTGGGGCTTCTTCTCAGTGTCTCTGACACAGGGTTTCACTGTCCCGGGAAAGTCTCTGCTAACACCCTGCAGAGCGCTGTGCCCAATATACAGAAACGTCTTGCGGTATCTCCTACAGGGGAAGTGCCAGGAGGGAATTGTCGATCTTGTTCTCAGTGTCTCTGAGAATTGCTCTGATTATCCGTGTGACCTCTTTGCTAAGACTCTCCAGAGAGCCGTCCTCAAAACCAACACACATCTTGACATATCTCCCACATTGATCGCAGTGTCTCCAGGAACGGCATTCAAGGAGCCAGGAACTTTTCTGCCCACACTGTCCATTGAGTTGTCCTCAAAACCAATATACATCCTGCTATATCTCCCACATGGAAAGTGCCAGGAGGGAAAAGTGGGGATTATGCTTAGACTTTCTCGGAACTGCTTCAAATCAACTAGATATCTTTGTGCTGTAAATCTCCCAACAGCCAAATGTAAAAGCAGCAAACATCTCGCTGTATGTCCCACATCCAAAGTGCCAAGAGAGAGCTTGCTCTCCCTGTCTTTGAGTACTGTTTTCACTGTCCCGGTTACCTCTTTGCTAACATTCTCTTCAGAGCTGCAGTGAAACCAGGAACCACGTGGAGAAGGCACCCACACTGAAAGTGCCTGGAGGGAACATTGGGGCTTCTTCTCAGTGTCTCTGACACAGGGTTTCACTGTCCCGGGAAAGTCTCTGCTAACACCCTGCAGAGCGCTGTGCCCAATATACAGAAACGTCTTGCGGTATCTCCTACAGGGGAAGTGCCAGGAGGGAATTGTCGATCTTGTTCTCAGTGTCTCTGAGAATTGCTCTGATTATCCGTGTGACCTCTTTGCTAAGACTCTCCAGAGAGCCGTCCTCAAAACCAACACACATCTTGACATATCTCCCACATTGATCGCAGTGTCTCCAGGAACGGCATTCAAGGAGCCAGGAACTTTTCTGCCCACACTGTCCATTGAGTTGTCCTCAAAACCAATATACATCCTGCTATATCTCCCACATGGAAAGTGCCAGGAGGGAAAAGTGGGGATTATGCTTAGACTTTCTCGGAACTGCTTCAAATCAACTAGATATCTTTGTGCTGTAAATCTCCCAACAGCCAAATGTAAAAGCAGCAAACATCTCGCTGTATGTCCCACATCCAAAGTGCCAAGAGAGAGCTTGCTCTCCCTGTCTTTGAGTACTGTTTTCACTGTCCCGGTTACCTCTTTGCTAACATTCTCTTCAGAGCTGCAGTGAAACCAGGAACCACGTGGAGAAGGCACCCACACTGAAAGTGCCTGGAGGGAACATTGGGGCTTCTTCTCAGTGTCTCTGACATAGGGTTTCACTGTCCCGGGAAAGTCTCTGCTAACACCCTGCAGAGCGCTGTGCCCAATATACAGAAACGTCTTGCGGTATCTCCTACAGGGGAAGTGCCAGGAGGGAATTGTCGATCTTGTTCTCAGTGTTTCTGAGAATTGCTCTGATTATCCGTGTGACCTCTTTGCTAAGACTCTCCAGAGAGCCGTCCTCAAAACCAACACACATCTTGACATATCTCCCACATTGATCGCAGTGTCTCCAGGAACGGCATTCAAGGAGCCAGGAACTTTTCTGCCCACACTGTCCATTGAGTTGTCCTCAAAACCAATATACATCCTGCTATATCTCCCACATGGAAAGTGCCAGGAGGGAAAAGTGGGGATTATGCTTAGACTTTCTCGGAAGTGCTTCAAATCAACTAGATATCTTTGTGCTGTAAATCTCCCAACAGCCAAATGTAAAAGCAGCAAACATCTCGCTGTATGTCCCACATCCAAAGTGCCAAGAGAGAGCTTGCTCTCCCTGTCTTTGAGTACTGTTTTCACTGTCCCGGTTACCTCTTTGCTAACATTCTCTTCAGAGCTGCAGTGAAACCAGGAACCACGTGGAGAAGGCACCCACACTGAAAGTGCCTGGAGGTAACATTGGGGCTTCTTCTCAGTGTCTCTGACACAGGGTTTCACTGTCCCGGGAAAGTCTCTGCTAACACCCTGCAGAGCGCTGTGCCCAATATACAGAAACGTCTTGCGGTATCTCCTACAGGGGAAGTGCCAGGAGGGAATTGTCGATCTTGTTCTCAGTGTCTCTGAGAATTGCTCTGATTATCCGTGTGACCTCTTTGCTAAGACTCTCCAGAGAGCCGTCCTCAAAACCAACACACATCTTGACATATCTCCCACATTGATCGCAGTGTCTCCAGGAACGGCATTCAAGGAGCCAGGAACTTTTCTGCCCACACTGTCCATTGAGTTGTCCTCAAAACCAATATACATCCTGCTATATCTCCCACATGGAAAGTGCCAGGAGGGAAAAGTGGGGATTATGCTTAGACTTTCTCGGAACTGCTTCAAATCAACTAGATATCTTTGTGCTGTAAATCTCCCAACAGCCAAATGTAAAAGCAGCAAACATCTCGCTGTATGTCCCACATCCAAAGTGCCACGAGAGAGCTTGCTCTCCCTGTCTTTGAGTACTGTTTTCACTGTCCCGGTTACCTCTTTGCTAACATTCTCTTCAGAGCTGCAGTGAAACCAGGAACCACGTGGAGAAGGCACCCACACTGAAAGTGCCTGGAGGGAACATTGGGGCTTCTTCTCAGTGTCTCTGACATAGGGTTTCACTGTCCCGGGAAAGTCTCTGCTAACACCCTGCAGAGCGCTGTGCCCAATATACAGAAACGTCTTGCGGTATCTCCTACAGGGAAAGTGCCAGGAGGGAATTGTCGATCTTGTTCACAGTGTCTCTGAGAATTGCTCTGATTATCCGTGTGACCTCTTTGCTAAGACTCTCCAGAGAGCCGTCCTCAAAACCAACACACATCTTGACATATCTCCCACATTGATCGCAGTGTCTCCAGGAACGGCATTCAAGGAGCCAGGAACTTTTCTGCCCACACTGTCCGGGGACAGTTCCTTACAACCAATATACATCCTGCTATATCTCCCACATGGAAAGTGCCAGGAGGGAAAAGTGGGGATTATGCTTAGACTTTCTCGGAACTGCTTCAAATCAACTAGATATCTTTGTGCTGTAAATCTCCCAACAGCCAAACACAAAAGCAGCAAACATCTCGCTGTATGTCCCACATCCAAAGTGCCAAGAGAGAGCTTGCTCTCCCTGTCTTTGAGTACAGTTTTCACTGTCCCGGTTACCTCTTTGCTAACATTCTCTTCAGAGCTGCAGTGAAACCAGGAACCACGTGGAGAAGGCACCCACACTGAAAGTGCCTGGAGGGAACATTGGGGCTTCTTCTCAGTGTCTCTGACATAGGGTTTCACTGTCCCGGGAAAGTCTCTGCTAACACCCTGCAGAGCGCTGTGCCCAATATACAGAAACGTCTTGCGGTATCTCCTACAGGGAAAGTGCCAGGAGGGAATTGTCGATCTTGTTCTCAGTGTCTCTGAGAATTGCTCTGATTATCCGTGTGACCTCTTTGCTAAGACTCTCCAGAGAGCCGTCCTCAAAACCAACACACATCTTGACATATCTCCCACATTGATCGCAGTGTCTCCAGGAACGGCATTCAAGGAGCCAGGAACTTTTCTGCCCACACTGTCCATTGAGTTGTCCTCAAAACCAATATACATCCTGCTATATCTCCCACATGGAAAGTGCCAGGAGGGAAAAGTGGGGATTATGCTTAGACTTTCTCGGAACTGCTTCAAATCAACTAGATACCTTTGTGCTGTAAATCTCCCAACAGCCAAATGTAAAAGCAGCAAACATCTCGCTGTATGTCCCACATCCAAAGTGCCAAGAGAGAGCTTGCTCTCCCTGTCTTTGAGTACTGTTTTCACTGTCCCGGTTACCTCTTTGCTAACATTCTCTTCAGAGCTGCAGTGAAACCAGGAACCACGTGGAGAAGGCACCCACACTGAAAGTGCCTGGAGGGAACATTGGGGCTTCTTCTCAGTGTCTCTGACACAGGGTTTCACTGTCCCGGGAAAGTCTCTGCTAACACCCTGCAGAGCGCTGTGCCCAATATACAGAAACGTCTTGCGGTATCTCCTACAGGGGAAGTGCCAGGAGGGAATTGTCGATCTTGTTCTCAGTGTCTCTGAGAATTGCTCTGATTATCCGTGTGACCTCTTTGCTAAGACTCTCCAGAGAGCCGTCCTCAAAACCAACACACATCTTGACATATCTCCCACATTGATCGCAGTGTCTCCAGGAACGGCATTCAAGGAGCCAGGAACTTTTCTGCCCACACTGTCCATTGAGTTGTCCTCAAAACCAATATACATCCTGCTATATCTCCCACATGGAAAGTGCCAGGAGGGAAAAGTGGGGATTATGCTTAGACTTTCTCGGAACTGCTTCAAATCAACTAGATATCTTTGTGCTGTAAATCTCCCAACAGCCAAATGTAAAAGCAGCAAACATCTCGCTGTATGTCCCACATCCAAAGTGCCAAGAGAGAGCTTGCTCTCCCTGTCTTTGAGTACTGTTTTCACTGTCCCGGTTACCTCTTTGCTAACATTCTCTTCAGAGCTGCAGTGAAACCAGGAACCACGTGGAGAAGGCACCCACACTGAAAGTGCCTGGAGGGAACATTGGGGCTTCTTCTCAGTGTCTCTGACACAGGGTTTCACTGTCCCGGGAAAGTCTCTGCTAACACCCTGCAGAGCGCTGTGCCCAATATACAGAAACGTCTTGCGGTATCTCCTACAGGGGAAGTGCCAGGAGGGAATTGTCGATCTTGTTCTCAGTGTCTCTGAGAATTGCTCTGATTATCCGTGTGACCTCTTTGCTAAGACTCTCCAGAGAGCCGTCCTCAAAACCAACACACATCTTGACATATCTCCCACATTGATCGCAGTGTCTCCAGGAACGGCATTCAAGGAGCCAGGAACTTTTCTGCCCACACTGTCCATTGAGTTGTCCTCAAAACCAATATACATCCTGCTATATCTCCCACATGGAAAGTGCCAGGAGGGAAAAGTGGGGATTATGCTTAGACTTTCTCGGAACTGCTTCAAATCAACTAGATATCTTTGTGCTGTAAATCTCCCAACAGCCAAATGTAAAAGCAGCAAACATCTCGCTGTATGTCCCACATCCAAAGTGCCAAGAGAGAGCTTGCTCTCCCTGTCTTTGAGTACTGTTTTCACTGTCCCGGTTACCTCTTTGCTAACATTCTCTTCAGAGCTGCAGTGAAACCAGGAACCACGTGGAGAAGGCACCCACACTGAAAGTGCCTGGAGGGAACATTGGGGCTTCTTCTCAGTGTCTCTGACATAGGGTTTCACTGTCCCGGGAAAGTCTCTGCTAACACCCTGCAGAGCGCTGTGCCCAATATACAGAAACGTCTTGCGGTATCTCCTACAGGGGAAGTGCCAGGAGGGAATTGTCGATCTTGTTCTCAGTGTTTCTGAGAATTGCTCTGATTATCCGTGTGACCTCTTTGCTAAGACTCTCCAGAGAGCCGTCCTCAAAACCAACACACATCTTGACATATCTCCCACATTGATCGCAGTGTCTCCAGGAACGGCATTCAAGGAGCCAGGAACTTTTCTGCCCACACTGTCCATTGAGTTGTCCTCAAAACCAATATACATCCTGCTATATCTCCCACATGGAAAGTGCCAGGAGGGAAAAGTGGGGATTATGCTTAGACTTTCTCGGAACTGCTTCAAATCAACTAGATATCTTTGTGCTGTAAATCTCCCAACAGCCAAATGTAAAAGCAGCAAACATCTCGCTGTATGTCCCACATCCAAAGTGCCAAGAGAGAGCTTGCTCTCCCTGTCTTTGAGTACTGTTTTCACTGTCCCGGTTACCTCTTTGCTAACATTCTCTTCAGAGCTGCAGTGAAACCAGGAACCACGTGGAGAAGGCACCCACACTGAAAGTGCCTGGAGGTAACATTGGGGCTTCTTCTCAGTGTCTCTGACACAGGGTTTCACTGTCCCGGGAAAGTCTCTGCTAACACCCTGCAGAGCGCTGTGCCCAATATACAGAAACGTCTTGCGGTATCTCCTACAGGGAAAGTGCCAGGAGGGAATTGTCGATCTTGTTCTCAGTGTCTCTGAGAATTGCTCTGATTATCCGTGTGACCTCTTTGCTAAGACTCTCCAGAGAGCCGTCCTCAAAACCAACACACATCTTGACATATCTCCCACATTGATCGCAGTGTCTCCAGGAACGGCATTCAAGGAGCCAGGAACTTTTCTGCCCGCACTGTCCATTGAGTTGTCCTCAAAACCAATATACATCCTGCTATATCTCCCACATGGAAAGTGCCAGGAGGGAAAAGTGGGGATTATGCTTAGACTTTCTCAGAACTGCTTCAAATCAACTAGATATCTTTGTGCTGTAAATCTCCCAACAGCCAAACGCAAAACCAGCAAACATCTCGCTGTATGTCCCACATCCAAAGTGCCAAGAGAGAGCTTGCTCTCCCTGTCTTTGAGTACAGTTTTCACTGTCCCGGTTACCTCTTTGCTAACATTCTCTTCAGAGCTGCAGTGAAACCAGGAACCACGTGGAGAAGGCACCCACACTGAAAGTGCCTGGAGGGAACATTGGGGCTTCTTCTCAGTGTCTCTGACATAGGGTTTCACTGTCCCGGGAAAGTCTCTGCTAACACCCTGCAGAGCGCTGTGCCCAATATACAGAAACGTCTTGCGGTATCTCCTACAGGGAAAGTGCCAGGAGGGAATTGTCGATCTTGTTCACAGTGTCTCTGAGAATTGCTCTGATTATCCGTGTGACCTCTTTGCTAAGACTCTCCAGAGAGCCGTCCTCAAAACCAACACACATCTTGACATATCTCCCACATTGATCGCAGTGTCTCCAGGAACGGCATTCAAGGAGCCAGGAACTTTTCTGCCCACACTGTCCATTGAGTTGTCCTCAAAACCAATATACATCCTGCTATATCTCCCACATGGAAAGTGCCAGGTGGGAAAAGTGGGGATTATGCTTAGACTTTCTCAGAACTGCTTCAAATCAACTAGATATCTTTGTGCTGTAAATCTCCCAACAGCCAAATGTAAAAGCAGCAAACATCTCGCTGTATGTCCCACATCCAAAGTGCCAAGAGAGAGCTTGCTCTCCCTGTCTTTGAGTACAGTTTTCACTGTCCCGGTTACCTCTTTGCTAACATTCTCTTCAGAGCTGCAGTGAAACCAGGAACCACGTGGAGAAGGCACCCACACTGAAAGTGCCTGGAGGGAACATTGGGGCTTCTTCTCAGTGTCTCTGACACAGGGTTTCACTGTCCCGGGAAAGTCTCTGCTAACACCCTGCAGAGCGCTGTGCCCAATATACAGAAACGTCTTGCGGTATCTCCTACAGGGGAAGTGCCAGGAGGGAATTGTCGATCTTGTTCTCAGTGTCTCTGAGAATTGCTCTGATTATCCGTGTGACCTCTTTGCTAAGACTCTCCAGAGAGCCGTCCTCAAAACCAACACACATCTTGACATATCTCCCACATTGATCGCAGTGTCTCCAGGAACGGCATTCAAGGAGCCAGGAACTTTTCTGCCCACACTGTCCATTGAGTTGTCCTCAAAACCAATATACATCCTGCTATATCTCCCACATGGAAAGTGCCAGGAGGGAAAAGTGGGGATTATGCTTAGACTTTCTCGGAACTGCTTCAAATCAACTAGATATCTTTGTGCTGTAAATCTCCCAACAGCCAAACGAAAACCAGCAAACATCTCGCTGTATGTCCCACATGCAAAGTGCCAAGAGAGAGCTTGCTCTCCCTGTCTTTGAGTACAGTTTTCACTGTCCCGGTTACCTCTTTGCTAACATTCTCTTCAGAGCTGCAGTGAAACCAGGAACCACGTGGAGAAGGCACCCACACTGAAAGTGCCTGGAGGGAACATTGGGGCTTCTTCTCAGTGTCTCTGACATAGGGTTTCACTGTCCCGGGAAAGTCTCTGCTAACACCCTGCAGAGCGCTGTGCCCAATATACAGAAACGTCTTGCGGTATCTCCTACAGGGAAAGTGCCAGGAGGGAATTGTTGATCTTGTTCACAGTGTCTCTGAGAATTGCTCTGATTATCCGTGTGACCTCTTTGCTAAGACTCTCCAGAGAGCCGTCCTCAAAACCAACACACATCTTGACATATCTCCCACATTGATCGCAGTGTCTCCAGGAACGGCATTCAAGGAGCCAGGAACTTTTCTGCCCACGCTGTCCATTGAGTTGTCCTCAAAACCAATATACATCCTGCTATATCTCCCACATGGAAAGTGCCAGGAGGGAAAAGTGGGGATTATGCTTAGACTTTCTCGGAACTGCTTCAAATCAACTAGATATCTTTGTGCTGTAAATCTCCCAACAGCCAAATGTAAAAGCAGCAAACATCTCGCTGTATGTCCCACATCCAAAGTGCCAAGAGAGAGCTTGCTCTCCCTGTCTTTGAGTACAGTTTTCACTGTCCCGGTTACCTCTTTGCTAACATTCTCTTCAGAGCTGCAGTGAAACCAGGAACCACGTGGAGAAGGCACCCACACTGAAAGGGCCTGGAGGGAACATTGGGGCTTCTTCTCAGTGTCTCTGACATAGGGTTTCACTGTCCCGGGAAAGTCTCTGCTAACACCCTGCAGAGCGCTGTGCCCAATATACAGAAACGTCTTGCGGTATCTCCTACAGGGAAAGTGCCAGGAGGGAATTGTCGATCTTGTTCTCAGTGTCTCTGAGAATTGCTCTGATTATCCGTGTGACCTCTTTGCTAAGACTCTCCAGAGAGCCGTCCTCAAAACCAACACACATCTTGACATATCTCCCACATTGCTCGCAGTGTCTCCAGGAACGGCATTCAAGGAGCCAGGAACTTTTCTGCCCACACTGTCCATTGAGTTGTCCTCAAAACCAATATACATCCTGCTATATCTCCCACATGGAAAGTGCCAGGTGGGAAAAGTGGGGATTATGCTTAGACTTTCTCAGAACTGCTTCAAATCAACTAGATATCTTTGTGCTGTAAATCTCCCAACAGCCAAATGTAAAAGCAGCAAACATCTCGCTGTATGTCCCACATCCAAAGTGCCAAGAGAGAGCTTGCTCTCCCTGTCTTTGAGTACAGTTTTCACTGTCCCGGTTACCTCTTTGCTAACATTCTCTTCAGAGCTGCAGTGAAACCAGGAACCACGTGGAGAAGGCACCCACACTGAAAGTGCCTGGAGGGAACATTGGGGCTTCTTCTCAGTGTCTCTGACATAGGGTTTCACTGTCCCGGGAAAGTCTCTGCTAACACCCTGCAGAGCGCTGTGCCCAATATACAGAAACGTCTTGCGGTATCTCCTACAGGGGAAGTGCCAGGAGGGAATTGTCGATCTTGTTCTCAGTGTCTCTGAGAATTGCTCTGATTATCCGTGTGACCTCTTTGCTAAGACTCTCCAGAGAGCCGTCCTCAAAACCAACACACATCTTGACATATCTCCCACATTGATCGCAGTGTCTCCAGGAACGGCATTCAAGGAGCCAGGAACTTTTCTGCCCACACTGTCCATTGAGTTGTCCTCAAAACCAATATACATCCTGCTATATCTCCCACATGGAAAGTGCCAGGAGGGAAAAGTGGGGATTATGCTTAGACTTTCTCAGAACTGCTTCAAATCAACTAGATATCTTTGTGCTGTAAATCTCCCAACAGCCAAATGTAAAAGCAGCAAACATCTCACTGTATGTCCCACATCCAAAGTGCCAAGAGAGAGCTTGCTCTCCCTGTCTTTGAGTACTGTTTTCACTGTCCCGGTTACCTCTTTGCTAACATTCTCTTCAGAGCTGCAGTGAAACCAGGAACCACGTGGAGAAGGCACCCACACTGAAAGTGCCTGGAGGGAACATTGGGGCTTCTTCTCAGTGTCTCTGACATAGGGTTTCACTGTCCCGGGAAAGTCTCTGCTAACACCCTGCAGAGCGCTGTGCCCAATATACAGAAACGTCTTGCGGTATCTCCTACAGGGAAAGTGCCAGGAGGGAATTGTCGATCTTGTTCACAGTGTCTCTGAGAATTGCTCTGATTATCCGTGTGACCTCTTTGCTAAGACTCTCCAGAGAGCCGTCCTCAAAACCAACACACATCTTGACATATCTCCCACATTGATCGCAGTGTCTCCAGGAACTTCATTCAAGGAGCCAGGAACTTTTCTGCCCACACTGTCCGGGGACAGTTCCTTAAAACCAATATACATCCTGCTATATCTCCCACATGGAAAGTGCCAGGAGGGAAAAGTGGGGATTATGCTTAGACTTTCTCGGAACTGCTTCAAATCAACTAGATATCTTTGTGCTGTAAATCTCCCAACAGCCAAATGTAAAAGCAGCAAACATCTCGCTGTATGTCCCACATCCAAAGTGCCAAGAGAGAGCTTGCTCTCCCTGTCTTTGAGTACAGTTTTCACTGTCCCGGTTACCTCTTTGCTAACATTCTCTTCAGAGCTGCAGTGAAACCAGGAACCACGTGGAGAAGGCACCCACACTGAAAGTGCCTGGAGGGAACATTGGGGCTTCTTCTCAGTGTCTCTGACATAGGGTTTCACTGTCCCGGGAAAGTCTCTGCTAACACCCTGCAGAGCGCTGTGCCCAATATACAGAAACGTCTTGCGGTATCTCCTACAGGGAAAGTGCCAGGAGGGAATTGTTGATCTTGTTCTCAGTGTCTCTGAGAATTGCTCTGATTATCCGTGTGACCTCTTTGCTAAGACTCTCCAGAGAGCCGTCCTCAAAACCAACACACATCTTGACATATCTCCCACATTGCTCGCAGTGTCTCCAGGAACGGCATTCAAGGAGCCAGGAACTTTTCTGCCCACACTGTCCGGGGACAGTTCCTTACAACCAATATACATCCTGCTATATCTCCCACATGGAAAGTGCCAGGAGGGAAAAGTGGGGATTATGCTTAGACTTTCTCGGAACTGCTTCAAATCAACTAGATATCTTTGTGCTGTAAATCTCCCAACAGCCAAACGCAAAAGCAGCAAACATCTCGCTGTATGTCCCACATCCAAAGTGCCAAGAGAGAGCTTGCTCTCCCTGTCTTTGAGTACTGTTTTCACTGTCCCGGTTACCTCTTTGCTAACATTCTCTTCAGAGCTGCAGTGAAACCAGGAACCACGTGGAGAAGGCACCCACACTGAAAGTGCCTGGAGGGAACATTGGGGCTTCTTCTCAGTGTCTCTGACATAGGGTTTCACTGTCCCGGGAAAGTCTCTGCTAACACCCTGCAGAGCGCTGTGCCCAATATACAGAAACGTCTTGCGGTATCTCCTACAGGGAAAGTGCCAGGAGGGAATTGTGGAGCTTGTTCTCAGTGTCTCTGAGAATTGCTCTGATTATCCGTGTGACCTCTTTGCTAAGACTCTCCAGAGAGCCGTCCTCAAAACCAACACACATCTTGACATATCTCCCACATTGCTCGCAGTGTCTCCAGGAACGGCATTCAAGGAGCCAGGAACTTTTCTGCCCACACTGTCCATTGAGTTGTCCTCAAAACCAATATACATCCTGCTATATCTCCCACATGGAAAGTGCCAGGAGGGAAAAGTGGGGATTATGCTTAGACTTTCTCAGAACTGCTTCAAATCAACTAGATATCTTTGTGCTGTAAATCTCCCAACAGCCAAATGTAAAAGCAGCAAACATCTCGCTGTATGTCCCACATCCAAAGTGCCAAGAGAGAGCTTGTTCTCCCTGTCTTTGAGTACAGTTTTCACTGTCCCGGTTACCTCTTTGCTAACATTCTCTTCAGAGCTGCAGTGAAACCAGGAACCACGTGGAGAAGGCACCCACACTGAAAGTGCCTGGAGGGAACATTGGGGCTTCTTCTCAGTGTCTCTGACATAGGGTTTCACTGTCCCGGGAAAGTCTCTGCTAACACCCTGCAGAGCGCTGTGCCCAATATACAGAAACGTCTTGCGGTATCTCCTACAGGGAAAGTGCCAGGAGGGAATTGTCGATCTTGTTCTCAGTGTCTCTGAGAATTGCTCTGATTATCCGTGTGACCTCTTTGCTAAGACTCTCCAGAGAGCCGTCCTCAAAACCAACACACATCTTGACATATCTCCCACATTGATCGCAGTGTCTCCAGGAACGGCATTCAAGGAGCCAGGAACTTTTCTGCCCACACTGTCCATTGAGTTGTCCTCAAAACCAATATACATCCTGCTATATCTCCCACATGGAAAGTGCCAGGAGGGAAAAGTGGGGATTATGCTTAGACTTTCTCGGAACTGCTTCAAATCAACTAGATATCTTTGTGCTGTAAATCTCCCAACAGCCAAACGAAAACCAGCAAACATCTCGCTGTATGTCCCACATCCAAAGTGCCAAGAGAGAGCTTGCTCTCCCTGTCTTTGAGTACAGTTTTCACTGTCCCGGTTACCTCTTTGCTAACATTCTCTTCAGAGCTGCAGTGAAACCAGGAACCACGTGGAGAAGGCACCCACACTGAAAGTGCCTGGAGGGAACATTGGGGCTTCTTCTCAGTGTCTCTGACATAGGGTTTCACTGTCCCGGGAAAGTCTCTGCTAACACCCTGCAGAGCGCTGTGCCCAATATACAGAAACGTCTTGCGGTATCTCCTACAGGGAAAGTGCCAGGAGGGAATTGTCGATCTTGTTCACAGTGTCTCTGAGAATTGCTCTGATTATCCGTGTGACCTCTTTGCTAAGACTCTCCAGAGAGCCGTCCTCAAAACCAACACACATCTTGACATATCTCCCACATTGATCGCAGTGTCTCCAGGAACGGCATTCAAGGAGCCAGGAACTTTTCTGCCCACGCTGTCCATTGAGTTGTCCTCAAAACCAATATACATCCTGCTATATCTCCCACATGGAAAGTGCCAGGAGGGAAAAGTGGGGATTATGCTTAGACTTTCTCAGAACTGCTTCAAATCAACTAGATATCTTTGTGCTGTAAATCTCCCAACAGCCAAATGTAAAAGCAGCAAACATCTCACTGTATGTCCCACATCCAAAGTGCCAAGAGAGAGCTTGCTCTCCCTGTCTTTGAGTACTGTTTTCACTGTCCCGGTTACCTCTTTGCTAACATTCTCTTCAGAGCTGCAGTGAAACCAGGAACCACGTGGAGAAGGCACCCACACTGAAAGTGCCTGGAGGGAACATTGGGGCTTCTTCTCAGTGTCTCTGACATAGGGTTTCACTGTCCCGGGAAAGTCTCTGCTAACACCCTGCAGAGCGCTGTGCCCAATATACAGAAACGTCTTGCGGTATCTCCTACAGGGAAAGTGCCAGGAGGGAATTGTCGATCTTGTTCACAGTGTCTCTGAGAATTGCTCTGATTATCCGTGTGACCTCTTTGCTAAGACTCTCCAGAGAGCCGTCCTCAAAACCAACACACATCTTGACATATCTCCCACATTGCTCGCAGTGTCTCCAGGAACGGCATTCAAGGAGCCAGGAACTTTTCTGCCCACACTGTCCGGGGACAGTTCCTTACAACCAATATACATCCTGCTATATCTCCCACATGGAAAGTGCCAGGAGGGAAAAGTGGGGATTATGCTTAGACTTTCTCGGAACTGCTTCAAATCAACTAGATATCTTTGTGCTGTAAATCTCCCAACAGCCAAACGCAAAAGCAGCAAACATCTCGCTGTATGTCCCACATCCAAAGTGCCAAGAGAGAGCTTGCTCTCCCTGCCTTTGAGTACAGTTTTCACTGTCCCGGTTACCTCTTTGCTAACATTCTCTTCAGAGCTGCAGTGAAACCAGGAACCACGTGGAGAAGGCACCCACACTGAAAGTGCCTGGAGGGAACATTGGGGCTTCTTCTCAGTGTCTCTGACATAGGGTTTCACTGTCCCGGGAAAGTCTCTGCTAACACCCTGCAGAGCGCTGTGCCCAATATACAGAAACGTCTTGCGGTATCTCCTACAGGGAAAGTGCCAGGAGGGAATTGTGGAGCTTGTTCTCAGTGTCTCTGAGAATTGCTCTGATTATCCGTGTGACCTCTTTGCTAAGACTCTCCAGAGAGCCGTCCTCAAAACCAACACGCATCTTGACATATCTCCCACATTGCTCGCAGTGTCTCCAGGAACGGCATTCAAGGAGTCAGGAACTTTTCTGCCCACACTGTCCATTGAGTTGTCCTCAAAACCAATATACATCCTGCTATATCTCCCACATGGAAAGTGCCAGGAGGGAAAAGTGGGGATTATGCTTAGACTTTCTCAGAACTGCTTCAAATCAACTAGATATCTTTGTGCTGTAAATCTCCCAACAGCCAAACGCAAAAGCAGCAAACATCTCGCTGTATGTCCCACATCCAAAGTGCCAAGAGAGAGCTTGCTCTCCCTGTCTTTGAGTACTGTTTTCACTGTCCCGGTTACCTCTTTGCTAACATTCTCTTCAGAGCTGCAGTGAAACCAGGAACCACGTGGAGAAGGCACCCACACTGAAATTGCCTGGAGGGAACATTGGGGCTTCTTCTCAGTGTCTCTGACATAGGGTTTCACTGTCCCGGGAAAGTCTCTGCTAACACCCTGCAGAGCGCTGTGCCCAATATACAGAAACGTCTTGCGGTATCTCCTACAGGGAAAGTGCCAGGAGGGAATTGTCGATCTTGTTCTCAGTGTCTCTGAGAATTGCTCTGATTATCCGTGTGACCTCTTTGCTAAGACTCTCCACAGAGCCGTCCTCAAAACCAACACACATCTTGACATATCTCCCACATTGATCGCAGTGTCTCCAGGAACGGCATTCAAGGAGCCAGGAACTTTTCTGCCCACACTGTCCATTGAGTTGTCCTCAAAACCAATATACATCCTGCTATATCTCCCACATGGAAAGTGCCAGGAGGGAAAAGTGGGGATTATGCTTAGACTTTCTCGGAACTGCTTCAAATCAACTAGATATCTTTGTGCTGTAAATCTCCCAACAGCCAAACGAAAACCAGCAAACATCTCGCTGTATGTCCCACATCCAAAGTGCCAAGAGAGAGCTTGCTCTCCCTGTCTTTGAGTACAGTTTTCACTGTCCCGGTTACCTCTTTGCTAACATTCTCTTCAGAGCTGCAGTGAAACCAGGAACCACGTGGAGAAGGCACCCACACTGAAAGTGCCTGGAGGGAACATTGGGGCTTCTTCTCAGTGTCTCTGACATAGGGTTTCACTGTCCCGGGAAAGTCTCTGCTAACACCCTGCAGAGCGCTGTGCCCAATATACAGAAACGTCTTGCGGTATCTCCTACAGGGAAAGTGCCAGGAGGGAATTGTCGATCTTGTTCACAGTGTCTCTGAGAATTGCTCTGATTATCCGTGTGACCTCTTTGCTAAGACTCTCCAGAGAGCCGTCCTCAAAACCAACACACATCTTGACATATCTCCCACATTGATCGCAGTGTCTCCAGGAACGGCATTCAAGGAGCCAGGAACTTTTCTGCCCACGCTGTCCATTGAGTTGTCCTCAAAACCAATATACATCCTGCTATATCTCCCACATGGAAAGTGCCAGGAGGGAAAAGTGGGGATTATGCTTAGACTTTCTCAGAACTGCTTCAAATCAACTAGATATCTTTGTGCTGTAAATCTCCCAACAGCCAAATGTAAAAGCAGCAAACATCTCACTGTATGTCCCACATCCAAAGTGCCAAGAGAGAGCTTGCTCTCCCTGTCTTTGAGTACTGTTTTCACTGTCCCGGTTACCTCTTTGCTAACATTCTCTTCAGAGCTGCAGTGAAACCAGGAACCACGTGGAGAAGGCACCCACACTGAAAGTGCCTGGAGGGAACATTGGGGCTTCTTCTCAGTGTCTCTGACATAGGGTTTCACTGTCCCGGGAAAGTCTCTGCTAACACCCTGCAGAGCGCTGTGCCCAATATACAGAAACGTCTTGCGGTATCTCCTACAGGGAAAGTGCCAGGAGGGAATTGTCGATCTTGTTCACAGTGTCTCTGAGAATTGCTCTGATTATCCGTGTGACCTCTTTGCTAAGACTCTCCAGAGAGCCGTCCTCAAAACCAACACACATCTTGACATATCTCCCACATTGATCGCAGTGTCTCCAGGAACTTCATTCAAGGAGCCAGGAACTTTTCTGCCCACACTGTCCGGGGACAGTTCCTTAAAACCAATATACATCCTGCTATATCTCCCACATGGAAAGTGCCAGGAGGGAAAAGTGGGGATTATGCTTAGACTTTCTCAGAACTGCTTCAAATCAACTAGATATCTTTGTGCTGTAAATCTCCCAACAGCCAAATGTAAAAGCAGCAAACATCTCGCTGTATGTCCCACATCCAAAGTGCCAAGAGAGAGCTTGCTCTCCCTGTCTTTGAGTACAGTTTTCACTGTCCCGGTTACCTCTTTGCTAACATTCTCTTCAGAGCTGCAGTGAAACCAGGAACCACGTGGAGAAGGCACCCACACTGAAAGGGCCTGGAGGGAACATTGGGGCTTCTTCTCAGTGTCTCTGACATAGGGTTTCACTGTCCCGGGAAAGTCTCTGCTAACACCCTGCAGAGCGCTGTGCCCAATATACAGAAACGTCTTGCGGTATCTCCTACAGGGAAAGTGCCAGGAGGGAATTGTCGATCTTGTTCTCAGTGTCTCTGAGAATTGCTCTGATTATCCGTGTGACCTCTTTGCTAAGACTCTCCAGAGAGCCGTCCTCAAAACCAACACACATCTTGACATATCTCCCACATTGCTCGCAGTGTCTCCAGGAACGGCATTCAAGGAGCCAGGAACTTTTCTGCCCACACTGTCCATTGAGTTGTCCTCAAAACCAATATACATCCTGCTATATCTCCCACATGGAAAGTGCCAGGTGGGAAAAGTGGGGATTATGCTTAGACTTTCTCAGAACTGCTTCAAATCAACTAGATATCTTTGTGCTGTAAATCTCCCAACAGCCAAATGTAAAAGCAGCAAACATCTCGCTGTATGTCCCACATCCAAAGTGCCAAGAGAGAGCTTGCTCTCCCTGTCTTTGAGTACAGTTTTCACTGTCCCGGTTACCTCTTTGCTAACATTCTCTTCAGAGCTGCAGTGAAACCAGGAACCACGTGGAGAAGGCACCCACACTGAAAGTGCCTGGAGGGAACATTGGGGCTTCTTCTCAGTGTCTCTGACATAGGGTTTCACTGTCCCGGGAAAGTCTCTGCTAACACCCTGCAGAGCGCTGTGCCCAATATACAGAAACGTCTTGCGGTATCTCCTACAGGGGAAGTGCCAGGAGGGAATTGTCGATCTTGTTCTCAGTGTCTCTGAGAATTGCTCTGATTATCCGTGTGACCTCTTTGCTAAGACTTTCCAGAGAGCCGTCCTCAAAACCAACACACATCTTGACATATCTCCCACATTGATCGCAGTGTCTCCAGGAACGGCATTCAAGGAGCCAGGAACTTTTCTGCCCACACTGTCCATTGAGTTGTCCTCAAAACCAATATACATCCTGCTATATCTCCCACATGGAAAGTGCCAGGAGGGAAAAGTGGGGATTATGCTTAGACTTTCTCAGAACTGCTTCAAATCAACTAGATATCTTTGTGCTGTAAATCTCCCAACAGCCAAATGTAAAAGCAGCAAACATCTCACTGTATGTCCCACATCCAAAGTGCCAAGAGAGAGCTTGCTCTCCCTGTCTTTGAGTACTGTTTTCACTGTCCCGGTTACCTCTTTGCTAACATTCTCTTCAGAGCTGCAGTGAAACCAGGAACCACGTGGAGAAGGCACCCACACTGAAAGTGCCTGGAGGGAACATTGGGGCTTCTTCTCAGTGTCTCTGACATAGGGTTTCACTGTCCCGGGAAAGTCTCTGCTAACACCCTGCAGAGCGCTGTGCCCAATATACAGAAACGTCTTGCGGTATCTCCTACAGGGAAAGTGCCAGGAGGGAATTGTCGATCTTGTTCACAGTGTCTCTGAGAATTGCTCTGATTATCCGTGTGACCTCTTTGCTAAGACTCTCCAGAGAGCCGTCCTCAAAACCAACACACATCTTGACATATCTCCCACATTGATCGCAGTGTCTCCAGGAACTTCATTCAAGGAGCCAGGAACTTTTCTGCCCACACTGTCCGGGGACAGTTCCTTAAAACCAATATACATCCTGCTATATCTCCCACATGGAAAGTGCCAGGAGGGAAAAGTGGGGATTATGCTTAGACTTTCTCGGAACTGCTTCAAATCAACTAGATATCTTTGTGCTGTAAATCTCCCAACAGCCAAATGTAAAAGCAGCAAACATCTCGCTGTATGTCCCACATCCAAAGTGCCAAGAGAGAGCTTGCTCTCCCTGTCTTTGAGTACAGTTTTCACTGTCCCGGTTACCTCTTTGCTAACATTCTCTTCAGAGCTGCAGTGAAACCAGGAACCACGTGGAGAAGGCACCCACACTGAAAGTGCCTGGAGGGAACATTGGGGCTTCTTCTCAGTGTCTCTGACATAGGGTTTCACTGTCCCGGGAAAGTCTCTGCTAACACCCTGCAGAGCGCTGTGCCCAATATACAGAAACGTCTTGCGGTATCTCCTACAGGGAAAGTGCCAGGAGGGAATTGTTGATCTTGTTCTCAGTGTCTCTGAGAATTGCTCTGATTATCCGTGTGACCTCTTTGCTAAGACTCTCCAGAGAGCCGTCCTCAAAACCAACACACATCTTGACATATCTCCCACATTGCTCGCAGTGTCTCCAGGAACGGCATTCAAGGAGCCAGGAACTTTTCTGCCCACACTGTCCGGGGACAGTTCCTTACAACCAATATACATCCTGCTATATCTCCCACATGGAAAGTGCCAGGAGGGAAAAGTGGGGATTATGCTTAGACTTTCTCGGAACTGCTTCAAATCAACTAGATATCTTTGTGCTGTAAATCTCCCAACAGCCAAACGCAAAAGCAGCAAACATCTCGCTGTATGTCCCACATCCAAAGTGCCAAGAGAGAGCTTGCTCTCCCTGTCTTTGAGTACAGTTTTCACTGTCCCGGTTACCTCTTTGCTAACATTCTCTTCAGAGCTGCAGTGAAACCAGGAACCACGTGGAGAAGGCACCCACACTGAAATTGCCTGGAGGGAACATTGGGGCTTCTTCTCAGTGTCTCTGACATAGGGTTTCACTGTCCCGGGAAAGTCTCTGCTAACACCCTGCAGAGCGCTGTGCCCAATATACAGAAACGTCTTGCGGTATCTCCTACAGGGAAAGTGCCAGGAGGGAATTGTCGATCTTGTTCTCAGTGTCTCTGAGAATTGCTCTGATTATCCGTGTGACCTCTTTGCTAAGACTCTCCAGAGAGCCGTCCTCAAAACCAACACACATCTTGACATATCTCCCACATTGATCGCAGTGTCTCCAGGAACGGCATTCAAGGAGCCAGGAACTTTTCTGCCCACACTGTCCATTGAGTTGTCCTCAAAACCAATATACATCCTGCTATATCTCCCACATGGAAAGTGCCAGGAGGGAAAAGTGGGGATTATGCTTAGACTTTCTCGGAACTGCTTCAAATCAACTAGATATCTTTGTGCTGTAAATCTCCCAACAGCCAAATGTAAAAGCAGCAAACATCTCGCTGTATGTCCCACATCCAAAGTGCCAAGAGAGAGCTTGCTCTCCCTGTCTTTGAGTACTGTTTTCACTGTCCCGGTTACCTCTTTGCTAACATTCTCTTCAGAGCTGCAGTGAAACCAGGAACCACGTGGAGAAGGCACCCACACTGAAAGTGCCTGGAGGTAACATTGGGGCTTCTTCTCAGTGTCTCTGACACAGGGTTTCACTGTCCCGGGAAAGTCTCTGCTAACACCCTGCAGAGCGCTGTGCCCAATATACAGAAACGTCTTGCGGTATCTCCTACAGGGGAAGTGCCAGGAGGGAATTGTCGATCTTGTTCTCAGTGTCTCTGAGAATTGCTCTGATTATCCGTGTGACCTCTTTGCTAAGACTTTCCAGAGAGCCGTCCTCAAAACCAACACACATCTTGACATATCTCCCACATTGATCGCAGTGTCTCCAGGAACGGCATTCAAGGAGCCAGGAACTTTTCTGCCCACACTGTCCATTGAGTTGTCCTCAAAACCAATATACATCCTGCTATATCTCCCACATGGAAAGTGCCAGGAGGGAAAAGTGGGGATTATGCTTAGACTTTCTCGGAACTGCTTCAAATCAACTAGATATCTTTGTGCTGTAAATCTCCCAACAGCCAAATGTAAAAGCAGCAAACATCTCGCTGTATGTCCCACATCCAAAGTGCCAAGAGAGAGCTTGCTCTCCCTGTCTTTGAGTACTGTTTTCACTGTCCCGGTTACCTCTTTGCTAACATTCTCTTCAGAGCTGCAGTGAAACCAGGAACCACGTGGAGAAGGCACCCACACTGAAAGTGCCTGGAGGGAACATTGGGGCTTCTTCTCAGTGTCTCTGACATAGGGTTTCACTGTCCCGGGAAAGTCTCTGCTAACACCCTGCAGAGCGCTGTGCCCAATATACAGAAACGTCTTGCGGTATCTCCTACAGGGAAAGTGCCAGGAGGGAATTGTCGATCTTGTTCACAGTGTCTCTGAGAATTGCTCTGATTATCCGTGTGACCTCTTTGCTAAGACTCTCCAGAGAGCCGTCCTCAAAACCAACACACATCTTGACATATCTCCCACATTGATCGCAGTGTCTCCAGGAACGGCATTCAAGGAGCCAGGAACTTTTCTGCCCACACTGTCCGGGGACAGTTCCTTAAAACCAATATACATCCTGCTATATCTCCCACATGGAAAGTGCCAGGAGGGAAAAGTGGGGATTATGCTTAGACTTTCTCGGAACTGCTTCAAATCAACTAGATATCTTTGTGCTGTAAATCTCCCAACAGCCAAATGTAAAAGCAGCAAACATCTCGCTGTATGTCCCACATCCAAAGTGCCAAGAGAGAGCTTGCTCTCCCTGTCTTTGAGTACAGTTTTCACTGTCCCGGTTACCTCTTTGCTAACATTCTCTTCAGAGCTGCAGTGAAACCAGGAACCACGTGGAGAAGGCACCCACACTGAAAGTGCCTGGAGGGAACATTGGGGCTTCTTCTCAGTGTCTCTGACATAGGGTTTCACTGTCCCGGGAAAGTCTCTGCTAACACCCTGCAGAGCGCTGTGCCCAATATACAGAAACGTCTTGCGGTATCTCCTACAGGGAAAGTGCCAGGAGGGAATTGTTGATCTTGTTCTCAGTGTCTCTGAGAATTGCTCTGATTATCCGTGTGACCTCTTTGCTAAGACTCTCCAGAGAGCCGTCCTCAAAACCAACACACATCTTGACATATCTCCCACATTGCTCGCAGTGTCTCCAGGAACGGCATTCAAGGAGCCAGGAACTTTTCTGCCCACACTGTCCGGGGACAGTTCCTTACAACCAATATACATCCTGCTATATCTCCCACATGGAAAGTGCCAGGAGGGAAAAGTGGGGATTATGCTTAGACTTTCTCGGAACTGCTTCAAATCAACTAGATATCTTTGTGCTGTAAATCTCCCAACAGCCAAACGCAAAAGCAGCAAACATCTCGCTGTATGTCCCACATCCAAAGTGCCAAGAGAGAGCTTGCTCTCCCTGTCTTTGAGTACAGTTTTCACTGTCCCGGTTACCTCTTTGCTAACATTCTCTTCAGAGCTGCAGTGAAACCAGGAACCACGTGGAGAAGGCACCCACACTGAAATTGCCTGGAGGGAACATTGGGGCTTCTTCTCAGTGTCTCTGACATAGGGTTTCACTGTCCCGGGAAAGTCTCTGCTAACACCCTGCAGAGCGCTGTGCCCAATATACAGAAACGTCTTGCGGTATCTCCTACAGGGAAAGTGCCAGGAGGGAATTGTCGATCTTGTTCTCAGTGTCTCTGAGAATTGCTCTGATTATCCGTGTGACCTCTTTGCTAAGACTCTCCAGAGAGCCGTCCTCAAAACCAACACACATCTTGACATATCTCCCACATTGATCGCAGTGTCTCCAGGAACGGCATTCAAGGAGCCAGGAACTTTTCTGCCCACACTGTCCATTGAGTTGTCCTCAAAACCAATATACATCCTGCTATATCTCCCACATGGAAAGTGCCAGGAGGGAAAAGTGGGGATTATGCTTAGACTTTCTCGGAACTGCTTCAAATCAACTAGATATCTTTGTGCTGTAAATCTCCCAACAGCCAAATGTAAAAGCAGCAAACATCTCGCTGTATGTCCCACATCCAAAGTGCCAAGAGAGAGCTTGCTCTCCCTGTCTTTGAGTACTGTTTTCACTGTCCCGGTTACCTCTTTGCTAACATTCTCTTCAGAGCTGCAGTGAAACCAGGAACCACGTGGAGAAGGCACCCACACTGAAAGTGCCTGGAGGTAACATTGGGGCTTCTTCTCAGTGTCTCTGACACAGGGTTTCACTGTCCCGGGAAAGTCTCTGCTAACACCCTGCAGAGCGCTGTGCCCAATATACAGAAACGTCTTGCGGTATCTCCTACAGGGGAAGTGCCAGGAGGGAATTGTCGATCTTGTTCTCAGTGTCTCTGAGAATTGCTCTGATTATCCGTGTGACCTCTTTGCTAAGACTCTCCAGAGAGCCGTCCTCAAAACCAACACACATCTTGACATATCTCCCACATTGATCGCAGTGTCTCCAGGAACGGCATTCAAGGAGCCAGGAACTTTTCTGCCCACACTGTCCATTGAGTTGTCCTCAAAACCAATATACATCCTGCTATATCTCCCACATGGAAAGTGCCAGGAGGGAAAAGTGGGGATTATGCTTAGACTTTCTCGGAACTGCTTCAAATCAACTAGATATCTTTGTGCTGTAAATCTCCCAACAGCCAAATGTAAAAGCAGCAAACATCTCGCTGTATGTCCCACATCCAAAGTGCCAAGAGAGAGCTTGCTCTCCCTGTCTTTGAGTACTGTTTTCACTGTCCCGGTTACCTCTTTGCTAACATTCTCTTCAGAGCTGCAGTGAAACCAGGAACCACGTGGAGAAGGCACCCACACTGAAAGTGCCTGGAGGGAACATTGGGGCTTCTTCTCAGTGTCTCTGACATAGGGTTTCACTGTCCCGGGAAAGTCTCTGCTAACACCCTGCAGAGCGCTGTGCCCAATATACAGAAACGTCTTGCGGTATCTCCTACAGGGAAAGTGCCAGGAGGGAATTGTCGATCTTGTTCACAGTGTCTCTGAGAATTGCTCTGATTATCCGTGTGACCTCTTTGCTAAGACTCTCCAGAGAGCCGTCCTCAAAACCAACACACATCTTGACATATCTCCCACATTGATCGCAGTGTCTCCAGGAACGGCATTCAAGGAGCCAGGAACTTTTCTGCCCACACTGTCCGGGGACAGTTCCTTACAACCAATATACATCCTGCTATATCTCCCACATGGAAAGTGCCAGGAGGGAAAAGTGGGGATTATGCTTAGACTTTCTCGGAACTGCTTCAAATCAACTAGATATCTTTGTGCTGTAAATCTCCCAACAGCCAAACACAAAAGCAGCAAACATCTCGCTGTATGTCCCACATCCAAAGTGCCAAGAGAGAGCTTGCTCTCCCTGTCTTTGAGTACTGTTTTCACTGTCCGGTTACCTCTTTGCTAACATTCTCTTCAGAGCTGCAGTGAAACCAGGAACCACGTGGAGAAGGCACCCACACTGAAAGTGCCTGGAGGGAACATTGGGGCTTCTTCTCAGTGTCTCTGACATAGGGTTTCACTGTCCCGGGAAAGTCTCTGCTAACACCCTGCAGAGCGCAGTGCCCAATATACAGAAACGTCTTGCGGTATCTCCTACAGGGAAAGTGCCAGGAGGGAATTGTCGATCTTGTTCTCAGTGTCTCTGAGAATTGCTCTGATTATCCGTGTGACCTCTTTGCTAAGACTCTCCAGAGAGCCGTCCTCAAAACCAACACACATCTTGACATATCTCCCACATTGATCGCAGTGTCTCCAGGAACGGCATTCAAGGAGCCAGGAACTTTTCTGCCCACACTGTCCATTGAGTTGTCCTCAAAACCAATATACATCCTGCTATATCTCCCACATGGAAAGTGCCAGGAGGGAAAAGTGGGGATTATGCTTAGACTTTCTCGGAACTGCTTCAAATCAACTAGATATCTTTGTGCTGTAAATCTCCCAACAGCCAAATGTAAAAGCAGCAAACATCTCGCTGTATGTCCCACATCCAAAGTGCCAAGAGAGAGCTTGCTCTCCCTGTCTTTGAGTACTGTTTTCACTGTCCCGGTTACCTCTTTGCTAACATTCTCTTCAGAGCTGCAGTGAAACCAGGAACCACGTGGAGAAGGCACCCACACTGAAAGTGCCTGGAGGGAACATTGGGGCTTCTTCTCAGTGTCTCTGACACAGGGTTTCACTGTCCCGGGAAAGTCTCTGCTAACACCCTGCAGAGCGCTGTGCCCAATATACAGAAACGTCTTGCGGTATCTCCTACAGGGAAAGTGCCAGGAGGGAATTGTCGATCTTGTTCTCAGTGTCTCTGAGAATTGCTCTGATTATCCGTGTGACCTCTTTGCTAAGACTCTCCACAGAGCCGTCCTCAAAACCAACACACATCTTGACATATCTCCCACATTGATCGCAGTGTCTCCAGGAACGGCATTCAAGGAGCCAGGAACTTTTC
Organism: Larus michahellis; assembly: GCF_964199755.1. Lineage (NCBI taxonomy): Eukaryota > Metazoa > Chordata > Aves > Charadriiformes > Laridae > Larus > Larus michahellis. The sequence continues at coordinate 22,183,002 of NC_133903.1, read as the reverse complement.
TGCCCACACTGTCCATTGAGTTGTCCTCAAAACCAATATACATCCTGCTATATCTCCCACATGGAAAGTGCCAGGAGGGAAAAGTGGGGATTATGCTTAGACTTTCTTGGAACTGCTTCAAATCAACTAGATATCTTTGTGCTGTAAATCTCCCAACAGCCAAATGTAAAAGCAGCAAACATCTCGCTGTATGTCCCACATCCAAAGTGCCAAGAGAGAGCTTGCTCTCCCTGTCTTTGAGTACAGTTTTCACTGTCCCGGTTACCTCTTTGCTAACATTCTCTTCAGAGCTGCAGTGAAACCAGGAACCACGTGGAGAAGGCACCCACACTGAAAGTGCCTGGAGGGAACATTGGGGCTTCTTCTCAGTGTCTCTGACATAGGGTTTCACTGTCCCGGGAAAGTCTCTGCTAACACCCTGCAGAGCGCTGTGCCCAATATACAGAAACGTCTTGCGGTATCTCCTACAGGGAAAGTGCCAGGAGGGAATTGTCGATCTTGTTCACAGTGTCTCTGAGAATTGCTCTGATTATCCGTGTGACCTCTTTGCTAAGACTCTCCAGAGAGCCGTCCTCAAAACCAACACACATCTTGACATATCTCCCACATTGATCGCAGTGTCTCCAGGAACGGCATTCAAGGAGCCAGGAACTTTTCTGCCCACACTGTCCGGGGACAGTTCCTTACAACCAATATACATCCTGCTATATCTCCCACATGGAAAGTGCCAGGAGGGAAAAGTGGGGATTATGCTTAGACTTTCTCAGAACTGCTTCAAATCAACTAGATATCTTTGTGCTGTAAATCTCCCAACAGCCAAATGTAAAAGCAGCAAACATCTCGCTGTATGTCCCACATCCAAAGTGCCAAGAGAGAGCTTGCTCTCCCTGTCTTTGAGTACAGTTTTCACTGTCCCGGTTACCTCTTTGCTAACATTCTCTTCAGAGCTGCAGTGAAACCAGGAACCACGTGGAGAAGGCACCCACACTGAAAGTGCCTGGAGGGAACATTGGGGCTTCTTCTCAGTGTCTCTGACATAGGGTTTCACTGTCCCGGGAAAGTCTCTGCTAACACCCTGCAGAGCGCTGTGCCCAATATACAGAAACGTCTTGCGGTATCTCCTACAGGGAAAGTGCCAGGAGGGAATTGTCGATCTTGTTCTCAGTGTCTCTGAGAATTGCTCTGATTATCCGTGTGACCTCTTTGCTAAGACTCTCCAGAGAGCCGTCCTCAAAACCAACACACATCTTGACATATCTCCCACATTGATCGCAGTGTCTCCAGGAACGGCATTCAAGGAGCCAGGAACTTTTCTGCCCACACTGTCCGGGGACAGTTCCTTACAACCAATATACATCCTGCTATATCTCCCACATGGAAAGTGCCAGGAGGGAAAAGTGGGGATTATGCTTAGACTTTCTCGGAACTGCTTCAAATCAACTAGATATCTTTGTGCTGTAAATCTCCCAACAGCCAAACGCAAAAGCAGCAAACATCTCGCTGTATGTCCCACATCCAAAGTGCCAAGAGAGAGCTTGCTCTCCCTGTCTTTGAGTACAGTTTTCACTGTCCCGGTTACCTCTTTGCTAACATTCTCTTCAGAGCTGCAGTGAAACCAGGAACCACGTGGAGAAGGCACCCACACTGAAAGTGCCTGGAGGGAACATTGGGGCTTCTTCTCAGTGTCTCTGACATAGGGTTTCACTGTCCCGGGAAAGTCTCTGCTAACACCCTGCAGAGCGCTGTGCCCAATATACAGAAACGTCTTGCGGTATCTCCTACAGGGAAAGTGCCAGGAGGGAATTGTCGATCTTGTTCTCAGTGTCTCTGAGAATTGCTCTGATTATCCGTGTGACCTCTTTGCTAAGACTCTCCAGAGAGCCATCCTCAAAACCAACACACATCTTGACATATCTCCCACATTGATCGCAGTGTCTCATGGAACGGCATTCAAGGAGCCAGGAACTTTTCTGCCCACACTGTCCATTGAGTTGTCCTCAAAACCAATATACATCCTGCTATATCTCCCACATGGAAAGTGCCAGGAGGGAAAAGTGGGGATTATGCTTAGACTTTCTCAGAACTGCTTCAAATCAACTAGATATCTTTGTGCTGTAAATCTCCCAACAGCCAAATGTAAAAGCAGCAAACATCTCGCTGTATGTCCCACATCCAAAGTGCCAAGAGAGAGCTTGCTCTCCCTGTCTTTGAGTACTGTTTTCACTGTCCCGGTTACCTCTTTGCTAACATTCTCTTCAGAGCTGCAGTGAAACCAGGAACCACGTGGAGAAGGCACCCACACTGAAAGTGCCTGGAGGGAACATTGGGGCTTCTTCTCAGTGTCTCTGACATAGGGTTTCACTGTCCCGGGAAAGTCTCTGCTAACACCCTGCAGAGCGCTGTGCCCAATATACAGAAACGTCTTGCGGTATCTCCTACAGGGAAAGTGCCAGGAGGGAATTGTCGATCTTGTTCTCAGTGTCTCTGAGAATTGCTCTGATTATCCGTGTGACCTCTTTGCTAAGACTCTCCAGAGAGCCGTCCTCAAAACCAACACACATCTTGACATATCTCCCACATTAATCACAGTGTCTCCAGGAACGGCATTCAAGGAGCCAGGAACTTTTCTGCCCACACTGTCCGGGGACAGTTCCTTACAACCAATATACATCCTGCTATATCTCCCACATGGAAAGTGCCAGGAGGGAAAAGTGGGGATTATGCTTAGACTTTCTCGGAACTGCTTCAAATCAACTAGATATCTTTGTGCTGTAAATCTCCCAACAGCCAAATGTAAAAGCAGCAAACATCTCGCTGTATGTCCCACATCCAAAGTGCCAAGAGAGAGCTTGCTCTCCCTGTCTTTGAGTACAGTTTTCACTGTCCCGGTTACCTCTTTGCTAACATTCTCTTCAGAGCTGCAGTGAAACCAGGAACCACGTGGAGAAGGCACCCACACTGAAAGTGCCTGGAAGGAACATTGGGGCTTCTTCTCAGTGTCTCTGATGTCGGGTTTACTGTCCCGGGAAAGTCTCTGCTAACACCCTGCAGAGCGCTGTGCCCAATATACAGAAACGTCTTGCGGTATCTCCTACAGGGAAAGTGCCAGGAGGGAATTGTCGATCTTGTTCTCAGTGTCTCTGAGAATTGCTCTGATTATCCGTGTGACCTCTTTGCTAAGACTCTCCAGAGAGCCGTCCTCAAAACCAACACACATCTTGACATATCTCCCACATTGATCGCAGTGTCTCCAGGAACGGCATTCAAGGAGCCAGGAACTTTTCTGCCCACACTGTCCATTGAGTTGTCCTCAAAACCAATATACATCCTGCTATATCTCCCACATGGAAAGTGCCAGGAGGGAAAAGTGGGGATTATGCTTAGACTTTCTCAGAACTGCTTCAAATCAACTAGATATCTTTGTGCTGTAAATCTCCCAACAGCCAAATGTAAAAGCAGCAAACATCTCGCTGTATGTCCCACATCCAAAGTGCCAAGAGAGAGCTTGCTCTCCCTGTCTTTGAGTACTGTTTTCACTGTCCCGGTTACCTCTTTGCTAACATTCTCTTCAGAGCTGCAGTGAAACCAGGAACCACGTGGAGAAGGCACCCACACTGAAAGTGCCTGGAAGGAACATTGGGGCTTCTTCTCAGTGTCTCTGACATAGGGTTTCACTGTCCCGGGAAAGTCTCTGCTAACACCCTGCAGAGCGCTGTGCCCAATATACAGAAACGTCTTGCGGTATCTCCTACAGGGAAAGTGCCAGGAGGGAATTGTCGATCTTGTTCTCAGTGTCTCTGAGAATTGCTCTGATTATCCGTGTGACCTCTTTGCTAAGACTCTCCAGAGAGCCGTCCTCAAAACCAACACACATCTTGACATATCTCCCACATTGATCGCAGTGTCTCCAGGAACGGCATTCAAGGAGCCAGGAACTTTTCTGCCCACACTGTCCGGGGACAGTTCCTTACAACCAATATACATCCTGCTATATCTCCCACATGGAAAGTGCCAGGAGGGAAAAGTGGGGATTATGCTTAGACTTTCTCAGAACTGCTTCAAATCAACTAGATATCTTTGTGCTGTAAATCTCCCAACAGCCAAATGTAAAAGCAGCAAACATCTCGCTGTATGTCCCACATCCAAAGTGCCAAGAGAGAGCTTGCTCTCCCTGTCTTTGAGTACAGTTTTCACTGTCCCGGTTACCTCTTTGCTAACATTCTCTTCAGAGCTGCAGTGAAACCAGGAACCACGTGGAGAAGGCACCCACACTGAAAGTGCCTGGAGGGAACATTGGGGCTTCTTCTCAGTGTCTCTGACATAGGGTTTCACTGTCCCGGGAAAGTCTCTGCTAACACCCTGCAGAGCGCTGTGCCCAATATACAGAAACGTCTTGCGGTATCTCCTACAGGGAAAGTGCCAGGAGGGAATTGTCGATCTTGTTCTCAGTGTCTCTGAGAATTGCTCTGATTATCCGTGTGACCTCTTTGCTAAGACTCTCCAGAGAGCCGTCCTCAAAACCAACACACATCTTGACATATCTCCCACATTGATCGCAGTGTCTCCAGGAACGGCATTCAAGGAGCCAGGAACTTTTCTGCCCACACTGTCCGGGGACAGTTCCTTACAACCAATATACATCCTGCTATATCTCCCACATGGAAAGTGCCAGGAGGGAAAAGTGGGGATTATGCTTAGACTTTCTCGGAACTGCTTCAAATCAACTAGATATCTTTGTGCTGTAAATCTCCCAACAGCCAAACGCAAAAGCAGCAAACATCTCGCTGTATGTCCCACATCCAAAGTGCCAAGAGAGAGCTTGCTCTCCCTGTCTTTGAGTACAGTTTTCACTGTCCCGGTTACCTCTTTGCTAACATTCTCTTCAGAGCTGCAGTGAAACCAGGAACCACGTGGAGAAGGCACCCACACTGAAAGTGCCTGGAGGGAACATTGGGGCTTCTTCTCAGTGTCTCTGACATAGGGTTTCACTGTCCCGGGAAAGTCTCTGCTAACACCCTGCAGAGCGCTGTGCCCAATATACAGAAACGTCTTGCGGTATCTCCTACAGGGAAAGTGCCAGGAGGGAATTGTCGATCTTGTTCTCAGTGTCTCTGAGAATTGCTCTGATTATCCGTGTGACCTCTTTGCTAAGACTCTCCAGAGAGCCATCCTCAAAACCAACACACATCTTGACATATCTCCCACATTGATCGCAGTGTCTCATGGAACGGCATTCAAGGAGCCAGGAACTTTTCTGCCCACACTGTCCATTGAGTTGTCCTCAAAACCAATATACATCCTGCTATATCTCCCACATGGAAAGTGCCAGGAGGGAAAAGTGGGGATTATGCTTAGACTTTCTCAGAACTGCTTCAAATCAACTAGATATCTTTGTGCTGTAAATCTCCCAACAGCCAAATGTAAAAGCAGCAAACATCTCGCTGTATGTCCCACATCCAAAGTGCCAAGAGAGAGCTTGCTCTCCCTGTCTTTGAGTACTGTTTTCACTGTCCCGGTTACCTCTTTGCTAACATTCTCTTCAGAGCTGCAGTGAAACCAGGAACCACGTGGAGAAGGCACCCACACTGAAAGTGCCTGGAGGGAACATTGGGGCTTCTTCTCAGTGTCTCTGACATAGGGTTTCACTGTCCCGGGAAAGTCTCTGCTAACACCCTGCAGAGCGCTGTGCCCAATATACAGAAACGTCTTGCGGTATCTCCTACAGGGAAAGTGCCAGGAGGGAATTGTCGATCTTGTTCTCAGTGTCTCTGAGAATTGCTCTGATTATCCGTGTGACCTCTTTGCTAAGACTCTCCAGAGAGCCGTCCTCAAAACCAACACACATCTTGACATATCTCCCACATTAATCACAGTGTCTCCAGGAACGGCATTCAAGGAGCCAGGAACTTTTCTGCCCACACTGTCCGGGGACAGTTCCTTACAACCAATATACATCCTGCTATATCTCCCACATGGAAAGTGCCAGGAGGGAAAAGTGGGGATTATGCTTAGACTTTCTCGGAACTGCTTCAAATCAACTAGATATCTTTGTGCTGTAAATCTCCCAACAGCCAAATGTAAAAGCAGCAAACATCTCGCTGTATGTCCCACATCCAAAGTGCCAAGAGAGAGCTTGCTCTCCCTGTCTTTGAGTACAGTTTTCACTGTCCCGGTTACCTCTTTGCTAACATTCTCTTCAGAGCTGCAGTGAAACCAGGAACCACGTGGAGAAGGCACCCACACTGAAAGTGCCTGGAAGGAACATTGGGGCTTCTTCTCAGTGTCTCTGATGTCGGGTTTACTGTCCCGGGAAAGTCTCTGCTAACACCCTGCAGAGCGCTGTGCCCAATATACAGAAACGTCTTGCGGTATCTCCTACAGGGAAAGTGCCAGGAGGGAATTGTCGATCTTGTTCTCAGTGTCTCTGAGAATTGCTCTGATTATCCGTGTGACCTCTTTGCTAAGACTCTCCAGAGAGCCGTCCTCAAAACCAACACACATCTTGACATATCTCCCACATTGATCGCAGTGTCTCCAGGAACGGCATTCAAGGAGCCAGGAACTTTTCTGCCCACACTGTCCGGGGACAGTTCCTTACAACCAATATACATCCTGCTATATCTCCCACATGGAAAGTGCCAGGAGGGAAAAGTGGGGATTATGCTTAGACTTTCTCGGAACTGCTTCAAATCAACTAGATATCTTTGTGCTGTAAATCTCCCAACAGCCAAACGCAAAAGCAGCAAACATCTCGCTGTATGTCCCACATGCAAAGTGCCAAGAGAGAGCTTGCTCTCCCTGTCTTTGAGTACTGTTTTCACTGTCCCGGTTACCTCTTTGCTAACATTCTCTTCAGAGCTGCAGTGAAACCAGGAACCACGTGGAGAAGGCACCCACACTGAAAGTGCCTGGAGGGAACATTGGGGCTTCTTCTCAGTGTCTCTGACATAGGGTTTCACTGTCCCGGGAAAGTCTCTGCTAACACCCTGCAGAGCGCTGTGCCCAATATACAGAAACGTCTTGCGGTATCTCCTACAGGGAAAGTGCCAGGAGGGAATTGTCGATCTTGTTCTCAGTGTCTCTGAGAATTGCTCTGATTATCCGTGTGACCTCTTTGCTAAGACTCTCCAGAGAGCCGTCCTCAAAACCAACACACATCTTGACATATCTCCCACATTGATCGCAGTGTCTCCAGGAACGGCATTCAAGGAGCCAGGAACTTTTCTGCCCACACTGTCCGGGGACAGTTCCTTACAACCAATATACATCCTGCTATATCTCCCACATGGAAAGTGCCAGGAGGGAAAAGTGGGGATTATGCTTAGACTTTCTCGGAACTGCTTCAAATCAACTAGATATCTTTGTGCTGTAAATCTCCCAACAGCCAAATGTAAAAGCAGCAAACATCTCGCTGTATGTCCCACATCCAAAGTGCCAAGAGAGAGCTTGCTCTCCCTGTCTTTGAGTACAGTTTTCACTGTCCCGGTTACCTCTTTGCTAACATTCTCTTCAGAGCTGCAGTGAAACCAGGAACCACGTGGAGAAGGCACCCACACTGAAAGTGCCTGGAGGGAACATTGGGGCTTCTTCTCAGTGTCTCTGACATAGGGTTTCACTGTCCCGGGAAAGTCTCTGCTAACACCCTGCAGAGCGCAGTGACCAATATACAGAAACGTCTTGCGGTATCTCCTACAGGGAAAGTGCCAGGAGGGAATTGTGGAGCTTGTTCTCAGTGTCTCTGAGAATTGCTCTGATTATCCGTGTGACCTCTTTGCTAAGACTCTCCAGAGAGCCGTCCTCAAAACCAACACACATCTTGACATATCTCCCACATTGCTCGCAGTGTCTCCAGGAACGGCATTCAAGGAGCCAGGAACTTTTCTGCCCACACTGTCCATTGAGTTGTCCTCAAAACCAATATACATCCTGCTATATCTCCCACATGGAAAGTGCCAGGAGGGAAAAGTGGGGATTATGCTTAGACTTTCTCAGAACTGCTTCAAATCAACTAGATATCTTTGTGCTGTAAATCTCCCAACAGCCAAATGTAAAAGCAGCAAACATCTCGCTGTATGTCCCACATCCAAAGTGCCAAGAGAGAGCTTGTTCTCCCTGTCTTTGAGTACAGTTTTCACTGTCCCGGTTACCTCTTTGCTAACATTCTCTTCAGAGCTGCAGTGAAACCAGGAACCACGTGAAGAAGGCACCCACACTGAAATTGCCTGGAGGGAACATTGGGGCTTCTTCTCAGTGTCTCTGACAGAGGGTTTCACTGTCCCGGGAAAGTCTCTGCTAACACCCTGCAGAGCGCTGTGCCCAATATACAGAAACGTCTTGCGGTATCTCCTACAGGGAAAGTGCCAGGAGGGAATTGTCGATCTTGTTCTCAGTGTCTCTGAGAATTGCTCTGATTATCCGTGTGACCTCTTTGCTAAGACTCTCCAGAGAGCCGTCCTCAAAACCAACACACATCTTGACATATCTCCCACATTGATCGCAGTGTCTCCAGGAACGGCATTCAAGGAGCCAGGAACTTTTCTGCCCACACTGTCCATTGAGTTGTCCTCAAAACCAATATACATCCTGCTATATCTCCCACATGGAAAGTGCCAGGAGGGAAAAGTGGGGATTATGCTTAGACTTTCTCGGAACTGCTTCAAATCAACTAGATATCTTTGTGCTGTAAATCTCCCAACAGCCAAATGTAAAAGCAGCAAACATCTCGCTGTATGTCCCACATCCAAAGTGCCAAGAGAGAGCTTGCTCTCCCTGTCTTTGAGTACTGTTTTCACTGTCCCGGTTACCTCTTTGCTAACATTCTCTTCAGAGCTGCAGTGAAACCAGGAACCACGTGGAGAAGGCACCCACACTGAAAGTGCCTGGAGGGAACATTGGGGCTTCTTCTCAGTGTCTCTGACATAGGGTTTCACTGTCCCGGGAAAGTCTCTGCTAACACCCTGCAGAGCGCAGTGCCCAATATACAGAAACGTCTTGCGGTATCTCCTACAGGGAAAGTGCCAGGAGGGAATTGTCGATCTTGTTCTCAGTGTCTCTGAGAATTGCTCTGATTATCCGTGTGACCTCTTTGCTAAGACTCTCCAGAGAGCCGTCCTCAAAACCAACACACATCTTGACATATCTCCCACATTGATCGCAGTGTCTCCAGGAACGGCATTCAAGGAGCCAGGAACTTTTCTGCCCACACTGTCCATTGAGTTGTCCTCAAAACCAATATACATCCTGCTATATCTCCCACATGGAAAGTGCCAGGAGGGAAAAGTGGGGATTATGCTTAGACTTTCTCGGAACTGCTTCAAATCAACTAGATATCTTTGTGCTGTAAATCTCCCAACAGCCAAATGTAAAAGCAGCAAACATCTCGCTGTATGTCCCACATCCAAAGTGCCAAGAGAGAGCTTGCTCTCCCTGTCTTTGAGTACTGTTTTCACTGTCCCGGTTACCTCTTTGCTAACATTCTCTTCAGAGCTGCAGTGAAACCAGGAACCACGTGGAGAAGGCACCCACACTGAAAGTGCCTGGAGGGAACATTGGGGCTTCTTCTCAGTGTCTCTGACATAGGGTTTCACTGTCCCGGGAAAGTCTCTGCTAACACCCTGCAGAGCGCAGTGCCCAATATACAGAAACGTCTTGCGGTATCTCCTACAGGGAAAGTGCCAGGAGGGAATTGTCGATCTTGTTCTCAGTGTCTCTGAGAATTGCTCTGATTATCCGTGTGACCTCTTTGCTAAGACTCTCCAGAGAGCCGTCCTCAAAACCAACACACATCTTGACATATCTCCCACATTGATCGCAGTGTCTCCAGGAACGGCATTCAAGGAGCCAGGAACTTTTCTGCCCACACTGTCCATTGAGTTGTCCTCAAAACCAATATACATCCTGCTATATCTCCCACATGGAAAGTGCCAGGAGGGAAAAGTGGGGATTATGCTTAGACTTTCTCGGAACTGCTTCAAATCAACTAGATATCTTTGTGCTGTAAATCTCCCAACAGCCAAACGCAAAAGCAGCAAACATCTCGCTGTATGTCCCACATCCAAAGTGCCAAGAGAGAGCTTGCTCTCCCTGTCTTTGAGTACTGTTTTCACTGTCCCGGTTACCTCTTTGCTAACATTCTCTTCAGAGCTGCAGTGAAACCAGGAACCACGTGGAGAAGGCACCCACACTGAAAGTGCCTGGAGGGAACATTGGGGCTTCTTCTCAGTGTCTGTGACACAGGGTTTCACTGTCCCGGGAAAGTCTCTGCTAACACCCTGCAGAGCGCTGTGCCCAATATACAGAAACGTCTTGCGGTATCTCCTACAGGGAAAGTGCCAAGAGGGAATTGTCGATCTTGTTCTCAGTGTCTCTGAGAATTGCTCTGATTATCCGTGTGACCTCTTTGCTAAGACTCTCCAGAGAGCCGTCCTCAAAACCAACACACATCTTGACATATCTCCCACATTGATCGCAGTGTCTCCAGGAACGGCATTCAAGGAGCCAGGAACTTTTCTGCCCACACTGTCCGGGGACAGTTCCTTACAACCAATATACATCCTGCTATATCTCCCACATGGAAAGTGCCAGGAGGGAAAAGTGGGGATTATGCTTAGACTTTCTCGGAACTGCTTCAAATCAACTAGATATCTTTGTGCTGTAAATCTCCCAACAGCCAAATGTAAAAGCAGCAAACATCTCGCTGTATGTCCCACATCCAAAGTGCCAAGAGAGAGCTTGCTCTCCCTGTCTTTGAGTACTGTTTTCACTGTCCCGGTTACCTCTTTGCTAACATTCTCTTCAGAGCTGCAGTGAAACCAGGAACCACGTGGAGAAGGCACCCACACTGAAAGTGCCTGGAGGGAACATTGGGGCTTCTTCTCAGTGTCTCTGACATAGGGTTTCACTGTCCCGGGAAAGTCTCTGCTAACACCCTGCAGAGCGCAGTGCCCAATATACAGAAACGTCTTGCGGTATCTCCTACAGGGAAAGTGCCAGGAGGGAATTGTCGATCTTGTTCTCAGTGTCTCTGAGAATTGCTCTGATTATCCGTGTGACCTCTTTGCTAAGACTCTCCAGAGAGCCGTCCTCAAAACCAACACACATCTTGACATATCTCCCACATTGATCGCAGTGTCTCCAGGAACGGCATTCAAGGAGCCAGGAACTTTTCTGCCCACACTGTCCATTGAGTTGTCCTCAAAACCAATATACATCCTGCTATATCTCCCACATGGAAAGTGCCAGGAGGGAAAAGTGGGGATTATGCTTAGACTTTCTCGGAACTGCTTCAAATCAACTAGATATCTTTGTGCTGTAAATCTCCCAACAGCCAAACGCAAAAGCAGCAAACATCTCGCTGTATGTCCCACATCCAAAGTGCCAAGAGAGAGCTTGCTCTCCCTGTCTTTGAGTACTGTTTTCACTGTCCCGGTTACCTCTTTGCTAACATTCTCTTCAGAGCTGCAGTGAAACCAGGAACCACGTGGAGAAGGCACCCACACTGAAAGTGCCTGGAGGTAACATTGGGGCTTCTTCTCAGTGTCTGTGACACAGGGTTTCACTGTCCCGGGAAAGTCTCTGCTAACACCCTGCAGAGCGCTGTGCCCAATATACAGAAACGTCTTGCGGTATCTCCTACAGGGGAAGTGCCAGGAGGGAATTGTCGATCTTGTTCTCAGTGTCTCTGAGAATTGCTCTGATTATCCGTGTGACCTCTTTGCTAAGACTCTCCACAGAGCCGTCCTCAAAACCAACACACATCTTGACATATCTCCCACATTGATCGCAGTGTCTCCAGGAACGGCATTCAAGGAGCCAGGAACTTTTCTGCCCACACTGTCCATTGAGTTGTCCTCAAAACCAATATACATCCTGCTATATCTCCCACATGGAAAGTGCCAGGAGGGAAAAGTGGGGATTATGCTTAGACTTTCTCGGAACTGCTTCAAATCAACTAGATATCTTTGTGCTGTAAATCTCCCAACAGCCAAATGTAAAAGCAGCAAACATCTCGCTGTATGTCCCACATCCAAAGTGCCAAGAGAGAGCTTGCTCTCCCTGTCTTTGAGTACTGTTTTCACTGTCCCGGTTACCTCTTTGCTAACATTCTCTTCAGAGCTGCAGTGAAACCAGGAACCACGTGGAGAAGGCACCCACACTGAAAGTGCCTGGAGGGAACATTGGGGCTTCTTCTCAGTGTCTCTGACATAGGGTTTCACTGTCCCGGGAAAGTCTCTGCTAACACCCTGCAGAGCGCTGTGCCCAATATACAGAAACGTCTTGCGGTATCTCCTACAGGGAAAGTGCCAAGAGGGAATTGTCGATCTTGTTCACAGTGTCTCTGAGAATTGCTCTGATTATCCGTGTGACCTCTTTGCTAAGACTCTCCAGAGAGCCGTCCTCAAAACCAACACACATCTTGACATATCTCCCACATTGATCGCAGTGTCTCCAGGAACGGCATTCAAGGAGCCAGGAACTTTTCTGCCCACACTGTCCGGGGACAGTTCCTTACAACCAATATACATCCTGCTATATCTCCCACATGGAAAGTGCCAGGAGGGAAAAGTGGGGATTATGCTTAGACTTTCTCGGAACTGCTTCAAATCAACTAGATATCTTTGTGCTGTAAATCTCCCAACAGCCAAACGCAAAAGCAGCAAACATCTCGCTGTATGTCCCACATCCAAAGTGCCAAGAGAGAGCTTGCTCTCCCTGTCTTTGAGTACAGTTTTCACTGTCCCGGTTACCTCTTTGCTAACATTCTCTTCAGAGCTGCAGTGAAACCAGGAACCACGTGGAGAAGGCACCCACACTGAAAGTGCCTGGAGGGAACATTGGGGCTTCTTCTCAGTGTCTCTGACATAGGGTTTCACTGTCCCGGGAAAGTCTCTGCTAACACCCTGCAGAGCGCTGTGCCCAATATACAGAAACGTCTTGCGGTATCTCCTACAGGGAAAGTGCCAGGAGGGAATTGTCGATCTTGTTCTCAGTGTCTCTGAGAATTGCTCTGATTATCCGTGTGACCTCTTTGCTAAGACTCTCCAGAGAGCCGTCCTCAAAACCAACACACATCTTGACATATCTCCCACATTGCTCGCAGTGTCTCCAGGAACGGCATTCAAGGAGCCAGGAACTTTTCTGCCCACACTGTCCATTGAGTTGTCCTCAAAACCAATATACATCCTGCTATATCTCCCACATGGAAAGTGCCAGGAGGGAAAAGTGGGGATTATGCTTAGACTTTCTCAGAACTGCTTCAAATCAACTAGATATCTTTGTGCTGTAAATCTCCCAACAGCCAAATGTAAAAGCAGCAAACATCTCGCTGTATGTCCCACATCCAAAGTGCCAAGAGAGAGCTTGCTCTCCCTGTCTTTGAGTACTGTTTTCACTGTCCCGGTTACCTCTTTGCTAACATTCTCTTCAGAGCTGCAGTGAAACCAGGAACCACGTGGAGAAGGCACCCACACTGAAAGTGCCTGGAGGGAACATTGGGGCTTCTTCTCAGTGTCTCTGACATAGGGTTTCACTGTCCCGGGAAAGTCTCTGCTAACACCCTGCAGAGCGCTGTGCCCAATATACAGAAACGTCTTGCGGTATCTCCTACAGGGAAAGTGCCAGGAGGGAATTGTCGATCTTGTTCTCAGTGTCTCTGAGAATTGCTCTGATTATCCGTGTGACCTCTTTGCTAAGACTCTCCAGAGAGCCGTCCTCAAAACCAACACACATCTTGACATATCTCCCACATTGATCGCAGTGTCTCCAGGAACGGCATTCAAGGAGCCAGGAACTTTTCTGCCCACACTGTCCGGGGACAGTTCCTTACAACCAATATACATCCTGCTATATCTCCCACATGGAAAGTGCCAGGAGGGAAAAGTGGGGATTATGCTTAGACTTTCTCGGAACTGCTTCAAATCAACTAGATATCTTTGTGCTGTAAATCTCCCAACAGCCAAATGTAAAAGCAGCAAACATCTCGCTGTATGTCCCACATCCAAAGTGCCAAGAGAGAGCTTGCTCTCCCTGTCTTTGAGTACTGTTTTCACTGTCCCGGTTACCTCTTTGCTAACATTCTCTTCAGAGCTGCAGTGAAACCAGGAACCACGTGGAGAAGGCACCCACACTGAAAGTGCCTGGAGGGAACATTGGGGCTTCTTCTCAGTGTCTCTGACATAGGGTTTCACTGTCCCGGGAAAGTCTCTGCTAACACCCTGCAGAGCGCTGTGCCCAATATACAGAAACGTCTTGCGGTATCTCCTACAGGGAAAGTGCCAAGAGGGAATTGTCGATCTTGTTCACAGTGTCTCTGAGAATTGCTCTGATTATCCGTGTGACCTCTTTGCTAAGACTCTCCAGAGAGCCGTCCTCAAAACCAACACACATCTTGACATATCTCCCACATTGATCGCAGTGTCTCCAGGAACGGCATTCAAGGAGCCAGGAACTTTTCTGCCCACACTGTCCGGGGACAGTTCCTTACAACCAATATACATCCTGCTATATCTCCCACATGGAAAGTGCCAGGAGGGAAAAGTGGGGATTATGCTTAGACTTTCTCGGAACTGCTTCAAATCAACTAGATATCTTTGTGCTGTAAATCTCCCAACAGCCAAACGCAAAAGCAGCAAACATCTCGCTGTATGTCCCACATCCAAAGTGCCAAGAGAGAGCTTGCTCTCCCTGTCTTTGAGTACAGTTTTCACTGTCCCGGTTACCTCTTTGCTAACATTCTCTTCAGAGCTGCAGTGAAACCAGGAACCACGTGGAGAAGGCACCCACACTGAAAGTGCCTGGAGGGAACATTGGGGCTTCTTCTCAGTGTCTCTGACATAGGGTTTCACTGTCCCGGGAAAGTCTCTGCTAACACCCTGCAGAGCGCTGTGCCCAATATACAGAAACGTCTTGCGGTATCTCCTACAGGGAAAGTGCCAGGAGGGAATTGTCGATCTTGTTCTCAGTGTCTCTGAGAATTGCTCTGATTATCCGTGTGACCTCTTTGCTAAGACTCTCCAGAGAGCCGTCCTCAAAACCAACACACATCTTGACATATCTCCCACATTGCTCGCAGTGTCTCCAGGAACGGCATTCAAGGAGCCAGGAACTTTTCTGCCCACACTGTCCATTGAGTTGTCCTCAAAACCAATATACATCCTGCTATATCTCCCACATGGAAAGTGCCAGGAGGGAAAAGTGGGGATTATGCTTAGACTTTCTCAGAACTGCTTCAAATCAACTAGATATCTTTGTGCTGTAAATCTCCCAACAGCCAAATGTAAAAGCAGCAAACATCTCGCTGTATGTCCCACATCCAAAGTGCCAAGAGAGAGCTTGCTCTCCCTGTCTTTGAGTACTGTTTTCACTGTCCCGGTTACCTCTTTGCTAACATTCTCTTCAGAGCTGCAGTGAAACCAGGAACCACGTGGAGAAGGCACCCACACTGAAAGTGCCTGGAGGGAACATTGGGGCTTCTTCTCAGTGTCTCTGACATAGGGTTTCACTGTCCCGGGAAAGTCTCTGCTAACACCCTGCAGAGCGCAGTGCCCAATATACAGAAACGTCTTGCGGTATCTCCTACAGGGAAAGTGCCAGGAGGGAATTGTCGATCTTGTTCTCAGTGTCTCTGAGAATTGCTCTGATTATCCGTGTGACCTCTTTGCTAAGACTCTCCAGAGAGCCGTCCTCAAAACCAACACACATCTTGACATATCTCCCACATTGATCGCAGTGTCTCCAGGAACGGCATTCAAGGAGCCAGGAACTTTTCTGCCCACACTGTCCGGGGACAGTTCCTTACAACCAATATACATCCTGCTATATCTCCCACATGGAAAGTGCCAGGAGGGAAAAGTGGGGATTATGCTTAGACTTTCTCGGAACTGCTTCAAATCAACTAGATATCTTTGTGCTGTAAATCTCCCAACAGCCAAATGTAAAAGCAGCAAACATCTCGCTGTATGTCCCACATCCAAAGTGCCAAGAGAGAGCTTGCTCTCCCTGTCTTTGAGTACTGTTTTCACTGTCCCGGTTACCTCTTTGCTAACATTCTCTTCAGAGCTGCAGTGAAACCAGGAACCACGTGGAGAAGGCACCCACACTGAAAGTGCCTGGAAGGAACATTGGGGCTTCTTCTCAGTGTCTCTGATGTCGGGTTTACTGTCCCGGGAAAGTCTCTGCTAACACCCTGCAGAGCGCAGTGCCCAATATACAGAAACGTCTTGCGGTATCTCCTACAGGGAAAGTGCCAGGAGGGAATTGTCGATCTTGTTCTCAGTGTCTCTGAGAATTGCTCTGATTATCCGTGTGACCTCTTTGCTAAGACTCTCCAGAGAGCCGTCCTCAAAACCAACACACATCTTGACATATCTCCCACATTGATCGCAGTGTCTCCAGGAACGGCATTCAAGGAGCCAGGAACTTTTCTGCCCACACTGTCCGGGGACAGTTCCTTACAACCAATATACATCCTGCTATATCTCCCACATGGAAAGTGCCAGGAGGGAAAAGTGGGGATTATGCTTAGACTTTCTCGGAACTGCTTCAAATCAACTAGATATCTTTGTGCTGTAAATCTCCCAACAGCCAAACGCAAAACCAGCAAACATCTCGCTGTATGTCCCACATCCAAAGTGCCAAGAGAGAGCTTGCTCTCCCTGTCTTTGAGTACTGTTTTCACTGTCCCGGTTACCTCTTTGCTAACATTCTCTTCAGAGCTGCAGTGAAACCAGGAACCACGTGGAGAAGGCACCCACACTGAAAGTGCCTGGAGGGAACATTGGGGCTTCTTCTCAGTGTCTCTGACATAGGGTTTCACTGTCCCGGGAAAGTCTCTGCTAACACCCTGCAGAGCGCTGTGCCCAATATACAGAAACGTCTTGCGGTATCTCCTACAGGGAAAGTGCCAAGAGGGAATTGTCGATCTTGTTCACAGTGTCTCTGAGAATTGCTCTGATTATCCGTGTGACCTCTTTGCTAAGACTCTCCAGAGAGCCGTCCTCAAAACCAACACACATCTTGACATATCTCCCACATTGATCGCAGTGTCTCCAGGAACGGCATTCAAGGAGCCAGGAACTTTTCTGCCCACACTGTCCGGGGACAGTTCCTTACAACCAATATACATCCTGCTATATCTCCCACATGGAAAGTGCCAGGAGGGAAAAGTGGGGATTATGCTTAGACTTTCTCGGAACTGCTTCAAATCAACTAGATATCTTTGTGCTGTAAATCTCCCAACAGCCAAACGCAAAAGCAGCAAACATCTCGCTGTATGTCCCACATCCAAAGTGCCAAGAGAGAGCTTGCTCTCCCTGTCTTTGAGTACAGTTTTCACTGTCCCGGTTACCTCTTTGCTAACATTCTCTTCAGAGCTGCAGTGAAACCAGGAACCACGTGGAGAAGGCACCCACACTGAAAGTGCCTGGAGGGAACATTGGGGCTTCTTCTCAGTGTCTCTGACATAGGGTTTCACTGTCCCGGGAAAGTCTCTGCTAACACCCTGCAGAGCGCTGTGCCCAATATACAGAAACGTCTTGCGGTATCTCCTACAGGGAAAGTGCCAGGAGGGAATTGTCGATCTTGTTCTCAGTGTCTCTGAGAATTGCTCTGATTATCCGTGTGACCTCTTTGCTAAGACTCTCCAGAGAGCCGTCCTCAAAACCAACACACATCTTGACATATCTCCCACATTGCTCGCAGTGTCTCCAGGAACGGCATTCAAGGAGCCAGGAACTTTTCTGCCCACACTGTCCATTGAGTTGTCCTCAAAACCAATATACATCCTGCTATATCTCCCACATGGAAAGTGCCAGGAGGGAAAAGTGGGGATTATGCTTAGACTTTCTCGGAACTGCTTCAAATCAACTAGATATCTTTGTGCTGTAAATCTCCCAACAGCCAAATGTAAAAGCAGCAAACATCTGGCTGTATGTCCCACATCCAAAGTGCCAAGAGAGAGCTTGCTCTCCCTGTCTTTGAGTACTGTTTTCACTGTCCCGGTTACCTCTTTGCTAACATTCTCTTCAGAGCTGCAGTGAAACCAGGAACCACGTGGAGAAGGCACCCACACTGAAAGTGCCTGGAAGGAACATTGGGGCTTCTTCTCAGTGTCTCTGATGTCGGGTTTACTGTCCCGGGAAAGTCTCTGCTAACACCCTGCAGAGCGCAGTGCCCAATATACAGAAACGTCTTGCGGTATCTCCTACAGGGAAAGTGCCAGGAGGGAATTGTCGATCTTGTTCTCAGTGTCTCTGAGAATTGCTCTGATTATCCGTGTGACCTCTTTGCTAAGACTCTCCAGAGAGCCGTCCTCAAAACCAACACACATCTTGACATATCTCCCACATTGATCGCAGTGTCTCCAGGAACGGCATTCAAGGAGCCAGGAACTTTTCTGCCCACACTGTCCGGGGACAGTTCCTTACAACCAATATACATCCTGCTATATCTCCCACATGGAAAGTGCCAGGAGGGAAAAGTGGGGATTATGCTTAGACTTTCTCGGAACTGCTTCAAATCAACTAGATATCTTTGTGCTGTAAATCTCCCAACAGCCAAACGCAAAACCAGCAAACATCTCGCTGTATGTCCCACATCCAAAGTGCCAAGAGAGAGCTTGCTCTCCCTGTCTTTGAGTACTGTTTTCACTGTCCCGGTTACCTCTTTGCTAACATTCTCTTCAGAGCTGCAGTGAAACCAGGAACCACGTGGAGAAGGCACCCACAATGAAAGTGCCTGGAAGGAACATTGGGGCTTCTTCTCAGTGTCTCTGATGTCGGGTTTACTGTCCCGGGAAAGTCTCTGCTAACACCCTGCAGAGCGCTGTGCCCAATATACAGAAACGTCTTGCGGTATCTCCTACAGGGAAAGTGCCAGGAGGGAATTGTCGATCTTGTTCTCAGTGTCTCTGAGAATTGCTCTGATTATCCGTGTGACCTCTTTGCTAAGACTCTCCAGAGAGCCGTCCTCAAAACCAACACACATCTTGACATATCTCCCACATTGATCGCAGTGTCTCATGGAACGGCATTCAAGGAGCCAGGAACTTTTCTGCCCACACTGTCCGGGGACAGTTCCTTACAACCAATATACATCCTGCTATATCTCCCACATGGAAAGTGCCAGGAGGGAAAAGTGGGGATTATGCTTAGACTTTCTCGGAACTGCTTCAAATCAACTAGATATCTTTGTGCTGTAAATCTCCCAACAGCCAAACGCAAAACCAGCAAACATCTCGCTGTATGTCCCACATCCAAAGTGCCAAGAGAGAGCTTGCTCTCCCTGTCTTTGAGTACTGTTTTCACTGTCCCGGTTACCTCTTTGCTAACATTCTCTTCAGAGCTGCAGTGAAACCAGGAACCACGTGGAGAAGGCACCCACACTGAAAGTGCCTGGAGGGAACATTGGGGCTTCTTCTCAGTGTCTCTGACATAGGGTTTCACTGTCCCGGGAAAGTCTCTGCTAACACCCTGCAGAGCGCTGTGCCCAATATACAGAAACGTCTTGCGGTATCTCCTACAGGGAAAGTGCCAGGAGGGAATTGTCGATCTTGTTCACAGTGTCTCTGAGAATTGCTCTGATTATCCGTGTGACCTCTTTGCTAAGACTCTCCAGAGAGCCGTCCTCAAAACCAACACACATCTTGACATATCTCCCACATTGATCGCAGTGTCTCCAGGAACGGCATTCAAGGAGCCAGGAACTTTTCTGCCCACACTGTCCGGGGACAGTTCCTTACAACCAATATACATCCTGCTATATCTCCCACATGGAAAGTGCCAGGAGGGAAAAGTGGGGATTATGCTTAGACTTTCTCGGAACTGCTTCAAATCAACTAGATATCTTTGTGCTGTAAATCTCCCAACAGCCAAACGCAAAAGCAGCAAACATCTCGCTGTATGTCCCACATCCAAAGTGCCAAGAGAGAGCTTGCTCTCCCTGTCTTTGAGTACAGTTTTCACTGTCCCGGTTACCTCTTTGCTAACATTCTCTTCAGAGCTGCAGTGAAACCAGGAACCACGTGGAGAAGGCACCCACACTGAAAGTGCCTGGAGGGAACATTGGGGCTTCTTCTCAGTGTCTCTGACATAGGGTTTCACTGTCCCGGGAAAGTCTCTGCTAACACCCTGCAGAGCGCTGTGCCCAATATACAGAAACGTCTTGCGGTATCTCCTACAGGGAAAGTGCCAGGAGGGAATTGTCGATCTTGTTCTCAGTGTCTCTGAGAATTGCTCTGATTATCCGTGTGACCTCTTTGCTAAGACTCTCCAGAGAGCCGTCCTCAAAACCAACACACATCTTGACATATCTCCCACATTGCTCGCAGTGTCTCCAGGAACGGCATTCAAGGAGCCAGGAACTTTTCTGCCCACACTGTCCATTGAGTTGTCCTCAAAACCAATATACATCCTGCTATATCTCCCACATGGAAAGTGCCAGGAGGGAAAAGTGGGGATTATGCTTAGACTTTCTCAGAACTGCTTCAAATCAACTAGATATCTTTGTGCTGTAAATCTCCCAACAGCCAAATGTAAAAGCAGCAAACATCTCGCTGTATGTCCCACATCCAAAGTGCCAAGAGAGAGCTTGCTCTCCCTGTCTTTGAGTACAGTTTTCACTGTCCCGGTTACCTCTTTGCTAACATTCTCTTCAGAGCTGCAGTGAAACCAGGAACCACGTGGAGAAGGCACCCACACTGAAAGTGCCTGGAGGGAACATTGGGGCTTCTTCTCAGTGTCTCTGACATAGGGTTTCACTGTCCCGGGAAAGTCTCTGCTAACACCCTGCAGAGCGCTGTGCCCAATATACAGAAACGTCTTGCGGTATCTCCTACAGGGAAAGTGCCAGGAGGGAATTGTCGATCTTGTTCTCAGTGTCTCTGAGAATTGCTCTGATTATCCGTGTGACCTCTTTGCTAAGACTCTCCAGAGAGCCGTCCTCAAAACCAACACACATCTTGACATATCTCCCACATTGCTCGCAGTGTCTCCAGGAACGGCATTCAAGGAGCCAGGAACTTTTCTGCCCACACTGTCCATTGAGTTGTCCTCAAAACCAATATACATCCTGCTATATCTCCCACATGGAAAGTGCCAGGAGGGAAAAGTGGGGATTATGCTTAGACTTTCTCAGAACTGCTTCAAATCAACTAGATATCTTTGTGCTGTAAATCTCCCAACAGCCAAATGTAAAAGCAGCAAACATCTCGCTGTATGTCCCACATCCAAAGTGCCAAGAGAGAGCTTGCTCTCCCTGTCTTTGAGTACTGTTTTCACTGTCCCGGTTACCTCTTTGCTAACATTCTCTTCAGAGCTGCAGTGAAACCAGGAACCACGTGGAGAAGGCACCCACACTGAAAGTGCCTGGAGGGAACATTGGGGCTTCTTCTCAGTGTCTCTGACATAGGGTTTCACTGTCCCGGGAAAGTCTCTGCTAACACCCTGCAGAGCGCTGTGCCCAATATACAGAAACGTCTTGCGGTATCTCCTACAGGGAAAGTGCCAGGAGGGAATTGTCGATCTTGTTCTCAGTGTCTCTGAGAATTGCTCTGATTATCCGTGTGACCTCTTTGCTAAGACTCTCCAGAGAGCCGTCCTCAAAACCAACACACATCTTGACATATCTCCCACATTGATCGCAGTGTCTCCAGGAACGGCATTCAAGGAGCCAGGAACTTTTCTGCCCACACTGTCCGGGGACAGTTCCTTACAACCAATATACATCCTGCTATATCTCCCACATGGAAAGTGCCAGGAGGGAAAAGTGGGGATTATGCTTAGACTTTCTCGGAACTGCTTCAAATCAACTAGATATCTTTGTGCTGTAAATCTCCCAACAGCCAAATGTAAAAGCAGCAAACATCTCGCTGTATGTCCCACATCCAAAGTGCCAAGAGAGAGCTTGCTCTCCCTGTCTTTGAGTACTGTTTTCACTGTCCCGGTTACCTCTTTGCTAACATTCTCTTCAGAGCTGCAGTGAAACCAGGAACCACGTGGAGAAGGCACCCACACTGAAAGTGCCTGGAAGGAACATTGGGGCTTCTTCTCAGTGTCTCTGATGTCGGGTTTACTGTCCCGGGAAAGTCTCTGCTAACACCCTGCAGAGCGCAGTGCCCAATATACAGAAACGTCTTGCGGTATCTCCTACAGGGAAAGTGCCAGGAGGGAATTGTCGATCTTGTTCTCAGGGTCTCTGAGAATTGCTCTGATTATCCGTGTGACCTCTTTGCTAAGACTCTCCAGAGAGCCGTCCTCAAAACCAACACACATCTTGACATATCTCCCACATTGCTCGCAGTGTCTCCAGGAACGGCATTCAAGGAGCCAGGAACTTTTCTGCCCACACTGTCCGGGGACAGTTCCTTACAACCAATATACATCCTGCTATATCTCCCACATGGAAAGTGCCAGGAGGGAAAAGTGGGGATTATGCTTAGACTTTCTCGGAACTGCTTCAAATCAACTAGATATCTTTGTGCTGTAAATCTCCCAACAGCCAAACGCAAAACCAGCAAACATCTCGCTGTATGTCCCACATCCAAAGTGCCAAGAGAGAGCTTGCTCTCCCTGTCTTTGAGTACTGTTTTCACTGTCCCGGTTACCTCTTTGCTAACATTCTCTTCAGAGCTGCAGTGAAACCAGGAACCACGTGGAGAAGGCACCCACACTGAAAGTGCCTGGAAGGAACATTGGGGCTTCTTCTCAGTGTCTCTGACATAGGGTTTCACTGTCCCGGGAAAGTCTCTGCTAACACCCTGCAGAGCGCTGTGCCCAATATACAGAAACGTCTTGCGGTATCTCCTACAGGGAAAGTGCCAGGAGGGAATTGTCGATCTTGTTCACAGTGTCTCTGAGAATTGCTCTGATTATCCGTGTGACCTCTTTGCTAAGACTCTCCAGAGAGCCGTCCTCAAAACCAACACACATCTTGACATATCTCCCACATTGATCGCAGTGTCTCCAGGAACGGCATTCAAGGAGCCAGGAACTTTTCTGCCCACACTGTCCGGGGACAGTTCCTTACAACCAATATACATCCTGCTATATCTCCCACATGGAAAGTGCCAGGAGGGAAAAGTGGGGATTATGCTTAGACTTTCTCGGAACTGCTTCAAATCAACTAGATATCTTTGTGCTGTAAATCTCCCAACAGCCAAATGTAAAAGCAGCAAACATCTCGCTGTATGTCCCACATCCAAAGTGCCAAGAGAGAGCTTGCTCTCCCTGTCTTTGAGTACAGTTTTCACTGTCCCGGTTACCTCTTTGCTAACATTCTCTTCAGAGCTGCAGTGAAACCAGGAACCACGTGGAGAAGGCACCCACACTGAAAGTGCCTGGAGGGAACATTGGGGCTTCTTCTCAGTGTCTCTGACATAGGGTTTCACTGTCCCGGGAAAGTCTCTGCTAACACCCTGCAGAGCGCAGTGCCCAATATACAGAAACGTCTTGCGGTATCTCCTACAGGGAAAGTGCCAGGAGGGAATTGTCGATCTTGTTCTCAGTGTCTCTGAGAATTGCTCTGATTATCCGTGTGACCTCTTTGCTAAGACTCTCCAGAGAGCCGTCCTCAAAACCAACACACATCTTGACATATCTCCCACATTGATCGCAGTGTCTCCAGGAACGGCATTCAAGGAGCCAGGAACTTTTCTGCCCACACTGTCCATTGAGTTGTCCTCAAAACCAATATACATCCTGCTATATCTCCCACATGGAAAGTGCCAGGAGGGAAAAGTGGGGATTATGCTTAGACTTTCTCAGAACTGCTTCAAATCAACTAGATATCTTTGTGCTGTAAATCTCCCAACAGCCAAATGTAAAAGCAGCAAACATCTCGCTGTATGTCCCACATCCAAAGTGCCAAGAGAGAGTTTGCTCTCCCTGTCTTTGAGTACTGTTTTCACTGTCCCGGTTACCTCTTTGCTAACATTCTCTTCAGAGCTGCAGTGAAACCAGGAACCACGTGGAGAAGGCACCCACACTGAAAGTGCCTGGAGGGAACATTGGGGCTTCTTCTCAGTGTCTCTGACATAGGGTTTCACTGTCCCGGGAAAGTCTCTGCTAACACCCTGCAGAGCGCAGTGCCCAATATACAGAAACGTCTTGCGGTATCTCCTACAGGGAAAGTGCCAGGAGGGAATTGTCGATCTTGTTCTCAGTGTCTCTGAGAATTGCTCTGATTATCCGTGTGACCTCTTTGCTAAGACTCTCCAGAGAGCCGTCCTCAAAACCAACACACATCTTGACATATCTCCCACATTGATCGCAGTGTCTCCAGGAACGGCATTCAAGGAGCCAGGAACTTTTCTGCCCACACTGTCCGGGGACAGTTCCTTACAACCAATATACATCCTGCTATATCTCCCACATGGAAAGTGCCAGGAGGGAAAAGTGGGGATTATGCTTAGACTTTCTCGGAACTGCTTCAAATCAACTAGATATCTTTGTGCTGTAAATCTCCCAACAGCCAAATGTAAAAGCAGCAAACATCTCGCTGTATGTCCCACATCCAAAGTGCCAAGAGAGAGCTTGCTCTCCCTGTCTTTGAGTACTGTTTTCACTGTCCCGGTTACCTCTTTGCTAACATTCTCTTCAGAGCTGCAGTGAAACCAGGAACCACGTGGAGAAGGCACCCACACTGAAAGTGCCTGGAGGTAACATTGGGGCTTCTTCTCAGTGTCTCTGACATAGGGTTTCACTGTCCCGGGAAAGTCTCTGCTAACACCCTGCAGAGCGCTGTGCCCAATATACAGAAACGTCTTGCGGTATCTCCTACAGGGAAAGTGCCAGGAGGGAATTGTCGATCTTGTTCACAGTGTCTCTGAGAATTGCTCTGATTATCCGTGTGACCTCTTTGCTAAGACTCTCCAGAGAGCCGTCCTCAAAACCAACACACATCTTGACATATCTCCCACATTGATCGCAGTGTCTCCAGGAACGGCATTCAAGGAGCCAGGAACTTTTCTGCCCACACTGTCCGGGGACAGTTCCTTACAACCAATATACATCCTGCTATATCTCCCACATGGAAAGTGCCAGGAGGGAAAAGTGGGGATTATGCTTAGACTTTCTCGGAACTGCTTCAAATCAACTAGATATCTTTGTGCTGTAAATCTCCCAACAGCCAAACGCAAAACCAGCAAACATCTCGCTGTATGTCCCACATCCAAAGTGCCAAGAGAGAGCTTGCTCTCCCTGTCTTTGAGTACAGTTTTCACTGTCCTGGTTACCTCTTTGCTAACATTCTCTTCAGAGCTGCAGTGAAACCAGGAACCACGTGGAGAAGGCACCCACACTGAAAGTGCCTGGAGGGAACATTGGGGCTTCTTCTCAGTGTCTCTGACATAGGATTTCACTGTCCTGGGAAAGTCTCTGCTAACACCCTGCAGAGCGCTGTGCCCAATATACAGAAACGTCTTGCGGTATCTCCTACAGGGAAAGTGCCAGGAGGGAATTGTCGATCTTGTTCACAGTGTCTCTGAGAATTGCTCTGATTATCCGTGTGACCTCTTTGCTAAGACTCTCCAGAGAGCCGTCCTCAAAACCAACACACATCTTGACATATCTCCCACATTGATCGCAGTGTCTCCAGGAACGGCATTCAAGGAGCCAGGAACTTTTCTGCCCACACTGTCCGGGGACAGTTCCTTACAACCAATATACATCCTGCTATATCTCCCACATGGAAAGTGCCAGGAGGGAAAAGTGGGGATTATGCTTAGACTTTCTCGGAACTGCTTCAAATCAACTAGATATCTTTGTGCTGTAAATCTCCCAACAGCCAAATGTAAAAGCAGCAAACATCTCGCTGTATGTCCCACATCCAAAGTGCCAAGAGAGAGTTTGCTCTCCCTGTCTTTGAGTACTGTTTTCACTGTCCCGGTTACCTCTTTGCTAACATTCTCTTCAGAGCTGCAGTGAAACCAGGAACCACGTGGAGAAGGCACCCACACTGAAAGTGCCTGGAGGGAACATTGGGGCTTCTTCTCAGTGTCTCTGACATAGGGTTTCACTGTCCCGGGAAAGTCTCTGCTAACACCCTGCAGAGCGCAGTGCCCAATATACAGAAACGTCTTGCGGTATCTCCTACAGGGAAAGTGCCAGGAGGGAATTGTCGATCTTGTTCTCAGTGTCTCTGAGAATTGCTCTGATTATCCGTGTGACCTCTTTGCTAAGACTCTCCAGAGAGCCGTCCTCAAAACCAACACACATCTTGACATATCTCCCACATTGATCGCAGTGTCTCCAGGAACGGCATTCAAGGAGCCAGGAACTTTTCTGCCCACACTGTCCATTGAGTTGTCCTCAAAACCAATATACATCCTGCTATATCTCCCACATGGAAAGTGCCAGGAGGGAAAAGTGGGGATTATGCTTAGACTTTCTCAGAACTGCTTCAAATCAACTAGATATCTTTGTGCTGTAAATCTCCCAACAGCCAAATGTAAAAGCAGCAAACATCTCGCTGTATGTCCCACATCCAAAGTGCCAAGAGAGAGCTTGCTCTCCCTGTCTTTGAGTACTGTTTTCACTGTCCCGGTTACCTCTTTGCTAACATTCTCTTCAGAGCTGCAGTGAAACCAGGAACCACGTGGAGAAGGCACCCACACTGAAAGTGCCTGGAGGGAACATTGGGGCTTCTTCTCAGTGTCTCTGACATAGGGTTTCACTGTCCCGGGAAAGTCTCTGCTAACACCCTGCAGAGCGCTGTGCCCAATATACAGAAACGTCTTGCGGTATCTCCTACAGGGAAAGTGCCAGGAGGGAATTGTCGATCTTGTTCACAGTGTCTCTGAGAATTGCTCTGATTATCCGTGTGACCTCTTTGCTAAGACTCTCCAGAGAGCCGTCCTCAAAACCAACACACATCTTGACATATCTCCCACATTGATCGCAGTGTCTCCAGGAACGGCATTCAAGGAGCCAGGAACTTTTCTGCCCACACTGTCCGGGGACAGTTCCTTACAACCAATATACATCCTGCTATATCTCCCACATGGAAAGTGCCAGGAGGGAAAAGTGGGGATTATGCTTAGACTTTCTCGGAACTGCTTCAAATCAACTAGATATCTTTGTGCTGTAAATCTCCCAACAGCCAAACGCAAAAGCAGCAAACATCTCGCTGTATGTCCCACATCCAAAGTGCCAAGAGAGAGCTTGCTCTCCCTGTCTTTGAGTACTGTTTTCACTGTCCCGGTTACCTCTTTGCTAACATTCTCTTCAGAGCTGCAGTGAAACCAGGAACCACGTGGAGAAGGCACCCACACTGAAAGTGCCTGGAGGGAACATTGGGGCTTCTTCTCAGTGTCTCTGACATAGGGTTTCACTGTCCCGGGAAAGTCTCTGCTAACACCCTGCAGAGCGCTGTGCCCAATATACAGAAACGTCTTGCGGTATCTCCTACAGGGGAAGTGCCAGGAGGGAATTGTCGATCTTGTTCTCAGTGTCTCTGAGAATTGCTCTGATTATCCGTGTGACCTCTTTGCTAAGACTCTCCAGAGAGCCGTCCTCAAAACCAACACACATCTTGACATATCTCCCACATTGATCGCAGTGTCTCCAGGAACGGCATTCAAGGAGCCAGGAACTTTTCTGCCCACACTGTCCATTGAGTTGTCCTCAAAACCAATATACATCCTGCTATATCTCCCACATGGAAAGTGCCAGGAGGGAAAAGTGGGGATTATGCTTAGACTTTCTCGGAACTGCTTCAAATCAACTAGATATCTTTGTGCTGTAAATCTCCCAACAGCCAAATGTAAAAGCAGCAAACATCTCGCTGTATGTCCCACATCCAAAGTGCCAAGAGAGAGTTTGCTCTCCCTGTCTTTGAGTACTGTTTTCACTGTCCCGGTTACCTCTTTGCTAACATTCTCTTCAGAGCTGCAGTGAAACCAGGAACCACGTGGAGAAGGCACCCACACTGAAAGTGCCTGGAGGGAACATTGGGGCTTCTTCTCAGTGTCTCTGACATAGGGTTTCACTGTCCCGGGAAAGTCTCTGCTAACACCCTGCAGAGCGCAGTGCCCAATATACAGAAACGTCTTGCGGTATCTCCTACAGGGAAAGTGCCAGGAGGGAATTGTCGATCTTGTTCTCAGTGTCTCTGAGAATTGCTCTGATTATCCGTGTGACCTCTTTGCTAAGACTCTCCAGAGAGCCGTCCTCAAAACCAACACACATCTTGACATATCTCCCACATTGATCGTAGTGTCTCCAGAAACGGCATTCAAGGAGCCAGGAACTTTTCTGCCCACACTGTCCATTGAGTTGTCCTCAAAACCAATATACATCCTGCTATATCTCCCACATGGAAAGTGCCAGGAGGGAAAAGTGGGGATTATGCTTAGACTTTCTCGGAACTGCTTCAAATCACCTAGATATCTTTGTGCTGTAAATCTCCCAACAGCCAAATGTAAAAGCAGCAAACATCTCGCTGTATGTCCCACATCCAAAGTGCTAAGAGAGAGCTTGCTCTCCCTGTCTTTGAGTACTGTTTTCACTGTCCCGGTTACCTCTTTGCTAACATTCTCTTCAGAGCTGCAGTGAAACCAGGAACCACGTGGAGAAGGCACCCACACTGAAAGTGCCTGGAGGGAACATTGGGGCTTCTTCTCAGTGTCTCTCACACAGGGTTTCACTGTCCCGGGAAAGTCTCTGCTAACACCCTGCAGAGCGCTGTGCCCAATATACAGAAACGTCTTGCGGTATCTCCTACAGGGAAAGTGCCAGGAGGGAATTGTCGATCTTGTTCTCAGTGTCTCTGAGAATTGCTCTGATTATCCGTGTGACCTCTTTGCTAAGACTCTCCAGAGAGCCGTCCTCAAAACCAACACACATCTTGACATATCTCCCACATTGATCGCAGTGTCTCCAGGAACGGCATTCAAGGAGCCAGGAACTTTTCTGCCCACACTGTCCGGGGACAGTTCCTTACAACCAATATACATCCTGCTATATCTCCCACATGGAAAGTGCCAGGAGGGAAAAGTGGGGATTATGCTTAGACTTTCTCGGAACTGCTTCAAATCAACTAGATATCTTTGTGCTGTAAATCTCCCAACAGCCAAACGCAAAAGCAGCAAACATCTTGCTGTATGTCCCACATCCAAAGTGCCAAGAGAGAGCTTGCTCTCCCTGTCTTTGAGTACTGTTTTCACTGTCCCGGTTACCTCTTTGCTAACATTCTCTTCAGAGCTGCAGTGAAACCAGGAACCACGTGGAGAAGGCACCCACACTGAAAGTGCCTGGAGGGAACATTGGGGCTTCTTCTCAGTGTCTCTGACATAGGGTTTCACTGTCCCGGGAAAGTCTCTGCTAACACCCTGCAGAGCGCTGTGCCCAATATACAGAAACGTCTTGCGGTATCTCCTACAGGGGAAGTGCCAGGAGGGAATTGTCGATCTTGTTCTCAGTGTCTCTGAGAATTGCTCTGATTATCCGTGTGACCTCTTTGCTAAGACTCTCCAGAGAGCCGTCCTCAAAACCAACACACATCTTGACATATCTCCCACATTGATCGCAGTGTCTCCAGGAACGGCATTCAAGGAGCCAGGAACTTTTCTGCCCACACTGTCCATTGAGTTGTCCTCAAAACCAATATACATCCTGCTATATCTCCCACATGGAAAGTGCCAGGAGGGAAAAGTGGGGATTATGCTTAGACTTTCTCGGAACTGCTTCAAATCAACTAGATATCTTTGTGCTGTAAATCTCCCAACAGCCAAATGTAAAAGCAGCAAACATCTCGCTGTATGTCCCACATCCAAAGTGCCAAGAGAGAGCTTGCTCTCCCTGCCTTTGAGTACTGTTTTCACTGTCCCGGTTACCTCTTTGCTAACATTCTCTTCAGAGCTGCAGTGAAACCAGGAACCACGTGGAGAAGGCACCCACACTGAAAGTGCCTGGAGGGAACATTGGGGCTTCTTCTCAGTGTCTCTGACATAGGGTTTCACTGTCCCGGGAAAGTCTCTGCTAACACCCTGCAGAGCGCTGTGCCCAATATACAGAAACGTCTTGCGGTATCTCCTACAGGGAAAGTGCCAGGAGGGAATTGTGGAGCTTGTTCTCAGTGTCTCTGAGAATTGCTCTGATTATCCGTGTGACCTCTTTGCTAAGACTCTCCAGAGAGCCGTCCTCAAAACCAACACACATCTTGACATATCTCCCACATTGATCGTAGTGTCTCCAGAAACGGCATTCAAGGAGCCAGGAACTTTTCTGCCCACACTGTCCATTGAGTTGTCCTCAAAACCAATATACATCCTGCTATATCTCCCACATGGAAAGTGCCAGGAGGGAAAAGTGGGGATTATGCTTAGACTTTCTCGGAACTGCTTCAAATCAACTAGATATCTTTGTGCTGTAAATCTCCCAACAGCCAAATGTAAAAGCAGCAAACATCTCGCTGTATGTCCCACATCCAAAGTGCCAAGAGAGAGCTTGCTCTCCCTGTCTTTGAGTACTGTTTTCACTGTCCCGGTTACCTCTTTGCTAACATTCTCTTCAGAGCTGCAGTGAAACCAGGAACCACGTGGAGAAGGCACCCACACTGAAATTGCCTGGAGGGAACATTGGGGCTTCTTCTCAGTGTCTCTGACACAGGGTTTCACTGTCCCGGGAAAGTCTCTGCTAACACCCTGCAGAGCGCTGTGCCCAATATACAGAAACGTCTTGCGGTATCTCCTACAGGGAAAGTGCCAGGAGGGAATTGTCGATCTTGTTCTCAGTGTCTCTGAGAATTGCTCTGATTATCCGTGTGACCTCTTTGCTAAGACTCTCCAGAGAGCCGTCCTCAAAACCAACACACATCTTGACATATCTCCCACATTGCTCGCAGTGTCTCCAGGAACGGCATTCAAGGAGCCAGGAACTTTTCTGCCCACACTGTCCGGGGACAGTTCCTTACAACCAATATACATCCTGCTATATCTCCCACATGGAAAGTGCCAGGAGGGAAAAGTGGGGATTATGCTTAGACTTTCTCGGAACTGCTTCAAATCAACTAGATATCTTTGTGCTGTAAATCTCCCAACAGCCAAATGTAAAAGCAGCAAACATCTCGCTGTATGTCCCACATCCAAAGTGCCAAGAGAGAGCTTGCTCTCCCTGTCTTTGAGTACTGTTTTCACTGTCCCGGTTACCTCTTTGCTAACATTCTCTTCAGAGCTGCAGTGAAACCAGGAACCACGTGGAGAAGGCACCCACACTGAAAGTGCCTGGAGGGAACATTGGGGCTTCTTCTCAGTGTCTCTGACACAGGGTTTCACTGTCCCGGGAAAGTCTCTGCTAACACCCTGCAGAGCGCTGTGCCCAATATACAGAAACGTCTTGCGGTATCTCCTACAGGGGAAGTGCCAGGAGGGAATTGTCGATCTTGTTCTCAGTGTCTCTGAGAATTGCTCTGATTATCCGTGTGACCTCTTTGCTAAGACTCTCCAGAGAGCCGTCCTCAAAACCAACACACATCTTGACATATCTCCCACATTGATCGCAGTGTCTCCAGGAACGGCATTCAAGGAGCCAGGAACTTTTCTGCCCACACTGTCCGGGGACAGTTCCTTACAACCAATATACATCCTGCTATATCTCCCACATGGAAAGTGCCAGGAGGGAAAAGTGGGGATTATGCTTAGACTTTCTCGGAACTGCTTCAAATCAACTAGATATCTTTGTGCTGTAAATCTCCCAACAGCCAAACGCAAAAGCAGCAAACATCTCGCTGTATGTCCCACATCCAAAGTGCCAAGAGAGAGCTTGCTCTCCCTGTCTTTGAGTACTGTTTTCACTGTCCCGGTTACCTCTTTGCTAACATTCTCTTCAGAGCTGCAGTGAAACCAGGAACCACGTGGAGAAGGCACCCACACTGAAAGTGCCTGGAGGGAACATTGGGGCTTCTTCTCAGTGTCTCTGACATAGGGTTTCACTGTCCCGGGAAAGTCTCTGCTAACACCCTGCAGAGCGCTGTGCCCAATATACAGAAACGTCTTGCGGTATCTCCTACAGGGAAAGTGCCAGGAGGGAATTGTCGATCTTGTTCACAGTGTCTCTGAGAATTGCTCTGATTATCCGTGTGACCTCTTTGCTAAGACTCTCCAGAGAGCCGTCCTCAAAACCAACACACATCTTGACATATCTCCCACATTGATCGCAGTGTCTCCAGGAACGGCATTCAAGGAGCCAGGAACTTTTCTGCCCACACTGTCCGGGGACAGTTCCTTACAACCAATATACATCCTGCTATATCTCCCACATGGAAAGTGCCAGGAGGGAAAAGTGGGGATTATGCTTAGACTTTCTCGGAACTGCTTCAAATCAACTAGATATCTTTGTGCTGTAAATCTCCCAACAGCCAAATGTAAAAGCAGCAAACATCTCGCTGTATGTCCCACATCCAAAGTGCCAAGAGAGAGCTTGCTCTCCCTGTCTTTGAGTACTGTTTTCACTGTCCCGGTTACCTCTTTGCTAACATTCTCTTCAGAGCTGCAGTGAAACCAGGAACCACGTGGAGAAGGCACCCACACTGAAAGTGCCTGGAGGGAACATTGGGGCTTCTTCTCAGTGTCTCTGACATAGGGTTTCACTGTCCCGGGAAAGTCTCTGCTAACACCCTGCAGAGCGCTGTGCCCAATATACAGAAACGTCTTGCGGTATCTCCTACAGGGAAAGTGCCAGGAGGGAATTGTCGATCTTGTTCACAGTGTCTCTGAGAATTGTTCTGATTATCCGTGTGACCTCTTTGGTAAGACTCTCCAGAGAGCCGTCCTCAAAACCAACACACATCTTGACATATCTCCCACATTGCTCGCAGTGTCTCCAGGAACGGCATTCAAGGAGCCAGGAACTTTTCTGCCCACACTGTCCGGGGACAGTTCCTTACAACCAATATACATCCTGCTATATCTCCCACATGGAAAGTGCCAGGAGGGAAAAGTGGGGATTATGCTTAGACTTTCTCGGAACTGCTTCAAATCAACTAGATATCTTTGTGCTGTAAATCTCCCAACAGCCAAATGTAAAAGCAGCAAACATCTCGCTGTATGTCCCACATCCAAAGTGCCAAGAGAGAGCTTGCTCTCCCTGTCTTTGAGTACAGTTTTCACTGTCCCAGTTACCTCTTTGCTAACATTCTCTTCAGAGCTGCAGTGAAACCAGGAACCACGTGGAGAAGGCACCCACACTGAAAGTGCCTGGAGGGAACATTGGGGCTTCTTCTCAGTGTCTCTGACATAGGGTTTCACTGTCCCGGGAAAGTCTCTGCTAACACCCTGCAGAGCGCTGTGCCCAATATACAGAAACGTCTTGCGGTATCTCCTACAGGGAAAGTGCCAGGAGGGAATTGTCGATCTTGTTCTCAGTGTCTCTGAGAATTGCTCTGATTATCCGTGTGACCTCTTTGCTAAGACTCTCCAGAGAGCCGTCCTCAAAACCAACACACATCTTGACATATCTCCCACATTGATCGCAGTGTCTCCAGGAACGGCATTCAAGGAGCCAGGAACTTTTCTGCCCACACTGTCCATTGAGTTGTCCTCAAAACCAATATACATCCTGCTATATCTCCCACATGGAAAGTGCCAGGAGGGAAAAGTGGGGATTATGCTTAGACTTTCTCGGAACTGCTTCAAATCAACTAGATATCTTTGTGCTGTAAATCTCCCAACAGCCAAATGTAAAAGCAGCAAACATCTCGCTGTATGTCCCACATCCAAAGTGCCAAGAGAGAGTTTGCTCTCCCTGTCTTTGAGTACTGTTTTCACTGTCCCGGTTACCTCTTTGCTAACATTCTCTTCAGAGCTGCAGTGAAACCAGGAACCACGTGGAGAAGGCACCCACATTGAAAGTGCCTGGAGGGAACATTGGGGCTTCTTCTCAGTGTCTCTGACATAGGGTTTCACTGTCCCGGGAAAGTCTCTGCTAACACCCTGCAGAGCGCTGTGCCCAATATACAGAAACGTCTTGCGGTATCTCCTACAGGGAAAGTGCCAGGAGGGAATTGTCGATCTTGTTCACAGTGTCTCTGAGAATTGCTCTGATTATCCGTGTGACCTCTTTGCTAAGACTCTCCAGAGAGCCGTCCTCAAAACCAACACACATCTTGACATATCTCCCACATTGATCGCAGTGTCTCCAGGAACGGCATTCAAGGAGCCAGGAACTTTTCTGCCCACACTGTCCGGGGACAGTTCCTTACAACCAATATACATCTTGCTATATCTCCCACATGGAAAGTGCCAGGAGGGAAAAGTGGGGATTATGCTTAGACTTTCTCGGAACTGCTTCAAATCAACTAGATATCTTTGTGCTGTAAATCTCCCAACAGCCAAACGCAAAAGCAGCAAACATCTCGCTGTATGTCCCACATCCAAAGTGCCAAGAGAGAGCTTGCTCTCCCTGCCTTTGAGTACTGTTTTCACTGTCCCGGTTACCTCTTTGCTAACATTCTCTTCAGAGCTGCAGTGAAACCAGGAACCACGTGGAGAAGGCACCCACACTGAAAGTGCCTGGAGGGAACATTGGGGCTTCTTCTCAGTGTCTCTGACATAGGGTTTCACTGTCCCGGGAAAGTCTCTGCTAACACCCTGCAGAGCGCTGTGCCCAATATACAGAAACGTCTTGCGGTATCTCCTACAGGGAAAGTGCCAGGAGGGAATTGTCGATCTTGTTCACAGTGTCTCTGAGAATTGCTCTGATTATCCGTGTGACCTCTTTGCTAAGACTCTCCAGAGAGCCGTCCTCAAAACCAACACACATCTTGACATATCTCCCACATTGATCGCAGTGTCTCCAGGAACGGCATTCAAGGAGCCAGGAACTTTTCTGCCCACACTGTCCGGGGACAGTTCCTTACAACCAATATACATCCTGCTATATCTCCCACATGGAAAGTGCCAGGAGGGAAAAGTGGGGATTATGCTTAGACTTTCTCGGAACTGCTTCAAATCAACTAGATATCTTTGTGCTGTAAATCTCCCAACAGCCAAATGTAAAAGCAGCAAACATCTCGCTGTATGTCCCACATCCAAAGTGCCAAGAGAGAGCTTGCTCTCCCTGTCTTTGAGTACTGTTTTCACTGTCCCGGTTACCTCTTTGCTAACATTCTCTTCAGAGCTGCAGTGAAACCAGGAACCACGTGGAGAAGGCACCCACACTGAAAGTGCCTGGAGGGAACATTGGGGCTTCTTCTCAGTGTCTCTGACATAGGGTTTCACTGTCCCGGGAAAGTCTCTGCTAACACCCTGCAGAGCGCTGTGCCCAATATACAGAAACGTCTTGCGGTATCTCCTACAGGGAAAGTGCCAGGAGGGAATTGTCGATCTTGTTCACAGTGTCTCTGAGAATTGTTCTGATTATCCGTGTGACCTCTTTGGTAAGACTCTCCAGAGAGCCGTCCTCAAAACCAACACACATCTTGACATATCTCCCACATTGATCGCAGTGTCTCCAGGAACGGCATTCAAGGAGCCAGGAACTTTTCTGCCCACACTGTCCATTGAGTTGTCCTCAAAACCAATATACATCCTGCTATATCTCCCACATGGAAAGTGCCAGGAGGGAAAAGTGGGGATTATGCTTAGACTTTCTCGGAACTGCTTCAAATCAACTAGATATCTTTGTGCTGTAAATCTCCCAACAGCCAAATGTAAAAGCAGCAAACATCTCGCTGTATGTCCCACATCCAAAGTGCCAAGAGAGAGTTTGCTCTCCCTGTCTTTGAGTACTGTTTTCACTGTCCCGGTTACCTCTTTGCTAACATTCTCTTCAGAGCTGCAGTGAAACCAGGAACCACGTGGAGAAGGCACCCACATTGAAAGTGCCTGGAGGGAACATTGGGGCTTCTTCTCAGTGTCTCTGACATAGGGTTTCACTGTCCCGGGAAAGTCTCTGCTAACACCCTGCAGAGCGCTGTGCCCAATATACAGAAACGTCTTGCGGTATCTCCTACAGGGAAAGTGCCAGGAGGGAATTGTCGATCTTGTTCACAGTGTCTCTGAGAATTGCTCTGATTATCCGTGTGACCTCTTTGCTAAGACTCTCCAGAGAGCCGTCCTCAAAACCAACACACATCTTGACATATCTCCCACATTGATCGCAGTGTCTCCAGGAACGGCATTCAAGGAGCCAGGAACTTTTCTGCCCACACTGTCCGGGGACAGTTCCTTACAACCAATATACATCTTGCTATATCTCCCACATGGAAAGTGCCAGGAGGGAAAAGTGGGGATTATGCTTAGACTTTCTCGGAACTGCTTCAAATCAACTAGATATCTTTGTGCTGTAAATCTCCCAACAGCCAAACGCAAAAGCAGCAAACATCTCGCTGTATGTCCCACATCCAAAGTGCCAAGAGAGAGCTTGCTCTCCCTGCCTTTGAGTACTGTTTTCACTGTCCCGGTTACCTCTTTGCTAACATTCTCTTCAGAGCTGCAGTGAAACCAGGAACCACGTGGAGAAGGCACCCACACTGAAAGTGCCTGGAGGGAACATTGGGGCTTCTTCTCAGTGTCTCTGACATAGGGTTTCACTGTCCCGGGAAAGTCTCTGCTAACACCCTGCAGAGCGCTGTGCCCAATATACAGAAACGTCTTGCGGTATCTCCTACTGGGAAAGTGCCAGGAGGGAATTGTCGATCTTGTTCACAGTGTCTCTGAGAATTGCTCTGATTATCCGTGTGACCTCTTTGCTAAGACTCTCCAGAGAGCCGTCCTCAAAACCAACACACATCTTGACATATCTCCCACATTGATCGTAGTGTCTCCAGAAACGGCATTCAAGGAGCCAGGAACTTTTCTGCCCACACTGTCCATTGAGTTGTCCTCAAAACCAATATACATCCTGCTATATCTCCCACATGGAAAGTGCCAGGAGGGAAAAGTGGGGATTATGCTTAGACTTTCTCGGAACTGCTTCAAATCAACTAGATATCTTTGTGCTGTAAATCTCCCAACAGCCAAATGTAAAAGCAGCAAACATCTCGCTGTATGTCCCACATCCAAAGTGCCAAGAGAGAGCTTGCTCTCCCTGTCTTTGAGTACTGTTTTCACTGTCCCGGTTACCTCTTTGCTAACATTCTCTTCAGAGCTGCAGTGAAACCAGGAACCACGTGGAGAAGGCACCCACACTGAAAGTGCCTGGAGGGAACATTGGGGCTTCTTCTCAGTGTCTCTGACATAGGGTTTCACTGTCCCAGGAAAGTCTCTGCTAACACCCTGCAGAGCGCTGTGCCCAATATACAGAAACGTCTTGCGGTATCTCCTACAGGGAAAGTGCCAGGAGGGAATTGTCGATCTTGTTCTCAGTGTCTCTGAGAATTGCTCTGATTATCCGTGTGACCTCTTTGCTAAGACTCTCCAGAGAGCCGTCCTCAAAACCAACACACATCTTGACATATCTCCCACATTGATCGCAGTGTCTCCAGGAACGGCATTCAAGGAGCCAGGAACTTTTCTGCCCACACTGTCCATTGAGTTGTCCTCAAAACCAATATACATCCTGCTATATCTCCCACATGGAAAGTGCCAGGAGGGAAAAGTGGGGATTATGCTTAGACTTTCTCGGAACTGCTTCAAATCAACTAGATATCTTTGTGCTGTAAATCTCCCAACAGCCAAACGCAAAACCAGCAAACATCTCGCTGTATGTCCCACATCCAAAGTGCCAAGAGAGAGCTTGCTCTCCCTGTCTTTGAGTACAGTTTTCACTGTCCCGGTTACCTCTTTGCTAACATTCTCTTCAGAGCTGCAGTGAAACCAGGAACCACGTGGAGAAGGCACCCACACTGAAAGTGCCTGGAGGGAACATTGGGGCTTCTTCTCAGTGTCTCTGACATAGGGTTTCACTGTCCCGGGAAAGTCTCTGCTAACACCCTGCAGAGCGCTGTGCCCAATATACAGAAACGTCTTGCGGTATCTCCTACAGGGAAAGTGCCAGGAGGGAATTGTCGATCTTGTTCTCAGTGTCTCTGAGAATTGCTCTGATTATCCGTGTGACCTCTTTGCTAAGACTCTCCAGAGAGCCGTCCTCAAAACCAACACACATCTTGACATATCTCCCACATTGATCGCAGTGTCTCCAGGAACTTCATTCAAGGAGCCAGGAACTTTTCTGCCCACACTGTCCATTGAGTTGTCCTCAAAACCAATATACATCCTGCTATATCTCCCACATGGAAAGTGCCAGGAGGGAAAAGTGGGGATTATGCTTAGACTTTCTCGGAACTGCTTCAAATCAACTAGATATCTTTGTGCTGTAAATCTCCCAACAGCCAAATGTAAAAGCAGCAAACATCTCGCTGTATGTCCCACATCCAAAGTGCCAAGAGAGAGCTTGCTCTCCCTGTCTTTGAGTACAGTTTTCAC
This sequence comes from Larus michahellis, assembly GCF_964199755.1. Taxonomy (NCBI): domain Eukaryota; kingdom Metazoa; phylum Chordata; class Aves; order Charadriiformes; family Laridae; genus Larus; species Larus michahellis. The sequence goes on along the minus strand of NC_133903.1, from coordinate 22,144,649 downwards.
TGTCCCAGTTACCTCTTTGCTAACATTCTCTTCAGAGCTGCAGTGAAACCAGGAACCACGTGGAGAAGGCACCCACACTGAAAGTGCCTGGAGGGAACATTGGGGCTTCTTCTCAGTGTCTCTGACATAGGGTTTCACTGTCCCGGGAAAGTCTCTGCTAACACCCTGCAGAGCGCTGTGCCCAATATACAGAAACGTCTTGCGGTATCTCCTACAGGGAAAGTGCCAGGAGGGAATTGTCGATCTTGTTCTCAGTGTCTCTGAGAATTGCTCTGATTATCCGTGTGACCTCTTTGCTAAGACTCTCCAGAGAGCCGTCCTCAAAACCAACACACATCTTGACATATCTCCCACATTGATCGTAGTGTCTCCAGAAACGGCATTCAAGGAGCCAGGAACTTTTCTGCCCACACTGTCCATTGAGTTGTCCTCAAAACCAATATACATCCTGCTATATCTCCCACATGGAAAGTGCCAGGAGGGAAAAGTGGGGATTATGCTTAGACTTTCTCGGAACTGCTTCAAATCAACTAGATATCTTTGTGCTGTAAATCTCCCAACAGCCAAATGTAAAAGCAGCAAACATCTCGCTGTATGTCCCACATCCAAAGTGCCAAGAGAGAGCTTGCTCTCCCTGTCTTTGAGTACTGTTTTCACTGTCCCGGTTACCTCTTTGCTAACATTCTCTTCAGAGCTGCAGTGAAACCAGGAACCACGTGGAGAAGGCACCCACACTGAAAGTGCCTGGAGGGAACATTGGGGCTTCTTCTCAGTGTCTCTGACATAGGGTTTCACTGTCCCGGGAAAGTCTCTGCTAACACCCTGCAGAGCGCTGTGCCCAATATACAGAAACGTCTTGTGGTATCTCCTACAGGGAAAGTGCCAGGAGGGAATTGTCGATCTTGTTCTCAGTGTCTCTGAGAATTGCTCTGATTATCCGTGTGACCTCTTTGCTAAGACTCTCCAGAGAGCCGTCCTCAAAACCAACACACATCTTGACATATCTCCCACATTGATCGCAGTGTCTCCAGGAACGGCATTCAAGGAGCCAGGAACTTTTCTGCCCACACTGTCCATTGAGTTGTCCTCAAAACCAATATACATCCTGCTATATCTCCCACATGGAAAGTGCCAGGAGGGAAAAGTGGGGATTATGCTTAGACTTTCTCGGAACTGCTTCAAATCAACTAGATATCTTTGTGCTGTAAATCTCCCAACAGCCAAATGTAAAAGCAGCAAACATCTCGCTGTATGTCCCACATCCAAAGTGCCAAGAGAGAGCTTGCTCTCCCTGTCTTTGAGTACAGTTTTCACTGTCCCAGTTACCTCTTTGCTAACATTCTCTTCAGAGCTGCAGTGAAACCAGGAACCACGTGGAGAAGGCACCCACACTGAAAGTGCCTGGAGGGAACATTGGGGCTTCTTCTCAGTGTCTCTGACATAGGGTTTCACTGTCCCGGGAAAGTCTCTGCTAACACCCTGCAGAGCGCTGTGCCCAATATACAGAAACGTCTTGCGGTATCTCCTACAGGGAAAGTGCCAGGAGGGAATTGTCGATCTTGTTCTCAGTGTCTCTGAGAATTGCTCTGATTATCCGTGTGACCTCTTTGCTAAGACTCTCCAGAGAGCCGTCCTCAAAACCAACACACATCTTGACATATCTCCCACATTGATCGCAGTGTCTCCAGGAACGGCATTCAAGGAGCCAGGAACTTTTCTGCCCACACTGTCCGGGGACAGTTCCTTACAACCAATATACATCCTGCTATATCTCCCACATGGAAAGTGCCAGGAGGGAAAAGTGGGGATTATGCTTAGACTTTCTCGGAACTGCTTCAAATCAACTAGATATCTTTGTGCTGTAAATCTCCCAACAGCCAAACGCAAAAGCAGCAAACATCTCGCTGTATGTCCCACATCCAAAGTGCCAAGAGAGAGCTTGCTCTCCCTGTCTTTGAGTACTGTTTTCACTGTCCCGGTTACCTCTTTGCTAACATTCTCTTCAGAGCTGCAGTGAAACCAGGAACCACGTGGAGAAGGCACCCACACTGAAAGTGCCTGGAGGGAACATTGGGGCTTCTTCTCAGTGTCTCTGACATAGGGTTTCACTGTCCCGGGAAAGTCTCTGCTAACACCCTGCAGAGCGCTGTGCCCAATATACAGAAACGTCTTGCGGTATCTCCTACAGGGAAAGTGCCAGGAGGGAATTGTCGATCTTGTTCACAGTGTCTCTGAGAATTGCTCTGATTATCCGTGTGACCTCTTTGCTAAGACTCTCCAGAGAGCCGTCCTCAAAACCAACACACATCTTGACATATCTCCCACATTGATCGCAGTGTCTCCAGGAACGGCATTCAAGGAGCCAGGAACTTTTCTGCCCACACTGTCCGGGGACAGTTCCTTACAACCAATATACATCTTGCTATATCTCCCACATGGAAAGTGCCAGGAGGGAAAAGTGGGGATTATGCTTAGACTTTCTCGGAACTGCTTCAAATCAACTAGATATCTTTGTGCTGTAAATCTCCCAACAGCCAAACGCAAAAGCAGCAAACATCTCGCTGTATGTCCCACATCCAAAGTGCCAAGAGAGAGCTTGCTCTCCCTGCCTTTGAGTACTGTTTTCACTGTCCCGGTTACCTCTTTGCTAACATTCTCTTCAGAGCTGCAGTGAAACCAGGAACCACGTGGAGAAGGCACCCACACTGAAAGTGCCTGGAGGGAACATTGGGGCTTCTTCTCAGTGTCTCTGACATAGGGTTTCACTGTCCCGGGAAAGTCTCTGCTAACACCCTGCAGAGCGCTGTGCCCAATATACAGAAACGTCTTGCGGTATCTCCTACTGGGAAAGTGCCAGGAGGGAATTGTCGATCTTGTTCACAGTGTCTCTGAGAATTGCTCTGATTATCCGTGTGACCTCTTTGCTAAGACTCTCCAGAGAGCCGTCCTCAAAACCAACACACATCTTGACATATCTCCCACATTGATCGTAGTGTCTCCAGAAACGGCATTCAAGGAGCCAGGAACTTTTCTGCCCACACTGTCCATTGAGTTGTCCTCAAAACCAATATACATCCTGCTATATCTCCCACATGGAAAGTGCCAGGAGGGAAAAGTGGGGATTATGCTTAGACTTTCTCGGAACTGCTTCAAATCAACTAGATATCTTTGTGCTGTAAATCTCCCAACAGCCAAATGTAAAAGCAGCAAACATCTCGCTGTATGTCCCACATCCAAAGTGCCAAGAGAGAGCTTGCTCTCCCTGTCTTTGAGTACTGTTTTCACTGTCCCGGTTACCTCTTTGCTAACATTCTCTTCAGAGCTGCAGTGAAACCAGGAACCACGTGGAGAAGGCACCCACACTGAAAGTGCCTGGAGGGAACATTGGGGCTTCTTCTCAGTGTCTCTGACATAGGGTTTCACTGTCCCAGGAAAGTCTCTGCTAACACCCTGCAGAGCGCTGTGCCCAATATACAGAAACGTCTTGCGGTATCTCCTACAGGGAAAGTGCCAGGAGGGAATTGTCGATCTTGTTCTCAGTGTCTCTGAGAATTGCTCTGATTATCCGTGTGACCTCTTTGCTAAGACTCTCCAGAGAGCCGTCCTCAAAACCAACACACATCTTGACATATCTCCCACATTGATCGCAGTGTCTCCAGGAACGGCATTCAAGGAGCCAGGAACTTTTCTGCCCACACTGTCCATTGAGTTGTCCTCAAAACCAATATACATCCTGCTATATCTCCCACATGGAAAGTGCCAGGAGGGAAAAGTGGGGATTATGCTTAGACTTTCTCGGAACTGCTTCAAATCAACTAGATATCTTTGTGCTGTAAATCTCCCAACAGCCAAACGCAAAACCAGCAAACATCTCGCTGTATGTCCCACATCCAAAGTGCCAAGAGAGAGCTTGCTCTCCCTGTCTTTGAGTACAGTTTTCACTGTCCCGGTTACCTCTTTGCTAACATTCTCTTCAGAGCTGCAGTGAAACCAGGAACCACGTGGAGAAGGCACCCACACTGAAAGTGCCTGGAGGGAACATTGGGGCTTCTTCTCAGTGTCTCTGACATAGGGTTTCACTGTCCCGGGAAAGTCTCTGCTAACACCCTGCAGAGCGCTGTGCCCAATATACAGAAACGTCTTGCGGTATCTCCTACAGGGAAAGTGCCAGGAGGGAATTGTCGATCTTGTTCTCAGTGTCTCTGAGAATTGCTCTGATTATCCGTGTGACCTCTTTGCTAAGACTCTCCAGAGAGCCGTCCTCAAAACCAACACACATCTTGACATATCTCCCACATTGATCGCAGTGTCTCCAGGAACTTCATTCAAGGAGCCAGGAACTTTTCTGCCCACACTCTCCATTGAGTTGTCCTCAAAACCAATATACATCCTGCTATATCTCCCACATGGAAAGTGCCAGGAGGGAAAAGTGGGGATTATGCTTAGACTTTCTCGGAACTGCTTCAAATCAACTAGATATCTTTGTGCTGTAAATCTCCCAACAGCCAAATGTAAAAGCAGCAAACATCTCGCTGTATGTCCCACATCCAAAGTGCCAAGAGAGAGCTTGCTCTCCCTGTCTTTGAGTACAGTTTTCACTGTCCCAGTTACCTCTTTGCTAACATTCTCTTCAGAGCTGCAGTGAAACCAGGAACCACGTGGAGAAGGCACCCACACTGAAAGTGCCTGGAGGGAACATTGGGGCTTCTTCTCAGTGTCTCTGACATAGGGTTTCACTGTCCCGGGAAAGTCTCTGCTAACACCCTGCAGAGCGCTGTGCCCAATATACAGAAACGTCTTGCGGTATCTCCTACAGGGAAAGTGCCAGGAGGGAATTGTCGATCTTGTTCTCAGTGTCTCTGAGAATTGCTCTGATTATCCGTGTGACCTCTTTGCTAAGACTCTCCAGAGAGCCGTCCTCAAAACCAACACACATCTTGACATATCTCCCACATTGATCGTAGTGTCTCCAGAAACGGCATTCAAGGAGCCAGGAACTTTTCTGCCCACACTGTCCATTGAGTTGTCCTCAAAACCAATATACATCCTGCTATATCTCCCACATGGAAAGTGCCAGGAGGGAAAAGTGGGGATTATGCTTAGACTTTCTCGGAACTGCTTCAAATCAACTAGATATCTTTGTGCTGTAAATCTCCCAACAGCCAAATGTAAAAGCAGCAAACATCTCGCTGTATGTCCCACATCCAAAGTGCCAAGAGAGAGCTTGCTCTCCCTGCCTTTGAGTACTGTTTTCACTGTCCCGGTTACCTCTTTGCTAACATTCTCTTCAGAGCTGCAGTGAAACCAGGAACCACGTGGAGAAGGCACCCACACTGAAAGTGCCTGGAGGGAACATTGGGGCTTCTTCTCAGTGTCTCTGACATAGGGTTTCACTGTCCCGGGAAAGTCTCTGCTAACACCCTGCAGAGCGCTGTGCCCAATATACAGAAACGTCTTGTGGTATCTCCTACAGGGAAAGTGCCAGGAGGGAATTGTCGATCTTGTTCTCAGTGTCTCTGAGAATTGCTCTGATTATCCGTGTGACCTCTTTGCTAAGACTCTCCAGAGAGCCGTCCTCAAAACCAACACACATCTTGACATATCTCCCACATTGATCGCAGTGTCTCCAGGAACGGCATTCAAGGAGCCAGAAACTTTTCTGCCCACACTGTCCATTGAGTTGTCCTCAAAACCAATATACATCCTGCTATATCTCCCACATGGAAAGTGCCAGGAGGGAAAAGTGGGGATTATGCTTAGACTTTCTCAGAACTGCTTCAAATCAACTAGATATCTTTGTGCTGTAAATCTCCCAACAGCCAAATGTAAAAGCAGCAAACATCTCGCTGTATGTCCCACATCCAAAGTGCCAAGAGAGAGTTTGCTCTCCCTGTCTTTGAGTACTGTTTTCACTGTCCCGGTTACCTCTTTGCTAACATTCTCTTCAGAGCTGCAGTGAAACCAGGAACCACGTGGAGAAGGCACCCACACTGAAAGTGCCTGGAAGGAACATTGGGGCTTCTTCTCAGTGTCTCTGACATAGGGTTTCACTGTCCCGGGAAAGTCTCTGCTAACACCCTGCAGAGCGCTGTGCCCAATATACAGAAACGTCTTGCGGTATCTCCTACAGGGAAAGTGCCAGGAGGGAATTGTCGATCTTGTTCACAGTGTCTCTGAGAATTGCTCTGATTATCCGTGTGACCTCTTTGCTAAGACTCTCCAGAGAGCCGTCCTCAAAACCAACACACATCTTGACATATCTCCCACATTGCTCGCAGTGTCTCCAGGAACGGCATTCAAGGAGCCAGGAACTTTTCTGCCCACACTGTCCGGGGACAGTTCCTTACAACCAATATACATCCTGCTATATCTCCCACATGGAAAGTGCCAGGAGGGAAAAGTGGGGATTATGCTTAGACTTTCTCGGAACTGCTTCAAATCAACTAGATATCTTTGTGCTGTAAATCTCCCAACAGCCAAACGCAAAAGCAGCAAACATCTCGCTGTATGTCCCACATCCAAAGTGCCAAGAGAGAGCTTGCTCTCCCTGTCTTTGAGTACTGTTTTCACTGTCCCGGTTACCTCTTTGCTAACATTCTCTTCAGAGCTGCAGTGAAACCAGGAACCACGTGGAGAAGGCACCCACACTGAAAGTGCCTGGAGGGAACATTGGGGCTTCTTCTCAGTGTCTCTGACATAGGGTTTCACTGTCCCGGGAAAGTCTCTGCTAACACCCTGCAGAGCGCTGTGCCCAATATACAGAAACGTCTTGCGGTATCTCCTACAGGGAAAGTGCCAGGAGGGAATTGTCGATCTTGTTCACAGTGTCTCTGAGAATTGCTCTGATTATCCGTGTGACCTCTTTGCTAAGACTCTCCAGAGAGCCGTCCTCAAAACCAACACACATCTTGACATATCTCCCACATTGATCGCAGTGTCTCCAGGAACGGCATTCAAGGAGCCAGGAACTTTTCTGCCCACACTGTCCGGGGACAGTTCCTTACAACCAATATACATCCTGCTATATCTCCCACATGGAAAGTGCCAGGAGGGAAAAGTGGGGATTATGCTTAGACTTTCTCGGAACTGCTTCAAATCAACTAGATATCTTTGTGCTGTAAATCTCCCAACAGCCAAACGCAAAACCAGCAAACATCTCGCTGTATGTCCCACATCCAAAGTGCCAAGAGAGAGCTTGCTCTCCCTGTCTTTGAGTACTGTTTTCACTGTCCCGGTTACCTCTTTGCTAACATTCTCTTCAGAGCTGCAGTGAAACCAGGAACCACGTGGAGAAGGCACCCACACTGAAAGTGCCTGGAGGGAACATTGGGGCTTCTTCTCAGTGTCTCTGACATAGGGTTTCACTGTCCCGGGAAAGTCTCTGCTAACACCCTGCAGAGCGCTGTGCCCAATATACAGAAACGTCTTGCGGTATCTCCTACAGGGAAAGTGCCAGGAGGGAATTGTCGATCTTGTTCTCAGTGTCTCTGAGAATTGCTCTGATTATCCGTGTGACCTCTTTGCTAAGACTCTCCACAGAGCCGTCCTCAAAACCAACACACATCTTGACATATCTCCCACATTGATCGTAGTGTCTCCAGAAACGGCATTCAAGGAGCCAGGAACTTTTCTGCCCACACTGTCCATTGAGTTGTCCTCAAAACCAATATACATCCTGCTATATCTCCCACATGGAAAGTGCCAGGAGGGAAAAGTGGGGATTATGCTTAGACTTTCTCGGAACTGCTTCAAATCAACTAGATATCTTTGTGCTGTAAATCTCCCAACAGCCAAATGTAAAAGCAGCAAACATCTCGCTGTATGTCCCACATCCAAAGTGCCAAGAGAGAGCTTGCTCTCCCTGTCTTTGAGTACTGTTTTCACTGTCCCGGTTACCTCTTTGCTAACATTCTCTTCAGAGCTGCAGTGAAACCAGGAACCACGTGGAGAAGGCACCCACACTGAAAGTGCCTGGAGGGAACATTGGGGCTTCTTCTCAGTGTCTCTGACATAGGGTTTCACTGTCCCAGGAAAGTCTCTGCTAACACCCTGCAGAGCGCTGTGCCCACTATACAGAAACGTCTTGCGGTATCTCCTACAGGGAAAGTGCCAGGAGGGAATTGTCGATCTTGTTCTCAGTGTCTCTGAGAATTGCTCTGATTATCCGTGTGACCTCTTTGCTAAGACTCTCCAGAGAGCCGTCCTCAAAACCAACACACATCTTGACATATCTCCCACATTGATCGCAGTGTCTCCAGGAACGGCATTCAAGGAGCCAGGAACTTTTCTGCCCACACTGTCCATTGAGTTGTCCTCAAAACCAATATACATCCTGCTATATCTCCCACATGGAAAGTGCCAGGAGGGAAAAGTGGGGATTATGCTTAGACTTTCTCGGAACTGCTTCAAATCAACTAGATATCTTTGTGCTGTAAATCTCCCAACAGCCAAATGTAAAAGCAGCAAACATCTCGCTGTATGTCCCACATCCAAAGTGCCAAGAGAGAGCTTGCTCTCCCTGTCTTTGAGTACAGTTTTCACTGTCCCAGTTACCTCTTTGCTAACATTCTCTTCAGAGCTGCAGTGAAACCAGGAACCACGTGGAGAAGGCACCCACACTGAAATGCCTGGAGGGAACATTGGGGCTTCTTCTCAGTGTCTCTGACATAGGGTTTCACTGTCCCGGGAAAGTCTCTGCTAACACCCTGCAGAGCGCTGTGCCCAATATACAGAAACGTCTTGCGGTATCTCCTACAGGGAAAGTGCCAGGAGGGAATTGTCGATCTTGTTCTCAGTGTCTCTGAGAATTGCTCTGATTATCCGTGTGACCTCTTTGCTAAGACTCTCCACAGAGCCGTCCTCAAAACCAACACACATCTTGACATATCTCCCACATTGATCGCAGTGTCTCCAGGAACGGCATTCAAGGAGCCAGGAACTTTTCTGCCCACACTGTCCGGGGACAGTTCCTTACAACCAATATACATCCTGCTATATCTCCCACATGGAAAGTGCCAGGAGGGAAAAGTGGGGATTATGCTTAGACTTTCTCGGAACTGCTTCAAATCAACTAGATATCTTTGTGCTGTAAATCTCCCAACAGCCAAATGTAAAAGCAGCAAACATCTCGCTGTATGTCCCACATCCAAAGTGCCAAGAGAGAGCTTGCTCTCCCTGTCTTTGAGTACTGTTTTCACTGTCCCGGTTACCTCTTTGCTAACATTCTCTTCAGAGCTGCAGTGAAACCAGGAACCACGTGGAGAAGGCACCCACACTGAAAGTGCCTGGAGGGAACATTGGGGCTTCTTCTCAGTGTCTCTGACATAGGGTTTCACTGTCCCGGGAAAGTCTCTGCTAACACCCTGCAGAGCGCTGTGCCCAATATACAGAAACGTCTTGCGGTATCTCCTACAGGGGAAGTGCCAGGAGGGAATTGTCGATCTTGTTCTCAGTGTCTCTGAGAATTGCTCTGATTATCCGTGTGACCTCTTTGCTAAGACTCTCCAGAGAGCCGTCCTCAAAACCAACACACATCTTGACATATCTCCCACATTGATCGCAGTGTCTCCAGGAACGGCATTCAAGGAGCCAGGAACTTTTCTGCCCACACTGTCCATTGAGTTGTCCTCAAAACCAATATACATCCTGCTATATCTCCCACATGGAAAGTGCCAGGAGGGAAAAGTGGGGATTATGCTTAGACTTTCTCGGAACTGCTTCAAATCAACTAGATATCTTTGTGCTGTAAATCTCCCAACAGCCAAACGCAAAAGCAGCAAACATCTCGCTGTATGTCCCACATCCAAAGTGCCAAGAGAGAGCTTGCTCTCCCTGTCTTTGAGTACTGTTTTCACTGTCCCGGTTACCTCTTTGCTAACATTCTCTTCAGAGCTGCAGTGAAACCAGGAACCACGTGGAGAAGGCACCCACACTGAAAGTGCCTGGAGGGAACATTGGGGCTTCTTCTCAGTGTCTCTGACATAGGGTTTCACTGTCCCAGGAAAGTCTCTGCTAACACCCTGCAGAGCGCTGTGCCCAATATACAGAAACGTCTTGCGGTATCTCCTACAGGGAAAGTGCCAGGAGGGAATTGTCGATCTTGTTCTCAGTGTCTCTGAGAATTGCTCTGATTATCCGTGTGACCTCTTTGCTAAGACTCTCCAGAGAGCCGTCCTCAAAACCAACACACATCTTGACATATCTCCCACATTGATCGCAGTGTCTCCAGGAACGGCATTCAAGGAGCCAGGAACTTTTCTGCCCACACTGTCCATTGAGTTGTCCTCAAAACCAATATACATCCTGCTATATCTCCCACATGGAAAGTGCCAGGAGGGAAAAGTGGGGATTATGCTTAGACTTTCTCGGAACTGCTTCAAATCAACTAGATATCTTTGTGCTGTAAATCTCCCAACAGCCAAATGTAAAAGCAGCAAACATCTCGCTGTATGTCCCACATCCAAAGTGCCAAGAGAGAGCTTGCTCTCCCTGTCTTTGAGTACAGTTTTCACTGTCCCAGTTACCTCTTTGCTAACATTCTCTTCAGAGCTGCAGTGAAACCAGGAACCACGTGGAGAAGGCACCCACACTGAAAGTGCCTGGAGGGAACATTGGGGCTTCTTCTCAGTGTCTCTGACATAGGGTTTCACTGTCCTGGGAAAGTCTCTGCTAACACCCTGCAGAGCGCTGTGCCCAATATACAGAAACGTCTTGCGGTATCTCCTACAGGGAAAGTGCCAGGAGGGAATTGTCGATCTTGTTCTCAGTGTCTCTGAGAATTGCTCTGATTATCCGTGTGACCTCTTTGCTAAGACTCTCCAGAGAGCCGTCCTCAAAACCAACACACATCTTGACATATCTCCCACATTGCTCGCAGTGTCTCCAGGAACGGCATTCAAGGAGCCAGGAACTTTTCTGCCCACACTGTCCGGGGACAGTTCCTTACAACCAATATACATCCTGCTATATCTCCCACATGGAAAGTGCCAGGAGGGAAAAGTGGGGATTATGCTTAGACTTTCTCGGAACTGCTTCAAATCAACTAGATATCTTTGTGCTGTAAATCTCCCAACAGCCAAACGCAAAAGCAGCAAACATCTCGCTGTATGTCCCACATCCAAAGTGCCAAGAGAGAGCTTGCTCTCCCTGTCTTTGAGTACTGTTTTCACTGTCCCGGTTACCTCTTTGCTAACATTCTCTTCAGAGCTGCAGTGAAACCAGGAACCACGTGGAGAAGGCACCCACACTGAAAATGCCTGGAGGGAACATTGGGGCTTCTTCTCAGTGTCTCTGACATAGGGTTTCACTGTCCCGGGAAAGTCTCTGCTAACACCCTGCAGAGCGCTGTGCCCAATATACAGAAACGTCTTGCGGTATCTCCTACAGGGAAAGTGCCAGGAGGGAATTGTCGATCTTGTTCTCAGTGTCTCTGAGAATTGCTCTGATTATCCGTGTGACCTCTTTGCTAAGACTCTCCAGAGAGCCGTCCTCAAAACCAACACACATCTTGACATATCTCCCACATTGATCGCAGTGTCTCCAGGAACGGCATTCAAGGAGCCAGGAACTTTTCTGCCCACACTGTCCATTGAGTTGTCCTCAAAACCAATATACATCCTGCTGTATCTCCCACATGGAAAGTGCCAGGAGGGAAAAGTGGGGATTATGCTTAGACTTTCTCGGAACTGCTTCAAATCAACTAGATATCTTTGTGCTGTAAATCTCCCAACAGCCAAATGTAAAAGCAGCAAACATCTCGCTGTATGTCCCACATCCAAAGTGCCAAGAGAGAGCTTGCTCTCCCTGCCTTTGAGTACTGTTTTCACTGTCCCGGTTACCTCTTTGCTAACATTCTCTTCAGAGCTGCAGTGAAACCAGGAACCACGTGGAGAAGGCACCCACACTGAAAGTGCCTGGAGGGAACATTGGGGCTTCTTCTCAGTGTCTCTGACATAGGGTTTCACTGTCCCGGGAAAGTCTCTGCTAACACCCTGCAGAGCGCTGTGCCCAATATACAGAAACGTCTTGCGGTATCTCCTACAGGGAAAGTGCCAGGAGGGAATTGTGGAGCTTGTTCTCAGTGTCTCTGAGAATTGCTCTGATTATCCGTGTGACCTCTTTGCTAAGACTCTCCACAGAGCCGTCCTCAAAACCAACACACATCTTGACATATCTCCCACATTGATCGTAGTGTCTCCAGAAACGGCATTCAAGGAGCCAGGAACTTTTCTGCCCACACTGTCCATTGAGTTGTCCTCAAAACCAATATACATCCTGCTATATCTCCCACATGGAAAGTGCCAGGAGGGAAAAGTGGGGATTATGCTTAGACTTTCTCGGAACTGCTTCAAATCAACTAGATATCTTTGTGCTGTAAATCTCCCAACAGCCAAACGCAAAACCAGCAAACATCTCGCTGTATGTCCCACATCCAAAGTGCCAAGAGAGAGCTTGCTCTCCCTGTCTTTGAGTACTGTTTTCACTGTCCCGGTTACCTCTTTGCTAACATTCTCTTCAGAGCTGCAGTGAAACCAGGAACCACGTGGAGAAGGCACCCACACTGAAAGTGCCTGGAGGGAACATTGGGGCTTCTTCTCAGTGTCTCTGACATAGGGTTTCACTGTCCCGGGAAAGTCTCTGCTAACACCGTGCAGAGCGCTGTGCCCAATATACAGAAACGTCTTGCGGTATCTCCTACAGGGAAAGTGCCAGGAGGGAATTGTCGATCTTGTTCTCAGTGTCTCTGAGAATTGCTCTGATTATCCGTGTGACCTCTTTGCTAAGACTCTCCAGAGAGCCGTCCTCAAAACCAACACACATCTTGACATATCTCCCACATTGATCGCAGTGTCTCCAGGAACGGCATTCAAGGAGCCAGGAACTTTTCTGCCCACACTGTCCATTGAGTTGTCCTCAAAACCAATATACATCCTGCTATATCTCCCACATGGAAAGTGCCAGGAGGGAAAAGTGGGGATTATGCTTAGACTTTCTCGGAACTGCTTCAAATCAACTAGATATCTTTGTGCTGTAAATCTCCCAACAGCCAAATGTAAAAGCAGCAAACATCTCGCTGTATGTCCCACATCCAAAGTGCCAAGAGAGAGCTTGCTCTCCCTGCCTTTGAGTACTGTTTTCACTGTCCCGGTTACCTCTTTGCTAACATTCTCTTCAGAGCTGCAGTGAAACCAGGAACCACGTGGAGAAGGCACCCACACTGAAAGTGCCTGGAGGGAACATTGGGGCTTCTTCTCAGTGTCTCTGACATAGGGTTTCACTGTCCCGGGAAAGTCTCTGCTAACACCCTGCAGAGCGCTGTGCCCAATATACAGAAACGTCTTGCGGTATCTCCTACAGGGAAAGTGCCAGGAGGGAATTGTGGAGCTTGTTCTCAGTGTCTCTGAGAATTGCTCTGATTATCCGTGTGACCTCTTTGCTAAGACTCTCCACAGAGCCGTCCTCAAAACCAACACACATCTTGACATATCTCCCACATTGATCGTAGTGTCTCCAGAAACGGCATTCAAGGAGCCAGGAACTTTTCTGCCCACACTGTCCATTGAGTTGTCCTCAAAACCAATATACATCCTGCTATATCTCCCACATGGAAAGTGCCAGGAGGGAAAAGTGGGGATTATGCTTAGACTTTCTCGGAACTGCTTCAAATCAACTAGATATCTTTGTGCTGTAAATCTCCCAACAGCCAAACGCAAAACCAGCAAACATCTCGCTGTATGTCCCACATCCAAAGTGCCAAGAGAGAGCTTGCTCTCCCTGTCTTTGAGTACTGTTTTCACTGTCCCGGTTACCTCTTTGCTAACATTCTCTTCAGAGCTGCAGTGAAACCAGGAACCACGTGGAGAAGGCACCCACACTGAAAGTGCCTGGAGGGAACATTGGGGCTTCTTCTCAGTGTCTCTGACATAGGGTTTCACTGTCCCGGGAAAGTCTCTGCTAACACCCTGCAGAGCGCTGTGCCCAATATACAGAAACGTCTTGCGGTATCTCCTACAGGGAAAGTGCCAGGAGGGAATTGTGGAGCTTGTTCTCAGTGTCTCTGAGAATTGCTCTGATTATCCGTGTGACCTCTTTGCTAAGACTCTCCACAGAGCCGTCCTCAAAACCAACACACATCTTGACATATCTCCCACATTGATCGTAGTGTCTCCAGAAACGGCATTCAAGGAGCCAGGAACTTTTCTGCCCACACTGTCCATTGAGTTGTCCTCAAAACCAATATACATCCTGCTATATCTCCCACATGGAAAGTGCCAGGAGGGAAAAGTGGGGATTATGCTTAGACTTTCTCGGAACTGCTTCAAATCAACTAGATATCTTTGTGCTGTAAATCTCCCAACAGCCAAACGCAAAAGCAGCAAACATCTCGCTGTATGTCCCACATCCAAAGTGCCAAGAGAGAGCTTGCTCTCCCTGTCTTTGAGTACTGTTTTCACTGTCCCGGTTACCTCTTTGCTAACATTCTCTTCAGAGCTGCAGTGAAACCAGGAACCACGTGGAGAAGGCACCCACACTGAAAGTGCCTGGAGGGAACATTGGGGCTTCTTCTCAGTGTCTCTGACATAGGGTTTCACTGTCCCGGGAAAGTCTCTGCTAACACCCTGCAGAGCGCTGTGCCCAATATACAGAAACGTCTTGCGGTATCTCCTACAGGGGAAGTGCCAGGAGGGAATTGTCGATCTTGTTCTCAGTGTCTCTGAGAATTGCTCTGATTATCCGTGTGACCTCTTTGCTAAGACTCTCCAGAGAGCCGTCCTCAAAACCAACACACATCTTGACATATCTCCCACATTGATCGCAGTGTCTCCAGGAACGGCATTCAAGGAGCCAGGAACTTTTCTGCCCACACTGTCCATTGAGTTGTCCTCAAAACCAATATACATCCTGCTATATCTCCCACATGGAAAGTGCCAGGAGGGAAAAGTGGGGATTATGCTTAGACTTTCTCGGAACTGCTTCAAATCAACTAGATATCTTTGTGCTGTAAATCTCCCAACAGCCAAACGCAAAAGCAGCAAACATCTCGCTGTATGTCCCACATCCAAAGTGCCAAGAGAGAGCTTGCTCTCCCTGTCTTTGAGTACTGTTTTCACTGTCCCGGTTACCTCTTTGCTAACATTCTCTTCAGAGCTGCAGTGAAACCAGGAACCACGTGGAGAAGGCACCCACACTGAAAGTGCCTGGAGGGAACATTGGGGCTTCTTCTCAGTGTCTCTGACATAGGGTTTCACTGTCCCGGGAAAGTCTCTGCTAACACCCTGCAGAGCGCTGTGCCCAATATACAGAAACGTCTTGCGGTATCTCCTACAGGGGAAGTGCCAGGAGGGAATTGTCGATCTTGTTCTCAGGGTCTCTGAGAATTGCTCTGATTATCCGTGTGACCTCTTTGCTAAGACTCTCCAGAGAGCCGTCCTCAAAACCAACACACATCTTGACATATCTCCCACATTGATCGCAGTGTCTCCAGGAACGGCATTCAAGGAGCCAGGAACTTTTCTGCCCACACTGTCCATTGAGTTGTCCTCAAAACCAATATACATCCTGCTATATCTCCCACATGGAAAGTGCCAGGAGGGAAAAGTGGGGATTATGCTTAGACTTTCTCGGAACTGCTTCAAATCAACTAGATATCTTTGTGCTGTAAATCTCCCAACAGCCAAATGTAAAAGCAGCAAACATCTCGCTGTATGTCCCACATCCAAAGTGCCAAGAGAGAGCTTGCTCTCCCTGTCTTTGAGTACTGTTTTCACTGTCCCGGTTACCTCTTTGCTAACATTCTCTTCAGAGCTGCAGTGAAACCAGGAACCACGTGGAGAAGGCACCCACACTGAAAGTGCCTGGAGGGAACATTGGGGCTTCTTGTCAGTGTCTCTGACATAGGGTTTCACTGTCCCAGGAAAGTCTCTGCTAACACCCTGCAGAGCGCTGTGCCCAATATACAGAAACGTCTTGCGGTATCTCCTACAGGGAAAGTGCCAGGAGGGAATTGTCGATCTTGTTCTCAGTGTCTCTGAGAATTGCTCTGATTATCCGTGTGACCTCTTTGCTAAGACTCTCCACAGAGCCGTCCTCAAAACCAACACACATCTTGACATATCTCCCACATTGATCGCAGTGTCTCCAGGAACGGCATTCAAGGAGCCAGGAACTTTTCTGCCCACACTGTCCATTGAGTTGTCCTCAAAACCAATATACATCCTGCTATATCTCCCACATGGAAAGTGCCAGGAGGGAAAAGTGGGGATTATGCTTAGACTTTCTCGGAACTGCTTCAAATCAACTAGATATCTTTGTGCTGTAAATCTCCCAACAGCCAAATGTAAAAGCAGCAAACATCTCGCTGTATGTCCCACATCCAAAGTGCCAAGAGAGAGCTTGCTCTCCCTGTCTTTGAGTACAGTTTTCACTGTCCCAGTTACCTCTTTGCTAACATTCTCTTCAGAGCTGCAGTGAAACCAGGAACCACGTGGAGAAGGCACCCACACTGAAAGTGCCTGGAGGGAACATTGGGGCTTCTTCTCAGTGTCTCTGACATAGGGTTTCACTGTCCCGGGAAAGTCTCTGCTAACACCCTGCAGAGCGCTGTGCCCAATATACAGAAACGTCTTGCGGTATCTCCTACAGGGAAAGTGCCAGGAGGGAATTGTCGATCTTGTTCTCAGTGTCTCTGAGAATTGCTCTGATTATCCGTGTGACCTCTTTGCTAAGACTCTCCAGAGAGCCGTCCTCAAAACCAACACACATCTTGACATATCTCCCACATTGATCGCAGTGTCTCCAGGAACGGCATTCAAGGAGCCAGGAACTTTTCTGCCCACACTGTCCGGGGACAGTTCCTTACAACCAATATACATCCTGCTATATCTCCCACATGGAAAGTGCCAGGAGGGAAAAGTGGGGATTATGCTTAGACTTTCTCGGAACTGCTTCAAATCAACTAGATATCTTTGTGCTGTAAATCTCCCAACAGCCAAACGCAAAAGCAGCAAACATCTCGCTGTATGTCCCACATCCAAAGTGCCAAGAGAGAGCTTGCTCTCCCTGTCTTTGAGTACTGTTTTCACTGTCCCGGTTACCTCTTTGCTAACATTCTCTTCAGAGCTGCAGTGAAACCAGGAACCACGTGGAGAAGGCACCCACACTGAAAGTGCCTGGAGGGAACATTGGGGCTTCTTCTCAGTGTCTCTGACATAGGGTTTCACTGTCCCGGGAAAGTCTCTGCTAACACCCTGCAGAGCGCTGTGCCCAATATACAGAAACGTCTTGCGGTATCTCCTACAGGGAAAGTGCCAGGAGGGAATTGTCGATCTTGTTCTCAGTGTCTCTGAGAATTGCTCTGATTATCCGTGTGACCTCTTTGCTAAGACTCTCCAGAGAGCCGTCCTCAAAACCAACACACATCTTGACATATCTCCCACATTGATCGCAGTGTCTCCAGGAACGGCATTCAAGGAGCCAGGAACTTTTCTGCCCACACTGTCCATTGAGTTGTCCTCAAAACCAATATACATCCTGCTATATCTCCCACATGGAAAGTGCCAGGAGGGAAAAGTGGGGATTATGCTTAGACTTTCTCGGAACTGCTTCAAATCAACTAGATATCTTTGTGCTGTAAATCTCCCAACAGCCAAATGTAAAAGCAGCAAACATCTCGCTGTATGTCCCACATCCAAAGTGCCAAGAGAGAGCTTGCTCTCCCTGCCTTTGAGTACTGTTTTCACTGTCCCGGTTACCTCTTTGCTAACATTCTCTTCAGAGCTGCAGTGAAACCAGGAACCACGTGGAGAAGGCACCCACACTGAAAGTGCCTGGAGGGAACATTGGGGCTTCTTCTCAGTGTCTCTGACACAGGGTTTCACTGTCCCGGGAAAGTCTCTGCTAACACCCTGCAGAGCGCTGTGCCCAATATACAGAAACGTCTTGCGGTATCTCCTACAGGGAAAGTGCCAGGAGGGAATTGTCGATCTTGTTCTCAGTGTCTCTGAGAATTGCTCTGATTATCCGTGTGACCTCTTTGCTAAGACTCTCCAGAGAGCCGTCCTCAAAACCAACACACATCTTGACATATCTCCCACATTGATCGCAGTGTCTCCAGGAACGGCATTCAAGGAGCCAGGAACTTTTCTGCCCACACTGTCCGGGGACAGTTCCTTACAACCAATATACATCCTGCTATATCTCCCACATGGAAAGTGCCAGGAGGGAAAAGTGGGGATTATGCTTAGACTTTCTCGGAACTGCTTCAAATCAACTAGATATCTTTGTGCTGTAAATCTCCCAACAGCCAAATGTAAAAGCAGCAAACATCTCGCTGTATGTCCCACATCCAAAGTGCCAAGAGAGAGCTTGCTCTCCCTGTCTTTGAGTACAGTTTTCACTGTCCCGGTTACCTCTTTGCTAACATTCTCTTCAGAGCTGCAGTGAAACCAGGAACCACGTGGAGAAGGCACCCACACTGAAAGTGCCTGGAGGGAACATTGGGGCTTCTTCTCAGTGTCTCTGACATAGGGTTTCACTGTCCCGGGAAAGTCTCTGCTAACACCCTGCAGAGCGCTGTGCCCAATATACAGAAACGTCTTGCGGTATCTCCTACAGGGAAAGTGCCAGGAGGGAATTGTCGATCTTGTTCACAGTGTCTCTGAGAATTGCTCTGATTATCCGTGTGACCTCTTTGCTAAGACTCTCCACAGAGCCGTCCTCAAAACCAACACACATCTTGACATATCTCCCACATTGATCGCAGTGTCTCCAGAAACGGCATTCAAGGAGCCAGGAACTTTTCTGCCCACACTGTCCATTGAGTTGTCCTCAAAACCAATATACATCCTGCTATATCTCCCACATGGAAAGTGCCAGGAGGGAAAAGTGGGGATTATGCTTAGACTTTCTCGGAACTGCTTCAAATCAACTAGATATCTTTGTGCTGTAAATCTCCCAACAGCCAAACGCAAAAGCAGCAAACATCTCGCTGTATGTCCCACATCCAAAGTGCCAAGAGAGAGCTTGCTCTCCCTGTCTTTGAGTACTGTTTTCACTGTCCCGGTTACCTCTTTGCTAACATTCTCTTCAGAGCTGCAGTGAAACCAGGAACCACGTGGAGAAGGCACCCACACTGAAAGTGCCCGGAGGGAACATTGGGGCTTCTTCTCAGTGTCTCTGACATAGGGTTTCACTGTCCCGGGAAAGTCTCTGCTAACACCCTGCAGAGCGCTGTGCCCAATATACAGAAACGTCTTGCGGTATCTCCTACAGGGAAAGTGCCAGGAGGGAATTGTCGATCTTGTTCACAGTGTCTCTGAGAATTGCTCTGATTATCCGTGTGACCTCTTTGCTAAGACTCTCCAGAGAGCCGTCCTCAAAACCAACACACATCTTGACATATCTCCCACATTGATCGCAGTGTCTCCAGAAACGGCATTCAAGGAGCCAGGAACTTTTCTGCCCACACTGTCCGGGGACAGTTCCTTACAACCAATATACATCCTGCTATATCTCCCACATGGAAAGTGCCAGGAGGGAAAAGTGGGGATTATGCTTAGACTTTCTCGGAACTGCTTCAAATCAACTAGATATCTTTGTGCTGTAAATCTCCCAACAGCCAAATGTAAAAGCAGCAAACATCTCGCTGTATGTCCCACATCCAAAGTGCCAAGAGAGAGCTTGCTCTCCCTGTCTTTGAGTACTGTTTTCACTGTCCCGGTTACCTCTTTGCTAACATTCTCTTCAGAGCTGCAGTGAAACCAGGAACCACGTGGAGAAGGCACCCACACTGAAAGTGCCTGGAGGGAACATTGGGGCTTCTTCTCAGTGTCTCTGACATAGGGTTTCACTGTCCCGGGAAAGTCTCTGCTAACACCCTGCAGAGCGCTGTGCCCAATATACAGAAACGTCTTGCGGTATCTCCTACAGGGAAAGTGCCAGGAGGGAATTGTCGATCTTGTTCTCAGTGTCTCTGAGAATTGCTCTGATTATCCGTGTGACCTCTTTGCTAAGACTCTCCAGAGAGCCGTCCTCAAAACCAACACACATCTTGACATATCTCCCACATTGATCGCAGTGTCTCATGGAATGGCATTCAAGGAGCCAGGAACTTTTCTGCCCACACTGTCCATTGAGTTGTCCTCAAAACCAATATACATCCTGCTATATCTCCCACATGGAAAGTGCCAGGAGGGAAAAGTGGGGATTATGCTTAGACTTTCTCGGAACTGCTTCAAATCAACTAGATATCTTTGTGCTGTAAATCTCCCAACAGCCAAATGTAAAAGCAGCAAACATCTCGCTGTATGTCCCACATCCAAAGTGCCAAGAGAGAGCTTGCTCTCCCTGTCTTTGAGTACAGTTTTCACTGTCCCAGTTACCTCTTTGCTAACATTCTCTTCAGAGCTGCAGTGAAACCAGGAACCACGTGGAGAAGGCACCCACACTGAAAGTGCCTGGAGGGAACATTGGGGCTTCTTCTCAGTGTCTCTGACATAGGGTTTCACTGTCCCGGGAAAGTCTCTGCTAACACCCTGCAGAGCGCTGTGCCCAATATACAGAAACGTCTTGCGGTATCTCCTACAGGGAAAGTGCCAGGAGGGAATTGTCGATCTTGTTCTCAGGGTCTCTGAGAATTGCTCTGATTATCCGTGTGACCTCTTTGCTAAGACTCTCCAGAGAGCCGTCCTCAAAACCAACACACATCTTGACATATCTCCCACATTGATCGCAGTGTCTCCAGGAACGGCATTCAAGGAGCCAGGAACTTTTCTGCCCACACTGTCCGGGGACAGTTCCTTACAACCAATATACATCCTGCTATATCTCCCACATGGAAAGTGCCAGGAGGGAAAAGTGGGGATTATGCTTAGACTTTCTCGGAACTGCTTCAAATCAACTAGATATCTTTGTGCTGTAAATCTCCCAACAGCCAAATGTAAAAGCAGCAAACATCTCGCTGTATGTCCCACATCCAAAGTGCCAAGAGAGAGCTTGCTCTCCCTGCCTTTGAGTACTGTTTTCACTGTCCCGGTTACCTCTTTGCTAACATTCTCTTCAGAGCTGCAGTGAAACCAGGAACCACGTGGAGAAGGCACCCACACTGAAAGTGCCTGGAGGGAACATTGGGGCTTCTTCTCAGTGTCTCTGACATAGGGTTTCACTGTCCCGGGAAAGTCTCTGCTAACACCCTGCAGAGCGCTGTGCCCAATATACAGAAACGTCTTGCGGTATCTCCTACAGGGAAAGTGCCAGGAGGGAATTGTCGATCTTGTTCTCAGTGTCTCTGAGAATTGCTCTGATTATCCGTGTGACCTCTTTGCTAAGACTCTCCAGAGAGCCGTCCTCAAAACCAACACACATCTTGACATATCTCCCACATTGATCGCAGTGTCTCCAGGAACGGCATTCAAGGAGCCAGGAACTTTTCTGCCCACACTGTCCGGGGACAGTTCCTTACAACCAATATACATCCTGCTATATCTCCCACATGGAAAGTGCCAGGAGGGAAAAGTGGGGATTATGCTTAGACTTTCTCGGAACTGCTTCAAATCAACTAGATATCTTTGTGCTGTAAATCTCCCAACAGCCAAATGTAAAAGCAGCAAACATCTCGCTGTATGTCCCACATCCAAAGTGCCAAGAGAGAGTTTGCTCTCCCTGTCTTTGAGTACTGTTTTCACTGTCCCGGTTACCTCTTTGCTAACATTCTCTTCAGAGCTGCAGTGAAACCAGGAACCACGTGGAGAAGGCACCCACACTGAAAGTGCCTGGAGGGAACATTGGGGCTTCTTCTCAGTGTCTCTGACATAGGGTTTCACTGTCCCGGGAAAGTCTCTGCTAACACCCTGCAGAGCGCTGTGCCCAATATACAGAAACGTCTTGCGGTATCTCCTACAGGGAAAGTGCCAGGAGGGAATTGTCGATCTTGTTCTCAGTGTCTCTGAGAATTGCTCTGATTATCCGTGTGACCTCTTTGCTAAGACTCTCCAGAGAGCCGTCCTCAAAACCAACACACATCTTGACATATCTCCCACATTGATCGCAGTGTCTCCAGGAACGGCATTCAAGGAGCCAGGAACTTTTCTGCCCACACTGTCCGGGGACAGTTCCTTACAACCAATATACATCCTGCTATATCTCCCACATGGAAAGTGCCAGGAGGGAAAAGTGGGGATTATGCTTAGACTTTCTCGGAACTGCTTCAAATCAACTAGATATCTTTGTGCTGTAAATCTCCCAACAGCCAAACGCAAAAGCAGCAAACATCTCGCTGTATGTCCCACATCCAAAGTGCCAAGAGAGAGCTTGCTCTCCCTGTCTTTGAGTACTGTTTTCACTGTCCCGGTTACCTCTTTGCTAACGTTCTCTTCAGAGCTGCAGTGAAACCAGGAACCACGTGGAGAAGGCACCCACACTGAAAGTGCCTGGAGGGAACATTGGGGCTTCTTCTCAGTGTCTCTGACATAGGGTTTCACTGTCCCGGGAAAGTCTCTGCTAACACCCTGCAGAGCGCTGTGCCCAATATACAGAAACGTCTTGCGGTATCTCCTACAGGGAAAGTGCCAGGAGGGAATTGTCGATCTTGTTCTCAGTGTCTCTGAGAATTGCTCTGATTATCCGTGTGACCTCTTTGCTAAGACTCTCCACAGAGCCGTCCTCAAAACCAACACACATCTTGACATATCTCCCACATTGATCGCAGTGTCTCCAGGAACGGCATTCAAGGAGCCAGGAACTTTTCTGCCCACACTGTCCATTGAGTTGTCCTCAAAACCAATATACATCCTGCTATATCTCCCACATGGAAAGTGCCAGGAGGGAAAAGTGGGGATTATGCTTAGACTTTCTCGGAACTGCTTCAAATCAACTAGATATCTTTGTGCTGTAAATCTCCCAACAGCCAAATGTAAAAGCAGCAAACATCTCGCTGTATGTCCCACATCCAAAGTGCCAAGAGAGAGCTTGCTCTCCCTGTCTTTGAGTACAGTTTTCACTGTCCCGGTTACCTCTTTGCTAACATTCTCTTCAGAGCTGCAGTGAAACCAGGAACCACGTGGAGAAGGCACCCACACTGAAAGTGCCTGGAGGGAACATTGGGGCTTCTTCTCAGTGTCTCTGACATAGGGTTTCACTGTCCCAGGAAAGTCTCTGCTAACACCCTGCAGAGCGCTGTGCCCAATATACAGAAACGTCTTGCGGTATCTCCTACAGGGAAAGTGCCAGGAGGGAATTGTCGATCTTGTTCTCAGTGTCTCTGAGAATTGCTCTGATTATCCGTGTGACCTCTTTGCTAAGACTCTCCAGAGAGCCGTCCTCAAAACCAACACACATCTTGACATATCTCCCACATTGATCGCAGTGTCTCATGGAATGGCATTCAAGGAGCCAGGAACTTTTCTGCCCACACTGTCCATTGAGTTGTCCTCAAAACCAATATACATCCTGCTATATCTCCCACATGGAAAGTGCCAGGAGGGAAAAGTGGGGATTATGCTTAGACTTTCTCGGAACTGCTTCAAATCAACTAGATATCTTTGTGCTGTAAATCTCCCAACAGCCAAATGTAAAAGCAGCAAACATCTCGCTGTATGTCCCACATCCAAAGTGCCAAGAGAGAGCTTGCTCTCCCTGTCTTTGAGTACAGTTTTCACTGTCCCAGTTACCTCTTTGCTAACATTCTCTTCAGAGCTGCAGTGAAACCAGGAACCACGTGGAGAAGGCACCCACACTGAAAGTGCCTGGAGGGAACATTGGGGCTTCTTCTCAGTGTCTCTGACATAGGGTTTCACTGTCCCGGGAAAGTCTCTGCTAACACCCTGCAGAGCGCTGTGCCCAATATACAGAAACGTCTTGCGGTATCTCCTACAGGGAAAGTGCCAGGAGGGAATTGTCGATCTTGTTCTCAGGGTCTCTGAGAATTGCTCTGATTATCCGTGTGACCTCTTTGCTAAGACTCTCCAGAGAGCCGTCCTCAAAACCAACACACATCTTGACATATCTCCCACATTGATCGCAGTGTCTCCAGGAACGGCATTCAAGGAGCCAGGAACTTTTCTGCCCACACTGTCCGGGGACAGTTCCTTACAACCAATATACATCCTGCTATATCTCCCACATGGAAAGTGCCAGGAGGGAAAAGTGGGGATTATGCTTAGACTTTCTCGGAACTGCTTCAAATCAACTAGATATCTTTGTGCTGTAAATCTCCCAACAGCCAAATGTAAAAGCAGCAAACATCTCGCTGTATGTCCCACATCCAAAGTGCCAAGAGAGAGCTTGCTCTCCCTGCCTTTGAGTACTGTTTTCACTGTCCCGGTTACCTCTTTGCTAACATTCTCTTCAGAGCTGCAGTGAAACCAGGAACCACGTGGAGAAGGCACCCACACTGAAAGTGCCTGGAGGGAACATTGGGGCTTCTTCTCAGTGTCTCTGACATAGGGTTTCACTGTCCCGGGAAAGTCTCTGCTAACACCCTGCAGAGCGCTGTGCCCAATATACAGAAACGTCTTGCGGTATCTCCTACAGGGAAAGTGCCAGGAGGGAATTGTCGATCTTGTTCACAGTGTCTCTGAGAATTGCTCTGATTATCCGTGTGACCTCTTTGCTAAGACTCTCCAGAGAGCCGTCCTCAAAACCAACACACATCTTGACATATCTCCCACATTGATCGCAGTGTCTCCAGGAACGGCATTCAAGGAGCCAGGAACTTTTCTGCCCACACTGTCCATTGAGTTGTCCTCAAAACCAATATACATCCTGCTATATCTCCCACATGGAAAGTGCCAGGAGGGAAAAGTGGGGATTATGCTTAGACTTTCTCGGAACTGCTTCAAATCAACTAGATATCTTTGTGCTGTAAATCTCCCAACAGCCAAATGTAAAAGCAGCAAACATCTCGCTGTATGTCCCACATCCAAAGTGCCAAGAGAGAGCTTGCTCTCCCTGTCTTTGAGTACTGTTTTCACTGTCCCGGTTACCTCTTTGCTAACATTCTCTTCAGAGCTGCAGTGAAACCAGGAACCACGTGGAGAAGGCACCCACACTGAAAGTGCCTGGAGGGAACATTGGGGCTTCTTCTCAGTGTCTCTGACATAGGGTTTCACTGTCCCAGGAAAGTCTCTGCTAACACCCTGCAGAGCGCTGTGCCCAATATACAGAAACGTCTTGCGGTATCTCCTACAGGGAAAGTGCCAGGAGGGAATTGTCGATCTTGTTCTCAGTGTCTCTGAGAATTGCTCTGATTATCCGTGTGACCTCTTTGCTAAGACTCTCCAGAGAGCCGTCCTCAAAACCAACACACATCTTGACATATCTCCCACATTGCTCGCAGTGTCTCCAGGAACGGCATTCAAGGAGCCAGGAACTTTTCTGCCCACACTGTCCATTGAGTTGTCCTCAAAACCAATATACATCCTGCTATATCTCCCACATGGAAAGTGCCAGGAGGGAAAAGTGGGGATTATGCTTAGACTTTCTCGGAACTGCTTCAAATCAACTAGATATCTTTGTGCTGTAAATCTCCCAACAGCCAAATGTAAAAGCAGCAAACATCTCGCTGTATGTCCCACATCCAAAGTGCCAAGAGAGAGCTTGCTCTCCCTGTCTTTGAGTACAGTTTTCACTGTCCCAGTTACCTCTTTGCTAACATTCTCTTCAGAGCTGCAGTGAAACCAGGAACCACGTGGAGAAGGCACCCACACTGAAAGTGCCTGGAGGGAACATTGGGGCTTCTTCTCAGTGTCTCTGACATAGGGTTTCACTGTCCCGGGAAAGTCTCTGCTAACACCCTGCAGAGCGCTGTGCCCAATATACAGAAACGTCTTGCGGTATCTCCTACAGGGAAAGTGCCAGGAGGGAATTGTCGATCTTGTTCTCAGGGTCTCTGAGAATTGCTCTGATTATCCGTGTGACCTCTTTGCTAAGACTCTCCAGAGAGCCGTCCTCAAAACCAACACACATCTTGACATATCTCCCACATTGATCGCAGTGTCTCCAGGAACGGCATTCAAGGAGCCAGGAACTTTTCTGCCCACACTGTCCGGGGACAGTTCCTTAAAACCAATATACATCCTGCTATATCTCCCACATGGAAAGTGCCAGGAGGGAAAAGTGGGGATTATGCTTAGACTTTCTCGGAACTGCTTCAAATCAACTAGATATCTTTGTGCTGTAAATCTCCCAACAGCCAAATGTAAAAGCAGCAAACATCTCGCTGTATGTCCCACATCCAAAGTGCCAAGAGAGAGCTTGCTCTCCCTGCCTTTGAGTACTGTTTTCACTGTCCCGGTTACCTCTTTGCTAACATTCTCTTCAGAGCTGCAGTGAAACCAGGAACCACGTGGAGAAGGCACCCACACTGAAAGTGCCTGGAGGGAACATTGGGGCTTCTTCTCAGTGTCTCTGACATAGGGTTTCACTGTCCCGGGAAAGTCTCTGCTAACACCCTGCAGAGCGCTGTGCCCAATATACAGAAACGTCTTGCGGTATCTCCTACAGGGAAAGTGCCAGGAGGGAATTGTGGAGCTTGTTCTCAGTGTCTCTGAGAATTGCTCTGATTATCCGTGTGACCTCTTTGCTAAGACTCTCCACAGAGCCGTCCTCAAAACCAACACACATCTTGACATATCTCCCACATTGATCGCAGTGTCTCCAGAAACGGCATTCAAGGAGCCAGGAACTTTTCTGCCCACACTGTCCATTGAGTTGTCCTCAAAACCAATATACATCCTGCTATATCTCCCACATGGAAAGTGCCAGGAGGGAAAAGTGGGGATTATGCTTAGACTTTCTCGGAACTGCTTCAAATCAACTAGATATCTTTGTGCTGTAAATCTCCCAACAGCCAAATGTAAAAGCAGCAAACATCTCGCTGTATGTCCCACATCCAAAGTGCCAAGAGAGAGCTTGCTCTCCCTGTCTTTGAGTACTGTTTTCACTGTCCCGGTTACCTCTTTGCTAACATTCTCTTCAGAGCTGCAGTGAAACCAGGAACCACGTGGAGAAGGCACCCACACTGAAAGTGCCTGGAGGGAACATTGGGGCTTCTTCTCAGTGTCTCTGACATAGGGTTTCACTGTCCCAGGAAAGTCTCTGCTAACACCCTGCAGAGCGCTGTGCCCAATATACAGAAACGTCTTGCGGTATCTCCTACAGGGAAAGTGCCAGGAGGGAATTGTCGATCTTGTTCTCAGTGTCTCTGAGAATTGCTCTGATTATCCGTGTGACCTCTTTGCTAAGACTCTCCAGAGAGCCGTCCTCAAAACCAACACACATCTTGACATATCTCCCACATTGATCGCAGTGTCTCATGGAATGGCATTCAAGGAGCCAGGAACTTTTCTGCCCACACTGTCCATTGAGTTGTCCTCAAAACCAATATACATCCTGCTATATCTCCCACATGGAAAGTGCCAGGAGGGAAAAGTGGGGATTATGCTTAGACTTTCTCGGAACTGCTTCAAATCAACTAGATATCTTTGTGCTGTAAATCTCCCAACAGCCAAATGTAAAAGCAGCAAACATCTCGCTGTATGTCCCACATCCAAAGTGCCAAGAGAGAGCTTGCTCTCCCTGTCTTTGAGTACAGTTTTCACTGTCCCAGTTACCTCTTTGCTAACATTCTCTTCAGAGCTGCAGTGAAACCAGGAACCACGTGGAGAAGGCACCCACACTGAAAGTGCCTGGAGGGAACATTGGGGCTTCTTCTCAGTGTCTCTGACATAGGGTTTCACTGTCCCGGGAAAGTCTCTGCTAACACCCTGCAGAGCGCTGTGCCCAATATACAGAAACGTCTTGCGGTATCTCCTACAGGGAAAGTGCCAGGAGGGAATTGTCGATCTTGTTCTCAGGGTCTCTGAGAATTGCTCTGATTATCCGTGTGACCTCTTTGCTAAGACTCTCCAGAGAGCCGTCCTCAAAACCAACACACATCTTGACATATCTCCCACATTGATCGCAGTGTCTCCAGGAACGGCATTCAAGGAGCCAGGAACTTTTCTGCCCACACTGTCCGGGGACAGTTCCTTACAACCAATATACATCCTGCTATATCTCCCACATGGAAAGTGCCAGGAGGGAAAAGTGGGGATTATGCTTAGACTTTCTCGGAACTGCTTCAAATCAACTAGATATCTTTGTGCTGTAAATCTCCCAACAGCCAAATGTAAAAGCAGCAAACATCTCGCTGTATGTCCCACATCCAAAGTGCCAAGAGAGAGCTTGCTCTCCCTGCCTTTGAGTACTGTTTTCACTGTCCCGGTTACCTCTTTGCTAACATTCTCTTCAGAGCTGCAGTGAAACCAGGAACCACGTGGAGAAGGCACCCACACTGAAAGTGCCTGGAGGGAACATTGGGGCTTCTTCTCAGTGTCTCTGACATAGGGTTTCACTGTCCCGGGAAAGTCTCTGCTAACACCCTGCAGAGCGCTGTGCCCAATATACAGAAACGTCTTGCGGTATCTCCTACAGGGAAAGTGCCAGGAGGGAATTGTCGATCTTGTTCACAGTGTCTCTGAGAATTGCTCTGATTATCCGTGTGACCTCTTTGCTAAGACTCTCCAGAGAGCCGTCCTCAAAACCAACACACATCTTGACATATCTCCCACATTGATCGCAGTGTCTCCAGGAACGGCATTCAAGGAGCCAGGAACTTTTCTGCCCACACTGTCCATTGAGTTGTCCTCAAAACCAATATACATCCTGCTATATCTCCCACATGGAAAGTGCCAGGAGGGAAAAGTGGGGATTATGCTTAGACTTTCTCGGAACTGCTTCAAATCAACTAGATATCTTTGTGCTGTAAATCTCCCAACAGCCAAACGCAAAAGCAGCAAACATCTCGCTGTATGTCCCACATCCAAAGTGCCAAGAGAGAGCTTGCTCTCCCTGTCTTTGAGTACTGTTTTCACTGTCCCGGTTACCTCTTTGCTAACATTCTCTTCAGAGCTGCAGTGAAACCAGGAACCACGTGGAGAAGGCACCCACACTGAAAGTGCCTGGAGGGAACATTGGGGCTTCTTCTCAGTGTCTCTGACATAGGGTTTCACTGTCCCAGGAAAGTCTCTGCTAACACCCTGCAGAGCGCTGTGCCCAATATACAGAAACGTCTTGCGGTATCTCCTACAGGGAAAGTGCCAGGAGGGAATTGTCGATCTTGTTCTCAGTGTCTCTGAGAATTGCTCTGATTATCCGTGTGACCTCTTTGCTAAGACTCTCCAGAGAGCCGTCCTCAAAACCAACACACATCTTGACATATCTCCCACATTGATCGCAGTGTCTCATGGAATGGCATTCAAGGAGCCAGGAACTTTTCTGCCCACACTGTCCATTGAGTTGTCCTCAAAACCAATATACATCCTGCTATATCTCCCACATGGAAAGTGCCAGGAGGGAAAAGTGGGGATTATGCTTAGACTTTCTCGGAACTGCTTCAAATCAACTAGATATCTTTGTGCTGTAAATCTCCCAACAGCCAAATGTAAAAGCAGCAAACATCTCGCTGTATGTCCCACATCCAAAGTGCCAAGAGAGAGCTTGCTCTCCCTGTCTTTGAGTACAGTTTTCACTGTCCCAGTTACCTCTTTGCTAACATTCTCTTCAGAGCTGCAGTGAAACCAGGAACCACGTGGAGAAGGCACCCACACTGAAAGTGCCTGGAGGGAACATTGGGGCTTCTTCTCAGTGTCTCTGACATAGGGTTTCACTGTCCCGGGAAAGTCTCTGCTAACACCCTGCAGAGCGCTGTGCCCAATATACAGAAACGTCTTGCGGTATCTCCTACAGGGAAAGTGCCAGGAGGGAATTGTCGATCTTGTTCTCAGGGTCTCTGAGAATTGCTCTGATTATCCGTGTGACCTCTTTGCTAAGACTCTCCAGAGAGCCGTCCTCAAAACCAACACACATCTTGACATATCTCCCACATTGATCGCAGTGTCTCCAGGAACGGCATTCAAGGAGCCAGGAACTTTTCTGCCCACACTGTCCGGGGACAGTTCCTTACAACCAATATACATCCTGCTATATCTCCCACATGGAAAGTGCCAGGAGGGAAAAGTGGGGATTATGCTTAGACTTTCTCGGAACTGCTTCAAATCAACTAGATATCTTTGTGCTGTAAATCTCCCAACAGCCAAATGTAAAAGCAGCAAACATCTCGCTGTATGTCCCACATCCAAAGTGCCAAGAGAGAGCTTGCTCTCCCTGCCTTTGAGTACTGTTTTCACTGTCCCGGTTACCTCTTTGCTAACATTCTCTTCAGAGCTGCAGTGAAACCAGGAACCACGTGGAGAAGGCACCCACACTGAAAGTGCCTGGAGGGAACATTGGGGCTTCTTCTCAGTGTCTCTGACATAGGGTTTCACTGTCCCGGGAAAGTCTCTGCTAACACCCTGCAGAGCGCTGTGCCCAATATACAGAAACGTCTTGCGGTATCTCCTACAGGGAAAGTGCCAGGAGGGAATTGTCGATCTTGTTCACAGTGTCTCTGAGAATTGCTCTGATTATCCGTGTGACCTCTTTGCTAAGACTCTCCAGAGAGCCGTCCTCAAAACCAACACACATCTTGACATATCTCCCACATTGATCGCAGTGTCTCCAGGAACGGCATTCAAGGAGCCAGGAACTTTTCTGCCCACACTGTCCATTGAGTTGTCCTCAAAACCAATATACATCCTGCTATATCTCCCACATGGAAAGTGCCAGGAGGGAAAAGTGGGGATTATGCTTAGACTTTCTCGGAACTGCTTCAAATCAACTAGATATCTTTGTGCTGTAAATCTCCCAACAGCCAAATGTAAAAGCAGCAAACATCTCGCTGTATGTCCCACATCCAAAGTGCCAAGAGAGAGCTTGCTCTCCCTGCCTTTGAGTACTGTTTTCACTGTCCCGGTTACCTCTTTGCTAACATTCTCTTCAGAGCTGCAGTGAAACCAGGAACCACGTGGAGAAGGCACCCACACTGAAAGTGCCTGGAGGGAACATTGGGGCTTCTTCTCAGTGTCTCTGACATAGGGTTTCACTGTCCCGGGAAAGTCTCTGCTAACACCCTGCAGAGCGCTGTGCCCAATATACAGAAACGTCTTGCGGTATCTCCTACAGGGAAAGTGCCAGGAGGGAATTGTCGATCTTGTTCTCAGGGTCTCTGAGAATTGCTCTGATTATCCGTGTGACCTCTTTGCTAAGACTCTCCAGAGAGCCGTCCTCAAAACCAACACACATCTTGACATATCTCCCACATTGATCGCAGTGTCTCCAGGAACGGCATTCAAGGAGCCAGGAACTTTTCTGCCCACACTGTCCATTGAGTTGTCCTCAAAACCAATATACATCCTGCTATATCTCCCACATGGAAAGTGCCAGGAGGGAAAAGTGGGGATTATGCTTAGACTTTCTCGGAACTGCTTCAAATCAACTAGATATCTTTGTGCTGTAAATCTCCCAACAGCCAAACGCAAAACCAGCAAACATCTCGCTGTATGTCCCACATCCAAAGTGCCAAGAGAGAGCTTGCTCTCCCTGTCTTTGAGTACTGTTTTCACTGTCCCGGTTACCTCTTTGCTAACATTCTCTTCAGAGCTGCAGTGAAACCAGGAACCACGTGGAGAAGGCACCCACACTGAAAGTGCCTGGAGGGAACATTGGGGCTTCTTCTCAGTGTCTCTGACATAGGGTTTCACTGTCCCGGGAAAGTCTCTGCTAACACCCTGCAGAGCGCTGTGCCCAATATACAGAAACGTCTTGCGGTATCTCCTACAGGGAAAGTGCCAGGAGGGAATTGTGGAGCTTGTTCTCAGTGTCTCTGAGAATTGCTCTGATTATCCGTGTGACCTCTTTGCTAAGACTCTCCACAGAGCCGTCCTCAAAACCAACACACATCTTGACATATCTCCCACATTGATCGCAGTGTCTCCAGAAACGGCATTCAAGGAGCCAGGAACTTTTCTGCCCACACTGTCCATTGAGTTGTCCTCAAAACCAATATACATCCTGCTATATCTCCCACATGGAAAGTGCCAGGAGGGAAAAGTGGGGATTATGCTTAGACTTTCTCGGAACTGCTTCAAATCAACTAGATATCTTTGTGCTGTAAATCTCCCAACAGCCAAATGTAAAAGCAGCAAACATCTCGCTGTATGTCCCACATCCAAAGTGCCAAGAGAGAGCTTGCTCTCCCTGTCTTTGAGTACTGTTTTCACTGTCCCGGTTACCTCTTTGCTAACATTCTCTTCAGAGCTGCAGTGAAACCAGGAACCACGTGGAGAAGGCACCCACACTGAAAGTGCCTGGAGGGAACATTGGGGCTTCTTCTCAGTGTCTCTGACATAGGGTTTCACTGTCCCAGGAAAGTCTCTGCTAACACCCTGCAGAGCGCTGTGCCCAATATACAGAAACGTCTTGCGGTATCTCCTACAGGGAAAGTGCCAGGAGGGAATTGTCGATCTTGTTCTCAGTGTCTCTGAGAATTGCTCTGATTATCCGTGTGACCTCTTTGCTAAGACTCTCCAGAGAGCCGTCCTCAAAACCAACACACATCTTGACATATCTCCCACATTGATCGCAGTGTCTCATGGAATGGCATTCAAGGAGCCAGGAACTTTTCTGCCCACACTGTCCATTGAGTTGTCCTCAAAACCAATATACATCCTGCTATATCTCCCACATGGAAAGTGCCAGGAGGGAAAAGTGGGGATTATGCTTAGACTTTCTCGGAACTGCTTCAAATCAACTAGATATCTTTGTGCTGTAAATCTCCCAACAGCCAAATGTAAAAGCAGCAAACATCTCGCTGTATGTCCCACATCCAAAGTGCCAAGAGAGAGCTTGCTCTCCCTGTCTTTGAGTACAGTTTTCACTGTCCCAGTTACCTCTTTGCTAACATTCTCTTCAGAGCTGCAGTGAAACCAGGAACCACGTGGAGAAGGCACCCACACTGAAAGTGCCTGGAGGGAACATTGGGGCTTCTTCTCAGTGTCTCTGACATAGGGTTTCACTGTCCCGGGAAAGTCTCTGCTAACACCCTGCAGAGCGCTGTGCCCAATATACAGAAACGTCTTGCGGTATCTCCTACAGGGAAAGTGCCAGGAGGGAATTGTCGATCTTGTTCTCAGGGTCTCTGAGAATTGCTCTGATTATCCGTGTGACCTCTTTGCTAAGACTCTCCAGAGAGCCGTCCTCAAAACCAACACACATCTTGACATATCTCCCACATTGATCGCAGTGTCTCCAGGAACGGCATTCAAGGAGCCAGGAACTTTTCTGCCCACACTGTCCGGGGACAGTTCCTTACAACCAATATACATCCTGCTATATCTCCCACATGGAAAGTGCCAGGAGGGAAAAGTGGGGATTATGCTTAGACTTTCTCGGAACTGCTTCAAATCAACTAGATATCTTTGTGCTGTAAATCTCCCAACAGCCAAATGTAAAAGCAGCAAACATCTCGCTGTATGTCCCACATCCAAAGTGCCAAGAGAGAGCTTGCTCTCCCTGCCTTTGAGTACTGTTTTCACTGTCCCGGTTACCTCTTTGCTAACATTCTCTTCAGAGCTGCAGTGAAACCAGGAACCACGTGGAGAAGGCACCCACACTGAAAGTGCCTGGAGGGAACATTGGGGCTTCTTCTCAGTGTCTCTGACATAGGGTTTCACTGTCCCGGGAAAGTCTCTGCTAACACCCTGCAGAGCGCTGTGCCCAATATACAGAAACGTCTTGCGGTATCTCCTACAGGGAAAGTGCCAGGAGGGAATTGTCGATCTTGTTCACAGTGTCTCTGAGAATTGCTCTGATTATCCGTGTGACCTCTTTGCTAAGACTCTCCAGAGAGCCGTCCTCAAAACCAACACACATCTTGACATATCTCCCACATTGATCGCAGTGTCTCCAGGAACGGCATTCAAGGAGCCAGGAACTTTTCTGCCCACACTGTCCATTGAGTTGTCCTCAAAACCAATATACATCCTGCTATATCTCCCACATGGAAAGTGCCAGGAGGGAAAAGTGGGGATTATGCTTAGACTTTCTCGGAACTGCTTCAAATCAACTAGATATCTTTGTGCTGTAAATCTCCCAACAGCCAAATGTAAAAGCAGCAAACATCTCGCTGTATGTCCCACATCCAAAGTGCCAAGAGAGAGCTTGCTCTCCCTGTCTTTGAGTACTGTTTTCACTGTCCCGGTTACCTCTTTGCTAACATTCTCTTCAGAGCTGCAGTGAAACCAGGAACCACGTGGAGAAGGCACCCACACTGAAAGTGCCTGGAGGGAACATTGGGGCTTCTTCTCAGTGTCTCTGACATAGGGTTTCACTGTCCCAGGAAAGTCTCTGCTAACACCCTGCAGAGCGCTGTGCCCAATATACAGAAACGTCTTGCGGTATCTCCTACAGGGAAAGTGCCAGGAGGGAATTGTCGATCTTGTTCTCAGGGTCTCTGAGAATTGCTCTGATTATCCGTGTGACCTCTTTGCTAAGACTCTCCAGAGAGCCGTCCTCAAAACCAACACACATCTTGACATATCTCCCACATTGATCGCAGTGTCTCCAGGAACGGCATTCAAGGAGCCAGGAACTTTTCTGCCCACACTGTCCGGGGACAGTTCCTTACAACCAATATACATCCTGCTATATCTCCCACATGGAAAGTGCCAGGAGGGAAAAGTGGGGATTATGCTTAGACTTTCTCGGAACTGCTTCAAATCAACTAGATATCTTTGTGCTGTAAATCTCCCAACAGCCAAATGTAAAAGCAGCAAACATCTCGCTGTATGTCCCACATCCAAAGTGCCAAGAGAGAGCTTGCTCTCCCTGCCTTTGAGTACTGTTTTCACTGTCCCGGTTACCTCTTTGCTAACATTCTCTTCAGAGCTGCAGTGAAACCAGGAACCACGTGGAGAAGGCACCCACACTGAAAGTGCCTGGAGGGAACATTGGGGCTTCTTCTCAGTGTCTCTGACATAGGGTTTCACTGTCCCGGGAAAGTCTCTGCTAACACCCTGCAGAGCGCTGTGCCCAATATACAGAAACGTCTTGCGGTATCTCCTACAGGGAAAGTGCCAGGAGGGAATTGTCGATCTTGTTCACAGTGTCTCTGAGAATTGCTCTGATTATCCGTGTGACCTCTTTGCTAAGACTCTCCAGAGAGCCGTCCTCAAAACCAACACACATCTTGACATATCTCCCACATTGATCGCAGTGTCTCCAGGAACGGCATTCAAGGAGCCAGGAACTTTTCTGCCCACACTGTCCGGGGACAGTTCCTTACAACCAATATACATCCTGCTATATCTCCCACATGGAAAGTGCCAGGAGGGAAAAGTGGGGATTATGCTTAGACTTTCTCGGAACTGCTTCAAATCAACTAGATATCTTTGTGCTGTAAATCTCCCAACAGCCAAATGTAAAAGCAGCAAACATCTCGCTGTATGTCCCACATCCAAAGTGCCAAGAGAGAGCTTGCTCTCCCTGCCTTTGAGTACTGTTTTCACTGTCCCGGTTACCTCTTTGCTAACATTCTCTTCAGAGCTGCAGTGAAACCAGGAACCACGTGGAGAAGGCACCCACACTGAAAGTGCCTGGAGGGAACATTGGGGCTTCTTCTCAGTGTCTCTGACATAGGGTTTCACTGTCCCGGGA
The DNA here is from genome assembly GCF_964199755.1 of Larus michahellis. Taxonomy (NCBI): domain Eukaryota; kingdom Metazoa; phylum Chordata; class Aves; order Charadriiformes; family Laridae; genus Larus; species Larus michahellis. Next base: position 22,109,024 of record NC_133903.1, on the reverse strand, counting down.
AAGTCTCTGCTAACACCCTGCAGAGCGCTGTGCCCAATATACAGAAACGTCTTGCGGTATCTCCTACAGGGAAAGTGCCAGGAGGGAATTGTCGATCTTGTTCACAGTGTCTCTGAGAATTGCTCTGATTATCCGTGTGACCTCTTTGCTAAGACTCTCCAGAGAGCCGTCCTCAAAACCAACACACATCTTGACATATCTCCCACATTGATCGCAGTGTCTCCAGGAACGGCATTCAAGGAGCCAGGAACTTTTCTGCCCACACTGTCCATTGAGTTGTCCTCAAAACCAATATACATCCTGCTATATCTCCCACATGGAAAGTGCCAGGAGGGAAAAGTGGGGATTATGCTTAGACTTTCTCGGAACTGCTTCAAATCAACTAGATATCTTTGTGCTGTAAATCTCCCAACAGCCAAATGTAAAAGCAGCAAACATCTCGCTGTATGTCCCACATCCAAAGTGCCAAGAGAGAGCTTGCTCTCCCTGTCTTTGAGTACTGTTTTCACTGTCCCGGTTACCTCTTTGCTAACATTCTCTTCAGAGCTGCAGTGAAACCAGGAACCACGTGGAGAAGGCACCCACACTGAAAGTGCCTGGAGGGAACATTGGGGCTTCTTCTCAGTGTCTCTGACATAGGGTTTCACTGTCCCAGGAAAGTCTCTGCTAACACCCTGCAGAGCGCTGTGCCCAATATACAGAAACGTCTTGCGGTATCTCCTACAGGGAAAGTGCCAGGAGGGAATTGTCGATCTTGTTCTCAGTGTCTCTGAGAATTGCTCTGATTATCCGTGTGACCTCTTTGCTAAGACTCTCCAGAGAGCCGTCCTCAAAACCAACACACATCTTGACATATCTCCCACATTGATCGCAGTGTCTCATGGAATGGCATTCAAGGAGCCAGGAACTTTTCTGCCCACACTGTCCATTGAGTTGTCCTCAAAACCAATATACATCCTGCTATATCTCCCACATGGAAAGTGCCAGGAGGGAAAAGTGGGGATTATGCTTAGACTTTCTCGGAACTGCTTCAAATCAACTAGATATCTTTGTGCTGTAAATCTCCCAACAGCCAAATGTAAAAGCAGCAAACATCTCGCTGTATGTCCCACATCCAAAGTGCCAAGAGAGAGCTTGCTCTCCCTGTCTTTGAGTACAGTTTTCACTGTCCCAGTTACCTCTTTGCTAACATTCTCTTCAGAGCTGCAGTGAAACCAGGAACCACGTGGAGAAGGCACCCACACTGAAAGTGCCTGGAGGGAACATTGGGGCTTCTTCTCAGTGTCTCTGACATAGGGTTTCACTGTCCCGGGAAAGTCTCTGCTAACACCCTGCAGAGCGCTGTGCCCAATATACAGAAACGTCTTGCGGTATCTCCTACAGGGAAAGTGCCAGGAGGGAATTGTCGATCTTGTTCTCAGGGTCTCTGAGAATTGCTCTGATTATCCGTGTGACCTCTTTGCTAAGACTCTCCAGAGAGCCGTCCTCAAAACCAACACACATCTTGACATATCTCCCACATTGATCGCAGTGTCTCCAGGAACGGCATTCAAGGAGCCAGGAACTTTTCTGCCCACACTGTCCGGGGACAGTTCCTTACAACCAATATACATCCTGCTATATCTCCCACATGGAAAGTGCCAGGAGGGAAAAGTGGGGATTATGCTTAGACTTTCTCGGAACTGCTTCAAATCAACTAGATATCTTTGTGCTGTAAATCTCCCAACAGCCAAATGTAAAAGCAGCAAACATCTCGCTGTATGTCCCACATCCAAAGTGCCAAGAGAGAGCTTGCTCTCCCTGCCTTTGAGTACTGTTTTCACTGTCCCGGTTACCTCTTTGCTAACATTCTCTTCAGAGCTGCAGTGAAACCAGGAACCACGTGGAGAAGGCACCCACACTGAAAATGCCTGGAAGGAACATTGGGGCTTCTTCTCAGTGTCTCTGACATAGGGTTTCACTGTCCCGGGAAAGTCTCTGCTAACACCCTGCAGTGCGCTGTGCCCAATATACAGAAACGTCTTGCGGTATCTCCTACAGGGAAAGTGCCAGGAGGGAATTGTGGAGCTTGTTCTCAGTGTCTCTGAGAATTGCTCTGATTATCCGTGTGACCTCTTTGCTAAGACTCTCCAGAGAGCCGTCCTCAAAACCAACACACATCTTGACATATCTCCCACATTGATCGCAGTGTCTCCAGAAACGGCATTCAAGGAGCCAGGAACTTTTCTGCCCACACTGTCCATTGAGTTGTCCTCAAAACCAATATACATCCTGCTATATCTCCCACATGGAAAGTGCCAGGAGGGAAAAGTGGGGATTATGCTTAGACTTTCTCGGAACTGCTTCAAATCAACTAGATATCTTTGTGCTGTAAATCTCCCAACAGCCAAATGTAAAAGCAGCAAACATCTCGCTGTATGTCCCACATCCAAAGTGCCAAGAGAGAGCTTGCTCTCCCTGTCTTTGAGTACTGTTTTCACTGTCCCGGTTACCTCTTTGCTAACATTCTCTTCAGAGCTGCAGTGAAACCAGGAACCACGTGGAGAAGGCACCCACACTGAAAGTGCCTGGAGGGAACATTGGGGCTTCTTCTCAGTGTCTCTGACATAGGGTTTCACTGTCCCGGGAAAGTCTCTGCTAACACCCTGCAGAGCGCTGTGCCCAATATACAGAAACGTCTTGCGGTATCTCCTACAGGGAAAGTGCCAGGAGGGAATTGTCGATCTTGTTCTCAGTGTCTCTGAGAATTGCTCTGATTATCCGTGTGACCTCTTTGCTAAGACTCTCCAGAGAGCCGTCCTCAAAACCAACACACATCTTGACATATCTCCCACATTGATCGCAGTGTCTCATGGAATGGCATTCAAGGAGCCAGGAACTTTTCTGCCCACACTGTCCATTGAGTTGTCCTCAAAACCAATATACATCCTGCTATATCTCCCACATGGAAAGTGCCAGGAGGGAAAAGTGGGGATTATGCTTAGACTTTCTCGGAACTGCTTCAAATCAACTAGATATCTTTGTGCTGTAAATCTCCCAACAGCCAAATGTAAAAGCAGCAAACATCTCGCTGTATGTCCCACATCCAAAGTGCCAAGAGAGAGCTTGCTCTCCCTGTCTTTGAGTACAGTTTTCACTGTCCCAGTTACCTCTTTGCTAACATTCTCTTCAGAGCTGCAGTGAAACCAGGAACCACGTGGAGAAGGCACCCACACTGAAAGTGCCTGGAGGGAACATTGGGGCTTCTTCTCAGTGTCTCTGACATAGGGTTTCACTGTCCCGGGAAAGTCTCTGCTAACACCCTGCAGAGCGCTGTGCCCAATATACAGAAACGTCTTGCGGTATCTCCTACAGGGAAAGTGCCAGGAGGGAATTGTCGATCTTGTTCTCAGTGTCTCTGAGAATTGCTCTGATTATCCGTGTGACCTCTTTGCTAAGACTCTCCAGAGAGCCGTCCTCAAAACCAACACACATCTTGACATATCTCCCACATTGATCGCAGTGTCTCATGGAATGGCATTCAAGGAGCCAGGAACTTTTCTGCCCACACTGTCCATTGAGTTGTCCTCAAAACCAATATACATCCTGCTATATCTCCCACATGGAAAGTGCCAGGAGGGAAAAGTGGGGATTATGCTTAGACTTTCTCGGAACTGCTTCAAATCAACTAGATATCTTTGTGCTGTAAATCTCCCAACAGCCAAATGTAAAAGCAGCAAACATCTCGCTGTATGTCCCACATCCAAAGTGCCAAGAGAGAGCTTGCTCTCCCTGTCTTTGAGTACAGTTTTCACTGTCCCAGTTACCTCTTTGCTAACATTCTCTTCAGAGCTGCAGTGAAACCAGGAACCACGTGGAGAAGGCACCCACACTGAAAGTGCCTGGAGGGAACATTGGGGCTTCTTCTCAGTGTCTCTGACATAGGGTTTCACTGTCCCGGGAAAGTCTCTGCTAACACCCTGCAGAGCGCTGTGCCCAATATACAGAAACGTCTTGCGGTATCTCCTACAGGGAAAGTGCCAGGAGGGAATTGTCGATCTTGTTCTCAGGGTCTCTGAGAATTGCTCTGATTATCCGTGTGACCTCTTTGCTAAGACTCTCCAGAGAGCCGTCCTCAAAACCAACACACATCTTGACATATCTCCCACATTGATCGCAGTGTCTCCAGGAACGGCATTCAAGGAGCCAGGAACTTTTCTGCCCACACTGTCCGGGGACAGTTCCTTACAACCAATATACATCCTGCTATATCTCCCACATGGAAAGTGCCAGGAGGGAAAAGTGGGGATTATGCTTAGACTTTCTCGGAACTGCTTCAAATCAACTAGATATCTTTGTGCTGTAAATCTCCCAACAGCCAAATGTAAAAGCAGCAAACATCTCGCTGTATGTCCCACATCCAAAGTGCCAAGAGAGAGCTTGCTCTCCCTGCCTTTGAGTACTGTTTTCACTGTCCCGGTTACCTCTTTGCTAACATTCTCTTCAGAGCTGCAGTGAAACCAGGAACCACGTGGAGAAGGCACCCACACTGAAAGTGCCTGGAGGGAACATTGGGGCTTCTTCTCAGTGTCTCTGACATAGGGTTTCACTGTCCCGGGAAAGTCTCTGCTAACACCCTGCAGAGCGCTGTGCCCAATATACAGAAACGTCTTGCGGTATCTCCTACAGGGAAAGTGCCAGGAGGGAATTGTCGATCTTGTTCACAGTGTCTCTGAGAATTGCTCTGATTATCCGTGTGACCTCTTTGCTAAGACTCTCCAGAGAGCCGTCCTCAAAACCAACACACATCTTGACATATCTCCCACATTGATCGCAGTGTCTCCAGGAACGGCATTCAAGGAGCCAGGAACTTTTCTGCCCACACTGTCCGGGGACAGTTCCTTACAACCAATATACATCCTGCTATATCTCCCACATGGAAAGTGCCAGGAGGGAAAAGTGGGGATTATGCTTAGACTTTCTCGGAACTGCTTCAAATCAACTAGATATCTTTGTGCTGTAAATCTCCCAACAGCCAAATGTAAAAGCAGCAAACATCTCGCTGTATGTCCCACATCCAAAGTGCCAAGAGAGAGCTTGCTCTCCCTGCCTTTGAGTACTGTTTTCACTGTCCCGGTTACCTCTTTGCTAACATTCTCTTCAGAGCTGCAGTGAAACCAGGAACCACGTGGAGAAGGCACCCACACTGAAAGTGCCTGGAGGGAACATTGGGGCTTCTTCTCAGTGTCTCTGACATAGGGTTTCACTGTCCCAGGAAAGTCTCTGCTAACACCCTGCAGAGCGCTGTGCCCAATATACAGAAACGTCTTGCGGTATCTCCTACAGGGAAAGTGCCAGGAGGGAATTGTCGATCTTGTTCTCAGTGTCTCTGAGAATTGCTCTGATTATCCGTGTGACCTCTTTGCTAAGACTCTCCAGAGAGCCGTCCTCAAAACCAACACACATCTTGACATATCTCCCACATTGATCGCAGTGTCTCATGGAATGGCATTCAAGGAGCCAGGAACTTTTCTGCCCACACTGTCCATTGAGTTGTCCTCAAAACCAATATACATCCTGCTATATCTCCCACATGGAAAGTGCCAGGAGGGAAAAGTGGGGATTATGCTTAGACTTTCTCGGAACTGCTTCAAATCAACTAGATATCTTTGTGCTGTAAATCTCCCAACAGCCAAATGTAAAAGCAGCAAACATCTCGCTGTATGTCCCACATCCAAAGTGCCAAGAGAGAGCTTGCTCTCCCTGTCTTTGAGTACAGTTTTCACTGTCCCAGTTACCTCTTTGCTAACATTCTCTTCAGAGCTGCAGTGAAACCAGGAACCACGTGGAGAAGGCACCCACACTGAAAGTGCCTGGAGGGAACATTGGGGCTTCTTCTCAGTGTCTCTGACATAGGGTTTCACTGTCCCGGGAAAGTCTCTGCTAACACCCTGCAGAGCGCTGTGCCCAATATACAGAAACGTCTTGCGGTATCTCCTACAGGGAAAGTGCCAGGAGGGAATTGTCGATCTTGTTCTCAGGGTCTCTGAGAATTGCTCTGATTATCCGTGTGACCTCTTTGCTAAGACTCTCCAGAGAGCCGTCCTCAAAACCAACACACATCTTGACATATCTCCCACATTGATCGCAGTGTCTCCAGGAACGGCATTCAAGGAGCCAGGAACTTTTCTGCCCACACTGTCCGGGGACAGTTCCTTACAACCAATATACATCCTGCTATATCTCCCACATGGAAAGTGCCAGGAGGGAAAAGTGGGGATTATGCTTAGACTTTCTCGGAACTGCTTCAAATCAACTAGATATCTTTGTGCTGTAAATCTCCCAACAGCCAAATGTAAAAGCAGCAAACATCTCGCTGTATGTCCCACATCCAAAGTGCCAAGAGAGAGCTTGCTCTCCCTGCCTTTGAGTACTGTTTTCACTGTCCCGGTTACCTCTTTGCTAACATTCTCTTCAGAGCTGCAGTGAAACCAGGAACCACGTGGAGAAGGCACCCACACTGAAAATGCCTGGAAGGAACATTGGGGCTTCTTCTCAGTGTCTCTGACATAGGGTTTCACTGTCCCGGGAAAGTCTCTGCTAACACCCTGCAGTGCGCTGTGCCCAATATACAGAAACGTCTTGCGGTATCTCCTACAGGGAAAGTGCCAGGAGGGAATTGTGGAGCTTGTTCTCAGTGTCTCTGAGAATTGCTCTGATTATCCGTGTGACCTCTTTGCTAAGACTCTCCAGAGAGCCGTCCTCAAAACCAACACACATCTTGACATATCTCCCACATTGATCGCAGTGTCTCCAGAAACGGCATTCAAGGAGCCAGGAACTTTTCTGCCCACACTGTCCATTGAGTTGTCCTCAAAACCAATATACATCCTGCTATATCTCCCACATGGAAAGTGCCAGGAGGGAAAAGTGGGGATTATGCTTAGACTTTCTCGGAACTGCTTCAAATCAACTAGATATCTTTGTGCTGTAAATCTCCCAACAGCCAAATGTAAAAGCAGCAAACATCTCGCTGTATGTCCCACATCCAAAGTGCCAAGAGAGAGCTTGCTCTCCCTGTCTTTGAGTACTGTTTTCACTGTCCCGGTTACCTCTTTGCTAACATTCTCTTCAGAGCTGCAGTGAAACCAGGAACCACGTGGAGAAGGCACCCACACTGAAAGTGCCTGGAGGGAACATTGGGGCTTCTTCTCAGTGTCTCTGACATAGGGTTTCACTGTCCCGGGAAAGTCTCTGCTAACACCCTGCAGAGCGCTGTGCCCAATATACAGAAACGTCTTGCGGTATCTCCTACAGGGAAAGTGCCAGGAGGGAATTGTCGATCTTGTTCTCAGTGTCTCTGAGAATTGCTCTGATTATCCGTGTGACCTCTTTGCTAAGACTCTCCAGAGAGCCGTCCTCAAAACCAACACACATCTTGACATATCTCCCACATTGATCGCAGTGTCTCATGGAATGGCATTCAAGGAGCCAGGAACTTTTCTGCCCACACTGTCCATTGAGTTGTCCTCAAAACCAATATACATCCTGCTATATCTCCCACATGGAAAGTGCCAGGAGGGAAAAGTGGGGATTATGCTTAGACTTTCTCGGAACTGCTTCAAATCAACTAGATATCTTTGTGCTGTAAATCTCCCAACAGCCAAATGTAAAAGCAGCAAACATCTCGCTGTATGTCCCACATCCAAAGTGCCAAGAGAGAGCTTGCTCTCCCTGTCTTTGAGTACAGTTTTCACTGTCCCAGTTACCTCTTTGCTAACATTCTCTTCAGAGCTGCAGTGAAACCAGGAACCACGTGGAGAAGGCACCCACACTGAAAGTGCCTGGAGGGAACATTGGGGCTTCTTCTCAGTGTCTCTGACATAGGGTTTCACTGTCCCGGGAAAGTCTCTGCTAACACCCTGCAGAGCGCTGTGCCCAATATACAGAAACGTCTTGCGGTATCTCCTACAGGGAAAGTGCCAGGAGGGAATTGTCGATCTTGTTCTCAGTGTCTCTGAGAATTGCTCTGATTATCCGTGTGACCTCTTTGCTAAGACTCTCCAGAGAGCCGTCCTCAAAACCAACACACATCTTGACATATCTCCCACATTGATCGCAGTGTCTCATGGAATGGCATTCAAGGAGCCAGGAACTTTTCTGCCCACACTGTCCATTGAGTTGTCCTCAAAACCAATATACATCCTGCTATATCTCCCACATGGAAAGTGCCAGGAGGGAAAAGTGGGGATTATGCTTAGACTTTCTCGGAACTGCTTCAAATCAACTAGATATCTTTGTGCTGTAAATCTCCCAACAGCCAAATGTAAAAGCAGCAAACATCTCGCTGTATGTCCCACATCCAAAGTGCCAAGAGAGAGCTTGCTCTCCCTGTCTTTGAGTACAGTTTTCACTGTCCCAGTTACCTCTTTGCTAACATTCTCTTCAGAGCTGCAGTGAAACCAGGAACCACGTGGAGAAGGCACCCACACTGAAAGTGCCTGGAGGGAACATTGGGGCTTCTTCTCAGTGTCTCTGACATAGGGTTTCACTGTCCCGGGAAAGTCTCTGCTAACACCCTGCAGAGCGCTGTGCCCAATATACAGAAACGTCTTGCGGTATCTCCTACAGGGAAAGTGCCAGGAGGGAATTGTCGATCTTGTTCTCAGGGTCTCTGAGAATTGCTCTGATTATCCGTGTGACCTCTTTGCTAAGACTCTCCAGAGAGCCGTCCTCAAAACCAACACACATCTTGACATATCTCCCACATTGATCGCAGTGTCTCCAGGAACGGCATTCAAGGAGCCAGGAACTTTTCTGCCCACACTGTCCGGGGACAGTTCCTTACAACCAATATACATCCTGCTATATCTCCCACATGGAAAGTGCCAGGAGGGAAAAGTGGGGATTATGCTTAGACTTTCTCGGAACTGCTTCAAATCAACTAGATATCTTTGTGCTGTAAATCTCCCAACAGCCAAATGTAAAAGCAGCAAACATCTCGCTGTATGTCCCACATCCAAAGTGCCAAGAGAGAGCTTGCTCTCCCTGCCTTTGAGTACTGTTTTCACTGTCCCGGTTACCTCTTTGCTAACATTCTCTTCAGAGCTGCAGTGAAACCAGGAACCACGTGGAGAAGGCACCCACACTGAAAGTGCCTGGAGGGAACATTGGGGCTTCTTCTCAGTGTCTCTGACATAGGGTTTCACTGTCCCGGGAAAGTCTCTGCTAACACCCTGCAGAGCGCTGTGCCCAATATACAGAAACGTCTTGCGGTATCTCCTACAGGGAAAGTGCCAGGAGGGAATTGTCGATCTTGTTCACAGTGTCTCTGAGAATTGCTCTGATTATCCGTGTGACCTCTTTGCTAAGACTCTCCAGAGAGCCGTCCTCAAAACCAACACACATCTTGACATATCTCCCACATTGATCGCAGTGTCTCCAGGAACGGCATTCAAGGAGCCAGGAACTTTTCTGCCCACACTGTCCGGGGACAGTTCCTTACAACCAATATACATCCTGCTATATCTCCCACATGGAAAGTGCCAGGAGGGAAAAGTGGGGATTATGCTTAGACTTTCTCGGAACTGCTTCAAATCAACTAGATATCTTTGTGCTGTAAATCTCCCAACAGCCAAATGTAAAAGCAGCAAACATCTCGCTGTATGTCCCACATCCAAAGTGCCAAGAGAGAGCTTGCTCTCCCTGCCTTTGAGTACTGTTTTCACTGTCCCGGTTACCTCTTTGCTAACATTCTCTTCAGAGCTGCAGTGAAACCAGGAACCACGTGGAGAAGGCACCCACACTGAAAGTGCCTGGAGGGAACATTGGGGCTTCTTCTCAGTGTCTCTGACATAGGGTTTCACTGTCCCAGGAAAGTCTCTGCTAACACCCTGCAGAGCGCTGTGCCCAATATACAGAAACGTCTTGCGGTATCTCCTACAGGGAAAGTGCCAGGAGGGAATTGTCGATCTTGTTCTCAGTGTCTCTGAGAATTGCTCTGATTATCCGTGTGACCTCTTTGCTAAGACTCTCCAGAGAGCCGTCCTCAAAACCAACACACATCTTGACATATCTCCCACATTGATCGCAGTGTCTCATGGAATGGCATTCAAGGAGCCAGGAACTTTTCTGCCCACACTGTCCATTGAGTTGTCCTCAAAACCAATATACATCCTGCTATATCTCCCACATGGAAAGTGCCAGGAGGGAAAAGTGGGGATTATGCTTAGACTTTCTCGGAACTGCTTCAAATCAACTAGATATCTTTGTGCTGTAAATCTCCCAACAGCCAAATGTAAAAGCAGCAAACATCTCGCTGTATGTCCCACATCCAAAGTGCCAAGAGAGAGCTTGCTCTCCCTGTCTTTGAGTACAGTTTTCACTGTCCCAGTTACCTCTTTGCTAACATTCTCTTCAGAGCTGCAGTGAAACCAGGAACCACGTGGAGAAGGCACCCACACTGAAAGTGCCTGGAGGGAACATTGGGGCTTCTTCTCAGTGTCTCTGACATAGGGTTTCACTGTCCCGGGAAAGTCTCTGCTAACACCCTGCAGAGCGCTGTGCCCAATATACAGAAACGTCTTGCGGTATCTCCTACAGGGAAAGTGCCAGGAGGGAATTGTCGATCTTGTTCTCAGGGTCTCTGAGAATTGCTCTGATTATCCGTGTGACCTCTTTGCTAAGACTCTCCAGAGAGCCGTCCTCAAAACCAACACACATCTTGACATATCTCCCACATTGATCGCAGTGTCTCCAGGAACGGCATTCAAGGAGCCAGGAACTTTTCTGCCCACACTGTCCGGGGACAGTTCCTTACAACCAATATACATCCTGCTATATCTCCCACATGGAAAGTGCCAGGAGGGAAAAGTGGGGATTATGCTTAGACTTTCTCGGAACTGCTTCAAATCAACTAGATATCTTTGTGCTGTAAATCTCCCAACAGCCAAATGTAAAAGCAGCAAACATCTCGCTGTATGTCCCACATCCAAAGTGCCAAGAGAGAGCTTGCTCTCCCTGCCTTTGAGTACTGTTTTCACTGTCCCGGTTACCTCTTTGCTAACATTCTCTTCAGAGCTGCAGTGAAACCAGGAACCACGTGGAGAAGGCACCCACACTGAAAGTGCCTGGAGGGAACATTGGGGCTTCTTCTCAGTGTCTCTGACATAGGGTTTCACTGTCCCGGGAAAGTCTCTGCTAACACCCTGCAGAGCGCTGTGCCCAATATACAGAAACGTCTTGCGGTATCTCCTACAGGGAAAGTGCCAGGAGGGAATTGTCGATCTTGTTCACAGTGTCTCTGAGAATTGCTCTGATTATCCGTGTGACCTCTTTGCTAAGACTCTCCAGAGAGCCGTCCTCAAAACCAACACACATCTTGACATATCTCCCACATTGATCGCAGTGTCTCCAGGAACGGCATTCAAGGAGCCAGGAACTTTTCTGCCCACACTGTCCGGGGACAGTTCCTTACAACCAATATACATCCTGCTATATCTCCCACATGGAAAGTGCCAGGAGGGAAAAGTGGGGATTATGCTTAGACTTTCTCGGAACTGCTTCAAATCAACTAGATATCTTTGTGCTGTAAATCTCCCAACAGCCAAATGTAAAAGCAGCAAACATCTCGCTGTATGTCCCACATCCAAAGTGCCAAGAGAGAGCTTGCTCTCCCTGCCTTTGAGTACTGTTTTCACTGTCCCGGTTACCTCTTTGCTAACATTCTCTTCAGAGCTGCAGTGAAACCAGGAACCACGTGGAGAAGGCACCCACACTGAAAGTGCCTGGAGGGAACATTGGGGCTTCTTCTCAGTGTCTCTGACATAGGGTTTCACTGTCCCGGGAAAGTCTCTGCTAACACCCTGCAGAGCGCTGTGCCCAATATACAGAAACGTCTTGCGGTATCTCCTACAGGGAAAGTGCCAGGAGGGAATTGTCGATCTTGTTCACAGTGTCTCTGAGAATTGCTCTGATTATCCGTGTGACCTCTTTGCTAAGACTCTCCAGAGAGCCGTCCTCAAAACCAACACACATCTTGACATATCTCCCACATTGATCGCAGTGTCTCCAGGAACGGCATTCAAGGAGCCAGGAACTTTTCTGCCCACACTGTCCATTGAGTTGTCCTCAAAACCAATATACATCCTGCTATATCTCCCACATGGAAAGTGCCAGGAGGGAAAAGTGGGGATTATGCTTAGACTTTCTCGGAACTGCTTCAAATCAACTAGATATCTTTGTGCTGTAAATCTCCCAACAGCCAAATGTAAAAGCAGCAAACATCTCGCTGTATGTCCCACATCCAAAGTGCCAAGAGAGAGCTTGCTCTCCCTGTCTTTGAGTACTGTTTTCACTGTCCCGGTTACCTCTTTGCTAACATTCTCTTCAGAGCTGCAGTGAAACCAGGAACCACGTGGAGAAGGCACCCACACTGAAAGTGCCTGGAGGGAACATTGGGGCTTCTTCTCAGTGTCTCTGACATAGGGTTTCACTGTCCCAGGAAAGTCTCTGCTAACACCCTGCAGAGCGCTGTGCCCAATATACAGAAACGTCTTGCGGTATCTCCTACAGGGAAAGTGCCAGGAGGGAATTGTCGATCTTGTTCTCAGTGTCTCTGAGAATTGCTCTGATTATCCGTGTGACCTCTTTGCTAAGACTCTCCAGAGAGCCGTCCTCAAAACCAACACACATCTTGACATATCTCCCACATTGATCGCAGTGTCTCATGGAATGGCATTCAAGGAGCCAGGAACTTTTCTGCCCACACTGTCCATTGAGTTGTCCTCAAAACCAATATACATCCTGCTATATCTCCCACATGGAAAGTGCCAGGAGGGAAAAGTGGGGATTATGCTTAGACTTTCTCGGAACTGCTTCAAATCAACTAGATATCTTTGTGCTGTAAATCTCCCAACAGCCAAATGTAAAAGCAGCAAACATCTCGCTGTATGTCCCACATCCAAAGTGCCAAGAGAGAGCTTGCTCTCCCTGTCTTTGAGTACAGTTTTCACTGTCCCAGTTACCTCTTTGCTAACATTCTCTTCAGAGCTGCAGTGAAACCAGGAACCACGTGGAGAAGGCACCCACACTGAAAGTGCCTGGAGGGAACATTGGGGCTTCTTCTCAGTGTCTCTGACATAGGGTTTCACTGTCCCGGGAAAGTCTCTGCTAACACCCTGCAGAGCGCTGTGCCCAATATACAGAAACGTCTTGCGGTATCTCCTACAGGGAAAGTGCCAGGAGGGAATTGTCGATCTTGTTCTCAGGGTCTCTGAGAATTGCTCTGATTATCCGTGTGACCTCTTTGCTAAGACTCTCCAGAGAGCCGTCCTCAAAACCAACACACATCTTGACATATCTCCCACATTGATCGCAGTGTCTCCAGGAACGGCATTCAAGGAGCCAGGAACTTTTCTGCCCACACTGTCCGGGGACAGTTCCTTACAACCAATATACATCCTGCTATATCTCCCACATGGAAAGTGCCAGGAGGGAAAAGTGGGGATTATGCTTAGACTTTCTCGGAACTGCTTCAAATCAACTAGATATCTTTGTGCTGTAAATCTCCCAACAGCCAAATGTAAAAGCAGCAAACATCTCGCTGTATGTCCCACATCCAAAGTGCCAAGAGAGAGCTTGCTCTCCCTGCCTTTGAGTACTGTTTTCACTGTCCCGGTTACCTCTTTGCTAACATTCTCTTCAGAGCTGCAGTGAAACCAGGAACCACGTGGAGAAGGCACCCACACTGAAAATGCCTGGAAGGAACATTGGGGCTTCTTCTCAGTGTCTCTGACATAGGGTTTCACTGTCCCGGGAAAGTCTCTGCTAACACCCTGCAGTGCGCTGTGCCCAATATACAGAAACGTCTTGCGGTATCTCCTACAGGGAAAGTGCCAGGAGGGAATTGTGGAGCTTGTTCTCAGTGTCTCTGAGAATTGCTCTGATTATCCGTGTGACCTCTTTGCTAAGACTCTCCAGAGAGCCGTCCTCAAAACCAACACACATCTTGACATATCTCCCACATTGATCGCAGTGTCTCCAGAAACGGCATTCAAGGAGCCAGGAACTTTTCTGCCCACACTGTCCATTGAGTTGTCCTCAAAACCAATATACATCCTGCTATATCTCCCACATGGAAAGTGCCAGGAGGGAAAAGTGGGGATTATGCTTAGACTTTCTCGGAACTGCTTCAAATCAACTAGATATCTTTGTGCTGTAAATCTCCCAACAGCCAAATGTAAAAGCAGCAAACATCTCGCTGTATGTCCCACATCCAAAGTGCCAAGAGAGAGCTTGCTCTCCCTGTCTTTGAGTACTGTTTTCACTGTCCCGGTTACCTCTTTGCTAACATTCTCTTCAGAGCTGCAGTGAAACCAGGAACCACGTGGAGAAGGCACCCACACTGAAAGTGCCTGGAGGGAACATTGGGGCTTCTTCTCAGTGTCTCTGACATAGGGTTTCACTGTCCCAGGAAAGTCTCTGCTAACACCCTGCAGAGCGCTGTGCCCAATATACAGAAACGTCTTGCGGTATCTCCTACAGGGAAAGTGCCAGGAGGGAATTGTCGATCTTGTTCTCAGTGTCTCTGAGAATTGCTCTGATTATCCGTGTGACCTCTTTGCTAAGACTCTCCAGAGAGCCGTCCTCAAAACCAACACACATCTTGACATATCTCCCACATTGATCGCAGTGTCTCATGGAATGGCATTCAAGGAGCCAGGAACTTTTCTGCCCACACTGTCCATTGAGTTGTCCTCAAAACCAATATACATCCTGCTATATCTCCCACATGGAAAGTGCCAGGAGGGAAAAGTGGGGATTATGCTTAGACTTTCTCGGAACTGCTTCAAATCAACTAGATATCTTTGTGCTGTAAATCTCCCAACAGCCAAATGTAAAAGCAGCAAACATCTCGCTGTATGTCCCACATCCAAAGTGCCAAGAGAGAGCTTGCTCTCCCTGTCTTTGAGTACAGTTTTCACTGTCCCAGTTACCTCTTTGCTAACATTCTCTTCAGAGCTGCAGTGAAACCAGGAACCACGTGGAGAAGGCACCCACACTGAAAGTGCCTGGAGGGAACATTGGGGCTTCTTCTCAGTGTCTCTGACATAGGGTTTCACTGTCCCGGGAAAGTCTCTGCTAACACCCTGCAGAGCGCTGTGCCCAATATACAGAAACGTCTTGCGGTATCTCCTACAGGGAAAGTGCCAGGAGGGAATTGTCGATCTTGTTCTCAGTGTCTCTGAGAATTGCTCTGATTATCCGTGTGACCTCTTTGCTAAGACTCTCCACAGAGCCGTCCTCAAAACCAACACACATCTTGACATATCTCCCACATTGATCGCAGTGTCTCCAGGAACGGCATTCAAGGAGCCAGGAACTTTTCTGCCCACACTGTCCATTGAGTTGTCCTCAAAACCAATATACATCCTGCTATATCTCCCACATGGAAAGTGCCAGGAGGGAAAAGTGGGGATTATGCTTAGACTTTCTCGGAACTGCTTCAAATCAACTAGATATCTTTGTGCTGTAAATCTCCCAACAGCCAAATGTAAAAGCAGCAAACATCTCGCTGTATGTCCCACATCCAAAGTGCCAAGAGAGAGCTTGCTCTCCCTGCCTTTGAGTACTGTTTTCACCTTCCAGGTTACCTCTTTGCTAACATTCTCTTCAGAGCTGCAGTGAAACCAGGAACCACGTGGAGAAGGCACCCACACTGAAAGTGCCTGGAGGGAACATTGGGGCTTCTTCTCAGTGTCTCTGACATAGGGTTTCACTGTCCCGGGAAAGTCTCTGCTAACACCCTGCAGAGCGCTGTGCCCAATATACAGAAACGTCTTGCGGTATCTCCTACAGGGAAAGTGCCAGGAGGGAATTGTGGAGCTTGTTCTCAGTGTCTCTGAGAATTGCTCTGATTATCCGTGTGACCTCTTTGCTAAGACTCTCCAGAGAGCCGTCCTCAAAACCAACACACATCTTGACATATCTCCCACATTGATCGCAGTGTCTCATGGAATGGCATTCAAGGAGCCAGGAACTTTTCTGCCCACACTGTCCATTGAGTTGTCCTCAAAACCAATATACATCCTGCTATATCTCCCACATGGAAAGTGCCAGGAGGGAAAAGTGGGGATTATGCTTAGACTTTCTCGGAACTGCTTCAAATCAACTAGATATCTTTGTGCTGTAAATCTCCCAACAGCCAAATGTAAAAGCAGCAAACATCTCGCTGTATGTCCCACATCCAAAGTGCCAAGAGAGAGCTTGCTCTCCCTGTCTTTGAGTACAGTTTTCACTGTCCCAGTTACCTCTTTGCTAACATTCTCTTCAGAGCTGCAGTGAAACCAGGAACCACGTGGAGAAGGCACCCACACTGAAAGTGCCTGGAGGGAACATTGGGGCTTCTTCTCAGTGTCTCTGACATAGGGTTTCACTGTCCCGGGAAAGTCTCTGCTAACACCCTGCAGAGCGCTGTGCCCAATATACAGAAACGTCTTGCGGTATCTCCTACAGGGAAAGTGCCAGGAGGGAATTGTCGATCTTGTTCTCAGGGTCTCTGAGAATTGCTCTGATTATCCGTGTGACCTCTTTGCTAAGACTCTCCAGAGAGCCGTCCTCAAAACCAACACACATCTTGACATATCTCCCACATTGATCGCAGTGTCTCCAGGAACGGCATTCAAGGAGCCAGGAACTTTTCTGCCCACACTGTCCATTGAGTTGTCCTCAAAACCAATATACATCCTGCTATATCTCCCACATGGAAAGTGCCAGGAGGGAAAAGTGGGGATTATGCTTAGACTTTCTCGGAACTGCTTCAAATCAACTAGATATCTTTGTGCTGTAAATCTCCCAACAGCCAAATGTAAAAGCAGCAAACATCTCGCTGTATGTCCCACATCCAAAGTGCCAAGAGAGAGCTTGCTCTCCCTGCCTTTGAGTACTGTTTTCACTGTCCCGGTTACCTCTTTGCTAACATTCTCTTCAGAGCTGCAGTGAAACCAGGAACCACGTGGAGAAGGCACCCACACTGAAAGTGCCTGGAGGGAACATTGGGGCTTCTTCTCAGTGTCTCTGACATAGGGTTTCACTGTCCCGGGAAAGTCTCTGCTAACACCCTGCAGAGCGCTGTGCCCAATATACAGAAACGTCTTGCGGTATCTCCTACAGGGAAAGTGCCAGGAGGGAATTGTCGATCTTGTTCTCAGTGTCTCTGAGAATTGCTCTGATTATCCGTGTGACCTCTTTGCTAAGACTCTCCAGAGAGCCGTCCTCAAAACCAACACACATCTTGACATATCTCCCACATTGATCGCAGTGTCTCCAGGAACGGCATTCAAGGAGCCAGGAACTTTTCTGCCCACACTGTCCGGGGACAGTTCCTTACAACCAATATACATCCTGCTATATCTCCCACATGGAAAGTGCCAGGAGGGAAAAGTGGGGATTATGCTTAGACTTTCTCGGAACTGCTTCAAATCAACTAGATATCTTTGTGCTGTAAATCTCCCAACAGCCAAATGTAAAAGCAGCAAACATCTCGCTGTATGTCCCACATCCAAAGTGCCAAGAGAGAGCTTGCTCTCCCTGTCTTTGAGTACAGTTTTCACTGTCCCAGTTACCTCTTTGCTAACATTCTCTTCAGAGCTGCAGTGAAACCAGGAACCACGTGGAGAAGGCACCCACACTGAAAGTGCCTGGAGGGAACATTGGGGCTTCTTCTCAGTGTCTCTGACATAGGGTTTCACTGTCCCGGGAAAGTCTCTGCTAACACCCTGCAGAGCGCTGTGCCCAATATACAGAAACGTCTTGCGGTATCTCCTACAGGGAAAGTGCCAGGAGGGAATTGTCGATCTTGTTCTCAGGGTCTCTGAGAATTGCTCTGATTATCCGTGTGACCTCTTTGCTAAGACTCTCCAGAGAGCCGTCCTCAAAACCAACACACATCTTGACATATCTCCCACATTGATCGCAGTGTCTCCAGGAACGGCATTCAAGGAGCCAGGAACTTTTCTGCCCACACTGTCCGGGGACAGTTCCTTACAACCAATATACATCCTGCTATATCTCCCACATGGAAAGTGCCAGGAGGGAAAAGTGGGGATTATGCTTAGACTTTCTCGGAACTGCTTCAAATCAACTAGATATCTTTGTGCTGTAAATCTCCCAACAGCCAAACGCAAAAGCAGCAAACATCTCGCTGTATGTCCCACATCCAAAGTGCCAAGAGAGAGCTTGCTCTCCCTGTCTTTGAGTACTGTTTTCACTGTCCCGGTTACCTCTTTGCTAACGTTCTCTTCAGAGCTGCAGTGAAACCAGGAACCACGTGGAGAAGGCACCCACACTGAAAGTGCCTGGAGGGAACATTGGGGCTTCTTCTCAGTGTCTCTGACATAGGGTTTCACTGTCCCGGGAAAGTCTCTGCTAACACCCTGCAGAGCGCTGTGCCCAATATACAGAAACGTCTTGCGGTATCTCCTACAGGGAAAGTGCCAGGAGGGAATTGTCGATCTTGTTCTCAGTGTCTCTGAGAATTGCTCTGATTATCCGTGTGACCTCTTTGCTAAGACTCTCCACAGAGCCGTCCTCAAAACCAACACACATCTTGACATATCTCCCACATTGATCGCAGTGTCTCCAGGAACGGCATTCAAGGAGCCAGGAACTTTTCTGCCCACACTGTCCATTGAGTTGTCCTCAAAACCAATATACATCCTGCTATATCTCCCACATGGAAAGTGCCAGGAGGGAAAAGTGGGGATTATGCTTAGACTTTCTCGGAACTGCTTCAAATCAACTAGATATCTTTGTGCTGTAAATCTCCCAACAGCCAAATGTAAAAGCAGCAAACATCTCGCTGTATGTCCCACATCCAAAGTGCCAAGAGAGAGCTTGCTCTCCCTGCCTTTGAGTACTGTTTTCACTGTCCCGGTTACCTCTTTGCTAACATTCTCTTCAGAGCTGCAGTGAAACCAGGAACCACGTGGAGAAGGCACCCACACTGAAAGTGCCTGGAGGGAACATTGGGGCTTCTTCTCAGTGTCTCTGACATAGGGTTTCACTGTCCCGGGAAAGTCTCTGCTAACACCCTGCAGAGCGCTGTGCCCAATATACAGAAACGTCTTGCGGTATCTCCTACAGGGAAAGTGCCAGGAGGGAATTGTGGAGCTTGTTCTCAGTGTCTCTGAGAATTGCTCTGATTATCCGTGTGACCTCTTTGCTAAGACTCTCCACAGAGCCGTCCTCAAAACCAACACACATCTTGACATATCTCCCACATTGATCGCAGTGTCTCCAGAAACGGCATTCAAGGAGCCAGGAACTTTTCTGCCCACACTGTCCATTGAGTTGTCCTCAAAACCAATATACATCCTGCTATATCTCCCACATGGAAAGTGCCAGGAGGGAAAAGTGGGGATTATGCTTAGACTTTCTCGGAACTGCTTCAAATCAACTAGATATCTTTGTGCTGTAAATCTCCCAACAGCCAAATGTAAAAGCAGCAAACATCTCGCTGTATGTCCCACATCCAAAGTGCCAAGAGAGAGCTTGCTCTCCCTGTCTTTGAGTACTGTTTTCACTGTCCCGGTTACCTCTTTGCTAACATTCTCTTCAGAGCTGCAGTGAAACCAGGAACCACGTGGAGAAGGCACCCACACTGAAAGTGCCTGGAGGGAACATTGGGGCTTCTTCTCAGTGTCTCTGACATAGGGTTTCACTGTCCCAGGAAAGTCTCTGCTAACACCCTGCAGAGCGCTGTGCCCAATATACAGAAACGTCTTGCGGTATCTCCTACAGGGAAAGTGCCAGGAGGGAATTGTCGATCTTGTTCTCAGTGTCTCTGAGAATTGCTCTGATTATCCGTGTGACCTCTTTGCTAAGACTCTCCAGAGAGCCGTCCTCAAAACCAACACACATCTTGACATATCTCCCACATTGATCGCAGTGTCTCATGGAATGGCATTCACGGAGCCAGGAACTTTTCTGCCCACACTGTCCATTGAGTTGTCCTCAAAACCAATATACATCCTGCTATATCTCCCACATGGAAAGTGCCAGGAGGGAAAAGTGGGGATTATGCTTAGACTTTCTCGGAACTGCTTCAAATCAACTAGATATCTTTGTGCTGTAAATCTCCCAACAGCCAAATGTAAAAGCAGCAAACATCTCGCTGTATGTCCCACATCCAAAGTGCCAAGAGAGAGCTTGCTCTCCCTGTCTTTGAGTACAGTTTTCACTGTCCCAGTTACCTCTTTGCTAACATTCTCTTCAGAGCTGCAGTGAAACCAGGAACCACGTGGAGAAGGCACCCACACTGAAAGTGCCTGGAGGGAACATTGGGGCTTCTTCTCAGTGTCTCTGACATAGGGTTTCACTGTCCCGGGAAAGTCTCTGCTAACACCCTGCAGAGCGCTGTGCCCAATATACAGAAACGTCTTGCGGTATCTCCTACAGGGAAAGTGCCAGGAGGGAATTGTCGATCTTGTTCTCAGGGTCTCTGAGAATTGCTCTGATTATCCGTGTGACCTCTTTGCTAAGACTCTCCAGAGAGCCGTCCTCAAAACCAACACACATCTTGACATATCTCCCACATTGATCGCAGTGTCTCCAGGAACGGCATTCAAGGAGCCAGGAACTTTTCTGCCCACACTGTCCGGGGACAGTTCCTTACAACCAATATACATCCTGCTATATCTCCCACATGGAAAGTGCCAGGAGGGAAAAGTGGGGATTATGCTTAGACTTTCTCGGAACTGCTTCAAATCAACTAGATATCTTTGTGCTGTAAATCTCCCAACAGCCAAATGTAAAAGCAGCAAACATCTCGCTGTATGTCCCACATCCAAAGTGCCAAGAGAGAGCTTGCTCTCCCTGCCTTTGAGTACTGTTTTCACTGTCCCGGTTACCTCTTTGCTAACATTCTCTTCAGAGCTGCAGTGAAACCAGGAACCACGTGGAGAAGGCACCCACACTGAAAGTGCCTGGAGGGAACATTGGGGCTTCTTCTCAGTGTCTCTGACATAGGGTTTCACTGTCCCGGGAAAGTCTCTGCTAACACCCTGCAGAGCGCTGTGCCCAATATACAGAAACGTCTTGCGGTATCTCCTACAGGGAAAGTGCCAGGAGGGAATTGTCGATCTTGTTCACAGTGTCTCTGAGAATTGCTCTGATTATCCGTGTGACCTCTTTGCTAAGACTCTCCAGAGAGCCGTCCTCAAAACCAACACACATCTTGACATATCTCCCACATTGATCGCAGTGTCTCCAGGAACGGCATTCAAGGAGCCAGGAACTTTTCTGCCCACACTGTCCGGGGACAGTTCCTTACAACCAATATACATCCTGCTATATCTCCCACATGGAAAGTGCCAGGAGGGAAAAGTGGGGATTATGCTTAGACTTTCTCGGAACTGCTTCAAATCAACTAGATATCTTTGTGCTGTAAATCTCCCAACAGCCAAATGTAAAAGCAGCAAACATCTCGCTGTATGTCCCACATCCAAAGTGCCAAGAGAGAGCTTGCTCTCCCTGTCTTTGAGTACAGTTTTCACTGTCCCAGTTACCTCTTTGCTAACATTCTCTTCAGAGCTGCAGTGAAACCAGGAACCACGTGGAGAAGGCACCCACACTGAAAGTGCCTGGAGGGAACATTGGGGCTTCTTCTCAGTGTCTCTGACATAGGGTTTCACTGTCCCGGGAAAGTCTCTGCTAACACCCTGCAGAGCGCTGTGCCCAATATACAGAAACGTCTTGCGGTATCTCCTACAGGGAAAGTGCCAGGAGGGAATTGTCGATCTTGTTCACAGTGTCTCTGAGAATTGCTCTGATTATCCGTGTGACCTCTTTGCTAAGACTCTCCAGAGAGCCGTCCTCAAAACCAACACACATCTTGACATATCTCCCACATTGATCGCAGTGTCTCCAGGAACGGCATTCAAGGAGCCAGGAACTTTTCTGCCCACACTGTCCATTGAGTTGTCCTCAAAACCAATATACATCCTGCTATATCTCCCACATGGAAAGTGCCAGGAGGGAAAAGTGGGGATTATGCTTAGACTTTCTCGGAACTGCTTCAAATCAACTAGATATCTTTGTGCTGTAAATCTCCCAACAGCCAAATGTAAAAGCAGCAAACATCTCGCTGTATGTCCCACATCCAAAGTGCCAAGAGAGAGCTTGCTCTCCCTGCCTTTGAGTACTGTTTTCACTGTCCCGGTTACCTCTTTGCTAACATTCTCTTCAGAGCTGCAGTGAAACCAGGAACCACGTGGAGAAGGCACCCACACTGAAAGTGCCTGGAGGGAACATTGGGGCTTCTTCTCAGTGTCTCTGACATAGGGTTTCACTGTCCCGGGAAAGTCTCTGCTAACACCCTGCAGAGCGCTGTGCCCAATATACAGAAACGTCTTGCGGTATCTCCTACAGGGAAAGTGCCAGGAGGGAATTGTGGAGCTTGTTCTCAGTGTCTCTGAGAATTGCTCTGATTATCCGTGTGACCTCTTTGCTAAGACTCTCCACAGAGCCGTCCTCAAAACCAACACACATCTTGACATATCTCCCACATTGATCGCAGTGTCTCCAGAAACGGCATTCAAGGAGCCAGGAACTTTTCTGCCCACACTGTCCATTGAGTTGTCCTCAAAACCAATATACATCCTGCTATATCTCCCACATGGAAAGTGCCAGGAGGGAAAAGTGGGGATTATGCTTAGACTTTCTCGGAACTGCTTCAAATCAACTAGATATCTTTGTGCTGTAAATCTCCCAACAGCCAAATGTAAAAGCAGCAAACATCTCGCTGTATGTCCCACATCCAAAGTGCCAAGAGAGAGCTTGCTCTCCCTGCCTTTGAGTACTGTTTTCACTGTCCCGGTTACCTCTTTGCTAACATTCTCTTCAGAGCTGCAGTGAAACCAGGAACCACGTGGAGAAGGCACCCACACTGAAAGTGCCTGGAGGGAACATTGGGGCTTCTTCTCAGTGTCTCTGACATAGGGTTTCACTGTCCCAGGAAAGTCTCTGCTAACACCCTGCAGAGCGCTGTGCCCAATATACAGAAACGTCTTGCGGTATCTCCTACAGGGAAAGTGCCAGGAGGGAATTGTCGATCTTGTTCTCAGTGTCTCTGAGAATTGCTCTGATTATCCGTGTGACCTCTTTGCTAAGACTCTCCAGAGAGCCGTCCTCAAAACCAACACACATCTTGACATATCTCCCACATTGATCGCAGTGTCTCCAGGAACGGCATTCAAGGAGCCAGGAACTTTTCTGCCCACACTGTCCGGGGACAGTTCCTTACAACCAATATACATCCTGCTATATCTCCCACATGGAAAGTGCCAGGAGGGAAAAGTGGGGATTATGCTTAGACTTTCTCGGAACTGCTTCAAATCAACTAGATATCTTTGTGCTGTAAATCTCCCAACAGCCAAACGCAAAAGCAGCAAACATCTCGCTGTATGTCCCACATCCAAAGTGCCAAGAGAGAGCTTGCTCTCCCTGTCTTTGAGTACTGTTTTCACTGTCCCGGTTACCTCTTTGCTAACGTTCTCTTCAGAGCTGCAGTGAAACCAGGAACCACGTGGAGAAGGCACCCACACTGAAAGTGCCTGGAGGGAACATTGGGGCTTCTTCTCAGTGTCTCTGACATAGGGTTTCACTGTCCCGGGAAAGTCTCTGCTAACACCCTGCAGAGCGCTGTGCCCAATATACAGAAACGTCTTGCGGTATCTCCTACAGGGAAAGTGCCAGGAGGGAATTGTCGATCTTGTTCTCAGTGTCTCTGAGAATTGCTCTGATTATCCGTGTGACCTCTTTGCTAAGACTCTCCACAGAGCCGTCCTCAAAACCAACACACATCTTGACATATCTCCCACATTGATCGCAGTGTCTCCAGGAACGGCATTCAAGGAGCCAGGAACTTTTCTGCCCACACTGTCCATTGAGTTGTCCTCAAAACCAATATACATCCTGCTATATCTCCCACATGGAAAGTGCCAGGAGGGAAAAGTGGGGATTATGCTTAGACTTTCTCGGAACTGCTTCAAATCAACTAGATATCTTTGTGCTGTAAATCTCCCAACAGCCAAATGTAAAAGCAGCAAACATCTCGCTGTATGTCCCACATCCAAAGTGCCAAGAGAGAGCTTGCTCTCCCTGCCTTTGAGTACTGTTTTCACTGTCCCGGTTACCTCTTTGCTAACATTCTCTTCAGAGCTGCAGTGAAACCAGGAACCACGTGGAGAAGGCACCCACACTGAAAGTGCCTGGAGGGAACATTGGGGCTTCTTCTCAGTGTCTCTGACATAGGGTTTCACTGTCCCGGGAAAGTCTCTGCTAACACCCTGCAGAGCGCTGTGCCCAATATACAGAAACGTCTTGCGGTATCTCCTACAGGGAAAGTGCCAGGAGGGAATTGTGGAGCTTGTTCTCAGTGTCTCTGAGAATTGCTCTGATTATCCGTGTGACCTCTTTGCTAAGACTCTCCACAGAGCCGTCCTCAAAACCAACACACATCTTGACATATCTCCCACATTGATCGCAGTGTCTCATGGAATGGCATTCAAGGAGCCAGGAACTTTTCTGCCCACACTGTCCATTGAGTTGTCCTCAAAACCAATATACATCCTGCTATATCTCCCACATGGAAAGTGCCAGGAGGGAAAAGTGGGGATTATGCTTAGACTTTCTCGGAACTGCTTCAAATCAACTAGATATCTTTGTGCTGTAAATCTCCCAACAGCCAAATGTAAAAGCAGCAAACATCTCGCTGTATGTCCCACATCCAAAGTGCCAAGAGAGAGCTTGCTCTCCCTGTCTTTGAGTACAGTTTTCACTGTCCCAGTTACCTCTTTGCTAACATTCTCTTCAGAGCTGCAGTGAAACCAGGAACCACGTGGAGAAGGCACCCACACTGAAAGTGCCTGGAGGGAACATTGGGGCTTCTTCTCAGTGTCTCTGACATAGGGTTTCACTGTCCCGGGAAAGTCTCTGCTAACACCCTGCAGAGCGCTGTGCCCAATATCCAGAAACATCTTGCGGTATCTCCTACAGGGAAAGTGCCAGGAGGGAATTGTCGATCTTGTTCTCAGTGTCTCTGAGAATTGCTCTGATTATCCGTGTGACCTCTTTGCTAAGACTCTCCAGAGAGCCGTCCTCAAAACCAACACACATCTTGACATATCTCCCACATTGATCGCAGTGTCTCCAGGAACGGCATTCAAGGAGCCAGGAACTTTTCTGCCCACACTGTCCGGGGACAGTTCCTTACAACCAATATACATCCTGCTATATCTCCCACATGGAAAGTGCCAGGAGGGAAAAGTGGGGATTATGCTTAGACTTTCTCGGAACTGCTTCAAATCAACTAGATATCTTTGTGCTGTAAATCTCCCAACAGCCAAATGTAAAAGCAGCAAACATCTCGCTGTATGTCCCACATCCAAAGTGCCAAGAGAGAGCTTGCTCTCCCTGCCTTTGAGTACTGTTTTCACTGTCCCGGTTACCTCTTTGCTAACATTCTCTTCAGAGCTGCAGTGAAACCAGGAACCACGTGGAGAAGGCACCCACACTGAAAGTGCCTGGAGGGAACATTGGGGCTTCTTCTCAGTGTCTCTGACATAGGGTTTCACTGTCCCGGGAAAGTCTCTGCTAACACCCTGCAGAGCGCTGTGCCCAATATACAGAAACGTCTTGCGGTATCTCCTACAGGGAAAGTGCCAGGAGGGAATTGTGGAGCTAGTTCTCAGTGTCTCTGAGAATTGCTCTGATTATCCCTGTGACCTCTTTGCTAAGACTCTCCAGAGAGCCGTCCTCAAAACCAACACACATCTTGACATATCTCCCACATTGATCGCAGTGTCTCATGGAATGGCATTCAAGGAGCCAGGAACTTTTCTGCCCACACTGTCCATTGAGTTGTCCTCAAAACCAATATACATCCTGCTATATCTCCCACATGGAAAGTGCCAGGAGGGAAAAGTGGGGATTATGCTTAGACTTTCTCGGAACTGCTTCAAATCAACTAGATATCTTTGTGCTGTAAATCTCCCAACAGCCAAATGTAAAAGCAGCAAACATCTCGCTGTATGTCCCACATCCAAAGTGCCAAGAGAGAGCTTGCTCTCCCTGTCTTTGAGTACAGTTTTCACTGTCCCAGTTACCTCTTTGCTAACATTCTCTTCAGAGCTGCAGTGAAACCAGGAACCACGTGGAGAAGGCACCCACACTGAAAGTGCCTGGAGGGAACATTGGGGCTTCTTCTCAGTGTCTCTGACATAGGGTTTCACTGTCCCGGGAAAGTCTCTGCTAACACCCTGCAGAGCGCTGTGCCCAATATACAGAAACGTCTTGCGGTATCTCCTACAGGGAAAGTGCCAGGAGGGAATTGTCGATCTTGTTCTCAGGGTCTCTGAGAATTGCTCTGATTATCCGTGTGACCTCTTTGCTAAGACTCTCCAGAGAGCCGTCCTCAAAACCAACACACATCTTGACATATCTCCCACATTGATCGCAGTGTCTCCAGGAACGGCATTCAAGGAGCCAGGAACTTTTCTGCCCACACTGTCCGGGGACAGTTCCTTACAACCAATATACATCCTGCTATATCTCCCACATGGAAAGTGCCAGGAGGGAAAAGTGGGGATTATGCTTAGACTTTCTCGGAACTGCTTCAAATCAACTAGATATCTTTGTGCTGTAAATCTCCCAACAGCCAAACGCAAAAGCAGCAAACATCTCGCTGTATGTCCCACATCCAAAGTGCCAAGAGAGAGCTTGCTCTCCCTGTCTTTGAGTACTGTTTTCACTGTCCCGGTTACCTCTTTGCTAACGTTCTCTTCAGAGCTGCAGTGAAACCAGGAACCACGTGGAGAAGGCACCCACACTGAAAGTGCCTGGAGGGAACATTGGGGCTTCTTCTCAGTGTCTCTGACATAGGGTTTCACTGTCCCGGGAAAGTCTCTGCTAACACCCTGCAGAGCGCTGTGCCCAATATACAGAAACGTCTTGCGGTATCTCCTACAGGGAAAGTGCCAGGAGGGAATTGTCGATCTTGTTCTCAGTGTCTCTGAGAATTGCTCTGATTATCCGTGTGACCTCTTTGCTAAGACTCTCCACAGAGCCGTCCTCAAAACCAACACACATCTTGACATATCTCCCACATTGATCGCAGTGTCTCCAGGAACGGCATTCAAGGAGCCAGGAACTTTTCTGCCCACACTGTCCATTGAGTTGTCCTCAAAACCAATATACATCCTGCTATATCTCCCACATGGAAAGTGCCAGGAGGGAAAAGTGGGGATTATGCTTAGACTTTCTCGGAACTGCTTCAAATCAACTAGATATCTTTGTGCTGTAAATCTCCCAACAGCCAAATGTAAAAGCAGCAAACATCTCGCTGTATGTCCCACATCCAAAGTGCCAAGAGAGAGCTTGCTCTCCCTGCCTTTGAGTACTGTTTTCACTGTCCCGGTTACCTCTTTGCTAACATTCTCTTCAGAGCTGCAGTGAAACCAGGAACCACGTGGAGAAGGCACCCACACTGAAAGTGCCTGGAGGGAACATTGGGGCTTCTTCTCAGTGTCTCTGACATAGGGTTTCACTGTCCCGGGAAAGTCTCTGCTAACACCCTGCAGAGCGCTGTGCCCAATATACAGAAACGTCTTGCGGTATCTCCTACAGGGAAAGTGCCAGGAGGGAATTGTGGAGCTTGTTCTCAGTGTCTCTGAGAATTGCTCTGATTATCCGTGTGACCTCTTTGCTAAGACTCTCCACAGAGCCGTCCTCAAAACCAACACACATCTTGACATATCTCCCACATTGATCGCAGTGTCTCCAGAAACGGCATTCAAGGAGCCAGGAACTTTTCTGCCCACACTGTCCATTGAGTTGTCCTCAAAACCAATATACATCCTGCTATATCTCCCACATGGAAAGTGCCAGGAGGGAAAAGTGGGGATTATGCTTAGACTTTCTCGGAACTGCTTCAAATCAACTAGATATCTTTGTGCTGTAAATCTCCCAACAGCCAAATGTAAAAGCAGCAAACATCTCGCTGTATGTCCCACATCCAAAGTGCCAAGAGAGAGCTTGCTCTCCCTGTCTTTGAGTACTGTTTTCACTGTCCCGGTTACCTCTTTGCTAACATTCTCTTCAGAGCTGCAGTGAAACCAGGAACCACGTGGAGAAGGCACCCACACTGAAAGTGCCTGGAGGGAACATTGGGGCTTCTTCTCAGTGTCTCTGACATAGGGTTTCACTGTCCCAGGAAAGTCTCTGCTAACACCCTGCAGAGCGCTGTGCCCAATATACAGAAACGTCTTGCGGTATCTCCTACAGGGAAAGTGCCAGGAGGGAATTGTCGATCTTGTTCTCAGTGTCTCTGAGAATTGCTCTGATTATCCGTGTGACCTCTTTGCTAAGACTCTCCAGAGAGCCGTCCTCAAAACCAACACACATCTTGACATATCTCCCACATTGATCGCAGTGTCTCATGGAATGGCATTCAAGGAGCCAGGAACTTTTCTGCCCACACTGTCCATTGAGTTGTCCTCAAAACCAATATACATCCTGCTATATCTCCCACATGGAAAGTGCCAGGAGGGAAAAGTGGGGATTATGCTTAGACTTTCTCGGAACTGCTTCAAATCAACTAGATATCTTTGTGCTGTAAATCTCCCAACAGCCAAATGTAAAAGCAGCAAACATCTCGCTGTATGTCCCACATCCAAAGTGCCAAGAGAGAGCTTGCTCTCCCTGTCTTTGAGTACAGTTTTCACTGTCCCAGTTACCTCTTTGCTAACATTCTCTTCAGAGCTGCAGTGAAACCAGGAACCACGTGGAGAAGGCACCCACACTGAAAGTGCCTGGAGGGAACATTGGGGCTTCTTCTCAGTGTCTCTGACATAGGGTTTCACTGTCCCGGGAAAGTCTCTGCTAACACCCTGCAGAGCGCTGTGCCCAATATACAGAAACGTCTTGCGGTATCTCCTACAGGGAAAGTGCCAGGAGGGAATTGTCGATCTTGTTCTCAGTGTCTCTGAGAATTGCTCTGATTATCCGTGTGACCTCTTTGCTAAGACTCTCCAGAGAGCCGTCCTCAAAACCAACACACATCTTGACATATCTCCCACATTGATCGCAGTGTCTCCAGGAACGGCATTCAAGGAGCCAGGAACTTTTCTGCCCACACTGTCCATTGAGTTGTCCTCAAAACCAATATACATCCTGCTATATCTCCCACATGGAAAGTGCCAGGAGGGAAAAATGGGGATTATGCTTAGACTTTCTCGGAACTGCTTCAAATCAACTAGATATCTTTGTGCTGTAAATCTCCCAACAGCCAAATGTAAAAGCAGCAAACATCTCGCTGTATGTCCCACATCCAAAGTGCCAAGAGAGAGCTTGCTCTCCCTGTCTTTGAGTACAGTTTTCACTGTCCCAGTTACCTCTTTGCTAACATTCTCTTCAGAGCTGCAGTGAAACCAGGAACCACGTGGAGAAGGCACCCACACTGAAAGTGCCTGGAGGGAACATTGGGGCTTCTTCTCAGTGTCTCTGACATAGGGTTTCACTGTCCCGGGAAAGTCTCTGCTAACACCCTGCAGAGCGCTGTGCCCAATATACAGAAACGTCTTGCGGTATCTCCTACAGGGAAAGTGCCAGGAGGGAATTGTCGATCTTGTTCTCAGTGTCTCTGAGAATTGCTCTGATTATCCGTGTGACCTCTTTGCTAAGACTCTCCAGAGAGCCGTCCTCAAAACCAACACACATCTTGACATATCTCCCACATTGATCGCAGTGTCTCCAGGAACGGCATTCAAGGAGCCAGGAACTTTTCTGCCCACACTGTCCATTGAGTTGTCCTCAAAACCAATATACATCCTGCTATATCTCCCACATGGAAAGTGCCAGGAGGGAAAAGTGGGGATTATGCTTAGACTTTCTCGGAACTGCTTCAAATCAACTAGATATCTTTGTGCTGTAAATCTCCCAACAGCCAAATGTAAAAGCAGCAAACATCTCGCTGTATGTCCCACATCCAAAGTGCCAAGAGAGAGCTTGCTCTCCCTGTCTTTGAGTACAGTTTTCACTGTCCCAGTTACCTCTTTGCTAACATTCTCTTCAGAGCTGCAGTGAAACCAGGAACCACGTGGAGAAGGCACCCACACTGAAAGTGCCTGGAGGGAACATTGGGGCTTCTTCTCAGTGTCTCTGACATAGGGTTTCACTGTCCCGGGAAAGTCTCTGCTAACACCCTGCAGAGCGCTGTGCCCAATATACAGAAACGTCTTGTGGTATCTCCTACAGGGAAAGTGCCAGGAGGGAATTGTCGATCTTGTTCTCAGTGTCTCTGAGAATTGCTCTGATTATCCGTGTGACCTCTTTGCTAAGACTCTCCAGAGAGCCGTCCTCAAAACCAACACACATCTTGACATATCTCCCACATTGATCGCAGTGTCTCCAGGAACGGCATTCAAGGAGCCAGGAACTTTTCTGCCCACACTGTCCATTGTGTTGTCCTCAAAACCAATATACATCCTGCTATATCTCCCACATGGAAAGTGCCAGGAGGGAAAAGTGGGGATTATGCTTAGACTTTCTCGGAACTGCTTCAAATCAACTAGATATCTTTGTGCTGTAAATCTCCCAACAGCCAAATGTAAAAGCAGCAAACATCTCGCTGTATGTCCCACATCCAAAGTGCCAAGAGAGAGCTTGCTCTCCCTGTCTTTGAGTACAGTTTTCACTGTCCCAGTTACCTCTTTGCTAACATTCTCTTCAGAGCTGCAGTGAAACCAGGAACCACGTGGAGAAGGCACCCACACTGAAAGTGCCTGGAGGGAACATTGGGGCTTCTTCTCAGTGTCTCTGACATAGGGTTTCACTGTCCCGGGAAAGTCTCTGCTAACACCCTGCAGAGCGCTGTGCCCAATATACAGAAACGTCTTGCGGTATCTCCTACAGGGAAAGTGCCAGGAGGGAATTGTCGATCTTGTTCTCAGTGTCTCTGAGAATTGCTCTGATTATCCGTGTGACCTCTTTGCTAAGACTCTCCAGAGAGCCGTCCTCAAAACCAACACACATCTTGACATATCTCCCACATTGATCGCAGTGTCTCCAGGAACGGCATTCAAGGAGCCAGGAACTTTTCTGCCCACACTGTCCATTGAGTTGTCCTCAAAACCAATATACATCCTGCTATATCTCCCACATGGAAAGTGCCAGGAGGGAAAAGTGGGGATTATGCTTAGACTTTCTCGGAACTGCTTCAAATCAACTAGATATCTTTGTGCTGTAAATCTCCCAACAGCCAAATGTAAAAGCAGCAAACATCTCGCTGTATGTCCCACATCCAAAGTGCCAAGAGAGAGCTTGCTCTCCCTGTCTTTGAGTACAGTTTTCACTGTCCCAGTTACCTCTTTGCTAACATTCTCTTCAGAGCTGCAGTGAAACCAGGAACCACGTGGAGAAGGCACCCACACTGAAAGTGCCTGGAGGGAACATTGGGGCTTCTTCTCAGTGTCTCTGACATAGGGTTTCACTGTCCCGGGAAAGTCTCTGCTAACACCCTGCAGAGCGCTGTGCCCAATATACAGAAACGTCTTGCGGTATCTCCTACAGGGAAAGTGCCAGGAGGGAATTGTCGATCTTGTTCTCAGTGTCTCTGAGAATTGCTCTGATTATCCGTGTGACCTCTTTGCTAAGACTCTCCAGAGAGCCGTCCTCAAAACCAACACACATCTTGACATATCTCCCACATTGATCGCAGTGTCTCCAGGAACGGCATTCAAGGAGCCAGGAACTTTTCTGCCCACACTGTCCATTGAGTTGTCCTCAAAACCAATATACATCCTGCTATATCTCCCACATGGAAAGTGCCAGGAGGGAAAAGTGGGGATTATGCTTAGACTTTCTCGGAACTGCTTCAAATCAACTAGATATCTTTGTGCTGTAAATCTCCCAACAGCCAAATGTAAAAGCAGCAAACATCTCGCTGTATGTCCCACATCCAAAGTGCCAAGAGAGAGCTTGCTCTCCCTGTCTTTGAGTACTGTTTTCACTGTCCCGGTTACCTCTTTGCTAACATTCTCTTCAGAGCTGCAGTGAAACCAGGAACCACGTGGAGAAGGCACCCACACTGAAAGTGCCTGGAGGGAACATTGGGGCTTCTTCTCAGTGTCTCTGACATAGGGTTTCACTGTCCCAGGAAAGTCTCTGCTAACACCCTGCAGAGCGCTGTGCCCAATATACAGAAACGTCTTGCGGTATCTCCTACAGGGAAAGTGCCAGGAGGGAATTGGCGATCTTGTTCTCAGTGTCTCTGAGAATTGCTCTGATTATCCGTGTGACCTCTTTGCTAAGACTCTCCAGAGAGCCGTCCTCAAAACCAACACACATCTTGACATATCTCCCACATTGATCGCAGTGTCTCCAGGAACGGCATTCAAGGAGCCAGGAACTTTTCTGCCCACACTGTCCATTGAGTTGTCCTCAAAACCAATATACATCCTGCTATATCTCCCACATGGAAAGTGCCAGGAGGGAAAAGTGGGGATTATGCTTAGACTTTCTCGGAACTGCTTCAAATCAACTAGATATCTTTGTGCTGTAAATCTCCCAACAGCCAAATGTAAAAGCAGCAAACATCTCGCTGTATGTCCCACATCCAAAGTGCCAAGAGAGAGCTTGCTCTCCCTGTCTTTGAGTACAGTTTTCACTGTCCCAGTTACCTCTTTGCTAACATTCTCTTCAGAGCTGCAGTGAAACCAGGAACCACGTGGAGAAGGCACCCACACTGAAAGTGCCTGGAGGGAACATTGGGGCTTCTTCTCAGTGTCTCTGACATAGGGTTTCACTGTCCCGGGAAAGTCTCTGCTAACACCCTGCAGAGCGCTGTGCCCAATATACAGAAACGTCTTGCGGTATCTCCTACAGGGAAAGTGCCAGGAGGGAATTGTCGATCTTGTTCTCAGTGTCTCTGAGAATTGCTCTGATTATCCGTGTGACCTCTTTGCTAAGACTCTCCAGAGAGCCGTCCTCAAAACCAACACACATCTTGACATATCTCCCACATTGATCGCAGTGTCTCCAGGAACGGCATTCAAGGAGCCAGGAACTTTTCTGCCCACACTGTCCATTGAGTTGTCCTCAAAACCAATATACATCCTGCTATATCTCCCACATGGAAAGTGCCAGGAGGGAAAAGTGGGGATTATGCTTAGACTTTCTCGGAACTGCTTCAAATCAACTAGATATCTTTGTGCTGTAAATCTCCCAACAGCCAAATGTAAAAGCAGCAAACATCTCGCTGTATGTCCCACATCCAAAGTGCCAAGAGAGAGCTTGCTCTCCCTGTCTTTGAGTACTGTTTTCACTGTCCCGGTTACCTCTTTGCTAACATTCTCTTCAGAGCTGCAGTGAAACCAGGAACCACGTGGAGAAGGCACCCACACTGAAAGTGCCTGGAGGGAACGTTGGGGCTTCTTCTCAGTGTCTCTGACATAGGGTTTCACTGTCCCAGGAAAGTCTCTGCTAACACCCTGCAGAGCGCTGTGCCCAATATACAGAAACGTCTTGCGGTATCTCCTACAGGGAAAGTGCCAGGAGGGAATTGTCGATCTTGTTCTCAGTGTCTCTGAGAATTGCTCTGATTATCCGTGTGACCTCTTTGCTAAGACTCTCCACAGAGCCGTCCTCAAAACCAACACACATCTTGACATATCTCCCACATTGATCGCAGTGTCTCCAGGAACGGCATTCAAGGAGCCAGGAACTTTTCTGCCCACACTGTCCATTGTGTTGTCCTCAAAACCAATATACATCCTGCTATATCTCCCACATGGAAAGTGCCAGGAGGGAAAAGTGGGGATTATGCTTAGACTTTCTCGGAACTGCTTCAAATCAACTAGATATCTTTGTGCTGTAAATCTCCCAACAGCCAAATGTAAAAGCAGCAAACATCTCGCTGTATGTCCCACATCCAAAGTGCCAAGAGAGAGCTTGCTCTCCCTGTCTTTGAGTACTGTTTTCACTGTCCCGGTTACCTCTTTGCTAACATTCTCTTCAGAGCTGCAGTGAAACCAGGAACCACGTGGAGAAGGCACCCACACTGAAAGTGCCTGGAGGGAACATTGGGGCTTCTTCTCAGTGTCTCTGACATAGGGTTTCACTGTCCCAGGAAAGTCTCTGCTAACACCCTGCAGAGCGCTGTGCCCAATATACAGAAACGTCTTGCGGTATCTCCTACAGGGAAAGTGCCAGGAGGGAATTGTCGATCTTGTTCTCAGTGTCTCTGAGAATTGCTCTGATTATCCGTGTGACCTCTTTGCTAAGACTCTCCAGAGAGCCGTCCTCAAAACCAACACACATCTTGACATATCTCCCACATTGATCGCAGTGTCTCCAGGAACGGCATTCAAGGAGCCAGGAACTTTTCTGCCCACACTGTCCATTGAGTTGTCCTCAAAACCAATATACATCCTGCTATATCTCCCACATGGAAAGTGCCAGGAGGGAAAAGTGGGGATTATGCTTAGACTTTCTCGGAACTGCTTCAAATCAACTAGATATCTTTGTGCTGTAAATCTCCCAACAGCCAAATGTAAAAGCAGCAAACATCTCGCTGTATGTCCCACATCCAAAGTGCCAAGAGAGAGCTTGCTCTCCCTGTCTTTGAGTACAGTTTTCACTGTCCCAGTTACCTCTTTGCTAACATTCTCTTCAGAGCTGCAGTGAAACCAGGAACCACGTGGAGAAGGCACCCACACTGAAAGTGCCTGGAGGGAACATTGGGGCTTCTTCTCAGTGTCTCTGACATAGGGTTTCACTGTCCCGGGAAAGTCTCTGCTAACACCCTGCAGAGCGCTGTGCCCAATATACAGAAACGTCTTGTGGTATCTCCTACAGGGAAAGTGCCAGGAGGGAATTGTCGATCTTGTTCTCAGTGTCTCTGAGAATTGCTCTGATTATCCGTGTGACCTCTTTGCTAAGACTCTCCAGAGAGCCGTCCTCAAAACCAACACACATCTTGACATATCTCCCACATTGATCGCAGTGTCTCCAGGAACGGCATTCAAGGAGCCAGGAACTTTTCTGCCCACACTGTCCATTGTGTTGTCCTCAAAACCAATATACATCCTGCTATATCTCCCACATGGAAAGTGCCAGGAGGGAAAAGTGGGGATTATGCTTAGACTTTCTCGGAACTGCTTCAAATCAACTAGATATCTTTGTGCTGTAAATCTCCCAACAGCCAAATGTAAAAGCAGCAAACATCTCGCTGTATGTCCCACATCCAAAGTGCCAAGAGAGAGCTTGCTCTCCCTGTCTTTGAGTACAGTTTTCACTGTCCCAGTTACCTCTTTGCTAACATTCTCTTCAGAGCTGCAGTGAAACCAGGAACCACGTGGAGAAGGCACCCACACTGAAAG
This sequence comes from Larus michahellis, assembly GCF_964199755.1. Taxonomy (NCBI): domain Eukaryota; kingdom Metazoa; phylum Chordata; class Aves; order Charadriiformes; family Laridae; genus Larus; species Larus michahellis. Next base: position 22,073,610 of record NC_133903.1, on the reverse strand, counting down.
TGCCTGGAGGGAACATTGGGGCTTCTTCTCAGTGTCTCTGACATAGGGTTTCACTGTCCCGGGAAAGTCTCTGCTAACACCCTGCAGAGCGCTGTGCCCAATATACAGAAACGTCTTGCGGTATCTCCTACAGGGAAAGTGCCAGGAGGGAATTGTCGATCTTGTTCTCAGTGTCTCTGAGAATTGCTCTGATTATCCGTGTGACCTCTTTGCTAAGACTCTCCAGAGAGCCGTCCTCAAAACCAACACACATCTTGACATATCTCCCACATTGATCGCAGTGTCTCCAGGAACGGCATTCAAGGAGCCAGGAACTTTTCTGCCCACACTGTCCATTGAGTTGTCCTCAAAACCAATATACATCCTGCTATATCTCCCACATGGAAAGTGCCAGGAGGGAAAAGTGGGGATTATGCTTAGACTTTCTCGGAACTGCTTCAAATCAACTAGATATCTTTGTGCTGTAAATCTCCCAACAGCCAAATGTAAAAGCAGCAAACATCTCGCTGTATGTCCCACATCCAAAGTGCCAAGAGAGAGCTTGCTCTCCCTGTCTTTGAGTACAGTTTTCACTGTCCCAGTTACCTCTTTGCTAACATTCTCTTCAGAGCTGCAGTGAAACCAGGAACCACGTGGAGAAGGCACCCACACTGAAAGTGCCTGGAGGGAACATTGGGGCTTCTTCTCAGTGTCTCTGACATAGGGTTTCACTGTCCCGGGAAAGTCTCTGCTAACACCCTGCAGAGCGCTGTGCCCAATATACAGAAACGTCTTGCGGTATCTCCTACAGGGAAAGTGCCAGGAGGGAATTGTCGATCTTGTTCTCAGTGTCTCTGAGAATTGCTCTGATTATCCGTGTGACCTCTTTGCTAAGACTCTCCAGAGAGCCGTCCTCAAAACCAACACACATCTTGACATATCTCCCACATTGATCGCAGTGTCTCCAGGAACGGCATTCAAGGAGCCAGGAACTTTTCTGCCCACACTGTCCATTGAGTTGTCCTCAAAACCAATATACATCCTGCTATATCTCCCACATGGAAAGTGCCAGGAGGGAAAAGTGGGGATTATGCTTAGACTTTCTCGGAACTGCTTCAAATCAACTAGATATCTTTGTGCTGTAAATCTCCCAACAGCCAAATGTAAAAGCAGCAAACATCTCGCTGTATGTCCCACATCCAAAGTGCCAAGAGAGAGCTTGCTCTCCCTGTCTTTGAGTACTGTTTTCACTGTCCCGGTTACCTCTTTGCTAACATTCTCTTCAGAGCTGCAGTGAAACCAGGAACCACGTGGAGAAGGCACCCACACTGAAAGTGCCTGGAGGGAACATTGGGGCTTCTTCTCAGTGTCTCTGACATAGGGTTTCACTGTCCCAGGAAAGTCTCTGCTAACACCCTGCAGAGCGCTGTGCCCAATATACAGAAACGTCTTGCGGTATCTCCTACAGGGAAAGTGCCAGGAGGGAATTGGCGATCTTGTTCTCAGTGTCTCTGAGAATTGCTCTGATTATCCGTGTGACCTCTTTGCTAAGACTCTCCAGAGAGCCGTCCTCAAAACCAACACACATCTTGACATATCTCCCACATTGATCGCAGTGTCTCCAGGAACGGCATTCAAGGAGCCAGGAACTTTTCTGCCCACACTGTCCATTGAGTTGTCCTCAAAACCAATATACATCCTGCTATATCTCCCACATGGAAAGTGCCAGGAGGGAAAAGTGGGGATTATGCTTAGACTTTCTCGGAACTGCTTCAAATCAACTAGATATCTTTGTGCTGTAAATCTCCCAACAGCCAAATGTAAAAGCAGCAAACATCTCGCTGTATGTCCCACATCCAAAGTGCCAAGAGAGAGCTTGCTCTCCCTGTCTTTGAGTACAGTTTTCACTGTCCCAGTTACCTCTTTGCTAACATTCTCTTCAGAGCTGCAGTGAAACCAGGAACCACGTGGAGAAGGCACCCACACTGAAAGTGCCTGGAGGGAACATTGGGGCTTCTTCTCAGTGTCTCTGACATAGGGTTTCACTGTCCCGGGAAAGTCTCTGCTAACACCCTGCAGAGCGCTGTGCCCAATATACAGAAACGTCTTGCGGTATCTCCTACAGGGAAAGTGCCAGGAGGGAATTGTCGATCTTGTTCTCAGTGTCTCTGAGAATTGCTCTGATTATCCGTGTGACCTCTTTGCTAAGACTCTCCAGAGAGCCGTCCTCAAAACCAACACACATCTTGACATATCTCCCACATTGATCGCAGTGTCTCCAGGAACGGCATTCAAGGAGCCAGGAACTTTTCTGCCCACACTGTCCATTGAGTTGTCCTCAAAACCAATATACATCCTGCTATATCTCCCACATGGAAAGTGCCAGGAGGGAAAAGTGGGGATTATGCTTAGACTTTCTCGGAACTGCTTCAAATCAACTAGATATCTTTGTGCTGTAAATCTCCCAACAGCCAAATGTAAAAGCAGCAAACATCTCGCTGTATGTCCCACATCCAAAGTGCCAAGAGAGAGCTTGCTCTCCCTGTCTTTGAGTACTGTTTTCACTGTCCCGGTTACCTCTTTGCTAACATTCTCTTCAGAGCTGCAGTGAAACCAGGAACCACGTGGAGAAGGCACCCACACTGAAAGTGCCTGGAGGGAACGTTGGGGCTTCTTCTCAGTGTCTCTGACATAGGGTTTCACTGTCCCAGGAAAGTCTCTGCTAACACCCTGCAGAGCGCTGTGCCCAATATACAGAAACGTCTTGCGGTATCTCCTACAGGGAAAGTGCCAGGAGGGAATTGTCGATCTTGTTCTCAGTGTCTCTGAGAATTGCTCTGATTATCCGTGTGACCTCTTTGCTAAGACTCTCCACAGAGCCGTCCTCAAAACCAACACACATCTTGACATATCTCCCACATTGATCGCAGTGTCTCCAGGAACGGCATTCAAGGAGCCAGGAACTTTTCTGCCCACACTGTCCATTGTGTTGTCCTCAAAACCAATATACATCCTGCTATATCTCCCACATGGAAAGTGCCAGGAGGGAAAAGTGGGGATTATGCTTAGACTTTCTCGGAACTGCTTCAAATCAACTAGATATCTTTGTGCTGTAAATCTCCCAACAGCCAAATGTAAAAGCAGCAAACATCTCGCTGTATGTCCCACATCCAAAGTGCCAAGAGAGAGCTTGCTCTCCCTGTCTTTGAGTACAGTTTTCACTGTCCCAGTTACCTCTTTGCTAACATTCTCTTCAGAGCTGCAGTGAAACCAGGAACCACGTGGAGAAGGCACCCACACTGAAAGTGCCTGGAGGGAACATTGGGGCTTCTTCTCAGTGTCTCTGACATAGGGTTTCACTGTCCCGGGAAAGTCTCTGCTAACACCCTGCAGAGCGCTGTGCCCAATATACAGAAACGTCTTGCGGTATCTCCTACAGGGAAAGTGCCAGGAGGGAATTGTCGATCTTGTTCTCAGTGTCTCTGAGAATTGCTCTGATTATCCGTGTGACCTCTTTGCTAAGACTCTCCAGAGAGCCGTCCTCAAAACCAACACACATCTTGACATATCTCCCACATTGATCGCAGTGTCTCCAGGAACGGCATTCAAGGAGCCAGGAACTTTTCTGCCCACACTGTCCATTGAGTTGTCCTCAAAACCAATATACATCCTGCTATATCTCCCACATGGAAAGTGCCAGGAGGGAAAAGTGGGGATTATGCTTAGACTTTCTCGGAACTGCTTCAAATCAACTAGATATCTTTGTGCTGTAAATCTCCCAACAGCCAAATGTAAAAGCAGCAAACATCTCGCTGTATGTCCCACATCCAAAGTGCCAAGAGAGAGTTTGCTCTCCCTGTCTTTGAGTACTGTTTTCACTGTCCCGGTTACCTCTTTGCTAACATTCTCTTCAGAGCTGCAGTGAAACCAGGAACCACGTGGAGAAGGCACCCACACTGAAAGTGCCTGGAGGGAACATTGGGGCTTCTTCTCAGTGTCTCTGACACAGGGTTTCACTGTCCCGGGAAAGTCTCTGCTAACACCCTGCAGAGCGCTGTGCCCAATATACAGAAACGTCTTGCGGTATCTCCTACAGGGGAAGTGCCAGGAGGGAATTGTCGATCTTGTTCACAGTGTCTCTGAGAATTGCTCTGATTATCCGTGTGACCTCTTTGCTAAGACTCTCCACAGAGCCGTCCTCAAAACCAACACACATCTTGACATATCTCCCACATTGATCGCAGTGTCTCCAGGAACGGCATTCAAGGAGCCAGGAACTTTTCTGCCCACACTGTCCGGGGACAGTTCCTTACAACCAATATACATCCTGCTATATCTCCCACATGGAAAGTGCCAGGAGGGAAAAGTGGGGATTATGCTTAGACTTTCTCGGAACTGCTTCAAATCAACTAGATATCTTTGTGCTGTAAATCTCCCAACAGCCAAACGCAAAAGCAGCAAACATCTCGCTGTATGTCCCACATCCAAAGTGCCAAGAGAGAGCTTGCTCTCCCTGTCTTTGAGTACTGTTTTCACTGTCCCGGTTACCTCTTTGCTAACATTCTCTTCAGAGCTGCAGTGAAACCAGGAACCACGTGGAGAAGGCACCCACACTGAAAGTGCCTGGAGGGAACATTGGGGCTTCTTCTCAGTGTCTCTGACATAGGGTTTCACTGTCCCGGGAAAGTCTCTGCTAACACCCTGCAGAGCGCTGTGCCCAATATACAGAAACGTCTTGCGGTATCTCCTACAGGGAAAGTGCCAGGAGGGAATTGTCGATCTTGTTCTCAGTGTCTCTGAGAATTGCTCTGATTATCCGTGTGACCTCTTTGCTAAGACTCTCCAGAGAGCCGTCCTCAAAACCAACACACATCTTGACATATCTCCCACATTGATCGCAGTGTCTCCAGGAACGGCATTCAAGGAGCCAGGAACTTTTCTCCCTACACTGTCCATTGAGTTGTCCTCAAAACCAATATACATCCTGCTATATCTCCCACATGGAAAGTGCCAGGAGGGAAAAGTGGGGATTATGCTTAGACTTTCTCGGAACTGCTTCAAATCAACTAGATATCTTTGTGCTGTAAATCTCCCAACAGCCAAATGTAAAAGCAGCAAACATCTCGCTGTATGTCCCACATCCAAAGTGCCAAGCGAGAGTTTGCTCTCCCTGTCTTTGAGTACTGTTTTCACTGTCCCGGTTACCTCTTTGCTAACATTCTCTTCAGAGCTGCAGTGAAACCAGGAACCACGTGGAGAAGGCACCCACACTGAAAGTGCCTGGAGGGAACATTGGGGCTTCTTCTCAGTGTCTCTGACACAGGGTTTCACTGTCAAGGGAAAGTCTCTGCTAACACCCTGCAGAGCGCTGTGCCCAATATACAGAAACGTCTTGCGGTATCTCCTACAGGGGAAGTGCCAGGAGGGAATTGTCGATCTTGTTCTCAGTGTCTCTGAGAATTGCTCTGATTATCCGTGTGACCTCTTTGCTAAGACTCTCCACAGAGCCGTCCTCAAAACCAACACACATCTTGACATATCTCCCACATTGATCGCATTGTCTCCAGGAACGGCATTCAAGGAGCCAGGAACTTTTCTGCCCACACTGTCCGGGGACAGTTCCTTACAACCAATATACATCCTGCTATATCTCCCACATGGAAAGTGCCAGGAGGGAAAAGTGGGGATTATGCTTAGACTTTCTCGGAACTGCTTCAAATCAACTAGATATCTTTGTGCTGTAAATCTCCCAACAGCCAAACGCAAAAGCAGCAAACATCTCGCTGTATGTCCCACATCCAAAGTGCCAAGAGAGAGCTTGCTCTCCCTGTCTTTGAGTACAGTTTTCACTGTCCCAGTTACCTCTTTGCTAACATTCTCTTCAGAGCTGCAGTGAAACCAGGAACCACGTGGAGAAGGCACCCACACTGAAAGTGCCTGGAGGGAACATTGGGGCTTCTTCTCAGTGTCTCTGACATAGGGTTTCACTGTCCCGGGAAAGTCTCTGCTAACACCCTGCAGAGCGCTGTGCCCAATATACAGAAACGTCTTGCGGTATCTCCTACAGGGAAAGTGCCAGGAGGGAATTGGCGATCTTGTTCTCAGTGTCTCTGAGAATTGCTCTGATTATCCGTGTGACCTCTTTGCTAAGACTCTCCAGAGAGCCGTCCTCAAAACCAACACACATCTTGACATATCTCCCACATTGATCGCAGTGTCTCCAGGAACGGCATTCAAGGAGCCAGGAACTTTTCTGCCCACACTGTCCATTGAGTTGTCCTCAAAACCAATATACATCCTGCTATATCTCCCACATGGAAAGTGCCAGGAGGGAAAAGTGGGGATTATGCTTAGACTTTCTCGGAACTGCTTCAAATCAACTAGATATCTTTGTGCTGTAAATCTCCCAACAGCCAAATGTAAAAGCAGCAAACATCTCGCTGTATGTCCCACATCCAAAGTGCCAAGAGAGAGCTTGCTCTCCCTGTCTTTGAGTACTGTTTTCACTGTCCCGGTTACCTCTTTGCTAACATTCTCTTCAGAGCTGCAGTGAAACCAGGAACCACGTGGAGAAGGCACCCACACTGAAAGTGCCTGGAGGGAACGTTGGGGCTTCTTCTCAGTGTCTCTGACATAGGGTTTCACTGTCCCAGGAAAGTCTCTGCTAACACCCTGCAGAGCGCTGTGCCCAATATACAGAAACGTCTTGCGGTATCTCCTACAGGGAAAGTGCCAGGAGGGAATTGTCGATCTTGTTCTCAGTGTCTCTGAGAATTGCTCTGATTATCCGTGTGACCTCTTTGCTAAGACTCTCCAGAGAGCCGTCCTCAAAACCAACACACATCTTGACATATCTCCCACATTGATCGCAGTGTCTCCAGGAACGGCATTCAAGGAGCCAGGAACTTTTCTGCCCACACTGTCCATTGAGTTGTCCTCAAAACCAATATACATCCTGCTATATCTCCCACATGGAAAGTGCCAGGAGGGAAAAGTGGGGATTATGCTTAGACTTTCTCGGAACTGCTTCAAATCAACTAGATATCTTTGTGCTGTAAATCTCCCAACAGCCAAATGTAAAAGCAGCAAACATCTCGCTGTATGTCCCACATCCAAAGTGCCAAGAGAGAGCTTGCTCTCCCTGTCTTTGAGTACAGTTTTCACTGTCCCAGTTACCTCTTTGCTAACATTCTCTTCAGAGCTGCAGTGAAACCAGGAACCACGTGGAGAAGGCACCCACACTGAAAGTGCCTGGAGGGAACATTGGGGCTTCTTCTCAGTGTCTCTGACATAGGGTTTCACTGTCCCGGGAAAGTCTCTGCTAACACCCTGCAGAGCGCTGTGCCCAATATACAGAAACGTCTTGCGGTATCTCCTACAGGGAAAGTGCCAGGAGGGAATTGTCGATCTTGTTCTCAGTGTCTCTGAGAATTGCTCTGATTATCCGTGTGACCTCTTTGCTAAGACTCTCCAGAGAGCCGTCCTCAAAACCAACACACATCTTGACATATCTCCCACATTGATCGCAGTGTCTCCAGGAACGGCATTCAAGGAGCCAGGAACTTTTCTGCCCACACTGTCCATTGAGTTGTCCTCAAAACCAATATACATCCTGCTATATCTCCCACATGGAAAGTGCCAGGAGGGAAAAGTGGGGATTATGCTTAGACTTTCTCGGAACTGCTTCAAATCAACTAGATATCTTTGTGCTGTAAATCTCCCAACAGCCAAATGTAAAAGCAGCAAACATCTCGCTGTATGTCCCACATCCAAAGTGCCAAGAGAGAGCTTGCTCTCCCTGTCTTTGAGTACTGTTTTCACTGTCCCGGTTACCTCTTTGCTAACATTCTCTTCAGAGCTGCAGTGAAACCAGGAACCACGTGGAGAAGGCACCCACACTGAAAGTGCCTGGAGGGAACGTTGGGGCTTCTTCTCAGTGTCTCTGACATAGGGTTTCACTGTCCCGGGAAAGTCTCTGCTAACACCCTGCAGAGCGCTGTGCCCAATATACAGAAACGTCTTGCGGTATCTCCTACAGGGAAAGTGCCAGGAGGGAATTGTCGATCTTGTTCTCAGTGTCTCTGAGAATTGCTCTGATTATCCGTGTGACCTCTTTGCTAAGACTCTCCACAGAGCCGTCCTCAAAACCAACACACATCTTGACATATCTCCCACATTGATCGCAGTGTCTCCAGGAACGGCATTCAAGGAGCCAGGAACTTTTCTGCCCACACTGTCCATTGAGTTGTCCTCAAAACCAATATACATCCTGCTATATCTCCCACATGGAAAGTGCCAGGAGGGAAAAGTGGGGATTATGCTTAGACTTTCTCGGAACTGCTTCAAATCAACTAGATATCTTTGTGCTGTAAATCTCCCAACAGCCAAATGTAAAAGCAGCAAACATCTCGCTGTATGTCCCACATCCAAAGTGCCAAGAGAGAGTTTGCTCTCCCTGTCTTTGAGTACTGTTTTCACTGTCCCGGTTACCTCTTTGCTAACATTCTCTTCAGAGCTGCAGTGAAACCAGGAACCACGTGGAGAAGGCACCCACACTGAAAGTGCCTGGAGGGAACATTGGGGCTTCTTCTCAGTGTCTCTGACACAGGGTTTCACTGTCCCGGGAAAGTCTCTGCTAACACCCTGCAGAGCGCTGTGCCCAATATACAGAAACGTCTTGCGGTATCTCCTACAGGGGAAGTGCCAGGAGGGAATTGTCGATCTTGTTCACAGTGTCTCTGAGAATTGCTCTGATTATCCGTGTGACCTCTTTGCTAAGACTCTCCACAGAGCCGTCCTCAAAACCAACACACATCTTGACATATCTCCCACATTGATCGCAGTGTCTCCAGGAACGGCATTCAAGGAGCCAGGAACTTTTCTGCCCACACTGTCCGGGGACAGTTCCTTACAACCAATATACATCCTGCTATATCTCCCACATGGAAAGTGCCAGGAGGGAAAAGTGGGGATTATGCTTAGACTTTCTCGGAACTGCTTCAAATCAACTAGATATCTTTGTGCTGTAAATCTCCCAACAGCCAAACGCAAAAGCAGCAAACATCTCGCTGTATGTCCCACATCCAAAGTGCCAAGAGAGAGCTTGCTCTCCCTGTCTTTGAGTACTGTTTTCACTGTCCCGGTTACCTCTTTGCTAACATTCTCTTCAGAGCTGCAGTGAAACCAGGAACCACGTGGAGAAGGCACCCACACTGAAAGTGCCTGGAGGGAACATTGGGGCTTCTTCTCAGTGTCTCTGACATAGGGTTTCACTGTCCCGGGAAAGTCTCTGCTAACACCCTGCAGAGCGCTGTGCCCAATATACAGAAACGTCTTGCGGTATCTCCTACAGGGAAAGTGCCAGGAGGGAATTGTCGATCTTGTTCTCAGTGTCTCTGAGAATTGCTCTGATTATCCGTGTGACCTCTTTGCTAAGACTCTCCAGAGAGCCGTCCTCAAAACCAACACACATCTTGACATATCTCCCACATTGATCGCAGTGTCTCCAGGAACGGCATTCAAGGAGCCAGGAACTTTTCTCCCTACACTGTCCAATGAGTTGTCCTCAAAACCAATATACATCCTGCTATATCTCCCACATGGAAAGTGCCAGGAGGGAAAAGTGGGGATTATGCTTAGACTTTCTCGGAACTGCTTCAAATCAACTAGATATCTTTGTGCTGTAAATCTCCCAACAGCCAAATGTAAAAGCAGCAAACATCTCGCTGTATGTCCCACATCCAAAGTGCCAAGCGAGAGTTTGCTCTCCCTGTCTTTGAGTACTGTTTTCACTGTCCCGGTTACCTCTTTGCTAACATTCTCTTCAGAGCTGCAGTGAAACCAGGAACCACGTGGAGAAGGCACCCACACTGAAAGTGCCTGGAGGGAACATTGGGGCTTCTTCTCAGTGTCTCTGACACAGGGTTTCACTGTCAAGGGAAAGTCTCTGCTAACACCCTGCAGAGCGCTGTGCCCAATATACAGAAACGTCTTGCGGTATCTCCTACAGGGGAAGTGCCAGGAGGGAATTGTCGATCTTGTTCTCAGTGTCTCTGAGAATTGCTCTGATTATCCGTGTGACCTCTTTGCTAAGACTCTCCACAGAGCCGTCCTCAAAACCAACACACATCTTGACATATCTCCCACATTGATCGCATTGTCTCCAGGAACGGCATTCAAGGAGCCAGGAACTTTTCTGCCCACACTGTCCGGGGACAGTTCCTTACAACCAATATACATCCTGCTATATCTCCCACATGGAAAGTGCCAGGAGGGAAAAGTGGGGATTATGCTTAGACTTTCTCGGAACTGCTTCAAATCAACTAGATATCTTTGTGCTGTAAATCTCCCAACAGCCAAACGCAAAAGCAGCAAACATCTCGCTGTATGTCCCACATCCAAAGTGCCAAGAGAGAGCTTGCTCTCCCTGTCTTTGAGTACTGTTTTCACTGTCCCGGTTACCTCTTTGCTAACGTTCTCTTCAGAGCTGCAGTGAAACCAGGAACCACGTGGAGAAGGCACCCACACTGAAAGTGCCTGGAGGGAACATTGGGGCTTCTTCTCAGTGTCTCTGACATAGGGTTTCACTGTCCCGGGAAAGTCTCTGCTAACACCCTGCAGAGCGCTGTGCCCAATATACAGAAACGTCTTGCGGTATCTCCTACAGGGAAAGTGCCAGGAGGGAATTGTCGATCTTGTTCTCAGTGTCTCTGAGAATTGCTCTGATTATCCGTGTGACCTCTTTGCTAAGACTCTCCAGAGAGCCGTCCTCAAAACCAACACACATCTTGACATATCTCCCACATTGATCGCAGTGTCTCCAGGAACGGCATTCAAGGAGCCAGGAACTTTTCTCCCTACACTGTCCATTGAGTTGTCCTCAAAACCAATATACATCCTGCTATATCTCCCACATGGAAAGTGCCAGGAGGGAAAAGTGGGGATTATGCTTAGACTTTCTCGGAACTGCTTCAAATCAACTAGATATCTTTGTGCTGTAAATCTCCCAACAGCCAAACGCAAAAGCAGCAAACATCTCGCTGTATGTCCCACATCCAAAGTGCCAAGAGAGAGCTTGCTCTCCCTGTCTTTGAGTACTGTTTTCACTGTCCCGGTTACCTCTTTGCTAACATTCTCTTCAGAGCTGCAGTGAAACCAGGAACCACGTGGAGAAGGCACCCACACTGAAAGTGCCTGGAGGGAACATTGGGGCTTCTTCTCAGTGTCTCTGACATAGGGTTTCACTGTCCCGGGAAAGTCTCTGCTAACACCCTGCAGAGCGCTGTGCCCAATATACAGAAACGTCTTGCGGTATCTCCTACAGGGAAAGTGCCAGGAGGGAATTGTCGATCTTGTTCTCAGTGTCTCTGAGAATTGCTCTGATTATCCGTGTGACCTCTTTGCTAAGACTCTCCAGAGAGCCGTCCTCAAAACCAACACACATCTTGACATATCTCCCACATTGATCGCAGTGTCTCCAGGAACGGCATTCAAGGAGCCAGGAACTTTTCTGCCCACACTGTCCATTGAGTTGTCCTCAAAACCAATATACATCCTGCTATATCTCCCACATGGAAAGTGCCAGGAGGGAAAAGTGGGGATTATGCTTAGACTTTCTCGGAACTGCTTCAAATCAACTAGATATCTTTGTGCTGTAAATCTCCCAACAGCCAAACGCAAAAGCAGCAAACATCTCGCTGTATGTCCCACATCCAAAGTGCCAAGAGAGAGCTTGCTCTCCCTGTCTTTGAGTACTGTTTTCACTGTCCCGGTTACCTCTTTGCTAACATTCTCTTCAGAGCTGCAGTGAAACCAGGAACCACGTGGAGAAGGCAGCCACACTGAAAGTGCCTGGAGGGAACATTGGGGCTTCTTCTCAGTGTCTCTGACATAGGGTTTCACTGTCCCGGGAAAGTCTCTGCTAACACCCTGCAGAGCGCTGTGCCCAATATACAGAAACGTCTTGCGGTATCTCCTACAGGGAAAGTGCCAGGAGGGAATTGTCGATCTTGTTCTCAGTGTCTCTGAGAATTGCTCTGATTATCCGTGTGACCTCTTTGCTAAGACTCTCCACAGAGCCGTCCTCAAAACCAACACACATCTTGACATATCTCCCACATTGATCGCATTGTCTCCAGGAACGGCATTCAAGGAGCCAGGAACTTTTCTGCCCACACTGTCCGGGGACAGTTCCTTACAACCAATATACATCCTGCTATATCTCCCACATGGAAAGTGCCAGGAGGGAAAAGTGGGGATTATGCTTAGACTTTCTCGGAACTGCTTCAAATCAACTAGATATCTTTGTGCTGTAAATCTCCCAACAGCCAAACGCAAAAGCAGCAAACATCTCGCTGTATGTCCCACATCCAAAGTGCCAAGAGAGAGCTTGCTCTCCCTGTCTTTGAGTACTGTTTTCACTGTCCCGGTTACCTCTTTGCTAACGTTCTCTTCAGAGCTGCAGTGAAACCAGGAACCACGTGGAGAAGGCACCCACACTGAAAGTGCCTGGAGGGAACATTGGGGCTTCTTCTCAGTGTCTCTGACATAGGGTTTCACTGTCCCGGGAAAGTCTCTGCTAACACCCTGCAGAGCGCTGTGCCCAATATACAGAAACGTCTTGCGGTATCTCCTACAGGGAAAGTGCCAGGAGGGAATTGTCGATCTTGTTCTCAGTGTCTCTGAGAATTGCTCTGATTATCCGTGTGACCTCTTTGCTAAGACTCTCCAGAGAGCCGTCCTCAAAACCAACACACATCTTGACATATCTCCCACATTGATCGCAGTGTCTCCAGGAACGGCATTCAAGGAGCCAGGAACTTTTCTCCCTACACTGTCCATTGAGTTGTCCTCAAAACCAATATACATCCTGCTATATCTCCCACATGGAAAGTGCCAGGAGGGAAAAGTGGGGATTATGCTTAGACTTTCTCGGAACTGCTTCAAATCAACTAGATATCTTTGTGCTGTAAATCTCCCAACAGCCAAATGTAAAAGCAGCAACCATCTCGCTGTATGTCCCACATCCAAAGTGCCAAGCGAGAGTTTGCTCTCCCTGTCTTTGAGTACTGTTTTCACTGTCCCGGTTACCTCTTTGCTAACATTCTCTTCAGAGCTGCAGTGAAACCAGGAACCACGTGGAGAAGGCACCCACACTGAAAGTGCCTGGAGGGAACATTGGGGCTTCTTCTCAGTGTCTCTGACACAGGGTTTCACTGTCAAGGGAAAGTCTCTGCTAACACCCTGCAGAGCGCTGTGCCCAATATACAGAAACGTCTTGCGGTATCTCCTACAGGGGAAGTGCCAGGAGGGAATTGTCGATCTTGTTCTCAGTGTCTCTGAGAATTGCTCTGATTATCCGTGTGACCTCTTTGCTAAGACTCTCCACAGAGCCGTCCTCAAAACCAACACACATCTTGACATATCTCCCACATTGATCGCATTGTCTCCAGGAACGGCATTCAAGGAGCCAGGAACTTTTCTGCCCACACTGTCCGGGGACAGTTCCTTACAACCAATATACATCCTGCTATATCTCCCACATGGAAAGTGCCAGGAGGGAAAAGTGGGGATTATGCTTAGACTTTCTCGGAACTGCTTCAAATCAACTAGATATCTTTGTGCTGTAAATCTCCCAACAGCCAAACGCAAAAGCAGCAAACATCTCGCTGTATGTCCCACATCCAAAGTGCCAAGAGAGAGCTTGCTCTCCCTGTCTTTGAGTACTGTTTTCACTGTCCCGGTTACCTCTTTGCTAACATTCTCTTCAGAGCTGCAGTGAAACCAGGAACCACGTGGAGAAGGCACCCACACTGAAAGTGCCTGGAGGGAACATTGGGGCTTCTTCTCAGTGTCTCTGACATAGGGTTTCACTGTCCCGGGAAAGTCTCTGCTAACACCCTGCAGAGCGCTGTGCCCAATATACAGAAACGTCTTGCGGTATCTCCTACAGGGAAAGTGCCAGGAGGGAATTGTCGATCTTGTTCTCAGTGTCTCTGAGAATTGCTCTGATTATCCGTGTGACCTCTTTGCTAAGACTCTCCAGAGAGCCGTCCTCAAAACCAACACACATCTTGACATATCTCCCACATTGATCGCAGTGTCTCCAGGAACGGCATTCAAGGAGCCAGGAACTTTTCTGCCCACACTGTCCATTGAGTTGTCCTCAAAACCAATATACATCCTGCTATATCTCCCACATGGAAAGTGCCAGGAGGGAAAAGTGGGGATTATGCTTAGACTTTCTCGGAACTGCTTCAAATCAACTAGATATCTTTGTGCTGTAAATCTCCCAACAGCCAAACGCAAAAGCAGCAAACATCTCGCTGTATGTCCCACATCCAAAGTGCCAAGAGAGAGCTTGCTCTCCCTGTCTTTGAGTACTGTTTTCACTGTCCCGGTTACCTCTTTGCTAACATTCTCTTCAGAGCTGCAGTGAAACCAGGAACCACGTGGAGAAGGCACCCACACTGAAAGTGCCTGGAGGGAACATTGGGGCTTCTTCTCAGTGTCTCTGACATAGGGTTTCACTGTCCCGGGAAAGTCTCTGCTAACACCCTGCAGAGCGCTGTGCCCAATATACAGAAACGTCTTGCGGTATCTCCTACAGGGAAAGTGCCAGGAGGGAATTGTCGATCTTGTTCTCAGTGTCTCTGAGAATTGCTCTGATTATCCGTGTGACCTCTTTGTTAAGACTCTCCACAGAGCCGTCCTCAAAACCAACACACATCTTGACATATCTCCCACATTGATCGCAGTGTCTCCAGGAACGGCATTCAAGGAGCCAGGAACTTTTCTGCCCACACTGTCCATTGAGTTGTCCTCAAAACCAATATACATCCTGCTATATCTCCCACATGGAAAGTGCCAGGAGGGAAAAGTGGGGATTATGCTTAGACTTTCTCGGAACTGCTTCAAATCAACTAGATATCTTTGTGCTGTAAATCTCCCAACAGCCAAATGTAAAAGCAGCAAACATCTCGCTGTATGTCCCACATCCAAAGTGCCAAGAGAGAGCTTGCTCTCCCTGTCTTTGAGTACTGTTTTCACTGTCCCGGTTACCTCTTTGCTAACATTCTCTTCAGAGCTGCAGTGAAACCAGGAACCACGTGGAGAAGGCACCCACACTGAAAGTGCCTGGAGGGAACATTGGGGCTTCTTCTCAGTGTCTCTGACATAGGGTTTCACTGTCCCGGGAAAGTCTCTGCTAACACCCTGCAGAGCGCTGTGCCCAATATACAGAAACGTCTTGTGGTATCTCCTACAGGGAAAGTGCCAGGAGGGAATTGTCGATCTTGTTCTCAGTGTCTCTGAGAATTGCTCTGATTATCCGTGTGACCTCTTTGCTAAGACTCTCCAGAGAGCCGTCCTCAAAACCAACACACATCTTGACATATCTCCCACATTGATCGCAGTGTCTCCAGGAACGGCATTCAAGGAGCCAGGAACTTTTCTGCCCACACTGTCCGGGGACAGTTCCTTACAACCAATATACATCCTGCTATATCTCCCACATGGAAAGTGCCAGGAGGGAAAAGTGGGGATTATGCTTAGACTTTCTCGGAACTGCTTCAAATCAACTAGATATCTTTGTGCTGTAAATCTCCCAACAGCCAAATGTAAAAGCAGCAAACATCTCGCTGTATGTCCCACATCCAAAGTGCCAAGAGAGAGCTTGCTCTCCCTGTCTTTGAGTACTGTTTTCACTGTCCCGGTTACCTCTTTGCTAACATTCTCTTCAGAGCTGCAGTGAAACCAGGAACCACGTGGAGAAGGCACCCACACTGAAAGTGCCTGGAGGGAACATTGGGGCTTCTTCTCAGTGTCTCTGACATAGGGTTTCACTGTCCCGGGAAAGTCTCTGCTAACACCCTGCAGAGCGCTGTGCCCAATATACAGAAACGTCTTGCGGTATCTCCTACAGGGAAAGTGCCAGGAGGGAATTGTCGATCTTGTTCTCAGTGTCTCTGAGAATTGCTCTGATTATCCGTGTGACCTCTTTGCTAAGACTCTCCAGAGAGCCGTCCTCAAAACCAACACACATCTTGACATATCTCCCACATTGATCGCAGTGTCTCCAGGAACGGCATTCAAGGAGCCAGGAACTTTTCTGCCCACACTGTCCGGGGACAGTTCCTTACAACCAATATACATCCTGCTATATCTCCCACATGGAAAGTGCCAGGAGGGAAAAGTGGGGATTATGCTTAGACTTTCTCGGAACTGCTTCAAATCAACTAGATATCTTTGTGCTGTAAATCTCCCAACAGCCAAACGCAAAAGCAGCAAACATCTCGCTGTATGTCCCACATCCAAAGTGCCAAGAGAGAGCTTGCTCTCCCTGTCTTTGAGTACAGTTTTCACTGTCCCGGTTACCTCTTTGCTAACATTCTCTTCAGAGCTGCAGTGAAACCAGGAACCACGTGGAGAAGGCACCCACACTGAAAGTGCCTGGAGGGAACATTGGGGCTTCTTCTCAGTGTCTCTGACATAGGGTTTCACTGTCCCGGGAAAGTCTCTGCTAACACCCTGCAGAGCGCTGTGCCCAATATACAGAAACGTCTTGCGGTATCTCCTACAGGGAAAGTGCCAGGAGGGAATTGTCGATCTTGTTCTCAGTGTCTCTGAGAATTGCTCTGATTATCCGTGTGACCTCTTTGCTAAGACTCTCCAGAGAGCCGTCCTCAAAACCAACACACATCTTGACATATCTCCCACATTGATCGCAGTGTCTCCAGGAACGGCATTCAAGGAGCCAGGAACTTTTCTCCCTACACTGTCCATTGAGTTGTCCTCAAAACCAATATACATCCTGCTATATCTCCCACATGGAAAGTGCCAGGAGGGAAAAGTGGGGATTATGCTTAGACTTTCTCGGAACTGCTTCAAATCAACTAGATATCTTTGTGCTGTAAATCTCCCAACAGCCAAATGTAAAAGCAGCAAACATCTCGCTGTATGTCCCACATCCAAAGTGCCAAGCGAGAGTTTGCTCTCCCTGTCTTTGAGTACTGTTTTCACTGTCCCGGTTACCTCTTTGCTAACATTCTCTTCAGAGCTGCAGTGAAACCAGGAACCACGTGGAGAAGGCACCCACACTGAAAGTGCCTGGAGGGAACATTGGGGCTTCTTCTCAGTGTCTCTGACATAGGGTTTCACTGTCCCGGGAAAGTCTCTGCTAACACCCTGCAGAGCGCTGTGCCCAATATACAGAAACGTCTTGCGGTATCTCCTACAGGGAAAGTGCCAGGAGGGAATTGTCGATCTTGTTCTCAGTGTCTCTGAGAATTGCTCTGATTATCCGTGTGACCTCTTTGCTAAGACTCTCCAGAGAGCCGTCCTCAAAACCAACACACATCTTGACATATCTCCCACATTGATCGCAGTGTCTCCAGGAACGGCATTCAAGGAGCCAGGAACTTTTCTGCCCACACTGTCCATTGAGTTGTCCTCAAAACCAATATACATCCTGCTATATCTCCCACATGGAAAGTGCCAGGAGGGAAAAGTGGGGATTATGCTTAGACTTTCTCGGAACTGCTTCAAATCAACTAGATATCTTTGTGCTGTAAATCTCCCAACAGCCAAACGCAAAAGCAGCAAACATCTCGCTGTATGTCCCACATCCAAAGTGCCAAGAGAGAGCTTGCTCTCCCTGTCTTTGAGTACTGTTTTCACTGTCCCGGTTACCTCTTTGCTAACATTCTCTTCAGAGCTGCAGTGAAACCAGGAACCACGTGGAGAAGGCAGCCACACTGAAAGTGCCTGGAGGGAACATTGGGGCTTCTTCTCAGTGTCTCTGACATAGGGTTTCACTGTCCCGGGAAAGTCTCTGCTAACACCCTGCAGAGCGCTGTGCCCAATATACAGAAACGTCTTGCGGTATCTCCTACAGGGAAAGTGCCAGGAGGGAATTGTCGATCTTGTTCTCAGTGTCTCTGAGAATTGCTCTGATTATCCGTGTGACCTCTTTGTTAAGACTCTCCACAGAGCCGTCCTCAAAACCAACACACATCTTGACATATCTCCCACATTGATCGCAGTGTCTCCAGGAACGGCATTCAAGGAGCCAGGAACTTTTCTGCCCACACTGTCCATTGAGTTGTCCTCAAAACCAATATACATCCTGCTATATCTCCCACATGGAAAGTGCCAGGAGGGAAAAGTGGGGATTATGCTTAGACTTTCTCGGAACTGCTTCAAATCAACTAGATATCTTTGTGCTGTAAATCTCCCAACAGCCAAATGTAAAAGCAGCAAACATCTCGCTGTATGTCCCACATCCAAAGTGCCAAGAGAGAGCTTGCTCTCCCTGTCTTTGAGTACTGTTTTCACTGTCCCGGTTACCTCTTTGCTAACATTCTCTTCAGAGCTGCAGTGAAACCAGGAACCACGTGGAGAAGGCACCCACACTGAAAGTGCCTGGAGGGAACATTGGGGCTTCTTCTCAGTGTCTCTGACATAGGGTTTCACTGTCCCGGGAAAGTCTCTGCTAACACCCTGCAGAGCGCTGTGCCCAATATACAGAAACGTCTTGCGGTATCTCCTACAGGGAAAGTGCCAGGAGGGAATTGTCGATCTTGTTCTCAGTGTCTCTGAGAATTGCTCTGATTATCCGTGTGACCTCTTTGCTAAGACTCTCCAGAGAGCCGTCCTCAAAACCAACACACATCTTGACATATCTCCCACATTGATCGCAGTGTCTCCAGGAACGGCATTCAAGGAGCCAGGAACTTTTCTGCCCACACTGTCCGGGGACAGTTCCTTACAACCAATATACATCCTGCTATATCTCCCACATGGAAAGTGCCAGGAGGGAAAAGTGGGGATTATGCTTAGACTTTCTCGGAACTGCTTCAAATCAACTAGATATCTTTGTGCTGTAAATCTCCCAACAGCCAAATGTAAAAGCAGCAAACATCTCGCTGTATGTCCCACATCCAAAGTGCCAAGAGAGAGCTTGCTCTCCCTGTCTTTGAGTACAGATTTCACTGTCCCGGTTACCTCTTTGCTAACATTCTCTTCAGAGCTGCAGTGAAACCAGGAACCACGTGGAGAAGGCACCCACACTGAAAGTGCCTGGAGGGAACATTGGGGCTTCTTCTCAGTGTCTCTGACACAGGGTTTCACTGTCCCGGGAAAGTCTCTGCTAACACCCTGCAGAGCGCTGTGCCCAATATACAGAAACGTCTTGCGGTATCTCCTACAGGGAAAGTGCCAGGAGGGAATTGTGGAGCTTGTTCTCAGTGTCTCTGAGAATTGCTCTGATTATCCGTGTGACCTCTTTGCTAAGACTCTCCAGAGAGCCGTCCTCAAAACCAACACACATCTTGACATATCTCCCACATTGATCGCAGTGTCTCCAGGAACGGCATTCAAGGAGCCAGGAACTTTTCTGCCCACACTGTCCATTGAGTTGTCCTCAAAACCAATATACATCCTGCTGTATCTCCCACATGGAAAGTGCCAGGAGGGAAAAGTGGGGATTATGCTTAGACTTTCTCGGAACTGCTTCAAATCAACTAGATATCTTTGTGCTGTAAATCTCCCAACAGCCAAATGTAAAAGCAGCAAACATCTCGCTGTATGTCCCACATCCAAAGTGCCAAGAGAGAGCTTGCTCTCCCTGTCTTTGAGTACTGTTTTCACTGTCCCGGTTACCTCTTTGCTAACATTCTCTTCAGAGCTGCAGTGAAACCAGGAACCACGTGGAGAAGGCACCCACACTGAAAGTGCCTGGAGGGAACATTGGGGCTTCTTCTCAGTGTCTCTGACATAGGGTTTCACTGTCCCGGGAAAGTCTCTGCTAACACCCTGCAGAGCGCTGTGCCCAATATACAGAAACGTCTTGCGGTATCTCCTACAGGGAAAGTGCCAGGAGGGAATTGTCGATCTTGTTCTCAGTGTCTCTGAGAATTGCTCTGATTATCCGTGTGACCTCTTTGCTAAGACTCTCCAGAGAGCCGTCCTCAAAACCAACACACATCTTGACATATCTCCCACATTGATCGCAGTGTCTCCAGGAACGGCATTCAAGGAGCCAGGAACTTTTCTGCCCACACTGTCCGGGGACAGTTCCTTACAACCAATATACATCCTGCTATATCTCCCACATGGAAAGTGCCAGGAGGGAAAAGTGGGGATTATGCTTAGACTTTCTCGGAACTGCTTCAAATCAACTAGATATCTTTGTGCTGTAAATCTCCCAACAGCCAAATGTAAAAGCAGCAAACATCTCGCTGTATGTCCCACATCCAAAGTGCCAAGAGAGAGCTTGCTCTCCCTGTCTTTGAGTACTGTTTTCACTGTCCCGGTTACCTCTTTGCTAACATTCTCTTCAGAGCTGCAGTGAAACCAGGAACCACGTGGAGAAGGCACCCACACTGAAAGTGCCTGGAGGGAACATTGGGGCTTCTTCTCAGTGTCTCTGACACAGGGTTTCACTGTCCCGGGAAAGTCTCTGCTAACACCCTGCAGAGCGCTGTGCCCAATATACAGAAACGTCTTGCGGTATCTCCTACAGGGAAAGTGCCAGGAGGGAATTGTGGAGCTTGTTCTCAGTGTCTCTGATAATTGCTCTGATTATCCGTGTGACCTCTTTGCTAAGACTCTCCAAAGAGCCGTCCTCAAAACCAACACACATCTTGACATATCTCCCACATTGCTCGCAGTGTCTCCAGGAACGGCATTCAAGGAGCCAGGAACTTTTCTGCCCACACTGTCCATTGAGTTGTCCTCAAAACCAATATACATCCTGCTGTATCTCCCACATGGAAAGTGCCAGGAGGGAAAAGTGGGGATTATGCTTAGACTTTCTCGGAACTGCTTCAAATCAACTAGATATCTTTGTGCTGTAAATCTCCCAACAGCCAAATGTAAAAGCAGCAAACATCTCGCTGTATGTCCCACATCCAAAGTGCCAAGAGAGAGCTTGCTCTCCCTGTCTTTGAGTACTGTTTTCACTGTCCCGGTTACCTCTTTGCTAACATTCTCTTCAGAGCTGCAGTGAAACCAGGAACCACGTGGAGAAGGCACCCACACTGAAAGTGCCTGGAGGGAACATTGGGGCTTCTTCTCAGTGTCTCTGACATAGGGTTTCACTGTCCCGGGAAAGTCTCTGCTAACACCCTGCAGAGCGCTGTGCCCAATATACAGAAACGTCTTGCGGTATCTCCTACAGGGAAAGTGCCAGGAGGGAATTGTCGATCTTGTTCTCAGTGTCTCTGAGAATTGCTCTGATTATCCGTGTGACCTCTTTGCTAAGACTCTCCAGAGAGCCGTCCTCAAAACCAACACACATCTTGACATATCTCCCACATTGATCGCAGTGTCTCCAGGAACGGCATTCAAGGAGCCAGGAACTTTTCTGCCCACACTGTCCGGGGACAGTTCCTTACAACCAATATACATCCTGCTATATCTCCCACATGGAAAGTGCCAGGAGGGAAAAGTGGGGATTATGCTTAGACTTTCTCGGAACTGCTTCAAATCAACTAGATATCTTTGTGCTGTAAATCTCCCAACAGCCAAATGTAAAAGCAGCAAACATCTCGCTGTATGTCCCACATCCAAAGTGCCAAGAGAGAGCTTGCTCTCCCTGTCTTTGAGTACAGATTTCACTGTCCCGGTTACCTCTTTGCTAACATTCTCTTCAGAGCTGCAGTGAAACCAGGAACCACGTGGAGAAGGCACCCACACTGAAAGTGCCTGGAGGGAACATTGGGGCTTCTTCTCAGTGTCTCTGACACAGGGTTTCACTGTCCCGGGAAAGTCTCTGCTAACACCCTGCAGAGCGCTGTGCCCAATATACAGAAACGTCTTGCGGTATCTCCTACAGGGAAAGTGCCAGGAGGGAATTGTGGAGCTTGTTCTCAGTGTCTCTGAGAATTGCTCTGATTATCCGTGTGACCTCTTTGCTAAGACTCTCCAGAGAGCCGTCCTCAAAACCAACACACATCTTGACATATCTCCCACATTGATCGCAGTGTCTCCAGGAACGGCATTCAAGGAGCCAGGAACTTTTCTGCCCACACTGTCCATTGAGTTGTCCTCAAAACCAATATACATCCTGCTGTATCTCCCACATGGAAAGTGCCAGGAGGGAAAAGTGGGGATTATGCTTAGACTTTCTCGGAACTGCTTCAAATCAACTAGATATCTTTGTGCTGTAAATCTCCCAACAGCCAAATGTAAAAGCAGCAAACATCTCGCTGTATGTCCCACATCCAAAGTGCCAAGAGAGAGCTTGCTCTCCCTGTCTTTGAGTACTGTTTTCACTGTCCCGGTTACCTCTTTGCTAACATTCTCTTCAGAGCTGCAGTGAAACCAGGAACCACGTGGAGAAGGCACCCACACTGAAAGTGCCTGGAGGGAACATTGGGGCTTCTTCTCAGTGTCTCTGACATAGGGTTTCACTGTCCCGGGAAAGTCTCTGCTAACACCCTGCAGAGCGCTGTGCCCAATATACAGAAACGTCTTGCGGTATCTCCTACAGGGAAAGTGCCAGGAGGGAATTGTCGATCTTGTTCTCAGTGTCTCTGAGAATTGCTCTGATTATCCGTGTGACCTCTTTGCTAAGACTCTCCAGAGAGCCGTCCTCAAAACCAACACACATCTTGACATATCTCCCACATTGATCGCAGTGTCTCCAGGAACGGCATTCAAGGAGCCAGGAACTTTTCTGCCCACACTGTCCGGGGACAGTTCCTTACAACCAATATACATCCTGCTATATCTCCCACATGGAAAGTGCCAGGAGGGAAAAGTGGGGATTATGCTTAGACTTTCTCGGAACTGCTTCAAATCAACTAGATATCTTTGTGCTGTAAATCTCCCAACAGCCAAATGTAAAAGCAGCAAACATCTCGCTGTATGTCCCACATCCAAAGTGCCAAGAGAGAGCTTGCTCTCCCTGTCTTTGAGTACTGTTTTCACTGTCCCGGTTACCTCTTTGCTAACATTCTCTTCAGAGCTGCAGTGAAACCAGGAACCACGTGGAGAAGGCACCCACACTGAAAGTGCCTGGAGGGAACATTGGGGCTTCTTCTCAGTGTCTCTGACACAGGGTTTCACTGTCCCGGGAAAGTCTCTGCTAACACCCTGCAGAGCGCTGTGCCCAATATACAGAAACGTCTTGCGGTATCTCCTACAGGGAAAGTGCCAGGAGGGAATTGTGGAGCTTGTTCTCAGTGTCTCTGATAATTGCTCTGATTATCCGTGTGACCTCTTTGCTAAGACTCTCCAAAGAGCCGTCCTCAAAACCAACACACATCTTGACATATCTCCCACATTGCTCGCAGTGTCTCCAGGAACGGCATTCAAGGAGCCAGGAACTTTTCTGCCCACACTGTCCATTGAGTTGTCCTCAAAACCAATATACATCCTGCTGTATCTCCCACATGGAAAGTGCCAGGAGGGAAAAGTGGGGATTATGCTTAGACTTTCTCGGAACTGCTTCAAATCAACTAGATATCTTTGTGCTGTAAATCTCCCAACAGCCAAATGTAAAAGCAGCAAACATCTCGCTGTATGTCCCACATCCAAAGTGCCAAGAGAGAGCTTGCTCTCCCTGTCTTTGAGTACTGTTTTCACTGTCCCGGTTACCTCTTTGCTAACATTCTCTTCAGAGCTGCAGTGAAACCAGGAACCACGTGGAGAAGGCACCCACACTGAAAGTGCCTGGAGGGAACATTGGGGCTTCTTCTCAGTGTCTCTGACATAGGGTTTCACTGTCCCGGGAAAGTCTCTGCTAACACCCTGCAGAGCGCTGTGCCCAATATACAGAAACGTCTTGCGGTATCTCCTACAGGGAAAGTGCCAGGAGGGAATTGTCGATCTTGTTCTCAGTGTCTCTGAGAATTGCTCTGATTATCCGTGTGACCTCTTTGCTAAGACTCTCCAGAGAGCCGTCCTCAAAACCAACACACATCTTGACATATCTCCCACATTGATCGCAGTGTCTCCAGGAACGGCATTCAAGGAGCCAGGAACTTTTCTGCCCACACTGTCCGGGGACAGTTCCTTACAACCAATATACATCCTGCTATATCTCCCACATGGAAAGTGCCAGGAGGGAAAAGTGGGGATTATGCTTAGACTTTCTCGGAACTGCTTCAAATCAACTAGATATCTTTGTGCTGTAAATCTCCCAACAGCCAAATGTAAAAGCAGCAAACATCTCGCTGTATGTCCCACATCCAAAGTGCCAAGAGAGAGCTTGCTCTCCCTGTCTTTGAGTACTGTTTTCACTGTCCCGGTTACCTCTTTGCTAACATTCTCTTCAGAGCTGCAGTGAAACCAGGAACCACGTGGAGAAGGCACCCACACTGAAAGTGCCTGGAGGGAACATTGGGGCTTCTTC
Source organism: Larus michahellis (assembly GCF_964199755.1). Taxonomy (NCBI): domain Eukaryota; kingdom Metazoa; phylum Chordata; class Aves; order Charadriiformes; family Laridae; genus Larus; species Larus michahellis. The sequence continues at coordinate 22,049,273 of NC_133903.1, read as the reverse complement.
TCAGTGTCTCTGACACAGGGTTTCACTGTCCCGGGAAAGTCTCTGCTAACACCCTGCAGAGCGCTGTGCCCAATATACAGAAACGTCTTGCGGTATCTCCTACAGGGAAAGTGCCAGGAGGGAATTGTGGAGCTTGTTCTCAGTGTCTCTGAGAATTGCTCTGATTATCCGTGTGACCTCTTTGCTAAGACTCTCCAGAGAGCCGTCCTCAAAACCAACACACATCTTGACATATCTCCCACATTGATCGCAGTGTCTCCAGGAACGGCATTCAAGGAGCCAGGAACTTTTCTGCCCACACTGTCCGGGGACAGTTCCTTACAACCAATATACATCCTGCTATATCTCCCACATGGAAAGTGCCAGGAGGGAAAAGTGGGGATTATGCTTAGACTTTCTCGGAACTGCTTCAAATCAACTAGATATCTTTGTGCTGTAAATCTCCCAACAGCCAAATGTAAAAGCAGCAAACATCTCGCTGTATGTCCCACATCCAAAGTGCCAAGAGAGAGCTTGCTCTCCCTGTCTTTGAGTACTGTTTTCACTGTCCCGGTTACCTCTTTGCTAACATTCTCTTCAGAGCTGCAGTGAAACCAGGAACCACGTGGAGAAGGCACCCACACTGAAAGTGCCTGGAGGGAACATTGGGGCTTCTTCTCAGTGTCTCTGACATAGGGTTTCACTGTCCCGGGAAAGTCTCTGCTAACACCCTGCAGAGCGCTGTGCCCAATATACAGAAACGTCTTGCGGTATCTCCTACAGGGAAAGTGCCAGGAGGGAATTGTCGATCTTGTTCTCAGTGTCTCTGAGAATTGCTCTGATTATCCGTGTGACCTCTTTGCTAAGACTCTCCAGAGAGCCGTCCTCAAAACCAACACACATCTTGACATATCTCCCACATTGATCGCAGTGTCTCCAGGAACGGCATTCAAGGAGCCAGGAACTTTTCTGCCCACACTGTCCGGGGACAGTTCCTTACAACCAATATACATCCTGCTATATCTCCCACATGGAAAGTGCCAGGAGGGAAAAGTGGGGATTATGCTTAGACTTTCTCGGAACTGCTTCAAATCAACTAGATATCTTTGTGCTGTAAATCTCCCAACAGCCAAATGTAAAAGCAGCAAACATCTGGCTGTATGTCCCACATCCAAAGTGCCAAGAGAGAGCTTGCTCTCCCTGTCTTTGAGTACAGTTTTCACTGTCCCGGTTACCTCTTTGCTAACATTCTCTTCAGAGCTGCAGTGAAACCAGGAACCACGTGGAGAAGGCACCCACACTGAAAGTGCCTGGAGGGAACATTGGGGCTTCTTCTCAGTGTCTCTGACATAGGGTTTCACTGTCCCGGGAAAGTCTCTGCTAACACCCTGCAGAGCGCTGTGCCCAATATACAGAAACGTCTTGCGGTATCTCCTACAGGGAAAGTGCCAGGAGGGAATTGTCGATCTTGTTCTCAGTGTCTCTGAGAATTGCTCTGATTATCCGTGTGACCTCTTTGCTAAGACTCTCCAGAGAGCCGTCCTCAAAACCAACACACATCTTGACATATCTCCCACATTGATCGCAGTGTCTCCAGGAACGGCATTCAAGGAGCCAGGAACTTTTCTGCCCACACTGTCCATTGAGTTGTCCTCAAAACCAATATACATCCTGCTGTATCTCCCACATGGAAAGTGCCAGGAGGGAAAAGTGGGGATTATGCTTAGACTTTCTCGGAACTGCTTCAAATCAACTAGATATCTTTGTGCTGTAAATCTCCCAACAGCCAAATGTAAAAGCAGCAAACATCTCGCTGTATGTCCCACATCCAAAGTGCCAAGAGAGAGCTTGCTCTCCCTGTCTTTGAGTACTGTTTTCACTGTCCCGGTTACCTCTTTGCTAACATTCTCTTCAGAGCTGCAGTGAAACCAGGAACCACGTGGAGAAGGCACCCACACTGAAAGTGCCTGGAGGGAACATTGGGGCTTCTTCTCAGTGTCTCTGACATAGGGTTTCACTGTCCCGGGAAAGTCTCTGCTAACACCCTGCAGAGCGCTGTGCCCAATATACAGAAACGTCTTGCGGTATCTCCTACAGGGAAAGTGCCAGGAGGGAATTGTCGATCTTGTTCTCAGTGTCTCTGAGAATTGCTCTGATTATCCGTGTGACCTCTTTGCTAAGACTCTCCAGAGAGCCGTCCTCAAAACCAACACACATCTTGACATATCTCCCACATTGATCGCAGTGTCTCCAGGAACGGCATTCAAGGAGCCAGGAACTTTTCTGCCCACACTGTCCGGGGACAGTTCCTTACAACCAATATACATCCTGCTATATCTCCCACATGGAAAGTGCCAGGAGGGAAAAGTGGGGATTATGCTTAGACTTTCTCGGAACTGCTTCAAATCAACTAGATATCTTTGTGCTGTAAATCTCCCAACAGCCAAATGTAAAAGCAGCAAACATCTCGCTGTATGTCCCACATCCAAAGTGCCAAGAGAGAGCTTGCTCTCCCTGTCTTTGAGTACTGTTTTCACTGTCCCGGTTACCTCTTTGCTAACATTCTCTTCAGAGCTGCAGTGAAACCAGGAACCACGTGGAGAAGGCACCCACACTGAAAGTGCCTGGAGGGAACATTGGGGCTTCTTCTCAGTGTCTCTGACATAGGGTTTCACTGTCCCGGGAAAGTCTCTGCTAACACCCTGCAGAGCGCTGTGCCCAATATACAGAAACGTCTTGCGGTATCTCCTACAGGGAAAGTGCCAGGAGGGAATTGTCGATCTTGTTCTCAGTGTCTCTGAGAATTGCTCTGATTATCCGTGTGACCTCTTTGCTAAGACTCTCCAGAGAGCCGTCCTCAAAACCAACACACATCTTGACATATCTCCCACATTGATCGCAGTGTCTCCAGGAACGGCATTCAAGGAGCCAGGAACTTTTCTGCCCACACTGTCCGGGGACAGTTCCTTACAACCAATATACATCCTGCTATATCTCCCACATGGAAAGTGCCAGGAGGGAAAAGTGGGGATTATGCTTAGACTTTCTCGGAACTGCTTCAAATCAACTAGATATCTTTGTGCTGTAAATCTCCCAACAGCCAAATGTAAAAGCAGCAAACATCTGGCTGTATGTCCCACATCCAAAGTGCCAAGAGAGAGCTTGCTCTCCCTGTCTTTGAGTACAGTTTTCACTGTCCCGGTTACCTCTTTGCTAACATTCTCTTCAGAGCTGCAGTGAAACCAGGAACCACGTGGAGAAGGCACCCACACTGAAAGTGCCTGGAGGGAACATTGGGGCTTCTTCTCAGTGTCTCTGACATAGGGTTTCACTGTCCCGGGAAAGTCTCTGCTAACACCCTGCAGAGCGCTGTGCCCAATATACAGAAACGTCTTGCGGTATCTCCTACAGGGAAAGTGCCAGGAGGGAATTGTCGATCTTGTTCTCAGTGTCTCTGAGAATTGCTCTGATTATCCGTGTGACCTCTTTGCTAAGACTCTCCAGAGAGCCGTCCTCAAAACCAACACACATCTTGACATATCTCCCACATTGATCGCAGTGTCTCCAGGAACGGCATTCAAGGAGCCAGGAACTTTTCTGCCCACACTGTCCATTGAGTTGTCCTCAAAACCAATATACATCCTGCTATATCTCCCACATGGAAAGTGCCAGGAGGGAAAAGTGGGGATTATGCTTAGACTTTCTCGGAACTGCTTCAAATCAACTAGATATCTTTGTGCTGTAAATCTCCCAACAGCCAAATGTAAAAGCAGCAAACATCTGGCTGTATGTCCCACATCCAAAGTGCCAAGAGAGAGCTTGCTCTCCCTGTCTTTGAGTACAGTTTTCACTGTCCCGGTTACCTCTTTGCTAACATTCTCTTCAGAGCTGCAGTGAAACCAGGAACCACGTGGAGAAGGCACCCACACTGAAAGTGCCTGGAGGGAACATTGGGGCTTCTTCTCAGTGTCTCTGACATAGGGTTTCACTGTCCCGGGAAAGTCTCTGCTAACACCCTGCAGAGCGCTGTGCCCAATATACAGAAACGTCTTGCGGTATCTCCTACAGGGAAAGTGCCAGGAGGGAATTGTCGATCTTGTTCTCAGTGTCTCTGAGAATTGCTCTGATTATCCGTGTGACCTCTTTGCTAAGACTCTCCAGAGAGCCGTCCTCAAAACCAACACACATCTTGACATATCTCCCACATTGATCGCAGTGTCTCCAGGAACGGCATTCAAGGAGCCAGGAACTTTTCTGCCCACACTGTCCGGGGACAGTTCCTTACAACCAATATACATCCTGCTATATCTCCCACATGGAAAGTGCCAGGAGGGAAAAGTGGGGATTATGCTTAGACTTTCTCGGAACTGCTTCAAATCAACTAGATATCTTTGTGCTGTAAATCTCCCAACAGCCAAATGTAAAAGCAGCAAACATCTGGCTGTATGTCCCACATCCAAAGTGCCAAGAGAGAGCTTGCTCTCCCTGTCTTTGAGTACAGTTTTCACTGTCCCGGTTACCTCTTTGCTAACATTCTCTTCAGAGCTGCAGTGAAACCAGGAACCACGTGGAGAAGGCACCCACACTGAAAGTGCCTGGAGGGAACATTGGGGCTTCTTCTCAGTGTCTCTGACATAGGGTTTCACTGTCCCGGGAAAGTCTCTGCTAACACCCTGCAGAGAGCTGTGCCCAATATACAGAAACGTCTTGCGGTATCTCCTACAGGGAAAGTGCCAGGAGGGAATTGTCGATCTTGTTCTCAGTGTCTCTGAGAATTGCTCTGATTATCCGTGTGACCTCTTTGCTAAGACTCTCCAGAGAGCCGTCCTCAAAACCAACACACATCTTGACATATCTCCCACATTGATCGCAGTGTCTCCAGGAACGGCATTCAAGGAGCCAGGAACTTTTCTGCCCACACTGTCCATTGAGTTGTCCTCAAAACCAATATACATCCTGCTATATCTCCCACATGGAAAGTGCCAGGAGGGAAAAGTGGGGATTATGCTTAGACTTTCTCAGAACTGCTTCAAATCAACTAGATATCTTTGTGCTGTAAATCTCCCAACAGCCAAATGTAAAAGCAGCAAACATCTCGCTGTATGTCCCACATCCAAAGTGCCAAGAGAGAGTTTGCTCTCCCTGTCTTTGAGTACCGTTTTCACTGTCCCGGTTACCTCTTTGCTAACATTCTCTTCAGAGCTGCAGTGAAACCAGGAACCACGTGGAGAAGGCACCCACACTGAAAATGCCTGGAGGGAACATTGGGGCTTCTTCTCAGTGTCTCTGACATAGGGTTTCACTGTCCCGGGAAAGTCTCTGCTAACACCCTGCAGAGCGCTGTGCCCAATATACAGAAACGTCTTGCGGTATCTCCTACAGGGGAAGTGCCAGGAGGGAATTGTCGATCTTGTTCTCAGTGTCTCTGAGAATTGCTCTGATTATCCGTGTGACCTCTTTGCTAAGACTCTCCAGAGAGCCGTCCTCAAAACCAACACACATCTTGACATATCTCCCACATTGATCGCAGTGTCTCCAGGAACGGCATTCAAGGAGCCAGGAACTTTTCTGCCCACACTGTCCATTGAGTTGTCCTCAAAACCAATATACATCCTGCTATATCTCCCACATGGAAAGTGCCAGGAGGGAAAAGTGGGGATTATGCTTAGACTTTCTCAGAACTGCTTCAAATCAACTAGATATCTTTGTGCTGTAAATCTCCCAACAGCCAAATGTAAAAGCAGCAAACATCTCGCTGTATGTCCCACATCCAAAGTGCCAAGAGAGAGCTTGCTCTCCCTGTCTTTGAGTACTGTTTTCACTGTCCCGGTTACCTCTTTGCTAACATTCTCTTCAGAGCTGCAGTGAAACCAGGAACCACGTGGAGAAGGCACCCACACTGAAAGTGCCTGGAGGGAACATTGGGGCTTCTTCTCAGTGTCTCTGACATAGGGTTTCACTGTCCCGGGAAAGTCTCTGCTAACACCCTGCAGAGCACTGTGCCCAATATACAGAAACGTCTTGCGGTATCTCCTACAGGGAAAGTGCCAGGAGGGAATTGTCGATCTTGTTCTCAGTGTCTCTGAGAATTGCTCTGATTATCCGTGTGACCTCTTTGCTAAGACTCTCCAGAGAGCCGTCCTCAAAACCAACACACATCTTGACATATCTCCCACATTGATCGCAGTGTCTCCAGGAACGGCATTCAAGGAGCCAGGAACTTTTCTGCCCACACTGTCCGGGGACAGTTCCTTACAACCAATATACATCCTGCTATATCTCCCACATGGAAAGTGCCAGGAGGGAAAAGTGGGGATTATGCTTAGACTTTCTCGGAACTGCTTCAAATCAACTAGATATCTTTGTGCTGTAAATCTCCCAACAGCCAAATGTAAAAGCAGCAAACATCTCGCTGTATGTCCCACATCCAAAGTGCCAAGAGAGAGCTTGCTCTCCCTGTCTTTGAGTACTGTTTTCACTGTCCCGGTTACCTCTTTGCTAACATTCTCTTCAGAGCTGCAGTGAAACCAGGAACCACGTGGAGAAGGCACCCACACTGAAAGTGCCTGGAGGGAACATTGGGGCTTCTTCTCAGTGTCTCTGACATAGGGTTTCACTGTCCCGGGAAAGTCTCTGCTAACACCCTGCAGAGCACTGTGCCCAATATACAGAAACGTCTTGCGGTATCTCCTACAGGGAAAGTGCCAGGAGGGAATTGTCGATCTTGTTCACAGTGTCTCTGAGAATTGCTCTGATTATCCGTGTGACCTCTTTGCTAAGACTCTCCAGAGAGCCGTCCTCAAAACCAACACACATCTTGACATATCTCCCACATTGATCGCAGTGTCTCCAGGAACGGCATTCAAGGAGCCAGGAACTTTTCTGCCCACACTGTCCGGGGACAGTTCCTTACAACCAATATACATCCTGCTATATCTCCCACATGGAAAATGCCAGGAGGGAGAAGTGGGGATTATGCTTAGACTTTCTCGGAACTGCTTCAAATCAACTAGATATCTTTGTGCTGTAAATCTCCCAACAGCCAAATGTAAAAGCAGCAAACATCTCGCTGTATGTCCCACATCCAAAGTGCCAAGAGAGAGCTTGCTCTCCCTGTCTTTGAGTACTGTTTTCACTGTCCCGGTTACCTCTTTGCTAACATTCTCTTCAGAGCTGCAGTGAAACCAGGAACCACGTGGAGAAGGCACCCACACTGAAAGTGCCTGGAGGGAACATTGGGGCTTCTTCTCAGTGTCTCTGACATAGGGTTTCACTGTCCCGGGAAAGTCTCTGCTAACACCCTGCAGAGCACTGTGCCCAATATACAGAAACGTCTTGCGGTATCTCCTACAGGGAAAGTGCCAGGAGGGAATTGTCGATCTTGTTCACAGTGTCTCTGAGAATTGCTCTGATTATCCGTGTGACCTCTTTGCTAAGACTCTCCAGAGAGCCGTCCTCAAAACCAACACACATCTTGACATATCTCCCACATTGATCGCAGTGTCTCCAGGAACGGCATTCAAGGAGCCAGGAACTTTTCTGCCCACACTGTCCGGGGACAGTTCCTTACAACCAATATACATCCTGCTATATCTCCCACATGGAAAGTGCCAGGAGGGAAAAGTGGGGATTATGCTTAGACTTTCTCGGAACTGCTTCAAATCAACTAGATATCTTTGTGCTGTAAATCTCCCAACAGCCAAACACAAAAGCAGCAAACATCTCGCTGTATGTCCCACATCCAAAGTGCCAAGAGAGAGCTTGCTCTCCCTGTCTTTGAGTACTGTTTTCACTGTCCCGGTTACGTCTTTGCTAACATTCTCTTCAGAGCTGCAGTGAAACCAGGAACCACGTGGAGAAGGCACCCACACTGAAAGTGCCTGGAGGGAACATTGGGGCTTCTTCTCAGTGTCTCTGACATAGGGTTTCACTGTCCCGGGAAAGTCTCTGCTAACACCCTGCAGAGCGCTGTGCCCAATATACAGAAACGTCTTGCGGTATCTCCTACAGGGAAAGTGCCAGGAGGGAATTGTCGATCTTGTTCTCAGTGTCTCTGAGAATTGCTCTGATTATCCGTGTGACCTCTTTGCTAAGACTCTCCAGAGAGCCGTCCTCAAAACCAACACACATCTTGACATATCGCCCACATTGATCGCAGTGTCTCCAGGAACGGCATTCAAGGAGCCAGGAACTTTTCTGCCCACACTGTCCATTGAGTTGTCCTCAAAACCAATATACATCCTGCTATATCTCCCACATGGAAAGTGCCAGGAGGGAAAAGTGGGGATTATGCTTAGACTTTCTCGGAACTGCTTCAAATCAACTAGATATCTTTGTGCTGTAAATCTCCCAACAGCCAAATGTAAAAGCAGCAAACATCTCGCTGTATGTCCCACATCCAAAGTGCCAAGAGAGAGCTTGCTCTCCCTGTCTTTGAGTACTGTTTTCACTGTCCCGGTTACCTCTTTGCTAACATTCTCTTCAGAGCTGCAGTGAAACCAGGAACCACGTGGAGAAGGCACCCACACTGAAAGTGCCTGGAGGGAACATTGGGGCTTCTTCTCAGTGTCTCTGACATAGGGTTTCACTGTCCCGGGAAAGTCTCTGCTAACACCCTGCAGAGCGCTGTGCCCAATATACAGAAACGTCTTGCGGTATCTCCTACAGGGAAAGTGCCAGGAGGGAATTGTCGATCTTGTTCTCAGTGTCTCTGAGAATTGCTCTGATTATCCGTGTGACCTCTTTGCTAAGACTCTCCAGAGAGCCGTCCTCAAAACCAACACACATCTTGACATATCTCCCACATTGATCGCAGTGTCTCCAGGAACGGCATTCAAGGAGCCAGGAACTTTTCTGCCCACACTGTCCATTGAGTTGTCCTCAAAACCAATATACATCCTGCTATATCTCCCACATGGAAAGTGCCAGGAGGGAAAAGTGGGGATTATGCTTAGACTTTCTCGGAACTGCTTCAAATCAACTAGATATCTTTGTGCTGTAAATCTCCCAACAGCCAAATGTAAAAGCAGCAAACATCTCGCTGTATGTCCCACATCCAAAGTGCCAAGAGAGAGCTTGCTCTCCCTGTCTTTGAGTACTGTTTTCACTGTCCCGGTTACCTCTTTGCTAACATTCTCTTCAGAGCTGCAGTGAAACCAGGAACCACGTGGAGAAGGCACCCACACTGAAAGTGCCTGGAGGGAACATTGGGGCTTCTTCTCAGTGTCTCTGACATAGGGTTTCACTGTCCCGGGAAAGTCTCTGCTAACACCCTGCAGAGCGCTGTGCCCAATATCCAGAAACGTCTTGCGGTATCTCCTACAGGGAAAGTGCCAGGAGGGAATTGTCGATCTTGTTCTCAGTGTCTCTGAGAATTGCTCTGATTATCCGTGTGACCTCTTTGCTAAGACTCTCCAGAGAGCCGTCCTCAAAACCAACACACATCTTGACATATCTCCCACATTGATCGCAGTGTCTCCAGGAACGGCATTCAAGGAGCCAGGAACTTTTCTGCCCACACTGTCCATTGAGTTGTCCTCAAAACCAATATACATCCTGCTATATCTCCCACATGGAAAGTGCCAGGAGGGAAAAGTGGGGATTATGCTTAGACTTTCTCGGAACTGCTTCAAATCAACTAGATATCTTTGTGCTGTAAATCTCCCAACAGCCAAATGTAAAAGCAGCAAACATCTCGCTGTATGTCCCACATCCAAAGTGCCAAGAGAGAGCTTGCTCTCCCTGTCTTTGAGTACTGTTTTCACTGTCCCGGTTACCTCTTTGCTAACATTCTCTTCAGAGCTGCAGTGAAACCAGGAACCACGTGGAGAAGGCACCCACACTGAAAGTGCCTGGAGGGAACATTGGGGCTTCTTCTCAGTGTCTCTGACATAGGGTTTCACTGTCCCGGGAAAGTCTCTGCTAACACCCTGCAGAGCGCTGTGCCCAATATACAGAAACGTCTTGCGGTATCTCCTACAGGGAAAGTGCCAGGAGGGAATTGTCGATCTTGTTCTCAGTGTCTCTGAGAATTGCTCTGATTATCCGTGTGACCTCTTTGCTAAGACTCTCCAGAGAGCCGTCCTCAAAACCAACACACATCTTGACATATCTCCCACATTGATCGCAGTGTCTCCAGGAACGGCATTCAAGGAGCCAGGAACTTTTCTGCCCACACTGTCCATTGAGTTGTCCTCAAAACCAATATACATCCTGCTATATCTCCCACATGGAAAGTGCCAGGAGGGAAAAGTGGGGATTATGCTTAGACTTTCTCGGAACTGCTTCAAATCAACTAGATATCTTTGTGCTGTAAATCTCCCAACAGCCAAATGTAAAAGCAGCAAACATCTCGCTGTATGTCCCACATCCAAAGTGCCAAGAGAGAGCTTGCTCTCCCTGTCTTTGAGTACTGTTTTCACTGTCCCGGTTACCTCTTTGCTAACATTCTCTTCAGAGCTGCAGTGAAACCAGGAACCACGTGGAGAAGGCACCCACACTGAAAGTGCCTGGAGGGAACATTGGGGCTTCTTCTCAGTGTCTCTGACATAGGGTTTCACTGTCCCGGGAAAGTCTCTGCTAACACCCTGCAGAGCGCTGTGCCCAATATCCAGAAACGTCTTGCGGTATCTCCTACAGGGAAAGTGCCAGGAGGGAATTGTCGATCTTGTTCTCAGTGTCTCTGAGAATTGCTCTGATTATCCGTGTGACCTCTTTGCTAAGACTCTCCAGAGAGCCGTCCTCAAAACCAACACACATCTTGACATATCTCCCACATTGATCGCAGTGTCTCCAGGAACGGCATTCAAGGAGCCAGGAACTTTTCTGCCCACACTGTCCATTGAGTTGTCCTCAAAACCAATATACATCCTGCTATATCTCCCACATGGAAAGTGCCAGGAGGGAAAAGTGGGGATTATGCTTAGACTTTCTCGGAACTGCTTCAAATCAACTAGATATCTTTGTGCTGTAAATCTCCCAACAGCCAAATGTAAAAGCAGCAAACATCTCGCTGTATGTCCCACATCCAAAGTGCCAAGAGAGAGCTTGCTCTCCCTGTCTTTGAGTACTGTTTTCACTGTCCCGGTTACCTCTTTGCTAACATTCTCTTCAGAGCTGCAGTGAAACCAGGAACCACGTGGAGAAGGCACCCACACTGAAAGTGCCTGGAGGGAACATTGGGGCTTCTTCTCAGTGTCTCTGACATAGGGTTTCACTGTCCCGGGAAAGTCTCTGCTAACACCCTGCAGAGCGCTGTGCCCAATATACAGAAACGTCTTGCGGTATCTCCTACAGGGAAAGTGCCAGGAGGGAATTGTCGATCTTGTTCTCAGTGTCTCTGAGAATTGCTCTGATTATCCGTGTGACCTCTTTGCTAAGACTCTCCAGAGAGCCGTCCTCAAAACCAACACACATCTTGACATATCTCCCACATTGATCGCAGTGTCTCCAGGAACGGCATTCAAGGAGCCAGGAACTTTTCTGCCCACACTGTCCATTGAGTTGTCCTCAAAACCAATATACATCCTGCTATATCTCCCACATGGAAAGTGCCAGGAGGGAAAAGTGGGGATTATGCTTAGACTTTCTCAGAACTGCTTCAAATCAACTAGATATCTTTGTGCTGTAAATCTCCCAACAGCCAAATGTAAAAGCAGCAAACATCTCGCTGTATGTCCCACATCCAAAGTGCCAAGAGAGAGCTTGCTCTCCCTGTCTTTGAGTACTGTTTTCACTGTCCCGGTTACCTCTTTGCTAACATTCTCTTCAGAGCTGCAGTGAAACCAGGAACCACGTGGAGAAGGCACCCACACTGAAAATGCCTGGAAGGAACATTGCGGCTTCTTCTCAGTGTCTCTGATGTCGGGTTTACTGTCCCGGGAAAGTCTCTGCTAACACCCTGCAGAGCGCTGTGCCCAATATCCAGAAACATCTTGCGGTATCTCCTACAGGGAAAGTGCCAGGAGGGAATTGTGGAGCTTGTTCTCAGTGTCTCTGAGAATTGCTCTGATTATCCCTGTGACCTCTCTGCTAAGACTCTCCAGAGAGCCGTCCTCAAAACCAACACACATCTTGACATATCTCCCACATTGATCGCAGTGTCTCCAGGAACGGCATTCAAGGAGCCAGGAACTTTTCTCCCTACACTGTCCATTGAGTTGTCCTCAAAACCAATATACATCCTGCTGTATCTCCCACATGGAATGTGCCAGGAGGGAAAAGTGGGGATTATGCTTAGACTTTCTCAGAACTGCTTCAAATCAACTAGATATCTTTGTGCTGTAAAACTCCCAACAGCCAAACACAAAAGCAGCAAACATCTCGCTGTATGTCCCACATCCAAAGTGCCAAGAGAGTAATGGTGAGCTTGCTCTCCCTGTCTTTGAGTACTGTTTTCACTGTCCCGGTTACCTCTTTGCTAACATTCTCTTCAGAGCTGCAGTGAAACCAGGAACCACGTGTAGAAGGCACCCACACTGAAAATGCCTGGAAGGAACATTGGGGCTTCTTCTCAGTGTCTCTGATGTCGGGTTTACTGTCCCGGGAAAGTCTCTGCTAACACCCTGCAGAGCGCAGTGCCCAATATCCAGAAACATCTTGCGGTATCTCCTACAGGGAAAGTGCCAGGAGGGAATTGTCGATCTTGTTCTCAGTGTCTCTGAGAATTGCTCTGATTATCCGTGTGACCTCTTTGCTAAGACTCTCCAGAGAGCCGTCCTCAAAACCAACACACATCTTGACATATCTCCCACATTGATCGCAGTGTCTCATGGAACGGCATTCAAGGAGCCAGGAACTTTTCTGCCCACACTGTCCATTGAGTTGTCCTCAAAACCAATATACATCCTGCTATATCTCCCACATGGAAAGTGCCAGGAGGGAAAAGTGGGGATTATGCTTAGACTTTCTCGGAACTGCTTCAAATCAACTAGATATCTTTGTGCTGTAAATCTCCCAACAGCCAAATGTAAAAGCAGCAAACATCTCGCTGTATGTCCCACATCCAAAGTGCCAAGAGAGAGCTTGCTCTCCCTGTCTTTGAGTACTGTTTTCACTGTCCCGGTTACCTCTTTGCTAACATTCTCTTCAGAGCTGCAGTGAAACCAGGAACCACGTGGAGAAGGCACCCACACTGAAAGTGCCTGGAGGGAACATTGGGGCTTCTTCTCAGTGTCTCTGACATAGGGTTTCACTGTCCCGGGAAAGTCTCTGCTAACACCCTGCAGAGCGCTGTGCCCAATATACAGAAACGTCTTGCGGTATCTCCTACAGGGAAAGTGCCAGGAGGGAATTGTCGATCTTGTTCTCAGTGTCTCTGAGAATTGCTCTGATTATCCGTGTGACCTCTTTGCTAAGACTCTCCAGAGAGCCGTCCTCAAAACCAACACACATCTTGACATATCTCCCACATTGATCGCAGTGTCTCCAGGAACGGCATTCAAGGAGCCAGGAACTTTTCTGCCCACACTGTCCATTGAGTTGTCCTCAAAACCAATATACATCCTGCTATATCTCCCACATGGAAAGTGCCAGGAGGGAAAAGTGGGGATTATGCTTAGACTTTCTCAGAACTGCTTCAAATCAACTAGATATCTTTGTGCTGTAAATCTCCCAACAGCCAAATGTAAAAGCAGCAAACATCTCGCTGTATGTCCCACATCCAAAGTGCCAAGAGAGAGCTTGCTCTCCCTGTCTTTGAGTACTGTTTTCACTGTCCCGGTTACCTCTTTGCTAACATTCTCTTCAGAGCTGCAGTGAAACCAGGAACCACGTGGAGAAGGCACCCACACTGAAAATGCCTGGAAGGAACATTGCGGCTTCTTCTCAGTGTCTCTGATGTCGGGTTTACTGTCCCGGGAAAGTCTCTGCTAACACCCTGCAGAGCGCTGTGCCCAATATCCAGAAACATCTTGCGGTATCTCCTACAGGGAAAGTGCCAGGAGGGAATTGTGGAGCTTGTTCTCAGTGTCTCTGAGAATTGCTCTGATTATCCCTGTGACCTCTTTGCTAAGACTCTCCAGAGAGCCGTCCTCAAAACCAACACACATCTTGACATATCTCCCACATTGATCGCAGTGTCTCCAGGAACGGCATTCAAGGAGCCAGGAACTTTTCTCCCTACACTGTCCATTGAGTTGTCCTCAAAACCAATATACATCCTGCTGTATCTCCCACATGGAATGTGCCAGGAGGGAAAAGTGGGGATTATGCTTAGACTTTCTCAGAACTGCTTCAAATCAACTAGATATCTTTGTGCTGTAAATCTCCCAACAGCCAAACACAAAAGCAGCAAACATCTCGCTGTATGTCCCACATCCAAAGTGCCAAGAGAGTAATGGTGAGCTTGCTCTCCCTGTCTTTGAGTACTGTTTTCACTGTCCCGGTTACCTCTTTGCTAACATTCTCTTCAGAGCTGCAGTGAAACCAGGAACCACGTGGAGAAGGCACCCACACTGAAAATGCCTGGAAGGAACATTGGGGCTCCTTCTCAGTGTCTCTGATGTCGGGTTTACTGTCCCGGGAAAGTCTCTGCTAACACCCTGCAGAGCGCAGTGCCCAATATCCAGAAACATCTTGCGGTATCTCCTACAGGGAAAGTGCCAGGAGGGAATTGTGGAGCTTGGTCTCAGTGTCTCTGAGAATTGCTCTGATTATCCGTGTGACCTCTTTGCTAAGACTCTCCAGAGAGCCGTCCTCAAAACCAACACACATCTTGACATATCTCCCACATTGATCGCAGTGTCTCCAGGATCGGCATTCAAGGAGCCAGGAACTTTTCTCCCTACACTGTCCATTGAGTTGTCCTCAAAACCAATATACATCCTGCTGTATCTCCCACATGGAAAATGCCAGGAGGGAGAAGTGGGGATTACGCTTAGACTTTCTCAGAACTGCTTCAAATCAACTAGATATCTTTGTGCTATATATCTCCCAACAGCCAAACGCAAAAGCAGCAAACATCTCGCTGTATGTCCCACATCCAAAGTGCCAAGAGAGTAATGGTGAGCTTGCTCTCCCTGTCTTTGAGTATTGTTTTCACTGTCCTGATTACCTCTTTGCTAACATTCTCTTCAGAGCTGCAGTGAAACCAGGAACCACGTGGAGAAGGCACCCACACTGAAAATGCCTGGAAGGAACATTGCGGCTTCTTCTCAGTGTCTCTGATGTCGGGTTTTACTGTCCCGGGAAAGTCTCTGCTAACACCCTGCAGAGCGCAGTGCCCAATATCCAGAAACGTCTTGCGGTATCTCCTACAGGGAAAGTGCCAGGAGGGAATTGTGGAGCTTGTTCTCAGTGTCTCTGAGAATTGCTCTGATTATCCGTGTGACCTCTTTGCTAAGACTCTCCAGAGAGCCGTCCTCAAAACCAACACACATCTTGACATATCTCCCACATTGATCGCAGTGTCTCCAGGAACGGCATTCAAGGAGCCAGGAACTTTTCTGCCCACACTGTCCGGGGACAGTTCCTTAAAACCAATATACATCCTGCTATATCTCCCACATGGAATGTGCCAGGCGGGAAAAGTGGGGATTACGCTTAGACTTTCTCAGAACTGCTTCAAATCAACTAGATATCTTTGTGCTGTAAATCTCCCAACAGCCAAATGTAAAAGCAGCAAACATCTCGCTGTATGTCCCACATCCAAAGTGCCAAGAGAGAGCTTGCTCTCCCTGTCTTTGAGTACTGTTTTCACTGTCCCGGTTACCTCTTTGCTAACATTCTCTTCAGAGCTGCAGTGAAACCAGGAACCACGTGGAGAAGGCACCCACACTGAAAATGCCTGGAAGGAACATTGCGGCTTCTTCTCAGTGTCTCTGATGTCGGGTTTACTGTCCCGGGAAAGTCTCTGCTAACACCCTGCAGAGCGCAGTGCCCAATATCCAGAAACATCTTGCGGTATCTCCTACAGGGAAAGTGCCAGGAGGGAATTGTGGAGCTTGTTCTCAGTGTCTCTGAGAATTGCTCTGATTATCCGTGTGACCTCTTTGCTAAGACTCTCCAGAGAGCCGTCCTCAAAACCAACACACATCTTGACATATCTCCCACATTGATCGCAGTGTCTCCAGGAACGGCATTCAAGGAGCCAGGAACTTTTCTCCCTACACTGTCCATTGAGTTGTCCTCAAAACCAATATACATCCTGCTGTATCTCCCACATGCAATGTGCCAGGAGGGAAAAGTGGGGATTATGCTTAGACTTTCTCAGAACTGCTTCAAATCAACTAGATATCTTTGTGCTGTAAATCTCCCAACAGCCAAACACAAAAGCAGCAAACATCTCGCTGTATGTCCCACATCCAAAGTGCCAAGAGAGTAATGGTGAGCTTGCTCTCCCTGTCTTTGAGTACCGTTTTCACTGTCCCGGTTACCTCTTTGCTAACATTCTCTTCAGAGCTGCAGTGAAACCAGGAACCACGTGGAGAAGGCACCCACACTGAAAATGACTGGAAGGAACGTTGCGGCTTCTTCTCAGTGTCTCTGACAGAGGGTTTCACTGTCCCGGGAAAGTCTCTGCTAACACCCTGCAGAGCGCAGTGCCCAATATACAGAAACGTCTTGTTGTATCTCCTACAGGGAAAGTGCCAGGAGGGAATTGTCGATCTTGTTCTCAGTGTCTCTGAGAATTGCTCTGATTATCCGTGTGACCTCTTTGCTAAGACTCTCCAGAGAGCCGTCCTCAAAACCAACACACATCTTGACATATCTCCCACATTGATCGCAGTGTCTCCAGGAACGGCATTCAAGGAGCCAGGAACTTTTCTGCCCACACTGTCCATTGAGTTGTCCTCAAAACCAATATACATCCTGCTATATCTCCCACATGGAAAGTGCCCGGAGGGAAAAGTGGGGATTATGCTTAGACTTTCTCGGAACTGCTTCAAATCAACTAGATATCTTTGTGCTGTAAATCTCCCAACAGCCAAATGTAAAAGCAGCAAACATCTCGCTGTATGTCCCACATCCAAAGTGCCAAGAGAGAGCTTGCTCTCCCTGTCTTTGAGTACTGTTTTCACTGTCCCGGTTACCTCTTTGCTAACATTCTCTTCAGAGCTGCAGTGAAACCAGGAACCACGTGGAGAAGGCACCCACACTGAAAATGCCTGGAAGGAACATTGCGGCTTCTTCTCAGTGTCTCTGATGTCGGGTTTACTGTCCCGGGAAAGTCTCTGCTAACACCCTGCAGAGCGCTGTGCCCAATATCCAGAAACATCTTGCGGTATCTCCTACAGGGAAAGTGCCAGGAGGGAATTGTGGAGCTTGTTCTCAGTGTCTCTGAGAATTGCTCTGATTATCCGTGTGACCTCTTTGCTAAGACTCTCCAGAGAGCCGTCCTCAAAACCAACACACATCTTGACATATCTCCCACATTGATCGCAGTGTCTCCAGGAACGGCATTCAAGGAGCCAGGAACTTTTCTGCCCACACTGTCCGGGGACAGTTCCTTAAAACCAATATACATCCTGCTATATCTCCCACATGGAATGTGCCAGGCGGGAAAAGTGGGGATTACGCTTAGACTTTCTCAGAACTGCTTCAAATCAACTAGATATCTTTGTGCTGTAAATCTCCCAACAGCCAAACGCAAAAGCGGCAAACATCTCGCTGTATGTCCCACATCCAAAGTGCCAAGAGAGAGCTTGCTCTCCCTGTCTTTGAGTACTGTTTTCACTGTCCCGGTTACCTCTTTGCTAACATTCTCTTCAGAGCTGCAGTGAAACCAGGAACCACGTGGAGAAGGCACCCACACTGAAAATGCCTGGAAGGAACATTGGGGCTTCTTCTCAGTGTCTCTGATGTCGGGTTTACTGTCCCGGGAAAGTCTCTGCTAACACCCTGCAGAGCGCAGTGCCCAATATCCAGAAACATCTTGCGGTATCTCCTACAGGGAAAGTGCCAGGAGGGAATTGTGGAGCTTGTTCTCAGTGTCTCTGAGAATTGCTCTGATTATCCGTGTGACCTCTTTGCTAAGACTCTCCAGAGAGCCGTCCTCAAAACCAACACACATCTTGACATATCTCCCACATTGATCGCAGTGTCTCCAGGAACGGCATTCAAGGAGCCAGGAACTTTTCTCCCTACACTGTCCATTGAGTTGTCCTCAAAACCAATATACATCTTGCTGTATCTCCCACATGCAATGTGCCAGGAGGGAAAAGTGGGGATTATGCTTAGACTTTCTCAGAACTGCTTCAAATCAACTAGATATCTTTGTGCTGTAAATCTCCCAACAGCCAAACACAAAAGCAGCAAACATCTCGCTGTATGTCCCACATCCAAAGTGCCAAGAGAGTAATGGTGAGCTTGCTCTCCCTGTCTTTGAGTACCGTTTTCACTGTCCCGGTTACCTCTTTGCTAACATTCTCTTCAGAGCTGCAGTGAAACCAGGAACCACGTGGAGAAGGCACCCACACTGAAAATGACTGGAAGGAACGTTGCGGCTTCTTCTCAGTGTCTCTGACAGAGGGTTTCACTGTCCCGGGAAAGTCTCTGCTAACACCCTGCAGAGCGCAGTGCCCAATATACAGAAACGTCTTGTTGTATCTCCTACAGGGAAAGTGCCAGGAGGGAATTGTCGATCTTGTTCTCAGTGTCTCTGAGAATTGCTCTGATTATCCGTGTGACCTCTTTGCTAAGACTCTCCAGAGAGCCGTCCTCAAAACCAACACACATCTTGACATATCTCCCACATTGATCGCAGTGTCTCCAGGAACGGCATTCAAGGAGCCAGGAACTTTTCTGCCCACACTGTCCATTGAGTTGTCCTCAAAACCAATATACATCCTGCTATATCTCCCACATGGAAAGTGCCAGGAGGGAAAAGTGGGGATTATGCTTAGACTTTCTCGGAACTGCTTCAAATCAACTAGATATCTTTGTGCTGTAAATCTCCCAACAGCCAAATGTAAAAGCAGCAAACATCTCGCTGTATGTCCCACATCCAAAGTGCCAAGAGAGAGCTTGCTCTCCCTGTCTTTGAGTACTGTTTTCACTGTCCCGGTTACCTCTTTGCTAACATTCTCTTCAGAGCTGCAGTGAAACCAGGAACCACGTGGAGAAGGCACCCACACTGAAAGTGCCTGGAGGTAACATTGGGGCTTCTTCTCAGTGTCTCTGACATAGGGTTTCACTGTCCCGGGAAAGTCTCTGCTAACACCCTGCAGAGCGCTGTGCCCAATATCCAGAAACGTCTTGCGGTATCTCCTACAGGGAAAGTGCCAGGAGGGAATTGTCGATCTTGTTCTCAGTGTCTCTGAGAATTGCTCTGATTATCCGTGTGACCTCTTTGCTAAGACTCTCCAGAGAGCCGTCCTCAAAACCAACACACATCTTGACATATCTCCCACATTGATCGCAGTGTCTCCAGGAACGGCATTCAAGGAGCCAGGAACTTTTCTGCCCACACTGTCCATTGAGTTGTCCTCAAAACCAATATACATCCTGCTATATCTCCCACATGGAAAGTGCCAGGAGGGAAAAGTGGGGATTATGCTTAGACTTTCTCGGAACTGCTTCAAATCAACTAGATATCTTTGTGCTGTAAATCTCCCAACAGCCAAACACAAAAGCAGCAAACATCTCGCTGTATGTCCCACATCCAAAGTGCCAAGAGAGTAATGGTGAGCTTGCTCTCCCTGTCTTTGAGTACTGTTTTCACTGTCCCGGTTACCTCTTTGCTAACATTCTCTTCAGAGCTGCAGTGAAACCAGGAACCACGTGGAGAAGGCACCCACACTGAAAATGCCTGGAAGGAACATTGGGGCTTCTTCTCAGTGTCTCTGATGTCGGGTTTACTGTCCCGGGAAAGTCTCTGCTAACACCCTGCAGAGCGCAGTGCCCAATATCCAGAAACATCTTGCGGTATCTCCTACAGGGAAAGTGCCAGGAGGGAATTGTGGAGCTTGGTCTCAGTGTCTCTGAGAATTGCTCTGATTATCCGTGTGACCTCTTTGCTAAGACTCTCCAGAGAGCCGTCCTCAAAACCAACACACATCTTGACATATCTCCCACATTGATCGCAGTGTCTCCAGGAACGGCATTCAAGGAGCCAGGAACTTTTCTGCCCACACTGTCCGGGGACAGTTCCTTAAAACCAATATACATCCTGCTGTATCTCCCACATGGAATGTGCCAGGCGGGAAAAGTGGGGATTACGCTTAGACTTTCTCAGAACTGCTTCAAATCAACTAGGTATCTTTGTGCAATAAATCTCCCAACAGCCAAACGCAAAAGCGGCAAACATCTCGCTGTATGTCCCACATCCAAAGTGCCAAGAGAGAGCTTGCTCTCCCTGTCTTTGAGTACTGTTTTCACTGTCCCGGTTACCTCTTTGCTAACATTCTCTTCAGAGCTGCAGTGAAACCAGGAACCACGTGGAGAAGGCACCCACACTGAAAATGCCTGGAAGGAACATTGGGGCTTCTTCTCAGTGTCTCTGATGTCGGGTTTACTGTCCCGGGAAAGTCTCTGCTAACACCCTGCAGAGCGCAGTGCCCAATATCCAGAAACATCTTGCGGTATCTCCTACAGGGAAAGTGCCAGGAGGGAATTGTGGAGCTTGTTCTCAGTGTCTCTGAGAATTGCTCTGATTATCCGTGTGACCTCTTTGCTAAGACTCTCCAGAGAGCCGTCCTCAAAACCAACACACATCTTGACATATCTCCCACATTGATCGCAGTGTCTCCAGGAACGGCATTCAAGGAGCCAGGAACTTTTCTCCCTACACTGTCCATTGAGTTGTCCTCAAAACCAATATACATCCTGCTGTATCTCCCACATGCAATGTGCCAGGAGGGAAAAGTGGGGATTATGCTTAGACTTTCTCAGAACTGCTTCAAATCAACTAGATATCTTTGTGCTGTAAATCTCCCAACAGCCAAACACAAAAGCAGCAAACATCTCGCTGTATGTCCCACATCCAAAGTGCCAAGAGAGTAATGGTGAGCTTGCTCTCCCTGTCTTTGAGTACCGTTTTCACTGTCCCGGTTACCTCTTTGCTAACATTCTCTTCAGAGCTGCAGTGAAACCAGGAACCACGTGGAGAAGTCACCCACACTGAAAATGACTGGAAGGAACATTGCGGCTTCTTCTCAGTGTCTCTGACAGAGGGTTTCACTGTCCCGGGAAAGTCTCTGCTAACACCCTGCAGAGCGCAGTGCCCAATATACAGAAACGTCTTGTTGTATCTCCTACAGGGAAAGTGCCAGGAGGGAATTGTCGATCTTGTTCTCAGTGTCTCTGAGAATTGCTCTGATTATCCGTGTGACCTCTTTGCTAAGACTCTCCAGAGAGCCGTCCTCAAAACCAACACACATCTTGACATATCTCCCACATTGATCGCAGTGTCTCATGGAACGGCATTCAAGGAGCCAGGAACTTTTCTGCCCACACTGTCCATTGAGTTGTCCTCAAAACCAATATACATCCTGCTATATCTCCCACATGGAAAGTGCCAGGAGGGAAAAGTGGGGATTATGCTTAGACTTTCTCGGAACTGCTTCAAATCAACTAGATATCTTTGTGCTGTAAATCTCCCAACAGCCAAATGTAAAAGCAGCAAACATCTCGCTGTATGTCCCACATCCAAAGTGCCAAGAGAGAGCTTGCTCTCCCTGTCTTTGAGTACTGTTTTCACTGTCCCGGTTACCTCTTTGCTAACATTCTCTTCAGAGCTGCAGTGAAACCAGGAACCACGTGGAGAAGGCACCCACACTGAAAATGCCTGGAAGGAACATTGCGGCTTCTTCTCAGTGTCTCTGATGTCGGGTTTACTGTCCCGGGAAAGTCTCTGCTAACACCCTGCAGAGCGCTGTGCCCAATATCCAGAAACATCTTGCGGTATCTCCTACAGGGAAAGTGCCAGGAGGGAATTGTGGAGCTTGTTCTCAGTGTCTCTGAGAATTGCTCTGATTATCCCTGTGACCTCTTTGCTAAGACTCTCCAGAGAGCCGTCCTCAAAACCAACACACATCTTGACATATCTCCCACATTGATCGCAGTGTCTCCAGGAACAGCATTCAAGGAGCCAGGAACTTTTCTCCCTACACTATCCATTGAGTTGTCCTCAAAACCAATATACATCCTGCTGTATCTCCCACATGCAATGTGCCAGGAGGGAAAAGTGGGGATTATGCTTAGACTTTCTCAGAACTGCTTCAAATCAACTAGATATCTTTGTGCTGTAAATCTCCCAACAGCCAAACACAAAAGCAGCAAACATCTCGCTGTATGTCCCACATCCAAAGTGCCAAGAGAGTAATGGTGAGCTTGCTCTCCCTGTCTTTGAGTACCGTTTTCACTGTCCCGGTTACCTCTTTGCTAACATTCTCTTCAGAGCTGCAGTGAAACCAGGAACCACGTGGAGAAGGCACCCACACTGAAAATGCCTGGAAGGAACATTGCGGCTTCTTCTCAGTGTCTCTGACAGAGGGTTTCACTGTCCCGGGAAAGTCTCTGCTAACACCCTGCAGAGCGCAGTGCCCAATATCCAGAAACGTCTTGTTGTATCTCCTACAGGGAAAGTGCCAGGAGGGAATTGTGGAGCTTGTTCTCAGTGTCTCTGAGAATTGCTCTGATTATCCCTGTGACCTCTTTGCTAAGACTCTCCAGAGAGCCGTCCTCAAAACCAACACACATCTTGACATATCTCCCACATTGATCGCAGTGTCTCCAGGAACGGCATTCA
This sequence comes from Larus michahellis, assembly GCF_964199755.1. Taxonomy (NCBI): domain Eukaryota; kingdom Metazoa; phylum Chordata; class Aves; order Charadriiformes; family Laridae; genus Larus; species Larus michahellis. The sequence continues at coordinate 22,026,607 of NC_133903.1, read as the reverse complement.
AGGAGCCAGGAACTTTTCTGCCCACACTGTCCGGGGACAGTTCCTTAAAACCAATATACATCCTGCTATATCTCCCACATGGAAAATGCCAGGAGGGAAAAGTGGGGATTACGCTTAGACTTTCTCAGAACTGCTTCAAATCAACTAGATATCTTTGTGCTGTAAATCTCCCAACAGCCAAATGTAAAAGCAGCAAACATCTCGCTGTATGTCCCACATCCAAAGTGCCAAGAGAGAGCTTGCTCTCCCTGTCTTTGAGTACTGTTTTCACTGTCCTGGTTACCTCTTTGCTAACATTCTCTTCAGAGCTGCAGTGAAACCAGGAACCACGTGGAGAAGGCACCCACACTGAAAATGACTGGAAGGAACGTTGCGGCTTCTTCTCAGTGTCTCTGACATAGGGTTTACTGTCCCGGGAAAGTCTCTGCTAACACCCTGCAGAGCGCTGTGCCCAATATACAGAAATGTCTTGCGGTATCTCCTACAGGGAAAGTGCCAGGAGGGAATTGTGGAGCTTGTTCTCAGTGTCTCTGAGAATTGCTCTGATTATCCGTGTGACCTCTTTGCTAAGACTCTCCAGAGAGCCGTCCTCAAAACCAACACACATCTTGACATATCTCCCACATTGATTGCAGTGTCTCCAGGAATGGCATTCAAGGAGCCAGGAACTTTTCTGCCCACACTGTCCGGGGACAGTCCCTTAAAACCAATATATATCGTGCTATATCTCCCACATGGAAAATGCGAGGAGAGAGAAGTGGGGATTACGCTTAGACTTTCTCAGAACAGCTTCAAATCAACTAGATATCTTTGTGCTGTAAATCTCCCAACAGCCAAACGCTAAATCAGCAAACATCTCGCTGTATGTCCCACATCCAAAGTGCCAAGAGAGAGCTTGCTCTCCTTGTCTTTGAGTACTGTTTTCACTGTCCCGGTTACCTCTTTGCTAACATTCTCTTCAGAGCTGCAGTGAAACCAGGAACCACGTGGAGAAGGCACCCACACTGAAAATGCCTGGAAGGAACATTGCGGCTTCTTCTCAGTGTCTCTGATGTCGGGTTTACTGTCCCGGGAAAGTCTCTGCTAACACCCTGCAGAGCGCAGTGCCCAATATCCAGAAACATCTTGCGGTATCTCCTACAGGGAAAGTGCCAGGAGGGAATTGTGGAGCTTGTTCTCAGTGTCTCTGAGAATTGCTCTGATTATCCGTGTGACCTCTTTGCTAAGACTCTCCAGAGAGCCGTCCTCAAAACCAACACACATCTTGACATATCTCCCACATTGATCGCAGTGTCTCCAGGAACGGCATTCAAGGAGCCAGGAACTTTTCTGCCCACACTGTCCGGGGACAGTTCCTTAAAACCAATATACATCCTGCTATATCTCCCACATGGAAAGTGCCAGGCGGGAAAAGTGGGGATTACGCTTAGACTTTCTCAGAACTGCTTCAAATCAACTAGATATCTTTGTGCTGTAAATCTCCCAACAGCCAAACGCAAAAGCGGCAAACATCTCGCTGTATGTCCCACATCCAAAGTGCCAAGAGAGTAATGGTGAGCTTGCTCTCCCTGTCTTTGAGTACTGTTTTCACTGTCCCGGTTACCTCTTTGCTAACATTCTCTTCAGAGCTGCAGTGAAACCAGGAACCACGTGGAGAAGGCACCCACACTGAAAATGCCTGGAAGGAACATTGGGGCTTCTTCTCAGTGTCTCTGACAGAGGGTTTCACTGTCCCGGGAAAGTCCCTGCTAACACCCTGCAGAGCGCAGTGCCCAATATCCAGAAACATCTTGCGGTATCTCCTACAGGGAAAGTGCCAGGAGGGAATTGTGGAGCTTGTTCTCAGTGTCTCTGAGAATTGCTCTGATTATCCCTGTGACCTCTTTGCTAAGACTCTCCAGAGAGCCGTCCTCAAAACCAACACACATCTTGACATATCTCCCACATTGATCGCAGTGTCTCCAGGAACGGCATTCAAGGAGCCAGGAACTTTTCTCCCTACACTGTCCATTGAGTTGTCCTCAAAACCAATATACATCCTGCTGTATCTCCCACATGGAATGTGCCAGGCGGGAAAAGTGGGGATCAAGCTTACACTTTCTCGGAACTGCTTCAAATCAACTAGATATCTTTGTGCTGTAAATCTCCCAACAGCCAAACACAAAAGCAGCAAACATCTCGCTGTATGTCCCACATCCAAAGTGCCAAGAGAGTAATGGTGAGCTTGCTCTCCCTGTCTTTGAGTACTGTTTTCACTGTCCCGATTACCTCTTTGCTAACATTCTCTTCAGAGCTGCAGTGAAACCAGGAACCACGTGGAGAAGGCACCCACACTGAAAATGCCTGGAAGGAACATTGCGGCTTCTTCTCAGTGTCTCTGATGTCGGGTTTTACTGTCCCGGGAAAGTCTCTGCTAACACCCTGCAGAGCGCAGTGCCCAATATCCAGAAACGTCTTGCGGTATCTCCTACAGGGAAAGTGCCAGGAGGGAATTGTCGATCTTGTTCACAGTGTCTCTGAGAATTGCTCTGATTATCCGTGTGACCTCTTTGCTAAGACTCTCCAGAGAGCCGTCCTCAAAACCAACACACATCTTGACATATCTCCCACATTGATCGCAGTGTCTCCAGGAACGGCATTCAAGGAGCCAGGAACTTTTCTGCCCACACTGTCCGGGGACAGTTCCTTAAAACCAATATACATCCTGCTATATCTCCCACATGGAATGCGCCAGGAGGGAGAAGTGGGGATTACGCTTAGACTTTCTCAGAACTGCTTCAAATCAACTAGATATCTTTGTGCAATAAATCTCCCAACAGCCAAACGCAAAAGCGGCAAACATCTCGCTGTATGTCCCACATCCAAAGTGCCAAGAGAGAGCTTGCTCTCCCTGTCTTTGAGTACTGTTTTCACTGTCCCGGTTACCTCTTTGCTAACATTCTCTTCAGAGCTGCAGTGAAACCAGGAACCACGTGGAGAAGGCACCCACACTGAAAATGCCTGGAAGGAACATTGGGGCTTCTTCTCAGTGTCTCTGATGTCGGGTTTTACTGTCCCGGGAAAGTCTCTGCTAACACCCTGCAGAGCGCAGTGCCCAATATACAGAAACGTCTTGCGGTATCTCCTACAGGGAAAGTGCCAGGAGGGAATTGTGGAGCTTGTTCTCAGTGTCTCTGAGAATTGCTCTGATTATCCGTGTGACCTCTTTGCTAAGACTCTCCAGAGAGCCGTCCTCAAAACCAACACACATCTTGACATATCTCCCACATTGATCGCAGTGTCTCCAGGAACGGCATTCAAGGAGCCAGGAACTTTTCTCCCTACACTGTCCATTGAGTTGTCCTCAAAACCAATATACATCCTGCTGTATCTCCCACATGGAATGTGCCAGGAGGGAAAAGTGGGGATCAAGCTTAGACTTTCTCAGAACTGCTTCAAATCAACTAGATATCTTTGTGCTGTAAATCTCCCAACAGCCAAATGCAACAGCAGCAAACATCTCGCTGTATGTCCCACATCCAAAGTGCCAAGAGAGTAATGGTGAGCTTGCTCTCCCTGTCTTTGAGTACCGTTTTCACTGTCCCGGTTACCTCTTTGCTAACATTCTCTTCAGAGCTGCAGTGAAACCAGGAACCACGTGGAGAAGGCACCCACTCTGAAAATGACTGGAAGGAACGTTGCGGCTTCTTCTCAGTGTCTCTGACAGAGGGTTTCACTGTCCCGGGAAAGTCTCTGCTAACACCCTGCAGAGCGCAGTGCCCAATATACAGAAACGTCTTGCGGTATCTCCTACAGGGAAAGTGCCAGGAGGGAATTGTGGAGCTTGTTCTCAGTGTCTCTGAGAATTGCTCTGATTATCCGTGTGACCTCTTTGCTAAGACTCTCCAGAGAGCCGTCCTCAAAACCAACACACATCTTGACATATCTCCCACATTGATCGCAGTGTCTCCAGGAACGGCATTCAAGGAGCCAGGAACTTTTCTGCCCACACTGTCCGGGGACAGTCCCTTAAAACCAATATATATCCTGCTATATCTCCCACATGGAAAATGCGAGGAGGGAGAAGTGGGGATTACGCTTAGACTTTCTCAGAACAGCTTCAAATCAACTAGATATCTTTGTGCTGTAAATCTCCCAACAGCCAAACGCTAAATCAGCAAACATCTTGCTGTATGTCCCACATCCAAAGTGCCAAGAGAGAGCTTGCTCTCCCTGTCTTTGAGTACTGTTTTCACTGTCCCGGTTACCTCTTTGCTAACATTCTCTTCAGAGCTGCAGTGAAACCAGGAACCACGTGGAGAAGGCACCCACACTGAAAGTGCCTGGAGGGAACATTGGGGCTTCTTCTCAGTGTCTCTGATGTCGGGTTTACTGTCCCGGGAAAGTCTCTGCTAACACCCTGCAGAGCGCAGTGCCCAATATCCAGAAACATCTTGCGGTATCTCCTACAGGGAAAGTGCCAGGAGGGAATTGTGGAGCTTGTTCTCAGTGTCTCTGAGAATTGCTCTGATTATCCCTGTGACCTCTTTGCTAAGACTCTCCAGAGAGCCGTCCTCAAAACCAACACACATCTTGACATATCTCCCACATTGATCGCAGTGTCTCCAGGAACGGCATTCAAGGAGCCAGGAACTTTTCTCCCTACACTGTCCATTGAGTTGTCCTCAAAACCAATATACATCCTGCTGTATCTCCCACATGGAATGTGCCAGGCGGGAAAAGTGGGGATTATGCTTAGACTTTCTCAGAACTGCTTCAAATCAACTAGATATCTTTGTGCTGTAAATCTCCCAACAGCCAAACACAAAAGCAGCAAACATCTCGCTGTATGTCCCACATCCAAAGTGCCAAGAGAGTAATGGTGAGCTTGCTCTCCCTGTCTTTGAGTACCGTTTTCACTGTCCCGGTTACCTCTTTGCTAACATTCTCTTCAGAGCTGCAGTGAAACCAGGAACCACGTGGAGAAGGCACCCACACTGAAAATGCCTGGAAGGAACATTGCGGCTTCTTCTCAGTGTCTCTGATGTCGGGTTTTACTGTCCCGGGAAAGTCTCTGCTAACACCCTGCAGAGCGCAGTGCCCAATATCCAGAAACGTCTTGCGGTATCTCCTACAGGGAAAGTGCCAGGAGGGAATTGTCGATCTTGTTCTCAGTGTCTCTGAGAATTGCTCTGATTATCCGTGTGACCTCTTTGCTAAGACTCTCCAGAGAGCCGTCCTCAAAACCAACACACATCTTGACATATCGCCCACATTGATCGCAGTGTCTCCAGGAACGGCATTCAAGGAGCCAGGAACTTTTCTCCCTACACAGTCCATTGAGTTGTCCTCAAAACCAATATACATCCTGCTGTATCTCCCACATGGAAAGTGCCAGGAGGGAAAAGTGGGGATCAAGCTTACACTTTCTCGGAACTGCTTCAAATCAACTAGATATCTTTGTGCTATAAATCTCCCAACAGCCAAACGCAAAAGCAGCAAACATCTCGCTGTATGTCCCACATCCAAAGTGCCAAGAGAGTAATGGTGAGCTTGCTCTCCCTGTCTTTGAGTACTGTTTTCACTGTCCCGGTTACCTCTTTGCTAACATTCTCTTCAGAGCTGCAGTGAAACCAGGAACCACGTGGAGAAGGCACCCACTCTGAAAATGACTGGAAGGAACGTTGCGGCTTCTTCTCAGTGTCTCTGACAGAGGGTTTCACTGTCCCGGGAAAGTCTCTGCTAACACCCTGCAGAGCGCAGTGCCCAATATACAGAAACGTCTTGCGGTATCTCCTACAGGGAAAGTGCCAGGAGGGAATTGTGGAGCTTGTTCTCAGTGTCTCTGAGAATTGCTCTGATTATCCGTGTGACCTCTTTGCTAAGACTCTCCAGAGAGCCGTCCTCAAAACCAACACACATCTTGACATATCTCCCACATTGATCGCAGTGTCTCCAGGAACGGCATTCAAGGAGCCAGGAACTTTTCTGCCCACACTGTCCGGGGACAGTCCCTTAAAACCAATATATATCCTGCTATATCTCCCACATGGAAAATGCGAGGAGGGAGAAGTGGGGATTACGCTTAGACTTTCTCAGAACAGCTTCAAATCAACTAGATATCTTTGTGCTGTAAATCTCCCAACAGCCAAACGCTAAATCAGCAAACATCTCGCTGTATGTCCCACATCCAAAGTGCCAAGAGAGAGCTTGCTCTCCCTGTCTTTGAGTACTGTTTTCACTGTCCCGGTTACCTCTTTGCTAACATTCTCTTCAGAGCTGCAGTGAAACCAGGAACCACGTGGAGAAGGCACCCACACTGAAAATGCCTGGAAGGAACATTGCGGCTTCTTCTCAGTGTCTCTGATGTCGGGTTTACTGTCCCGGGAAAGTCTCTGCTAACACCCTGCAGAGCGCAGTGCCCAATATCCAGAAACATCTTGCGGTATCTCCTACAGGGAAAGTGCCAGGAGGGAATTGTGGAGCTTGTTCTCAGTGTCTCTGAGAATTGCTCTGATTATCCGTGTGACCTCTTTGCTAAGACTCTCCAGAGAGCCGTCCTCAAAACCAACACACATCTTGACATATCTCCCACATTGATCGCAGTGTCTCCAGGAACGGCATTCAAGGAGCCAGGAACTTTTCTCCCTACACTGTCCATTGAGTTGTCCTCAAAACCAATATACATCCTGCTGTATCTCCCACATGGAATGTGCCAGGAGGGAAAAGTGGGAATTATGCTTAGACTTTCTCAGAACTGCTTCAAATCAACTAGATATCTTTGTGCTGTAAATCTCCCAACAGCCAAACACAAAAGCAGCAAACATCTCGCTGTATGTCCCACATCCAAAGTGCCAAGAGAGTAATGGTGAGCTTGCTCTCCCTGTCTTTGAGTACCGTTTTCACTGTCCCGGTTACCTCTTTGCTAACATTCTCTTCAGAGCTGCAGTGAAACCAGGAACCACGTGGAGAAGGCACCCACACTGAAAATGCCTGGAAGGAACATTGCGGCTTCTTCTCAGTGTCTCTGATGTCGGGTTTTACTGTCCCGGGAAAGTCTCTGCTAACACCCTGCAGAGCGCAGTGCCCAATATCCAGAAACATCTTGCGGTATCTCCTACAGGGAAAGTGCCAGGAGGGAATTGTCGATCTTGTTCTCAGTGTCTCTGAGAATTGCTCTGATTATCCGTGTGACCTCTTTGCTAAGACTCTCCAGAGAGCCGTCCTCAAAACCAACACACATCTTGACATATCGCCCACATTGATCGCAGTGTCTCCAGGAACGGCATTCAAGGAGCCAGGAACTTTTCTCCCTACACAGTCCATTGAGTTGTCCTCAAAACCAATATACATCCTGCTGTATCTCCCACATGGAATGTGCCAGGAGGGAAAAGTGGGATCAAGCTTACACTTTCTCGGAACTGCTTCAAATCAACTAGATAACTTTGTGCTATAAATCTCCCAACAGCCAAACGCAAAAGCAGCAAACATCTCGCTGTATGTCCCACATCCAAAGTGCCAAGAGAGTAATGGTGAGCTTGCTCTCCCTGTCTTTGAGTACTGTTTTCACTGTCCCGGTTACCTCTTTGCTAACATTCTCTTCAGAGCTGCAGTGAAACCAGGAACCACGTGGAGAAGGCACCCACTCTGAAAATGACTGGAAGGAACGTTGCGGCTTCTTCTCAGTGTCTCTGACAGAGGGTTTCACTGTCCCGGGAAAGTCTCTGCTAACACCCTGCAGAGCGCAGTGCCCAATATACAGAAACGTCTTGCGGTATCTCCTACAGGGAAAGTGCCAGGAGGGAATTGTGGAGCTTGTTCTCAGTGTCTCTGAGAATTGCTCTGATTATCTGTGTGACCTCTTTGCTAAGACTCTCCAGAGAGCCGTCCTCAAAACCAACACACATCTTGACATATCTCCCACATTGATCGCAGTGTCTCCAGGAACGGCATTCAAGGAGCCAGGAACTTTTCTCCCTACACTGTCCATTGAGTTGTCCTCAAAACCAATATACATCCTGCTGTATCTCCCACATGGAATGTGCCAGGCGGGAAAAGTGGGGATTATGCTTAGACTTTCTCAGAACTGCTTCAAATCAACTAGATATCTTTGTGCTGTAAATCTCCCAACAGCCAAACACAAAAGCAGCAAACATCTCGCTGTATGTCCCACATCCAAAGTGCCAAGAGAGTAATGGTGAGCTTGCTCTCCCTGTCTTTGAGTACTGTTTTCACTGTCCCGGTTACCTCTTTGCTAACATTCTCTTCAGAGCTGCAGTGAAACCAGGAACCACGTGGAGAAGGCACCCACACTGAAAATGCCTGGAAGGAACATTGCGGCTTCTTCTCAGTGTCTCTGATGTCGGGTTTTACTGTCCCGGGAAAGTCTCTGCTAACACCCTGCAGAGCGCAGTGCCCAATATCCAGAAACGTCTTGCGGTATCTCCTACAGGGAAAGTGCCAGGAGGGAATTGTGGAGCTTGTTCTCAGTGTCTCTGAGAATTGCTCTGATTATCCGTGTGACCTCTTTGCTAAGACTCTCCAGAGAGCCGTCCTCAAAACCAACACACATCTTGACATATCGCCCACATTGATCGCAGTGTCTCCAGGAACGGCATTCAAGGAGCCAGGAACTTTTCTGCCCACACTGTCCGGGGACAGTTCCTTAAAACCAATATACATCCTGCTATATCTCCCACATGGAATGCGCCAGGAGGGAGAAGTGGGGATTACGCTTAGACTTTCTCAGAACTGCTTCAAATCAACTAGATATCTTTGTGCAATAAATCTCCCAACAGCCAAACGCAAAAGCGGCAAACATCTCGCTGTATGTCCCACATCCAAAGTGCCAAGAGAGAGCTTGCTCTCCCTGTCTTTGAGTACTGTTTTCACTGTCCCGGTTACCTCTTTGCTAACATTCTCTTCAGAGCTGCAGTGAAACCAGGAACCACGTGGAGAAGGCACCCACACTGAAAGTGCCTGGAGGGAACATTGGGGCTTCTTCTCAGTGTCTCTGATGTCGGGTTTACTGTCCCGGGAAAGTCTCTGCTAACACCCTGCAGAGCGCTTTGCCCAATATCCAGAAACATCTTGCGGTATCTCCTACAGGGAAAGTGCCAGGAGGGAATTGTGGAGCTTGTTCTCAGTGTCTCTGAGAATTGCTCTGATTATCCGTGTGACCTCTTTGCTAAGACTCTCCAGAGAGCCGTCCTCAAAACCAACACACATCTTGACATATCTCCCACATTGATCGCAGTGTCTCCAGGAACGGCATTCAAGGAGCCAGGAACTTTTCTCCCTACACTGTCCATTGAGTTGTCCTCAAAACCAATATACATCCTGCTGTATCTCCCACATGCAATGTGCCAGGAGGGAAAAGTGGGGATTATGCTTAGACTTTCTCAGAACTGCTTCAAATCAACTAGATATCTTTGTGCTGTAAATCTCCCAACAGCCAAACACAAAAGCAGCAAACATCTCGTTGTATGTCCCACATCCAAAGTGCCAAGAGAGTAATGGTGAGCTTGCTCTCCCTGTCTTTGAGTACCGTTTTCACTGTCCCGGTTACCTCTTTGCTAACATTCTCTTCAGAGCTGCAGTGAAACCAGGAACCACGTGGAGAAGGCACCCACACTGAAAATGCCTGGAAGGAACATTGCGGCTTCTTCTCAGTGTCTCTGATGTCGGGTTTTACTGTCCCGGGAAAGTCTCTGCTAACACCCTGCAGAGCGCAGTGCCCAATATACAGAAACGTCTTGCGGTATCTCCTACAGGGAAAGTGCCAGGAGGGAATTGTGGAGCTTGTTCTCAGTGTCTCTGAGAATTGCTCTGATTATCCGTGTGACCTCTTTGCTAAGACTCTCCAGAGAGCCGTCCTCAAAACCAACACACATCTTGACATATCGCCCACATTGATCGCAGTGTCTCCAGGAACGGCATTCAAGGAGCCAGGAACTTTTCTCCCTACACTGTCCATTGAGTTGTCCTCAAAACCAATATACATCCTGCTGTATCTCCCACATGGAAAGTGCCAGGAGGGAAAAGTGGGGATCAAGCTTACAGTTTCTCGGAACTGCTTCAAATCAACTAGATAACTTTGTGCTATAAATCTCCCAACAGCCAAACGCAAAAGCAGCAAACATCTCGCTGTATGTCCCACATCCAAAGTGCCAAGAGAGTAATGGTGAGCTTGCTCTCCCTGTCTTTGAGTACTGTTTTCACTGTCCCGGTTACCTCTTTGCTAACATTCTCTTCAGAGCTGCAGTGAAACCAGGAACCACGTGGAGAAGGCACCCACTCTGAAAATGACTGGAAGGAACGTTGCGGCTTCTTCTCAGTGTCTCTGACAGAGGGTTTCACTGTCCCGGGAAAGTCTCTGCTAACACCCTGCAGAGCGCTGTGCCCAATATACAGAAACGTCTTGCGGTATCTCCTACAGGGAAAGTGCCAGGAGGGAATTGTGGAGCTTGTTCTCAGTGTCTCTGAGAATTGCTCTGATTATCCGTGTGACCTCTTTGCTAAGACTCTCCAGAGAGCCGTCCTCAAAACCAACACACATCTTGACATATCTCCCACATTGATCGCAGTGTCTCCAGGAACTGCATTCAAGGAGCCAGGAACTTTTCTGCCCACACTGTCCGGGGACAGTTCCTTACAACCAATATACATCCTGCTATATCTCCCACATGGAAAATGCGAGGAGGGAGAAGTGGGGATTATGCTTAGACTTTCTCGGAACTGCTTCAAATCAACTAGATATCTTTGTGCTGTAAATCTCCCAACAGCCAAACGCTAAAGCAGCAAACATCTCGCTGTATGTCCCACATCCAAAGTGCCAAGAGAGTAATGGTGAGCTTGCTCTCCCTGTCTTTGAGTACTGTTTTCACTGTCCCGGTTACCTCTTTGCTAACATTCTCTTCAGAGCTGCAGTGAAACCAGGAACCACGTGGAGAAGGCACCCACACTGAAAATGCCTGGAAGGAACATTGCGGCTTCTTCTCAGTGTCTCTGATGTCGGGTTTTACTGTCCCGGGAAAGTCTCTGCTAACACCCTGCAGAGCGCAGTGCCCAATATTCAGAAACGTCTTGCGGTATCTCCTACAGGGAAAGTGCCAGGAGGGAATTGTGGAGCTTGTTCTCAGTGTCTCTGAGAATTGCTCTGATTATCCGTGTGACCTCTTTGCTAAGACTCTCCAGAGAGCCATCCTCAAAACCAACACACATCTTGACATATCTCCCACATTGATCGCAGTGTCTCCAGGAACGGCATTCAAGGAGCCAGGAACTTTTCTCCCTACACTGTCCATTGAGTTGTCCTCAAAACCAATATACATCCTGCTGTATCTCCCACATGGAAAGTGCCAGGAGGGAAAAGTGGGGATCAAGCTTAGACTTTCTCGGAACTGCTTCAAATCAACTAGATATCTTTGTGCTGTAAATCTCCCAACAGCCAAACACAAAAGCAGCAAACATCTCGCTGTATGTCCCACATCCAAAGTGCCAAGAGAGTAATGCTGAGCTTGCTCTCCCTGTCTTTGAGTACTGTTTTCACTGTCCCGATTACCTCTTTGCTAACATTCTCTTCAGAGCTGCAGTGAAACCAGGAACCACGTGGAGAAGGCACCCACACTGAAAATGCCTGGAAGGAACATTGCGGCTTCTTCTCAGTGTCTCTGATGTCGGGTTTTACTGTCCCGGGAAAGTCTCTGCTAACACCCTGCAGAGCGCAGTGCCCAATATCCAGAAACGTCTTGCGGTATCTCCTACAGGGAAAGTGCCAGGAGGGAATTGTCGATCTTGTTCTCAGTGTCTCTGAGAATTGCTCTGATTATCCGTGTGACCTCTTTGCTAAGACTCTCCAGAGAGCCGTCCTCAAAACCAACACACATCTTGACATATCGCCCACATTGATCGCAGTGTCTCCAGGAACGGCATTCAAGGAGCCAGGAACTTTTCTCCCTACACAGTCCATTGAGTTGTCCTCAAAACCAATATACATCCTGCTGTATCTCCCACATGGAATGTGCCAGGAGGGAAAAGTGGGATCAAGCTTACACTTTCTCGGAACTGCTTCAAATCAACTAGATAACTTTGTGCTATAAATCTCCCAACAGCCAAACGCAAAAGCAGCAAACATCTCGCTGTATGTCCCACATCCAAAGTGCCAAGAGAGTAATGGTGAGCTTGCTCTCCCTGTCTTTGAGTACTGTTTTCACTGTCCCGGTTACCTCTTTGCTAACATTCTCTTCAGAGCTGCAGTGAAACCAGGAACCACGTGGAGAAGGCACCCACTCTGAAAATGACTGGAAGGAACGTTGCGGCTTCTTCTCAGTGTCTCTGACAGAGGGTTTCACTGTCCCGGGAAAGTCTCTGCTAACACCCTGCAGAGCGCAGTGCCCAATATACAGAAACGTCTTGCGGTATCTCCTACAGGGAAAGTGCCAGGAGGGAATTGTGGAGCTTGTTCTCAGTGTCTCTGAGAATTGCTCTGATTATCTGTGTGACCTCTTTGCTAAGACTCTCCAGAGAGCCGTCCTCAAAACCAACACACATCTTGACATATCTCCCACATTGATCGCAGTGTCTCCAGGAACGGCATTCAAGGAGCCAGGAACTTTTCTCCCTACACTGTCCATTGAGTTGTCCTCAAAACCAATATACATCCTGCTGTATCTCCCACATGGAATGTGCCAGGCGGGAAAAGTGGGGATTATGCTTAGACTTTCTCAGAACTGCTTCAAATCAACTAGATATCTTTGTGCTGTAAATCTCCCAACAGCCAAACACAAAAGCAGCAAACATCTCGCTGTATGTCCCACATCCAAAGTGCCAAGAGAGTAATGGTGAGCTTGCTCTCCCTGTCTTTGAGTACTGTTTTCACTGTCCCGGTTACCTCTTTGCTAACATTCTCTTCAGAGCTGCAGTGAAACCAGGAACCACGTGGAGAAGGCACCCACACTGAAAATGCCTGGAAGGAACATTGCGGCTTCTTCTCAGTGTCTCTGATGTCGGGTTTTACTGTCCCGGGAAAGTCTCTGCTAACACCCTGCAGAGCGCAGTGCCCAATATCCAGAAACGTCTTGCGGTATCTCCTACAGGGAAAGTGCCAGGAGGGAATTGTGGAGCTTGTTCTCAGTGTCTCTGAGAATTGCTCTGATTATCCGTGTGACCTCTTTGCTAAGACTCTCCAGAGAGCCGTCCTCAAAACCAACACACATCTTGACATATCTCCCACATTGATCGCAGTGTCTCCAGGAACGGCATTCAAGGAGCCAGGAACTTTTCTGCCCACACTGTCCGGGGACAGTTCCTTAAAACCAATATACATCCTGCTATATCTCCCACATGGAATGTGCCAGGAGGGAGAAGTGGGGATTACGCTTAGACTTTCTCAGAACTGCTTCAAATCAACTAGATATCTTTGTGCAATAAATCTCCCAACAGCCAAACGCAAAAGCGGCAAACATCTCGCTGTATGTCCCACATCCAAAGTGCCAAGAGAGAGCTTGCTCTCCCTGTCTTTGAGTACTGTTTTCACTGTCCCGGTTACCTCTTTGCTAACATTCTCTTCAGAGCTGCAGTGAAACCAGGAACCACGTGGAGAAGGCACCCACACTGAAAGTGCCTGGAGGGAACATTGGGGCTTCTTCTCAGTGTCTCTGATGTCGGGTTTACTGTCCCGGGAAAGTCTCTGCTAACACCCTGCAGAGCGCTTTGCCCAATATCCAGAAACATCTTGCGGTATCTCCTACAGGGAAAGTGCCAGGAGGGAATTGTGGAGCTTGTTCTCAGTGTCTCTGAGAATTGCTCTGATTATCCGTGTGACCTCTTTGCTAAGACTCTCCAGAGAGCCGTCCTCAAAACCAACACACATCTTGACATATCTCCCACATTGATCGCAGTGTCTCCAGGAACGGCATTCAAGGAGCCAGGAACTTTTCTCCCTACACTGTCCATTGAGTTGTCCTCAAAACCAATATACATCCTGCTGTATCTCCCACATGGAATGTGCCAGGCGGGAAAAGTGGGGATTATGCTTAGACTTTCTCGGAACTGCTTCAAATCAACTAGATATCTTTGTGCTGTAAATCTCCCAACAGCCAAACACAAAAGCAGCAAACATCTCGTTGTATGTCCCACATCCAAAGTGCCAAGAGAGTAATGGTGAGCTTGCTCTCCCTGTCTTTGAGTACCGTTTTCACTGTCCCGGTTACCTCTTTGCTAACATTCTCTTCAGAGCTGCAGTGAAACCAGGAACCACGTGGAGAAGGCACCCACACTGAAAATGCCTGGAAGGAGCATTGCGGCTTCTTCTCAGTGTCTCTGATGTCGGGTTTTACTGTCCCGGGAAAGTCTCTGCTAACACCCTGCAGAGCGCAGTGCCCAATATACAGAAACGTCTTGCGGTATCTCCTACAGGGAAAGTGCCAGGAGGGAATTGTGGAGCTTGTTCTCAGTGTCTCTGAGAATTGCTCTGATTATCCCTGTGACCTCTTTGCTAAGACTCTCCAGAGAGCCGTCCTCAAAACCAACACACATCTTGACATATCGCCCACATTGATCGCAGTGTCTCCAGGAACGGCATTCAAGGAGCCAGGAACTTTTCTCCCTACACTGTCCATTGAGTTGTCCTCAAAACCAATATACATCCTGCTGTATCTCCCACATGGAAAGTGCCAGGAGGGAAAAGTGGGGATCAAGCTTACACTTTCTCGGAACTGCTTCAAATCAACTAGATAAATTTGTGCTATAAATCTCCCAACAGCCAAACGCAAAAGCAGCAAACATCTCGCTGTATGTCCCACATCCAAAGTGCCAAGAGAGTCATGGTGAGCTTGCTCTCCCTGTCTTTGAGTACTGTTTTCACTGTCCCGGTTACCTCTTTGCTAACATTCTCTTCAGAGCTGCAGTGAAACCAGGAACCACGTGGAGAAGGCACCCACTCTGAAAATGACTGGAAGGAACGTTGCGGCTTCTTCTCAGTGTCTCTGACAGAGGGTTTCACTGTCCCGGGAAAGTCTCTGCTAACACCCTGCAGAGCGCTGTGCCCAATATACAGAAACGTCTTGCGGTATCTCCTACAGGGAAAGTGCCAGGAGGGAATTGTGGAGCTTGTTCTCAGTGTCTCTGAGAATTGCTCTGATTATCCGTGTGACCTCTTTGCTAAGACTCTCCAGAGAGCCGTCCTCAAAACCAACACACATCTTGACATATCTCCCACATTGATCGCAGTGTCTCCAGGAACTGCATTCAAGGAGCCAGGAACTTTTCTGCCCACACTGTCCGGGGACAGTTCCTTACAACCAATATACATCCTGCTATATCTCCCACATGGAAAATGCGAGGAGGGAGAAGTGGGGATTATGCTTAGACTTTCTCAGAACAGCTTCAAATCAACTAGATATCTTTGTGCTGTAAATCTCCCAACAGCCAAACGCTAAAGCAGCAAACATCTCGCTGTATGTCCCACATCCAAAGTGCCAAGAGAGAGCTTGCTCTCTTTGTCTTTGAGTACTGTTTTCACTGTCCCGGTTACCTCTTTGCTAACATTCTCTTCAGAGCTGCAGTGAAACCAGGAACCACGTGGAGAAGGCACCCACACTGAAAATGCCTGGAAGGAACATTGCGGCTTCTTCTCAGTGTCTCTGATGTCTGGTTTACTGTCCCGGGAAAGTCTCTGCTAACACCCTGCAGAGCGCTGTGCCCAATATCCAGAAACATCTTGCGGTATCTCCTACAGGGAAAGTGCCAGGAGGGAATTGTGGAGCTTGTTCTCAGTGTCTCTGAGAATTGCTCTGATTATCCGTGTGACCTCTTTGCTAAGACTCTCCAGAGAGCCGTCCTCAAAACCAACACACATCTTGACATATCTCCCACATTGATCACAGTGTCTCCAGGAACGGCATTCAAGGAGCCAGGAACTTTTCTCCCTACACTGTCCATTGAGTTGTCCTCAAAACCAATATACATCCTGCTGTATCTCCCACATGGAATGTGCCAGGAGGGAAAAGTGGGGATTATGCTTAGACTTTCTCGGAACTGCTTCAAATCAACTAGATATCTTTGTGCTGTAAATCTCCCAACAGCCAAACACAAAAGCAGCAAACATCTCGCTGTATGTCCCACATCCAAAGTGCCAAGAGAGTAATGGTGAGCTTGCTCTCCCTGTCTTTGAGTACTGTTTTCACTGTCCCGATTACCTCTTTGCTAACATTCTCTTCAGAGCTGCAGTGAAACCAGGAACCACGTGGAGAAGGCACCCACACTGAAAATGCCTGGAAGGAACATTGCGGCTTCTTCTCAGTGTCTCTGATGTCGGGTTTTACTGTCCCGGGAAAGTCTCTGCTAACACCCTGCAGAGCGCAGTGCCCAATATCCAGAAACGTCTTGCGGTATCTCCTACAGGGAAAGTGCCAGGAGGGAATTGTGGAGCTTGTTCTCAGTGTCTCTGAGAATTGCTCTGATTATCCGTGTGACCTCTTTGCTAAGACTCTCCAGAGAGCCGTCCTCAAAACCAACACACATCTTGACATATCTCCCACATTGATCGCAGTGTCTCCAGGAACGGCATTCAAGGAGCCAGGAACTTTTCTGCCCACACTGTCCGGGGACAGTTCCTTAAAACCAATATACATCCTGCTATATCTCCCACATGGAATGTGCCAGGCGGGAAAAGTGGGGATTACGCTTAGACTTTCTCAGAACTGCTTCAAATCAACTAGATATCTTTGTGCAATAAATCTCCCAACAGCCAAACGCAAAAGCGGCAAACATCTCGCTGTATGTCCCACATCCAAAGTGCCAAGAGAGAGCTTGCTCTCCCTGTCTTTGAGTACTGTTTTCACTGTCCCGGTTACCTCTTTGCTAACATTCTCTTCAGAGCTGCAGTGAAACCAGGAACCACGTGGAGAAGGCACCCACACTGAAAATGCCTGGAAGGAACATTGGGGCTTCTTCTCAGTGTCTCTGATGTCGGGTTTACTGTCCCGGGAAATTCTCTGCTAACACCCTGCAGAGCGCAGTGCCCAATATCCAGAAACATCTTGCGGTATCTCCTACAGGGAAAGTGCCAGGAGGGAATTGTGGAGCTTGGTCTCAGTGTCTCTGAGAATTGCTCTGATTATCCGTGTGACCTCTTTGCTAAGACTCTCCAGAGAGCCGTCCTCAAAACCAACACACATCTTGACATATCTCCCACATTGATCGCAGTGTCTCCAGGAACGGCATTCAAGGAGCCAGGAACTTTTCTCCCTACACTGTCCATTGAGTTGTCCTCAAAACCAATATACATCCTGCTGTATCTCCCACATGCAATGTGCCAGGAGGGAAAAGTGGGGATTATGCTTAGACTTTCTCAGAACTGCTTCAAATCAACTAGATATCTTTGTGCTGTAAATCTCCCAACAGCCAAACACAAAAGCAGCAAACATCTCGCTGTATGTCCCACATCCAAAGTGCCAAGAGAGTAATGGTGAGCTTGCTCTCCCTGTCTTTGAGTACCGTTTTCACTGTCCCGGTTACCTCTTTGCTAACATTCTCTTCAGAGCTGCAGTGAAACCAGGAACCACGTGGAGAAGGCACCCACACTGAAAATGCCTGGAAGGAACATTGGGGCTTCTTCTCAGTGTCTCTGATCTCGGGTTTTACTGTCCCGGGAAAGTCTCTGCTAACACCCTGCAGAGCGCAGTGCCCAATATACAGAAACGTCTTGCGGTATCTCCTACAGGGAAAGTGCCAGGAGGGAATTGTGGAGCTTGTTCTCAGTGTCTCTGAGAATTGCTCTGATTATCCGTGTGACCTCTTTGCTAAGACTCTCCAGAGAGCCGTCCTCAAAACCAACACACATCTTGACATATCTCCCACATTGATCGCAGTGTCTCCAGGAACGGCATTCAAGGAGCCAGGAACTTTTCTGCCCACACTGTCCGGGGACAGTTCCTTAAAACCAATATACATCCTGCTATATCTCCCACATGGAATGTGCCAGGCGGGAAAAGTGGGGATTACGCTTAGACTTTCTCAGAACTGCTTCAAATCAACTAGATATCTTTGTGCAATAAATCTCCCAACAGCCAAACGCAAAAGCGGCAAACATCTCGCTGTATGTCCCACATCCAAAGTGCCAAGAGAGAGCTTGCTCTCCCTGTCTTTGAGTACTGTTTTCACTGTCCCGGTTACCTCTTTGCTAACATTCTCTTCAGAGCTGCAGTGAAACCAGGAACCACGTGGAGAAGGCACCCACACTGAAAATGCCTGGAAGGAACATTGGGGCTTCTTCTCAGTGTCTCTGATGTCGGGTTTACTGTCCCGGGAAATTCTCTGCTAACACCCTGCAGAGCGCAGTGCCCAATATCCAGAAACATCTTGCGGTATCTCCTACAGGGAAAGTGCCAGGAGGGAATTGTGGAGCTTGGTCTCAGTGTCTCTGAGAATTGCTCTGATTATCCGTGTGACCTCTTTGCTAAGACTCTCCAGAGAGCCGTCCTCAAAACCAACACACATCTTGACATATCTCCCACATTGATCGCAGTGTCTCCAGGAACGGCATTCAAGGAGCCAGGAACTTTTCTCCCTACACTGTCCATTGAGTTGTCCTCAAAACCAATATACATCCTGCTGTATCTCCCACATGCAATGTGCCAGGAGGGAAAAGTGGGGATTATGCTTAGACTTTCTCAGAACTGCTTCAAATCAACTAGATATCTTTGTGCTGTAAATCTCCCAACAGCCAAACACAAAAGCAGCAAACATCTCGCTGTATGTCCCACATCCAAAGTGCCAAGAGAGTAATGGTGAGCTTGCTCTCCCTGTCTTTGAGTACCGTTTTCACTGTCCCGGTTACCTCTTTGCTAACATTCTCTTCAGAGCTGCAGTGAAACCAGGAACCACGTGGAGAAGGCACCCACACTGAAAATGCCTGGAAGGAACGTTGCGGCTTCTTCTCAGTGTCTCTGACAGAGGGTTTCACTGTCCCGGGAAAGTCTCTGCTAACACCCTGCAGAGCGCTGTGCCCAATATACAGAAACGTCTTGCGGTATCTCCTACAGGGAAAGTGCCAGGAGGGAATTGTGGAGCTTGTTCTCAGTGTCTCTGAGAATTGCTCTGATTATCCGTGTGACCTCTTTGCTAAGACTCTCCAGAGAGCCATCCTCAAAACCAACACACATCTTGACATATCTCCCACATTGATCGCAGTGTCTCCAGGAACGGCATTCAAGGAGCCAGGAACTTTTCTCCCTACACTGTCCATTGAGTTGTCCTCAAAACCAATATACATCCTGCTGTATCTCCCACATGCAATGTGCCAGGAGGGAAAAGTGGGGATCAAGCTTAGACTTTCTCGGAACTGCTTCAAATCAACTAGATATCTTTGTGCTGTAAATCTCCCAACAGCCAAACACAAAAGCAGCAAACATCTCGCTGTATGTCCCACATCCAAAGTGCCAAGAGAGTAATGGTGAGCTTCCTCTCCCTGTCTTTGAGTACTGTTTTCACTGTCCCGATTACCTCTTTGCTAACATTCTCTTCAGAGCTGCAGTGAAACCAGGAACCACGTGGAGAAGGCACCCACACTGAAAATGCCTGCAAGGAACATTGCGGCTTCTTCTCAGTGTCTCTGATGTCGGGTTTTACTGTCCCGGGAAAGTCTCTGCTAACACCCTGCAGAGCGCAGTGCCCAATATCCAGAAACGTCTTGCGGTATCTCCTACAGGGAAAGTGCCAGGAGGGAATTGTGGAGCTTGTTCTCAGTGTCTCTGAGAATTGCTCTGATTATCCGTGTGACCTCTTTGCTAAGACTCTCCAGAGAGCCGTCCTCAAAACCAACACACATCTTGACATATCTCCCACATTGATCGCAGTGTCTCCAGGAACGGCATTCAAGGAGCCAGGAACTTTTCTGCCCACACTGTCCGGGGACAGTTCCTTAAAACCAATATACATCCTGCTATATCTCCCACATGGAATGTGCCAGGCGGGAAAAGTGGGGATTACGCTTAGACTTTCTCAGAACTGCTTCAAATCAACTAGATATCTTTGTGCAATAAATCTCCCAACAGCCAAACGCAAAAGCGGCAAACATCTCGCTGTATGTCCCACATCCAAAGTGCCAAGAGAGAGCTTGCTCTCCCTGTCTTTGAGTACTGTTTTCACTGTCCCGGTTACCTCTTTGCTAACATTCTCTTCAGAGCTGCAGTGAAACCAGGAACCACGTGGAGAAGGCACCCACACTGAAAATGCCTGGAAGGAACATTGCGGCTTCTTCTCAGTGTCTCTGATGTCGGGTTTTACTGTCCCGGGAAAGTCTCTGCTAACACCCTGCAGAGCGCAGTGCCCAATATCCAGAAACGTCTTGCGGTATCTCCTACAGGGAAAGTGCCAGGAGGGAATTGTGGAGCTTGTTCTCAGTGTCTCTGAGAATTGCTCTGATTATCCGTGTGACCTCTTTGCTAAGACTCTCCAGAGAGCCATCCTCAAAACCAACACACATCTTGACATATCTCCCACATTGATCGCAGTGTCTCCAGGAACGGCATTCAAGGAGCCAGGAACTTTTCTCCCTACACTGTCCATTGAGTTGTCCTCAAAACCAATATACATCCTGCTGTATCTCCCACATGCAATGTGCCAGGAGGGAAAAGTGGGGATTATGCTTAGACTTTCTCAGAACTGCTTCAAATCAACTAGGTATCTTTGTGCTGTAAATCTCCCAACAGCCAAACACAAAAGCAGCAAACATCTCGCTGTATGTCCCACATCCAAAGTGCCAAGAGAGTAATGGTGAGCTTGCTCTCCCTGTCTTTGAGTACCGTTTTCACTGTCCCGGTTACCTCTTTGCTAACATTCTCTTCAGAGCTGCAGTGAAACCAGGAACCACGTGGAGAAGGCACCCACACTGAAAATGCCTGGAAGGAACGTTGCGGCTTCTTCTCAGTGTCTCTGACAGAGGGTTTCACTGTCCCGGGAAAGTCTCTGCTAACACCCTGCAGAGCGCTGTGCCCAATATACAGAAACGTCTTGCGGTATCTCCTACAGGGAAAGTGCCAGGAGGGAATTGTGGAGCTTGTTCTCAGTGTCTCTGAGAATTGCTCTGATTATCCGTGTGACCTCTTTGCTAAGACTCTCCAGAGAGCCGTCCTCAAAACCAACACACATCTTGACATATCTCCCACATTGATCGCAGTGTCTCCAGGAACGGCATTCAAGGAGCCAGGAACTTTTCTCCCTACACTGTCCATTGAGTTGTCCTCAAAACCAATATACATCCTGCTGTATCTCCCACATGCAATGTGCCAGGAGGGAAAAGTGGGGATCAAGCTTAGACTTTCTCGGAACTGCTTCAAATCAACTAGATATCTTTGTGCTGTAAATCTCCCAACAGCCAAACACAAAAGCAGCAAACATCTCGCTGTATGTCCCACATCCAAAGTGCCAAGAGAGTAATGGTGAGCTTCCTCTCCCTGTCTTTGAGTACTGTTTTCACTGTCCCGATTACCTCTTTGCTAACATTCTCTTCAGAGCTGCAGTGAAACCAGGAACCACGTGGAGAAGGCACCCACACTGAAAATGCCTGGAAGGAACATTGGGGCTTCTTCTCAGTGTCTCTGATGTCGGGTTTTACTGTCCCGGGAAAGTCTCTGCTAACACCCTGCAGAGCGCAGTGCCCAATATCCAGAAACGTCTTGCGGTATCTCCTACAGGGAAAGTGCCAGGAGGGAATTGTGGAGCTTGTTCTCAGTGTCTCTGAGAATTGCTCTGATTATCCGTGTGACCTCTTTGCTAAGACTCTCCAGAGAGCCGTCCTCAAAACCAACACACATCTTGACATATCTCCCACATTGATCGCAGTGTCTCCAGGAACGGCATTCAAGGAGCCAGGAACTTTTCTGCCCACACTGTCCGGGGACAGTTCCTTAAAACCAATATACATCCTGCTATATCTCCCACATGGAATGTGCCAGGCGGGAAAAGTGGGGATTACGCTTAGACTTTCTCAGAACTGCTTCAAATCAACTAGATATCTTTGTGCAATAAATCTCCCAACAGCCAAACGCAAAAGCGGCAAACATCTCGCTGTATGTCCCACATCCAAAGTGCCAAGAGAGAGCTTGCTCTCCCTGTCTTTGAGTACTGTTTTCACTGTCCCGGTTACCTCTTTGCTAACATTCTCTTCAGAGCTGCAGTGAAACCAGGAACCACGTGGAGAAGGCACCCACACTGAAAATGCCTGGAAGGAACGTTGCGGCTTCTTCTCAGTGTCTCTGATGTCGGGTTTACTGTCCCGGGAAATTCTCTGCTAACACCCTGCAGAGCGCAGTGCCCAATATCCAGAAACATCTTGCGGTATCTCCTACAGGGAAAGTGCCAGGAGGGAATTGTGGAGCTTGGTCTCAGTGTCTCTGAGAATTGCTCTGATTATCCGTGTGACCTCTTTGCTAAGACTCTCCAGAGAGCCGTCCTCAAAACCAACACACATCTTGACATATCTCCCACATTGATCGCAGTGTCTCCAGGAACGGCATTCAAGGAGCCAGGAACTTTTCTCCCTACACTGTCCATTGAGTTGTCCTCAAAACCAATATACATCCTGCTGTATCTCCCACATGCAATGTGCCAGGAGGGAAAAGTGGGGATTATGCTTAGACTTTCTCAGAACTGCTTCAAATCAACTAGATATCTTTGTGCTGTAAATCTCCCAACAGCCAAACACAAAAGCAGCAAACATCTCGCTGTATGTCCCACATCCAAAGTGCCAAGAGAGTAATGGTGAGCTTGCTCTCCCTGTCTTTGAGTACCGTTTTCACTGTCCCGGTTACCTCTTTGCTAACATTCTCTTCAGAGCTGCAGTGAAACCAGGAACCACGTGGAGAAGGCACCCACACTGAAAATGCCTGGAAGGAACGTTGCGGCTTCTTCTCAGTGTCTCTGACAGAGGGTTTCACTGTCCCGGGAAAGTCTCTGCTAACACCCTGCAGAGCGCTGTGCCCAATATACAGAAACGTCTTGCGGTATCTCCTACAGGGAAAGTGCCAGGAGGGAATTGTGGAGCTTGTTCTCAGTGTCTCTGAGAATTGCTCTGATTATCCGTGTGACCTCTTTGCTAAGACTCTCCAGAGAGCCGTCCTCAAAACCAACACACATCTTGACATATCTCCCACATTGATCGCAGTGTCTCCAGGAACGGCATTCAAGGAGCCAGGAACTTTTCTCCCTACACTGTCCATTGAGTTGTCCTCAAAACCAATATACATCCTGCTGTATCTCCCACATGCAATGTGCCAGGAGGGAAAAGTGGGGATCAAGCTTAGACTTTCTCGGAACTGCTTCAAATCAACTAGATATCTTTGTGCTGTAAATCTCCCAACAGCCAAACACAAAAGCAGCAAACATCTCGCTGTATGTCCCACATCCAAAGTGCCAAGAGAGTAATGGTGAGCTTCCTCTCCCTGTCTTTGAGTACTGTTTTCACTGTCCCGATTACCTCTTTGCTAACATTCTCTTCAGAGCTGCAGTGAAACCAGGAACCACGTGGAGAAGGCACCCACACTGAAAATGCCTGGAAGGAACATTGCGGCTTCTTCTCAGTGTCTCTGATGTCGGGTTTTACTGTCCCGGGAAAGTCTCTGCTAACACCCTGCAGAGCGCAGTGCCCAATATCCAGAAACGTCTTGCGGTATCTCCTACAGGGAAAGTGCCAGGAGGGAATTGTGGAGCTTGTTCTCAGTGTCTCTGAGAATTGCTCTGATTATCCGTGTGACCTCTTTGCTAAGACTCTCCAGAGAGCCGTCCTCAAAACCAACACACATCTTGACATATCTCCCACATTGATCGCAGTGTCTCCAGGAACGGCATTCAAGGAGCCAGGAACTTTTCTGCCCACACTGTCCGGGGACAGTTCCTTAAAACCAATATACATCCTGCTATATCTCCCACATGGAATGTGCCAGGCGGGAAAAGTGGGGATTACGCTTAGACTTTCTCAGAACTGCTTCAAATCAACTAGATATCTTTGTGCAATAAATCTCCCAACAGCCAAACGCAAAAGCGGCAAACATCTCGCTGTATGTCCCACATCCAAAGTGCCAAGAGAGAGCTTGCTCTCCCTGTCTTTGAGTACTGTTTTCACTGTCCCGGTTACCTCTTTGCTAACATTCTCTTCAGAGCTGCAGTGAAACCAGGAACCACGTGGAGAAGGCACCCACACTGAAAATGCCTGGAAGGAACATTGCGGCTTCTTCTCAGTGTCTCTGATGTCGGGTTTACTGTCCCGGGAAAGTCTCTGCTAACACCCTGCAGAGCGCAGTGCCCAATATCCAGAAACATCTTGCGGTATCTCCTACAGGGAAAGTGCCAGGAGGGAATTGTGGAGCTTGGTCTCAGTGTCTCTGAGAATTGCTCTGATTATCCGTGTGACCTCTTTGCTAAGACTCTCCAGAGAGCCGTCCTCAAAACCAACACACATCTTGACATATCTCCCACATTGATCGCAGTGTCTCCAGGAACGGCATTCAAGGAGCCAGGAACTTTTCTCCCTACACTGTCCATTGAGTTGTCCTCAAAACCAATATACATCCTGCTGTATCTCCCACATGGAATGTGCCAGGCGGGAAAAGTGGGGATTATGCTTAGACTTTCTCAGAACTGCTTCAAATCAACTAGATATCTTTGTGCTGTAAATCTCCCAACAGCCAAACACAAAAGCAGCAAACATCTCGCTGTATGTCCCACATCCAAAGTGCCAAGAGAGTAATGGTGAGCTTGCTCTCCCTGTCTTTGAGTACCGTTTTCACTGTCCCGGTTACCTCTTTGCTAACATTCTCTTCAGAGCTGCAGTGAAACCAGGAACCACGTGGAGAAGGCACCCACACTGAAAATGACTGGAAGGAACGTTGCGGCTTCTTCTCAGTGTCTCTGACAGAGGGTTTCACTGTCCCGGGAAAGTCTCTGCTAACACCCTGCAGAGCGCAGTGCCCAATATCCAGAAACGTCTTGCGGTATCTCCTACAGGGAAAGTGCCAGGAGGGAATTGTGGAGCTTGTTCTCAGTGTCTCTGAGAATTGCTCTGATTATCCGTGTGACCTCTTTGCTAAGACTCTCCAGAGAGCCGTCCTCAAAACCAACACACATCTTGACATATCTCCCACATTGATCGCAGTGTCTCCAGGAACGGCATTCAAGGAGCCAGGAACTTTTCTCCCTACACAGTCCATTGAGTTGTCCTCAAAACCAATATACATCCTGCTGTATCTCCCACATGGAATGTGCCAGGAGGGAAAAGTGGGGATCAAGCTTACACTTTCTCGGAACTGCTTCAAATCAACTAGATAACTTTGTGCTATAAATCTCCCAACAGCCAAACGCAAAAGCAGCAAACATCTCGCTGTATGTCCCACATCCAAAGTGCCAAGAGAGTAATGGTGAGCTTGCTCTCCCTGTCTTTGAGTACTGTTTTCACTGTCCCGGTTACCTCTTTGCTAACATTCTCTTCAGAGCTGCAGTGAAACCAGGAACCACGTGGAGAAGGCACCCACTCTGAAAATGACTGGAAGGAACGTTGCGGCTTCTTCTCAGTGTCTCTGACAGAGGGTTTCACTGTCCCGGGAAAGTCTCTGCTAACACCCTGCAGAGCGCAGTGCCCAATATACAGAAACGTCTTGCGGTATCTCCTACAGGGAAAGTGCCAGGAGGGAATTGTGGAGCTTGTTCTCAGTGTCTCTGAGAATTGCTCTGATTATCTGTGTGACCTCTTTGCTAAGACTCTCCAGAGAGCCGTCCTCAAAACCAACACACATCTTGACATATCTCCCACATTGATCGCAGTGTCTCCAGGAACGGCATTCAAGGAGCCAGGAACTTTTCTCCCTACACTGTCCATTGAGTTGTCCTCAAAACCAATATACATCCTGCTGTATCTCCCACATGGAATGTGCCAGGCGGGAAAAGTGGGGATTATGCTTAGACTTTCTCAGAACTGCTTCAAATCAACTAGATATCTTTGTGCTGTAAATCTCCCAACAGCCAAACACAAAAGCAGCAAACATCTCGCTGTATGTCCCACATCCAAAGTGCCAAGAGAGTAATGGTGAGCTTGCTCTCCCTGTCTTTGAGTACTGTTTTCACTGTCCCGGTTACCTCTTTGCTAACATTCTCTTCAGAGCTGCAGTGAAACCAGGAACCACGTGGAGAAGGCACCCACACTGAAAATGCCTGGAAGGAACATTGCGGCTTCTTCTCAGTGTCTCTGATGTCGGGTTTTACTGTCCCGGGAAAGTCTCTGCTAACACCCTGCAGAGCGCAGTGCCCAATATCCAGAAACGTCTTGCGGTATCTCCTACAGCGAAAGTGCCAGGAGGGAATTGTGGAGCTTGTTCTCAGTGTCTCTGAGAATTGCTCTGATTACCCGTGTGACCTCTTTGCTAAGACTCTCCAGAGAGCCGTCCTCAAAACCAACACACATCTTGACATATCTCCCACATTGATCGCAGTGTCTCCAGGAATGGCATTCAAGGAGCCAGGAACTTTTCTCCCTACACTGTCCATTGAGTTGTCCTCAAAACCAATATACATCCTGCTGTATCTCCCACATGGAATGTGCCAGGCGGGAAAAGTGGGGATTATGCTTAGACTTTCTCAGAACTGCTTCAAATCAACTAGATATCTTTGTGCTGTAAATCTCCCAACAGCCAAACACAAAAGCAGCAAACATCTCGCTGTATGTCCCACATCCAAAGTGCCAAGAGAGTAATGGTGAGCTTGCTCTCCCTGTCTTTGAGTACCGTTTTCACTGTCCCGGTTACCTCTTTGCTAACATTCTCTTCAGAGCTGCAGTGAAACCAGGAACCACGTGGAGAAGGCACCCACACTGAAAATGCCTGGAAGGAACGTTGCGGCTTCTTCTCAGTGTCTCTGACAGAGGGTTTCACTGTCCCGGGAAAGTCTCTGCTAACACCCTGCAGAGCGCTGTGCCCAATATACAGAAACGTCTTGCGGTATCTCCTACAGGGAAAGTGCCAGGAGGGAATTGTGGAGCTTGTTCTCAGTGTCTCTGAGAATTGCTCTGATTATCCGTGTGACCTCTTTGCTAAGACTCTCCAGAGAGCCGTCCTCAAAACCAACACACATCTTGACATATCTCCCACATTGATCGCAGTGTCTCCAGGAACGGCATTCAAGGAGCCAGGAACTTTTCTGCCCACACTGTCCATTGAGTTGTCCTCAAAACCAATATACATCCTGCTGTATCTCCCACATGCAATGTGCCAGGAGGGAAAAGTGGGGATCAAGCTTAGACTTTCTCGGAACTGCTTCAAATCAACTAGATATCTTTGTGCTGTAAATCTCCCAACAGCCAAACACAAAAGCAGCAAACATCTCGCTGTATGTCCCACATCCAAAGTGCCAAGAGAGTAATGGTGAGCTTCCTCTCCCTGTCTTTGAGTACTGTTTTCACTGTCCCGATTACCTCTTTGCTAACATTCTCTTCAGAGCTGCAGTGAAACCAGGAACCACGTGGAGAAGGCACCCACACTGAAAATGCCTGGAAGGAACATTGCGGCTTCTTCTCAGTGTCTCTGATGTCGGGTTTTACTGTCCCGGGAAAGTCTCTGCTAACACCCTGCAGAGCGCAGTGCCCAATATCCAGAAACGTCTTGCGGTATCTCCTACAGGGAAAGTGCCAGGAGGGAATTGTGGAGCTTGTTCTCAGTGTCTCTGAGAATTGCTCTGATTATCCCTGTGACCTCTTTGCTAAGACTCTCCAGAGAGCCGTCCTCAAAACCAACACACATCTTGACATATCTCCCACATTGATCGCAGTGTCTCCAGGAACGGCATTCAAGGAGCCAGGAACTTTTCTGCCCACACTGTCCGGGGACAGTTCCTTAAAACCAATATACATCCTGCTATATCTCCCACATGGAATGTGCCAGGCGGGAAAAGTGGGGATTACGCTTAGACTTTCTCAGAACTGCTTCAAATCAACTAGATATCTTTGTGCAATAAATCTCCCAACAGCCAAACGCAAAAGCGGCAAACATCTCGCTGTATGTCCCACATCCAAAGTGCCAAGAGAGAGCTTGCTCTCCCTGTCTTTGAGTACTGTTTTCACTGTCCCGGTTACCTCTTTGCTAACATTCTCTTCAGAGCTGCAGTGAAACCAGGAACCACGTGGAGAAGGCACCCACACTGAAAATGCCTGGAAGGAACATTGCGGCTTCTTCTCAGTGTCTCTGATGTCGGGTTTACTGTCCCGGGAAAGTCTCTGCTAACACCCTGCAGAGCGCAGTGCCCAATATCCAGAAACATCTTGCGGTATCTCCTACAGGGAAAGTGCCAGGAGGGAATTGTGGAGCTTGGTCTCAGTGTCTCTGAGAATTGCTCTGATTATCCGTGTGACCTCTTTGCTAAGACTCTCCAGAGAGCCGTCCTCAAAACCAACACACATCTTGACATATCTCCCACATTGATCGCAGTGTCTCCAGGAACGGCATTCAAGGAGCCAGGAACTTTTCTCCCTACACTGTCCATTGAGTTGTCCTCAAAACCAATATACATCCTGCTGTATCTCCCACATGGAATGTGCCAGGCGGGAAAAGTGGGGATTATGCTTAGACTTTCTCAGAACTGCTTCAAATCAACTAGATATCTTTGTGCTGTAAATCTCCCAACAGCCAAACACAAAAGCAGCAAACATCTCGCTGTATGTCCCACATCCAAAGTGCCAAGAGAGTAATGGTGAGCTTGCTCTCCCTGTCTTTGAGTACCGTTTTCACTGTCCCGGTTACCTCTTTGCTAACATTCTCTTCAGAGCTGCAGTGAAACCAGGAACCACGTGGAGAAGGCACCCACACTGAAAATGCCTGGAAGGAACGTTGCGGCTTCTTCTCAGTGTCTCTGACAGAGGGTTTCACTGTCCCGGGAAAGTCTCTGCTAACACCCTGCAGAGCGCTGTGCCCAATATACAGAAACGTCTTGCGGTATCTCCTACAGGGAAAGTGCCAGGAGGGAATTGTGGAGCTTGTTCTCAGTGTCTCTGAGAATTGCTCTGATTATCCGTGTGACCTCTTTGCTAAGACTCTCCAGAGAGCCGTCCTCAAAACCAACACACATCTTGACATATCTCCCACATTGATCGCAGTGTCTCCAGGAACGGCATTCAAGGAGCCAGGAACTTTTCTGCCCACACTGTCCATTGAGTTGTCCTCAAAACCAATATACATCCTGCTGTATCTCCCACATGCAATGTGCCAGGAGGGAAAAGTGGGGATCAAGCTTAGACTTTCTCGGAACTGCTTCAAATCAACTAGATATCTTTGTGCTGTAAATCTCCCAACAGCCAAACACAAAAGCAGCAAACATCTCGCTGTATGTCCCACATCCAAAGTGCCAAGAGAGTAATGGTGAGCTTCCTCTCCCTGTCTTTGAGTACTGTTTTCACTGTCCCGATTACCTCTTTGCTAACATTCTCTTCAGAGCTGCAGTGAAACCAGGAACCACGTGGAGAAGGCACCCACACTGAAAATGCCTGGAAGGAACATTGCGGCTTCTTCTCAGTGTCTCTGATGTCGGGTTTTACTGTCCCGGGAAAGTCTCTGCTAACACCCTGCAGAGCGCAGTGCCCAATATCCAGAAACGTCTTGCGGTATCTCCTACAGGGAAAGTGCCAGGAGGGAATTGTGGAGCTTGTTCTCAGTGTCTCTGAGAATTGCTCTGATTATCCGTGTGACCTCTTTGCTAAGACTCTCCAGAGAGCCGTCCTCAAAACCAACACACATCTTGACATATCTCCCACATTGATCGCAGTGTCTCCAGGAACGGCATTCAAGGAGCCAGGAACTTTTCTGCCCACACTGTCCGGGGACAGTTCCTTAAAACCAATATACATCCTGCTATATCTCCCACATGGAATGTGCCAGGCGGGAAAAGTGGGGATTACGCTTAGACTTTCTCAGAACTGCTTCAAATCAACTAGATATCTTTGTGCAATAAATCTCCCAACAGCCAAACGCAAAAGCGGCAAACATCTCGCTGTATGTCCCACATCCAAAGTGCCAAGAGAGAGCTTGCTCTCCCTGTCTTTGAGTACTGTTTTCACTGTCCCGGTTACCTCTTTGCTAACATTCTCTTCAGAGCTGCAGTGAAACCAGGAACCACGTGGAGAAGGCACCCACACTGAAAATGCCTGGAAGGAACATTGCGGCTTCTTCTCAGTGTCTCTGATGTCGGGTTTACTGTCCCGGGAAAGTCTCTGCTAACACCCTGCAGAGCGCAGTGCCCAATATCCAGAAACATCTTGCGGTATCTCCTACAGGGAAAGTGCCAGGAGGGAATTGTGGAGCTTGGTCTCAGTGTCTCTGAGAATTGCTCTGATTATCCGTGTGACCTCTTTGCTAAGACTCTCCAGAGAGCCGTCCTCAAAACCAACACACATCTTGACATATCTCCCACATTGATCGCAGTGTCTCCAGGAACGGCATTCAAGGAGCCAGGAACTTTTCTCCCTACACTGTCCATTGAGTTGTCCTCAAAACCAATATACATCCTGCTGTATCTCCCACATGGAATGTGCCAGGCGGGAAAAGTGGGGATTATGCTTAGACTTTCTCAGAACTGCTTCAAATCAACTAGATATCTTTGTGCTGTAAATCTCCCAACAGCCAAACACAAAAGCAGCAAACATCTCGCTGTATGTCCCACATCCAAAGTGCCAAGAGAGTAATGGTGAGCTTGCTCTCCCTGTCTTTGAGTACCGTTTTCACTGTCCCGGTTACCTCTTTGCTAACATTCTCTTCAGAGCTGCAGTGAAACCAGGAACCACGTGGAGAAGGCACCCACTCTGAAAATGACTGGAAGGAACGTTGCGGCTTCTTCTCAGTGTCTCTGACAGAGGGTTTCACTGTCCCGGGAAAGTCTCTGCTAACACCCTGCAGAGCGCAGTGCCCAATATACAGAAACGTCTTGCGGTATCTCCTACAGGGAAAGTGCCAGGAGGGAATTGTGGAGCTTGTTCTCAGTGTCTCTGAGAATTGCTCTGATTATCTGTGTGACCTCTTTGCTAAGACTCTCCAGAGAGCCGTCCTCAAAACCAACACACATCTTGACATATCTCCCACATTGATCGCAGTGTCTCCAGGAACGGCATTCAAGGAGCCAGGAACTTTTCTCCCTACACTGTCCATTGAGTTGTCCTCAAAACCAATATACATCCTGCTGTATCTCCCACATGGAATGTGCCAGGAGGGAAAAGTGGGGATTATGCTTAGACTTTCTCAGAACTGCTTCAAATCAACTAGATATCTTTGTGCTGTAAATCTCCCAACAGCCAAACACAAAAGCAGCAAACATCTCGCTGTATGTCCCACATCCAAAGTGCCAAGAGAGTAATGGTGAGCTTGCTCTCCCTGTCTTTGAGTACTGTTTTCACTGTCCCGGTTACCTCTTTGCTAACATTCTCTTCAGAGCTGCAGTGAAACCAGGAACCACGTGGAGAAGGCACCCACACTGAAAATGCCTGGAAGGAACATTGCGGCTTCTTCTCAGTGTCTCTGATGTCGGGTTTTACTGTCCCGGGAAAGTCTCTGCTAACACCCTGCAGAGCGCAGTGCCCAATATCCAGAAACGTCTTGCGGTATCTCCTACAGGGAAAGTGCCAGGAGGGAATTGTGGAGCTTGTTCTCAGTGTCTCTGAGAATTGCTCTGATTACCCGTGTGACCTCTTTGCTAAGACTCTCCAGAGAGCCGTCCTCAAAACCAACACACATCTTGACATATCTCCCACATTGATCGCAGTGTCTCCAGGAATGGCATTCAAGGAGCCAGGAACTTTTCTCCCTACACTGTCCATTGAGTTGTCCTCAAAACCAATATACATCCTGCTGTATCTCCCACATGGAATGTGCCAGGCGGGAAAAGTGGGGATTATGCTTAGACTTTCTCAGAACTGCTTCAAATCAACTAGATATCTTTGTGCTGTAAATCTCCCAACAGCCAAACACAAAAGCAGCAAACATCTCGCTGTATGTCCCACATCCAAAGTGCCAAGAGAGTAATGGTGAGCTTGCTCTCCCTGTCTTTGAGTACCGTTTTCACTGTCCCGGTTACCTCTTTGCTAACATTCTCTTCAGAGCTGCAGTGAAACCAGGAACCACGTGGAGAAGGCACCCACACTGAAAATGCCTGGAAGGAACGTTGCGGCTTCTTCTCAGTGTCTCTGACAGAGGGTTTCACTGTCCCGGGAAAGTCTCTGCTAACACCCTGCAGAGCGCTGTGCCCAATATACAGAAACGTCTTGCGGTATCTCCTACAGGGAAAGTGCCAGGAGGGAATTGTGGAGCTTGTTCTCAGTGTCTCTGAGAATTGCTCTGATTATCCGTGTGACCTCTTTGCTAAGACTCTCCAGAGAGCCGTCCTCAAAACCAACACACATCTTGACATATCTCCCACATTGATCGCAGTGTCTCCAGGAACGGCATTCAAGGAGCCAGGAACTTTTCTGCCCACACTGTCCATTGAGTTGTCCTCAAAACCAATATACATCCTGCTGTATCTCCCACATGCAATGTGCCAGGAGGGAAAAGTGGGGATCAAGCTTAGACTTTCTCGGAACTGCTTCAAATCAACTAGATATCTTTGTGCTGTAAATCTCCCAACAGCCAAACACAAAAGCAGCAAACATCTCGCTGTATGTCCCACATCCAAAGTGCCAAGAGAGTAATGGTGAGCTTCCTCTCCCTGTCTTTGAGTACTGTTTTCACTGTCCCGATTACCTCTTTGCTAACATTCTCTTCAGAGCTGCAGTGAAACCAGGAACCACGTGGAGAAGGCACCCACACTGAAAATGCCTGGAAGGAACATTGCGGCTTCTTCTCAGTGTCTCTGATGTCGGGTTTTACTGTCCCGGGAAAGTCTCTGCTAACACCCTGCAGAGCGCAGTGCCCAATATCCAGAAACGTCTTGCGGTATCTCCTACAGGGAAAGTGCCAGGAGGGAATTGTGGAGCTTGTTCTCAGTGTCTCTGAGAATTGCTCTGATTATCCGTGTGACCTCTTTGCTAAGACTCTCCAGAGAGCCGTCCTCAAAACCAACACACATCTTGACATATCTCCCACATTGATCGCAGTGTCTCCAGGAACGGCATTCAAGGAGCCAGGAACTTTTCTGCCCACACTGTCCGGGGACAGTTCCTTAAAACCAATATACATCCTGCTATATCTCCCACATGGAATGTGCCAGGCGGGAAAAGTGGGGATTACGCTTAGACTTTCTCAGAACTGCTTCAAATCAACTAGATATCTTTGTGCAATAAATCTCCCAACAGCCAAACGCAAAAGCGGCAAACATCTCGCTGTATGTCCCACATCCAAAGTGCCAAGAGAGAGCTTGCTCTCCCTGTCTTTGAGTACTGTTTTCACTGTCCCGGTTACCTCTTTGCTAACATTCTCTTCAGAGCTGCAGTGAAACCAGGAACCACGTGGAGAAGGCACCCACACTGAAAATGCCTGGAAGGAACATTGCGGCTTCTTCTCAGTGTCTCTGATGTCGGGTTTACTGTCCCGGGAAAGTCTCTGCTAACACCCTGCAGAGCGCAGTGCCCAATATCCAGAAACATCTTGCGGTATCTCCTACAGGGAAAGTGCCAGGAGGGAATTGTGGAGCTTGGTCTCAGTGTCTCTGAGAATTGCTCTGATTATCCGTGTGACCTCTTTGCTAAGACTCTCCAGAGAGCCGTCCTCAAAACCAACACACATCTTGACATATCTCCCACATTGATCGCAGTGTCTCCAGGAACGGCATTCAAGGAGCCAGGAACTTTTCTCCCTACACTGTCCATTGAGTTGTCCTCAAAACCAATATACATCCTGCTGTATCTCCCACATGGAATGTGCCAGGCGGGAAAAGTGGGGATTATGCTTAGACTTTCTCAGAACTGCTTCAAATCAACTAGATATCTTTGTGCTGTAAATCTCCCAACAGCCAAACACAAAAGCAGCAAACATCTCGCTGTATGTCCCACATCCAAAGTGCCAAGAGAGTAATGGTGAGCTTGCTCTCCCTGTCTTTGAGTACCGTTTTCACTGTCCCGGTTACCTCTTTGCTAACATTCTCTTCAGAGCTGCAGTGAAACCAGGAACCACGTGGAGAAGGCACCCACACTGAAAATGACTGGAAGGAACGTTGCGGCTTCTTCTCAGTGTCTCTGACAGAGGGTTTCACTGTCCCGGGAAAGTCTCTGCTAACACCCTGCAGAGCGCAGTGCCCAATATCCAGAAACATCTTGCGGTATCTCCTACAGGGAAAGTGCCAGGAGGGAATTGTGGAGCTTGTTCTCAGTGTCTCTGAGAATTGCTCTGATTATCCGTGTGACCTCTTTGCTAAGACTCTCCAGAGAGCCGTCCTCAAAACCAACACACATCTTGACATATCTCCCACATTGATCGCAGTGTCTCCAGGAACGGCATTCAAGGAGCCAGGAACTTTTCTCCCTACACAGTCCATTGAGTTGTCCTCAAAACCAATATACATCCTGCTGTATCTCCCACATGGAAAGTGCCAGGAGGGAAAAGTGGGGATCAAGCTTACACTTTCTCGGAACTGCTTCAAATCAACTAGATAACTTTGTGCTATAAATCTCCCAACAGCCAAACGCAAAAGCAGCAAACATCTCGCTGTATGTCCCACATCCAAAGTGCCAAGAGAGTAATGGTGAGCTTGCTCTCCCTGTCTTTGAGTACTGTTTTCACTGTCCCGGTTACCTCTTTGCTAACATTCTCTTCAGAGCTGCAGTGAAACCAGGAACCACGTGGAGAAGGCACCCACTCTGAAAATGACTGGAAGGAACGTTGCGGCTTCTTCTCAGTGTCTCTGACAGAGGGTTTCACTGTCCCGGGAAAGTCTCTGCTAACACCCTGCAGAGCGCAGTGCCCAATATACAGAAACATCTTGCGGTATCTCCTACAGGGAAAGTGCCAGGAGGGAATTGTGGAGCTTGTTCTCAGTGTCTCTGAGAATTGCTCTGATTATCTGTGTGACCTCTTTGCTAAGACTCTCCAGAGAGCCGTCCTCAAAACCAACACACATCTTGACATATCTCCCACATTGATCGCAGTGTCTCCAGGAACGGCATTCAAGGAGCCAGGAACTTTTCTCCCTACACTGTCCATTGAGTTGTCCTCAAAACCAATATACATCCTGCTGTATCTCCCACATGGAATGTGCCAGGCGGGAAAAGTGGGGATTATGCTTAGACTTTCTCAGAACTGCTTCAAATCAACTAGATATCTTTGTGCTGTAAATCTCCCAACAGCCAAACACAAAAGCAGCAAACATCTCGCTGTATGTCCCACATCCAAAGTGCCAAGAGAGTAATGGTGAGCTTGCTCTCCCTGTCTTTGAGTACTGTTTTCACTGTCCCGGTTACCTCTTTGCTAACATTCTCTTCAGAGCTGCAGTGAAACCAGGAACCACGTGGAGAAGGCACCCACACTGAAAATGCCTGGAAGGAACATTGCGGCTTCTTCTCAGTGTCTCTGATGTCGGGTTTTACTGTCCCGGGAAAGTCTCTGCTAACACCCTGCAGAGCGCAGTGCCCAATATCCAGAAACGTCTTGCGGTATCTCCTACAGGGAAAGTGCCAGGAGGGAATTGTGGAGCTTGTTCTCAGTGTCTCTGAGAATTGCTCTGATTACCCGTGTGACCTCTTTGCTAAGACTCTCCAGAGAGCCGTCCTCAAAACCAACACACATCTTGACATATCTCCCACATTGATCGCAGTGTCTCCAGGAACGGCATTCAAGGAGCCAGGAACTTTTCTGCCCACACTGTCCGGGGACAGTTCCTTAAAACCAATATACATCCTGCTATATCTCCCACATGGAATGCGCCAGGAGGGAGAAGTGGGGATTACGCTTAGACTTTCTCAGAACTGCTTCAAATCAACTAGATATCTTTGTGCAATAAATCTCCCAACAGCCAAATGTAAAAGCAGCAAACATCTCGCTGTATGTCCCACATCCAAAGTGCCAAGAGAGAGCTTGCTCTCCCTGTCTTTGAGTACTGTTTTCACTGTCCCGGTTACCTCTTTGCTAACATTCTCTTCAGAGCTGCAGTGAAACCAGGAACCACGTGGAGAAGGCACCCACACTGAAAGTGCCTGGAGGGAACATTGGGGCTTCTTCTCAGTGTCTCTGATGTCGGGTTTACTGTCCCGGGAAATTCTCTGCTAACACCCTGCAGAGCGCAGTGCCCAATATCCAGAAACATCTTGCGGTATCTCCTACAGGGAAAGTGCCAGGAGGGAATTGTGGAGCTTGTTCTCAGTGTCTCTGAGAATTGCTCTGATTATCCGTGTGACCTCTTTGCTAAGACTCTCCAGAGAGCCGTCCTCAAAACCAACACACATCTTGACATATCTCCCACATTGATCGCAGTGTCTCCAGGAATGGCATTCAAGGAGCCAGGAACTTTTCTCCCTACACTGTCCATTGAGTTGTCCTCAAAACCAATATACATCCTGCTGTATCTCCCACATGGAATGTGCCAGGCGGGAAAAGTGGGGATTATGCTTAGACTTTCTCAGAACTGCTTCAAATCAACTAGATATCTTTGTGCTGTAAATCTCCCAACAGCCAAACACAAAAGCAGCAAACATCTCGCTGTATGTCCCACATCCAAAGTGCCAAGAGAGTAATGGTGAGCTTGCTCTCCCTGTCTTTGAGTACCGTTTTCACTGTCCCGGTTACCTCTTTGCTAACATTCTCTTCAGAGCTGCAGTGAAACCAGGAACCACGTGGAGAAGGCACCCACACTGAAAATGCCTGGAAGGAACGTTGCGGCTTCTTCTCAGTGTCTCTGACAGAGGGTTTCACTGTCCCGGGAAAGTCTCTGCTAACACCCTGCAGAGCGCTGTGCCCAATATACAGAAACGTCTTGCGGTATCTCCTACAGGGAAAGTGCCAGGAGGGAATTGTGGAGCTTGTTCTCAGTGTCTCTGAGAATTGCTCTGATTATCCGTGTGACCTCTTTGCTAAGACTCTCCAGAGAGCCGTCCTCAAAACCAACACACATCTTGACATATCTCCCACATTGATCGCAGTGTCTCCAGGAACGGCATTCAAGGAGCCAGGAACTTTTCTGCCCACACTGTCCATTGAGTTGTCCTCAAAACCAATATACATCCTGCTGTATCTCCCACATGCAATGTGCCAGGAGGGAAAAGTGGGGATCAAGCTTAGACTTTCTCGGAACTGCTTCAAATCAACTAGATATCTTTGTGCTGTAAATCTCCCAACAGCCAAACACAAAAGCAGCAAACATCTCGCTGTATGTCCCACATCCAAAGTGCCAAGAGAGTAATGGTGAGCTTCCTCTCCCTGTCTTTGAGTACTGTTTTCACTGTCCCGATTACCTCTTTGCTAACATTCTCTTCAGAGCTGCAGTGAAACCAGGAACCACGTGGAGAAGGCACCCACTCTGAAAATGACTGGAAGGAACGTTGCGGCTTCTTCTCAGTGTCTCTGACAGAGGGTTTCACTGTCCCGGGAAAGTCTCTGCTAACACCCTGCAGAGCGCAGTGCCCAATATACAGAAACATCTTGCGGTATCTCCTACAGGGAAAGTGCCAGGAGGGAATTGTGGAGCTTGTTCTCAGTGTCTCTGAGAATTGCTCTGATTATCTGTGTGACCTCTTTGCTAAGACTCTCCAGAGAGCCGTCCTCAAAACCAACACACATCTTGACATATCTCCCACATTGATCGCAGTGTCTCCAGGAACGGCATTCAAGGAGCCAGGAACTTTTCTCCCTACACTGTCCATTGAGTTGTCCTCAAAACCAATATACATCCTGCTGTATCTCCCACATGGAATGTGCCAGGCGGGAAAAGTGGGGATTATGCTTAGACTTTCTCAGAACTGCTTCAAATCAACTAGATATCTTTGTGCTGTAAATCTCCCAACAGCCAAACACAAAAGCAGCAAACATCTCGCTGTATGTCCCACATCCAAAGTGCCAAGAGAGTAATGGTGAGCTTGCTCTCCCTGTCTTTGAGTACTGTTTTCACTGTCCCGGTTACCTCTTTGCTAACATTCTCTTCAGAGCTGCAGTGAAACCAGGAACCACGTGGAGAAGGCACCCACACTGAAAATGCCTGGAAGGAACATTGGGGCTTCTTCTCAGTGTCTCTGATGTCGGGTTTTACTGTCCCGGGAAAGTCTCTGCTAACACCCTGCAGAGCGCAGTGCCCAATATCCAGAAACGTCTTGCGGTATCTCCTACAGGGAAAGTGCCAGGAGGGAATTGTGGAGCTTGTTCTCAGTGTCTCTGAGAATTGCTCTGATTATCCGTGTGACCTCTTTGCTAAGACTCTCCAGAGAGCCGTCCTCAAAACCAACACACATCTTGACATATCTCCCACATTGATCGCAGTGTCTCCAGGAACGGCATTCAAGGAGCCAGGAACTTTTCTGCCCACACTGTCCGGGGACAGTTCCTTAAAACCAATATACATCCTGCTATATCTCCCACATGGAATGTGCCAGGCGGGAAAAGTGGGGATTACGCTTAGACTTTCTCAGAACTGCTTCAAATCAACTAGATATCTTTGTGCAATAAATCTCCCAACAGCCAAACGCAAAAGCGGCAAACATCTCGCTGTATGTCCCACATCCAAAGTGCCAAGAGAGAGCTTGCTCTCCCTGTCTTTGAGTACTGTTTTCACTGTCCCGGTTACCTCTTTGCTAACATTCTCTTCAGAGCTGCAGTGAAACCAGGAACCACGTGGAGAAGGCACCCACACTGAAAATGCCTGGAAGGAACATTGCGGCTTCTTCTCAGTGTCTCTGATGTCGGGTTTACTGTCCCGGGAAAGTCTCTGCTAACACCCTGCAGAGCGCAGTGCCCAA
The DNA here is from genome assembly GCF_964199755.1 of Larus michahellis. NCBI lineage: Eukaryota > Metazoa > Chordata > Aves > Charadriiformes > Laridae > Larus > Larus michahellis. The sequence continues at coordinate 21,987,735 of NC_133903.1, read as the reverse complement.
TATCCAGAAACATCTTGCGGTATCTCCTACAGGGAAAGTGCCAGGAGGGAATTGTGGAGCTTGGTCTCAGTGTCTCTGAGAATTGCTCTGATTATCCGTGTGACCTCTTTGCTAAGACTCTCCAGAGAGCCGTCCTCAAAACCAACACACATCTTGACATATCTCCCACATTGATCGCAGTGTCTCCAGGAACGGCATTCAAGGAGCCAGGAACTTTTCTCCCTACACTGTCCGGGGACAGTTCCTTAAAACCAATATACATCCTGCTATATCTCCCACATGGAAAATGCCAGGAGGGAGAAGTGGGGATTACGCTTAGACTTTCTCAGAACTGCTTCAAATCAACTAGATATCTTTGTGCTATAAATCTCCCAACAGCCAAACGCAAAAGCAGCAAACATCTCGCTGTATGTCCCACATCCAAAGTGCCAAGAGAGTAATGGTGAGCTTGCTCTCCCTGTCTTTGAGTACCGTTTTCACTGTCCCGGTTACCTCTTTGCTAACATTCTCTTCAGAGCTGCAGTGAAACCAGGAACCACGTGGAGAAGGCACCCACACTGAAAATGCCTGGAAGGAACATTGCGGCTTCTTCTCAGTGTCTCTGATGTCGGGTTTTACTGTCCCGGGAAAGTCTCTGCTAACACCCTGCAGAGCGCAGTGCCCAATATCCAGAAACGTCTTGCGGTATCTCCTACAGGGAAAGTGCCAGGAGGGAATTGTGGAGCTTGTTCTCAGTGTCTCTGAGAATTGCTCTGATTATCCGTGTGACCTCTTTGCTAAGACTCTCCAGAGAGCCGTCCTCAAAACCAACACACATCTTGACATATCTCCCACATTGATCGCAGTGTCTCCAGGAACGGCATTCAAGGAGCCAGGAACTTTTCTCCCTACACTGTCCATTGAGTTGTCCTCAAAACCAATATACATCCTGCTGTATCTCCCACATGGAATGTGCCAGGCGGGAAAAGTGGGGATTATGCTTAGACTTTCTCAGAACTGCTTCAAATCAACTAGATATCTTTGTGCTGTAAATCTCCCAACAGCCAAACACAAAAGCAGCAAACATCTCGTTGTATGTCCCACATCCAAAGTGCCAAGAGAGTAATGGTGAGCTTGCTCTCCCTGTCTTTGAGTACCGTTTTCACTGTCCCGGTTACCTCTTTGCTAACATTCTCTTCAGAGCTGCAGTGAAACCAGGAACCACGTGGAGAAGGCACCCACACTGAAAATGCCTGGAAGGAACATTGCGGCTTCTTCTCAGTGTCTCTGATGTCGGGTTTTACTGTCCCGGGAAAGTCTCTGCTAACACCCTGCAGAGCGCAGTGCCCAATATCCAGAAACGTCTTGCGGTATCTCCTACAGGGAAAGTGCCAGGAGGGAATTGTGGAGCTTGTTCTCAGTGTCTCTGAGAATTGCTCTGATTATCCGTGTGACCTCTTTGCTAAGACTCTCCAGAGAGCCGTCCTCAAAACCAACACACATCTTGACATATCTCCCACATTGATCGCAGTGTCTCCAGGAACGGCATTCAAGGAGCCAGGAACTTTTCTGCCCACACTGTCCGGGGACAGTTCCTTACAACCAATATACATCCTGCTATATCTCCCACATGGAAAATGCGAGGAGGGAGAAGTGGGGATTATGCTTAGACTTTCTCAGAACAGCTTCAAATCAACTAGATATCTTTGTGCTGTAAATCTCCCAACAGCCAAACGCAAAAGCAGCAAACATCTCGTTGTATGTCCCACATCCAAAGTGCCAAGAGAGAGCTTGCTCTCTTTGTCTTTGAGTACTGTTTTCACTGTCCCGGTTACCTCTTTGCTAACATTCTCTTCAGAGCTGCAGTGAAACCAGGAACCACGTGGAGAAGGCACCCACACTGAAAATGCCTGGAAGGAACATTGCGGCTTCTTCTCAGTGTCTCTGATGTCTGGTTTACTGTCCCGGGAAAGTCTCTGCTAACACCCTGCAGAGCGCTGTGCCCAATATCCAGAAACATCTTGCGGTATCTCCTACAGGGAAAGTGCCAGGAGGGAATTGTGGAGCTTGTTCTCAGTGTCTCTGAGAATTGCTCTGATTATCCCTGTGACCTCTTTGCTAAGACTCTCCAGAGAGCCGTCCTCAAAACCAACACACATCTGGACATATCTCCCACATTGATCGCAGTGTCTCCAGGAACGGCATTCAAGGAGCCAGGAACTTTTCTCCCTACACAGTCCATTGAGTTGTCCTCAAAACCAATATACATCCTGCTGTATCTCCCACATGGAAAGTGCCAGGAGGGAAAAGTGGGGATCAAGCTTACACTTTCTCGGAACTGCTTCAAATCAACTAGATAACTTTGTGCTATAAATCTCCCAACAGCCAAACGCAAAAGCAGCAAACATCTCGCTGTATGTCCCACATCCAAAGTGCCAAGAGAGTAATGGTGAGCTTGCTCTCCCTGTCTTTGAGTACTGTTTTCACTGTCCCGGTTACCTCTTTGCTAACATTCTCTTCAGAGCTGCAGTGAAACCAGGAACCACGTGGAGAAGGCACCCACTCTGAAAATGACTGGAAGGAACGTTGCGGCTTCTTCTCAGTGTCTCTGACATAGGGTTTCACTGTCCCGGGAAAGTCTCTGCTAACACCCTGCAGAGCGCAGTGCCCAATATACAGAAACATCTTGCGGTATCTCCTACAGGGAAAGTGCCAGGAGGGAATTGTGGAGCTTGTTCTCAGTGTCTCTGAGAATTGCTCTGATTATCTGTGTGACCTCTTTGCTAAGACTCTCCAGAGAGCCGTCCTCAAAACCAACACACATCTTGACATATCTCCCACATTGATCGCAGTGTCTCCAGGAACGGCATTCAAGGAGCCAGGAACTTTTCTCCCTACACTGTCCATTGAGTTGTCCTCAAAACCAATATACATCCTGCTGTATCTCCCACATGGAATGTGCCAGGCGGGAAAAGTGGGGATTATGCTTAGACTTTCTCAGAACTGCTTCAAATCAACTAGATATCTTTGTGCTGTAAATCTCCCAACAGCCAAACACAAAAGCAGCAAACATCTCGCTGTATGTCCCACATCCAAAGTGCCAAGAGAGTAATGGTGAGCTTGCTCTCCCTGTCTTTGAGTACTGTTTTCACTGTCCCGGTTACCTCTTTGCTAACATTCTCTTCAGAGCTGCAGTGAAACCAGGAACCACGTGGAGAAGGCACCCACACTGAAAATGCCTGGAAGGAACATTGCGGCTTCTTCTCAGTGTCTCTGATGTCGGGTTTTACTGTCCCGGGAAAGTCTCTGCTAACACCCTGCAGAGCGCAGTGCCCAATATCCAGAAACGTCTTGCGGTATCTCCTACAGGGAAAGTGCCAGGAGGGAATTGTGGAGCTTGTTCTCAGTGTCTCTGAGAATTGCTCTGATTATCCGTGTGACCTCTTTGCTAAGACTCTCCAGAGAGCCGTCCTCAAAACCAACACACATCTTGACATATCTCCCACATTGATTGCAGTGTCTCCAGGAACGGCATTCAAGGAGCCAGGAACTTTTCTGCCCACACTGTCCGGGGACAGTTCCTTAAAACCAATATACATCCTGCTATATCTCCCACATGGAATGCGCCAGGAGGGAGAAGTGGGGATTACGCTTAGACTTTCTCAGAACTGCTTCAAATCAACTAGATATCTTTGTGCAATAAATCTCCCAACAGCCAAATGTAAAAGCAGCAAACATCTCGCTGTATGTCCCACATCCAAAGTGCCAAGAGAGAGCTTGCTCTCCCTGTCTTTGAGTACTGTTTTCACTGTCCCGGTTACCTCTTTGCTAACATTCTCTTCAGAGCTGCAGTGAAACCAGGAACCACGTGGAGAAGGCACCCACACTGAAAGTGCCTGGAGGGAACATTGGGGCTTCTTCTCAGTGTCTCTGATGTCGGGTTTACTGTCCCGGGAAAGTCTCTGCTAACACCCTGCAGAGCGCTTTGCCCAATATCCAGAAACATCTTGCGGTATCTCCTACAGGGAAAGTGCCAGGAGGGAATTGTGGAGCTTGTTCTCAGTGTCTCTGAGAATTGCTCTGATTATCCGTGTGACCTCTTTGCTAAGACTCTCCAGAGAGCCGTCCTCAAAACCAACACACATCTTGACATATCTCCCACATTGATCGCAGTGTCTCCAGGAACGGCATTCAAGGAGCCAGGAACTTTTCTCCCTACACTGTCCATTGAGTTGTCCTCAAAACCAATATACATCCTGCTGTATCTCCCACATGGAATGTGCCAGGCGGGAAAAGTGGGGATTATGCTTAGACTTTCTCAGAACTGCTTCAAATCAACTAGATATCTTTGTGCTGTAAATCTCCCAACAGCCAAACACAAAAGCAGCAAACATCTCGCTGTATGTCCCACATCCAAAGTGCCAAGAGAGTAATGGTGAGCTTGCTCTCCCTGTCTTTGAGTACCGTTTTCACTGTCCCGGTTACCTCTTTGCTAACATTCTCTTCAGAGCTGCAGTGAAACCAGGAACCACGTGGAGAAGGCACCCACACTGAAAATGCCTGGAAGGAACATTGCGGCTTCTTCTCAGTGTCTCTGATGTCGGGTTTTACTGTCCCGGGAAAGTCTCTGCTAACACCCTGCAGAGCGCAGTGCCCAATATACAGAAACGTCTTGCGGTATCTCCTACAGGGAAAGTGCCAGGAGGGAATTGTGGAGCTTGTTCTCAGTGTCTCTGAGAATTGCTCTGATTATCCCTGTGACCTCTTTGCTAAGACTCTCCAGAGAGCCGTCCTCAAAACCAACACACATCTTGACATATCGCCCACATTGATCGCAGTGTCTCCAGGAACGGCATTCAAGGAGCCAGGAACTTTTCTCCCTACACTGTCCATTGAGTTGTCCTCAAAACCAATATACATCCTGCTGTATCTCCCACATGGAAAGTGCCAGGAGGGAAAAGTGGGGATCAAGCTTACACTTTCTCGGAACTGCTTCAAATCAACTAGATAACTTTGTGCTATAAATCTCCCAACAGCCAAACGCAAAAGCAGCAAACATCTCGCTGTATGTCCCACATCCAAAGTGCCAAGAGAGAGCTTGCTCTCTTTGTCTTTGAGTACTGTTTTCACTGTCCCGGTTACCTCTTTGCTAACATTCTCTTCAGAGCTGCAGTGAAACCAGGAACCACGTGGAGAAGGCACCCACACTGAAAATGCCTGGAAGGAACATTGCGGCTTCTTCTCAGTGTCTCTGATGTCTGGTTTACTGTCCCGGGAAAGTCTCTGCTAACACCCTGCAGAGCGCTGTGCCCAATATCCAGAAACATCTTGCGGTATCTCCTACAGGGAAAGTGCCAGGAGGGAATTGTGGAGCTTGTTCTCAGTGTCTCTGAGAATTGCTCTGATTATCCCTGTGACCTCTTTGCTAAGACTCTCCAGAGAGCCGTCCTCAAAACCAACACACATCTGGACATATCTCCCACATTGATCGCAGTGTCTCCAGGAACGGCATTCAAGGAGCCAGGAACTTTTCTCCCTACACTGTCCATTGAGTTGTCCTCAAAACCAATATACATCCTGCTGTATCTCCCACATGGAATGTGCCAGGAGGGAAAAGTGGGGATTATGCTTAGACTTTCTCAGAACTGCTTCAAATCAACTAGATATCTTTGTGCTGTAAATCTCCCAACAGCCAAACACAAAAGCAGCAAACATCTCGCTGTATGTCCCACATCCAAAGTGCCAAGAGAGTAATGGTGAGCTTGCTCTCCCTGTCTTTGAGTACTGTTTTCACTGTCCCGGTTACCTCTTTGCTAACATTCTCTTCAGAGCTGCAGTGAAACCAGGAACCACGTGGAGAAGGCACCCACACTGAAAATGCCTGGAAGGAACATTGCGGCTTCTTCTCAGTGTCTCTGATGTCGGGTTTTACTGTCCCGGGAAAGTCTCTGCTAACACCCTGCAGAGCGCAGTGCCCAATATCCAGAAACGTCTTGCGGTATCTCCTACAGGGAAAGTGCCAGGAGGGAATTGTGGAGCTTGTTCTCAGTGTCTCTGAGAATTGCTCTGATTATCCGTGTGACCTCTTTGCTAAGACTCTCCAGAGAGCCATCCTCAAAACCAACACACATCTTGACATATCTCCCACATTGATCGCAGTGTCTCCAGGAACGGCATTCAAGGAGCCAGGAACTTTTCTCCCTACACTGTCCATTGAGTTGTCCTCAAAACCAATATACATCCTGCTGTATCTCCCACATGGAAAGTGCCAGGAGGGAAAAGTGGGGATCAAGCTTAAACTTTCTCGGAACTGCTTCAAATCAACTAGATATCTTTGTGCTGTAAATCTCCCAACAGCCAAACACAAAAGCAGCAAACATCTCGCTGTATGTCCCACATCCAAAGTGCCAAGAGAGTAATGGTGAGCTTGCTCTCCCTGTCTTTGAGTACTGTTTTCACTGTCCCGGTTACCTCTTTGCTAACATTCTCTTCAGAGCTGCAGTGAAACCAGGAACCACGTGGAGAAGGCACCCACACTGAAAATGCCTGGAAGGAACATTGCGGCTTCTTCTCAGTGTCTCTGACAGAGGGTTTTACTGTCCCGGGAAAGTCTCTGCTAACACCCTGCAGAGCGCAGTGCCCAATATCCAGAAACGTCTTGCGGTATCTCCTACAGGGAAAGTGCCAGGAGGGAATTGTGGAGCTTGTTCTCAGTGTCTCTGAGAATTGCTCTGATTATCCGTGTGACCTCTTTGCTAAGACTCTCCAGAGAGCCATCCTCAAAACCAACACACATCTTGACATATCTCCCACATTGATCGCAGTGTCTCCAGGAACGGCATTCAAGGAGCCAGGAACTTTTCTCCCTACACTGTCCATTGAGTTGTCCTCAAAACCAATATACATCCTGCTGTATCTCCCACATGGAAAGTGCCAGGAGGGAAAAGTGGGGATCAAGCTTAAACTTTCTCGGAACTGCTTCAAATCAACTAGATATCTTTGTGCTGTAAATCTCCCAACAGCCAAACACAAAAGCAGCAAACATCTCGCTGTATGTCCCACATCCAAAGTGCCAAGAGAGTAATGGTGAGCTTGCTCTCCCTGTCTTTGAGTACTGTTTTCACTGTCCCGGTTACCTCTTTGCTAACATTCTCTTCAGAGCTGCAGTGAAACCAGGAACCACGTGGAGAAGGCACCCACACTGAAAATGCCTGGAAGGAACATTGCGGCTTCTTCTCAGTGTCTCTGACAGAGGGTTTTACTGTCCCGGGAAAGTCTCTGCTAACACCCTGCAGAGCGCAGTGCCCAATATCCAGAAACGTCTTGCGGTATCTCCTACAGGGAAAGTGCCAGGAGGGAATTGTGGAGCTTGTTCTCAGTGTCTCTGAGAATTGCTCTGATTATCCGTGTGACCTCTTTGCTAAGACTCTCCAGAGAGCCATCCTCAAAACCAACACACATCTTGACATATCTCCCACATTGATCGCAGTGTCTCCAGGAACGGCATTCAAGGAGCCAGGAACTTTTCTCCCTACACTGTCCATTGAGTTGTCCTCAAAACCAATATACATCCTGCTGTATCTCCCACATGGAAAGTGCCAGGAGGGAAAAGTGGGGATCAAGCTTAGACTTTCTCGGAACTGCTTCAAATCAACTAGATATCTTTGTGCTGTAAATCTCCCAACAGCCAAACACAAAAGCAGCAAACATCTCGCTGTATGTCCCACATCCAAAGTGCCAAGAGAGTAATGGTGAGCTTCCTCTCCCTGTCTTTGAGTACTGTTTTCACTGTCCCGATTACCTCTTTGCTAACATTCTCTTCAGAGCTGCAGTGAAACCAGGAACCACGTGGAGAAGGCACCCACACTGAAAATGCCTGGAAGGAACATTGGGGCTTCTTCTCAGTGTCTCTGATGTCGGGTTTTACTGTCCCGGGAAAGTCTCTGCTAACACCCTGCAGAGCGCAGTGCCCAATATCCAGAAACGTCTTGCGGTATCTCCTACAGGGAAAGTGCCAGGAGGGAATTGTGGAGCTTGTTCTCAGTGTCTCTGAGAATTGCTCTGATTATCCGTGTGACCTCTTTGCTAAGACTCTCCAGAGAGCCGTCCTCAAAACCAACACACATCTTGACATATCTCCCACATTGATCGCAGTGTCTCCAGGAACGGCATTCAAGGAGCCAGGAACTTTTCTGCCCACACTGTCCGGGGACAGTTCCTTAAAACCAATATACATCCTGCTATATCTCCCACATGGAATGTGCCAGGCGGGAAAAGTGGGGATTATGCTTAGACTTTCTCAGAACTGCTTCAAATCAACTAGATATCTTTGTGCTGTAAATCTCCCAACAGCCAAACACAAAAGCAGCAAACATCTCGCTGTATGTCCCACATCCAAAGTGCCAAGAGAGTAATGGTGAGCTTGCTCTCCCTGTCTTTGAGTACCGTTTTCACTGTCCCGGTTACCTCTTTGCTAACATTCTCTTCAGAGCTGCAGTGAAACCAGGAACCACGTGGAGAAGGCACCCACACTGAAAATGCCTGGAAGGAACGTTGCGGCTTCTTCTCAGTGTCTCTGACAGAGGGTTTTACTGTCCCGGGAAAGTCTCTGCTAACACCCTGCAGAGCGCTGTGCCCAATATACAGAAACGTCTTGCGGTATCTCCTACAGGGAAAGTGCCAGGAGGGAATTGTGGAGCTTGTTCTCAGTGTCTCTGAGAATTGCTCTGATTATCCGTGTGACCTCTTTGCTAAGACTCTCCAGAGAGCCGTCCTCAAAACCAACACACATCTTGACATATCTCCCACATTGATCGCAGTGTCTCCAGGAACGGCATTCAAGGAGCCAGGAACTTTTCTGCCCACACTGTCCGGGGACAGTTCCTTAAAACCAATATACATCCTGCTATATCTCCCACATGGAAAATGCCAGGAGGGAGAAGTGGGGATTACGCTTAGACTTTCTCAGAACTGCTTCAAATCAACTAGATATCTTTGAGCTGTAAATCTAACAACAGCCAAACGCAAAAGCAGCAAACATCTCGCTGTATGTCCCACATCCAAAGTGCCAAGAGAGAGCTTGCTCTCTTTGTCTTTGAGTACTGTTTTCACTGTCCCGGTTACCTCTTTGCTAACATTCTCTTCAGAGCTGCAGTGAAACCAGGAACCACGTGGAGAAGGCACCCACACTGAAAATGCCTGGAAGGAACATTGCGGCTTCTTCTCAGTGTCTCTGATGTCTGGTTTACTGTCCCGGGAAAGTCTCTGCTAACACCCTGCAGAGCGCTGTGCCCAATATCCAGAAACATCTTGCGGTATCTCCTACAGGGAAAGTGCCAGGAGGGAATTGTGGAGCTTGTTCTCAGTGTCTCTGAGAATTGCTCTGATTATCCCTGTGACCTCTTTGCTAAGACTCTCCAGAGAGCCGTCCTCAAAACCAACACACATCTGGACATATCTCCCACATTGATCGCAGTGTCTCCAGGAACGGCATTCAAGGAGCCAGGAACTTTTCTCCCTACACTGTCCATTGAGTTGTCCTCAAAACCAATATACATCCTGCTGTATCTCCCACATGGAAAGTGCCAGGAGGGAAAAGTGGGGATCAAGCTTAAACTTTCTCGGAACTGCTTCAAATCAACTAGATATCTTTGTGCTGTAAATCTCCCAACAGCCAAACACAAAAGCAGCAAACATCTCGCTGTATGTCCCACATCCAAAGTGCCAAGAGAGTCATGGTGAGCTTGCTCTCCCTGTCTTTGAGTACTGTTTTCACTGTCCCGGTTACCTCTTTGCTAACATTCTCTTCAGAGCTGCAGTGAAACCAGGAACCACGTGGAGAAGGCACCCACACTGAAAATGCCTGGAAGGAACATTGCGGCTTCTTCTCAGTGTCTCTGACAGAGGGTTTTACTGTCCCGGGAAAGTCTCTGCTAACACCCTGCAGAGCGCAGTGCCCAATATCCAGAAACGTCTTGCGGTATCTCCTACAGGGAAAGTGCCAGGAGGGAATTGTGGAGCTTGTTCTCAGTGTCTCTGAGAATTGCTCTGATTATCCGTGTGACCTCTTTGCTAAGACTCTCCAGAGAGCCATCCTCAAAACCAACACACATCTTGACATATCTCCCACATTGATCGCAGTGTCTCCAGGAACGGCATTCAAGGAGCCAGGAACTTTTCTCCCTACACTGTCCATTGAGTTGTCCTCAAAACCAATATACATCCTGCTGTATCTCCCACATGGAAAGTGCCAGGAGGGAAAAGTGGGGATCAAGCTTAGACTTTCTCGGAACTGCTTCAAATCAACTAGATATCTTTGTGCTGTAAATCTCCCAACAGCCAAACACAAAAGCAGCAAACATCTCGCTGTATGTCCCACATCCAAAGTGCCAAGAGAGTAATGGTGAGCTTCCTCTCCCTGTCTTTGAGTACTGTTTTCACTGTCCCGATTACCTCTTTGCTAACATTCTCTTCAGAGCTGCAGTGAAACCAGGAACCACGTGGAGAAGGCACCCACACTGAAAATGCCTGGAAGGAACATTGGGGCTTCTTCTCAGTGTCTCTGATGTCGGGTTTTACTGTCCCGGGAAAGTCTCTGCTAACACCCTGCAGAGCGCAGTGCCCAATATCCAGAAACGTCTTGCGGTATCTCCTACAGGGAAAGTGCCAGGAGGGAATTGTGGAGCTTGTTCTCAGTGTCTCTGAGAATTGCTCTGATTATCCGTGTGACCTCTTTGCTAAGACTCTCCAGAGAGCCGTCCTCAAAACCAACACACATCTTGACATATCTCCCACATTGATCGCAGTGTCTCCAGGAACGGCATTCAAGGAGCCAGGAACTTTTCTGCCCACACTGTCCGGGGACAGTTCCTTAAAACCAATATACATCCTGCTATATCTCCCACATGGAATGTGCCAGGCGGGAAAAGTGGGGATTATGCTTAGACTTTCTCAGAACTGCTTCAAATCAACTAGATATCTTTGTGCTGTAAATCTCCCAACAGCCAAACACAAAAGCAGCAAACATCTCGCTGTATGTCCCACATCCAAAGTGCCAAGAGAGTAATGGTGAGCTTGCTCTCCCTGTCTTTGAGTACCGTTTTCACTGTCCCGGTTACCTCTTTGCTAACATTCTCTTCAGAGCTGCAGTGAAACCAGGAACCACGTGGAGAAGGCACCCACACTGAAAATGCCTGGAAGGAACGTTGCGGCTTCTTCTCAGTGTCTCTGACAGAGGGTTTTACTGTCCCGGGAAAGTCTCTGCTAACACCCTGCAGAGCGCTGTGCCCAATATACAGAAACGTCTTGCGGTATCTCCTACAGGGAAAGTGCCAGGAGGGAATTGTGGAGCTTGTTCTCAGTGTCTCTGAGAATTGCTCTGATTATCCGTGTGACCTCTTTGCTAAGACTCTCCAGAGAGCCGTCCTCAAAACCAACACACATCTTGACATATCTCCCACATTGATCGCAGTGTCTCCAGGAACGGCATTCAAGGAGCCAGGAACTTTTCTGCCCACACTGTCCGGGGACAGTTCCTTAAAACCAATATACATCCTGCTATATCTCCCACATGGAAAATGCCAGGAGGGAGAAGTGGGGATTACGCTTAGACTTTCTCAGAACTGCTTCAAATCAACTAGATATCTTTGAGCTGTAAATCTAACAACAGCCAAACGCAAAAGCAGCAAACATCTCGCTGTATGTCCCACATCCAAAGTGCCAAGAGAGAGCTTGCTCTCTTTGTCTTTGAGTACTGTTTTCACTGTCCCGGTTACCTCTTTGCTAACATTCTCTTCAGAGCTGCAGTGAAACCAGGAACCACGTGGAGAAGGCACCCACACTGAAAATGCCTGGAAGGAACATTGCGGCTTCTTCTCAGTGTCTCTGATGTCTGGTTTACTGTCCCGGGAAAGTCTCTGCTAACACCCTGCAGAGCGCTGTGCCCAATATCCAGAAACATCTTGCGGTATCTCCTACAGGGAAAGTGCCAGGAGGGAATTGTGGAGCTTGTTCTCAGTGTCTCTGAGAATTGCTCTGATTATCCCTGTGACCTCTTTGCTAAGACTCTCCAGAGAGCCGTCCTCAAAACCAACACACATCTGGACATATCTCCCACATTGATCGCAGTGTCTCCAGGAACGGCATTCAAGGAGCCAGGAACTTTTCTCCCTACACTGTCCATTGAGTTGTCCTCAAAACCAATATACATCCTGCTGTATCTCCCACATGGAAAGTGCCAGGAGGGAAAAGTGGGGATCAAGCTTAAACTTTCTCGGAACTGCTTCAAATCAACTAGATATCTTTGTGCTGTAAATCTCCCAACAGCCAAACACAAAAGCAGCAAACATCTCGCTGTATGTCCCACATCCAAAGTGCCAAGAGAGTCATGGTGAGCTTGCTCTCCCTGTCTTTGAGTACTGTTTTCACTGTCCCGGTTACCTCTTTGCTAACATTCTCTTCAGAGCTGCAGTGAAACCAGGAACCACGTGGAGAAGGCACCCACACTGAAAATGCCTGGAAGGAACATTGCGGCTTCTTCTCAGTGTCTCTGACAGAGGGTTTTACTGTCCCGGGAAAGTCTCTGCTAACACCCTGCAGAGCGCAGTGCCCAATATCCAGAAACGTCTTGCGGTATCTCCTACAGGGAAAGTGCCAGGAGGGAATTGTGGAGCTTGTTCTCAGTGTCTCTGAGAATTGCTCTGATTATCCGTGTGACCTCTTTGCTAAGACTCTCCAGAGAGCCATCCTCAAAACCAACACACATCTTGACATATCTCCCACATTGATCGCAGTGTCTCCAGGAACGGCATTCAAGGAGCCAGGAACTTTTCTCCCTACACTGTCCATTGAGTTGTCCTCAAAACCAATATACATCCTGCTGTATCTCCCACATGGAAAGTGCCAGGAGGGAAAAGTGGGGATCAAGCTTAGACTTTCTCGGAACTGCTTCAAATCAACTAGATATCTTTGTGCTGTAAATCTCCCAACAGCCAAACACAAAAGCAGCAAACATCTCGCTGTATGTCCCACATCCAAAGTGCCAAGAGAGTAATGGTGAGCTTCCTCTCCCTGTCTTTGAGTACTGTTTTCACTGTCCCGATTACCTCTTTGCTAACATTCTCTTCAGAGCTGCAGTGAAACCAGGAACCACGTGGAGAAGGCACCCACACTGAAAATGCCTGGAAGGAACATTGGGGCTTCTTCTCAGTGTCTCTGATGTCGGGTTTTACTGTCCCGGGAAAGTCTCTGCTAACACCCTGCAGAGCGCAGTGCCCAATATCCAGAAACGTCTTGCGGTATCTCCTACAGGGAAAGTGCCAGGAGGGAATTGTGGAGCTTGTTCTCAGTGTCTCTGAGAATTGCTCTGATTATCCGTGTGACCTCTTTGCTAAGACTCTCCAGAGAGCCGTCCTCAAAACCAACACACATCTTGACATATCTCCCACATTGATCGCAGTGTCTCCAGGAACGGCATTCAAGGAGCCAGGAACTTTTCTGCCCACACTGTCCGGGGACAGTTCCTTAAAACCAATATACATCCTGCTATATCTCCCACATGGAATGTGCCAGGCGGGAAAAGTGGGGATTATGCTTAGACTTTCTCAGAACTGCTTCAAATCAACTAGATATCTTTGTGCTGTAAATCTCCCAACAGCCAAACACAAAAGCAGCAAACATCTCGCTGTATGTCCCACATCCAAAGTGCCAAGAGAGTAATGGTGAGCTTGCTCTCCCTGTCTTTGAGTACCGTTTTCACTGTCCCGGTTACCTCTTTGCTAACATTCTCTTCAGAGCTGCAGTGAAACCAGGAACCACGTGGAGAAGGCACCCACACTGAAAATGCCTGGAAGGAACGTTGCGGCTTCTTCTCAGTGTCTCTGACAGAGGGTTTTACTGTCCCGGGAAAGTCTCTGCTAACACCCTGCAGAGCGCAGTGCCCAATATCCAGAAACGTCTTGCGGTATCTCCTACAGGGAAAGTGCCAGGAGGGAATTGTGGAGCTTGTTCTCAGTGTCTCTGAGAATTGCTCTGATTATCCGTGTGACCTCTTTGCTAAGACTCTCCAGAGAGCCGTCCTCAAAACCAACACACATCTTGACATATCTCCCACATTGATCGCAGTGTCTCCAGGAACGGCATTCAAGGAGCCAGGAACTTTTCTGCCCACACTGTCCGGGGACAGTTCCTTAAAACCAATATACATCCTGCTATATCTCCCACATGGAAAATGCCAGGAGGGAGAAGTGGGGATTACGCTTAGACTTTCTCAGAACTGCTTCAAATCAACTAGATATCTTTGAGCTGTAAATCTAACAACAGCCAAACGCAAAAGCAGCAAACATCTCGCTGTATGTCCCACATCCAAAGTGCCAAGAGAGAGCTTGCTCTCCTTGTCTTTGAGTACTGTTTTCACTGTCCCGGTTACCTCTTTGCTAACATTCTCTTCAGAGCTGCAGTGAAACCAGGAACCACGTGGAGAAGGCACCCACACTGAAAATGCCTGGAAGGAACATTGGGGCTTCTTCTCAGTGTCTCTGATGTCGGGTTTTACTGTCCCGGGAAAGTCTCTGCTAACACCCTGCAGAGCGCAGTGCCCAATATCCAGAAACATCTTGCGGTATCTCCTACAGGGAAAGTGCCAGGAGGGAATTGTGGAGCTTGTTCTCAGTGTCTCTGAGAATTGCTCTGATTATCCGTGTGACCTCTTTGCTAAGACTCTCCAGAGAGCCATCCTCAAAACCAACACACATCTTGACATATCTCCCACATTGATCGCAGTGTCTCCAGGAACGGCATTCAAGGAGCCAGGAACTTTTCTCCCTACACTGTCCATTGAGTTGTCCTCAAAACCAATATACATCCTGCTGTATCTCCCACATGGAAAGTGCCAGGAGGGAAAAGTGGGGATCAAGCTTACACTTTCTCGGAACTGCTTCAAATCAACTAGATATCTTTGTGCTGTAAATCTCCCAACAGCCAAACACAAAAGCAGCAAACATCTCGCTGTATGTCCCACATCCAAAGTGCCAAGAGAGTAATGGTGAGCTTCCTCTCCCTGTCTTTGAGTACTGTTTTCACTGTCCCGGTTACCTCTTTGCTAACATTCTCTTCAGAGCTGCAGTGAAACCAGGAACCACGTGGAGAAGGCACCCACACTGAAAATGCCTGGAAGGAACATTGCGGCTTCTTCTCAGTGTCTCTGATGTCGGGTTTTACTGTCCCGGGAAAGTCTCTGCTAACACCCTGCAGAGCGCAGTGCCCAATATCCAGAAACGTCTTGCGGTATCTCCTACAGGGAAAGTGCCAGGAGGGAATTGTGGAGCTTGTTCTCAGTGTCTCTGAGAATTGCTCTGATTATCCGTGTGACCTCTTTGCTAAGACTCTCCAGAGAGCCATCCTCAAAACCAACACACATCTTGACATATCTCCCACATTGATCGCAGTGTCTCCAGGAACGGCATTCAAGGAGCCAGGAACTTTTCTCCCTACACTGTCCATTGAGTTGTCCTCAAAACCAATATACATCCTGCTGTATCTCCCACATGGAAAGTGCCAGGAGGGAAAAGTGGGGATCAAGCTTAAACTTTCTCGGAACTGCTTCAAATCAACTAGATATCTTTGTGCTGTAAATCTCCCAACAGCCAAACACAAAAGCAGCAAACATCTCGCTGTATGTCCCACATCCAAAGTGCCAAGAGAGTAATGGTGAGCTTGCTCTCCCTGTCTTTGAGTACTGTTTTCACTGTCCCGGTTACCTCTTTGCTAACATTCTCTTCAGAGCTGCAGTGAAACCAGGAACCACGTGGAGAAGGCACCCACACTGAAAATGCCTGGAAGGAACATTGCGCCTTCTTCTCAGTGTCTCTGATGTCGGGTTTTACTGTCCCGGGAAAGTCTCTGCTAACACCCTGCAGAGCGCAGTGCCCAATATCCAGAAACGTCTTGCGGTATCTCCTACAGGGAAAGTGCCAGGAGGGAATTGTGGAGCTTGTTCTCAGTGTCTCTGAGAATTGCTCTGATTATCCGTGTGACCTCTTTGCTAAGACTCTCCAGAGAGCCATCCTCAAAACCAACACACATCTTGACATATCTCCCACATTGATCGCAGTGTCTCCAGGAACGGCATTCAAGGAGCCAGGAACTTTTCTCCCTACACTGTCCATTGAGTTGTCCTCAAAACCAATATACATCCTGCTGTATCTCCCACATGGAAAGTGCCAGGAGGGAAAAGTGGGGATCAAGCTTAGACTTTCTCGGAACTGCTTCAAATCAACTAGATATCTTTGTGCTGTAAATCTCCCAACAGCCAAACACAAAAGCAGCAAACATCTCGCTGTATGTCCCACATCCAAAGTGCCAAGAGAGTAATGGTGAGCTTCCTCTCCCTGTCTTTGAGTACTGTTTTCACTGTCCCGATTACCTCTTTGCTAACATTCTCTTCAGAGCTGCAGTGAAACCAGGAACCACGTGGAGAAGGCACCCACACTGAAAATG
Organism: Larus michahellis; assembly: GCF_964199755.1. Classification (NCBI taxonomy): domain Eukaryota; kingdom Metazoa; phylum Chordata; class Aves; order Charadriiformes; family Laridae; genus Larus; species Larus michahellis. Next base: position 21,971,262 of record NC_133903.1, on the reverse strand, counting down.
CCTGGAAGGAACATTGGGGCTTCTTCTCAGTGTCTCTGATGTCGGGTTTTACTGTCCCGAGAAAGTCTCTGCTAACACCCTGCAGAGCGCAGTGCCCAATATCCAGAAACGTCTTGCGGTATCTCCTACAGGGAAAGTGCCAGGAGGGAATTGTGGAGCTTGTTCTCAGTGTCTCTGAGAATTGCTCTGATTATCCGTGTGACCTCTTTGCTAAGACTCTCCAGAGAGCCGTCCTCAAAACCAACACACATCTTGACATATCTCCCACATTGATCGCAGTGTCTCCAGGAACGGCATTCAAGGAGCCAGGAACTTTTCTGCCCACACTGTCCGGGGACAGTTCCTTAAAACCAATATACATCCTGCTATATCTCCCACATGGAATGTGCCAGGCGGGAAAAGTGGGGATTACGCTTAGACTTTCTCAGAACTGCTTCAAATCAACTAGATATCTTTGTGCAATAAATCTCCCAACAGCCAAACGCAAAAGCGGCAAACATCTCGCTGTATGTCCCACATCCAAAGTGCCAAGAGAGAGCTTGCTCTCCCTGTCTTTGAGTACTGTTTTCACTGTCCCGGTTACCTCTTTGCTAACATTCTCTTCAGAGCTGCAGTGAAACCAGGAACCACGTGGAGAAGGCACCCACACTGAAAATGCCTGGAAGGAACATTGGGGCTTCTTCTCAGTGTCTCTGATGTCGGGTTTACTGTCCCGGGAAATTCTCTGCTAACACCCTGCAGAGCGCAGTGCCCAATATCCAGAAACATCTTGCGGTATCTCCTACAGGGAAAGTGCCAGGAGGGAATTGTGGAGCTTGGTCTCAGTGTCTCTGAGAATTGCTCTGATTATCCGTGTGACCTCTTTGCTAAGACTCTCCAGAGAGCCGTCCTCAAAACCAACACACATCTTGACATATCTCCCACATTGATCGCAGTGTCTCCAGGAACGGCATTCAAGGAGCCAGGAACTTTTCTCCCTACACTGTCCATTGAGTTGTCCTCAAAACCAATATACATCCTGCTGTATCTCCCACATGCAATGTGCCAGGAGGGAAAAGTGGGGATTATGCTTAGACTTTCTCAGAACTGCTTCAAATCAACTAGATATCTTTGTGCTGTAAATCTCCCAACAGCCAAACACAAAAGCAGCAAACATCTCGCTGTATGTCCCACATCCAAAGTGCCAAGAGAGTAATGGTGAGCTTGCTCTCCCTGTCTTTGAGTACCGTTTTCACTGTCCCGGTTACCTCTTTGCTAACATTCTCTTCAGAGCTGCAGTGAAACCAGGAACCACGTGGAGAAGGCACCCACACTGAAAATGCCTGGAAGGAACGTTGCGGCTTCTTCTCAGTGTCTCTGACAGAGGGTTTTACTGTCCCGGGAAAGTCTCTGCTAACACCCTGCAGAGCGCTGTGCCCAATATACAGAAACGTCTTGCGGTATCTCCTACAGGGAAAGTGCCAGGAGGGAATTGTGGAGCTTGTTCTCAGTGTCTCTGAGAATTGCTCTGATTATCCGTGTGACCTCTTTGCTAAGACTCTCCAGAGAGCCGTCCTCAAAACCAACACACATCTTGACATATCTCCCACATTGATCGCAGTGTCTCCAGGAACGGCATTCAAGGAGCCAGGAACTTTTCTGCCCACACTGTCCGGGGACAGTTCCTTAAAACCAATATACATCCTGCTATATCTCCCACATGGAAAATGCGAGGAGGGAGAAGTGGGGATTATGCTTAGACTTTCTCAGAACAGCTTCAAATCAACTAGATATCTTTGTGCTATAAATCTCCCAACAGCCAAACGCTAAAGCAGCAAACATCTCGTTGTATGTCCCACATCCAAAGTGCCAAGAGAGAGCTTGCTCTCTTTGTCTTTGAGTACTGTTTTCACTGTCCCGGTTACCTCTTTGCTAACATTCTCTTCAGAGCTGCAGTGAAACCAGGAACCACGTGGAGAAGGCACCCACACTGAAAATGCCTGGAAGGAACATTGCGGCTTCTTCTCAGTGTCTCTGATGTCTGGTTTACTGTCCCGGGAAAGTCTCTGCTAACACCCTGCAGAGCGCTGTGCCCAATATCCAGAAACATCTTGCGGTATCTCCTACAGGGAAAGTGCCAGGAGGGAATTGTGGAGCTTGTTCTCAGTGTCTCTGAGAATTGCTCTGATTATCCCTGTGACCTCTTTGCTAAGACTCTCCAGAGAGCCGTCCTCAAAACCAACACACATCTGGACATATCTCCCACATTGATCGCAGTGTCTCCAGGAACGGCATTCAAGGAGCCAGGAACTTTTCTCCCTACACTGTCCATTGAGTTGTCCTCAAAACCAATATACATCCTGCTGTATCTCCCACATGGAATGTGCCAGGAGGGAAAAGTGGGGATTATGCTTAGACTTTCTCAGAACTGCTTCAAATCAACTAGATATCTTTGTGCTGTAAATCTCCCAACAGCCAAACACAAAAGCAGCAAACATCTCGCTGTATGTCCCACATCCAAAGTGCCAAGAGAGTAATGGTGAGCTTCCTCTCCCTGTCTTTGAGTACTGTTTTCACTGTCCCGGTTACCTCTTTGCTAACATTCTCTTCAGAGCTGCAGTGAAACCAGGAACCACGTGGAGAAGGCACCCACACTGAAAATGCCTGGAAGGAACATTGCGGCTTCTTCTCAGTGTCTCTGATGTCGGGTTTTACTGTCCCGGGAAAGTCTCTGCTAACACCCTGCAGAGCGCAGTGCCCAATATCCAGAAACGTCTTGCGGTATCTCCTACAGGGAAAGTGCCAGGAGGGAATTGTGGAGCTTGTTCTCAGTGTCTCTGAGAATTGCTCTGATTATCCGTGTGACCTCTTTGCTAAGACTCTCCAGAGAGCCATCCTCAAAACCAACACACATCTTGACATATCTCCCACATTGATCGCAGTGTCTCCAGGAACGGCATTCAAGGAGCCAGGAACTTTTCTCCCTACACTGTCCATTGAGTTGTCCTCAAAACCAATATACATCCTGCTGTATCTCCCACATGGAAAGTGCCAGGAGGGAAAAGTGGGGATCAAGCTTAAACTTTCTCGGAACTGCTTCAAATCAACTAGATATCTTTGTGCTGTAAATCTCCCAACAGCCAAACACAAAAGCAGCAAACATCTCGCTGTATGTCCCACATCCAAAGTGCCAAGAGAGTAATGGTGAGCTTGCTCTCCCTGTCTTTGAGTACTGTTTTCACTGTCCCGGTTACCTCTTTGCTAACATTCTCTTCAGAGCTGCAGTGAAACCAGGAACCACGTGGAGAAGGCACCCACACTGAAAATGCCTGGAAGGAACATTGCGGCTTCTTCTCAGTGTCTCTGATGTCGGGTTTTACTGTCCCGGGAAAGTCTCTGCTAACACCCTGCAGAGCGCAGTGCCCAATATCCAGAAACGTCTTGCGGTATCTCCTACAGGGAAAGTGCCAGGAGGGAATTGTGGAGCTTGTTCTCAGTGTCTCTGAGAATTGCTCTGATTATCCGTGTGACCTCTTTGCTAAGACTCTCCAGAGAGCCATCCTCAAAACCAACACACATCTTGACATATCTCCCACATTGATCGCAGTGTCTCCAGGAACGGCATTCAAGGAGCCAGGAACTTTTCTCCCTACACTGTCCATTGAGTTGTCCTCAAAACCAATATACATCCTGCTGTATCTCCCACATGGAAAGTGCCAGGAGGGAAAAGTGGGGATCAAGCTTAGACTTTCTCGGAACTGCTTCAAATCAACTAGATATCTTTGTGCTGTAAATCTCCCAACAGCCAAACACAAAAGCAGCAAACATCTCGCTGTATGTCCCACATCCAAAGTGCCAAGAGAGTAATGGTGAGCTTGCTCTCCCTGTCTTTGAGTACTGTTTTCACTGTCCCGATTACCTCTTTGCTAACATTCTCTTCAGAGCTGCAGTGAAACCAGGAACCACGTGGAGAAGGCACCCACACTGAAAATGCCTGGAAGGAACATTGCGGCTTCTTCTCAGTGTCTCTGACATAGGGTTTTACTGTCCCGGGAAAGTCTCTGCTAACACCCTGCAGAGCGCAGTGCCCAATATCCAGAAACGTCTTGCGGTATCTCCTACAGGGAAAGTGCCAGGAGGGAATTGTGGAGCTTGTTCTCAGTGTCTCTGAGAATTGCTCTGATTATCCGTGTGACCTCTTTGCTAAGACTCTCCAGAGAGCCGTCCTCAAAACCAACACACATCTTGACATATCTCCCACATTGATCGCAGTGTCTCCAGGAACGGCATTCAAGGAGCCAGGAACTTTTCTGCCCACACTGTCCGGGGACAGTTCCTTAAAACCAATATACATCCTGCTATATCTCCCACATGGAATGTGCCAGGCGGGAAAAGTGGGGATTATGCTTAGACTTTCTCAGAACTGCTTCAAATCAACTAGATATCTTTGTGCTGTAAATCTCCCAACAGCCAAACACAAAAGCAGCAAACATCTCGCTGTATGTCCCACATCCAAAGTGCCAAGAGAGTAATGGTGAGCTTGCTCTCCCTGTCTTTGAGTACCGTTTTCACTGTCCCGGTTACCTCTTTGCTAACATTCTCTTCAGAGCTGCAGTGAAACCAGGAACCACGTGGAGAAGGCACCCACACTGAAAATGCCTGGAAGGAACGTTGCGGCTTCTTCTCAGTGTCTCTGACAGAGGGTTTTACTGTCCCGGGAAAGTCTCTGCTAACACCCTGCAGAGCGCAGTGCCCAATATCCAGAAACGTCTTGCGGTATCTCCTACAGGGAAAGTGCCAGGAGGGAATTGTGGAGCTTGTTCTCAGTGTCTCTGAGAATTGCTCTGATTATCCGTGTGACCTCTTTGCTAAGACTCTCCAGAGAGCCGTCCTCAAAACCAACACACATCTTGACATATCTCCCACATTGATCGCAGTGTCTCCAGGAACGGCATTCAAGGAGCCAGGAACTTTTCTGCCCACACTGTCCGGGGACAGTTCCTTAAAACCAATATACATCCTGCTATATCTCCCACATGGAAAATGCCAGGAGGGAGAAGTGGGGATTACGCTTAGACTTTCTCAGAACTGCTTCAAATCAACTAGATATCTTTGAGCTGTAAATCTAACAACAGCCAAACGCAAAAGCAGCAAACATCTCGCTGTATGTCCCACATCCAAAGTGCCAAGAGAGAGCTTGCTCTCCTTGTCTTTGAGTACTGTTTTCACTGTCCCGGTTACCTCTTTGCTAACATTCTCTTCAGAGCTGCAGTGAAACCAGGAACCACGTGGAGAAGGCACCCACACTGAAAATGCCTGGAAGGAACATTGCGGCTTCTTCTCAGTGTCTCTGATGTCGGGTTTTACTGTCCCGGGAAAGTCTCTGCTAACACCCTGCAGAGCGCAGTGCCCAATATCCAGAAACGTCTTGCGGTATCTCCTACAGGGAAAGTGCCAGGAGGGAATTGTGGAGCTTGTTCTCAGTGTCTCTGAGAATTGCTCTGATTATCCGTGTGACCTCTTTGCTAAGACTCTCCAGAGAGCCATCCTCAAAACCAACACACATCTTGACATATCTCCCACATTGATCGCAGTGTCTCCAGGAACGGCATTCAAGGAGCCAGGAACTTTTCTCCCTACACTGTCCATTGAGTTGTCCTCAAAACCAATATACATCCTGCTGTATCTCCCACATGGAAAGTGCCAGGAGGGAAAAGTGGGGATCAAGCTTAAACTTTCTCGGAACTGCTTCAAATCAACTAGATATCTTTGTGCTGTAAATCTCCCAACAGCCAAACACAAAAGCAGCAAACATCTCGCTGTATGTCCCACATCCAAAGTGCCAAGAGAGTAATGGTGAGCTTGCTCTCCCTGTCTTTGAGTACTGTTTTCACTGTCCCGGTTACCTCTTTGCTAACATTCTCTTCAGAGCTGCAGTGAAACCAGGAACCACGTGGAGAAGGCACCCACACTGAAAATGCCTGGAAGGAACATTGCGGCTTCTTCTCAGTGTCTCTGATGTCGGGTTTTACTGTCCCGGGAAAGTCTCTGCTAACACCCTGCAGAGCGCAGTGCCCAATATCCAGAAACGTCTTGCGGTATCTCCTACAGGGAAAGTGCCAGGAGGGAATTGTGGAGCTTGTTCTCAGTGTCTCTGAGAATTGCTCTGATTATCCGTGTGACCTCTTTGCTAAGACTCTCCAGAGAGCCATCCTCAAAACCAACACACATCTTGACATATCTCCCACATTGATCGCAGTGTCTCCAGGAACGGCATTCAAGGAGCCAGGAACTTTTCTCCCTACACTGTCCATTGAGTTGTCCTCAAAACCAATATACATCCTGCTGTATCTCCCACATGGAAAGTGCCAGGAGGGAAAAGTGGGGATCAAGCTTAGACTTTCTCGGAACTGCTTCAAATCAACTAGATATCTTTGTGCTGTAAATCTCCCAACAGCCAAACACAAAAGCAGCAAACATCTCGCTGTATGTCCCACATCCAAAGTGCCAAGAGAGTAATGGTGAGCTTCCTCTCCCTGTCTTTGAGTACTGTTTTCACTGTCCCGATTACCTCTTTGCTAACATTCTCTTCAGAGCTGCAGTGAAACCAGGAACCACGTGGAGAAGGCACCCACACTGAAAATGCCTGGAAGGAACATTGCGGCTTCTTCTCAGTGTCTCTGACATAGGGTTTTACTGTCCCGGGAAAGTCTCTGCTAACACCCTGCAGAGCGCAGTGCCCAATATCCAGAAACGTCTTGCGGTATCTCCTACAGGGAAAGTGCCAGGAGGGAATTGTGGAGCTTGTTCTCAGTGTCTCTGAGAATTGCTCTGATTATCCGTGTGACCTCTTTGCTAAGACTCTCCAGAGAGCCGTCCTCAAAACCAACACACATCTTGACATATCTCCCACATTGATCGCAGTGTCTCCAGGAACGGCATTCAAGGAGCCAGGAACTTTTCTGCCCACACTGTCCGGGGACAGTTCCTTAAAACCAATATACATCCTGCTATATCTCCCACATGGAATGTGCCAGGCGGGAAAAGTGGGGATTATGCTTAGACTTTCTCAGAACTGCTTCAAATCAACTAGATATCTTTGTGCTGTAAATCTCCCAACAGCCAAACACAAAAGCAGCAAACATCTCGCTGTATGTCCCACATCCAAAGTGCCAAGAGAGTAATGGTGAGCTTGCTCTCCCTGTCTTTGAGTACCGTTTTCACTGTCCCGGTTACCTCTTTGCTAACATTCTCTTCAGAGCTGCAGTGAAACCAGGAACCACGTGGAGAAGGCACCCACACTGAAAATGCCTGGAAGGAACGTTGCGGCTTCTTCTCAGTGTCTCTGACAGAGGGTTTTACTGTCCCGGGAAAGTCTCTGCTAACACCCTGCAGAGCGCAGTGCCCAATATCCAGAAACGTCTTGCGGTATCTCCTACAGGGAAAGTGCCAGGAGGGAATTGTGGAGCTTGTTCTCAGTGTCTCTGAGAATTGCTCTGATTATCCGTGTGACCTCTTTGCTAAGACTCTCCAGAGAGCCGTCCTCAAAACCAACACACATCTTGACATATCTCCCACATTGATCGCAGTGTCTCCAGGAACGGCATTCAAGGAGCCAGGAACTTTTCTGCCCACACTGTCCGGGGACAGTTCCTTAAAACCAATATACATCCTGCTATATCTCCCACATGGAAAATGCCAGGAGGGAGAAGTGGGGATTACGCTTAGACTTTCTCAGAACTGCTTCAAATCAACTAGATATCTTTGAGCTGTAAATCTAACAACAGCCAAACGCAAAAGCAGCAAACATCTCGCTGTATGTCCCACATCCAAAGTGCCAAGAGAGAGCTTGCTCTCCTTGTCTTTGAGTACTGTTTTCACTGTCCCGGTTACCTCTTTGCTAACATTCTCTTCAGAGCTGCAGTGAAACCAGGAACCACGTGGAGAAGGCACCCACACTGAAAATGCCTGGAAGGAACATTGGGGCTTCTTCTCAGTGTCTCTGATGTCGGGTTTTACTGTCCCGGGAAAGTCTCTGCTAACACCCTGCAGAGCGCAGTGCCCAATATCCAGAAACATCTTGCGGTATCTCCTACAGGGAAAGTGCCAGGAGGGAATTGTGGAGCTTGTTCTCAGTGTCTCTGAGAATTGCTCTGATTATCCGTGTGACCTCTTTGCTAAGACTCTCCAGAGAGCCATCCTCAAAACCAACACACATCTTGACATATCTCCCACATTGATCGCAGTGTCTCCAGGAACGGCATTCAAGGAGCCAGGAACTTTTCTCCCTACACTGTCCATTGAGTTGTCCTCAAAACCAATATACATCCTGCTGTATCTCCCACATGGAAAGTGCCAGGAGGGAAAAGTGGGGATCAAGCTTACACTTTCTCGGAACTGCTTCAAATCAACTAGATATCTTTGTGCTGTAAATCTCCCAACAGCCAAACACAAAAGCAGCAAACATCTCGCTGTATGTCCCACATCCAAAGTGCCAAGAGAGTAATGGTGAGCTTCCTCTCCCTGTCTTTGAGTACTGTTTTCACTGTCCCGGTTACCTCTTTGCTAACATTCTCTTCAGAGCTGCAGTGAAACCAGGAACCACGTGGAGAAGGCACCCACACTGAAAATGCCTGGAAGGAACATTGCGGCTTCTTCTCAGTGTCTCTGATGTCGGGTTTTACTGTCCCGGGAAAGTCTCTGCTAACACCCTGCAGAGCGCAGTGCCCAATATCCAGAAACGTCTTGCGGTATCTCCTACAGGGAAAGTGCCAGGAGGGAATTGTGGAGCTTGTTCTCAGTGTCTCTGAGAATTGCTCTGATTATCCGTGTGACCTCTTTGCTAAGACTCTCCAGAGAGCCATCCTCAAAACCAACACACATCTTGACATATCTCCCACATTGATCGCAGTGTCTCCAGGAACGGCATTCAAGGAGCCAGGAACTTTTCTCCCTACACTGTCCATTGAGTTGTCCTCAAAACCAATATACATCCTGCTGTATCTCCCACATGGAAAGTGCCAGGAGGGAAAAGTGGGGATCAAGCTTAAACTTTCTCGGAACTGCTTCAAATCAACTAGATATCTTTGTGCTGTAAATCTCCCAACAGCCAAACACAAAAGCAGCAAACATCTCGCTGTATGTCCCACATCCAAAGTGCCAAGAGAGTAATGGTGAGCTTGCTCTCCCTGTCTTTGAGTACTGTTTTCACTGTCCCGGTTACCTCTTTGCTAACATTCTCTTCAGAGCTGCAGTGAAACCAGGAACCACGTGGAGAAGGCACCCACACTGAAAATGCCTGGAAGGAACATTGCGCCTTCTTCTCAGTGTCTCTGATGTCGGGTTTTACTGTCCCGGGAAAGTCTCTGCTAACACCCTGCAGAGCGCAGTGCCCAATATCCAGAAACGTCTTGCGGTATCTCCTACAGGGAAAGTGCCAGGAGGGAATTGTGGAGCTTGTTCTCAGTGTCTCTGAGAATTGCTCTGATTATCCGTGTGACCTCTTTGCTAAGACTCTCCAGAGAGCCATCCTCAAAACCAACACACATCTTGACATATCTCCCACATTGATCGCAGTGTCTCCAGGAACGGCATTCAAGGAGCCAGGAACTTTTCTCCCTACACTGTCCATTGAGTTGTCCTCAAAACCAATATACATCCTGCTGTATCTCCCACATGGAAAGTGCCAGGAGGGAAAAGTGGGGATCAAGCTTAGACTTTCTCGGAACTGCTTCAAATCAACTAGATATCTTTGTGCTGTAAATCTCCCAACAGCCAAACACAAAAGCAGCAAACATCTCGCTGTATGTCCCACATCCAAAGTGCCAAGAGAGTAATGGTGAGCTTCCTCTCCCTGTCTTTGAGTACTGTTTTCACTGTCCCGATTACCTCTTTGCTAACATTCTCTTCAGAGCTGCAGTGAAACCAGGAACCACGTGGAGAAGGCACCCACACTGAAAATGCCTGGAAGGAACATTGGGGCTTCTTCTCAGTGTCTCTGATGTCGGGTTTTACTGTCCCGAGAAAGTCTCTGCTAACACCCTGCAGAGCGCAGTGCCCAATATCCAGAAACGTCTTGCGGTATCTCCTACAGGGAAAGTGCCAGGAGGGAATTGTGGAGCTTGTTCTCAGTGTCTCTGAGAATTGCTCTGATTATCCGTGTGACCTCTTTGCTAAGACTCTCCAGAGAGCCGTCCTCAAAACCAACACACATCTTGACATATCTCCCACATTGATCGCAGTGTCTCCAGGAACGGCATTCAAGGAGCCAGGAACTTTTCTGCCCACACTGTCCGGGGACAGTTCCTTAAAACCAATATACATCCTGCTATATCTCCCACATGGAATGTGCCAGGCGGGAAAAGTGGGGATTACGCTTAGACTTTCTCAGAACTGCTTCAAATCAACTAGATATCTTTGTGCAATAAATCTCCCAACAGCCAAACGCAAAAGCGGCAAACATCTCGCTGTATGTCCCACATCCAAAGTGCCAAGAGAGAGCTTGCTCTCCCTGTCTTTGAGTACTGTTTTCACTGTCCCGGTTACCTCTTTGCTAACATTCTCTTCAGAGCTGCAGTGAAACCAGGAACCACGTGGAGAAGGCACCCACACTGAAAATGCCTGGAAGGAACATTGGGGCTTCTTCTCAGTGTCTCTGATGTCGGGTTTACTGTCCCGGGAAATTCTCTGCTAACACCCTGCAGAGCGCAGTGCCCAATATCCAGAAACATCTTGCGGTATCTCCTACAGGGAAAGTGCCAGGAGGGAATTGTGGAGCTTGGTCTCAGTGTCTCTGAGAATTGCTCTGATTATCCGTGTGACCTCTTTGCTAAGACTCTCCAGAGAGCCGTCCTCAAAACCAACACACATCTTGACATATCTCCCACATTGATCGCAGTGTCTCCAGGAACGGCATTCAAGGAGCCAGGAACTTTTCTCCCTACACTGTCCATTGAGTTGTCCTCAAAACCAATATACATCCTGCTGTATCTCCCACATGCAATGTGCCAGGAGGGAAAAGTGGGGATTATGCTTAGACTTTCTCAGAACTGCTTCAAATCAACTAGATATCTTTGTGCTGTAAATCTCCCAACAGCCAAACACAAAAGCAGCAAACATCTCGCTGTATGTCCCACATCCAAAGTGCCAAGAGAGTAATGGTGAGCTTGCTCTCCCTGTCTTTGAGTACCGTTTTCACTGTCCCGGTTACCTCTTTGCTAACATTCTCTTCAGAGCTGCAGTGAAACCAGGAACCACGTGGAGAAGGCACCCACACTGAAAATGCCTGGAAGGAACGTTGCGGCTTCTTCTCAGTGTCTCTGACAGAGGGTTTTACTGTCCCGGGAAAGTCTCTGCTAACACCCTGCAGAGCGCTGTGCCCAATATACAGAAACGTCTTGCGGTATCTCCTACAGGGAAAGTGCCAGGAGGGAATTGTGGAGCTTGTTCTCAGTGTCTCTGAGAATTGCTCTGATTATCCGTGTGACCTCTTTGCTAAGACTCTCCAGAGAGCCGTCCTCAAAACCAACACACATCTTGACATATCTCCCACATTGATCGCAGTGTCTCCAGGAACGGCATTCAAGGAGCCAGGAACTTTTCTGCCCACACTGTCCGGGGACAGTTCCTTAAAACCAATATACATCCTGCTATATCTCCCACATGGAAAATGCGAGGAGGGAGAAGTGGGGATTATGCTTAGACTTTCTCAGAACAGCTTCAAATCAACTAGATATCTTTGTGCTATAAATCTCCCAACAGCCAAACGCTAAAGCAGCAAACATCTCGTTGTATGTCCCACATCCAAAGTGCCAAGAGAGAGCTTGCTCTCTTTGTCTTTGAGTACTGTTTTCACTGTCCCGGTTACCTCTTTGCTAACATTCTCTTCAGAGCTGCAGTGAAACCAGGAACCACGTGGAGAAGGCACCCACACTGAAAATGCCTGGAAGGAACATTGCGGCTTCTTCTCAGTGTCTCTGATGTCTGGTTTACTGTCCCGGGAAAGTCTCTGCTAACACCCTGCAGAGCGCTGTGCCCAATATCCAGAAACATCTTGCGGTATCTCCTACAGGGAAAGTGCCAGGAGGGAATTGTGGAGCTTGTTCTCAGTGTCTCTGAGAATTGCTCTGATTATCCCTGTGACCTCTTTGCTAAGACTCTCCAGAGAGCCGTCCTCAAAACCAACACACATCTGGACATATCTCCCACATTGATCGCAGTGTCTCCAGGAACGGCATTCAAGGAGCCAGGAACTTTTCTCCCTACACTGTCCATTGAGTTGTCCTCAAAACCAATATACATCCTGCTGTATCTCCCACATGGAATGTGCCAGGAGGGAAAAGTGGGGATTATGCTTAGACTTTCTCAGAACTGCTTCAAATCAACTAGATATCTTTGTGCTGTAAATCTCCCAACAGCCAAACACAAAAGCAGCAAACATCTCGCTGTATGTCCCACATCCAAAGTGCCAAGAGAGTAATGGTGAGCTTCCTCTCCCTGTCTTTGAGTACTGTTTTCACTGTCCCGGTTACCTCTTTGCTAACATTCTCTTCAGAGCTGCAGTGAAACCAGGAACCACGTGGAGAAGGCACCCACACTGAAAATGCCTGGAAGGAACATTGCGGCTTCTTCTCAGTGTCTCTGATGTCGGGTTTTACTGTCCCGGGAAAGTCTCTGCTAACACCCTGCAGAGCGCAGTGCCCAATATCCAGAAACGTCTTGCGGTATCTCCTACAGGGAAAGTGCCAGGAGGGAATTGTGGAGCTTGTTCTCAGTGTCTCTGAGAATTGCTCTGATTATCCGTGTGACCTCTTTGCTAAGACTCTCCAGAGAGCCATCCTCAAAACCAACACACATCTTGACATATCTCCCACATTGATCGCAGTGTCTCCAGGAACGGCATTCAAGGAGCCAGGAACTTTTCTCCCTACACTGTCCATTGAGTTGTCCTCAAAACCAATATACATCCTGCTGTATCTCCCACATGGAAAGTGCCAGGAGGGAAAAGTGGGGATCAAGCTTAAACTTTCTCGGAACTGCTTCAAATCAACTAGATATCTTTGTGCTGTAAATCTCCCAACAGCCAAACACAAAAGCAGCAAACATCTCGCTGTATGTCCCACATCCAAAGTGCCAAGAGAGTAATGGTGAGCTTGCTCTCCCTGTCTTTGAGTACTGTTTTCACTGTCCCGGTTACCTCTTTGCTAACATTCTCTTCAGAGCTGCAGTGAAACCAGGAACCACGTGGAGAAGGCACCCACACTGAAAATGCCTGGAAGGAACATTGGGGCTTCTTCTCAGTGTCTCTGATGTCGGGTTTTACTGTCCCGGGAAAGTCTCTGCTAACACCCTGCAGAGCGCAGTGCCCAATATCCAGAAACGTCTTGCGGTATCTCCTACAGGGAAAGTGCCAGGAGGGAATTGTGGAGCTTGTTCTCAGTGTCTCTGAGAATTGCTCTGATTATCCGTGTGACCTCTTTGCTAAGACTCTCCAGAGAGCCATCCTCAAAACCAACACACATCTTGACATATCTCCCACATTGATCGCAGTGTCTCCAGGAACGGCATTCAAGGAGCCAGGAACTTTTCTCCCTACACTGTCCATTGAGTTGTCCTCAAAACCAATATACATCCTGCTGTATCTCCCACATGGAAAGTGCCAGGAGGGAAAAGTGGGGATCAAGCTTAGACTTTCTCGGAACTGCTTCAAATCAACTAGATATCTTTGTGCTGTAAATCTCCCAACAGCCAAACACAAAAGCAGCAAACATCTCGCTGTATGTCCCACATCCAAAGTGCCAAGAGAGTAATGGTGAGCTTCCTCTCCCTGTCTTTGAGTACTGTTTTCACTGTCCCGATTACCTCTTTGCTAACATTCTCTTCAGAGCTGCAGTGAAACCAGGAACCACGTGGAGAAGGCACCCACACTGAAAATGCCTGGAAGGAACATTGCGGCTTCTTCTCAGTGTCTCTGACATAGGGTTTTACTGTCCCGGGAAAGTCTCTGCTAACACCCTGCAGAGCGCAGTGCCCAATATCCAGAAACGTCTTGCGGTATCTCCTACAGGGAAAGTGCCAGGAGGGAATTGTGGAGCTTGTTCTCAGTGTCTCTGAGAATTGCTCTGATTATCCGTGTGACCTCTTTGCTAAGACTCTCCAGAGAGCCGTCCTCAAAACCAACACACATCTTGACATATCTCCCACATTGATCGCAGTGTCTCCAGGAACGGCATTCAAGGAGCCAGGAACTTTTCTGCCCACACTGTCCGGGGACAGTTCCTTAAAACCAATATACATCCTGCTATATCTCCCACATGGAATGTGCCAGGCGGGAAAAGTGGGGATTACGCTTAGACTTTCTCAGAACTGCTTCAAATCAACTAGATATCTTTGTGCAATAAATCTCCCAACAGCCAAACGCAAAAGCGGCAAACATCTCGCTGTATGTCCCACATCCAAAGTGCCAAGAGAGAGCTTGCTCTCCCTGTCTTTGAGTACTGTTTTCACTGTCCCGGTTACCTCTTTGCTAACATTCTCTTCAGAGCTGCAGTGAAACCAGGAACCACGTGGAGAAGGCACCCACACTGAAAATGCCTGGAAGGAACATTGGGGCTTCTTCTCAGTGTCTCTGATGTCGGGTTTACTGTCCCGGGAAATTCTCTGCTAACACCCTGCAGAGCGCAGTGCCCAATATCCAGAAACATCTTGCGGTATCTCCTACAGGGAAAGTGCCAGGAGGGAATTGTGGAGCTTGGTCTCAGTGTCTCTGAGAATTGCTCTGATTATCCGTGTGACCTCTTTGCTAAGACTCTCCAGAGAGCCGTCCTCAAAACCAACACACATCTTGACATATCTCCCACATTGATCGCAGTGTCTCCAGGAACGGCATTCAAGGAGCCAGGAACTTTTCTCCCTACACTGTCCATTGAGTTGTCCTCAAAACCAATATACATCCTGCTGTATCTCCCACATGCAATGTGCCAGGAGGGAAAAGTGGGGATTATGCTTAGACTTTCTCAGAACTGCTTCAAATCAACTAGATATCTTTGTGCTGTAAATCTCCCAACAGCCAAACACAAAAGCAGCAAACATCTCGCTGTATGTCCCACATCCAAAGTGCCAAGAGAGTAATGGTGAGCTTGCTCTCCCTGTCTTTGAGTACCGTTTTCACTGTCCCGGTTACCTCTTTGCTAACATTCTCTTCAGAGCTGCAGTGAAACCAGGAACCACGTGGAGAAGGCACCCACACTGAAAATGCCTGGAAGGAACGTTGCGGCTTCTTCTCAGTGTCTCTGACAGAGGGTTTTACTGTCCCGGGAAAGTCTCTGCTAACACCCTGCAGAGCGCTGTGCCCAATATACAGAAACGTCTTGCGGTATCTCCTACAGGGAAAGTGCCAGGAGGGAATTGTGGAGCTTGTTCTCAGTGTCTCTGAGAATTGCTCTGATTATCCGTGTGACCTCTTTGCTAAGACTCTCCAGAGAGCCGTCCTCAAAACCAACACACATCTTGACATATCTCCCACATTGATCGCAGTGTCTCCAGGAACGGCATTCAAGGAGCCAGGAACTTTTCTGCCCACACTGTCCGGGGACAGTTCCTTAAAACCAATATACATCCTGCTATATCTCCCACATGGAAAATGCCAGGAGGGAGAAGTGGGGATTACGCTTAGACTTTCTCAGAACTGCTTCAAATCAACTAGATATCTTTGAGTTGTAAATCTAACAACAGCCAAACGCAAAAGCAGCAAACATCTCGCTGTATGTCCCACATCCAAAGTGCCAAGAGAGAGCTTGCTCTCCTTGTCTTTGAGTACTGTTTTCACTGTCCCGGTTACCTCTTTGCTAACATTCTCTTCAGAGCTGCAGTGAAACCAGGAACCACGTGGAGAAGGCACCCACACTGAAAATGCCTGGAAGGAACATTGCGGCTTCTTCTCAGTGTCTCTGATGTCGGGTTTTACTGTCCCGGGAAAGTCTCTGCTAACACCCTGCAGAGCGCAGTGCCCAATATCCAGAAACATCTTGCGGTATCTCCTACAGGGAAAGTGCCAGGAGGGAATTGTGGAGCTTGTTCTCAGTGTCTCTGAGAATTGCTCTGATTATCCGTGTGACCTCTTTGCTAAGACTCTCCAGAGAGCCATCCTCAAAACCAACACACATCTTGACATATCTCCCACATTGATCGCAGTGTCTCCAGGAACGGCATTCAAGGAGCCAGGAACTTTTCTCCCTACACTGTCCATTGAGTTGTCCTCAAAACCAATATACATCCTGCTGTATCTCCCACATGCAATGTGCCAGGAGGGAAAAGTGGGGATTACGCTTAGACTTTCTCGGAACTGCTTCAAATCAACTAGATATCTTTGTGCTGTAAATCTCCCAACAGCCAAACACAAAAGCAGCAAACATCTCGCTGTATGTCCCACATCCAAAGTGCCAAGAGAGTAATGGTGAGCTTCCTCTCCCTGTCTTTGAGTACTGTTTTCACTGTCCCGATTACCTCTTTGCTAACATTCTCTTCAGAGCTGCAGTGAAACCAGGAACCACGTGGAGAAGGCACCCACACTGAAAATGCCTGGAAGGAACATTGCGGCTTCTTCTCAGTGTCTCTGACAGAGGGTTTTACTGTCCCGGGAAAGTCTCTGCTAACACCCTGCAGAGCGCAGTGCCCAATATCCAGAAACGTCTTGCGGTATCTCCTACAGGGAAAGTGCCAGGAGGGAATTGTGGAGCTTGTTCTCAGTGTCTCTGAGAATTGCTCTGATTATCCGTGTGACCTCTTTGCTAAGACTCTCCAGAGAGCCGTCCTCAAAACCAACACACATCTTGACATATCTCCCACATTGATCGCAGTGTCTCCAGGAACGGCATTCAAGGAGCCAGGAACTTTTCTGCCCACACTGTCCGGGGACAGTTCCTTAAAACCAATATACATCCTGCTATATCTCCCACATGGAATGTGCCAGGCAGGAAAAGTGGGGATTACGCTTAGACTTTCTCAGAACTGCTTCAAATCAACTAGATATCTTTGTGCAATAAATCTCCCAACAGCCAAACGCAAAAGCGGCAAACATCTCGCTGTATGTCCCACATCCAAAGTGCCAAGAGAGAGCTTCCTCTCCCTGTCTTTGAGTACAGTTTTCACTGTCCCGGTTACCTCTTTGCTAACATTCTCTTCAGAGCTGCAGTGAAACCAGGAACCACGTGGAGAAGGCACCCACACTGAAAATGACTGGAAGGAACATTGCGGCTTCTTCTCAGTGTCTCTGACAGAGGGTTTCACTGTCCCGGGAAAGTCTCTGCTAACACCCTGCAGAGCGCAGTGCCCAATATCCAGAAACGTCTTGCGGTATCTCCTACAGGGAAAGTGCCAGGAGGGAATTGTGGAGCTTGGTCTCAGTGTCTCTGAGAATTGCTCTGATTATCCGTGTGACCTCTTTGCTAAGACTCTCCAGAGAGCCATCCTCAAAACCAACACACATCTTGACATATCTCCCACATTGATCGCAGTGTCTCCAGGAACGGCATTCAAGGAGCCAGGAACTTTTCTGCCCACACTGTCCATTGAGTTGTCCTCAAAACCAATATACATCCTGCTGTATCTCCCACATGGAATGTGCCAGGCGGGAAAAGTGGGGATTATGCTTAGACTATCTCAGAACTGCTTCAAATCAACTAGATATCTTTGTGCTGTAAATCTCCCAACAGCCAAACACAAAAGCAGCAAACATCTCGCTGTATGTCCCACATCCAAAGTGCCAAGAGAGTAATGGTGAGCTTGCTCTCCCTGTCTTTGAGTACCGTTTTCACTGTCCCGGTTACCTCTTTGCTAACATTCTCTTCAGAGCTGCAGTGAAACCAGGAACCACGTGGAGAAGGCAACCACACTGAAAATGCCTGGAAGGAACATTGCGGCTTCTTCTCAGTGTCTCTGATGTCGGGTTTTACTGTCCCGGGAAAGTCTCTGCTAACACCCTGCAGAGCGCAGTGCCCAATATACAGAAACGTCTTGCGGTATCTCCTACAGGGAAAGTGCCAGGAGGGAATTGTGGAGCTTGTTCTCAGTGTCTCTGAGAATTGCTCTGATTGTCCGTGTGACCTCTTTGCTAAGACTCTCCAGAGAGCCGTCCTCAAAACCAACACACATCTTGACATATCTCCCACATTGATCGCAGTGTCTCCAGGAACGGCATTCAAGGAGCCAGGAACTTTTCTGCCCACACTGTCCGGGGACAGTTCCTTAAAACCAATATACATCCTGCTATATCTCCCACATGGAATGTGCCAGGCGGGAAAAGTGGGGATTACGCTTAGACTTTCTCAGAACTGCTTCAAATCAACTAGATATCTTTGTGCTGTAAATCTCCCAACAGCGAAACGCAAAAGCAGCAAACATCTCGCTGTATGTCCCACATCCAAAGTGCCAAGAGAGAGCTTGCTCTCCTTGTCTTTGAGTACTGTTTTCACTGTCCCGGTTACCTCTTTGCTAACATTCTCTTCAGAGCTGCAGTGAAACCAGGAACCACGTGGAGAAGGCACCCACACTGAAAATGCCTGGAAGGAACATTGCGGCTTCTTCTCAGTGTCTCTGATGTCGGGTTTTACTGTCCCGGGAAAGTCTCTGCTAACACCCTGCAGAGCGCAGTGCCCAATATCCAGAAACATCTTGCGGTATCTCCTACAGGGAAAGTGCCAGGAGGGAATTGTGGAGCTTGTTCTCAGTGTCTCTGAGAATTGCTCTGATTATCCGTGTGACCTCTTTGCTAAGACTCTCCAGAGAGCCATCCTCAAAACCAACACACATCTTGACATATCTCCCACATTGATCGCAGTGTCTCCAGGAACGGCATTCAAGGAGCCAGGAACTTTTCTCCCTACACTGTCCATTGAGTTGTCCTCAAAACCAATATACATCCTGCTGTATCTCCCACATGCAATGTGCCAGGAGGGAAAAGTGGGGATCAAGCTTAGACTTTCTCGGAACTGCTTCAAATCAACTAGATATCTTTGAGCTGTAAATCTCCCAACAGCCAAACGCAAAAGCAGCAAACATCTCGCTGTATGTCCCACATCCAAAGTGCCAAGAGAGTAATGGTGAGCTTCCTCTCCCTGTCTTTGAGTACTGTTTTCACTGTCCCGATTACCTCTTTGCTAACATTCTCTTCAGAGCTGCAGTGAAACCAGGAACCACGTGGAGAAGGCACCCACACTGAAAATGCCTGGAAGGAACATTGCGGCTTCTTCTCAGTGTCTCTGACATAGGGTTTTACTGTCCCGGGAAAGTCTCTGCTAACACCCTGCAGAGCGCAGTGCCCAATATCCAGAAAGGTCTTGCGGTATCTCCTACAGGGAAAGTGCCAGGAGGGAATTGTGGAGCTTGTTCTCAGTGTCTCTGAGAATTGCTCTGATTATCCGTGTGACCTCTTTGCTAAGACTCTCCAGAGAGCCGTCCTCAAAACCAACACACATCTTGACATATCTCCCACATTGATCGCAGTGTCTCCAGGAACGGCATTCAAGGAGCCAGGAACTTTTCTGCCCACACCGTCCGGGGACAGTTCCTTAAAACCAATATACATCCTGCTATATCTCCCACATGGAATGTGCCAGGCGGGAAAAGTGGGGATTACGCTTAGACTTTCTCAGAACTGCTTCAAATCAACTAGATATCTTTGTGCAATAAATCTCCCAACAGCCAAACGCAAAAGCGGCAAACATCTCGCTGTATGTCCCACATCCAAAGTGCCAAGAGAGAGCTTGCTCTCCCTGTCTTTGAGTACTGTTTTCACTGTCCCGGTTACCTCTTTGCTAACATTCTCTTCAGAGCTGCAGTGAAACCAGGAACCATGTGGAGAAGGCACCCACACTGAAAATGCCTGGAAGGAACATTGCGGCTTCTTCTCAGTGTCTCTGATGTCGGGTTTACTGTCCCGGGAAAGTCTCTGCTAACACCCTGCAGAGCGCAGTGCCCAATATCCAGAAACATCTTGCGGTATCTCCTACAGGGAAAGTGCCAGGAGGGAATTGTGGAGCTTGGTCTCAGTGTCTCTGAGAATTGCTCTGATTATCCGTGTGACCTCTTTGCTAAGACTCTCCACAGAGCCGTCCTCAAAACCAACACACATCTTGACATATCTCCCACATTGATCGCAGTGTCTCCAGGAACGGCATTCAAGGAGCCAGGAACTTTTCTCCCTACACTGTCCATTGAGTTGTCCTCAAAACCAATATACATCCTGCTGTATCTCCCACATGCAATGTGCCAGGAGGGAAAAGTGGGGATTATGCTTAGACTTTCTCAGAACTGCTTCAAATCAACTAGATATCTTTGTGCTGTAAATCTCCCAACAGCCAAACACAAAAGCAGCAAACATCTCGCTGTATGTCCCACATCCAAAGTGCCAAGAGAGTAATGGTGAGCTTGCTCTCCCTGTCTTTGAGTACCGTTTTCACTGTCCCGGTTACCTCTTTGCTAACATTCTCTTCAGAGCTGCAGTGAAACCAGGAACCACGTGGAGAAGGCACCCACACTGAAAATGCCTGGAAGGAACATTGCGGCTTCTTCTCAGTGTCTCTGATGTTGGGTTTACTGTCCCGGGAAAGTCTCTGCTAACACCCTGCAGAGCGCAGTGCCCAATATCCAGAAACATCTTGCGGTATCTCCTACAGGGAAAGTGCCAGGAGGGAATTGTGGAGCTTGTTCTCAGTGTCTCTGAGAATTGCTCTGATTATCCGTGTGACCTCTTTTCTAAGACTCTCCAGAGAGCCGTCCTCAAAACCAACACACATCTTGACATATCTCCCACATTGATCGCAGTGTCTCCAGGAACGGCATTCAAGGAGCCAGGAACTTTTCTGCCCACACTGTCCGGGGACAGTTCCTTAAAACCAATATACATCCTGCTATATCTCCCACATGGAAAATGCCAGGAGGGAGAAGTGGGGATTACGCTTAGACTTTCTCAGAACTGCTTCAAATCAACTAGATATCTTTGTGCTATAAATCTCCCAACAGCCAAACGCAAAAGCAGCAAACATCTCGCTGTATGTCCCACATCCAAAGTGCCAAGAGAGAGCTTGCTCTCCTTGTCTTTGAGTACTGTTTTCACTGTCCCGGTTACCTCTTTGCTAACATTCTCTTCAGAGCTGCAGTGAAACCAGGAACCACGTGGAGAAGGCACCCACACTGAAAATGCCTGGAAGGAACATTGCGGCTTCTTCTCAGTGTCTCTGATGTTGGGTTTACTGTCCCGGGAAAGTCTCTGCTAACACCCTGCAGAGCGCAGTGCCCAATATCCAGAAACATCTTGCGGTATCTCCTACAGGGAAAGTGCCAGGAGGGAATTGTGGAGCTTGTTCTCAGTGTCTCTGAGAATTGCTCTGATTATCCGTGTGACCTCTTTGCTAAGACTCTCCAGAGAGCCGTCCTCAAAACCAACACACATCTTGACATATCTCCCACATTGATCGCAGTGTCTCCAGGAACGGCATTCAAGGAGCCAGGAACTTTTCTCCCTACACTGTCCATTGAGTTGTCCTCAAAACCAATATACATCCTGCTGTATCTCCCACATGGAATGTGCCAGGCGGGAAAAGTGGGGATTATGCTTAGACTTTCTCAGAACTGCTTCAAATCAACTAGATATCTTTGTGCTGTAAATCTCCCAACAGCCAAACACAAAAGCAGCAAACATCTCGCTGTATGTCCCACATCCAAAGTGCCAAGAGAGAGCTTGCTCTCCTTGTCTTTGAGTACCGTTTTCACTGTCCCGGTTACCTCTTTGCTAACATTCTCTTCAGAGCTGCAGTGAAACCAGGAACCACGTGGAGAAGGCACCCACACTGAAAATGCCTGGAAGGAACATTGGGGCTTCTTCTCAGTGTCTCTGATGTCGGGTTTTACTGTCCCGGGAAAGTCTCTGCTAACACCCTGCAGAGCGCAGTGCCCAATATCCAGAAACATCTTGCGGTATCTCCTACAGGGAAAGTGCCAGGAGGGAATTGTGGAGCTTGTTCTCAGTGTCTCTGAGAATTGCTCTGATTATCCGTGTGACCTCTTTGCTAAGACTCTCCAGAGAGCCATCCTCAAAACCAACACACATCTTGACATATCTCCCACATTGATCGCAGTGTCTCCAGGAACGGCATTCAAGGAGCCAGGAACTTTTCTCCCTACACTGTCCATTGAGTTGTCCTCAAAACCAATATACATCCTGCTGTATCTCCCACATGCAATGTGCCAGGAGGGAAAAGTGGGGATCAAGCTTAGACTTTCTCGGAACTGCTTCAAATCAACTAGATATCTTTGTGCTGTAAATCTCCCAACAGCCAAACGCAAAAGCAGCAAACATCTCGCTGTATGTCCCACATCCAAAGTGCCAAGAGAGTAATGGTGAGCTTCCTCTCCCTGTCTTTGAGTACTGTTTTCACTGTCCCGATTACCTCTTTGCTAACATTCTCTTCAGAGCTGCAGTGAAACCAGGAACCACGTGGAGAAGGCACCCACACTGAAAATGCCTGGAAGGAACATTGCGGCTTCTTCTCAGTGTCTCTGACATAGGGTTTTACTGTCCCGGGAAAGTCTCTGCTAACACCCTGCAGAGCGCAGTGCCCAATATCCAGAAACGTCTTGCGGTATCTCCTACAGGGAAAGTGCCAGGAGGGAATTGTGGAGCTTGTTCTCAGTGTCTCTGAGAATTGCTCTGATTATCCGTGTGACCTCTTTGCTAAGACTCTCCAGGGAGCCGTCCTCAAAACCAACACACATCTTGACATATCTCCCACATTGATCGCAGTGTCTCCAGGAACGGCATTCAAGGAGCCAGGAACTTTTCTGCCCACACTGTCCGGGGACAGTTCCTTAAAACCAATATACATCCTGCTATATCTCCCACATGGAAAATGCCAGGAGGGAGAAGTGGGGATTACGCTTAGACTTTCTCAGAACTGCTTCAAATCAACTAGATATCTTTGTGCTATAAATCTCCCAACAGCCAAACGCAAAAGCAGCAAACATCTCGCTGTATGTCCCACATCCAAAGTGCCAAGAGAGAGCTTGCTCTCCTTGTCTTTGAGTACTGTTTTCACTGTCCCGGTTACCTCTTTGCTAACATTCTCTTCAGAGCTGCAGTGAAACCAGGAACCACGTGGAGAAGGCACCCACACTGAAAATGCCTGGAAGGAACATTGCGGCTTCTTCTCAGTGTCTCTGATGTTGGGTTTACTGTCCCGGGAAAGTCTCTGCTAACACCCTGCAGAGCGCAGTGCCCAATATCCAGAAACATCTTGCGGTATCTCCTACAGGGAAAGTGCCAGGAGGGAATTGTGGAGCTTGTTCTCAGTGTCTCTGAGAATTGCTCTGATTATCCCTGTGACCTCTTTGCTAAGACTCTCCAGAGAGCCGTCCTCAAAACCAACACACATCTTGACATATCTCCCACATTGATCGCAGTGTCTCCAGGAACGGCATTCAAGGAGCCAGGAACTTTTCTCCCTACACTGTCCATTGAGTTGTCCTCAAAACCAATATACATCCTGCTGTATCTCCCACATGGAATGTGCCAGGCGGGAAAAGTGGGGATTATGCTTAGACTTTCTCAGAACTGCTTCAAATCAACTAGATATCTTTGTGCTGTAAATCTCCCAACAGCCAAACACAAAAGCAGCAAACATCTCGCTGTATGTCCCACATCCAAAGTGCCAAGAGAGTAATGGTGAGCTTGCTCTCCCTGTCTTTGAGTACCGTTTTCACTGTCCCGGTTACCTCTTTGCTAACATTCTCTTCAGAGCTGCAGTGAAACCAGGAACCACGTGGAGAAGGCACCCACACTGAAAATGCCTGGAAGGAACATTGCGGCTTCTTCTCAGTGTCTCTGATGTCGGGTTTTACTGTCCCGGGAAAGTCTCTGCTAACACCCTGCAGAGCGCAGTGCCCAATATACAGAAACGTCTTGCGGTATCTCCTACAGGGAAAGTGCCAGGAGGGAATTGTGGAGCTTGTTCTCAGTGTCTCTGAGAATTGCTCTGATTATCCCTGTGACCTCTTTGCTAAGACTCTCCAGAGAGCCGTCCTCAAAACCAACACACATCTTGACATATCTCCCACATTGATCGCAGTGTCTCCAGGAACGGCATTCAAGGAGCCAGGAACTTTTCTGCCCACACTGTCCGGGGACAGTTCCTTAAAACCAATATACATCCTGCTATATCTCCCACATGGAATGTGCCAGGCGGGAAAAGTGGGGATTACGCTTAGACTTTCTCAGAACTGCTTCAAATCAACTAGATATCTTTGTGCTATAAATCTCCCAACAGCCAAACGCAAAAGCGGCAAACATCTCGCTGTATGTCCCACATCCAAAGTGCCAAGAGAGAGCTTGCTCTCCCTGTCTTTGAGTACTGTTTTCACTGTCCCGGTTACCTCTTTGCTAACATTCTCTTCAGAGCTGCAGTGAAACCAGGAACCACGTGGAGAAGGCACCCACACTGAAAATGCCTGGAAGGAACATTGGGGCTTCTTCTCAGTGTCTCTGATGTCGGGTTTACTGTCCCGGGAAAGTCTCTGCTAACACCCTGCAGAGCGCAGTGCCCAATATCCAGAAACATCTTGCGGTATCTCCTACAGGGAAAGTGCCAGGAGGGAATTGTGGAGCTTGGTCTCAGTGTCTCTGAGAATTGCTCTGATTATCCGTGTGACCTCTTTGCTAAGACTCTCCAGAGAGCCGTCCTCAAAACCAACACACATCTTGACATATCTCCCACATTGATCGCAGTGTCTCCAGGAACGGCATTCAAGGAGCCAGGAACTTTTCTCCCTACACTGTCCATTGAGTTGTCCTCAAAACCAATATACATCCTGCTGTATCTCCCACATGCAATGTGCCAGGAGGGAAAAGTGGGGATTATGCTTAGACTTTCTCAGAACTGCTTCAAATCAACTAGATATCTTTGTGCTGTAAATCTCCCAACAGCCAAACACAAAAGCAGCAAACATCTCGCTGTATGTCCCACATCCAAAGTGCCAAGAGAGTAATGGTGAGCTTGCTCTCCCTGTCTTTGAGTACCGTTTTCACTGTCCCGGTTACCTCTTTGCTAACATTCTCTTCAGAGCTGCAGTGAAACCAGGAACCACGTGGAGAAGGCACCCACACTGAAAATGACTGGAAGGAACGTTGCGGTTTCTTCTCAGTGTCTCTGACAGAGGGTTTCACTGTCCCGGGAAAGTCTCTGCTAACACCCTGCAGAGCGCAGTGCCCAATATACAGAAACGTCTTGCGGTATCTCCTACAGGGAAAGTGCCAGGAGGGAATTGTGGAGCTTGTTCTCAGTGTCTCTGAGAATTGCTCTGATTATCCCTGTGACCTCTTTGCTAAGACTCTCCAGAGAGCCGTCCTCAAAACCAACACACATCTTGACATATCTCCCACATTGATCGCAGTGTCTCCAGGAACGGCATTCAAGGAGCCAGGAACTTTTCTCCCTACACTGTCCATTGAGTTGTCCTCAAAACCAATATACATCCTGCTGTATCTCCCACATGCAATGTGCCAGGAGGGAAAAGTGGGGATTATGCTTAGACTTTCTCAGAACTGCTTCAAATCAACTAGATATCTTTGTGCTGTAAAACTCCCAACAGCCAAACACAAAAGCAGCAAACATCTCGCTGTATGTCCCACATCCAAAGTGCCAAGAGAGTCATGGTGAGCTTGCTCTCCCTGTCTTTGAGTACCGTTTTCACTGTCCCGGTTACCTCTTTGCTAACATTCTCTTCAGAGCTGCAGTGAAACCAGGAACCACGTGGAGAAGGCACCCACACTGAAAATGACTGGAAGGAACGTTGCGGCTTCTTCTCAGTGTCTCTGACAGAGGGTTTCACTGTCCCGGGAAAGTCTCTGCTAACACCCTGCAGAGCGCAGTGCCCAATATACAGAAACATCTTGCGGTATCTCCTACAGGGAAAGTGCCAGGAGGGAATTGTGGAGCTTGTTCTCAGTGTCTCTGAGAATTGCTCTGATTATCCGTGTGACCTCTTTGCTAAGACTCTCCAGAGAGCCGTCCTCAAAACCAACACACATCTTGACATATCTCCCACATTGATCGCAGTGTCTCCAGGAACGGCATTCAAGGAGCCAGGAACTTTTCTGCCCACACTGTCCGGGGACAGTTCCTTAAAACCAATATACATCCTGCTATATCTCCCACATGGAAAATGCCAGGAGGGAGAAGTGGGGATTACGCTTAGACTTTCTCAGAACTGCTTCAAATCAACTAGATATCTTTGTGCTATAAATCTCCCAACAGCCAAACGCAAAAGCAGCAAACATCTCGCTGTATGTCCCACATCCAAAGTGCCAAGAGAGAGCTTGCTCTCCTTGTCTTTGAGTACTGTTTTCACTGTCCCGGTTACCTCTTTGCTAACATTCTCTTCAGAGCTGCAGTGAAACCAGGAACCACGTGGAGAAGGCACCCACACTGAAAATGCCTGGAAGGAACATTGCGGCTTCTTCTCAGTGTCTCTGATGTCGGGTTTACTGTCCCGGGAAAGTCTCTGCTAACACCCTGCAGAGCGCAGTGCCCAATATACAGAAACGTCTTGCGGTATCTCCTACAGGGAAAGTGCCAGGAGGGAATTGTGGAGCTTGTTCTCAGTGTCTCTGAGAATTGCTCTGATTATCCGTGTGACCTCTTTGCTAAGACTCTCCAGAGAGCCGTCCTCAAAACCAACACACATCTTGACATATCTCCCACATTGATCACAGTGTCTCCAGGAACGGCATTCAAGGAGCCAGGAACTTTTCTCCCTACACTGTCCATTGAGTTGTCCTCAAAACCAATATACATCCTGCTGTATCTCCCACATGGAATGTGCCAGGAGGGAAAAGTGGGGATTATGCTTAGACTTTCTCAGAACTGCTTCAAATCAACTAGATATCTTTGTGCTGTAAATCTCCCAACAGCCAAACACAAAAGCAGCAAACATCTCGCTGTATGTCCCACATCCAAAGTGCCAAGAGAGTAATGGTGAGCTTGCTCTCCCTGTCTTTGAGTACCGTTTTCACTGTCCCGGTTACCTCTTTGCTAACATTCTCTTCAGAGCTGCAGTGAAACCAGGAACCACGTGGAGAAGGCACCCACACTGAAAATGCCTGGAAGGAACATTGCGGCTTCTTCTCAGTGTCTCTGATGTCGGGTTTTACTGTCCCGGGAAAGTCTCTGCTAACACCCTGCAGAGCGCAGTGCCCAATATACAGAAACGTCTTGCGGTATCTCCTACAGGGAAAGTGCCAGGAGGGAATTGTGGAGCTTGTTCTCAGTGTCTCTGAGAATTGCTCTGATTATCCGTGTGACCTCTTTGCTAAGACTCTCCAGAGAGCCGTCCTCAAAACCAACACACATCTTGACATATCTCCCACATTGATCGCAGTGTCTCCAGGAACGGCATTCAAGGAGCCAGGAACTTTTCTGCCCACACTGTCCGGGGACAGTTCCTTAAAACCAATATACATCCTGCTGTATCTCCCACATGGAATGTGCCAGGCGGGAAAAGTGGGGATTACGCTTAGACTTTCTCAGAACTGCTTCAAATCAACTAGATATCTTTGTGCTATAAATCTCCCAACAGCCAAACGCAAAAGCAGCAAACATCTCGCTGTATGTCCCACATCCAAAGTGCCAAGAGAGAGCTTGCTCTCCTTGTCTTTGAGTACTGTTTTCACTGTCCCGGTTACCTCTTTGCTAACATTCTCTTCAGAGCTGCAGTGAAACCAGGAACCACGTGGAGAAGGCACCCACACTGAAAATGCCTGGAAGGAACATTGCGGCTTCTTCTCAGTGTCTCTGATGTCGGGTTTACTGTCCCGGGAAAGTCTCTGCTAACACCCTGCAGAGCGCAGTGCCCAATATCCAGAAACATCTTGCGGTATCTCCTACAGGGAAAGTGCCAGGAGGGAATTGTGGAGCTTGGTCTCAGTGTCTCTGAGAATTGCTCTGATTATCCGTGTGACCTCTTTTCTAAGACTCTCCAGAGAGCCGTCCTCAAAACCAACACACATCTTGACATATCTCCCACATTGATCGCAGTGTCTCCAGGAACGGCATTCAAGGAGCCAGGAACTTTTCTCCCTACACTGTCCATTGAGTTGTCCTCAAAACCAATATACATCCTGCTGTATCTCCCACATGCAATGTGCCAGGAGGGAAAAGTGGGGATTATGCTTAGACTTTCTCAGAACTGCTTCAAATCAACTAGATATCTTTGTGCTGTAAATCTCCCAACAGCCAAACACAAAAGCAGCAAACATCTCGCTGTATGTCCCACATCCAAAGTGCCAAGAGAGTAATGGTGAGCTTGCTCTCCCTGTCTTTGAGTACCGTTTTCACTGTCCCGGTTACCTCTTTGCTAACATTCTCTTCAGAGCTGCAGTGAAACCAGGAACCACGTGGAGAAGGCACCCACACTGAAAATGACTGGAAGGAACGTTGCGGTTTCTTCTCAGTGTCTCTGACAGAGGGTTTCACTGTCCCGGGAAAGTCTCTGCTAACACCCTGCAGAGCGCAGTGCCCAATATACAGAAACGTCTTGCGGTATCTCCTACAGGGAAAGTGCCAGGAGGGAATTGTGGAGCTTGTTCTCAGTGTCTCTGAGAATTGCTCTGATTATCCGTGTGACCTCTTTGCTAAGACTCTCCAGAGAGCCGTCCTCAAAACCAACACACATCTTGACATATCTCCCACATTGATCGCAGTGTCTCCAGGAACGGCATTCAAGGAGCCAGGAACTTTTCTCCCTACACTGTCCATTGAGTTGTCCTCAAAACCAATATACATCCTGCTGTATCTCCCACATGCAATGTGCCAGGAGGGAAAAGTGGGGATTATGCTTAGACTTTCTCAGAACTGCTTCAAATCAACTAGATATCTTTGTGCTGTAAATCTCCCAACAGCCAAACACAAAAGCAGCAAACATCTCGCTGTATGTCCCACATCCAAAGTGCCAAGAGAGTCATGGTGAGCTTGCTCTCCCTGTCTTTGAGTACCGTTTTCACTGTCCCGGTTACCTCTTTGCTAACATTCTCTTCAGAGCTGCAGTGAAACCAGGAACCACGTGGAGAAGGCACCCACACTGAAAATGCCTGGAAGGAACATTGCGGCTTCTTCTCAGTGTCTCTGATGTCGGGTTTTACTGTCCCGGGAAAGTCTCTGCTAACACCCTGCAGAGCGCAGTGCCCAATATACAGAAACGTCTTGCGGTATCTCCTACAGGGAAAGTGCCAGGAGGGAATTGTGGAGCTTGTTCTCAGTGTCTCTGAGAATTGCTCTGATTATCCCTGTGACCTCTTTGCTAAGACTCTCCAGAGAGCCGTCCTCAAAACCAACACACATCTTGACATATCTCCCACATTGATCGCAGTGTCTCCAGGAACGGCATTCAAGGAGCCAGGAACTTTTCTGCCCACACTGTCCGGGGACAGTTCCTTAAAACCAATATACATCCTGCTGTATCTCCCACATGGAATGTGCCAGGCGGGAAAAGTGGGGATTACGCTTAGACTTTCTCAGAACTGCTTCAAATCAACTAGATATCTTTGTGCTATAAATCTCCCAACAGCCAAACGCAAAAGCAGCAAACATCTCGCTGTATGTCCCACATCCAAAGTGCCAAGAGAGAGCTTGCTCTCCTTGTCTTTGAGTACTGTTTTCACTGTCCCGGTTACCTCTTTGCTAACATTCTCTTCAGAGCTGCAGTGAAACCAGGAACCACGTGGAGAAGGCACCCACACTGAAAATGCCTGGAAGGAACATTGCGGCTTCTTCTCAGTGTCTCTGATGTCGGGTTTACTGTCCCGGGAAAGTCTCTGCTAACACCCTGCAGAGCGCTGTGCCCAATATCCAGAAACATCTTGCGGTATCTCCTACAGGGAAAGTGCCAGGAGGGAATTGTGGAGCTTGGTCTCAGTGTCTCTGAGAATTGCTCTGATTATCCGTGTGACCTCTTTGCTAAGACTCTCCAGAGAGCCGTCCTCAAAACCAACACACATCTTGACATATCTCCCACATTGATCGCAGTGTCTCCAGGAACGGCATTCAAGGAGCCAGGAACTTTTCTCCCTACACTGTCCATTGAGTTGTCCTCAAAACCAATATACATCCTGCTGTATCTCCCACATGGAATGTGCCAGGAGGGAAAAGTGGGGATCAAGCTTAGACTTTCTCGGAACTGCTTCAAATCAACTAGATATCTTTGTGCTGTAAATCTCCCAACAGCCAAACACAAAAGCAGCAAACATCTCGCTGTATGTCCCACATCCAAAGTGCCAAGAGAGTAATGGTGAGCTTGCTCTCCCTGTCTTTGAGTACCGTTTTCACTGTCCCGGTTACCTCTTTGCTAACATTCTCTTCAGAGCTGCAGTGAAACCAGGAACCACGTGGAGAAGGCACCCACACTGAAAATGCCTGGAAGGAACGTTGCGGCTTCTTCTCAGTGTCTCTGACAGAGGGTTTCACTGTCCCGGGAAAGTCTCTGCTAACACCCTGCAGAGCGCAGTGCCCAATATACAGAAACGTCTTGCGGTATCTCCTACAGGGAAAGTGCCAGGAGGGAATTGTGGAGCTTGTTCTCAGTGTCTCTGAGAATTGCTCTGATTATCCGTGTGACCTCTTTGCTAAGACTCTCCA
Organism: Larus michahellis; assembly: GCF_964199755.1. Classification (NCBI taxonomy): domain Eukaryota; kingdom Metazoa; phylum Chordata; class Aves; order Charadriiformes; family Laridae; genus Larus; species Larus michahellis. The sequence goes on along the minus strand of NC_133903.1, from coordinate 21,940,606 downwards.
GAGAGCCGTCCTCAAAACCAACACACATCTTGACATATCTCCCACATTGATCGCAGTGTCTCCAGGAACGGCATTCAAGGAGCCAGGAACTTTTCTGCCCACACTGTCCGGGGACAGTTCCTTAAAACCAATATACATCCTGCTATATCTCCCACATGGAAAATGCCAGGAGGGAGAAGTGGGGATTACGCTTAGACTTTCTCAGAACTGCTTCAAATCAACTAGATATCTTTGTGCTATAAATCTCCCAACAGCCAAACGCAAAAGCAGCAAACATCTCGCTGTATGTCCCACATCCAAAGTGCCAAGAGAGAGCTTGCTCTCCTTGTCTTTGAGTACTGTTTTCACTGTCCCGGTTACCTCTTTGCTAACATTCTCTTCAGAGCTGCAGTGAAACCAGGAACCACGTGGAGAAGGCACCCACACTGAAAATGCCTGGAAGGAACATTGCGGCTTCTTCTCAGTGTCTCTGATGTCGGGTTTACTGTCCCGGGAAAGTCTCTGCTAACACCCTGCAGAGCGCAGTGCCCAATATCCAGAAACATCTTGCGGTATCTCCTACAGGGAAAGTGCCAGGAGGGAATTGTGGAGCTTGTTCTCAGTGTCTCTGAGAATTGCTCTGATTATCCGTGTGACCTCTTTGCTAAGACTCTCCAGAGAGCCGTCCTCAAAACCAACACACATCTTGACATATCTCCCACATTGATCGCAGTGTCTCCAGGAACGGCATTCAAGGAGCCAGGAACTTTTCTCCCTACACTGTCCATTGAGTTGTCCTCAAAACCAATATACATCCTGCTGTATCTCCCACATGGAATGTGCCAGGCGGGAAAAGTGGGGATTATGCTTAGACTTTCTCAGAACTGCTTCAAATCAACTAGATATCTTTGTGCTGTAAATCTCCCAACAGCCAAACACAAAAGCAGCAAACATCTCGCTGTATGTCCCACATCCAAAGTGCCAAGAGAGTAATGGTGAGCTTGCTCTCCCTGTCTTTGAGTACCGTTTTCACTGTCCCGGTTACCTCTTTGCTAACATTCTCTTCAGAGCTGCAGTGAAACCAGGAACCACGTGGAGAAGGCACCCACACTGAAAATGCCTGGAAGGAACATTGCGGCTTCTTCTCAGTGTCTCTGATGTTGGGTTTACTGTCCCGGGAAAGTCTCTGCTAACACCCTGCAGAGCGCAGTGCCCAATATCCAGAAACATCTTGCGGTATCTCCTACAGGGAAAGTGCCAGGAGGGAATTGTGGAGCTTGTTCTCAGTGTCTCTGAGAATTGCTCTGATTATCCGTGTGACCTCTTTGCTAAGACTCTCCAGAGAGCCGTCCTCAAAACCAACACACATCTTGACATATCTCCCACATTGATCGCAGTGTCTCCAGGAACGGCATTCAAGGAGCCAGGAACTTTTCTGCCCACACTGTCCGGGGACAGTTCCTTAAAACCAATATACATCCTGCTGTATCTCCCACATGCAATGTGCCAGGCGGGAAAAGTGGGGATTACGCTTAGACTTTCTCAGAACTGCTTCAAATCAACTAGATATCTTTGTGCAATAAATCTCCCAACAGCCAAACGCAAAAGCGGCAAACATCTCGCTGTATGTCCCACATCCAAAGTGCCAAGAGAGAGCTTGCTCTCCCTGTCTTTGAGTACTGTTTTCACTGTCCCGGTTACCTCTTTGCTAACATTCTCTTCAGAGCTGCAGTGAAACCAGGAACCACGTGGAGAAGGCACCCACACTGAAAATGCCTGGAAGGAACATTGCGGCTTCTTCTCAGTGTCTCTGATGTCGGGTTTACTGTCCCGGGAAAGTCTCTGCTAACACCCTGCAGAGCGCAGTGCCCAATATCCAGAAACATCTTGCGGTATCTCCTACAGGGAAAGTGCCAGGAGGGAATTGTGGAGCTTGTTCTCAGTGTCTCTGAGAATTGCTCTGATTATCCGTGTGACCTCTTTGCTAAGACTCTCCAGAGAGCCGTCCTCAAAACCAACACACATCTTGACATATCTCCCACATTGATCGCAGTGTCTCCAGGAACGGCATTCAAGGAGCCAGGAACTTTTCTCCCTACACTGTCCATTGAGTTGTCCTCAAAACCAATATACATCCTGCTGTATCTCCCACATGGAAAGTGCCAGGAGGGAAAAGTGGGGATTATGCTTAGACTTTCTCGGAAGTGCTTCAAATCAACTAGATATCTTTGTGCTGTAAATCTCCCAAAAGCCAAACGCAAAAGCAGCAAACATCTCGCTGTATGTCCCACATCCAAAGTGCCAAGAGAGAGCTTGCTCTCCCTGTCTTTGAGTACTGTTTTCACTGTCCCGGTTACCTCTTTGCTAACATTCTCTTCAGAGCTGCAGTGAAACCAGGAACCACGTGGAGAAGGCACCCACACTGAAAATGCCTGGAAGGAACTTTGCGGCTTCTTCTCAGTGTCTCTGACATAGGGTTTCACTGTCCCGGGAAAGTCTCTGCTAACACCCTGCAGAGCGCAGTGCCCAATATCCATAAACATCTTGCGGTATCTCCTACAGGGAAAGTGCCAGGAGGGAATTGTGGAGCTTGTTCTCAGTGTCTCTGAGAATTGCTCTGATTATCCGTGTGACCTCTTTGCTAAGACTCTCCAGAGAGCCATCCTCAAAACCAACACACATCTTGACATATCTCCCACATTGATCGCAGTGTCTCCAGGAACGGCATTCAAGGAGCCAGGAACTTTTCTCCCTACACTGTCCATTGAGTTGTCCTCAAAACCAATATACATCCTGCTGTATCTCCCACATGGAATGTGCCAGGCGGGAAAAGTGGGGATCAAGCTTACACTTTCTCGGAACTGCTTCAAATCAACTAGTTATCTTTGTGCTGTAAATCTCCCAACAGCCAAACGCAAAAGCAGCAAACATCTCGCTGTATGTCCCACATCCAAAGTGCCAAGAGAGTAATGGTGAGCTTGCTCTCCCTGTCTTTGAGTACCGTTTTCACTGTCCCGGTTACCTCTTTGCTAACATTCTCTTCAGAGCTGCAGTGAAACCAGGAACCACGTGGAGAAGGCACCCACACTGAAAATGCCTGGAAGGAACATTGCGGCTTCTTCTCAGTGTCTCTGATGTTGGGTTTACTGTCCCGGGAAAGTCTCTGCTAACACCCTGCAGAGCGCAGTGCCCAATATCCAGAAACATCTTGCGGTATCTCCTACAGGGAAAGTGCCAGGAGGGAATTGTGGAGCTTGTTCTCAGTGTCTCTGAGAATTGCTCTGATTATCCGTGTGACCTCTTTGCTAAGACTCTCCAGAGAGCCGTCCTCAAAACCAACACACATCTTGACATATCTCCCACATTGATCGCAGTGTCTCCAGGAACGGCATTCAAGGAGCCAGGAACTTTTCTGCCCACACTGTCCGGGGACAGTTCCTTAAAACCAATATACATCCTGCTATATCTCCCACATGGAATGTGCCAGGCGGGAAAAGTGGGGATTACGCTTAGACTTTCTCAGAACTGCTTCAAATCAACTAGATATCTTTGTGCAATAAATCTCCCAACAGCCAAACGCAAAAGCGGCAAACATCTCGCTGTATGTCCCACATCCAAAGTGCCAAGAGAGAGCTTGCTCTCCCTGTCTTTGAGTACTGTTTTCACTGTCCCGGTTACCTCTTTGCTAACATTCTCTTCAGAGCTGCAGTGAAACCAGGAACCACGTGGAGAAGGCACCCACACTGAAAATGCCTGGAAGGAACTTTGCGGCTTCTTCTCAGTGTCTCTGACATAGGGTTTCACTGTCCCGGGAAAGTCTCTGCTAACACCCTGCAGAGCGCAGTGCCCAATATCCAGAAACATCTTGCGGTATCTCCTACAGGGAAAGTGCCAGGAGGGAATTGTGGAGCTTGTTCTCAGTGTCTCTGAGAATTGCTCTGATTATCCGTGTGACCTCTTTGCTAAGACTCTCCAGAGAGCCGTCCTCAAAACCAACACACATCTTGACATATCTCCCACATTGATCGCAGTGTCTCCAGGAACGGCATTCAAGGAGCCAGGAACTTTTCTCCCTACACTGTCCATTGAGTTGTCCTCAAAACCAATATACATCCTGCTGTATCTCCCACATGGAATGTGCCAGGCGGGAAAAGTGGGGATCAAGCTTACACTTTCTCGGAACTGCTTCAAATCAACTAGTTATCTTTGTGCTGTAAATCTCCCAACAGCCAAACGCAAAAGCAGCAAACATCTCGCTGTATGTCCCACATCCAAAGTGCCAAGAGAGTAATGTAGAGCTTGCTCTCCCTGTCTTTGAGTACTGTTTTCACTGTCCCGGTTACCTCTTTGCTAACATTCTCTTCAGAGCTGCAGTGAAACCAGGAACCACGTGGAGAAGGCACCCACACTGAAAATGCCTGGAAGGAACATTGCGGCTTCTTCTCAGTGTCTCTGACATAGGGTTTCACTGTCCCGGGAAAGTCTCTGCTAACACCCTGCAGAGCGCAGTGCCCAATATCCAGAAACATCTTGCGGTATCTCCTACAGGGAAAGTGCCAGGAGGGAATTGTGGAGCTTGTTCTCAGTGTCTCTGAGAATTGCTCTGATTATCCGTGTGACCTCTTTGCTAAGACTCTCCAGAGAGCCATCCTCAAAACCAACACACATCTTGACATATCTCCCACATTGATCGCAGTGTCTCCAGGAACGGCATTCAAGGAGCCAGGAACTTTTCTCCCTACACTGTCCATTGAGTTGTCCTCAAAACCAATATACATCCTGCTGTATCTCCCACATGGAATGTGCCAGGCGGGAAAAGTGGGGATCAAGCTTACACTTTCTCGGAACTGCTTCAAATCAACTAGTTATCTTTGTGCTGTAAATCTCCCAACAGCCAAACGCAAAAGCAGCAAACATCTCGCTGTATGTCCCACATCCAAAGTGCCAAGAGAGTAATGGTGAGCTTGCTCTCCCTGTCTTTGAGTACCGTTTTCACTGTCCCGGTTACCTCTTTGCTAACATTCTCTTCAGAGCTGCAGTGAAACCAGGAACCACGTGGAGAAGGCACCCACACTGAAAATGCCTGGAAGGAACATTGCGGCTTCTTCTCAGTGTCTCTGATGTTGGGTTTACTGTCCCGGGAAAGTCTCTGCTAACACCCTGCAGAGCGCAGTGCCCAATATCCAGAAACATCTTGCGGTATCTCCTACAGGGAAAGTGCCAGGAGGGAATTGTGGAGCTTGTTCTCAGTGTCTCTGAGAATTGCTCTGATTATCCGTGTGACCTCTTTGCTAAGACTCTCCAGAGAGCCGTCCTCAAAACCAACACACATCTTGACATATCTCCCACATTGATCGCAGTGTCTCCAGGAACGGCATTCAAGGAGCCAGGAACTTTTCTGCCCACACTGTCCGGGGACAGTTCCTTAAAACCAATATACATCCTGCTGTATCTCCCACATGCAATGTGCCAGGCGGGAAAAGTGGGGATTACGCTTAGACTTTCTCAGAACTGCTTCAAATCAACTAGATATCTTTGTGCAATAAATCTTCCAACAGCCAAACGCAAAAGCGGCAAACATCTCGCTGTATGTCCCACATCCAAAGTGCCAAGAGAGAGCTTGCTCTCCCTGTCTTTGAGTACTGTTTTCACTGTCCCGGTTACCTCTTTGCTAACATTCTCTTCAGAGCTGCAGTGAAACCAGGAACCACGTGGAGAAGGCACCCACACTGAAAATGCCTGGAAGGAACATTGCGGCTTCTTCTCAGTGTCTCTGATGTCGGGTTTACTGTCCCGGGAAAGTCTCTGCTAACACCCTGCAGAGCGCAGTGCCCAATATCCAGAAACATCTTGCGGTATCTCCTACAGGGAAAGTGCCAGGAGGGAATTGTGGAGCTTGTTCTCAGTGTCTCTGAGAATTGCTCTGATTATCCGTGTGACCTCTTTGCTAAGACTCTCCAGAGAGCCGTCCTCAAAACCAACACACATCTTGACATATCTCCCACATTGATCGCAGTGTCTCCAGGAACGGCATTCAAGGAGCCAGGAACTTTTCTCCCTACACTGTCCATTGAGTTGTCCTCAAAACCAATATACATCCTGCTGTATCTCCCACATGGAAAGTGCCAGGAGGGAAAAGTGGGGATTATGCTTAGACTTTCTCGGAAGTGCTTCAAATCAACTAGATATCTTTGTGCTGTAAATCTCCCAACAGCCAAACGCAAAAGCAGCAAACATCTCGCTGTATGTCCCACATCCAAAGTGCCAAGAGAGAGCTTGCTCTCCCTGTCTTTGAGTACTGTTTTCACTGTCCCGGTTACCTCTTTGCTAACATTCTCTTCAGAGCTGCAGTGAAACCAGGAACCACGTGGAGAAGGCACCCACACTGAAAATGCCTGGAAGGAACTTTGCGGCTTCTTCTCAGTGTCTCTGACATAGGGTTTCACTGTCCCGGGAAAGTCTCTGCTAACACCCTGCAGAGCGCAGTGCCCAATATCCAGAAACATCTTGCGGTATCTCCTACAGGGAAAGTGCCAGGAGGGAATTGTGGAGCTTGTTCTCAGTGTCTCTGAGAATTGCTCTGATTATCCCTGTGACCTCTTTGCTAAGACTCTCCAGAGAGCCATCCTCAAAACCAACACACATCTTGACATATCTCCCACATTGATCGCAGTGTCTCCAGGAACGGCATTCAAGGAGCCAGGAACTTTTCTCCCTACACTGTCCATTGAGTTGTCCTCAAAACCAATATACATCCTGCTGTATCTCCCACATGGAATGTGCCAGGCGGGAAAAGTGGGGATCAAGCTTACACTTTCTCGGAACTGCTTCAAATCAACTAGATATCTTTGAGCTGTAAATCTCCCAACAGCCAAACGCAAAAGCAGCAAACATCTCGCTGTATGTCCCACATCCAAAGTGCCAAGAGAGTAATGGTGAGCTTGCTCTCCCTGTCTTTGAGTACTGTTTTCACTGTCCCGATTACCTCTTTGCTAACATTCTCTTCAGAGCTGCAGTGAAACCAGGAACCACGTGGAGAAGGCACCCACACTGAAAATGCCTGGAAGGAACATTGCGGCTTCTTCTCAGTGTCTCTGATGTCGGGTTTTACTGTCCCGGGAAAGTCTCTGCTAACACCCTGCAGAGCGCAGTGCCCAATATACAGAAACATCTTGCGGTATCTCCTACAGGGAAAGTGCCAGGAGGGAATTGTGGAGCTTGTTCTCAGTGTCTCTGAGAATTGCTCTGATTATCCGTGTGACCTCTTTGCTAAGACTCTCCAGAGAGCCGTCCTCAAAACCAACACACATCTTGACATATCTCCCACATTGATCGCAGTGTCTCCAGGAACGGCATTCAAGGAGCCAGGAACTTTTCTGCCCACACTGTCCGGGGACAGTTCCTTAAAACCAATATACATCCTGCTGTATCTCCCACATGCAATGTGCCAGGCGGGAAAAGTGGGGATTACGCTTAGACTTTCTCAGAACTGCTTCAAATCAACTAGATATCTTTGTGCAATAAATCTCCCAACAGCCAAACGCAAAAGCGGCAAACATCTCGCTGTATGTCCCACATCCAAAGTGCCAAGAGAGAGCTTGCTCTCCCTGTCTTTGAGTACTGTTTTCACTGTCCCGGTTACCTCTTTGCTAACATTCTCTTCAGAGCTGCAGTGAAACCAGGAACCACGTGGAGAAGGCACCCACACTGAAAATGCCTGGAAGGAACTTTGCGGCTTCTTCTCAGTGTCTCTGACTTAGGGTTTCACTGTCCCGGGAAAGTCTCTGCTAACACCCTGCAGAGCGCAGTGCCCAATATCCAGAAACATCTTGCGGTATCTCCTACAGGGAAAGTGCCAGGAGGGAATTGTGGAGCTTGTTCTCAGTGTCTCTGAGAATTGCTCTGATTATCCGTGTGACCTCTTTGCTAAGACTCTCCAGAGAGCCATCCTCAAAACCAACACACATCTTGACATATCTCCCACATTGATCGCAGTGTCTCCAGGAACGGCATTCAAGGAGCCAGGAACTTTTCTCCCTACACTGTCCATTGAGTTGTCCTCAAAACCAATATACATCCTGCTGTATCTCCCACATGGAATGTGCCAGGCGGGAAAAGTGGGGATCAAGCTTACACTTTCTCGGAACTGCTTCAAATCAACTAGTTATCTTTGTGCTGTAAATCTCCCAACAGCCAAACGCAAAAGCAGCAAACATCTCGCTGTATGTCCCACATCCAAAGTGCCAAGAGAGTAATGTAGAGCTTGCTCTCCCTGTCTTTGAGTACTGTTTTCACTGTCCCGGTTACCTCTTTGCTAACATTCTCTTCAGAGCTGCAGTGAAACCAGGAACCACGTGGAGAAGGCACCCACACTGAAAATGCCTGGAAGGAACGTTGCGGCTTCTTCTCAGTGTCTCTGACATAGGGTTTCACTGTCCCGGGAAAGTCTCTGCTAACACCCTGCAGAGCGCAGTGCCCAATATCCAGAAACATCTTGCGGTATCTCCTACAGGGAAAGTGCCAGGAGGGAATTGTCGATCTTGTTCTCAGTGTCTCTGAGAATTGCTCTGATTATCCGTGTGACCTCTTTGCTAAGACTCTCCAGAGAGCCATCCTCAAAACCAACACACATCTTGACATATCTCCCACATTGATCGCAGTGTCTCCAGGAACGGCATTCAAGGAGCCAGGAACTTTTCTCCCTACACTGTCCATTGAGTTGTCCTCAAAACCAATATACATCCTGCTGTATCTCCCACATGGAATGTGCCAGGCGGGAAAAGTGGGGATCAAGCTTACACTTTCTCGGAACTGCTTCAAATCAACTAGTTATCTTTGTGCTGTAAATCTCCCAACAGCCAAACGCAAAAGCAGCAAACATCTCGCTGTATGTCCCACATCCAAAGTGCCAAGAGAGTAATGGTGAGCTTGCTCTCCCTGTCTTTGAGTACCGTTTTCACTGTCCCGGTTACCTCTTTGCTAACATTCTCTTCAGAGCTGCAGTGAAACCAGGAACCACGTGGAGAAGGCACCCACACTGAAAATGCCTGGAAGGAACATTGCGGCTTCTTCTCAGTGTCTCTGATGTTGGGTTTACTGTCCCGGGAAAGTCTCTGCTAACACCCTGCAGAGCGCAGTGCCCAATATCCAGAAACATCTTGCGGTATCTCCTACAGGGAAAGTGCCAGGAGGGAATTGTGGAGCTTGTTCTCAGTGTCTCTGAGAATTGCTCTGATTATCCGTGTGACCTCTTTGCTAAGACTCTCCAGAGAGCCGTCCTCAAAACCAACACACATCTTGACATATCTCCCACATTGATCGCAGTGTCTCCAGGAACGGCATTCAAGGAGCCAGGAACTTTTCTGCCCACACTGTCCGGGGACAGTTCCTTAAAACCAATATACATCCTGCTGTATCTCCCACATGCAATGTGCCAGGCGGGAAAAGTGGGGATTACGCTTAGACTTTCTCAGAACTGCTTCAAATCAACTAGATATCTTTGTGCAATAAATCTCCCAACAGCCAAACGCAAAAGCGGCAAACATCTCGCTGTATGTCCCACATCCAAAGTGCCAAGAGAGAGCTTGCTCTCCCTGTCTTTGAGTACTGTTTTCACTGTCCCGGTTACCTCTTTGCTAACATTCTCTTCAGAGCTGCAGTGAAACCAGGAACCACGTGGAGAAGGCACCCACACTGAAAATGCCTGGAAGGAACATTGGGGCTTCTTCTCAGTGTCTCTGATGTCGGGTTTACTGTCCCGGGAAAGTCTCTGCTAACACCCTGCAGAGCGCAGTGCCCAATATCCAGAAACATCTTGCGGTATCTCCTACAGGGAAAGTGCCAGGAGGGAATTGTGGAGCTTGTTCTCAGTGTCTCTGAGAATTGCTCTGATTATCCGTGTGACCTCTTTGCTAAGACTCTCCAGAGAGCCGTCCTCAAAACCAACACACATCTTGACATATCTCCCACATTGATCGCAGTGTCTCCAGGAACGGCATTCAAGGAGCCAGGAACTTTTCTCCCTACACTGTCCATTGAGTTGTCCTCAAAACCAATATACATCCTGCTGTATCTCCCACATGGAAAGTGCCAGGAGGGAAAAGTGGGGATTATGCTTAGACTTTCTCGGAACTGCTTCAAATCAACTAGATATCTTTGTGCTGTAAATCTCCCAACAGCCAAACGCAAAAGCAGCAAACATCTCGCTGTATGTCCCACATCCAAAGTGCCAAGAGAGAGCTTGCTCTCCCTGTCTTTGAGTACTGTTTTCACTGTCCCGGTTACCTCTTTGCTAACATTCTCTTCAGAGCTGCAGTGAAACCAGGAACCACGTGGAGAAGGCACCCACACTGAAAATGCCTGGAAGGAACTTTGCGGCTTCTTCTCAGTGTCTCTGACATAGGGTTTCACTGTCCCGGGAAAGTCTCTGCTAACACCCTGCAGAGCGCAGTGCCCAATATCCAGAAACATCTTGCGGTATCTCCTACAGGGAAAGTGCCAGGAGGGAATTGTGGAGCTTGTTCTCAGTGTCTCTGAGAATTGCTCTGATTATCCGTGTGACCTCTTTGCTAAGACTCTCCAGAGAGCCATCCTCAAAACCAACACACATCTTGACATATCTCCCACATTGATCGCAGTGTCTCCAGGAACGGCATTCAAGGAGCCAGGAACTTTTCTCCCTACACTGTCCATTGAGTTGTCCTCAAAACCAATATACATCCTGCTGTATCTCCCACATGGAATGTGCCAGGCGGGAAAAGTGGGGATCAAGCTTACACTTTCTCGGAACTGCTTCAAATCAACTAGTTATCTTTGTGCTGTAAATCTCCCAACAGCCAAACGCAAAAGCAGCAAACATCTCGCTGTATGTCCCACATCCAAAGTGCCAAGAGAGTCATGGTGAGCTTGCTCTCCCTGTCTTTGAGTACTGTTTTCACAGTCCCGGTTACCTCTTTGCTAACATTCTCTTCAGAGCTGCAGTGAAACCAGGAACCACGTGGAGAAGGCACCCACACTGAAAATGCCTGGAAGGAACATTGCGGCTTCTTCTCAGTGTCTCTGACATAGGGTTTCACTGTCCCGGGAAAGTCTCTGCTAACACCCTGCAGAGCGCAGTGCCCAATATCCAGAAACATCTTGCGGTATCTCCTACAGGGAAAGTGCCAGGAGGGAATTGTGGAGCTTGTTCTCAGTGTCTCTGAGAATTGCTCTGATTATCCGTGTGACCTCTTTGCTAAGACTCTCCAGAGAGCCATCCTCAAAACCAACACACATCTTGACATATCTCCCACATTGATCGCAGTGTCTCCAGGAACGGCATTCAAGGAGCCAGGAACTTTTCTCCCTACACTGTCCATTGAGTTGTCCTCAAAACCAATATACATCCTGCTGTATCTCCCACATGGAATGTGCCAGGCGGGAAAAGTGGGGATCAAGCTTACACTTTCTCGGAACTGCTTCAAATCAACTAGTTATCTTTGTGCTGTAAATCTCCCAACAGCCAAACGCAAAAGCAGCAAACATCTCGCTGTATGTCCCACATCCAAAGTGCCAAGAGAGTAATGTAGAGCTTGCTCTCCCTGTCTTTGAGTACTGTTTTCACTGTCCCGGTTACCTCTTTGCTAACATTCTCTTCAGAGCTGCAGTGAAACCAGGAACCACGTGGAGAAGGCACCCACACTGAAAATGCCTGGAAGGAACGTTGCGGCTTCTTCTCAGTGTCTCTGACATAGGGTTTCACTGTCCCGGGAAAGTCTCTGCTAACACCCTGCAGAGCGCAGTGCCCAATATCCATAAACATCTTGCGGTATCTCCTACAGGGAAAGTGCCAGGAGGGAATTGTGGAGCTTGTTCTCAGTGTCTCTGAGAATTGCTCTGATTATCCGTGTGACCTCTTTGCTAAGACTCTCCAGAGAGCCATCCTCAAAACCAACACACATCTTGACATATCTCCCACATTGATCGCAGTGTCTCCAGGAACGGCATTCAAGGAGCCAGGAACTTTTCTCCCTACACTGTCCATTGAGTTGTCCTCAAAACCAATATACATCCTGCTGTATCTCCCACATGGAATGTGCCAGGCGGGAAAAGTGGGGATCAAGCTTACACTTTCTCGGAACTGCTTCAAATCAACTAGTTATCTTTGTGCTGTAAATCTCCCAACAGCCAAACGCAAAAGCAGCAAACATCTCGCTGTATGTCCCACATCCAAAGTGCCAAGAGAGTAATGGTGAGCTTGCTCTCCCTGTCTTTGAGTACTGTTTTCACTGTCCCGGTTACCTCTTTGCTAACATTCTCTTCAGAGCTGCAGTGAAACCAGGAACCACGTGGAGAAGGCACCCACACTGAAAATGCCTGGAAGGAACATTGCGGCTTCTTCTCAGTGTCTCTGATGTTGGGTTTACTGTCCCGGGAAAGTCTCTGCTAACACCCTGCAGAGCGCAGTGCCCAATATCCAGAAACATCTTGCGGTATCTCCTACAGGGAAAGTGCCAGGAGGGAATTGTGGAGCTTGTTCTCAGTGTCTCTGAGAATTGCTCTGATTATCCGTGTGACCTCTTTGCTAAGACTCTCCAGAGAGCCGTCCTCAAAACCAACACACATCTTGACATATCTCCCACATTGATCGCAGTGTCTCCAGGAACGGCATTCAAGGAGCCAGGAACTTTTCTCCCTACACTGTCCGGGGACAGTTCCTTAAAACCAATATACATCCTGCTGTATCTCCCACATGCAATGTGCCAGGCGGGAAAAGTGGGGATTACGCTTAGACTTTCTCAGAACTGCTTCAAATCAACTAGATATCTTTGTGCAATAAATCTCCCAACAGCCAAACGCAAAAGCGGCAAACATCTCGCTGTATGTCCCACATCCAAAGTGCCAAGAGAGAGCTTGCTCTCCCTGTCTTTGAGTACTGTTTTCACTGTCCCGGTTACCTCTTTGCTAACATTCTCTTCAGAGCTGCAGTGAAACCAGGAACCACGTGGAGAAGGCACCCACACTGAAAATGCCTGGAAGGAACATTGGGGCTTCTTCTCAGTGTCTCTGATGTCGGGTTTACTGTCCCGGGAAAGTCTCTGCTAACACCCTGCAGAGCGCAGTGCCCAATATCCAGAAACATCTTGCGGTATCTCCTACAGGGAAAGTGCCAGGAGGGAATTGTGGAGCTTGTTCTCAGTGTCTCTGAGAATTGCTCTGATTATCCGTGTGACCTCTTTGCTAAGACTCTCCAGAGAGCCGTCCTCAAAACCAACACACATCTTGACATATCTCCCACATTGATCGCAGTGTCTCCAGGAACGGCATTCAAGGAGCCAGGAACTTTTCTCCCTACACTGTCCATTGAGTTGTCCTCAAAACCAATATACATCCTGCTGTATCTCCCACATGGAAAGTGCCAGGAGGGAAAAGTGGGGATTATGCTTAGACTTTCTCGGAACTGCTTCAAATCAACTAGATATCTTTGTGCTGTAAATCTCCCAACAGCCAAACGCAAAAGCAGCAAACATCTCGCTGTATGTCCCACATCCAAAGTGCCAAGAGAGAGCTTGCTCTCCCTGTCTTTGAGTACTGTTTTCACTGTCCCGGTTACCTCTTTGCTAACATTCTCTTCAGAGCTGCAGTGAAACCAGGAACCACGTGGAGAAGGCACCCACACTGAAAATGCCTGGAAGGAACTTTGCGGCTTCTTCTCAGTGTCTCTGACATAGGGTTTCACTGTCCCGGGAAAGTCTCTGCTAACACCCTGCAGAGCGCAGTGCCCAATATCCAGAAACATCTTGCGGTATCTCCTACAGGGAAAGTGCCAGGAGGGAATTGTGGAGCTTGTTCTCAGTGTCTCTGAGAATTGCTCTGATTATCCGTGTGACCTCTTTGCTAAGACTCTCCAGAGAGCCATCCTCAAAACCAACACACATCTTGACATATCTCCCACATTGATCGCAGTGTCTCCAGGAACGGCATTCAAGGAGCCAGGAACTTTTCTCCCTACACTGTCCATTGAGTTGTCCTCAAAACCAATATACATCCTGCTGTATCTCCCACATGGAATGTGCCAGGCGGGAAAAGTGGGGATCAAGCTTACACTTTCTCGGAACTGCTTCAAATCAACTAGTTATCTTTGTGCTGTAAATCTCCCAACAGCCAAACGCAAAAGCAGCAAACATCTCGCTGTATGTCCCACATCCAAAGTGCCAAGAGAGTCATGGTGAGCTTGCTCTCCCTGTCTTTGAGTACTGTTTTCACAGTCCCGGTTACCTCTTTGCTAACATTCTCTTCAGAGCTGCAGTGAAACCAGGAACCACGTGGAGAAGGCACCCACACTGAAAATGCCTGGAAGGAACATTGCGGCTTCTTCTCAGTGTCTCTGACATAGGGTTTCACTGTCCCGGGAAAGTCTCTGCTAACACCCTGCAGAGCGCAGTGCCCAATATACAGAAACGTCTTGCGGTATCTCCTACAGGGAAAGTGCCAGGAGGGAATTGTCGATCTTGTTCTCAGTGTCTCTGAGAATTGCTCTGATTATCCGTGTGACCTCTTTGCTAAGACTCTCCAGAGAGCCGTCCTCAAAACCAACACACATCTTGACATATCTCCCACATTGATCGCAGTGTCTCCAGGAACGGCATTCAAGGAGCCAGGAACTTTTCTCCCTACACTGTCCATTGAGTTGTCCTCAAAACCAATATACATCCTGCTGTATCTCCCACATGCAATGTGCCAGGAGGGAAAAGTGGGGATCAAGCTTAGACTTTCTCGGAACTGCTTCAAATCAACTAGATATCTTTGTGCTGTAAATCTCCCAACAGCCAAACGCAACAGCAGCAAACATCTCGCTGTATGTCCCACATCCAAAGTGCCAAGAGAGTCATGGTGAGCTTGCTCTCCCTGTCTTTGAGTACTGTTTTCACTGTCCCGGTTACCTCTTTGCTAACATTCTCTTCAGAGCTGCAGTGAAACCAGGAACCACGTGGAGAAGGCACCCACACTGAAAATGCCTGGAAGGAACATTGCGGCTTCTTCTCAGTGTCTCTGACATAGGGTTTCACTGTCCCGGGAAAGTCTCTGCTAACACCCTGCAGAGCGCAGTGCCCAATATACAGAAACGTCTTGCGGTATCTCCTACAGGGAAAGTGCCAGGAGGGAATTGTCGATCTTGTTCTCAGTGTCTCTGAGAATTGCTCTGATTATCCGTGTGACCTCTTTGCTAAGACTCTCCAGAGAGCCGTCCTCAAAACCAACACACATCTTGACATATCTCCCACATTGATCGCAGTGTCTCCAGGAACGGCATTCAAGGAGCCAGGAACTTTTCTCCCTACACTGTCCATTGAGTTGTCCTCAAAACCAATATACATCCTGCTGTATCTCCCACATGGAATGTGCCAGGCGGGAAAAGTGGGGATCAAGCTTACACTTTCTCGGAACTGCTTCAAATCAACTAGATATCTTTGTGCTGTAAATCTCCCAACAGCCAAACGCAAAAGCAGCAAACATCTCGCTGTATGTCCCACATCCAAAGTGCCAAGAGAGAGCTTGCTCTCCCTGTCTTTGAGTACTGTTTTCACTGTCCCGGTTACCTCTTTGCTAACATTCTCTTCAGAGCTGCAGTGAAACCAGGAACCACGTGGAGAAGGCACCCACACTGAAAATGCCTGGAAGGAACGTTGCGGCTTCTTCTCAGTGTCTCTGATGTCGGGTTTTACTGTCCCGGGAAAGTCTCTGCTAACACCCTGCAGAGCGCTGTGCCCAATATCCAGAAACATCTTGCGGTATCTCCTACAGGGAAAGTGCCAGGAGGGAATTGTGGAGCTTGTTCTCAGTGTCTCTGAGAATTGCTCTGATTATCCGTGTGACCTCTTTGCTAAGACTCTCCAGAGAGCCATCCTCAAAACCAACACACATCTTGACATATCTCCCACATTGATCGCAGTGTCTCCAGGAACGGCATTCAAGGAGCCAGGAACTTTTCTCCCTACACTGTCCATTGAGTTGTCCTCAAAACCAATATACATCCTGCTGTATCTCCCACATGGAATGTGCCAGGCGGGAAAAGTGGGGATTATGCTTAGACTTTCTCGGAACTGCTTCAAATCAACTAGATATCTTTGTGCTGTAAATCTCCCAACAGCCAAACGCAAAAGCAGCAAACATCTCGCTGTATGTCCCACATCCAAAGTGCCAAGAGAGTCATGGTGAGCTTGCTCTCCCTGTCTTTGAGTACTGTTTTCACTGTCCCGATTACCTCTTTGCTAACATTCTCTTCAGAGCTGCAGTGAAACCAGGAACCACGTGGAGAAGGCACCCACACTGAAAATGCCTGGAAGGAACATTGGGGCTTCTTCTCAGTGTCTCTGATGTCGGGTTTTACTGTCCCGGGAAAGTCTCTGCTAACACCCTGCAGAGCGCAGTGCCCAATATACAGAAACGTCTTGCGGTATCTCCTACAGGGAAAGTGCCAGGAGGGAATTGTCGATCTTGTTCTCAGTGTCTCTGAGAATTGCTCTGATTATCCGTGTGACCTCTTTGCTAAGACTCTCCAGAGAGCCGTCCTCAAAACCAACACACATCTTGACATATCTCCCACATTGATCGCAGTGTCTCCAGGAACGGCATTCAAGGAGCCAGGAACTTTTCTCCCTACACTGTCCATTGAGTTGTCCTCAAAACCAATATACATCCTGCTGTATCTCCCACATGGAATGTGCCAGGTGGGAAAAGTGGGGATTATGCTTAGACTTTCTCAGAACTGCTTCAAATCAACTAGATATCTTTGTGCTGTAAATCTCCCAACAGCCAAACGCAAAAGCAGCAAACATCTCGCTGTATGTCCCACATCCAAAGTGCCAAGAGAGAGCTTGCTCTCCCTGTCTTTGAGTACAGTTTTCACTGTCCCGGTTACCTCTTTGCTAACATTCTCTTCAGAGCTGCAGTGAAACCAGGAACCACGTGGAGAAGGCACCCACACTGAAAATGCCTGGAAG
Organism: Larus michahellis; assembly: GCF_964199755.1. Classification (NCBI taxonomy): domain Eukaryota; kingdom Metazoa; phylum Chordata; class Aves; order Charadriiformes; family Laridae; genus Larus; species Larus michahellis. The sequence goes on along the minus strand of NC_133903.1, from coordinate 21,923,645 downwards.
GAACATTGGGGCTTCTTCTCAGTGTCTCTGACATAGGGTTTCACTGTCCCGGGAAAGTCTCTGCTAACACCCTGCAGAGCGCAGTGCCCAATATACAGAAACGTCTTGCGGTATCTCCTACAGGGAAAGTGCCAGGAGGGAATTGTCGAGCTTGTTCTCAGTGTCTCTGAGAATTGCTCTGATTATCCCTGTGACCTCTTTGCTAAGACTCTCCAGAGAGCCGTCCTCAAAACCAACACACATCTTGACATATCTCCCACATTGATCGCAGTGTCTCCAGGAACGGCATTCAAGGAGCCAGGAACTTTTCTCCCTACACTGTCCATTGAGTTGTCCTCAAAACCAATATACATCCTGCTGTATCTCCCACATGGAATGTGCCAGGAGGGAAAAGTGGGGATTATGCTTAGACTTTCTCAGAACTGCTTCAAATCAACTAGATATCTTTGTGCTGTAAATCTCCCAACAGCCAAACGCAAAAGCAGCAAACATCTCGCTGTATGTCCCACATCCAAAGTGCCAAGAGAGTCATGGTGAGCTTGCTCTCCCTGTCTTTGAGTACTGTTTTCACTGTCCCGATTACCTCTTTGCTAACATTCTCTTCAGAGCTGCAGTGAAACCAGGAACCACGTGGAGAAGGCACCCACACTGAAAATGCCTGGAAGGAACATTGCGGCTTCTTCTCAGTGTCTCTGACATAGGGTTTCACTGTCCCGGGAAAGTCTCTGCTAACACCCTGCAGAGCGCTGTGCCCAATATCCATAAACATCTTGTGGTATCTCCTACAGGGAAAGTGCCAGGAGGGAATTGTGGAGCTTGTTCTCAGTGTCTCTGAGAATTGCTCTGATTATCCGTGTGACCTCTTTGCTAAGACTCTCCAGAGAGCCGTCCTCAAAACCAACACACATCTTGACATGTCTCCCACATTGATCGCAGTGTCTCCAGGAACGGCATTCAAGGAGCCAGGAACTTTTCTCCCTACACTGTCCATTGAGTTGTCCTCAAAACCAATATACATCCTGCTGTATCTCCCACATGGAATGTGCCAGGCGGGAAAAGTGGGGATTATGCTTAGACTTTCTCAGAACTGCTTCAAATCAACTAGATATCTTTGAGCTGTAAATCTCCCAACAGCCAAACGCAAAAGCAGCAAACATCTCGCTGTATGTCCCACATCCAAAGTGCCAAGAGAGAGCTTGCTCTCCCTGTCTTTGAGTACTGTTTTCACTGTCCCGGTTACCTCTTTGCTAACATTCTCTTCAGAGCTGCAGTGAAACCAGGAACCACGTGGAGAAGGCACCCACACTGAAAATGCCTGGAAGGAACATTGCGGCTTCTTCTCAGTGTCTCTGATGTCGGGTTTTACTGTCCCGGGAAAGTCTCTGCTAACACCCTGCAGAGCGCAGTGCCCAATATCCAGAAACGTCTTGCGGTATCTCCTACAGGGAAAGTGCCAGGAGGGAATTGTGGAGCTTGTTCTCAGTGTCTCTGAGAATTGCTCTGATTATCCCTGTGACCTCTTCGCTAAGACTCTCCAGAGAGCCGTCCTCAAAACCAACACACATCTTGACATATCGCCCACATTGATCGCAGTGTCTCCAGGAACGGCATTCAAGGAGCCAGGAACTTTTCTCCCTACACTGTCCATTGAGTTGTCCTCAAAACCAATATACATCCTGCTGTATCTCCCACATGGAATGTGCCAGGCGGGAAAAGTGGGGATCAAGCTTACACTTTCTCGGAACTGCTTCAAATCAACTAGATATCTTTGTGCTGTAAATCTCCCAACAGCCAAACGCAAAAGCAGCAAACATCTCGCTGTATGTCCCACATCCAAAGTGCCAAGAGAGTAATGGTGAGCTTGCTCTCCCTGTCTTTGAGTACTGTTTTCACTGTCCCGATTACCTCTTTGCTAACATTCTCTTCAGAGCTGCAGTGAAACCAGGAACCACGTGGAGAAGGCACCCACACTGAAAATGCCTGGAAGGAACATTGGGGCTTCTTCTCAGTGTCTCTGATGTCGGGTTTTACTCTCCCGGGAAAGTCTCTGCTAACACCCTGCAGAGCGCAGTGCCCAATATACAGAAACGTCTTGCGGTATCTCCTACAGGGAAAGTGCCAGGAGGGAATTGTCGATCTTGTTCTCAGTGTCTCTGAGAATTGCTCTGATTATCCATGTGACCTCTTTGCTAAGACTCTCCAGAGAGCCGTCCTCAAAACCAACACACATCTTGACATATCTCCCACATTGATCGCAGTGTCTCCAGGAACGGCATTCAAGGAGCCAGGAACTTTTCTCCCTACACTGTCCATTGAGTTGTCCTCAAAACCAATATACATCCTGCTGTATCTCCCACATGGAATGTGCCAGGCTGGAAAAGTGGGGATCAAGCTTAGACTTTCTCGGAACTGCTTCAAATCAACTAGATATCTTTGAGCTGTAAATCTCCCAACAGCCAAACGCAAAAGCAGCAAACATCTCGCTGTATGTCCCACATCCAAAGTGCCAAGAGAGAGCTTGCTCTCCCTGTCTTTGAGTACTGTTTTCACTGTCCCGGTTACCTCTTTGCTAACATTCTCTTCAGAGCTGCAGTGAAACCAGGAACCACGTGGAGAAGGCACCCACACTGAAAATGCCTGGAAGGAACATTGCGGCTTCTTCTCAGTGTCTCTGATGTCGGGTTTTACTGTCCCGGGAAAGTCTCTGCTAACACCCTGCAGAGCGCAGTGCCCAATATCCATAAACATCTTGCGGTATCTCCTACAGGGAAAGTGCCAGGAGGGAATTGTCGATCCTGTTCTCAGTGTCTCTGAGAATTGCTCTGATTATCCGTGTGGCCTCTTTGCTAAGACTCTCCAGAGAGCCGTCCTCAAAACCAACACACATCTTGACATATCTCCCACATTGATCGCAGTGTCTCCAGGAACGGCATTCAAGGATCCAGGAACTTTTCTCCCTACACTGTCCATTGAGTTGTCAAACCAATATACATCCTGCTATATCTCCCACATGTAAAGTGCCAGGAGGGAAAAGTGGGGATTATGCTTAGACTTTCTCGGAACTGCTTCAAATCAACTAGATATCTTTGTGCTGTCAATCTCCCAACAGCCAAATGCAAAAGCAGCAAACATCTCGCTGTATGTCCCACATCCAAAGTGCCAAGAGAGAGCTTGCTCTCCCTGTCTTTGAGTACTGTTTTCACTGTCCCGGTTACCTCTTTGCTAACATTCTCTTCAGAGCTGCAGTGAAACCAGGAACCACGGAGAGAAGGCACCCACACTGAAAATGCCTGGAAGGAACATTGGGGCTTCTTCTCAGTGTCTCTGACATAGGGTTTCACTGTCCCGGGAAAGTCTCTGCTAACACCCTGCAGAGCGCAGTGCCCAATATCCAGAAACGTCTTGCGGTATCTCCTACAGGGAAAGTGCCAGGAGGGAATTGTGGAGCTTGTTCTCAGTGTCTCTGAGAATTGCTCTGATTATCCGTGTGACCTCTTTGCTAAGACTCTCCAGAGAGCCGTCCTCAAAACCAACACACATCTTGACATATCTCCCACATTGATCGCAGTGTCTCCAGGAACGGCATTCAAGGAGCCAGGAACTTTTCTCCCTACACTGTCCATTGAGTTGTCCTCAAAACCAATATACATCCTGCTGTATCTCCCACATGGAATGTGCCAGGCGGGAAAAGCGGGGATCAAGCTTACACTTTCTCGGAACTGCTTCAAATCAACTAGATATCTTTGTGCTGTAAATCTCCCAACAGCCAAACGCAAAAGCAGCAAACATCTCGCTGTATGTCCCACATCCAAAGTGCCAAGAGAGTAATGGTGAGCTTGCTCTCCCTGTCTTTGAGTACTGTTTTCACTGTCCCGATTACCTCTTTGCTAACATTCTCTTCAGAGCTGCAGTGAAACCAGGAACCACGTGGAGAAGGCACCCACACTGAAAATGCCTGGAAGGAACATTGCGGCTTCTTCTCAGTGTCTCTGACTTAGGGTTTCACTGTCCCGGGAAAGTCTCTGCTAACACCCTGCAGAGCGCAGTGCCCAATATACAGAAACGTCTTGCAGTATCTCCTACAGGGAAAGTGCCAGGAGGGAATTGTCGATCTTGTTCTCAGTGTCTCTGAGAATTGCTCTGATTATCCGTGTGACCTCTTTGCTAAGACTCTCCAGAGAGCCGTCCTCAAAACCAACACACATCTTGACATATCTCCCACATTGATCGCAGTGTCTCCAGGAACGGCATTCAAGGAGCCAGGAACTTTTCTCCCTACACTGTCCATTGAGTTGTCCTCAAAACCAATATACATCCTGCTGTATCTCCCACATGGAATGTGCCAGGCGGGAAAAGTGGGGATCAAGCTTACACTTTCTCGGAACTGCTTCAAATCAACTAGATATCTTTGTGCTGTCAATCTCCCAACAGCCAAACGCAAAAGCAGCAAACATCTCGCTGTATGTCCCACATCCAAAGTGCCAAGAGAGTCATGGTGAGCTTGCTCTCCTTGTCTTTGAGTACTGTTTTCACTGTCCCGATTACCTCTTTGCTAACATTCTCTTCAGAGCTGCAGTGAAACCAGGAACCACGTGGAGAAGGCACCCACACTGAAAATGCCTGGAAGGAACATTGCGGCTTCTTCTCAGTGTCTCTGACATAGGGTTTCACTGTCCCGGGAAAGTCTCTGCTAACACCCTGCAGAGCGCAGTGCCCAATATCCAGAAACATCTTGCGGTATCTCCTACAGGGAAAGTGCCAGGAGGGAATTGTCGATCTTGTTCACAGTGTCTCTGAGAATTGCTCTGATTATCCGTGTGACCTCTTTGCTAAGACTCTCCAGAGAGCCATCCTCAAAACCAACACACATCTTGACATATCTCCCACATTGATCGCAGTGTCTCCAGGAACGGCATTCAAGGAGCCAGGAACTTTTCTCCCTACACTGTCCATTGAGTTGTCCTCAAAACCAATATACATCCTGCTGTATCTCCCACATGGAATGTGCCAGGTGGGAAAAGTGGGGATTATGCTTAGACTTTCTCAGAACTGCTTCAAATCAACTAGATATCTTTGTGCTGTAAATCTCCCAACAGCCAAACGCAAAAGCAGCAAACATCTCGCTGTATGTCCCACATCCAAAGTGCCAAGAGAGAGCTTGCTCTCCCTGTCTTTGAGTACAGTTTTCACTGTCCCGGTTACCTCTTTGCTAACATTCTCTTCAGAGCTGCAGTGAAACCAGGAACCACGTGGAGAAGGCACCCACACTGAAAATGCCTGGAAGGAACATTGCGGCTTCTTCTCAGTGTCTCTGACATAGGGTTTCACTGTCCCGGGAAAGTCTCTGCTAACACCCTGCAGAGCGCAGTGCCCAATATACAGAAACGTCTTGCGGTATCTCCTACAGGGAAAGTGCCAGGAGGGAATTGTCGAGCTTGTTCTCAGTGTCTCTGAGAATTGCTCTGATTATCCCTGTGACCTCTTTGCTAAGACTCTCCAGAGAGCCGTCCTCAAAACCAACACACATCTTGACATATCTCCCACATTGATCGCAGTGTCTCCAGGAACGGCATTCAAGGAGCCAGGAACTTTTCTCCCTACACTGTCCATTGAGTTGTCCTCAAAACCAATATACATCCTGCTGTATCTCCCACATGGAATGTGCCAGGAGGGAAAAGTGGGGATTATGCTTAGACTTTCTCAGAACTGCTTCAAATCAACTAGATATCTTTGTGCTGTAAATCTCCCAACAGCCAAACGCAAAAGCAGCAAACATCTCGCTGTATGTCCCACATCCAAAGTGCCAAGAGAGTCATGGTGAGCTTGCTCTCCCTGTCTTTGAGTACTGTTTTCACTGTCCCGATTACCTCTTTGCTAACATTCTCTTCAGAGCTGCAGTGAAACCAGGAACCACGTGGAGAAGGCACCCACACTGAAAATGCCTGGAAGGAACATTGGGGCTTCTTCTCAGTGTCTCTGACATAGGGTTTCACTGTCCCGGGAAAGTCTCTGCTAACACCCTGCAGAGCGCTGTGCCCAATATCCATAAACATCTTGTGGTATCTCCTACAGGGAAAGTGCCAGGAGGGAATTGTGGAGCTTGTTCTCAGTGTCTCTGAGAATTGCTCTGATTATCCGTGTGACCTCTTTGCTAAGACTCTCCAGAGAGCCGTCCTCAAAACCAACACACATCTTGACATGTCTCCCACATTGATCGCAGTGTCTCCAGGAACGGCATTCAAGGAGCCAGGAACTTTTCTCCCTACACTGTCCATTGAGTTGTCCTCAAAACCAATATACATCCTGCTGTATCTCCCACATGGAATGTGCCAGGCGGGAAAAGTGGGGATTATGCTTAGACTTTCTCAGAACTGCTTCAAATCAACTAGATATCTTTGAGCTGTAAATCTCCCAACAGCCAAACGCAAAAGCAGCAAACATCTCGCTGTATGTCCCACATCCAAAGTGCCAAGAGAGAGCTTGCTCTCCCTGTCTTTGAGTACTGTTTTCACTGTCCCGGTTACCTCTTTGCTAACATTCTCTTCAGAGCTGCAGTGAAACCAGGAACCACGTGGAGAAGGCACCCACACTGAAAATGCCTGGAAGGAACATTGGGGCTTCTTCTCAGTGTCTCTGATGTCGGGTTTTACTGTCCCGGGAAAGTCTCTGCTAACACCCTGCAGAGCGCAGTGCCCAATATCCAGAAACGTCTTGCGGTATCTCCTACAGGGAAAGTGCCAGGAGGGAATTGTGGAGCTTGTTCTCAGTGTCTCTGAGAATTGCTCTGATTATCCCTGTGACCTCTTCGCTAAGACTCTCCAGAGAGCCGTCCTCAAAACCAACACACATCTTGACATATCGCCCACATTGATCGCAGTGTCTCCAGGAACGGCATTCAAGGAGCCAGGAACTTTTCTCCCTACACTGTCCATTGAGTTGTCCTCAAAACCAATATACATCCTGCTGTATCTCCCACATGCAATGTGCCAGGAGGGAAAAGTGGGGTTTATGCTTAGACTTTCTCAGAACTGCTTCAAATCAACTAGATATCTTTGAGCTGTAAATCTCCCAACAGCCAAACGCAAAAGCAGCAAACATCTCGCTGTATGTCCCACATCCAAAGTGCCAAGAGAGTCATGGTGAGCTTGCTCTCCCTGTCTTTGAGTACTGTTTTCACTGTCCCGGTTACCTCTTTGCTAACATTCTCTTCAGAGCTGCAGTGAAACCAGGAACCACGTGGAGAAGGCACCCACACTGAAAATGCCTGGAAGGAACATTGCGGATTCTTCTCAGTGTCTCTGACATAGGGTTTCACTGTCCCGGGAAAGTCTCTGCTAACACCCTGCAGAGCGCTGTGCCCAATATCCATAAACATCTTGCGGTATCTCCTACAGGGAAAGTGCCAGGAGGGAATTGTGGAGCTTGTTCTCAGTGTCTCTGAGAATTGCTCTGATTATCCGTGTGACCTCTTTGCTAAGACTCTCCAGAGAGCCGACCTCAAAACCAACACACATCTTGACATGTCTCCCACATTGATCGCAGTGTCTCCAGGAACGGCATTCAAGGAGCCAGGAACTTTTCTCCCTACACTGTCCATTGAGTTGTCCTCAAAACCAATATACATCCTGCTGTATCTCCCACATGGAATGTGCCAGGCGGGAAAAGTGGGGATCAAGCTTACACTTTCTCGGAACTGCTTCAAATCAACTAGATATCTTTGTGCTGTAAATCTCCCAACAGCCAAACGCAAAAGCAGCAAACATCTCGCTGTATGTCCCACATCCAAAGTGCCAAGAGAGTAATGGTGAGCTTGCTCTCCCTGTCTTTGAGTACTGTTTTCACTGTCCCGATTACCTCTTTGCTAACATTCTCTTCAGAGCTGCAGTGAAACCAGGAACCACGTGGAGAAGGCACCCACACTGAAAATGCCTGGAAGGAACATTGGGGCTTCTTCTCAGTGTCTCTGATGTCGGGTTTTACTCTCCCGGGAAAGTCTCTGCTAACACCCTGCAGAGCGCAGTGCCCAATATCCAGAAACGTCTTGCGGTATCTCCTACAGGGAAAGTGCCAGGAGGGAATTGTCGATCTTGTTCTCAGTGTCTCTGAGAATTGCTCTGATTATCCATGTGACCTCTTTGCTAAGACTCTCCAGAGAGCCGTCCTCAAAACCAACACACATCTTGACATATCTCCCACATTGATCGCAGTGTCTCCAGGAACGGCATTCAAGGAGCCAGGAACTTTTCTCCCTACACTGTCCATTGAGTTGTCCTCAAAACCAATATACATCCTGCTGTATCTCCCACATGGAATGTGCCAGGCTGGAAAAGTGGGGATCAAGCTTAGACTTTCTCGGAACTGCTTCAAATCAACTAGATATCTTTGAGCTGTAAATCTCCCAACAGCCAAACGCAAAAGCAGCAAACATCTCGCTGTATGTCCCACATCCAAAGTGCCAAGAGAGAGCTTGCTCTCCCTGTCTTTGAGTACTGTTTTCACTGTCCCGGTTACCTCTTTGCTAACATTCTCTTCAGAGCTGCAGTGAAACCAGGAACCACGTGGAGAAGGCACCCACACTGAAAATGCCTGGAAGGAACATTGCGGCTTCTTCTCAGTGTCTCTGATGTCGGGTTTTACTGTCCCGGGAAAGTCTCTGCTAACACCCTGCAGAGCGCTGTGCCCAATATACAGAAACATCTTGCGGTATCTCCTACAGGGAAAGTGCCAGGAGGGAATTGTCGATCCTGTTCTCAGTGTCTCTGAGAATTGCTCTGATTATCCGTGTGACCTCTTTGCTAAGACTCTCCAGAGAGCCGTCCTCAAAACCAACACACATCTTGACATATCTCCCACATTGATCGCAGTGTCTCCAGGAACGGCATTCAAGGAGCCAGGAACTTTTCTCCCTACACTGTCCATTGAGTTGTCCTCAAAACCAATATACATCCTGCTGTATCTCCCACATGGAATGTGCCAGGAGGGAAAAGTGGGGATTATGCTTAGACTTTCTCAGAACTGCTTCAAATCAACTAGATATCTTTGAGCTGTAAATCTCCCAACAGCCAAACGCAAAAGCAGCAAACATCTCGCTGTATGTCCCACATCCAAAGTACCAAGAGAGTCATGGTGAGCTTGCTCTCCCTGTCTTTGAGTACTGTTTTCACTGTCCCGGTTACCTCTTTGCTAACATTCTCTTCAGAGCTGCAGTGAAACCAGGAACCACGTGGAGAAGGCACCCACACTGAAAATGCCTGGAAGGAACATTGCGGCTTCTTCTCAGTGTCTCTGATGTCGGGTTTCACTGTCCCGGGAAAGTCTCTGCTAACACCCTGCAGAGCGCAGTGCCCAATATACAGAAACGTCTTGTGGTATCTCCTACAGGGAAAGTGCCAGGAGGGAATTGTGGAGCTTGTTCTCAGTGTCTCTGAGAATTGCTCTGATTATCCGTGTGACCTCTTTGCTAAGACTCTCCAGAGAGCCGTCCTCAAAACCAACACACATCTTGACATATCTCCCACATTGATCGCAGTGTCTCCAGGAACGGCATTCAAGGAGCCAGGAACTTTTCTCCCTACACTGTCCATTGAGTTGTCCTCAAAACCAATATACATCCTGCTATATCTCCCACATGGAATGTGCTAGGAGGGAAAAGTGGGGATCAAGCTTACACTTTCTCGGAACTGCTTCAAATCAACTAGATATCTTTGTGCTGTAAATCTCCCAACAGCCAAACGCAAAAGCAGCAAACATCTCGCTGTATGTCCCACATCCAAAGTGCCAAGAGAGTAATGGTGAGCTTGCTCTCCCTGTCTTTGAGTACTGTTTTCACTGTCCCGATTACCTCTTTGCTAACATTCTCTTCAGAGCTGCAGTGAAACCAGGAACCACGTGGAGAAGGCACCCACACTGAAAATGACTGGAAGGAACATTGGGGCTTCTTCTCAGTGTCTCTGACTTAGGGTTTCACTGTCCCGGGAAAGTCTCTGCTAACACCCTGCAGAGCGCTGTGCCCAATATCCAGAAATATCTTGCGGTATCTCCTACAGGGAAAGTGCCAGGAGGGAATTGTGGAGCTTGTTCTCAGTGTCTCTGAGAATTGCTCTGATTATCCCTGTGACCTCTTTGCTAAGACTCTCCAGAGAGCCGTCCTCAAAACCAACACACATCTTGACATATCTCCCACATTGATCGCAGTGTCTCCAGGAACGGCATTCAAGGAGCCAGGAACTTTTCTCCCTACACTGTCCATTGAGTTGTCCTCAAAACCAATATACATCCTGCTATATCTCCCACATGGAATGTGCTAGGCGGGAAAAGTGGGGATTATGCTTAGACTTTCTCGGAACTGCTTCAAATCAACTAGATATCTTTGTGCTGTAAATCTCCCAACAGCCAAACGCAAAAGCAGCAAACATCTCGCTGTATGTCCCACATCCAAAGTGCCAAGAGAGTCATGGTGAGCTTGCTCTCCCTGTCTTTGAGTACTGTTTTTACTGTCCCGGTTACCTCTTTGCTAACATTCTCTTCAGAGCTGCAGTGAAACCAGGAACCACGTGGAGAAGGCACCCACACTGAAAATGCCTGGAAGGAACATTGGGGCTTCTTCTCAGTGTCTCTGATGTCGGGTTTCACTGTCCCGGGAAAGTCTCTGCTAACACCCTGCAGAGCGCAGTGCCCAATATACAGAAACGTCTTGCGGTATCTCCTACAGGGAAAGTGCCAGGAGGGAATTGTGGAGCTTGTTCTCAGTGTCTCTGAGAATTGCTCTGATTATCCCTGTGACCTCTTTGCTAAGACTCTCCAGAGAGCCGTCCTCAAAACCAACACACATCTTGACATATCGCCCACATTGATCGCAGTGTCTCCAGGAACGGCATTCAAGGAGCCAGGAACTTTTCTCCCTACACTGTCCATTGAGTTGTCCTCAAAACCAATATACATCCTGCTGTATCTCCCACATGGAATGTGCCAGGCGGGAAAAGTGGGGTTTATGCTTAGACTTTCTCAGAACTGCTTCAAATCAACTAGATATCTTTGAGCTGTAAATCTCCCAACAGCCAAACGCAAAAGCAGCAAACATCTCGCTGTATGTCCCACATCCAAAGTGCCAAGAGAGTCATGGTGAGCTTGCTCTCCCTGTCTTTGAGTACTGTTTTCACTGTCCCGGTTACCTCTTTGCTAACATTCTCTTCAGAGCTGCAGTGAAACCAGGAACCACGTGGAGAAGGCACCCACACTGAAAATGCCTGGAAGGAACATTGCGGCTTCTTCTCAGTGTCTCTGACATAGGGTTTCACTGTCCCGGGAAAGTCTCTGCTAACACCCTGCAGAGCGCTGTGCCCAATATCCATAAACATCTTGCGGTATCTCCTACAGGGAAAGTGCCAGGAGGGAATTGTGGAGCTTGTTCTCAGTGTCTCTGAGAATTGCTCTGATTATCCCTGTGACCTCTTTGCTAAGACTCTCCAGAGAGCCATCCTCAAAACCAACACACATCTTGACATATCTCCCACATTGATCGCAGTGTCTCCAGGAACGGCATTCAAGGAGCCAGGAACTTTTCTCCCTACACTGTCCATTGAGTTGTCCTCAAAACCAATATACATCCTGCTGTATCTCCCACATGGAATGTGCCAGGCAGGAAAAGTGGGGATCAAGCTTACACTTTCTCGGAACTGCTTCAAATCAACTAGATATCTTTGAGCTGTAAATCTCCCAACAGCCAAACGCAAAAGCAGCAAACATCTCGCTGTATGTCCCACATCCAAAGTGCCAAGAGAGAGCTTGCTCTCCCTGTCTTTGAGTACTGTTTTCACTGTCCCGGTTACCTCTTTGCTAACATTCTCTTCAGAGCTGCAGTGAAACCAGGAACCACGTGGAGAAGGCACCCACACTGAAAATGCCTGGAAGGAACATTGCGGCTTCTTCTCAGTGTCTCTGACATAGGGTTTCACTGTCCCGGGAAAGTCTCTGCTAACACCCTGCAGAGCGCTGTGCCCAATATCCATAAACATCTTGCGGTATCTCCTACAGGGAAAGTGCCAGGAGGGAATTGTGGAGCTTGTTCTCAGTGTCTCTGAGAATTGCTCTGATTATCCCTGTGACCTCTTTGCTAAGACTCTCCAGAGAGCCGTCCTCAAAACCAACACACATCTTGACATATCTCCCACATTGATCGCAGTGTCTCCAGGAACGGCATTCAAGGAGCCAGGAACTTTTCTCCCTACACTGTCCATTGAGTTGTCCTCAAAACCAATATACATCCTGCTGTATCTCCCACATGGAATGTGCCAGGCGGGAAAAGTGGGGATCAAGCTTACACTTTCTCAGAACTGCTTCAAATCAACTAGATATCTTTGTGCTGTAAATCTCCCAACAGCCAAACGCAAAAGCAGCAAACATCTCGCTGTATGTCCCACATCCAAAGTGCCAAGAGAGTAATGGTGAGCTTGCTCTCCCTGTCTTTGAGTACTGTTTTCACTGTCCCGATTACCTCTTTGCTAACATTCTCTTCAGAGCTGCAGTGAAACCAGGAACCACGTGGAGAAGGCACCCACACTGAAAATGCCTGGAAGGAACATTGCGGCTTCTTCTCAGTGTCTCTGATGTCGGGTTTTACTGTCCCGGGAAAGTCTCTGCTAACACCCTGCAGAGCGCAGTGCCCAATATACAGAAACGTCTTGCGGTATCTCCTACAGGGGAAGTGCCAGGAGGGAATTGTCGATCTTGTTCTCAGTGTCTCTGAGAATTGCTCTGATTATCCGTGTGACCTCTTTGCTAAGACTCTCCAGAGAGCCGTCCTCAAAACCAACACACATCTTGACATATCGCCCACATTGATCGCAGTGTCTCCAGGAACGGCATTCAAGGAGCCAGGAACTTTTCTCCCTACACTGTCCATTGAGTTGTCCTCAAAACCAATATACATCCTGCTGTATCTCCCACATGGAATGTGCCAGGAGGGAAAAGTGGGGATTATGCTTAGACTTTCTCAGAACTGGTTCAAATCAACTAGATATCTTTGTGCTGTAAATCTCCCAACAGCCAAACGCAAAAGCAGCAAACATCTCGCTGTATGTCCCACATCCAAAGTGCCAAGAGAGAGCTTGCTCTCCCTGTCTTTGAGTACTGTTTTCACTGTCCCGGTTACCTCTTTGCTAACATTCTCTTCAGAGCTGCAGTGAAACCAGGAACCACGTGGAGAAGGCACCCACACTGAAAATGCCTGGAAGGAACATTGCGGCTTCTTCTCAGTGTCTCTGACATAGGGTTTCACTGTCCCGGGAAAGCCTCTGCTAACACCCTGCAGAGCGCTGTGCCCAATATCCATAAACATCTTGCGGTATCTCCTACAGGGAAAGTGCCAGGAGGGAATTGTGGAGCTTGTTCTCAGTGTCTCTGAGAATTGCTCTGATTATCCGTGTGACCTCTTTGCTAAGACTCTCCAGAGAGCCGTCCTCAAAACCAACACACATCTTGACATATCTCCCACATTGATCGCAGTGTCTCCAGGAACGGCATTCAAGGAGCCAGGAACTTTTCTCCCTACACTGTCCATTGAGTTGTCCTCAAAACCAATATACATCCTGCTGTATCTCCCACATGGAATGTGCCAGGCGGGAAAAGTGGGGATCAAGCTTACACTTTCTCGGAACTGCTTCAAATCAACTAGATATCTTTGTGCTGTAAATCTCCCAACAGCCAAACGCAAAAGCAGCAAACATCTCGCTGTATGTCCCACATCCAAAGTGCCAAGAGAGTAATGGTGAGCTTGCTCTCCCTGTCTTTGAGTACTGTTTTCACTGTCCCGATTACCTCTTTGCTAACATTCTCTTCAGAGCTGCAGTGAAACCAGGAACCACGTGGAGAAGGCACCCACACTGAAAATGCCTGGAAGGAACATTGCGGCTTCTTCTCAGTGTCTCTGATGTCGGGTTTTACTGTCCCGGGAAAGTCTCTGCTAACACCCTGCAGAGCGCAGTGCCCAATATACAGAAACGTCTTGCGGTATCTCCTACAGGGAAAGTGCCAGGAGGGAATTGTCGATCTTGTTCTCAGTGTCTCTGAGAATTGCTCTGATTATCCGTGTGACCTCTTTGCTAAGACTCTCCAGAGAGCCGTCCTCAAAACCAACACACATCTTGACATATCTCCCACATTGATCGCAGTGTCTCCAGGAACGGCATTCAAGGAGCCAGGAACTTTTCTCCCTACACTGTCCATTGAGTTGTCCTCAAAACCAATATACATCCTGCTGTATCTCCCACATGGAATGTGCCAGGAGGGAAAAGTGGGGATTATGCTTAGACTTTCTCAGAACTGGTTCAAATCAACTAGATATCTTTGTGCTGTAAATCTCCCAACAGCCAAACACAAAAGCAGCAAACATCTCGCTGTATGTCCCACATCCAAAGTGCCAAGAGAGAGCTTGCTCTCCCTGTCTTTGAGTACTGTTTTCACTGTCCCGGTTACCTCTTTGCTAACATTCTCTTCAGAGCTGCAGTGAAACCAGGAACCACGTGGAGAAGGCACCCACACTGAAAATGCCTGGAAGGAACATTGCGGCTTCTTCTCAGTGTCTCTGATGTCGGGTTTTACTGTCCCGGGAAAGTCTCTGCTAACACCCTGCAGAGCGCAGTGCCCAATATCCATAAACATCTTGCGGTATCTCCTACAGGGAAAGTGCCAGGAGGGAATTGTGGAGCTTGTTCTCAGTGTCTCTGAGAATTGCTCTGATTATCCGTGTGACCTCTTTGCTAAGACTCTCCAGAGAGCCGTCCTCAAAACCAACACACATCTTGACATATCTCCCACATTGATCGCAGTGTCTCCAGGAACGGCATTCAAGGAGCCAGGAACTTTTCTCCCTACACTGTCCATTGAGTTGTCCTCAAAACCAATATACATCCTGCTGTATCTCCCACATGGAATGTGCCAGGCGGGAAAAGTGGGGATCAAGCTTACACTTTCTCGGAACTGCTTCAAATCAACTAGATATCTTTGTGCTGTAAATCTCCCAACAGCCAAACGCAAAAGCAGCAAACATCTCGCTGTATGTCCCACATCCAAAGTGCCAAGAGAGAGCTTGCTCTCCCTGTCTTTGAGTACTGTTTTCACTGTCCCGGTTACCTCTTTGCTAACATTCTCTTCAGAGCTGCAGTGAAACCAGGAACCACGTGGAGAAGGCACCCACACTGAAAATGCCTGGAAGGAACATTGCGGCTTCTTCTCAGTGTCTCTGACATAGGGTTTCACTGTCCCGGGAAAGTCTCTGCTAACACCCTGCAGAGCGCTGTGCCCAATATCCATAAACATCTTGCGGTATCTCCTACAGGGAAAGTGCCAGGAGGGAATTGTGGAGCTTGTTCTCAGTGTCTCTGAGAATTGCTCTGATTATCTGTGTGACCTCTTTGCTAAGACTCTCCAGAGAGCCGTCCTCAAAACCAACACACATCTTGACATATCTCCCACATTGATCGCAGTGTCTCCAGGAACGGCATTCAAGGAGCCAGGAACTTTTCTCCCTACACTGTCCATTGAGTTGTCCTCAAAACCAATATACATCCTGCTGTATCTCCCACATGGAATGTGCCAGGCGGGAAAAGTGGGGATCAAGCTTACACTTTCTCGGAACTGCTTCAAATCAACTAGATATCTTTGTGCTGTAAATCTCCCAACAGCCAAACGCAAAAGCAGCAAACATCTCGCTGTATGTCCCACATCCAAAGTGCCAAGAGAGTAATGGTGAGCTTGCTCTCCCTGTCTTTGAGTACTGTTTTCACTGTCCCGATTACCTCTTTGCTAACATTCTCTTCAGAGCTGCAGTGAAACCAGGAACCACGTGGAGAAGGCACCCACACTGAAAATGCCTGGAAGGAACATTGCGGCTTCTTCTCAGTGTCTCTGATGTCGGGTTTTACTGTCCCGGGAAAGTCTCTGCTAACACCCTGCAGAGCGCAGTGCCCAATATACAGAAACGTCTTGCGGTATCTCCTACAGGGAAAGTGCCAGGAGGGAATTGTCGATCTTGTTCTCAGTGTCTCTGAGAATTGCTCTGATTATCCGTGTGACCTCTTTGCTAAGACTCTCCAGAGAGCCGTCCTCAAAACCAACACACATCTTGACATATCTCCCACATTGATCGCAGTGTCTCCAGGAACGGCATTCAAGGAGCCAGGAACTTTTCTCCCTACACTGTCCATTGAGTTGTCCTCAAAACCAATATACATCCTGCTGTATCTCCCACATGGAATGTGCCAGGAGGGAAAAGTGGGGATTATGCTTAGACTTTCTCAGAACTGGTTCAAATCAACTAGATATCTTTGTGCTGTAAATCTCCCAACAGCCAAACGCAAAAGCAGCAAACATCTCGCTGTATGTCCCACATCCAAAGTGCCAAGAGAGAGCTTGCTCTCCCTGTCTTTGAGTACTGTTTTCACTGTCCCGGTTACCTCTTTGCTAACATTCTCTTCAGAGCTGCAGTGAAACCAGGAACCACGTGGAGAAGGCACCCACACTGAAAATGCCTGGAAGGAACATTGCGGCTTCTTCTCAGTGTCTCTGATGTCGGGTTTTACTGTCCCGGGAAAGTCTCTGCTAACACCCTGCAGAGCGCAGTGCCCAATATCCATAAACATCTTGCGGTATCTCCTACAGGGAAAGTGCCAGGAGGGAATTGTGGAGCTTGTTCTCAGTGTCTCTGAGAATTGCTCTGATTATCCGTGTGACCTCTTTGCTAAGACTCTCCAGAGAGCCGTCCTCAAAACCAACACACATCTTGACATATCTCCCACATTGATCGCAGTGTCTCCAGGAACGGCATTCAAGGAGCCAGGAACTTTTCTCCCTACACTGTCCATTGAGTTGTCCTCAAAACCAATATACATCCTGCTGTATCTCCCACATGGAATGTGCCAGGCGGGAAAAGTGGGGATTATGCTTAGACTTTCTCAGAACTGCTTCAAATCAACTAGATATCTTTGTGCTGTAAATCTCCCAACAGCCAAACGCAAAAGCAGCAAACATCTCGCTGTATGTCCCACATCCAAAGTGCCAAGAGAGAGCTTGCTCTCCCTGTCTTTGAGTACTGTTTTCACTGTCCCGGTTACCTCTTTGCTAACATTCTCTTCAGAGCTGCAGTGAAACCAGGAACCACGTGGAGAAGGCACCCACACTGAAAATGCCTGGAAGGAACATTGCGGCTTCTTCTCAGTGTCTCTGACATAGGGTTTCACTGTCCCGGGAAAGTCTCTGCTAACACCCTGCAGAGCGCTGTGCCCAATATCCAGAAACATCTTGCGGTATCTCCTACAGGGAAAGTGCCAGGAGGGAATTGTGGAGCTTGTTCTCAGTGTCTCTGAGAATTGCTCTGATTATCCGTGTGACCTCTTTGCTAAGACTCTCCAGAGAGCCGTCCTCAAAACCAACACACATCTTGACATATCGCCCACATTGATCGCAGTGTCTCCAGGAACGGCATTCAAGGAGCCAGGAACTTTTCTCCCTACACTGTCCATTGAGTTGTCCTCAAAACCAATATACATCCTGCTGTATCTCCCACATGGAATGTGCCAGGAGGGAAAAGTGGGGATTATGCTTAGACTTTCTCAGAACTGCTTCAAATCAACTAGATATCTTTGAGCTGTAAATCTCCCAACAGCCAAACGCAAAAGCAGCAAACATCTCGCTGTATGTCCCACATCCAAAGTGCCAAGAGAGTCATGGTGAGCTTGCTCTCCCTGTCTTTGAGTACTGTTTTCACTGTCCCGGTTACCTCTTTGCTAACATTCTCTTCAGAGCTGCAGTGAAACCAGGAACCACGTGGAGAAGGCACCCACACTGAAAATGCCTGGAAGGAACATTGGGGCTTCTTCTCAGTGTCTCTGATGTCGGGTTTCACTGTCCCGGGAAAGTCTCTGCTAACACCCTGCAGAGCGCAGTGCCCAATATACAGAAACGTCTTGCGGTATCTCCTACAGGGAAAGTGCCAGGAGGGAATTGTGGAGCTTGTTCTCAGTGTCTCTGAGAATTGCTCTGATTATCCCTGTGACCTCTTTGCTAAGACTCTCCAGAGAGCCGTCCTCAAAACCAACACACATCTTGACATATCGCCCACATTGATCGCAGTGTCTCCAGGAACGGCATTCAAGGAGCCAGGAACTTTTCTCCCTACACTGTCCATTGAGTTGTCCTCAAAACCAATATACATCCTGCTGTATCTCCCACATGGAATGTGCCAGGAGGGAAAAGTGGGGATTATACTTAGACTTTCTCAGAACTGGTTCAAATCAACTAGATATCTTTGTGCTGTAAATCTCCCAACAGCCAAACGCAAAAGCAGCAAACATCTCGCTGTATGTCCCACATCCAAAGTGCCAAGAGAGAGCTTGCTCTCCCTGTCTTTGAGTACTGTTTTCACTGTCCCGGTTACCTCTTTGCTAACATTCTCTTCAGAGCTGCAGTGAAACCAGGAACCACGTGGAGAAGGCACCCACACTGAAAATGCCTGGAAGGAACATTGCGGCTTCTTCTCAGTGTCTCTGATGTCGGGTTTTACTGTCCCGGGAAAGTCTCTGCTAACACCCTGCAGAGCGCAGTGCCCAATATCCAGAAACATCTTGCGGTATCTCCTACAGGGAAAGTGCCAGGAGGGAATTGTGGAGCTTGTTCTCAGTGTCTCTGAGAATTGCTCTGATTATCCGTGTGACCTCTTTGCTAAGACTCTCCAGAGAGCCGTCCTCAAAACCAACACACATCTTGACATATCTCCCACATTGATCGCAGTGTCTCCAGGAACGGCATTCAAGGAGCCAGGAACTTTTCTCCCTACACTGTCCATTGAGTTGTCCTCAAAACCAATATACATCCTGCTGTATCTCCCACATGGAATGTGCCAGGCGGGAAAAGTGGGGATCAAGCTTACACTTTCTCGGAACTGCTTCAAATCAACTAGATATCTTTGTGCTGTAAATCTCCCAACAGCCAAACGCAAAAGCAGCAAACATCTCGCTGTATGTCCCACATCCAAAGTGCCAAGAGAGAGCTTGCTCTCTTTGTCTTTGAGTACTGTTTTCACTGTCCCGGTTACCTCTTTGCTAGCATTCTCTTCAGAGCTGCAGTGAAACCAGGAACCACGTGGAGAAGGCACCCACACTGAAAATGCCTGGAAGGAACATTGCGGCTTCTTCTCAGTGTCTCTGACATAGGGTTTCACTGTCCCGGGAAAGTCTCTGCTAACACCCTGCAGAGCGCTGTGCCCAATATCCATAAACATCTTGCGGTATCTCCTACAGGGAAAGTGCCAGGAGGGAATTGTGGAGCTTGTTCTCAGTGTCTCTGAGAATTGCTCTGATTATCCGTGTGACCTCTTTGCTAAGACTCTCCAGAGAGCCGTCCTCAAAACCAACACACATCTTGACATATCTCCCACATTGATCGCAGTGTCTCCAGGAACGGCATTCAAGGAGCCAGGAACTTTTCTCCCTACACTGTCCATTGAGTTGTCCTCAAAACCAATATACATCCTGCTGTATCTCCCACATGGAATGTGCCAGGCGGGAAAAGTGGGGATCAAGCTTACACTTTCTCGGAACTGCTTCAAATCAACTAGATATCTTTGTGCTGTAAATCTCCCAACAGCCAAACGCAAAAGCAGCAAACATCTCGCTGTATGTCCCACATCCAAAGTGCCAAGAGAGTAATGGTGAGCTTGCTCTCCCTGTCTTTGAGTACTGTTTTCACTGTCCCGATTACCTCTTTGCTAACATTCTCTTCAGAGCTGCAGTGAAACCAGGAACCACGTGGAGAAGGCACCCACACTGAAAATGCCTGGAAGGAACATTGCGGCTTCTTCTCAGTGTCTCTGATGTCGGGTTTTACTGTCCCGGGAAAGTCTCTGCTAACACCCTGCAGAGCGCAGTGCCCAATATACAGAAACGTCTTGCGGTATCTCCTACAGGGAAAGTGCCAGGAGGGAATTGTCGATCTTGTTCTCAGTGTCTCTGAGAATTGCTCTGATTATCCCTGTGACCTCTTTGCTAAGACTCTCCAGAGAGCCGTCCTCAAAACCAACACACATCTTGACATATCTCCCACATTGATCGCAGTGTCTCCAGGAACGGCATTCAAGGAGCCAGGAACTTTTCTCCCTACACTGTCCATTGAGTTGTCCTCAAAACCAATATACATCCTGCTGTATCTCCCACATGGAATGTGCCAGGAGGGAAAAGTGGGGATTATGCTTAGACTTTCTCAGAACTGGTTCAAATCAACTAGATATCTTTGTGCTGTAAATCTCCCAACAGCCAAACGCAAAAGCAGCAAACATCTCGCTGTATGTCCCACATCCAAAGTGCCAAGAGAGAGCTTGCTCTCCCTGTCTTTGAGTACTGTTTTCACTGTCCCGGTTACCTCTTTGCTAACATTCTCTTCAGAGCTGCAGTGAAACCAGGAACCACGTGGAGAAGGCACCCACACTGAAAATGCCTGGAAGGAACATTGCGGCTTCTTCTCAGTGTCTCTGATGTCGGGTTTTACTGTCCCGGGAAAGTCTCTGCTAACACCCTGCAGAGCGCAGTGCCCAATATCCATAAACATCTTGCGGTATCTCCTACAGGGAAAGTGCCAGGAGGGAATTGTGGAGCTTGTTCTCAGTGTCTCTGAGAATTGCTCTGATTATCCGTGTGACCTCTTTGCTAAGACTCTCCAGAGAGCCGTCCTCAAAACCAACACACATCTTGACATATCTCCCACATTGATCGCAGTGTCTCCAGGAACGGCATTCAAGGAGCCAGGAACTTTTCTCCCTACACTGTCCATTGAGTTGTCCTCAAAACCAATATACATCCTGCTGTATCTCCCACATGGAATGTGCCAGGCGGGAAAAGTGGGGATCAAGCTTACACTTTCTCGGAACTGCTTCAAATCAACTAGATATCTTTGTGCTGTAAATCTCCCAACAGCCAAACGCAAAAGCAGCAAACATCTCGCTGTATGTCCCACATCCAAAGTGCCAAGAGAGAGCTTGCTCTCCCTGTCTTTGAGTACTGTTTTCACTGTCCCGGTTACCTCTTTGCTAACATTCTCTTCAGAGCTGCAGTGAAACCAGGAACCACGTGGAGAAGGCACCCACACTGAAAATGCCTGGAAGGAACATTGCGGCTTCTTCTCAGTGTCTCTGACATAGGGTTTCACTGTCCCGGGAAAGTCTCTGCTAACACCCTGCAGAGCGCTGTGCCCAATATCCAGAAACATCTTGCGGTATCTCCTACAGGGAAAGTGCCAGGAGGGAATTGTGGAGCTTGTTCTCAGTGTCTCTGAGAATTGCTCTGATTATCCGTGTGACCTCTTTGCTAAGACTCTCCAGAGAGCCGTCCTCAAAACCAACACACATCTTGACATATCGCCCACATTGATCGCAGTGTCTCCAGGAACGGCATTCAAGGAGCCAGGAACTTTTCTCCCTACACTGTCCATTGAGTTGTCCTCAAAACCAATATACATCCTGCTGTATCTCCCACATGGAATGTGCCAGGAGGGAAAAGTGGGGATTATGCTTAGACTTTCTCAGAACTGCTTCAAATCAACTAGATATCTTTGAGCTGTAAATCTCCCAACAGCCAAACGCAAAAGCAGCAAACATCTCGCTGTATGTCCCACATCCAAAGTGCCAAGAGAGTCATGGTGAGCTTGCTCTCCCTGTCTTTGAGTACTGTTTTCACTGTCCCGGTTACCTCTTTGCTAACATTCTCTTCAGAGCTGCAGTGAAACCAGGAACCACGTGGAGAAGGCACCCACACTGAAAATGCCTGGAAGGAACATTGGGGCTTCTTCTCAGTGTCTCTGATGTCGGGTTTCACTGTCCCGGGAAAGTCTCTGCTAACACCCTGCAGAGCGCAGTGCCCAATATACAGAAACGTCTTGCGGTATCTCCTACAGGGAAAGTGCCAGGA
Organism: Larus michahellis; assembly: GCF_964199755.1. Taxonomy (NCBI): domain Eukaryota; kingdom Metazoa; phylum Chordata; class Aves; order Charadriiformes; family Laridae; genus Larus; species Larus michahellis. The sequence continues at coordinate 21,901,695 of NC_133903.1, read as the reverse complement.
GGGAATTGTGGAGCTTGTTCTCAGTGTCTCTGAGAATTGCTCTGATTATCCCTGTGACCTCTTTGCTAAGACTCTCCAGAGAGCCGTCCTCAAAACCAACACACATCTTGACATATCGCCCACATTGATCGCAGTGTCTCCAGGAACGGCATTCAAGGAGCCAGGAACTTTTCTCCCTACACTGTCCATTGAGTTGTCCTCAAAACCAATATACATCCTGCTGTATCTCCCACATGGAATGTGCCAGGAGGGAAAAGTGGGGATTATACTTAGACTTTCTCAGAACTGCTTCAAATCAACTAGATATCTTTGTGCTGTAAATCTCCCAACAGCCAAACGCAAAAGCAGCAAACATCTCGCTGTATGTCCCACATCCAAAGTGCCAAGAGAGTAATGGTGAGCTTGCTCTCCCTGTCTTTGAGTACTGTTTTCACTGTCCCGATTACCTCTTTGCTAACATTCTCTTCAGAGCTGCAGTGAAACCAGGAACCACGTGGAGAAGGCACCCACACTGAAAATGCCTGGAAGGAACATTGCGGCTTCTTCTCAGTGTCTCTGACATAGGGTTTCACTGTCCCGGGAAAGTCTCTGCTAACACCCTGCAGAGCGCAGTGCCCAATATACAGAAACGTCTTGCGGTATCTCCTACAGGGGAAGTGCCAGGAGGGAATTGTCGATCTTGTTCTCAGTGTCTCTGAGAATTGCTCTGATTATCCGTGTGACCTCTTTGCTAAGACTCTCCAGAGAGCCGTCCTCAAAACCAACACACATCTTGACATATCGCCCACATTGATCGCAGTGTCTCCAGGAACGGCATTCAAGGAGCCAGGAACTTTTCTCCCTACACTGTCCATTGAGTTGTCCTCAAAACCAATATACATCCTGCTGTATCTCCCACATGGAATGTGCCAGGAGGGAAAAGTGGGGATTATGCTTAGACTTTCTCAGAACTGGTTCAAATCAACTAGATATCTTTGTGCTGTAAATCTCCCAACAGCCAAACGCAAAAGCAGCAAACATCTCGCTGTATGTCCCACATCCAAAGTGCCAAGAGAGAGCTTGCTCTCCCTGTCTTTGAGTACTGTTTTCACTGTCCCGGTTACCTCTTTGCTAACATTCTCTTCAGAGCTGCAGTGAAACCAGGAACCACGTGGAGAAGGCACCCACACTGAAAATGCCTGGAAGGAACATTGCGGCTTCTTCTCAGTGTCTCTGACATAGGGTTTCACTGTCCCGGGAAAGTCTCTGCTAACACCCTGCAGAGCGCTGTGCCCAATATCCATAAACATCTTGCGGTATCTCCTACAGGGAAAGTGCCAGGAGGGAATTGTGGAGCTTGTTCTCAGTGTCTCTGAGAATTGCTCTGATTATCCGTGTGACCTCTTTGCTAAGACTCTCCAGAGAGCCGTCCTCAAAACCAACACACATCTTGACATATCTCCCACATTGATCGCAGTGTCTCCAGGAACGGCATTCAAGGAGCCAGGAACTTTTCTCCCTACACTGTCCATTGAGTTGTCCTCAAAACCAATATACATCCTGCTGTATCTCCCACATGGAATGTGCCAGGAGGGAAAAGTGGGGATTATGCTTAGACTTTCTCAGAACTGCTTCAAATCAACTAGATATCTTTGTGCTGTAAATCTCCCAACAGCCAAACGCAAAAGCAGCAAACATCTCGCTGTATGTCCCACATCCAAAGTGCCAAGAGAGAGCTTGCTCTCCCTGTCTTTGAGTACTGTTTTCACTGTCCCGGTTACCTCTTTGCTAACATTCTCTTCAGAGCTGCAGTGAAACCAGGAACCACGTGGAGAAGGCACCCACACTGAAAATGCCTGGAAGGAACATTGGGGCTTCTTCTCAGTGTCTCTGACATAGGGTTTCACTGTCCCGGGAAAGTCTCTGCTAACACCCTGCAGAGCGCTGTGCCCAATATCCATAAACATCTTGCGGTATCTCCTACAGGGAAAGTGCCAGGAGGGAATTGTGGAGCTTGTTCTCAGTGTCTCTGAGAATTGCTCTGATTATCCGTGTGACCTCTTTGCTAAGACTCTCCAGAGAGCCGTCCTCAAAACCAACACACATCTTGACATATCTCCCACATTGATCGCAGTGTCTCCAGGAACGGCATTCAAGGAGCCAGGAACTTTTCTCCCTACACTGTCCATTGAGTTGTCCTCAAAACCAATATACATCCTGCTGTATCTCCCACATGGAATGTGCCAGGCGGGAAAAGTGGGGATCAAGCTTACACTTTCTCGGAACTGCTTCAAATCAACTAGATATCTTTGTGCTGTAAATCTCCCAACAGCCAAACGCAAAAGCAGCAAACATCTCGCTGTATGTCCCACATCCAAAGTGCCAAGAGAGTAATGGTGAGCTTGCTCTCCCTGTCTTTGAGTACTGTTTTCACTGTCCCGATTACCTCTTTGCTAACATTCTCTTCAGAGCTGCAGTGAAACCAGGAACCACGTGGAGAAGGCACCCACACTGAAAATGCCTGGAAGGAACATTGCGGCTTCTTCTCAGTGTCTCTGATGTCGGGTTTTACTGTCCCGGGAAAGTCTCTGCTAACACCCTGCAGAGCGCAGTGCCCAATATACAGAAACGTCTTGCGGTATCTCCTACAGGGAAAGTGCCAGGAGGGAATTGTCGATCTTGTTCTCAGTGTCTCTGAGAATTGCTCTGATTATCCGTGTGACCTCTTTGCTAAGACTCTCCAGAGAGCCGTCCTCAAAACCAACACACATCTTGACATATCTCCCACATTGATCGCAGTGTCTCCAGGAACGGCATTCAAGGAGCCAGGAACTTTTCTCCCTACACTGTCCATTGAGTTGTCCTCAAAACCAATATACATCCTGCTGTATCTCCCACATGGAATGTGCCAGGAGGGAAAAGTGGGGATTATGCTTAGACTTTCTCAGAACTGGTTCAAATCAACTAGATATCTTTGTGCTGTAAATCTCCCAACAGCCAAACGCAAAAGCAGCAAACATCTCGCTGTATGTCCCACATCCAAAGTGCCAAGAGAGAGCTTGCTCTCCCTGTCTTTGAGTACTGTTTTCACTGTCCCGGTTACCTCTTTGCTAACATTCTCTTCAGAGCTGCAGTGAAACCAGGAACCACGTGGAGAAGGCACCCACACTGAAAATGCCTGGAAGGAACATTGGGGCTTCTTCTCAGTGTCTCTGATGTCGGGTTTTACTGTCCCGGGAAAGTCTCTGCTAACACCCTGCAGAGCGCAGTGCCCAATATCCAGAAACATCTTGCGGTATCTCCTACAGGGAAAGTGCCAGGAGGGAATTGTGGAGCTTGTTCTCAGTGTCTCTGAGAATTGCTCTGATTATCCGTGTGACCTCTTTGCTAAGACTCTCCAGAGAGCCATCCTCAAAACCAACACACATCTTGACATATCTCCCACATTGATCGCAGTGTCTCCAGGAACGGCATTCAAGGAGCCAGGAACTTTTCTCCCTACACTGTCCATTGAGTTGTCCTCAAAACCAATATACATCCTGCTGTATCTCCCACATGGAATGTGCCAGGCGGGAAAAGTGGGGATCAAGCTTACACTTTCTCGGAACTGCTTCAAATCAACTAGATATCTTTGAGCTGTAAATCTCCCAACAGCCAAACGCAAAAGCAGCAAACATCTCGCTGTATGTCCCACATCCAAAGTGCCAAGAGAGAGCTTGCTCTCCCTGTCTTTGAGTACTGTTTTCACTGTCCCGGTTACCTCTTTGCTAACATTCTCTTCAGAGCTGCAGTGAAACCAGGAACCACGTGGAGAAGGCACCCACACTGAAAATGCCTGGAAGGAACATTGCGGCTTCTTCTCAGTGTCTCTGACATAGGGTTTCACTGTCCCGGGAAAGTCTCTGCTAACACCCTGCAGAGCGCTGTGCCCAATATACAGAAACATCTTGCGGTATCTCCTACAGGGAAAGTGCCAGGAGGGAATTGTGGAGCTTGTTCTCAGTGTCTCTGAGAATTGCTCTGATTATCCGTGTGACCTCTTTGCTAAGACTCTCCAGAGAGCCGTCCTCAAAACCAACACACATCTTGACATATCTCCCACATTGATCGCAGTGTCTCCAGGAACGGCATTCAAGGAGCCAGGAACTTTTCTCCCTACACTGTCCATTGAGTTGTCCTCAAAACCAATATACATCCTGCTGTATCTCCCACATGGAATGTGCCAGGCGGGAAAAGTGGGGATCAAGCTTACACTTTCTCGGAACTGCTTCAAATCAACTAGATATCTTTGTGCTATAAATCTCCCAACAGCCAAACGCAAAAGCAGCAAACATCTCGCTGTATGTCCCACATCCAAAGTGCCAAGAGAGTAATGGTGAGCTTGCTCTCCCTGTCTTTGAGTACTGTTTTCACTGTCCCGATTACCTCTTTGCTAACATTCTCTTCAGAGCTGCAGTGAAACCAGGAACCACGTGGAGAAGGCACCCACACTGAAAATGCCTGGAAGGAACATTGGGGCTTCTTCTCAGTGTCTCTGATGTCGGGTTTTACTGTCCCGGGAAAGTCTCTGCTAACACCCTGCAGAGCGCAGTGCCCAATATACAGAAACGTCTTGCGGTATCTCCTACAGGGAAAGTGCCAGGAGGGAATTGTGGAGCTTGTTCTCAGTGTCTCTGAGAATTGCTCTGATTATCCCTGTGACCTCTTTGCTAAGACTCTCCAGAGAGCCGTCCTCAAATCCAACACACATCTTGACATATCTCCCACATTGATCGCAGTGTCTCCAGGAACGGCATTCAAGGAGCCAGGAACTTTTCTCCCTACACTGTCCATTGAGTTGTCCTCAAAACCAATATACATCCTGCTGTATCTCCCACATGGAATGTGCCAGGAGGGAAAAGTGGGGATTATGCTTAGACTTTCTCAGAACTGCTTCAAATCAACTAGATATCTTTGAGCTGTAAATCTCCCAACAGCCAAACGCAAAAGCAGCAAACATCTCGCTGTATGTCCCACATCCAAAGTGCCAAGAGAGTCATGGTGAGCTTGCTCTCCCTGTCTTTGAGTACTGTTTTCACTGTCCCGGTTACCTCTTTGCTAACATTCTCTTCAGAGCTGCAGTGAAACCAGGAACCACGTGGAGAAGGCACCCACACTGAAAATGCCTGGAAGGAGCATTGCGGCTTCTTCTCAGTGTCTCTGACATAGGGTTTCACTGTCCCGGGAAAGTCTCTGCTAACACCCTGCAGAGCGCTGTGCCCAATATCCATAAACATCTTGCGGTATCTCCTACAGGGAAAGTGCCAGGAGGGAATTGTGGAGCTTGTTCTCAGTGTCTCTGAGAATTGCTCTGATTATCCGTGTGACCTCTTTGCTAAGACTCTCCAGAGAGCCATCCTCAAAACCAACACACATCTTGACATATCTCCCACATTGATCGCAGTGTCTCCAGGAACGGCATTCAAGGAGCCAGGAACTTTTCTCCCTACACTGTCCATTGAGTTGTCCTCAAAACCAATATACATCCTGCTGTATCTCCCACATGGAATGTGCCAGGCGGGAAAAGTGGGGATCAAGCTTACACTTTCTCGGAACTGCTTCAAATCAACTAGATATCTTTGTGCTGTAAATCTCCCAACAGCCAAACGCAAAAGCAGCAAACATCTCGCTGTATGTCCCACATCCAAAGTGCCAAGAGAGTAATGGTGAGCTTGCTCTCCCTGTCTTTGAGTACTGTTTTCACTGTCCCGATTACCTCTTTGCTAACATTCTCTTCAGAGCTGCAGTGAAACCAGGAACCACGTGGAGAAGGCACCCACACTGAAAATGCCTGGAAGGAACATTGGGGCTTCTTCTCAGTGTCTCTGATGTCGGGTTTTACTGTCCCGGGAAAGTCTCTGCTAACACCCTGCAGAGCGCAGTGCCCAATATCCAGAAACGTCTTGCGGTATCTCCTACAGGGAAAGTGCCAGGAGGGAATTGTGGAGCTTGTTCTCAGTGTCTCTGAGAATTGCTCTGATTATCCGTGTGACCTCTTTGCTAAGACTCTCCAGAGAGCCGTCCTCAAAACCAACACACATCTTGACATATCTCCCACATTGATCGCAGTGTCTCCAGGAACGGCATTCAAGGAGCCAGGAACTTTTCTCCCTACACTGTCCATTGAGTTGTCCTCAAAACCAATATACATCCTGCTGTATCTCCCACATGGAATGTGCCAGGAGGGAAAAGTGGGGATCAAGCTTACACTTTCTCGGAACTGCTTCAAATCAACTAGATATCTTTGTGCTGTAAATCTCCCAACAGCCAAACGCAAAAGCAGCAAACATCTCGCTGTATGTCCCACATCCAAAGTGCCAAGAGAGTAATGGTGAGCTTGCTCTCCCTGTCTTTGAGTACTGTTTTTACTGTCCCGGTTACCTCTTTGCTAACATTCTCTTCAGAGCTGCAGTGAAACCAGGAACCACGTGGAGAAGGCACCCACACTGAAAATGCCTGGAAGGAACATTGCGGCTTCTTCTCAGTGTCTCTGATGTCGGGTTTTACTGTCCCGGGAAAGTCTCTGCTAACACCCTGCAGAGCGCAGTGCCCAATATACAGAAACGTCTTGCGGTATCTCCTACAGGGAAAGTGCCAGGAGGGAATTGTGGAGCTTGTTCTCAGTGTCTCTGAGAATTGCTCTGATTATCCCTGTGACCTCTTTGCTAAGACTCTCCAGAGAGCCGTCCTCAAAACCAACACACATCTTGACATATCGCCCACATTGATCGCAGTGTCTCCAGGAACGGCATTCAAGGAGCCAGGAACTTTTCTCCCTACACTGTCCATTGAGTTGTCCTCAAAACCAATATACATCCTGCTGTATCTCCCACATGCAATGTGCCAGGAGGGAAAAGTGGGGTTTATGCTTAGACTTTCTCAGAACTGCTTCAAATCAACTAGATATCTTTGAGCTGTAAATCTCCCAACAGCCAAACGCAAAAGCAGCAAACATCTCGCTGTATGTCCCACATCCAAAGTGCCAAGAGAGTCATGGTGAGCTTGCTCTCCCTGTCTTTGAGTACTGTTTTCACTGTCCCGGTTACCTCTTTGCTAACATTCTCTTCAGAGCTGCAGTGAAACCAGGAACCACGTGGAGAAGGCACCCACACTGAAAATGCCTGGAAGGAACATTGCGGCTTCTTCTCAGTGTCTCTGACATAGGGTTTCACTGTCCCGGGAAAGTCTCTGCTAACACCCTGCAGAGCGCAGTGCCCAATATCCAGAAACATCTTGCGGTATCTCCTACAGGGAAAGTGCCAGGAGGGAATTGTGGAGCTTGTTCTCAGTGTCTCTGAGAATTGCTCTGATTATCCGTGTGACCTCTTTGCTAAGACTCTCCAGAGAGCCATCCTCAAAACCAACACACATCTTGACATATCTCCCACATTGATCGCAGTGTCTCCAGGAACGGCATTCAAGGAGCCAGGAACTTTTCTCCCTACACTGTCCATTGAGTTGTCCTCAAAACCAATATACATCCTGCTGTATCTCCCACATGGAATGTGCCAGGCGGGAAAAGTGGGGATCAAGCTTACACTTTCTCGGAACTGCTTCAAATCAACTAGATATCTTTGTGCTGTAAATCTCCCAACAGCCAAACGCAAAAGCAGCAAACATCTCGCTGTATGTCCCACATCCAAAGTGCCAAGAGAGTAATGGTGAGCTTGCTCTCCCTGTCTTTGAGTACTGTTTTCACTGTCCCGATTACCTCTTTGCTAACATTCTCTTCAGAGCTGCAGTGAAACCAGGAACCACGTGGAGAAGGCACCCACACTGAAAATGCCTGGAAGGAACATTGCGGCTTCTTCTCAGTGTCTCTGATGTCGGGTTTTACTGTCCCGGGAAAGTCTCTGCTAACACCCTGCAGAGCGCAGTGCCCAATATCCAGAAACGTCTTGCGGTATCTCCTACAGGGAAAGTGCCAGGAGGGAATTGTCGATCTTGTTCTCAGTGTCTCTGAGAATTGCTCTGATTATCCCTGTGACCTCTTTGCTAAGACTCTCCAGAGAGCCGTCCTCAAAACCAACACACATCTTGACATATCTCCCACATTGATCGCAGTGTCTCCAGGAACGGCATTCAAGGAGCCATGAACTTTTCTCCCTACACTGTCCATTGAGTTGTCCTCAAAACCAATATACATCCTGCTGTATCTCCCACATGGAATATGCCAGGCGGGAAAAGTGGGGATCAAGCTTACACTTTCTCGGAACTGCTTCAAATCAACTAGATATCTTTGTGCTGTAAATCTCCCAACAGCCAAACGCAAAAGCAGCAAACATCTCGCTGTATGTCCCACATCCAAAGTGCCAAGAGAGAGCTTGCTCTCCCTGTCTTTGAGTACTGTTTTCACTGTCCCGGTTACCTCTTTGCTAACATTCTCTTCAGAGCTGCAGTGAAACCAGGAACCACGTGGAGAAGGCACCCACACTGAAAATGCCTGGAAGGAACATTGGGGCTTCTTCTCAGTGTCTCTGATGTCGGGTTTTACTGTCCCGGGAAAGTCTCTGCTAACACCCTGCAGAGCGCAGTGCCCAATATACAGAAACGTCTTGCGGTATCTCCTACAGGGAAAGTGCCAGGAGGGAATTGTGGAGCTTGTTCTCAGTGTCTCTGAGAATTGCTCTGATTATCCCTGTGACCTCTTTGCTAAGACTCTCCAGAGAGCCGTCCTCAAAACCAACACACATCTTGACATATCTCCCACATTGATCGCAGTGTCTCCAGGAACGGCATTCAAGGAGCCAGGAACTTTTCTCCCTACACTGTCCATTGAGTTGTCCTCAAAACCAATATACATCCTGCTGTATCTCCCACATGGAATGTGCCAGGAGGGAAAAGTGGGGTTTATGCTTAGACTTTCTCAGAACTGCTTCAAATCAACTAGATATCTTTGAGCTGTAAATCTCCCAACAGCCAAACGCAAAAGCAGCAAACATCTCGCTGTATGTCCCACATCCAAAGTGCCAAGAGAGTCATGGTGAGCTTGCTCTCCCTGTCTTTGAGTACTGTTTTCACTGTCCCGGTTACCTCTTTGCTAACATTCTCTTCAGAGCTGCAGTGAAACCAGGAACCACGTGGAGAAGGCACCCACACTGAAAATGCCTGGAAGGAACATTGCGGCTTCTTCTCAGTGTCTCTGACATAGGGTTTCACTGTCCCGGGAAAGTCTCTGCTAACACCCTGCAGAGCGCAGTGCCCAATATCCAGAAACGTCTTGCGGTATCTCCTACAGGGAAAGTGCCAGGAGGGAATTGTGGAGCTTGTTCTCAGTGTCTCTGAGAATTGCTCTGATTATCCCTGTGACCTCTTTGCTAAGACTCTCCAGAGAGCCGTCCTCAAAACCAACACACATCTTGACATATCTCCCACATTGATCGCAGTGTCTCCAGGAAAGGCATTCAAGGAGCCAGGAACTTTTCTCCCTACACTGTCCATTGAGTTGTCCTCAAAACCAATATACATCCTGCTGTATCTCCCACATGGAATGTGCCAGGCGGGAAAAGTGGGGATCAAGCTTAGACTTTCTCGGAACTGCTTCAAATCAACTAGATATCTTTGTGCTGTAAATCTCCCAACAGCCAAACGCAAAAGCAGCAAACATCTCGCTGTATGTCCCACATCCAAAGTGCCAAGAGAGTCATGGTGAGCTTGCTCTCCCTGTCTTTGAGTACTGTTTTCACTGTCCCGATTACCTCTTTGCTAACATTCTCTTCAGAGCTGCAGTGAAACCAGGAACCACGTGGAGAAGGCACCCACACTGAAAATGCCTGGAAGGAACATTGCGGCTTCTTCTCAGTGTCTCTGACATAGGGTTTCACTGTCCCGGGAAAGTCTCTGCTAACACCCTGCAGAGCGCTGTGCCCAATATCCATAAACATCTTGCGGTATCTCCTACAGGGAAAGTGCCAGGAGGGAATTGTGGAGCTTGTTCTCAGTGTCTCTGAGAATTGCTCTGATTATCCGTGTGACCTCTTTGCTAAGACTCTCCAGAGAGCCATCCTCAAAACCAACACACATCTTGACATATCTCCCACATTGATCGCAGTGTCTCCAGGAACGGCATTCAAGGAGCCAGGAACTTTTCTCCCTACACTGTCCATTGAGTTGTCCTCAAAACCAATATACATCCTGCTGTATCTCCCACATGGAATGTGCCAGGCGGGAAAAGTGGGGATCAAGCTTACACTTTCTCGGAACTGCTTCAAATCAACTAGATATCTTTGTGCTGTAAATCTCCCAACAGCCAAACGCAAAAGCAGCAAACATCTCGCTGTATGTCCCACATCCAAAGTGCCAAGAGAGAGCTTGCTCTCCCTGTCTTTGAGTACTGTTTTCACTGTCCCGGTTACCTCTTTGCTAACATTCTCTTCAGAGCTGCAGTGAAACCAGGAACCACGTGGAGAAGGCACCCACACTGAAAATGCCTGGAAGGAGCATTGCGGCTTCTTCTCAGTGTCTCTGATGTCGGGTTTTACTGTCCCGGGAAAGTCTCTGCTAACACCCTGCAGAGCGCAGTGCCCAATATACAGAAACGTCTTGCGGTATCTCCTACAGGGAAAGTGCCAGGAGGGAATTGTCGATCTTGGTCTCAGTGTCTCTGAGAATTGCTCTGATTATCCGTGTGACCTCTTTGCTAAGACTCTCCAGAGAGCCGTCCTCAAAACCAACACACATCTTGACATATCTCCCACATTGATCGCAGTGTCTCCAGGAACGGCATTCAAGGAGCCAGGAACTTTTCTCCCTACACTGTCCATTGAGTTGTCCTCAAAACCAATATACATCCTGCTGTATCTCCCACATGGAATGTGCCAGGAGGGAAAAGTGGGGATTATGCTTAGACTTTCTCAGAACTGCTTCAAATCAACTAGATATCTTTGTGCTGTAAATCTCCCAACAGCCAAACACAAAAGCAGCAAACATCTCGCTGTATGTCCCACATCCAAAGTGCCAAGAGAGTAATGGTGAGCTTGCTCTCCCTGTCTTTGAGTACTGTTTTCACTGTCCCGGTTACCTCTTTGCTAACATTCTCCTCAGAGCTGCAGTGAAACCAGGAACCACGTGGAGAAGGCACCCACACTGAAAATGCCTGGAAGGAACATTGGGGTTTCTTCTCAGTGTCTCTGATGTCGGGTTTTACTGTCCCGGGAAAGTCTCTGCTAACACCCTGCAGAGCGCAGTGCCCAATATACAGAAACGTCTTGCGGTATCTCCTACAGGGAAAGTGCCAGGAGGGAATTGTCGATCTTGTTCTCAGTGTCTCTGAGAATTGCTCTGATTATCCGTGTGACCTCTTTGCTAAGACTCTCCAGAGAGCCGTCCTCAAAACCAACACACATCTTGACATATTGCCCACATTGATCGCAGTGTCTCCAGGAACGGCATTCAAGGAGCCAGGAACTTTTCTCCCTACACTGTCCATTGAGTTGTCCTCAAAACCAATATACATCCTGCTGTATCTCCCACATGGAATGTGCCAGGAGGGAAAAGTGGGGATTATGCTTAGACTTTCTCAGAACTGCTTCAAATCAACTAGATATCTTTGAGCTGTAAATCTCCCAACAGCCAAACGCAAAAGCAGCAAACATCTCGCTGTATGTCCCACATCCAAAGTGCCAAGAGAGTCATGGTGAGCTTGCTCTCCCTGTCTTTGAGTACTGTTTTCACTGTCCCGGTTACCTCTTTGCTAACATTCTCTTCAGAGCTGCAGTGAAACCAGGAACCACGTGGAGAAGGCACCCACACTGAAAATGCCTGGAAGGAACATTGCGGCTTCTTCTCAGTGTCTCTGACATAGGGTTTCACTGTCCCGGGAAAGTCTCTGCTAACACCCTGCAGAGCGCTGTGCCCAATATCCATAAACATCTTGCGGTATCTCCTACAGGGAAAGTGCCAGGAGGGAATTGTGGAGCTTGTTCTCAGTGTCTCTGAGAATTGCTCTGATTATCCCTGTGACCTCTTTGCTAAGACTCTCCAGAGAGCCGTCCTCAAAACCAACACACATCTTGACATATCTCCCACATTGATCGCAGTGTCTCCAGGAACGGCATTCAAGGAGCCAGGAACTTTTCTCCCTACACTGTCCATTGAGTTGTCCTCAAAACCAATATACATCCTGCTGTATCTCCCACATGGAATGTGCCAGGAGGGAAAAGTGGGGATTATGCTTAGACTTTCTCAGAACTGCTTCAAATCAACTAGATATCTTTGAGCTGTAAATCTCCCAACAGCCAAACGCAAAAGCAGCAAACATCTCGCTGTATGTCCCACATCCAAAGTGCCAAGAGAGTAATGGTGAGCTTGCTCTCCCTGTCTTTGAGTACTGTTTTCACTGTCCCGATTACCTCTTTGCTAACATTCTCTTCAGAGCTGCAGTGAAACCAGGAACCACGTGGAGAAGGCACCCACACTGAAAATGCCTGGAAGGAACATTGGGGCTTCTTCTCAGTGTCTCTGATGTCGGGTTTTACTGTCCCGGGAAAGTCTCTGCTAACACCCTGCAGAGCGCAGTGCCCAATATACAGAAACGTCTTGCGGTATCTCCTACAGGGAAAGTGCCAGGAGGGAATTGTCGATCTTGGTCTCAGTGTCTCTGAGAATTGCTCTGATTATCCGTGTGACCTCTTTGCTAAGACTCTCCAGAGAGCCGTCCTCAAAACCAACACACATCTTGACATATCTCCCACATTGATCGCAGTGTCTCCAGGAACGGCATTCAAGGAGCCAGGAACTTTTCTCCCTACACTGTCCATTGAGTTGTCCTCAAAACCAATATACATCCTGCTGTATCTCCCACATGGAATGTGCCAGGCGGGAAAAGTGGGGATTATGCTTAGACTTTCTCAGAACTGCTTCAAATCAACTAGATATCTTTGTGCTGTAAATCTCCCAACAGCCAAACGCAAAAGCAGCAAACATCTCGCTGTATGTCCCACATCCAAAGTGCCAAGAGAGAGCTTGCTCTCCCTGTCTTTGAGTACTGTTTTCACTGTCCCGGTTACCTCTTTGCTAACATTCTCTTCAGAGCTGCAGTGAAACCAGGAACCACGTGGAGAAGGCACCCACACTGAAAATGCCTGGAAGGAACATTGGGGTTTCTTCTCAGTGTCTCTGATGTCGGGTTTTACTGTCCCGGGAAAGTCTCTGCTAACACCCTGCAGAGCGCAGTGCCCAATATCCAGAAACGTCTTGCGGTATCTCCTACAGGGAAAGTGCCAGGAGGGAATTGTGGAGCTTGTTCTCAGTGTCTCTGAGAATTGCTCTGATTATCCGTGTGACCTCTTTGCTAAGACTCTCCAGAGAGCCGTCCTCAAAACCAACACACATCTTGACATATCTCCCACATTGATCGCAGTGTCTCCAGGAACGGCATTCAAGGAGCCAGGAACTTTTCTCCCTACACTGTCCATTGAGTTGTCCTCAAAACCAATATACATCCTGCTGTATCTCCCACATGGAATGTGCCAGGCGGGAAAAGTGGGGATCAAGCTTACACTTTCTCGGAACTGCTTCAAATCAACTAGATATCTTTGTGCTGTAAATCTCCCAACAGCCAAACGCAAAAGCAGCAAACATCTCGCTGTATGTCCCACATCCAAAGTGCCAAGAGAGAGCTTGCTCTCCCTGTCTTTGAGTACTGTTTTCACTGTCCCGGTTACCTCTTTGCTAACATTCTCTTCAGAGCTGCAGTGAAACCAGGAACCACGTGGAGAAGGCACCCACACTGAAAATGCCTGGAAGGAACATTGGGGCTTCTTCTCAGTGTCTCTGATGTCGGGTTTTACTGTCCCGGGAAAGTCTCTGCTAACACCCTGCAGAGCGCAGTGCCCAATATCCAGAAACGTCTTGCGGTATCTCCTACAGGGAAAGTGCCAGGAGGGAATTGTGGAGCTTGTTCTCAGTGTCTCTGAGAATTGCTCTGATTATCCCTGTGACCTCTTTGCTAAGACTCTCCAGAGAGCCGTCCTCAAAACCAACACACATCTTGACATATTGCCCACATTGATCGCAGTGTCTCCAGGAACGGCATTCAAGGAGCCAGGAACTTTTCTCCCTACACTGTCCATTGAGTTGTCCTCAAAACCAATATACATCCTGCTGTATCTCCCACATGGAATGTGCCAGGAGGGAAAAGTGGGGATTATGCTTAGACTTTCTCAGAACTGCTTCAAATCAACTAGATATCTTTGTGCTGTAAATCTCCCAACAGCCAAACGCAAAAGCAGCAAACATCTCGCTGTATGTCCCACATCCAAAGTGCCAAGAGAGTCATGGTGAGCTTGCTCTCCCTGTCTTTGAGTACTGTTTTCACTGTCCCGGTTACCTCTTTGCTAACATTCTCTTCAGAGCTGCAGTGAAACCAGGAACCACGTGGAGAAGGCACCCACACTGAAAATGCCTGGAAGGAACATTGGGGTTTCTTCTCAGTGTCTCTGATGTCGGGTTTTACTGTCCCGGGAAAGTCTCTGCTAACACCCTGCAGAGCGCAGTGCCCAATATCCAGAAACGTCTTGCGGTATCTCCTACAGGGAAAGTGCCAGGAGGGAATTGTGGAGCTTGTTCTCAGTGTCTCTGAGAATTGCTCTGATTATCCGTGTGACCTCTTTGCTAAGACTCTCCAGAGAGCCGTCCTCAAAACCAACACACATCTTGACATATCTCCCACATTGATCGCAGTGTCTCCAGGAACGGCATTCAAGGAGCCAGGAACTTTTCTCCCTACACTGTCCATTGAGTTGTCCTCAAAACCAATATACATCCTGCTGTATCTCCCACATGGAATGTGCCAGGCGGGAAAAGTGGGGATCAAGCTTACACTTTCTCGGAACTGCTTCAAATCAACTAGATATCTTTGTGCTGTAAATCTCCCAACAGCCAAACGCAAAAGCAGCAAACATCTCGCTGTATGTCCCACATCCAAAGTGCCAAGAGAGTAATGGTGAGCTTGCTCTCCCTGTCTTTGAGTACTGTTTTCACTGTCCCGATTACCTCTTTGCTAACATTCTCTTCAGAGCTGCAGTGAAACCAGGAACCACGTGGAGAAGGCACCCACACTGAAAATGCCTGGAAGGAACATTGCGGCTTCTTCTCAGTGTCTCTGATGTCGGGTTTTACTGTCCCGGGAAAGTCTCTGCTAACACCCTGCAGAGCGCAGTGCCCAATATACAGAAACGTCTTGCGGTATCTCCTACAGGGAAAGTGCCAGGAGGGAATTGTCGATCTTGGTCTCAGTGTCTCTGAGAATTGCTCTGATTATCCGTGTGACCTCTTTGCTAAGACTCTCCAGAGAGCCGTCCTCAAAACCAACACACATCTTGACATATCTCCCACATTGATCGCAGTGTCTCCAGGAACGGCATTCAAGGAGCCAGGAACTTTTCTCCCTACACTGTCCATTGAGTTGTCCTCAAAACCAATATACATCCTGCTGTATCTCCCACATGGAATGTGCCAGGAGGGAAAAGTGGGGATTATGCTTAGACTTTCTCAGAACTGCTTCAAATCAACTAGATATCTTTGTGCTGTAAATCTCCCAACAGCCAAACGCAAAAGCAGCAAACATCTCGCTGTATGTCCCACATCCAAAGTGCCAAGAGAGTCATGGTGAGCTTGCTCTCCCTGTCTTTGAGTACTGTTTTCACTGTCCCGGTTACCTCTTTGCTAACATTCTCTTCAGAGCTGCAGTGAAACCAGGAACCACGTGGAGAAGGCACCCACACTGAAAATGCCTGGAAGGAACATTGGGGCTTCTTCTCAGTGTCTCTGATGTCGGGTTTTACTGTCCCGGGAAAGTCTCTGCTAACACCCTGCAGAGCGCAGTGCCCAATATACAGAAACGTCTTGCGGTATCTCCTACAGGGAAAGTGCCAGGAGGGAATTGTCGATCTTGGTCTCAGTGTCTCTGAGAATTGCTCTGATTATCCGTGTGACCTCTTTGCTAAGACTCTCCAGAGAGCCGTCCTCAAAACCAACACACATCTTGACATATCTCCCACATTGATCGCAGTGTCTCCAGGAACGGCATTCAAGGAGCCAGGAACTTTTCTCCCTACACTGTCCATTGAGTTGTCCTCAAAACCAATATACATCCTGCTGTATCTCCCACATGGAATGTGCCAGGCGGGAAAAGTGGGGATTATGCTTAGACTTTCTCAGAACTGCTTCAAATCAACTAGATATCTTTGTGCTGTAAATCTCCCAACAGCCAAACGCAAAAGCAGCAAACATCTCGCTGTATGTCCCACATCCAAAGTGCCAAGAGAGAGCTTGCTCTCCCTGTCTTTGAGTACTGTTTTCACTGTCCCGGTTACCTCTTTGCTAACATTCTCTTCAGAGCTGCAGTGAAACCAGGAACCACGTGGAGAAGGCACCCACACTGAAAATGCCTGGAAGGAACATTGGGGTTTCTTCTCAGTGTCTCTGATGTCGGGTTTTACTGTCCCGGGAAAGTCTCTGCTAACACCCTGCAGAGCGCAGTGCCCAATATCCAGAAACGTCTTGCGGTATCTCCTACAGGGAAAGTGCCAGGAGGGAATTGTGGAGCTTGTTCTCAGTGTCTCTGAGAATTGCTCTGATTATCCGTGTGACCTCTTTGCTAAGACTCTCCAGAGAGCCGTCCTCAAAACCAACACACATCTTGACATATCTCCCACATTGATCGCAGTGTCTCCAGGAACGGCATTCAAGGAGCCAGGAACTTTTCTCCCTACACTGTCCATTGAGTTGTCCTCAAAACCAATATACATCCTGCTGTATCTCCCACATGGAATGTGCCAGGCGGGAAAAGTGGGGATCAAGCTTACACTTTCTCGGAACTGCTTCAAATCAACTAGATATCTTTGTGCTGTAAATCTCCCAACAGCCAAACGCAAAAGCAGCAAACATCTCGCTGTATGTCCCACATCCAAAGTGCCAAGAGAGAGCTTGCTCTCCCTGTCTTTGAGTACTGTTTTCACTGTCCCGGTTACCTCTTTGCTAACATTCTCTTCAGAGCTGCAGTGAAACCAGGAACCACGTGGAGAAGGCACCCACACTGAAAATGCCTGGAAGGAACATTGGGGCTTCTTCTCAGTGTCTCTGATGTCGGGTTTTACTGTCCCGGGAAAGTCTCTGCTAACACCCTGCAGAGCGCAGTGCCCAATATCCAGAAACGTCTTGCGGTATCTCCTACAGGGAAAGTGCCAGGAGGGAATTGTGGAGCTTGTTCTCAGTGTCTCTGAGAATTGCTCTGATTATCCCTGTGACCTCTTTGCTAAGACTCTCCAGAGAGCCGTCCTCAAAACCAACACACATCTTGACATATTGCCCACATTGATCGCAGTGTCTCCAGGAACGGCATTCAAGGAGCCAGGAACTTTTCTCCCTACACTGTCCATTGAGTTGTCCTCAAAACCAATATACATCCTGCTGTATCTCCCACATGGAATGTGCCAGGAGGGAAAAGTGGGGATTATGCTTAGACTTTCTCAGAACTGCTTCAAATCAACTAGATATCTTTGTGCTGTAAATCTCCCAACAGCCAAACGCAAAAGCAGCAAACATCTCGCTGTATGTCCCACATCCAAAGTGCCAAGAGAGTCATGGTGAGCTTGCTCTCCCTGTCTTTGAGTACTGTTTTCACTGTCCCGGTTACCTCTTTGCTAACATTCTCTTCAGAGCTGCAGTGAAACCAGGAACCACGTGGAGAAGGCACCCACACTGAAAATGCCTGGAAGGAACATTGGGGTTTCTTCTCAGTGTCTCTGATGTCGGGTTTTACTGTCCCGGGAAAGTCTCTGCTAACACCCTGCAGAGCGCAGTGCCCAATATCCAGAAACGTCTTGCGGTATCTCCTACAGGGAAAGTGCCAGGAGGGAATTGTGGAGCTTGTTCTCAGTGTCTCTGAGAATTGCTCTGATTATCCGTGTGACCTCTTTGCTAAGACTCTCCAGAGAGCCGTCCTCAAAACCAACACACATCTTGACATATCTCCCACATTGATCGCAGTGTCTCCAGGAACGGCATTCAAGGAGCCAGGAACTTTTCTCCCTACACTGTCCATTGAGTTGTCCTCAAAACCAATATACATCCTGCTGTATCTCCCACATGGAATGTGCCAGGCGGGAAAAGTGGGGATCAAGCTTACACTTTCTCGGAACTGCTTCAAATCAACTAGATATCTTTGTGCTGTAAATCTCCCAACAGCCAAACGCAAAAGCAGCAAACATCTCGCTGTATGTCCCACATCCAAAGTGCCAAGAGAGTAATGGTGAGCTTGCTCTCCCTGTCTTTGAGTACTGTTTTCACTGTCCCGATTACCTCTTTGCTAACATTCTCTTCAGAGCTGCAGTGAAACCAGGAACCACGTGGAGAAGGCACCCACACTGAAAATGCCTGGAAGGAACATTGCGGCTTCTTCTCAGTGTCTCTGATGTCGGGTTTTACTGTCCCGGGAAAGTCTCTGCTAACACCCTGCAGAGCGCAGTGCCCAATATACAGAAACGTCTTGCGGTATCTCCTACAGGGAAAGTGCCAGGAGGGAATTGTCGATCTTGGTCTCAGTGTCTCTGAGAATTGCTCTGATTATCCGTGTGACCTCTTTGCTAAGACTCTCCAGAGAGCCGTCCTCAAAACCAACACACATCTTGACATATCTCCCACATTGATCGCAGTGTCTCCAGGAACGGCATTCAAGGAGCCAGGAACTTTTCTCCCTACACTGTCCATTGAGTTGTCCTCAAAACCAATATACATCCTGCTGTATCTCCCACATGGAATGTGCCAGGAGGGAAAAGTGGGGATTATGCTTAGACTTTCTCAGAACTGCTTCAAATCAACTAGATATCTTTGTGCTGTAAATCTCCCAACAGCCAAACGCAAAAGCAGCAAACATCTCGCTGTATGTCCCACATCCAAAGTGCCAAGAGAGTCATGGTGAGCTTGCTCTCCCTGTCTTTGAGTACTGTTTTCACTGTCCCGGTTACCTCTTTGCTAACATTCTCTTCAGAGCTGCAGTGAAACCAGGAACCACGTGGAGAAGGCACCCACACTGAAAATGCCTGGAAGGAACATTGGGGTTTCTTCTCAGTGTCTCTGATGTCGGGTTTTACTGTCCCGGGAAAGTCTCTGCTAACACCCTGCAGAGCGCAGTGCCCAATATCCAGAAACGTCTTGCGGTATCTCCTACAGGGAAAGTGCCAGGAGGGAATTGTGGAGCTTGTTCTCAGTGTCTCTGAGAATTGCTCTGATTATCCGTGTGACCTCTTTGCTAAGACTCTCCAGAGAGCCGTCCTCAAAACCAACACACATCTTGACATATCTCCCACATTGATCGCAGTGTCTCCAGGAACGGCATTCAAGGAGCCAGGAACTTTTCTCCCTACACTGTCCATTGAGTTGTCCTCAAAACCAATATACATCCTGCTGTATCTCCCACATGGAATGTGCCAGGCGGGAAAAGTGGGGATCAAGCTTACACTTTCTCGGAACTGCTTCAAATCAACTAGATATCTTTGTGCTGTAAATCTCCCAACAGCCAAACGCAAAAGCAGCAAACATCTCGCTGTATGTCCCACATCCAAAGTGCCAAGAGAGTAATGGTGAGCTTGCTCTCCCTGTCTTTGAGTACTGTTTTCACTGTCCCGATTACCTCTTTGCTAACATTCTCTTCAGAGCTGCAGTGAAACCAGGAACCACGTGGAGAAGGCACCCACACTGAAAATGCCTGGAAGGAACATTGGGGTTTCTTCTCAGTGTCTCTGATGTCGGGTTTTACTGTCCCGGGAAAGTCTCTGCTAACACCCTGCAGAGCGCAGTGCCCAATATACAGAAATATCTTGCGGTATCTCCTACAGGGAAAGTGCCAGGAGGGAATTGTCGATCTTGGTCTCAGTGTCTCTGAGAATTGCTCTGATTATCCGTGTGACCTCTTTGCTAAGACTCTCCAGAGAGCCGTCCTCAAAACCAACACACATCTTGACATATCTCCCACATTGATCGCAGTGTCTCCAGGAACGGCATTCAAGGAGCCAGGAACTTTTCTCCCTACACTGTCCATTGAGTTGTCCTCAAAACCAATATACATCCTGCTGTATCTCCCACATGGAATGTGCCAGGCGGGAAAAGTGGGGATTATGCTTAGACTTTCTCAGAACTGCTTCAAATCAACTAGATATCTTTGTGCTGTAAATCTCCCAACAGCCAAACGCAAAAGCAGCAAACATCTCGCTGTATGTCCCACATCCAAAGTGCCAAGAGAGAGCTTGCTCTCCCTGTCTTTGAGTACTGTTTTCACTGTCCCGGTTACCTCTTTGCTAACATTCTCTTCAGAGCTGCAGTGAAACCAGGAACCACGTGGAGAAGGCACCCACACTGAAAATGCCTGGAAGGAACATTGGGGTTTCTTCTCAGTGTCTCTGATGTCGGGTTTTACTGTCCCGGGAAAGTCTCTGCTAACACCCTGCAGAGCGCAGTGCCCAATATCCAGAAACGTCTTGCGGTATCTCCTACAGGGAAAGTGCCAGGAGGGAATTGTGGAGCTTGTTCTCAGTGTCTCTGAGAATTGCTCTGATTATCCGTGTGACCTCTTTGCTAAGACTCTCCAGAGAGCCGTCCTCAAAACCAACACACATCTTGACATATCTCCCACATTGATCGCAGTGTCTCCAGGAACGGCATTCAAGGAGCCAGGAACTTTTCTCCCTACACTGTCCATTGAGTTGTCCTCAAAACCAATATACATCCTGCTGTATCTCCCACATGGAATGTGCCAGGCGGGAAAAGTGGGGATCAAGCTTACACTTTCTCGGAACTGCTTCAAATCAACTAGATATCTTTGTGCTGTAAATCTCCCAACAGCCAAACGCAAAAGCAGCAAACATCTCGCTGTATGTCCCACATCCAAAGTGCCAAGAGAGAGCTTGCTCTCCCTGTCTTTGAGTACTGTTTTCACTGTCCCGGTTACCTCTTTGCTAACATTCTCTTCAGAGCTGCAGTGAAACCAGGAACCACGTGGAGAAGGCACCCACACTGAAAATGCCTGGAAGGAACATTGGGGCTTCTTCTCAGTGTCTCTGATGTCGGGTTTTACTGTCCCGGGAAAGTCTCTGCTAACACCCTGCAGAGCGCAGTGCCCAATATACAGAAACGTCTTGCGGTATCTCCTACAGGGAAAGTGCCAGGAGGGAATTGTGGAGCTTGTTCTCAGTGTCTCTGAGAATTGCTCTGATTATCCGTGTGACCTCTTTGCTAAGACTCTCCAGAGAGCCGTCCTCAAAACCAACACACATCTTGACATATTGCCCACATTGATCGCAGTGTCTCCAGGAACGGCATTCAAGGAGCCAGGAACTTTTCTCCCTACACTGTCCATTGAGTTGTCCTCAAAACCAATATACATCCTGCTGTATCTCCCACATGGAATGTGCCAGGAGGGAAAAGTGGGGATTATGCTTAGACTTTCTCAGAACTGCTTCAAATCAACTAGATATCTTTGTGCTGTAAATCTCCCAACAGCCAAACGCAAAAGCAGCAAACATCTCGCTGTATGTCCCACATCCAAAGTGCCAAGAGAGTCATGGTGAGCTTGCTCTCCCTGTCTTTGAGTACTGTTTTCACTGTCCCGGTTACCTCTTTGCTAACATTCTCTTCAGAGCTGCAGTGAAACCAGGAACCACGTGGAGAAGGCACCCACACTGAAAATGCCTGGAAGGAACATTGCGGCTTCTTCTCAGTGTCTCTGACATAGGGTTTCACTGTCCCGGGAAAGTCTCTGCTAACACCCTGCAGAGCGCTGTGCCCAATATCCATAAACATCTTGCGGTATCTCCTACAGGGAAAGTGCCAGGAGGGAATTGTGGAGCTTGTTCTCAGTGTCTCTGAGAATTGCTCTGATTATCCGTGTGACCTCTTTGCTAAGACTCTCCAGAGAGCCGTCCTCAAAACCAACACACATCTTGACATATCTCCCACATTGATCGCAGTGTCTCCAGGAACGGCATTCAAGGAGCCAGGAACTTTTCTCCCTACACTGTCCATTGAGTTGTCCTCAAAACCAATATACATCCTGCTGTATCTCCCACATGGAATGTGCCAGGAGGGAAAAGTGGGGATTATGCTTAGACTTTCTCAGAACTGCTTCAAATCAACTAGATATCTTTGAGCTGTAAATCTCCCAACAGCCAAACGCAAAAGCAGCAAACATCTCGCTGTATGTCCCACATCCAAAGTGCCAAGAGAGTAATGGTGAGCTTGCTCTCCCTGTCTTTGAGTACTGTTTTCACTGTCCCGATTACCTCTTTGCTAACATTCTCTTCAGAGCTGCAGTGAAACCAGGAACCACGTGGAGAAGGCACCCACACTGAAAATGCCTGGAAGGAACATTGCGGCTTCTTCTCAGTGTCTCTGATGTCGGGTTTTACTGTCCCGGGAAAGTCTCTGCTAACACCCTGCAGAGCGCAGTGCCCAATATACAGAAACGTCTTGCGGTATCTCCTACAGGGAAAGTGCCAGGAGGGAATTGTCGATCTTGTTCTCAGTGTCTCTGAGAATTGCTCTGATTATCCGTGTGACCTCTTTGCTAAGACTCTCCAGAGAGCCGTCCTCAAAACCAACACACATCTTGACATATCTCCCACATTGATCGCAGTGTCTCCAGGAACGGCATTCAAGGAGCCAGGAACTTTTCTCCCTACACTGTCCATTGAGTTGTCCTCAAAACCAATATACATCCTGCTGTATCTCCCACATGGAATGTGCCAGGCGGGAAAAGTGGGGATCAAGCTTACACTTTCTCGGAACTGCTTCAAATCAACTAGATATCTTTGAGCTGTAAATCTCCCAACAGCCAAACGCAAAAGCAGCAAACATCTCGCTGTATGTCCCACATCCAAAGTGCCAAGAGAGTAATGGTGAGCTTGCTCTCCCTGTCTTTGAGTACTATTTTCACTGTCCCGATTACCTCTTTGCTAACATTCTCTTCAGAGCTGCAGTGAAACCAGGAACCACGTGGAGAAGGCACCCACACTGAAAATGCCTGGAAGGAACATTGGGGCTTCTTCTCAGTGTCTCTGATGTCGGGTTTTACTGTCCCGGGAAAGTCTCTGCTAACACCCTGCAGAGCGCAGTGCCCAATATCCAGAAACATCTTGCGGTATCTCCTACAGGGAAAGTGCCAGGAGGGAATTGTGGAGCTTGTTCTCAGTGTCTCTGAGAATTGCTCTGATTATCCCTGTGACCTCTTTGCTAAGACTCTCCAGAGAGCCGTCCTCAAAACCAACACACATCTTGACATATCTCCCACATTGATCGCAGTGTCTCCAGGAACGGCATTCAAGGAGCCAGGAACTTTTCTCCCTACACTGTCCATTGAGTTGTCCTCAAAACCAATATACATCCTGCTGTATCTCCCACATGGAATGTGCCAGGAGGGAAAAGTGGGGATTATGCTTAGACTTTCTCGGAACTGCTTCAAATCAACTAGATATCTTTGTGCTGTAAATCTCCCAACAGCCAAACGCAAAAGCAGCAAACATCTCGCTGTATGTCCCACATCCAAAGTGCCAAGAGAGTAATGGTGAGCTTGCTCTCCCTGTCTTTGAGTACTGTTTTCACTGTCCCGGTTACCTCTTTGCTAACATTCTCTTCAGAGCTGCAGTGAAACCAGGAACCACGTGGAGAAGGCACCCACACTGAAAATGCCTGGAAGGAACATTGGGGCTTCTTCTCAGTGTCTCTGATGTCGGGTTTTACTGTCCCGGGAAAGTCTCTGCTAACACCCTGCAGAGCGCAGTGCCCAATATCCAGAAACGTCTTGCGGTATCTCCTACAGGGAAAGTGCCAGGAGGGAATTGTGGAGCTTGTTCTCAGTGTCTCTGAGAATTGCTCTGATTATCCGTGTGACCTCTTTGCTAAGACTCTCCAGAGAGCCGTCCTCAAAACCAACACACATCTTGACATATCTCCCACATTGATCGCAGTGTCTCCAGGAACGGCATTCAAGGAGCCAGGAACTTTTCTCCCTACACTGTCCATTGAGTTGTCCTCAAAACCAATATACATCCTGCTGTATCTCCCACATGGAATGTGCCAGGCGGGAAAAGTGGGGATCAAGCTTACACTTTCTCGGAACTGCTTCAAATCAACTAGATATCTTTGTGCTGTAAATCTCCCAACAGCCAAACGCAAAAGCAGCAAACATCTCGCTGTATGTCCCACATCCAAAGTGCCAAGAGAGAGCTTGCTCTCCCTGTCTTTGAGTACTGTTTTCACTGTCCCGGTTACCTCTTTGCTAACATTCTCTTCAGAGCTGCAGTGAAACCAGGAACCACGTGGAGAAGGCACCCACACTGAAAATGCCTGGAAGGAACATTGGGGCTTCTTCTCAGTGTCTCTGATGTCGGGTTTTACTGTCCCGGGAAAGTCTCTGCTAACACCCTGCAGAGCGCAGTGCCCAATATACAGAAACGTCTTGCGGTATCTCCTACAGGGAAAGTGCCAGGAGGGAATTGTGGAGCTTGTTCTCAGTGTCTCTGAGAATTGCTCTGATTATCCGTGTGACCTCTTTGCTAAGACTCTCCAGAGAGCCGTCCTCAAAACCAACACACATCTTGACATATTGCCCACATTGATCGCAGTGTCTCCAGGAACGGCATTCAAGGAGCCAGGAACTTTTCTCCCTACACTGTCCATTGAGTTGTCCTCAAAACCAATATACATCCTGCTGTATCTCCCACATGGAATGTGCCAGGAGGGAAAAGTGGGGATTATGCTTAGACTTTCTCAGAACTGCTTCAAATCAACTAGATATCTTTGTGCTGTAAATCTCCCAACAGCCAAACGCAAAAGCAGCAAACATCTCGCTGTATGTCCCACATCCAAGGTGCCAAGAGAGAGCTTGCTCTCCCTGTCTTTGAGTACTGTTTTCACTGTCCCGGTTACCTCTTTGCTAACATTCTCTTCAGAGCTGCAGTGAAACCAGGAACCACGTGGAGAAGGCACCCACACTGAAAATGCCTGGAAGGAGCATTGCGGCTTCTTCTCAGTGTCTCTGATGTCGGGTTTTACTGTCCCGGGAAAGTCTCTGCTAACACCCTGCAGAGCGCAGTGCCCAATATACAGAAACGTCTTGCGGTATCTCCTACAGGGAAAGTGCCAGGAGGGAATTGTCGATCTTGTTCTCAGTGTCTCTGAGAATTGCTCTGATTATCCGTGTGACCTCTTTGCTAAGACTCTCCAGAGAGCCGTCCTCAAAACCAACACACATCTTGACATATCTCCCACATTGATCGCAGTGTCTCCAGGAACGGCATTCAAGGAGCCAGGAACTTTTCTCCCTACACTGTCCATTGAGTTGTCCTCAAAACCAATATACATCCTGCTGTATCTCCCACATGGAATGTGCCAGGCGGGAAAAGTGGGGATCAAGCTTACACTTTCTCGGAACTGCTTCAAATCAACTAGATATCTTTGAGCTGTAAATCTCCCAACAGCCAAACGCAAAAGCAGCAAACATCTCGCTGTATGTCCCACATCCAAAGTGCCAAGAGAGTAATGGTGAGCTTGCTCTCCCTGTCTTTGAGTACTATTTTCACTGTCCCGATTACCTCTTTGCTAACATTCTCTTCAGAGCTGCAGTGAAACCAGGAACCACGTGGAGAAGGCACCCACACTGAAAATGCCTGGAAGGAACATTGGGGCTTCTTCTCAGTGTCTCTGATGTCGGGTTTTACTGTCCCGGGAAAGTCTCTGCTAACACCCTGCAGAGCGCAGTGCCCAATATCCAGAAACATCTTGCGGTATCTCCTACAGGGAAAGTGCCAGGAGGGAATTGTGGAGCTTGTTCTCAGTGTCTCTGAGAATTGCTCTGATTATCCCTGTGACCTCTTTGCTAAGACTCTCCAGAGAGCCGTCCTCAAAACCAACACACATCTTGACATATCTCCCACATTGATCGCAGTGTCTCCAGGAACGGCATTCAAGGAGCCAGGAACTTTTCTCCCTACACTGTCCATTGAGTTGTCCTCAAAACCAATATACATCCTGCTGTATCTCCCACATGGAATGTGCCAGGAGGGAAAAGTGGGGATTATGCTTAGACTTTCTCGGAACTGCTTCAAATCAACTAGATATCTTTGTGCTGTAAATCTCCCAACAGCCAAACGCAAAAGCAGCAAACATCTCGCTGTATGTCCCACATCCAAAGTGCCAAGAGAGTAATGGTGAGCTTGCTCTCCCTGTCTTTGAGTACTGTTTTCACTGTCCCGGTTACCTCTTTGCTAACATTCTCTTCAGAGCTGCAGTGAAACCAGGAACCACGTGGAGAAGGCACCCACACTGAAAATGCCTGGAAGGAACATTGGGGCTTCTTCTCAGTGTCTCTGATGTCGGGTTTTACTGTCCCGGGAAAGTCTCTGCTAACACCCTGCAGAGCGCAGTGCCCAATATACAGAAATGTCTTGCGGTATCTCCTACAGGGAAAGTGCCAGGAGGGAATTGTGGAGCTTGTTCTCAGTGTCTCTGAGAATTGCTCTGATTATCCGTGTGACCTCTTTGCTAAGACTCTCCAGAGAGCCGTCCTCAAAACCAACACACATCTTGACATATCTCCCACATTGATCGCAGTGTCTCCAGGAACGGCATTCAAGGAGCCAGGAACTTTTCTCCCTACACTGTCCATTGAGTTGTCCTCAAAACCAATATACATCCTGCTGTATCTCCCACATGGAATGTGCCAGGCGGGAAAAGTGGGGATCAAGCTTACACTTTCTCGGAACTGCTTCAAATCAACTAGATATCTTTGTGCTGTAAATCTCCCAACAGCCAAACGCAAAAGCAGCAAACATCTCGCTGTATGTCCCACATCCAAAGTGCCAAGAGAGAGCTTGCTCTCCCTGTCTTTGAGTACTGTTTTCACTGTCCCGGTTACCTCTTTGCTAACATTCTCTTCAGAGCTGCAGTGAAACCAGGAACCACGTGGAGAAGGCACCCACACTGAAAATGCCTGGAAGGAACATTGGGGCTTCTTCTCAGTGTCTCTGATGTCGGGTTTTACTGTCCCGGGAAAGTCTCTGCTAACACCCTGCAGAGCGCAGTGCCCAATATACAGAAACATCTTGCGGTATCTCCTACAGGGAAAGTGCCAGGAGGGAATTGTGGAGCTTGTTCTCAGTGTCTCTGAGAATTGCTCTGATTATCCGTGTGACCTCTTTGCTAAGACTCTCCAGAGAGCCGTCCTCAAAACCAACACACATCTTGACATATCTCCCACATTGATCGCAGTGTCTCCAGGAACAGCATTCAAGGAGCCAGGAACTTTTCTCCCTACACTGTCCATTGAGTTGTCCTCAAAACCAATATACATCCTGCTGTATCTCCCACATGGAATGTGCCAGGCGGGAAAAGTGGGGATCAAGCTTACACTTTCTCGGAACTGCTTCAAATCAACTAGATATCTTTGTGCTGTAAATCTCCCAACAGCCAAACGCAAAAGCAGCAAACATCTCGCTGTATGTCCCACATCCAAAGTGCCAAGAGAGAGCTTGCTCTCCCTGTCTTTGAGTACTGTTTTCACTGTCCCGGTTACCTCTTTGCTAACATTCTCTTCAGAGCTGCAGTGAAACCAGGAACCACGTGGAGAAGGCACCCACACTGAAAATGCCTGGAAGGAACATTGCGGCTTCTTCTCAGTGTCTCTGATGTCGGGTTTTACTGTCCCGGGAAAGTCTCTGCTAACACCCTGCAGAGCGCAGTGCCCAATATACAGAAACGTCTTGCGGTATCTCCTACAGGGAAAGTGCCAGGAGGGAATTGTGGAGCTTGTTCTCAGTGTCTCTGAGAATTGCTCTGATTATCCGTGTGACCTCTTTGCTAAGACTCTCCAGAGAGCCGTCCTCAAAACCAACACACATCTTGACATATCTCCCACATTGATCGCAGTGTCTCCAGGAACGGCATTCAAGGAGCCAGGAACTTTTCTCCCTACACTGTCCATTGAGTTGTCCTCAAAACCAATATACATCCTGCTGTATCTCCCACATGGAATGTGCCAGGAGGGAAAAGTGGGGATTATGCTTAGACTTTCTCAGAACTGCTTCAAATCAACTAGATATCTTTGTGCTGTAAATCTCCCAACAGCCAAACGCAAAAGCAGCAAACATCTCGCTGTATGTCCCACATCCAGAGTGCAAAGAGAGTAATGGTGAGCTTGCTCTCCCTGTCTTTGAGTACTGTTTTCACTGTCCCGGTTACCTCTTTGCTAACATTCTCTTCAGAGCTGCAGTGAAACCAGGAACCACGTGGAGAAGGCACCCACACTGAAAATGCCTGGAAGGAACATTGGGGCTTCTTCTCAGTGTCTCTGATGTCGGGTTTTACTGTCCCGGGAAAGTCTCTGCTAACACCCTGCAGAGCGCAGTGCCCAATATACAGAAACGTCTTGCGGTATCTCCTACAGGGAAAGTGCCAGGAGGGAATTGTCGATCTTGTTCTCAGTGTCTCTGAGAATTGCTCTGATTATCCGTGTGACCTCTTTGCTAAGACTCTCCAGAGAGCCGTCCTCAAAACCAACACACATCTTGACATATCTCCCACATTGATCGCAGTGTCTCCAGGAACGGCATTCAAGGAGCCAGGAACTTTTCTCCCTACACTGTCCATTGAGTTGTCCTCAAAACCAATATACATCCTGCTGTATCTCCCACATGGAATGTGCCAGGCGGGAAAAGTGGGGATCAAGCTTACACTTTCTCGGAACTGCTTCAAATCAACTAGATATCTTTGTGCTGTAAATCTCCCAACAGCCAAACGCAAAAGCAGCAAACATCTCGCTGTATGTCCCACATCCAAAGTGCCAAGAGAGAGCTTGCTCTCCCTGTCTTTGAGTACTGTTTTCACTGTCCCGGTTACCTCTTTGCTAACATTCTCTTCAGAGCTGCAGTGAAACCAGGAACCACGTGGAGAAGGCACCCACACTGAAAATGCCTGGAAGGAACATTGGGGCTTCTTCTCAGTGTCTCTGATGTCGGGTTTTACTGTCCCGGGAAAGTCTCTGCTAACACCCTGCAGAGCGCAGTGCCCAATATACAGAAACGTCTTGCGGTATCTCCTACAGGGAAAGTGCCAGGAGGGAATTGTGGAGCTTGTTCTCAGTGTCTCTGAGAATTGCTCTGATTATCCATGTGACCTCTTTGCTAAGACTCTCCAGAGAGCCGTCCTCAAAACCAACACACATCTTGACATATCTCCCACATTGATCGCAGTGTCTCCAGGAACGGCATTCAAGGAGCCAGGAACTTTTCTCCCTACACTGTCCATTGAGTTGTCCTCAAAACCAATATACATCCTGCTATATCTCCCACATGGAAAGTGCCAGGAGGGAAAAGTGGGGATTATGCTTAGACTTTCTCGGAACTGCTTCAAATCAACTAGATATCTTTGTGCTGTAAATCTCCCAACAGCCAAACACAAAAGCAGCAAACATCTCGCTGTATGTCCCACATCCAAAGTGCCAAGAGAGAGCTTGCTCTCCCTGTCTTTGAGTACTGTTTTCACTGTCCCGGTTACCTCTTTGCTAACATTCTCTTCAGAGCTGCAGTGAAACCAGGAACCACGTGGAGAAGGCACCCACACTGAAAATGCCTGGAAGGAACATTGCGGCTTCTTCTCAGTGTCTCTGACATAGGGTTTCACTGTCCCGGGAAAGTCTCTGCTAACACCCTGCAGAGCGCTGTGCCCAATATCCATAAACATCTTGCGGTATCTCCTACAGGGAAAGTGCCAGGAGGGAATTGTGGAGCTTGTTCTCAGTGTCTCTGAGAATTGCTCTGATTATCCCTGTGACCTCTTTGCTAAGACTCTCCAGAGAGCAGTCCTCAAAACCAACACACATCTTGACATATCTCCCACATTGATCGCAGTGTCTCCAGGAACGGCATTCAAGGAGCCAGGAACTTTTCTCCCTACACTGTCCATTGAGTTGTCCTCAAAACCAATATACATCCTGCTGTATCTCCCACGTGGAATGTGCCAGGAGGGAAAAGTGGGGATTATGCTTAGACTTTCTCAGAACTGCTTCAAATCAACTAGATATCTTTGTGCTGTAAATCTCCCAACAGCCAAACACAAAAGCAGCAAACATCTCGCTGTATGTCCCACATCCAAAGTGCCAAGAGAGTAATGGTGAGCTTGCTCTCCCTGTCTTTGAGTACTGTTTTCACTGTCCCGGTTACCTCTTTGCTAACATTCTCTTCAGAGCTGCAGTGAAACCAGGAACCACGTGGAGAAGGCACCCACA
The DNA here is from genome assembly GCF_964199755.1 of Larus michahellis. NCBI lineage: Eukaryota > Metazoa > Chordata > Aves > Charadriiformes > Laridae > Larus > Larus michahellis. The sequence goes on along the minus strand of NC_133903.1, from coordinate 21,871,403 downwards.
CTGAAAATGCCTGGAAGGAACATTGGGGCTTCTTCTCAGTGTCTCTGATGTCGGGTTTTACTGTCCCGGGAAAGTCTCTGCTAACACCCTGCAGAGCGCAGTGCCCAATATACAGAAACGTCTTGCGGTATCTCCTACAGGGAAAGTGCCAGGAGGGAATTGTGGAGCTTGTTCTCAGTGTCTCTGAGAATTGCTCTGATTATCCGTGTGACCTCTTTGCTAAGACTCTCCAGAGAGCCGTCCTCAAAACCAACACACATCTTGACATATCTCCCACATTGATCGCAGTGTCTCCAGGAACGGCATTCAAGGAGCCAGGAACTTTTCTCCCTACACTGTCCATTGAGTTGTCCTCAAAACCAATATACATCCTGCTGTATCTCCCACATGGAATGTGCCAGGCGGGAAAAGTGGGGATCAAGCTTACACTTTCTCGGAACTGCTTCAAATCAACTAGATATCTTTGTGCTGTAAATCTCCCAACAGCCAAACGCAAAAGCAGCAAACATCTCGCTGTATGTCCCACATCCAAAGTGCCAAGAGAGAGCTTGCTCTCCCTGTCTTTGAGTACTGTTTTCACTGTCCCGGTTACCTCTTTGCTAACATTCTCTTCAGAGCTGCAGTGAAACCAGGAACCACGTGGAGAAGGCACCCACACTGAAAATGCCTGGAAGGAACATTGGGGCTTCTTCTCAGTGTCTCTGATGTCGGGTTTTACTGTCCCGGGAAAGTCTCTGCTAACACCCTGCAGAGCGCAGTGCCCAATATACAGAAACATCTTGCGGTATCTCCTACAGGGAAAGTGCCAGGAGGGAATTGTGGAGCTTGTTCTCAGTGTCTCTGAGAATTGCTCTGATTATCCGTGTGACCTCTTTGCTAAGACTCTCCAGAGAGCCGTCCTCAAAACCAACACACATCTTGACATATCTCCCACATTGATCGCAGTGTCTCCAGGAACAGCATTCAAGGAGCCAGGAACTTTTCTCCCTACACTGTCCATTGAGTTGTCCTCAAAACCAATATACATCCTGCTGTATCTCCCACATGGAATGTGCCAGGCGGGAAAAGTGGGGATCAAGCTTACACTTTCTCGGAACTGCTTCAAATCAACTAGATATCTTTGTGCTGTAAATCTCCCAACAGCCAAACGCAAAAGCAGCAAACATCTCGCTGTATGTCCCACATCCAAAGTGCCAAGAGAGAGCTTGCTCTCCCTGTCTTTGAGTACTGTTTTCACTGTCCCGGTTACCTCTTTGCTAACATTCTCTTCAGAGCTGCAGTGAAACCAGGAACCACGTGGAGAAGGCACCCACACTGAAAATGCCTGGAAGGAACATTGCGGCTTCTTCTCAGTGTCTCTGATGTCGGGTTTTACTGTCCCGGGAAAGTCTCTGCTAACACCCTGCAGAGCGCAGTGCCCAATATACAGAAACGTCTTGCGGTATCTCCTACAGGGAAAGTGCCAGGAGGGAATTGTGGAGCTTGTTCTCAGTGTCTCTGAGAATTGCTCTGATTATCCCTGTGACCTCTTTGCTAAGACTCTCCAGAGAGCCGTCCTCAAAACCAACACACATCTTGACATATCTCCCACATTGATCGCAGTGTCTCCAGGAACGGCATTCAAGGAGCCAGGAACTTTTCTCCCTACACTGTCCATTGAGTTGTCCTCAAAACCAATATACATCCTGCTGTATCTCCCACATGGAATGTGCCAGGAGGGAAAAGTGGGGATTATGCTTAGACTTTCTCAGAACTGCTTCAAATCAACTAGATATCTTTGTGCTGTAAATCTCCCAACAGCCAAACGCAAAAGCAGCAAACATCTCGCTGTATGTCCCACATCCAAAGTGCCAAGAGAGAGCTTGCTCTCCCTGTCTTTGAGTACTGTTTTCACTGTCCCGGTTACCTCTTTGCTAACATTCTCTTCAGAGCTGCAGTGAAACCAGGAACCACGTGGAGAAGGCACCCACACTGAAAATGCCTGGAAGGAACATTGCGGCTTCTTCTCAGTGTCTCTGATGTCGGGTTTTACTGTCCCGGGAAAGTCTCTGCTAACACCCTGCAGAGCGCAGGGCCCAATATACAGAAACGTCTTGCGGTATCTCCTACAGGGAAAGTGCCAGGAGGGAATTGTGGAGCTTGTTCTCAGTGTCTCTGAGAATTGCTCTGATTATCCGTGTGACCTCTTTGCTAAGACTCTCCAGAGAGCCGTCCTCAAAACCAACACACATCTTGACATATCTCCCACATTGATCGCAGTGTCTCCAGGAACGGCATTCAAGGAGCCAGGAACTTTTCTCCCTACACTGTCCATTGAGTTGTCCTCAAAACCAATATACATCCTGCTGTATCTCCCACATGGAATGTGCCAGGCGGGAAAAGTGGGGATCAAGCTTACACTTTCTCGGAACTGCTTCAAATCAACTAGATATCTTTGTGCTGTAAATCTCCCAACAGCCAAACGCAAAAGCAGCAAACATCTCGCTGTATGTCCCACATCCAAAGTGCCAAGAGAGAGCTTGCTCTCCCTGTCTTTGAGTACTGTTTTCACTGTCCCGGTTACCTCTTTGCTAACATTCTCTTCAGAGCTGCAGTGAAACCAGGAACCACGTGGAGAAGGCACCCACACTGAAAATGCCTGGAAGGAACATTGCGGCTTCTTCTCAGTGTCTCTGATGTCGGGTTTTACTGTCCCGGGAAAGTCTCTGCTAACACCCTGCAGAGCACAGTGCCCAATATACAGAAACGTCTTGCGGTATCTCCTACAGGGAAAGTGCCAGGAGGGAATTGTGGAGCTTGTTCTCAGTGTCTCTGAGAATTGCTCTGATTATCCCTGTGACCTCTTTGCTAAGACTCTCCAGAGAGCCGTCCTCAAAACCAACACACATCTTGACATATCTCCCACATTGATCGCAGTGTCTCCAGGAACGGCATTCAAGGAGCCAGGAACTTTTCTCCCTACACTGTCCATTGAGTTGTCCTCAAAACCAATATACATCCTGCTGTATCTCCCACATGGAATGTGCCAGGAGGGAAAAGTGGGGATTATGCTTAGACTTTCTCAGAACTGCTTCAAATCAACTAGATATCTTTGTGCTGTAAATCTCCCAACAGCCAAACGCAAAAGCAGCAAACATCTCGCTGTATGTCCCACATCCAGAGTGCAAAGAGAGTAATGGTGAGCTTGCTCTCCCTGTCTTTGAGTACTGTTTTCACTGTCCCGGTTACCTCTTTGCTAACATTCTCTTCAGAGCTGCAGTGAAACCAGGAACCACGTGGAGAAGGCACCCACACTGAAAATGCCTGGAAGGAACATTGGGGCTTCTTCTCAGTGTCTCTGATGTCGGGTTTTACTGTCCCGGGAAAGTCTCTGCTAACACCCTGCAGAGCGCAGTGCCCAATATACAGAAACGTCTTGCGGTATCTCCTACAGGGAAAGTGCCAGGAGGGAATTGTCGATCTTGTTCTCAGTGTCTCTGAGAATTGCTCTGATTATCCGTGTGACCTCTTTGCTAAGACTCTCCAGAGAGCCGTCCTCAAAACCAACACACATCTTGACATATCTCCCACATTGATCGCAGTGTCTCCAGGAACGGCATTCAAGGAGCCAGGAACTTTTCTCCCTACACTGTCCATTGAGTTGTCCTCAAAACCAATATACATCCTGCTGTATCTCCCACATGGAATGTGCCAGGCGGGAAAAGTGGGGATCAAGCTTACACTTTCTCGGAACTGCTTCAAATCAACTAGATATCTTTGTGCTGTAAATCTCCCAACAGCCAAACGCAAAAGCAGCAAACATCTCGCTGTATGTCCCACATCCAAAGTGCCAAGAGAGAGCTTGCTCTCCCTGTCTTTGAGTACTGTTTTCACTGTCCCGGTTACCTCTTTGCTAACATTCTCTTCAGAGCTGCAGTGAAACCAGGAACCACGTGGAGAAGGCACCCACACTGAAAATGCCTGGAAGGAACATTGGGGCTTCTTCTCAGTGTCTCTGATGTCGGGTTTTACTGTCCCGGGAAAGTCTCTGCTAACACCCTGCAGAGCGCAGTGCCCAATATACAGAAACGTCTTGCGGTATCTCCTACAGGGAAAGTGCCAGGAGGGAATTGTGGAGCTTGTTCTCAGTGTCTCTGAGAATTGCTCTGATTATCCATGTGACCTCTTTGCTAAGACTCTCCAGAGAGCCGTCCTCAAAACCAACACACATCTTGACATATCTCCCACATTGATCGCAGTGTCTCCAGGAACGGCATTCAAGGAGCCAGGAACTTTTCTCCCTACACTGTCCATTGAGTTGTCCTCAAAACCAATATACATCCTGCTATATCTCCCACATGGAAAGTGCCAGGAGGGAAAAGTGGGGATTATGCTTAGACTTTCTCGGAACTGCTTCAAATCAACTAGATATCTTTGTGCTGTAAATCTCCCAACAGCCAAACACAAAAGCAGCAAACATCTCGCTGTATGTCCCACATCCAAAGTGCCAAGAGAGAGCTTGCTCTCCCTGTCTTTGAGTACTGTTTTCACTGTCCCGGTTACCTCTTTGCTAACATTCTCTTCAGAGCTGCAGTGAAACCAGGAACCACGTGGAGAAGGCACCCACACTGAAAATGCCTGGAAGGAACATTGCGGCTTCTTCTCAGTGTCTCTGACATAGGGTTTCACTGTCCCGGGAAAGTCTCTGCTAACACCCTGCAGAGCGCTGTGCCCAATATCCATAAACATCTTGCGGTATCTCCTACAGGGAAAGTGCCAGGAGGGAATTGTGGAGCTTGTTCTCAGTGTCTCTGAGAATTGCTCTGATTATCCCTGTGACCTCTTTGCTAAGACTCTCCAGAGAGCAGTCCTCAAAACCAACACACATCTTGACATATCTCCCACATTGATCGCAGTGTCTCCAGGAACGGCATTCAAGGAGCCAGGAACTTTTCTCCCTACACTGTCCATTGAGTTGTCCTCAAAACCAATATACATCCTGCTGTATCTCCCACGTGGAATGTGCCAGGAGGGAAAAGTGGGGATTATGCTTAGACTTTCTCAGAACTGCTTCAAATCAACTAGATATCTTTGTGCTGTAAATCTCCCAACAGCCAAACACAAAAGCAGCAAACATCTCGCTGTATGTCCCACATCCAAAGTGCCAAGAGAGTAATGGTGAGCTTGCTCTCCCTGTCTTTGAGTACTGTTTTCACTGTCCCGGTTACCTCTTTGCTAACATTCTCTTCAGAGCTGCAGTGAAACCAGGAACCACGTGGAGAAGGCACCCACACTGAAAATGCCTGGAAGGAACATTGGGGCTTCTTCTCAGTGTCTCTGATGTCGGGTTTTACTGTCCCGGGAAAGTCTCTGCTAACACCCTGCAGAGCGCAGTGCCCAATATACAGAAACGTCTTGCGGTATCTCCTACAGGGAAAGTGCCAGGAGGGAATTGTGGAGCTTGTTCTCAGTGTCTCTGAGAATTGCTCTGATTATCCGTGTGACCTCTTTGCTAAGACTCTCCAGAGAGCCGTCCTCAAAACCAACACACATCTTGACATATCTCCCACATTGATCGCAGTGTCTCCAGGAACGGCATTCAAGGAGCCAGGAACTTTTCTCCCTACACTGTCCATTGAGTTGTCCTCAAAACCAATATACATCCTGCTGTATCTCCCACATGGAATGTGCCAGGCGGGAAAAGTGGGGATCAAGCTTACACTTTCTCGGAACTGCTTCAAATCAACTAGATATCTTTGTGCTGTAAATCTCCCAACAGCCAAACGCAAAAGCAGCAAACATCTCGCTGTATGTCCCACATCCAAAGTGCCAAGAGAGTAATGGTGAGCTTGCTCTCCCTGTCTTTGAGTACTGTTTTCACTGTCCCGGTTACCTCTTTGCTAACATTCTCTTCAGAGCTGCAGTGAAACCAGGAACCACGTGGAGAAGGCACCCACACTGAAAATGCCTGGAAGGAACGTTGCGGCTTCTTCTCAGTGTCTCTGATGTCGGGTTTTACTGTCCCGGGAAAGTCTCTGCTAACACCCTGCAGAGCGCAGTGCCCAATATCCAGAAACGTCTTGCGGTATCTCCTACAGGGAAAGTGCCAGGAGGGAATTGTGGAGCTTGTTCTCAGTGTCTCTGAGAATTGCTCTGATTATCCCTGTGACCTCTTTGCTAAGACTCTCCAGAGAGCCGTCCTCAAAACCAACACACATCTTGACATATTGCCCACATTGATCGCAGTGTCTCCAGGAACGGCATTCAAGGAGCCAGGAACTTTTCTCCCTACACTGTCCATTGAGTTGTCCTCAAAACCAATATACATCCTGCTGTATCTCCCACATGGAATGTGCCAGGCGGGAAAAGTGGGGATCAAGCTTACACTTTCTCGGAACTGCTTCAAATCAACTAGATATCTTTGTGCTGTAAATCTCCCAACAGCCAAACGCAAAAGCAGCAAACATCTCGCTGTATGTCCCACATCCAAAGTGCCAAGAGAGTAATGCTGAGCTTGCTCTCCCTGTCTTTGAGTACTGTTTTCACTGTCCCGGTTACCTCTTTGCTAACATTCTCTTCAGAGCTGCAGTGAAACCAGGAACCACGTGGAGAAGGCACCCACACTGAAAATGCCTGGAAGGAACGTTGCGGCTTCTTCTCAGTGTCTCTGATGTCGGGTTTTACTGTCCCGGGAAAGTCTCTGCTAACACCCTGCAGAGCGCAGTGCCCAATATCCAGAAACGTCTTGCGGTATCTCCTACAGGGAAAGTGCCAGGAGGGAATTGTGGAGCTTGTTCTCAGTGTCTCTGAGAATTGCTCTGATTATCCGTGTGACCTCTTTGCTAAGACTCTCCAGAGAGCAGTCCTCAAAACCAACACACATCTTGACATATCTCCCACATTGATCGCAGTGTCTCCAGGAACGGCATTCAAGGAGCCAGGAACTTTTCTCCCTACACTGTCCATTGAGTTGTCCTCAAAACCAATATACATCCTGCTGTATCTCCCACGTGGAATGTGCCAGGAGGGAAAAGTGGGGATTATGCTTAGACTTTCTCGGAACTGCTTCAAATCAACTAGATATCTTTGTGCTGTAAATCTCCCAACAGCCAAACACAAAAGCAGCAAACATCTCGCTGTATGTCCCACATCCAAAGTGCCAAGAGAGTAATGGTGAGCTTGCTCTCCCTGTCTTTGAGTACTGTTTTCACTGTCCCGGTTACCTCTTTGCTAACATTCTCTTCAGAGCTGCAGTGAAACCAGGAACCACGTGGAGAAGGCACCCACACTGAAAATGCCTGGAAGGAACATTGGGGCTTCTTCTCAGTGTCTCTGATGTCGGGTTTTACTGTCCCGGGAAAGTCTCTGCTAACACCCTGCAGAGCGCAGTGCCCAATATACAGAAACGTCTTGCGGTATCTCCTACAGGGAAAGTGCCAGGAGGGAATTGTGGAGCTTGTTCTCAGTGTCTCTGAGAATTGCTCTGATTATCCCTGTGACCTCTTTGCTAAGACTCTCCAGAGAGCCGTCCTCAAAACCAACACACATCTTGACATATCTCCCACATTGATCGCAGTGTCTCCAGGAACGGCATTCAAGGAGCCAGGAACTTTTCTCCCTACACTGTCCATTGAGTTGTCCTCAAAACCAATATACATCCTGCTGTATCTCCCACATGGAATGTGCCAGGCGGGAAAAGTGGGGATCAAGCTTACACTTTCTCGGAACTGCTTCAAATCAACTAGATATCTTTGTGCTGTAAATCTCCCAACAGCCAAACGCAAAAGCAGCAAACATCTCGCTGTATGTCCCACATCCAAAGTGCCAAGAGAGTAATGCTGAGCTTGCTCTCCCTGTCTTTGAGTACTGTTTTCACTGTCCCGGTTACCTCTTTGCTAACATTCTCTTCAGAGCTGCAGTGAAACCAGGAACCACGTGGAGAAGGCACCCACACTGAAAATGCCTGGAAGGAACGTTGCGGCTTCTTCTCAGTGTCTCTGATGTCGGGTTTTACTGTCCCGGGAAAGTCTCTGCTAACACCCTGCAGAGCGCAGTGCCCAATATACAGAAACGTCTTGCGGTATCTCCTACAGGGAAAGTGCCAGGAGGGAATTGTGGAGCTTGTTCTCAGTGTCTCTGAGAATTGCTCTGATTATCCCTGTGACCTCTTTGCTAAGACTCTCCAGAGAGCCGTCCTCAAAACCAACACACATCTTGACATATCTCCCACATTGATCGCAGTGTCTCCAGGAACGGCATTCAAGGAGCCAGGAACTTTTCTCCCTACACTGTCCATTGAGTTGTCCTCAAAACCAATATACATCCTGCTGTATCTCCCACATGGAATGTGCCAGGCGGGAAAAGTGGGGATCAAGCTTACACTTTCTCGGAACTGCTTCAAATCAACTAGATATCTTTGTGCTGTAAATCTCCCAACAGCCAAACACAAAAGCAGCAAACATCTCGCTGTATGTCCCACATCCAAAGTGCCAAGAGAGTAATGTAGAGCTTGCTCTCCCTGTCTTTGAGTACTGTTTTCACTGTCCCGGTTACCTCTTTGCTAACATTCTCTTCAGAGCTGCAGCGAAACCAGGAACCACGTGGAGAAGGCACCCACACTGAAAATGCCTGGAAGGAACATTGCGGCTTCTTCTCAGTGTCTCTGACATAGGGTTTCACTGTCCCGGGAAAGTCTCTGCTAACACCCTGCAGAGCGCTGTGCCCAATATACAGAAACATCTTGCGGTATCTCCTACAGGGAAAGTGCCAGGAGGGAATTGTGGAGCTTGTTCTCAGTGTCTCTGAGAATTGCTCTGATTATCCGTGTGACCTCTTTGCTAAGACTCTCCAGAGAGCCATCCTCAAAACCAACACACATCTTGACATATCTCCCACATTGATCGCAGTGTCTCCAGGAACGGCATTCAAGGAGCCAGGAACTTTTCTCCCTACACTGTCCATTGAGTTGTCCTCAAAACCAATATACATCCTGCTGTATCTCCCACATGGAATGTGCCAGGCGGGAAAAGTGGGGATCAAGCTTACACTTTCTCGGAACTGCTTCAAATCAACTAGATATCTTTGTGCTGTAAATCTCCCAACAGCCAAACACAAAAGCAGCAAACATCTCGCTGTATGTCCCACATCCAAAGTGCCAAGAGAGTCATGGTGAGCTTGCTCTCCCTGTCTTTGAGTACTGTTTTCACTGTCCCGGTTACCTCTTTGCTAACATTCTCTTCAGAGCTGCAGTGAAACCAGGAACCACGTGGAGAAGGCACCCACACTGAAAATGCCTGGAAGGAACATTGGGGTTTCTTCTCAGTGTCTCTGATGTCGGGTTTTACTGTCCCGGGAAAGTCTCTGCTAACACCCTGCAGAGCGCAGTGCCCAATATACAGAAACGTCTTGCGGTATCTCCTACAGGGAAAGTGCCAGGAGGGAATTGTGGAGCTTGTTCTCAGTGTCTCTGAGAATTGCTCTGATTATCCATGTGACCTCTTTGCTAAGACTCTCCAGAGAGCCGTCCTCAAAACCAACACACATCTTGACATATCGCCCACATTGATCGCAGTGTCTCCAGGAACGGCATTCAAGGAGCCAGGAACTTTTCTCCCTACACTGTCCATTGAGTTGTCCTCAAAACCAATATACATCCTGCTGTATCTCCCACATGGAATGTGCCAGGAGGGAAAAGTGGGGATTATGCTTAGACTTTCTCAGAACTGCTTCAAATCAACTAGATATCTTTGTGCTGTAAATCTCCCAACAGCCAAACGCAAAAGCAGCAAACATCTCGCTGTATGTCCCACATCCAAAGTGCCAAGAGAGAGCTTGCTCTCCCTGTCTTTGAGTACTGTTTTCACTGTCCCGGTTACCTCTTTACTAACATTCTCTTCAGAGCTGCAGTGAAACCAGGAACCACGTGGAGAAGGCACCCACACTGAAAATGACTGGAAGGAACGTTGGGGCTTCTTCTCAGTGTCTCTGATGTCGGGTTTTACTGTCCCGGGAAAGTCTCTGCTAACACCCTCAGAGCGCTGTGCCCAATATACAGAAACGTCTTGCGGTATCTCCTACAGGGAAAGTGCCAGGAGGGAATTGTGGAGCTTGTTCTCAGTGTCTCTGAGAATTGCTCTGATTATCCCTGTGACCTCTTTGCTAAGACTCTCCAGAGAGCCGTCCTCAAAACCAACACACATCTTGACATATCTCCCACATTGATCGCAGTGTCTCCAGGAACGGCATTCAAGGAGCCAGGAACTTTTCTCCCTACACTGTCCATTGAGTTGTCCTCAAAACCAATATACATCCTGCTATATCTCCCACATGGAAAGTGCCAGGAGGGAAAAGTGGGGATTATGCTTAGACTTTCTCGGAACTGCTTCAAATCAACTAGATATCTTTGTGCTGTAAATCTCCCAACAGCCAAACACAAAAGCAGCAAACATCTCGCTGTATGTCCCACATCCAAAGTGCCAAGAGAGAGCTTGCTCTCCCTGTCTTTGAGTACTGTTTTCACTGTCCCGGTTACCTCTTTGCTAACATTCTCTTCAGAGCTGCAGTGAAACCAGGAACCACGTGGAGAAGGCACCCACACTGAAAATGCCTGGAAGGAACATTGCGGCTTCTTCTCAGTGTCTCTGACATAGGGTTTCACTGTCCCGGGAAAGTCTCTGCTAACACCCTGCAGAGCGCAGTGCCCAATATACAGAAACGTCTTGCGGTATCTCCTACAGGGAAAGTGCCAGGAGGGAATTGTGGAGCTTGTTCTCAGTGTCTCTGAGAATTGCTCTGATTATCCGTGTGACCTCTTTGCTAAGACTCTCCAGAGAGCCGTCCTCAAAACCAACACACATCTTGACATATCTCCCACATTGATCGCAGTGTCTCCAGGAACGGCATTCAAGGAGCCAGGAACTTTTCTCCCTACACTGTCCATTGAGTTGTCCTCAAAACCAATATACATCCTGCTGTATCTCCCACATGGAATGTGCCAGGCGGGAAAAGTGGGGATCAAGCTTACACTTTCTCGGAACTGCTTCAAATCAACTAGATATCTTTGTGCTGTAAATCTCCCAACAGCCAAACGCAAAAGCAGCAAACATCTCGCTGTATGTCCCACATCCAAAGTGCCAAGAGAGTAATGCTGAGCTTGCTCTCCCTGTCTTTGAGTACTGTTTTCACTGTCCCGGTTACCTCTTTGCTAACATTCTCTTCAGAGCTGCAGTGAAACCAGGAACCACGTGGAGAAGGCACCCACACTGAAAATGCCTGGAAGGAACGTTGCGGCTTCTTCTCAGTGTCTCTGATGTCGGGTTTTACTGTCCCGGGAAAGTCTCTGCTAACACCCTGCAGAGCGCAGTGCCCAATATCCAGAAACGTCTTGCGGTATCTCCTACAGGGAAAGTGCCAGGAGGGAATTGTGGAGCTTGTTCTCAGTGTCTCTGAGAATTGCTCTGATTATCCGTGTGACCTCTTTGCTAAGACTCTCCAGAGAGCAGTCCTCAAAACCAACACACATCTTGACATATCTCCCACATTGATCGCAGTGTCTCCAGGAACGGCATTCAAGGAGCCAGGAACTTTTCTCCCTACACTGTCCATTGAGTTGTCCTCAAAACCAATATACATCCTGCTGTATCTCCCACATGGAATGTGCCAGGAGGGAAAAGTGGGGATTATGCTTAGACTTTCTCAGAACTGCTTCAAATCAACTAGATATCTTTGTGCTGTAAATCTCCCAACAGCCAAACGCAAAAGCAGCAAACATCTCGCTGTATGTCCCACATCCAAAGTGCCAAGAGAGTAATGGTGAGCTTGCTCTCCCTGTCTTTGAGTACTGTTTTCACTGTCCCGGTTACCTCTTTGCTAACATTCTCTTCAGAGCTGCAGTGAAACCAGGAACCACGTGGAGAAGGCACCCACACTGAAAATGCCTGGAAGGAACATTGGGGCTTCTTCTCAGTGTCTCTGATGTCGGGTTTCACTGTCCCGGGAAAGTCTCTGCTAACACCCTGCAGAGCGCTGTGCCCAATATCCATAAACATCTTGCGATATCTCCTACAGGGAAAGTGCCAGGAGGGAATTGTGGAGCTTGTTCTCAGTGTCTCTGAGAATTGCTCTGATTATCCGTGTGACCTCTTTGCTAAGACTCTCCAGAGAGCCGTCCTCAAAACCAACACACATCTTGACATATCTCCCACATTGATCGCAGTGTCTCCAGGAACGGCATTCAAGGAGCCAGGAACTTTTCTCCCTACACTGTCCATTGAGTTGTCCTCAAAACCAATATACATCCTGCTGTATCTCCCACATGGAATGTGCCAGGCGGGAAAAGTGGGGATCAAGCTTACACTTTCTCGGAACTGCTTCAAATCAACTAGATATCTTTGTGCTGTAAATCTCCCAACAGCCAAACGCAAAAGCAGCAAACATCTCGCTGTATGTCCCACATCCAAAGTGCCAAGAGAGTAATGTAGAGCTTGCTCTCCCTGTCTTTGAGTACTGTTTTCACTGTCCCGGTTACCTCTTTGCTAACATTCTCTTCAGAGCTGCAGTGAAACCAGGAACCACGTGGAGAAGGCACCCACACTGAAAATGCCTGGAAGGAACATTGCGGCTTCTTCTCAGTGTCTCTGACATAGGGTTTCACTGTCCCGGGAAAGTCTCTGCTAACACCCTGCAGAGCGCAGTGCCCAATATACAGAAACGTCTTGCGGTATCTCCTACAGGGAAAGTGCCAGGAGGGAATTGTGGAGCTTGTTCTCAGTGTCTCTGAGAATTGCTCTGATTATCCATGTGACCTCTTTGCTAAGACTCTCCAGAGAGCCGTCCTCAAAACCAACACACATCTTGACATATCGCCCACATTGATCGCAGTGTCTCCAGGAACGGCATTCAAGGAGCCAGGAACTTTTCTCCCTACACTGTCCATTGAGTTGTCCTCAAAACCAATATACATCCTGCTGTATCTCCCACATGGAATGTGCCAGGAGGGAAAAGTGGGGATTATGCTTAGACTTTCTCAGAACTGCTTCAAATCAACTAGATATCTTTGTGCTGTAAATCTCCCAACAGCCAAACACAAAAGCAGCAAACATCTCGCTGTATGTCCCACATCCAAAGTGCCAAGAGAGAGCTTGCTCTCCCTGTCTTTGAGTACTGTTTTCACTGTCCCGGTTACCTCTTTGCTAACATTCTCTTCAGAGCTGCAGTGAAACCAGGAACCACGTGGAGAAGGCACCCACACTGAAAATGCCTGGAAGGAACATTGCGGCTTCTTCTCAGTGTCTCTGATGTCGGGTTTTACTGTCCCGGGAAAGTCTCTGCTAACACCCTGCAGAGCGCAGTGCCCAATATACAGAAACGTCTTGCGGTATCTCCTACAGGGAAAGTGCCAGGAGGGAATTGTCGATCTTGTTCTCAGTGTCTCTGAGAATTGCTCTGATTATCCGTGTGACCTCTTTGCTAAGACTATCCAGAGAGCCGTCCTCAAAACCAACACACATCTTGACATATCTCCCACATTGATCGCAGTGTCTCCAGGAACGGCATTCAAGGAGCGAGGAACTTTTCTCCCTACACTGTCCATTGAGTTGTCCTCAAAACCAATATACATCCTGCTGTATCTCCCACATGGAATGTGCCAGGAGGGAAAAGTGGGGATTATGCTTAGACTTTCTCAGAACTGCTTCAAATCAACTAGATATCTTTGTGCTGTAAATCTCCCAACAGCCAAACGCAAAAGCAGCAAACATCTCGCTGTATGTCCCACATCCAAAGTGCCAAGAGAGAGCTTGCTCTCCCTGTCTTTGAGTACTGTTTTCACTGTCCCGGTTACCTCTTTGCTAACATTCTCTTCAGAGCTGCAGTGAAACCAGGAACCACGTGGAGAAGGCACCCACACTGAAAATGCCTGGAAGGAACATTGGGGCTTCTTCTCAGTGTCTCTGATGTCGGGTTTTACTGTCCCGGGAAAGTCTCTGCTAACACCCTGCAGAGCGCAGTGCCCAATATACAGAAACGTCTTGCGGTATCTCCTACAGGGAAAGTGCCAGGAGGGAATTGTCGATCTTGTTCTCAGTGTCTCTGAGAATTGCTCTGATTATCCCTGTGACCTCTTTGCTAAGACTCTCCAGAGAGCCGTCCTCAAAACCAACACACATCTTGACATATCTCCCACATTGATCGCAGTGTCTCCAGGAACGGCATTCAAGGAGCCAGGAACTTTTCTCCCTACACTGTCCATTGAGTTGTCCTCAAAACCAATATACATCCTGCTGTATCTCCCACATGGAATGTGCCAGGAGGGAAAAGTGGGGATTATGCTTAGACTTTCTCAGAACTGCTTCAAATCAACTAGATATCTTTGAGCTGTAAATCTCCCAACAGCCAAACGCAAAAGCAGCAAACATCTCGCTGTATGTCCCACATCCAAAGTGCCAAGAGAGTCATGGTGAGCTTGCTCTCCCTGTCTTTGAGTACTGTTTTCACTGTCCCGGTTACCTCTTTGCTAACATTCTCTTCAGAGCTGCAGTGAAACCAGGAACCACGTGGAGAAGGCACCCACACTGAAAATGCCTGGAAGGAACATTGCGGCTTCTTCTCAGTGTCTCTAACATAGGGTTTCACTGTCCCGGGAAAGTCTCTGCTAACACCCTGCAGAGCGCTGTGCCCAATATCCATAAACATCTTGCGATATCTCCTACAGGGAAAGTGCCAGGAGGGAATTGTGGAGCTTGTTCTCAGTGTCTCTGAGAATTGCTCTGATTATCCCTGTGACCTCTTTGCTAAGACTCTCCAGAGAGCCATCCTCAAAACCAACACACATCTTGACATATCTCCCACATTGATCGCAGTGTCTCCAGGAACGGCATTCAAGGAGCCAGGAACTTTTCTCCCTACACTGTCCATTGAGTTGTCCTCAAAACCAATATACATCCTGCTGTATCTCCCACATGGAATGTGCCAGGCAGGAAAAGTGGGGATCAAGCTTACACTTTCTCGGAACTGCTTCAAATCAACTAGATATCTTTGTGCTGTAAATCTCCCAACAGCCAAACGCAAAAGCAGCAAACATCTCGCTGTATGTCCCACATCCAAAGTGCCAAGAGAGTCATGGTGAGCTTGCTCTCCCTGTCTTTGAGTACTGTTTTCACTGTCCCGATTACCTCTTTGCTAACATTCTCTTCAGAGCTGCAGTGAAACCAGGAACCACGTGGAGAAGGCACCCACACTGAAAATGCCTGGAAGGAACATTGCGGCTTCTTCTCAGTGTCTCTGATGTCGGGTTTTACTGTCCCGGGAAAGTCTCTGCTAACACCCTGCAGAGCGCAGTGCCCAATATACAGAAACGTCTTGCGGTATCTCCTACAGGGAAAGTGCCAGGAGGGAATTGTCGATCTTGTTCTCAGTGTCTCTGAGAATTGCTCTGATTATCCGTGTGACCTCTTTGCTAAGACTCTCCAGAGAGCCGTCCTCAAAACCAACACACATCTTGACATATCTCCCACATTGATCGCAGTGTCTCCAGGAACGGCATTCAAGGAGCCAGGAACTTTTCTCCCTACACTGTCCATTGAGTTGTCCTCAAAACCAATATACATCCTGCTGTATCTCCCACATGGAATGTGCCAGGCAGGAAAAGTGGGGATCAAGCTTACACTTTCTCGGAACTGCTTCAAATCAACTAGATATCTTTGTGCTGTAAATCTCCCAACAGCCAAACGCAAAAGCAGCAAACATCTCGCTGTATGTCCCACATCCAAAGTGCCAAGAGAGTCATGGTGAGCTTGCTCTCCCTGTCTTTGAGTACTGTTTTCACTGTCCCGATTACCTCTTTGCTAACATTCTCTTCAGAGCTGCAGTGAAACCAGGAACCACGTGGAGAAGGCACCCACACTGAAAATGCCTGGAAGGAACATTGCGGCTTCTTCTCAGTGTCTCTGATGTCGGGTTTTACTGTCCCGGGAAAGTCTCTGCTAACACCCTGCAGAGCGCAGTGCCCAATATACAGAAACGTCTTGCGGTATCTCCTACAGGGAAAGTGCCAGGAGGGAATTGTCGATCTTGTTCTCAGTGTCTCTGAGAATTGCTCTGATTATCCCTGTGACCTCTTTGCTAAGACTCTCCAGAGAGCCGTCCTCAAAACCAACACACATCTTGACATATCTCCCACATTGATCGCAGTGTCTCCAGGAACGGCATTCAAGGAGCCAGGAACTTTTCTCCCTACACTGTCCATTGAGTTGTCCTCAAAACCAATATACATCCTGCTGTATCTCCCACATGGAATGTGCCAGGAGGGAAAAGTGGGGATTATGCTTAGACTTTCTCAGAACTGCTTCAAATCAACTAGATATCTTTGAGCTGTAAATCTCCCAACAGCCAAACGCAAAAGCAGCAAACATCTCGCTGTATGTCCCACATCCAAAGTGCCAAGAGAGTCATGGTGAGCTTGCTCTCCCTGTCTTTGAGTACTGTTTTCACTGTCCCGGTTACCTCTTTGCTAACATTCTCTTCAGAGCTGCAGTGAAACCAGGAACCACGTGGAGAAGGCACCCACACTGAAAATGCCTGGAAGGAACATTGCGGCTTCTTCTCAGTGTCTCTAACATAGGGTTTCACTGTCCCGGGAAAGTCTCTGCTAACACCCTGCAGAGCGCAGTGCCCAATATACAGAAACGTCTTGCGGTATCTCCTACAGGGAAAGTGCCAGGAGGGAATTGTGGAGCTTGTTCTCAGTGTCTCTGAGAATTGCTCTGATTATCCGTGTGACCTCTTTGCTAAGACTCTCCAGAGAGCCGTCCTCAAAACCAACACACATCTTGACATATCTCCCACAATGATCGCAGTGTCTCCAGGAACGGCATTCAAGGAGCCAGGAACTTTTCTCCCTACACTGTCCATTGAGTTGTCCTCAAAACCAATATACATCCTGCTGTATCTCCCACATGCAATGTGCCAGGCGGGAAAAGTGGGGATCAAGCTTACACTTTCTCGGAACTGCTTCAAATCAACTAGATATCTTTGTGCTGTAAATCTCCCAACAGCCAAACGCAAAAGCAGCAAACATCTCGCTGTATGTCCCACATCCAAAGTGCCAAGAGAGTAATGGTGAGCTTGCTCTCCCTGTCTTTGAGTACTGTTTTCACTGTCCCGGTTACCTCTTTGCTAACATTCTCTTCAGAGCTGCAGTGAAACCAGGAACCACGTGGAGAAGGCACCCACACTGAAAATGCCTGGAAGGAACATTGCGGCTTCTTCTCAGTGTCTCTGACATAGGGTTTCACTGTCCCGGGAAAGTCTCTGCTAACACCCTGCAGAGCGCTGTGCCCAATATCCATAAACATCTTGCGGTATCTCCTACAGGGAAAGTGCCAGGAGGGAATTGTGGAGCTTGTTCTCAGTGTCTCTGAGAATTGCTCTGATTATCCGTGTGACCTCTTTGCTAAGACTCTCCAGAGAGCCGTCCTCAAAACCAACACACATCTTGACATATCTCCCACATTGATCGCAGTGTCTCCAGGAACGGCATTCAAGGAGCCAGGAACTTTTCTCCCTACACTGTCCATTGAGTTGTCCTCAAAACCAATATACATCCTGCTGTATCTCCCACATGGAATGTGCCAGGCGGGAAAAGTGGGGATCAAGCTTAGACTTTCTCGGAACTGCTTCAAATCAACTAGATATCTTTGTGCTGTAAATCTCCCAACAGCCAAACACAAAAGCAGCAAACATCTCGCTGTATGTCCCACATCCAAAGTGCCAAGAGAGTAATGGTGAGCTTGCTCTCCCTGTCTTTGAGTACTGTTTTCACTGTCCCGGTTACCTCTTTGCTAACATTCTCTTCAGAGCTGCAGTGAAACCAGGAACCACGTGGAGAAGGCACCCACACTGAAAATGCCTGGAAGGAACATTGCGGCTTCTTCTCAGTGTCTCTGATGTCGGGTTTTACTGTCCCGGGAAAGTCTCTGCTAACACCCTGCAGAGCGCAGTGCCCAATATCCAGAAACATCTTGCGGTATCTCCTACAGGGAAAGTGCCAGGAGGGAATTGTGGAGCTTGTTCTCAGTGTCTCTGAGAATTGCTCTGATTATCCCTGTGACCTCTTTGCTAAGACTCTCCAGAGAGCCGTCCTCAAAACCAACACACATCTTGACATATCTCCCACATTGATCGCAGTGTCTCCAGGAACGGCATTCAAGGAGCCAGGAACTTTTCTCCCTACACTGTCCATTGAGTTGTCCTCAAAACCAATATACATCCTGCTATATCTCCCACATGGAATGTGCCAGGCGGGAAAAGTGGGGATTATGCTTAGACTTTCTCGGAACTGCTTCAAATCAACTAGATATCTTTGTGCTGTAAATCTCCCAACAGCCAAACACAAAAGCAGCAAACATCTCGCTGTATGTCCCACATCCAAAGTGCCAAGAGAGTCATGGTGAGCTTGCTCTCCCTGTCTTTGAGTACTGTTTTCACTGTCCCGATTACCTCTTTGCTAACATTCTCTTCAGAGCTGCAGTGAAACCAGGAACCACGTGGAGAAGTCACCCACACTGAAAATGCCTGGAAGGAACATTGCGGCTTCTTCTCAGTGTCTCTGACATAGGGTTTCACTGTCCCGGGAAAGTCTCTGCTAACACCCTGCAGAGCGCAGTGCCCAATATACAGAAACGTCTTGCGGTATCTCCTACAGGGAAAGTGCCAGGAGGGAATTGTGGAGCTTGTTCTCAGTGTCTCTGAGAATTGCTCTGATTATCCGTGTGACCTCTTTGCTAAGACTCTCCAGAGAGCCGTCCTCAAAACCAACACACATCTTGACATATCTCCCACATTGATCGCAGTGTCTCCAGGAACGGCATTCAAGGAGCCAGGAACTTTTCTCCCTACACTGTCCATTGAGTTGTCCTCAAAACCAATATACATCCTGCTGTATCTCCCACATGGAATGTGCCAGGCGGGAAAAGTGGGGATCAAGCTTACACTTTCTCGGAACTGCTTCAAATCAACTAGATATCTTTGTGCTGTAAATCTCCCAACAGCCAAACACAAAAGCAGCAAACATCTCGCTGTATGTCCCACATCCAAAGTGCCAAGAGAGTAATGGTGAGCTTGCTCTCCCTGTCTTTGAGTACTGTTTTCACTGTCCCGGTTACCTCTTTGCTAACATTCTCTTCAGAGCTGCAGTGAAACCAGGAACCACGTGGAGAAGGCACCCACACTGAAAATGCCTGGAAGGAACATTGCGGCTTCTTCTCAGTGTCTCTGATGTCGGGTTTTACTGTCCCGGGAAAGTCTCTGCTAACACCCTGCAGAGCGCAGTGCCCAATATCCAGAAACATCTTGCGGTATCTCCTACAGGGAAAGTGCCAGGAGGGAATTGTGGAGCTTGTTCTCAGTGTCTCTGAGAATTGCTCTGATTATCCCTGTGACCTCTTTGCTAAGACTCTCCAGAGAGCCGTCCTCAAAACCAACACACATCTTGACATATCTCCCACATTGATCGCAGTGTCTCCAGGAACGGCATTCAAGGAGCCAGGAACTTTTCTCCCTACACTGTCCATTGAGTTGTCCTCAAAACCAATATACATCCTGCTGTATCTCCCACATGGAATGTGCCAGGAGGGAAAAGTGGGGATTATGCTTAGACTTTCTCAGAACTGCTTCAAATCAACTAGATATCTTTGAGCTGTAAATCTCCCAACAGCCAAACGCAAAAGCAGCAAACATCTCGCTGTATGTCCCACATCCAAAGTGCCAAGAGAGTCATGGTGAGCTTGCTCTCCCTGTCTTTGAGTACTGTTTTCACTGTCCCGGTTACCTCTTTGCTAACATTCTCTTCAGAGCTGCAGTGAAACCAGGAACCACGTGGAGAAGGCACCCACACTGAAAATGCCTGGAAGGAACATTGCGGCTTCTTCTCAGTGTCTCTAACATAGGGTTTCACTGTCCCGGGAAAGTCTCTGCTAACACCCTGCAGAGCGCTGTGCCCAATATCCATAAACATCTTGCGATATCTCCTACAGGGAAAGTGCCAGGAGGGAATTGTGGAGCTTGTTCTCAGTGTCTCTGAGAATTGCTCTGATTATCCCTGTGACCTCTTTGCTAAGACTCTCCAGAGAGCCGTCCTCAAAACCAACACACATCTTGACATATCTCCCACAATGATCGCAGTGTCTCCAGGAACGGCATTCAAGGAGCCAGGAACTTTTCTCCCTACACTGTCCATTGAGTTGTCCTCAAAACCAATATACATCCTGCTGTATCTCCCACATGCAATGTGCCAGGCGGGAAAAGTGGGGATCAAGCTTACACTTTCTCGGAACTGCTTCAAATCAACTAGATATCTTTGTGCTGTAAATCTCCCAACAGCCAAACGCAAAAGCAGCAAACATCTCGCTGTATGTCCCACATCCAAAGTGCCAAGAGAGTAATGGTGAGCTTGCTCTCCCTGTCTTTGAGTACTGTTTTCACTGTCCCGGTTACCTCTTTGCTAACATTCTCTTCAGAGCTGCAGTGAAACCAGGAACCACGTGGAGAAGGCACCCACACTGAAAATGCCTGGAAGGAACATTGCGGCTTCTTCTCAGTGTCTCTGACATAGGGTTTCACTGTCCCGGGAAAGTCTCTGCTAACACCCTGCAGAGCGCTGTGCCCAATATCCATAAACATCTTGCGGTATCTCCTACAGGGAAAGTGCCAGGAGGGAATTGTGGAGCTTGTTCTCAGTGTCTCTGAGAATTGCTCTGATTATCCGTGTGACCTCTTTGCTAAGACTCTCCAGAGAGCCGTCCTCAAAACCAACACACATCTTGACATATCTCCCACATTGATCGCAGTGTCTCCAGGAACGGCATTCAAGGAGCCAGGAACTTTTCTCCCTACACTGTCCATTGAGTTGTCCTCAAAACCAATATACATCCTGCTGTATCTCCCACATGGAATGTGCCAGGCGGGAAAAGTGGGGATCAAGCTTAGACTTTCTCGGAACTGCTTCAAATCAACTAGATATCTTTGTGCTGTAAATCTCCCAACAGCCAAACACAAAAGCAGCAAACATCTCGCTGTATGTCCCACATCCAAAGTGCCAAGAGAGTAATGGTGAGCTTGCTCTCCCTGTCTTTGAGTACTGTTTTCACTGTCCCGGTTACCTCTTTGCTAACATTCTCTTCAGAGCTGCAGTGAAACCAGGAACCACGTGGAGAAGGCACCCACACTGAAAATGCCTGGAAGGAACATTGCGGCTTCTTCTCAGTGTCTCTGATGTCGGGTTTTACTGTCCCGGGAAAGTCTCTGCTAACACCCTGCAGAGCGCAGTGCCCAATATACAGAAACATCTTGCGCTATCTCCTACAGGGAAAGTGCCAGGAGGGAATTGTGGAGCTTGTTCTCAGTGTCTCTGAGAATTGCTCTGATTATCCCTGTGACCTCTTTGCTAAGACTCTCCAGAGAGCCGTCCTCAAAACCAACACACATCTTGACATATCTCCCACATTGATCGCAGTGTCTCCAGGAACGGCATTCAAGGAGCCAGGAACTTTTCTCCCTACACTGTCCATTGAGTTGTCCTCAAAACCAATATACATCCTGCTATATCTCCCACATGGAATGTGCCAGGCGGGAAAAGTGGGGATTATGCTTAGACTTTCTCGGAACTGCTTCAAATCAACTAGATATCTTTGTGCTGTAAATCTCCCAACAGCCAAACACAAAAGCAGCAAACATCTCGCTGTATGTCCCACATCCAAAGTGCCAAGAGAGTCATGGTGAGCTTGCTCTCCCTGTCTTTGAGTACTGTTTTCACTGTCCCGATTACCTCTTTGCTAACATTCTCTTCAGAGCTGCAGTGAAACCAGGAACCACGTGGAGAAGTCACCCACACTGAAAATGCCTGGAAGGAACATTGCGGCTTCTTCTCAGTGTCTCTGACATAGGGTTTCACTGTCCCGGGAAAGTCTCTGCTAACACCCTGCAGAGCGCAGTGCCCAATATACAGAAACGTCTTGCGGTATCTCCTACAGGGAAAGTGCCAGGAGGGAATTGTGGAGCTTGTTCTCAGTGTCTCTGAGAATTGCTCTGATTATCCGTGTGACCTCTTTGCTAAGACTCTCCAGAGAGCCGTCCTCAAAACCAACACACATCTTGACATATCTCCCACATTGATCGCAGTGTCTCCAGGAACGGCATTCAAGGAGCCAGGAACTTTTCTCCCTACACTGTCCATTGAGTTGTCCTCAAAACCAATATACATCCTGCTGTATCTCCCACATGGAATGTGCCAGGCGGGAAAAGTGGGGATCAAGCTTACACTTTCTCGGAACTGCTTCAAATCAACTAGATATCTTTGTGCTGTAAATCTCCCAACAGCCAAACACAAAAGCAGCAAACATCTCGCTGTATGTCCCACATCCAAAGTGCCAAGAGAGTAATGGTGAGCTTGCTCTCCCTGTCTTTGAGTACTGTTTTCACTGTCCCGGTTACCTCTTTGCTAACATTCTCTTCAGAGCTGCAGTGAAACCAGGAACCACGTGGAGAAGGCACCCACACTGAAAATGCCTGGAAGGAACATTGCGGCTTCTTCTCAGTGTCTCTGATGTCGGGTTTTACTGTCCCGGGAAAGTCTCTGCTAACACCCTGCAGAGCGCAGTGCCCAATATCCAGAAACATCTTGCGGTATCTCCTACAGGGAAAGTGCCAGGAGGGAATTGTGGAGCTTGTTCTCAGTGTCTCTGAGAATTGCTCTGATTATCCCTGTGACCTCTTTGCTAAGACTCTCCAGAGAGCCGTCCTCAAAACCAACACACATCTTGACATATCTCCCACATTGATCGCAGTGTCTCCAGGAACGGCATTCAAGGAGCCAGGAACTTTTCTCCCTACACTGTCCATTGAGTTGTCCTCAAAACCAATATACATCCTGCTGTATCTCCCACATGGAATGTGCCAGGAGGGAAAAGTGGGGATTATGCTTAGACTTTCTCAGAACTGCTTCAAATCAACTAGATATCTTTGAGCTGTAAATCTCCCAACAGCCAAACGCAAAAGCAGCAAACATCTCGCTGTATGTCCCACATCCAAAGTGCCAAGAGAGTCATGGTGAGCTTGCTCTCCCTGTCTTTGAGTACTGTTTTCACTGTCCCGGTTACCTCTTTGCTAACATTCTCTTCAGAGCTGCAGTGAAACCAGGAACCACGTGGAGAAGGCACCCACACTGAAAATGCCTGGAAGGAACATTGCGGCTTCTTCTCAGTGTCTCTAACATAGGGTTTCACTGTCCCGGGAAAGTCTCTGCTAACACCCTGCAGAGCGCTGTGCCCAATATCCATAAACATCTTGCGATATCTCCTACAGGGAAAGTGCCAGGAGGGAATTGTGGAGCTTGTTCTCAGTGTCTCTGAGAATTGCTCTGATTATCCCTGTGACCTCTTTGCTAAGACTCTCCAGAGAGCCGTCCTCAAAACCAACACACATCTTGACATATCTCCCACATTGATCGCAGTGTCTCCAGGAACGGCATTCAAGGAGCCAGGAACTTTTCTCCCTACACTGTCCATTGAGTTGTCCTCAAAACCAATATACATCCTGCTGTATCTCCCACATGGAATGTGCCAGGCAGGAAAAGTGGGGATCAAGCTTACACTTTCTCGGAACTGCTTCAAATCAACTAGATATCTTTGTGCTGTAAATCTCCCAACAGCCAAACGCAAAAGCAGCAAACATCTCGCTGTATGTCCCACATCCAAAGTGCCAAGAGAGTAATGGTGAGCTTGCTCTCCCTGTCTTTGAGTACTGTTTTCACTGTCCCGATTACCTCTTTGCTAACATTCTCTTCAGAGCTGCAGTGAAACCAGGAACCACGTGGAGAAGGCACCCACACTGAAAATGCCTGGAAGGAACATTGGGGCTTCTTCTCAGTGTCTCTGATGTCGGGTTTTACTGTCCCGGGAAAGTCTCTGCTAACACCCTGCAGAGCGCAGTGCCCAATATACAGAAACGTCTTGCGGTATCTCCTACAGGGAAAGTGCCAGGAGGGAATTGTCGATCTTGTTCTCAGTGTCTCTGAGAATTGCTCTGATTATCCGTGTGACCTCTTTGCTAAGACTCTCCAGAGAGCCGTCCTCAAAACCAACACACATCTTGACATATCTCCCACAATGATCGCAGTGTCTCCAGGAACGGCATTCAAGGAGCCAGGAACTTTTCTCCCTACACTGTCCATTGAGTTGTCCTCAAAACCAATATACATCCTGCTGTATCTCCCACATGGAATGTGCCAGGAGGGAAAAGTGGGGATTATGCTTAGACTTTCTCGGAACTGCTTCAAATCAACTAGATATCTTTGTGCTGTAAATCTCCCAACAGCCAAACGCAAAAGCAGCAAACATCTCGCTGTATGTCCCACATCCAAAGTGCCAAGAGAGTAATGGTGAGCTTGCTCTCCCTGTCTTTGAGTACTGTTTTCACTGTCCCGGTTACCTCTTTGCTAACATTCTCTTCAGAGCTGCAGTGAAACCAGGAACCACGTGGAGAAGGCACCCACACTGAAAATGCCTGGAAGGAACATTGCGGCTTCTTCTCAGTGTCTCTGACATAGGGTTTCACTGTCCCGGGAAAGTCTCTGCTAACACCCTGCAGAGCGCTGTGCCCAATATCCATAAACATCTTGCGGTATCTCCTACAGGGAAAGTGCCAGGAGGGAATTGTGGAGCTTGTTCTCAGTGTCTCTGAGAATTGCTCTGATTATCCGTGTGACCTCTTTGCTAAGACTCTCCAGAGAGCCGTCCTCAAAACCAACACACATCTTGACATATCTCCCACATTGATCGCAGTGTCTCCAGGAACGGCATTCAAGGAGCCAGGAACTTTTCTCCCTACACTGTCCATTGAGTTGTCCTCAAAACCAATATACATCCTGCTGTATCTCCCACATGGAATGTGCCAGGCGGGAAAAGTGGGGATCAAGCTTAGACTTTCTCGGAACTGCTTCAAATCAACTAGATATCTTTGTGCTGTAAATCTCCCAACAGCCAAACACAAAAGCAGCAAACATCTCGCTGTATGTCCCACATCCAAAGTGCCAAGAGAGTAATGGTGAGCTTGCTCTCCCTGTCTTTGAGTACTGTTTTCACTGTCCCGGTTACCTCTTTGCTAACATTCTCTTCAGAGCTGCAGTGAAACCAGGAACCACGTGGAGAAGGCACCCACACTGAAAATGCCTGGAAGGAACATTGCGGCTTCTTCTCAGTGTCTCTGATGTCGGGTTTTACTGTCCCGGGAAAGTCTCTGCTAACACCCTGCAGAGCGCAGTGCCCAATATCCAGAAACATCTTGCGGTATCTCCTACAGGGAAAGTGCCAGGAGGGAATTGTGGAGCTTGTTCTCAGTGTCTCTGAGAATTGCTCTGATTATCCCTGTGACCTCTTTGCTAAGACTCTCCAGAGAGCCGTCCTCAAAACCAACACACATCTTGACATATCTCCCACATTGATCGCAGTGTCTCCAGGAACGGCATTCAAGGAGCCAGGAACTTTTCTCCCTACACTGTCCATTGAGTTGTCCTCAAAACCAATATACATCCTGCTATATCTCCCACATGGAATGTGCCAGGCGGGAAAAGTGGGGATTATGCTTAGACTTTCTCGGAACTGCTTCAAATCAACTAGATATCTTTGTGCTGTAAATCTCCCAACAGCCAAACACAAAAGCAGCAAACATCTCGCTGTATGTCCCACATCCAAAGTGCCAAGAGAGTCATGGTGAGCTTGCTCTCCCTGTATTTGAGTACTGTTTTCACTGTCCCGATTACCTCTTTGCTAACATTCTCTTCAGAGCTGCAGTGAAACCAGGAACCACGTGGAGAAGGCACCCACACTGAAAATGCCTGGAAGGAACATTGCGGCTTCTTCTCAGTGTCTCTGACATAGGGTTTCACTGTCCCGGGAAAGTCTCTGCTAACACCCTGCAGAGCGCAGTGCCCAATATACAGAAACGTCTTGCGGTATCTCCTACAGGGAAAGTGCCAGGAGGGAATTGTGGAGCTTGTTCTCAGTGTCTCTGAGAATTGCTCTGATTATCCCTGTGACCTCTTTGCTAAGACTCTCCAGAGAGCCGTCCTCAAAACCAACACACATCTTGACATATCTCCCACATTGATCGCAGTGTCTCCAGGAACGGCATTCAAGGAGCCAGGAACTTTTCTCCCTACACTGTCCATTGAGTTGTCCTCAAAACCAATATACATCCTGCTGTATCTCCCACATGGAATGTGCCAGGCGGGAAAAGTGGGGATCAAGCTTAGACTTTCTCGGAACTGCTTCAAATCAACTAGATATCTTTGTGCTGTAAATCTCCCAACAGCCAAACACAAAAGCAGCAAACATCTCGCTGTATGTCCCACATCCAAAGTGCCAAGAGAGTAATGGTGAGCTTGCTCTCCCTGTCTTTGAGTACTGTTTTCACTGTCCCGGTTACCTCTTTGCTAACATTCTCTTCAGAGCTGCAGTGAAACCAGGAACCACGTGGAGAAGGCACCCACACTGAAAATGCCTGGAAGGAACATTGCGGCTTCTTCTCAGTGTCTCTGACATAGGGTTTCACTGTCCCGGGAAAGTCTCTGCTAACACCCTGCAGAGCGCAGTGCCCAATATCCAGAAACATCTTGCGGTATCTCCTACAGGGAAAGTGCCAGGAGGGAATTGTGGAGCTTGTTCTCAGTGTCTCTGAGAATTGCTCTGATTATCCCTGTGACCTCTTTGCTAAGACTCTCCAGAGAGCCGTCCTCAAAACCAACACACATCTTGACATATCTCCCACATTGATCGCAGTGTCTCCAGGAACGGCATTCAAGGAGCCAGGAACTTTTCTCCCTACACTGTCCATTGAGTTGTCCTCAAAACCAATATACATCCTGCTGTATCTCCCACATGGAATGTGCCAGGAGGGAAAAGTGGGGATTATGCTTAGACTTTCTCAGAACTGCTTCAAATCAACTAGATATCTTTGTGCTGTAAATCTCCCAACAGCCAAACGCAAAAGCAGCAAACATCTCGCTGTATGTCCCACATCCAAAGTGCCAAGAGAGTCATGGTGAGCTTGCTCTCCCTGTCTTTGAGTACTGTTTTCACTGTCCCGGTTACCTCTTTGCTAACATTCTCTTCAGAGCTGCAGTGAAACCAGGAACCACGTGGAGAAGGCACCCACACTGAAAATGCCTGGAAGGAACATTGCGGCTTCTTCTCAGTGTCTCTGATGTCGGGTTTCACTGTCCCGGGAAACTCTCTGCTAACACCCTGCAGAGCGCTGTGCCCAATATCCATAAACATCTTGCGATATCTCCTACAGGGAAAGTGCCAGGAGGGAATTGAGCTTGTTCTCAGTGTCTCTGAGAATTGCTCTGATTATCCGTGTGACCTCTTTGCTAAGACTCTCCAGAGAGCCGTCCTCAAAACCAACACACATCTTGACATATCTCCCACATTGATCGCAGTGTCTCCAGGAACGGCATTCAAGGAGCCAGGAACTTTTCTCCCTACACTGTCCATTGAGTTGTCCTCAAAACCAATATACATCCTGCTGTATCTCCCACATGGAATGTGCCAGGCAGGAAAAGTGGGGATAAAGCTTACACTTTCTCGGAACTGCTTCAAATCAACTAGATATCTTTGTGCTGTAAATCTCCCAACAGCCAAACACAAAAGCAGCAAACATCTCGCTGTATGTCCCACATCCAAAGTGCCAAGAGAGTAATGGTGAGCTTGCTCTCCCTGTCTTTGAGTACTGTTTTCACTGTCCCGGTTACCTCTTTGCTAACATTCTCTTCAGAGCTGCAGTGAAACCAGGAACCACGTGGAGAAGGCACCCACACTGAAAATGCCTGGAAGGAACATTGCGGTTTCTTCTCAGTGTCTCTGATGTCGGGTTTTACTGTCCCGGGAAAGTCTCTGCTAACACCCTGCAGAGCGCAGGGCCCAATATACAGAAACGTCTTGCGGTATCTCCTACAGGGAAAGTGCCAGGAGGGAATTGTCGATCTTGTTCTCAGTGTCTCTGAGAATTGCTCTGATTATCCGTGTGACCTCTTTGCTAAGACTCTCCAGAGAGCCGTCCTCAAAACCAACACACATCTTGACATATCTCCCACATTGATCGCAGTGTCTCCAGGAACGGCATTCAAGGAGCCAGGAACTTTTCTCCCTACACTGTCCATTGAGTTGTCCTCAAAACCAATATACATCCTGCTGTATCTCCCACATGGAATGTGCCAGGCGGGAAAAGTGGGGATTATGCTTAGACTTTCTCAGAACTGCTTCAAATCAACTAGATATCTTTGTGCTGTAAATCTCCCAACAGCCAAACGCAAAAGCAGCAAACATCTCGCTGTATGTCCCACATCCAAAGTGCCAAGAGAGTAATGCTGAGCTTGCTCTCCCTGTCTTTGAGTACTGTTTTCACTGTCCCGGTTACCTCTTTGCTAACATTCTCTTCAGAGCTGCAGTGAAACCAGGAACCACGTGGAGAAGGCACCCACACTGAAAATGCCTGGAAGGAACATTGCGGCTTCTTCTCAGTGTCTCTGATGTCGGGTTTTACTGTCCCGGGAAAGTCTCTGCTAACACCCTGCAGAGCGCAGTGCCCAATATCCAGAAACATCTTGCGGTATCTCCTACAGGGAAAGTGCCAGGAGGGAATTGTGGAGCTTGTTCTCAGTGTCTCTGAGAATTGCTCTGATTATCCCTGTGACCTCTTTGCTAAGACTCTCCAGAGAGCCGTCCTCAAAACCAACACACATCTTGACATATCTCCCACATTGATCGCAGTGTCTCCAGGAACGGCATTCAAGGAGCCAGGAACTTTTCTCCCTACACTGTCCATTGAGTTGTCCTCAAAACCAATATACATCCTGCTGTATCTCCCACATGGAATGTGCCAGGCGGGAAAAGTGGGGATTATGCTTAGACTTTCTCAGAACTGCTTCAAATCAACTAGATATCTTTGTGCTGTAAATCTCCCAACAGCCAAACGCAAAAGCAGCAAACATCTCGCTGTATGTCCCACATCCAAAGTGCCAAGAGAGTCATGGTGAGCTTGCTCTCCCTGTCTTTGAGTACTGTTTTCACTGTCCCGGTTACCTCTTTGCTAACATTCTCTTCAGAGCTGCAGTGAAACCAGGAACCACGTGGAGAAGGCACCCACACTGAAAATGCCTGGAAGGAACATTGCGGCTTCTTCTCAGTGTCTCTGACATAGGGTTTCACTGTCCCGGGAAAGTCTCTGCTAACACCCTGCAGAGCGCTGTGCCCAATATCCATAAACATCTTGCGATATCTCCTACAGGGAAAGTGCCAGGAGGGAATTGTGGAGCTTGTTCTCAGTGTCTCTGAGAATTGCTCTGATTATCCGTGTGACCTCTTTGCTAAGACTCTCCAGAGAGCCGTCCTCAAAACCAACACACATCTTGACATATCTCCCACATTGATCGCAGTGTCTCCAGGAACGGCATTCAAGGAGCCAGGAACTTTTCTCCCTACACTGTCCATTGAGTTGTCCTCAAAACCAATATACATCCTGCTGTATCTCCCACATGGAATGTGCCAGGCAGGAAAAGTGGGGATCAAGCTTACACTTTCTCGGAACTGCTTCAAATCAACTAGATATCTTTGTGCTGTAAATCTCCCAACAGCCAAACACAAAAGCAGCAAACATCTCGCTGTATGTCCCACATCCAAAGTGCCAAGAGAGTAATGGTGAGCTTGCTCTCCCTGTCTTTGAGTACTGTTTTCACTGTCCCGGTTACCTCTTTGCTAACATTCTCTTCAGAGCTGCAGTGAAACCAGGAACCACGTGGAGAAGGCACCCACACTGAAAATGCCTGGAAGGAACATTGCGGCTTCTTCTCAGTGTCTCTGATGTCGGGTTTTACTGTCCCGGGAAAGTCTCTGCTAACACCCTGCAGAGCGCAGGGCCCAATATACAGAAACGTCTTGCGGTATCTCCTACAGGGAAAGTGCCAGGAGGGAATTGTGGAGCTTGTTCTCAGTGTCTCTGAGAATTGCTCTGATTATCCCTGTGACCTCTTTGCTAAGACTCTCCAGAGAGCCGTCCTCAAAACCAACACACATCTTGACATATCTCCCACATTGATCGCAGTGTCTCCAGGAACGGCATTCAAGGAGCCAGGAACTTTTCTCCCTACACTGTCCATTGAGTTGTCCTCAAAACCAATATACATCCTGCTGTATCTCCCACATGGAATGTGCCAGGAGGGAAAAGTGGGGATTATGCTTAGACTTTCTCAGAACTGCTTCAAATCAACTAGATATCTTTGTGCTGTAAATCTCCCAACAGCCAAACGCAAAAGCAGCAAACATCTCGCTGTATGTCCCACATCCAAAGTGCCAAGAGAGTAATGGTGAGCTTGCTCTCCCTGTCTTTGAGTACTGTTTTCACTGTCCCGATTACCTCTTTGCTAACATTCTCTTCAGAGCTGCAGTGAAACCAGGAACCACGTGGAGAAGGCACCCACACTGAAAATGCCTGGAAGGAACATTGGGGCTTCTTCTCAGTGTCTCTGATGTCGGGTTTTACTGTCCCGGGAAAGTCTCTGCTAACACCCTGCAGAGCGCAGTGCCCAATATACAGAAACGTCTTGCGGTATCTCCTACAGGGAAAGTGCCAGGAGGGAATTGTCGATCTTGTTCTCAGTGTCTCTGAGAATTGCTCTGATTATCCGTGTGACCTCTTTGCTAAGACTCTCCAGAGAGCCGTCCTCAAAACCAACACACATCTTGACATATCTCCCACAATGATCGCAGTGTCTCCAGGAACGGCATTCAAGGAGCCAGGAACTTTTCTCCCTACACTGTCCATTGAGTTGTCCTCAAAACCAATATACATCCTGCTGTATCTCCCACATGGAATGTGCCAGGAGGGAAAAGTGGGGATTATGCTTAGACTTTCTCGGAACTGCTTCAAATCAACTAGATATCTTTGTGCTGTAAATCTCCCAACAGCCAAACGCAAAAGCAGCAAACATCTCGCTGTATGTCCCACATCCAAAGTGCCAAGAGAGTCATGGTGAGCTTGCTCTCCCTGTCTTTGAGTACTGTTTTCACTGTCCCGGTTACCTCTTTGCTAACATTCTCTTCAGAGCTGCAGTGAAACCAGGAACCACGTGGAGAAGGCACCCACACTGAAAATGCCTGGAAGGAACATTGCGGCTTCTTCTCAGTGTCTCTAACATAGGGTTTCACTGTCCCGGGAAAGTCTCTGCTAACACCCTGCAGAGCGCTGTGCCCAATATCCATAAACATCTTGCGATATCTCCTACAGGGAAAGTGCCAGGAGGGAATTGTGGAGCTTGTTCTCAGTGTCTCTGAGAATTGCTCTGATTATCCCTGTGACCTCTTTGCTAAGACTCTCCAGAGAGCCATCCTCAAAACCAACACACATCTTGACATATCTCCCACATTGATCGCAGTGTCTCCAGGAACGGCATTCAAGGAGCCAGGAACTTTTCTCCCTACACTGTCCATTGAGTTGTCCTCAAAACCAATATACATCCTGCTGTATCTCCCACATGGAATGTGCCAGGCAGGAAAAGTGGGGATCAAGCTTACACTTTCTCGGAACTGCTTCAAATCAACTAGATATCTTTGTGCTGTAAATCTCCCAACAGCCAAACGCAAAAGCAGCAAACATCTCGCTGTATGTCCCACATCCAAAGTGCCAAGAGAGTAATGGTGAGCTTGCTCTCCCTGTCTTTGAGTACTGTTTTCACTGTCCCGATTACCTCTTTGCTAACATTCTCTTCAGAGCTGCAGTGAAACCAGGAACCACGTGGAGAAGGCACCCACACTGAAAATGCCTGGAAGGAACATTGGGGCTTCTTCTCAGTGTCTCTGATGTCGGGTTTTACTGTCCCGGGAAAGTCTCTGCTAACACCCTGCAGAGCGCAGTGCCCAATATACAGAAACGTCTTGCGGTATCTCCTACAGGGAAAGTGCCAGGAGGGAATTGTCGATCTTGTTCTCAGTGTCTCTGAGAATTGCTCTGATTATCCGTGTGACCTCTTTGCTAAGACTCTCCAGAGAGCCGTCCTCAAAACCAACACACATCTTGACATATCTCCCACAATGATCGCAGTGTCTCCAGGAACGGCATTCAAGGAGCCAGGAACTTTTCTCCCTACACTGTCCATTGAGTTGTCCTCAAAACCAATATACATCCTGCTGTATCTCCCACATGGAATGTGCCAGGAGGGAAAAGTGGGGATTATGCTTAGACTTTCTCGGAACTGCTTCAAATCAACTAGATATCTTTGTGCTGTAAATCTCCCAACAGCCAAACGCAAAAGCAGCAAACATCTCGCTGTATGTCCCACATCCAAAGTGCCAAGAGAGTAATGGTGAGCTTGCTCTCCCTGTCTTTGAGTACTGTTTTCACTGTCCCGGTTACCTCTTTGCTAACATTCTCTTCAGAGCTGCAGTGAAACCAGGAACCACGTGGAGAAGGCACCCACACTGAAAATGCCTGGAAGGAACATTGCGGCTTCTTCTCAGTGTCTCTGACATAGGGTTTCACTGTCCCGGGAAAGTCTCTGCTAACACCCTGCAGAGCGCAGTGCCCAATATCCAGAAACATCTTGCGGTATCTCCTACAGGGAAAGTGCCAGGAGGGAATTGTGGAGCTTGTTCTCAGTGTCTCTGAGAATTGCTCTGATTATCCGTGTGACCTCTTTGCTAAGACTCTCCAGAGAGCCGTCCTCAAAACCAACACACATCTTGACATATCTCCCACATTGATCGCAGTGTCTCCAGGAACGGCATTCAAGGAGCCAGGAACTTTTCTCCCTACACTGTCCATTGAGTTGTCCTCAAAACCAATATACATCCTGCTGTATCTCCCACATGGAATGTGCCAGGCGGGAAAAGTGGGGATCAAGCTTAGACTTTCTCGGAACTGCTTCAAATCAACTAGATATCTTTGTGCTGTAAATCTCCCAACAGCCAAACACAAAAGCAGCAAACATCTCGCTGTATGTCCCACATCCAAAGTGCCAAGAGAGTAATGGTGAGCTTGCTCTCCCTGTCTTTGAGTACTGTTTTCACTGTCCCGGTTACCTCTTTGCTAACATTCTCTTCAGAGCTGCAGTGAAACCAGGAACCACGTGGAGAAGGCACCCACACTGAAAATGCCTGGAAGGAACATTGCGGCTTCTTCTCAGTGTCTCTGATGTCGGGTTTTACTGTCCCGGGAAAGTCTCTGCTAACACCCTGCAGAGCGCAGTGCCCAATATCCAGAAACATCTTGCGCTATCTCCTACAGGGAAAGTGCCAGGAGGGAATTGTGGAGCTTGTTCTCAGTGTCTCTGAGAATTGCTCTGATTATCCCTGTGACCTCTTTGCTAAGACTCTCCAGAGAGCCGTCCTCAAAACCAACACACATCTTGACATATCTCCCACATTGATCGCAGTGTCTCCAGGAACGGCATTCAAGGAGCCAGGAACTTTTCTCCCTACACTGTCCATTGAGTTGTCCTCAAAACCAATATACATCCTGCTATATCTCCCACATGGAATGTGCCAGGCGGGAAAAGTGGGGATTATGCTTAGACTTTCTCGGAACTGCTTCAAATCAACTAGATATCTTTGTGCTGTAAATCTCCCAACAGCCAAACACAAAAGCAGCAAACATCTCGCTGTATGTCCCACATCCAAAGTGCCAAGAGAGTCATGGTGAGCTTGCTCTCCCTGTCTTTGAGTACTGTTTTCACTGTCCCGATTACCTCTTTGCTAACATTCTCTTCAGAGCTGCAGTGAAACCAGGAACCACGTGGAGAAGGCACCCACACTGAAAATGCCTGGAAGGAACATTGCGGCTTCTTCTCAGTGTCTCTGACATAGGGTTTCACTGTCCCGGGAAAGTCTCTGCTAACACCCTGCAGAGCGCAGTGCCCAATATACAGAAACGTCTTGCGGTATCTCCTACAGGGAAAGTGCCAGGAGGGAATTGTGGAGCTTGTTCTCAGTGTCTCTGAGAATTGCTCTGATTATCCCTGTGACCTCTTTGCTAAGACTCTCCAGAGAGCCGTCCTCAAAACCAACACACATCTTGACATATCTCCCACATTGATCGCAGTGTCTCCAGGAACGGCATTCAAGGAGCCAGGAACTTTTCTCCCTACACTGTCCATTGAGTTGTCCTCAAAACCAATATACATCCTGCTGTATCTCCCACATGGAATGTGCCAGGCGGGAAAAGTGGGGATCAAGCTTACACTTTCTCGGAACTGCTTCAAATCAACTAGATATCTTTGTGCTGTAAATCTCCCAACAGCCAAACACAAAAGCAGCAAACATCTCGCTGTATGTCCCACATCCAAAGTGCCAAGAGAGTAATGCTGAGCTTGCTCTCCCTGTCTTTGAGTACTGTTTTCACTGTCCCGGTTACCTCTTTGCTAACATTCTCTTCAGAGCTGCAGTGAAACCAGGAACCACGTGGAGAAGGCACCCACACTGAAAATGCCTGGAAGGAACATTGCGGCTTCTTCTCAGTGTCTCTGATGTCGGGTTTTACTGTCCCGGGAAAGTCTCTGCTAACACCCTGCAGAGCGCAGTGCCCAATATCCAGAAACATCTTGCGGTATCTCCTACAGGGAAAGTGCCAGGAGGGAATTGTGGAGCTTGTTCTCAGTGTCTCTGAGAATTGCTCTGATTATCCCTGTGACCTCTTTGCTAAGACTCTCCAGAGAGCCGTCCTCAAAACCAACACACATCTTGACATATCTCCCACATTGATCGCAGTGTCTCCAGGAACGGCATTCAAGGAGCCAGGAACTTTTCTCCCTACACTGTCCATTGAGTTGTCCTCAAAACCAATATACATCCTGCTGTATCTCCCACATGGAATGTGCCAGGAGGGAAAAGTGGGGATTATGCTTAGACTTTCTCAGAACTGCTTCAAATCAACTAGATATCTTTGTGCTGTAAATCTCCCAACAGCCAAACGCAAAAGCAGCAAACATCTCGCTGTATGTCCCACATCCAAAGTGCCAAGAGAGTCATGGTGAGCTTGCTCTCCCTGTCTTTGAGTACTGTTTTCACTGTCCCGGTTACCTCTTTGCTAACATTCTCTTCAGAGCTGCAGTGAAACCAGGAACCACGTGGAGAAGGCACCCACACTGAAAATGCCTGGAAGGAACATTGCGGCTTCTTCTCAGTGTCTCTGATGTCGGGTTTCACTGTCCCGGGAAACTCTCTGCTAACACCCTGCAGAGCGCTGTGCCCAATATCCATAAACATCTTGCGATATCTCCTACAGGGAAAGTGCCAGGAGGGAATTGTGGAGCTTGTTCTCAGTGTCTCTGAGAATTGCTCTGATTATCCGTGTGACCTCTTTGCTAAGACTCTCCAGAGAGCCGTCCTCAAAACCAACACACATCTTGACATATCTCCCACATTGATCGCAGTGTCTCCAGGAACGGCATTCAAGGAGCCAGGAACTTTTCTCCCTACACTGTCCATTGAGTTGTCCTCAAAACCAATATACATCCTGCTGTATCTCCCACATGGAATGTGCCAGGCAGGAAAAGTGGGGATAAAGCTTACACTTTCTCGGAACTGCTTCAAATCAACTAGATATCTTTGTGCTGTAAATCTCCCAACAGCCAAACACAAAAGCAGCAAACATCTCGCTGTATGTCCCACATCCAAAGTGCCAAGAGAGTAATGCTGAGCTTGCTCTCCCTGTCTTTGAGTACTGTTTTCACTGTCCCGGTTACCTCTTTGCTAACATTCTCTTCAGAGCTGCAGTGAAACCAGGAACCACGTGGAGAAGGCACCCACACTGAAAATGCCTGGAAGGAACATTGCGGCTTCTTCTCAGTGTCTCTGATGTCGGGTTTTACTGTCCCGGGAAAGTCTCTGCTAACACCCTGCAGAGCGCAGGGCCCAATATACAGAAACGTCTTGCGGTATCTCCTACAGGGAAAGTGCCAGGAGGGAATTGTCGATCTTGTTCTCAGTGTCTCTGAGAATTGCTCTGATTATCCGTGTGACCTCTTTGCTAAGACTCTCCAGAGAGCCGTCCTCAAAACCAACACACATCTTGACATATCTCCCACATTGATCGCAGTGTCTCCAGGAACGGCATTCAAGGAGCCAGGAACTTTTCTCCCTACACTGTCCATTGAGTTGTCCTCAAAACCAATATACATCCTGCTGTATCTCCCACATGGAATGTGCCAGGAGGGAAAAGTGGGGATTATGCTTAGACTTTCTCAGAACTGCTTCAAATCAACTAGATATCTTTGTGCTGTAAATCTCCCAACAGCCAAACGCAAAAGCAGCAAACATCTCGCTGTATGTCCCACATCCAAAGTGCCAAGAGAGTCATGGTGAGCTTGCTCTCCCTGTCTTTGAGTACTGTTTTCACTGTCCCGGTTACCTCTTTGCTAACATTCTCTTCAGAGCTGCAGTGAAACCAGGAACCACGTGGAGAAGGCACCCACACTGAAAATGCCTGGAAGGAACATTGCGGCTTCTTCTCAGTGTCTCTGATGTCGGGTTTCACTGTCCCGGGAAACTCTCTGCTAACACCCTGCAGAGCGCTGTGCCCAATATCCATAAACATCTTGCGATATCTCCTACAGGGAAAGTGCCAGGAGGGAATTGTGGAGCTTGTTCTCAGTGTCTCTGAGAATTGCTCTGATTATCCGTGTGACCTCTTTGCTAAGACTCTCCAGAGAGCCGTCCTCAAAACCAACACACATCTTGACATATCTCCCACATTGATCGCAGTGTCTCCAGGAACGGCATTCAAGGAGCCAGGAACTTTTCTCCCTACACTGTCCATTGAGTTGTCCTCAAAACCAATATACATCCTGCTGTATCTCCCA
The DNA here is from genome assembly GCF_964199755.1 of Larus michahellis. Lineage (NCBI taxonomy): Eukaryota > Metazoa > Chordata > Aves > Charadriiformes > Laridae > Larus > Larus michahellis. The sequence continues at coordinate 21,834,526 of NC_133903.1, read as the reverse complement.
CATGGAATGTGCCAGGCAGGAAAAGTGGGGATAAAGCTTACACTTTCTCGGAACTGCTTCAAATCAACTAGATATCTTTGTGCTGTAAATCTCCCAACAGCCAAACACAAAAGCAGCAAACATCTCGCTGTATGTCCCACATCCAAAGTGCCAAGAGAGTAATGGTGAGCTTGCTCTCCCTGTCTTTGAGTACTGTTTTCACTGTCCCGGTTACCTCTTTGCTAACATTCTCTTCAGAGCTGCAGTGAAACCAGGAACCACGTGGAGAAGGCACCCACACTGAAAATGCCTGGAAGGAACATTGGGGCTTCTTCTCAGTGTCTCTGATGTCGGGTTTTACTGTCCCGGGAAAGTCTCTGCTAACACCCTGCAGAGCGCAGTGCCCAATATACAGAAACGTCTTGCGGTATCTCCTACAGGGAAAGTGCCAGGAGGGAATTGTCGATCTTGTTCTCAGTGTCTCTGAGAATTGCTCTGATTATCCGTGTGACCTCTTTGCTAAGACTCTCCAGAGAGCCGTCCTCAAAACCAACACACATCTTGACATATCTCCCACATTGATCGCAGTGTCTCCAGGAACGGCATTCAAGGAGCCAGGAACTTTTCTCCCTACACTGTCCATTGAGTTGTCCTCAAAACCAATATACATCCTGCTGTATCTCCCACATGGAATGTGCCAGGCGGGAAAAGTGGGGATTATGCTTAGACTTTCTCAGAACTGCTTCAAATCAACTAGATATCTTTGTGCTGTAAATCTCCCAACAGCCAAACACAAAAGCAGCAAACATCTCGCTGTATGTCCCACATCCAAAGTGCCAAGAGAGTAATGGTGAGCTTGCTCTCCCTGTCTTTGAGTACTGTTTTCACTGTCCCGGTTACCTCTTTGCTAACATTCTCTTCAGAGCTGCAGTGAAACCAGGAACCACGTGGAGAAGGCACCCACACTGAAAATGCCTGGAAGGAACATTGCGGCTTCTTCTCAGTGTCTCTGATGTCGGGTTTTACTGTCCCGGGAAAGTCTCTGCTAACACCCTGCAGAGCGCAGTGCCCAATATCCAGAAACATCTTGCGGTATCTCCTACAGGGAAAGTGCCAGGAGGGAATTGTGGAGCTTGTTCTCAGTGTCTCTGAGAATTGCTCTGATTATCCCTGTGACCTCTTTGCTAAGACTCTCCAGAGAGCCGTCCTCAAAACCAACACACATCTTGACATATCTCCCACATTGATCGCAGTGTCTCCAGGAACGGCATTCAAGGAGCCAGGAACTTTTCTCCCTACACTGTCCATTGAGTTGTCCTCAAAACCAATATACATCCTGCTGTATCTCCCACATGGAATGTGCCAGGCGGGAAAAGTGGGGATTATGCTTAGACTTTCTCAGAACTGCTTCAAATCAACTAGATATCTTTGTGCTGTAAATCTCCCAACAGCCAAACACAAAAGCAGCAAACATCTCGCTGTATGTCCCACATCCAAAGTGCCAAGAGAGTAATGGTGAGCTTGCTCTCCCTGTCTTTGAGTACTGTTTTCACTGTCCCGGTTACCTCTTTGCTAACATTCTCTTCAGAGCTGCAGTGAAACCAGGAACCACGTGGAGAAGGCACCCACACTGAAAATGCCTGGAAGGAACATTGCGGCTTCTTCTCAGTGTCTCTGACATAGGGTTTCACTGTCCCGGGAAAGTCTCTGCTAACACCCTGCAGAGCGCTGTGCCCAATATACAGAAACGTCTTGCGGTATCTCCTACAGGGAAAGTGCCAGGAGGGAATTGTGGAGCTTGTTCTCAGTGTCTCTGAGAATTGCTCTGATTATCCCTGTGACCTCTTTGCTAAGACTCTCCAGAGAGCCGTCCTCAAAACCAACACACATCTTGACATATCTCCCACATTGATCGCAGTGTCTCCAGGAACGGCATTCAAGGAGCCAGGAACTTTTCTCCCTACACTGTCCATTGAGTTGTCCTCAAAACCAATATACATCCTGCTGTATCTCCCACATGGAATGTGCCAGGAGGGAAAAGTGGGGATTATGCTTAGACTTTCTCAGAACTGCTTCAAATCAACTAGATATCTTTGTGCTGTAAATCTCCCAACAGCCAAACGCAAAAGCAGCAAACATCTCGCTGTATGTCCCACATCCAAAGTGCCAAGAGAGTAATGGTGAGCTTGCTCTCCCTGTCTTTGAGTACTGTTTTCACTGTCCCGGTTACCTCTTTGCTAACATTCTCTTCAGAGCTGCAGTGAAACCAGGAACCACGTGGAGAAGGCACCCACACTGAAAATGCCTGGAAGGAACATTGGGGCTTCTTCTCAGTGTCTCTGATGTCGGGTTTTACTGTCCCGGGAAAGTCTCTGCTAACACCCTGCAGAGCGCTGTGCCCAATATACAGAAACGTCTTGCGGTATCTCCTACAGGGAAAGTGCCAGGAGGGAATTGTCGATCTTGTTCTCAGTGTCTCTGAGAATTGCTCTGATTATCCGTGTGACCTCTTTGCTAAGACTCTCCAGAGAGCCGTCCTCAAAACCAACACACATCTTGACATATCTCCCACATTGATCGCAGTGTCTCCAGGAACGGCATTCAAGGAGCCAGGAACTTTTCTCCCTACACTGTCCATTGAGTTGTCCTCAAAACCAATATACATCCTGCTGTATCTCCCACATGGAATGTGCCAGGAGGGAAAAGTGGGGATTATACTTAGACTTTCTCAGAACTGCTTCAAATCAACTAGATATCTTTGTGCTGTAAATCTCCCAACAGCCAAACGCAAAAGCAGCAAACATCTCGCTGTATGTCCCACATCCAAAGTGCCAAGAGAGTAATGGTGAGCTTGCTCTCCCTGTCTTTGAGTACTGTTTTCACTGTCCCGGTTACCTCTTTGCTAACATTCTCTTCAGAGCTGCAGTGAAACCAGGAACCACGTGGAGAAGGCACCCACACTGAAAATGCCTGGAAGGAACATTGGGGTTTCTTCTCAGTGTCTCTGACATAGGGTTTCACTGTCCCGGGAAAGTCTCTGCTAACACCCTGCAGAGCGCAGGGCCCAATATCCAGAAACGTCTTGCGGTATCTCCTACAGGGAAAGTGCCAGGAGGGAATTGTCGATCTTGTTCTCAGTGTCTCTGAGAATTGCTCTGATTATCCGTGTGACCTCTTTGCTAAGACTCTCCAGAGAGCCGTCCTCAAAACCAACACACATCTTGACATATCTCCCACATTGATCGCAGTGTCTCCAGGAACGGCATTCAAGGAGCCAGGAACTTTTTTCCCTACACTGTCCATTGAGTTGTCCTCAAAACCAATATACATCCTGCTGTATCTCCCACATGGAATGTGCCAGGAGGGAAAAGTGGGGATTATACTTAGACTTTCTCAGAACTGCTTCAAATCAACTAGATATCTTTGTGCAGTAAATCTCCCAACAGCCAAACGCAAAAGCAGCAAACATCTCGCTGTATGTCCCACATCCAAAGTGCCAAGAGAGAGCTTGCTCTCCCTGTCTTTGAGTACTGTTTTCACTGTCCCGATTACCTCTTTGCTAACATTCTCTTCAGAGCTGCAGTGAAACCAGGAACCACGTGGAGAAGGCACCCACACTGAAAATGCCTGGAAGGAACATTGCGGCTTCTTCTCAGTGTCTCTGATGTCGGGTTTTACTGTCCCGGGAAAGTCTCTGCTAACACCCTGCAGAGCGCAGGGCCCAATATACAGAAACGTCTTGCGGTATCTCCTACAGGGAAAGTGCCAGGAGGGAATTGTCGATCTTGTTCTCAGTGTCTCTGAGAATTGCTCTGATTATCCCTGTGACCTCTTTGCTAAGACTCTCCAGAGAGCCGTCCTCAAAACCAACACACATCTTGACATATCTCCCACATTGATCGCAGTGTCTCCAGGAACGGCATTCAAGGAGCCAGGAACTTTTCTGCCCACACTGTCCATTGAGTTGTCCTCAAAACCAATATACATCCTGCTGTATCTCCCACATGGAATGTGCCAGGAGGGAAAAGTGGGGATTATGCTTAGACTTTCTCAGAACTGCTTCAAATCAACTAGATATCTTTGTGCTGTAAATCTCCCAACAGCCAAACGCAAAAGCAGCAAACATCTCGCTGTATGTCCCACATCCAAAGTGCCAAGAGAGAGCTTGCTCTCCCTGTCTTTGAGTACTGTTTTCACTGTCCCGATTACCTCTTTGCTAACATTCTCTTCAGAGCTGCAGTGAAACCAGGAACCACGTGGAGAAGGCACCCACACTGAAAATGCCTGGAAGGAACACTGCGGCTTCTTCTCAGTGTCTCTGATGTCGGGTTTTACTGTCCCGGGAAAGTCTCTGCTAACACCCTGCAGAGCGCAGGGCCCAATATACAGAAACGTCTTGCGGTATCTCCTACAGGGAAAGTGCCAGGAGGGAATTGTCGATCTTGTTCTCAGTGTCTCTGAGAATTGCTCTGATTATCCCTGTGACCTCTTTGCTAAGACTCTCCAGAGAGCCGTCCTCAAAACCAACACACATCTTGACATATCTCCCACATTGATCGCAGTGTCTCCAGGAACGGCATTCAAGGAGCCAGGAACTTTTCTCCCTACACTGTCCATTGAGTTGTCCTCAAAACCAATATACATCCTGCTGTATCTCCCACATGCAATGTGCCAGGCAGGAAAAGTGGGGATAAAGCTTACACTTTCTCGGAACTGCTTCAAATCAACTAGATATCTTTGTGCTGTAAATCTCCCAACAGCCAAACACAAAAGCAGCAAACATCTCGCTGTATGTCCCACATCCAAAGTGCCAAGAGAGTAATGGTGAGCTTGCTCTCCCTGTCTTTGAGTACTGTTTTCACTGTCCCGGTTACCTCTTTGCTAACATTCTCTTCAGAGCTGCAGTGAAACCAGGAACCACGTGGAGAAGGCACCCACACTGAAAATGCCTGGAAGGAACATTGCGGCTTCTTCTCAGTGTCTCTGATGTCGGGTTTTACTGTCCCGGGAAAGTCTCTGCTAACACCCTGCAGAGCGCAGTGCCCAATATCCAGAAACATCTTGCGGTATCTCCTACAGGGAAAGTGCCAGGAGGGAATTGTGGAGCTTGTTCTCAGTGTCTCTGAGAATTGCTCTGATTATCCCTGTGACCTCTTTGCTAAGACTCTCCAGAGAGCCGTCCTCAAAACCAACACACATCTTGACATATCTCCCACATTGATCGCAGTGTCTCCAGGAACGGCATTCAAGGAGCCAGGAACTTTTCTCCCTACACTGTCCATTGAGTTGTCCTCAAAACCAATATACATCCTGCTGTATCTCCCACATGGAATGTGCCAGGCGGGAAAAGTGGGGATTATGCTTAGACTTTCTCAGAACTGCTTCAAATCAACTAGATATCTTTGTGCTGTAAATCTCCCAACAGCCAAACACAAAAGCAGCAAACATCTCGCTGTATGTCCCACATCCAAAGTGCCAAGAGAGTAATGGTGAGCTTGCTCTCCCTGTCTTTGAGTACTGTTTTCACTGTCCCGGTTACCTCTTTGCTAACATTCTCTTCAGAGCTGCAGTGAAACCAGGAACCACGTGGAGAAGGCACCCACACTGAAAATGCCTGGAAGGAACATTGCGGCTTCTTCTCAGTGTCTCTGATGTCGGGTTTTACTGTCCCGGGAAAGTCTCTGCTAACACCCTGCAGAGCGCAGTGCCCAATATCCAGAAACATCTTGCGGTATCTCCTACAGGGAAAGTGCCAGGAGGGAATTGTGGAGCTTGTTCTCAGTGTCTCTGAGAATTGCTCTGATTATCCCTGTGACCTCTTTGCTAAGACTCTCCAGAGAGCCGTCCTCAAAACCAACACACATCTTGACATATCTCCCACATTGATCGCAGTGTCTCCAGGAACGGCATTCAAGGAGCCAGGAACTTTTCTCCCTACACTGTCCATTGAGTTGTCCTCAAAACCAATATACATCCTGCTGTATCTCCCACATGCAATGTGCCAGGAGGGAAAAGTGGGGATTATGCTTAGACTTTCTCAGAACTGCTTCAAATCAACTAGATATCTTTGTGCTGTAAATCTCCCAACAGCCAAACACAAAAGCAGCAAACATCTCGCTGTATGTCCCACATCCAAAGTGCCAAGAGAGTAATGGTGAGCTTGCTCTCCCTGTCTTTGAGTACTGTTTTCACTGTCCCGGTTACCTCTTTGCTAACATTCTCTTCAGAGCTGCAGTGAAACCAGGAACCACGTGGAGAAGGCACCCACACTGAAAATGCCTGGAAGGAACATTGCGGCTTCTTCTCAGTGTCTCTGACTTAGGGTTTCACTGTCCCGGGAAAGTCTCTGCTAACACCCTGCAGAGCGCAGTGCCCAATATACAGAAACGTCTTGCGGTATCTCCTACAGGGAAAGTGCCAGGAGGGAATTGTGGAGCTTGTTCTCAGTGTCTCTGAGAATTGCTCTGATTATCCGTGTGACCTCTTTGCTAAGACTCTCCAGAGAGCCGTCCTCAAAACCAACACACATCTTGACATATCTCCCACATTGATCGCAGTGTCTCCAGGAACGGCATTCAAGGAGCCAGGAACTTTTCTCCCTACACTGTCCATTGAGTTGTCCTCAAAACCAATATACATCCTGCTGTATCTCCCACATGGAATGTGCCAGGAGGGAAAAGTGGGGATTATGCTTAGACTTTCTCAGAACTGCTTCAAATCAACTAGATATCTTTGTGCTGTAAATCTCCCAACAGCCAAACGCAAAAGCAGCAAACATCTCGCTGTATGTCCCACATCCAAAGTGCCAAGAGAGTAATGGTGAGCTTGCTCTCCCTGTCTTTGAGTACTGTTTTCACTGTCCCGGTTACCTCTTTGCTAACATTCTCTTCAGAGCTGCAGTGAAACCAGGAACCACGTGGAGAAGGCACCCACACTGAAAATGCCTGGAAGGAACATTGGGGCTTCTTCTCAGTGTCTCTGATGTCGGGTTTTACTGTCCCGGGAAAGTCTCTGCTAACACCCTGCAGAGCGCTGTGCCCAATATACAGAAACGTCTTGCGGTATCTCCTACAGGGAAAGTGCCAGGAGGGAATTGTCGATCTTGTTCTCAGTGTCTCTGAGAATTGCTCTGATTATCCGTGTGACCTCTTTGCTAAGACTCTCCAGAGAGCCGTCCTCAAAACCAACACACATCTTGACATATCTCCCACATTGATTGCAGTGTCTCCAGGAACGGCATTCAAGGAGCCAGGAACTTTTCTCCCTACACTGTCCATTGAGTTGTCCTCAAAACCAATATACATCCTGCTGTATCTCCCACATGGAATGTGCCAGGAGGGAAAAGTGGGGATTATGCTTAGACTTTCTCAGAACTGCTTCAAATCAACTAGATATCTTTGTGCTGTAAATCTCCCAACAGCCAAACGCAAAAGCAGCAAACATCTCGCTGTATGTCCCACATCCAAAGTGCCAAGAGAGTAATGGTGAGCTTGCTCTCCCTGTCTTTGAGTACTGTTTTCACTGTCCCGGTTACCTCTTTGCTAACATTCTCTTCAGAGCTGCAGTGAAACCAGGAACCACGTGGAGAAGGCACCCACACTGAAAATGCCTGGAAGGAACATTGCGGCTTCTTCTCAGTGTCTCTGATGTCGGGTTTTACTGTCCCGGGAAAGTCTCTGCTAACACCCTGCAGAGCGCTGTGCCCAATATACAGAAACGTCTTGCGGTATCTCCTACAGGGAAAGTGCCAGGAGGGAATTGTCGATCTTGTTCTCAGTGTCTCTGAGAATTGCTCTGATTATCCCTGTGACCTCTTTGCTAAGACTCTCCAGAGAGCCGTCCTCAAAACCAACACACATCTTGACATATCTCCCACATTGATCGCAGTGTCTCCAGGAACGGCATTCAAGGAGCCAGGAACTTTTCTGCCCACACTGTCCATTGAGTTGTCCTCAAAACCAATATACATCCTGCTGTATCTCCCACATGGAATGTGCCAGGAGGGAAAAGTGGGGATTATGCTTAGACTTTCTCAGAACTGCTTCAAATCAACTAGATATCTTTGTGCTGTAAATCTCCCAACAGCCAAACACAAAAGCAGCAAACATCTCGCTGTATGTCCCACATCCAAAGTGCCAAGAGAGTAATGGTGAGCTTGCTCTCCCTGTCTTTGAGTACTGTTTTCACTGTCCCGGTTACCTCTTTGCTAACATTCTCTTCAGAGCTGCAGTGAAACCAGGAACCACGTGGAGAAGGCACCCACACTGAAAATGCCTGGAAGGAACATTGGGGTTTCTTCTCAGTGTCTCTGACATAGGGTTTCACTGTCCCGGGAAAGTCTCTGCTAACACCCTGCAGAGCGCAGGGCCCAATATACAGAAACGTCTTGCGGTATCTCCTACAGGGAAAGTGCCAGGAGGGAATTGTCGATCTTGTTCTCAGTGTCTCTGAGAATTGCTCTGATTATCCGTGTGACCTCTTTGCTAAGACTCTCCAGAGAGCCGTCCTCAAAACCAACACACATCTTGACATATCTCCCACATTGATCGCAGTGTCTCCAGGAACGGCATTCAAGGAGCCAGGAACTTTTTTCCCTACACTGTCCATTGAGTTGTCCTCAAAACCAATATACATCCTGCTGTATCTCCCACATGGAATGTGCCAGGAGGGAAAAGTGGGGATTATACTTAGACTTTCTCAGAACTGCTTCAAATCAACTAGATATCTTTGTGCAGTAAATCTCCCAACAGCCAAACGCAAAAGCAGCAAACATCTCGCTGTATGTCCCACATCCAAAGTGCCAAGAGAGAGCTTGCTCTCCCTGTCTTTGAGTACTGTTTTCACTGTCCCGATTACCTCTTTGCTAACATTCTCTTCAGAGCTGCAGTGAAACCAGGAACCACGTGGAGAAGGCACCCACACTGAAAATGCCTGGAAGGAACATTGCGGCTTCTTCTCAGTGTCTCTGATGTCGGGTTTTACTGTCCCGGGAAAGTCTCTGCTAACACCCTGCAGAGCGCAGGGCCCAATATACAGAAACGTCTTGCGGTATCTCCTACAGGGAAAGTGCCAGGAGGGAATTGTCGATCTTGTTCTCAGTGTCTCTGAGAATTGCTCTGATTATCCCTGTGACCTCTTTGCTAAGACTCTCCAGAGAGCCGTCCTCAAAACCAACACACATCTTGACATATCTCCCACATTGATCGCAGTGTCTCCAGGAACGGCATTCAAGGAGCCAGGAACTTTTCTGCCCACACTGTCCATTGAGTTGTCCTCAAAACCAATATACATCCTGCTGTATCTCCCACATGGAATGTGCCAGGAGGGAAAAGTGGGGATTATGCTTAGACTTTCTCAGAACTGCTTCAAATCAACTAGATATCTTTGTGCTGTAAATCTCCCAACAGCCAAACGCAAAAGCAGCAAACATCTCGCTGTATGTCCCACATCCAAAGTGCCAAGAGAGAGCTTGCTCTCCCTGTCTTTGAGTACTGTTTTCACTGTCCCGGTTACCTCTTTGCTAACATTCTCTTCAGAGCTGCAGTGAAACCAGGAACCACGTGGAGAAGGCACCCACACTGAAAATGCCTGGAAGGAACATTGGGGCTTCTTCTCAGTGTCTCTGATGTCGGGTTTTACTGTCCCGGGAAAGTCTCTGCTAACACCCTGCAGAGCGCAGTGCCCAATATACAGAAACATCTTGCGCTATCTCCTACAGGGAAAGTGCCAGGAGGGAATTGTGGAGCTTGTTCTCAGTGTCTCTGAGAATTGCTCTGATTATCCGTGTGACCTCTTTGCTAAGACTCTCCAGAGAGCCGTCCTCAAAACCAACACACATCTTGACATATCTCCCACATTGATCGCAGTGTCTCCAGGAACGGCATTCAAGGAGCCAGGAACTTTTCTGCCCACACTGTCCATTGAGTTGTCCTCAAAACCAATATACATCCTGCTGTATCTCCCACATGGAATGTGCCAGGAGGGAAAAGTGGGGATTATGCTTAGACTTTCTCAGAACTGCTTCAAATCAACTAGATATCTTTGTGCTGTAAATCTCCCAACAGCCAAACGCAAAAGCAGCAAACATCTCGCTGTATGTCCCACATCCAAAGTGCCAAGAGAGTAATGGTGAGCTTGCTCTCCCTGTCTTTGAGTACTGTTTTCACTGTCCCGGTTACCTCTTTGCTAACATTCTCTTCAGAGCTGCAGTGAAACCAGGAACCACGTGGAGAAGGCACCCACACTGAAAATGCCTGGAAGGAACATTGGGGTTTCTTCTCAGTGTCTCTGACATAGGGTTTCACTGTCCCGGGAAAGTCTCTGCTAACACCCTGCAGAGCGCAGGGCCCAATATACAGAAACGTCTTGCGGTATCTCCTACAGGGAAAGTGCCAGGAGGGAATTGTCGATCTTGTTCTCAGTGTCTCTGAGAATTGCTCTGATTATCCGTGTGACCTCTTTGCTAAGACTCTCCAGAGAGCCGTCCTCAAAACCAACACACATCTTGACATATCTCCCACATTGATCGCAGTGTCTCCAGGAACGGCATTCAAGGAGCCAGGAACTTTTCTCCCTACACTGTCCATTGAGTTGTCCTCAAAACCAATATACATCCTGCTGTATCTCCCACATGGAATGTGCCAGGAGGGAAAAGTGGGGATCAAGCTTAGACTTTCTCGGAACTGCTTCAAATCAACTAGATATCTTTGTGCTGTAAATCTCCCAACAGCCAAACGCAAAAGCAGCAAACATCTCGCTGTATGTCCCACATCCAAAGTGCCAAGAGAGAGCTTGCTCTCCCTGTCTTTGAGTACTGTTTTCACTGTCCCGGTTACCTCTTTGCTAACATTCTCTTCAGAGCTGCAGTGAAACCAGGAACCACGTGGAGAAGGCACCCACACTGAAAATGCCTGGAAGGAACATTGCGGCTTCTTCTCAGTGTCTCTGACTTAGGGTTTCACTGTCCCGGGAAAGTCTCTGCTAACACCCTGCAGAGCGCAGTGCCCAATATACAGAAACGTCTTGCGGTATCTCCTACAGGGAAAGTGCCAGGAGGGAATTGTGGAGCTTGTTCTCAGTGTCTCTGAGAATTGCTCTGATTATCCGTGTGACCTCTTTGCTAAGACTCTCCAGAGAGCCGTCCTCAAAACCAACACACATCTTGACATATCTCCCACATTGATCGCAGTGTCTCCAGGAACGGCATTCAAGGAGCCAGGAACTTTTCTCCCTACACTGTCCATTGAGTTGTCCTCAAAACCAATATACATCCTGCTGTATCTCCCACATGGAATGTGCCAGGAGGGAAAAGTGGGGATTATGCTTAGACTTTCTCAGAACTGCTTCAAATCAACTAGATATCTTTGTGCTGTAAATCTCCCAACAGCCAAACGCAAAAGCAGCAAACATCTCGCTGTATGTCCCACATCCAAAGTGCCAAGAGAGTAATGGTGAGCTTGCTCTCCCTGTCTTTGAGTACTGTTTTCACTGTCCCGGTTACCTCTTTGCTAACATTCTCTTCAGAGCTGCAGTGAAACCAGGAACCACGTGGAGAAGGCACCCACACTGAAAATGCCTGGAAGGAACATTGGGGCTTCTTCTCAGTGTCTCTGATGTCGGGTTTTACTGTCCCGGGAAAGTCTCTGCTAACACCCTGCAGAGCGCTGTGCCCAATATACAGAAACGTCTTGCGGTATCTCCTACAGGGAAAGTGCCAGGAGGGAATTGTCGATCTTGTTCTCAGTGTCTCTGAGAATTGCTCTGATTATCCGTGTGACCTCTTTGCTAAGACTCTCCAGAGAGCCGTCCTCAAAACCAACACACATCTTGACATATCTCCCACATTGATTGCAGTGTCTCCAGGAACGGCATTCAAGGAGCCAGGAACTTTTCTCCCTACACTGTCCATTGAGTTGTCCTCAAAACCAATATACATCCTGCTGTATCTCCCACATGGAATGTGCCAGGAGGGAAAAGTGGGGATTATGCTTAGACTTTCTCAGAACTGCTTCAAATCAACTAGATATCTTTGTGCTGTAAATCTCCCAACAGCCAAACGCAAAAGCAGCAAACATCTCGCTGTATGTCCCACATCCAAAGTGCCAAGAGAGTAATGGTGAGCTTGCTCTCCCTGTCTTTGAGTACTGTTTTCACTGTCCCGGTTACCTCTTTGCTAACATTCTCTTCAGAGCTGCAGTGAAACCAGGAACCACGTGGAGAAGGCACCCACACTGAAAATGCCTGGAAGGAACATTGCGGCTTCTTCTCAGTGTCTCTGATGTCGGGTTTTACTGTCCCGGGAAAGTCTCTGCTAACACCCTGCAGAGCGCTGTGCCCAATATACAGAAACGTCTTGCGGTATCTCCTACAGGGAAAGTGCCAGGAGGGAATTGTCGATCTTGTTCTCAGTGTCTCTGAGAATTGCTCTGATTATCCCTGTGACCTCTTTGCTAAGACTCTCCAGAGAGCCGTCCTCAAAACCAACACACATCTTGACATATCTCCCACATTGATCGCAGTGTCTCCAGGAACGGCATTCAAGGAGCCAGGAACTTTTCTGCCCACACTGTCCATTGAGTTGTCCTCAAAACCAATATACATCCTGCTGTATCTCCCACATGGAATGTGCCAGGAGGGAAAAGTGGGGATTATGCTTAGACTTTCTCAGAACTGCTTCAAATCAACTAGATATCTTTGTGCTGTAAATCTCCCAACAGCCAAACACAAAAGCAGCAAACATCTCGCTGTATGTCCCACATCCAAAGTGCCAAGAGAGTAATGGTGAGCTTGCTCTCCCTGTCTTTGAGTACTGTTTTCACTGTCCCGGTTACCTCTTTGCTAACATTCTCTTCAGAGCTGCAGTGAAACCAGGAACCACGTGGAGAAGGCACCCACACTGAAAATGCCTGGAAGGAACATTGGGGTTTCTTCTCAGTGTCTCTGACATAGGGTTTCACTGTCCCGGGAAAGTCTCTGCTAACACCCTGCAGAGCGCAGGGCCCAATATACAGAAACGTCTTGCGGTATCTCCTACAGGGAAAGTGCCAGGAGGGAATTGTCGATCTTGTTCTCAGTGTCTCTGAGAATTGCTCTGATTATCCGTGTGACCTCTTTGCTAAGACTCTCCAGAGAGCCGTCCTCAAAACCAACACACATCTTGACATATCTCCCACATTGATCGCAGTGTCTCCAGGAACGGCATTCAAGGAGCCAGGAACTTTTTTCCCTACACTGTCCATTGAGTTGTCCTCAAAACCAATATACATCCTGCTGTATCTCCCACATGGAATGTGCCAGGAGGGAAAAGTGGGGATTATACTTAGACTTTCTCAGAACTGCTTCAAATCAACTAGATATCTTTGTGCAGTAAATCTCCCAACAGCCAAACGCAAAAGCAGCAAACATCTCGCTGTATGTCCCACATCCAAAGTGCCAAGAGAGAGCTTGCTCTCCCTGTCTTTGAGTACTGTTTTCACTGTCCCGATTACCTCTTTGCTAACATTCTCTTCAGAGCTGCAGTGAAACCAGGAACCACGTGGAGAAGGCACCCACACTGAAAATGCCTGGAAGGAACATTGCGGCTTCTTCTCAGTGTCTCTGATGTCGGGTTTTACTGTCCCGGGAAAGTCTCTGCTAACACCCTGCAGAGCGCAGGGCCCAATATACAGAAACGTCTTGCGGTATCTCCTACAGGGAAAGTGCCAGGAGGGAATTGTCGATCTTGTTCTCAGTGTCTCTGAGAATTGCTCTGATTATCCCTGTGACCTCTTTGCTAAGACTCTCCAGAGAGCCGTCCTCAAAACCAACACACATCTTGACATATCTCCCACATTGATCGCAGTGTCTCCAGGAACGGCATTCAAGGAGCCAGGAACTTTTCTGCCCACACTGTCCATTGAGTTGTCCTCAAAACTAATATACATCCTGCTGTATCTCCCACATGGAATGTGCCAGGCGGGAAAAGTGGGGATTATGCTTAGACTTTCTCAGAACTGCTTCAAATCAACTAGATATCTTTGTGCTGTAAATCTCCCAACAGCCAAACGCAAAAGCAGCAAACATCTCGCTGTATGTCCCACATCCAAAGTGCCAAGAGAGAGCTTGCTCTCCCTGTCTTTGAGTACTGTTTTCACTGTCCCGATTACCTCTTTGCTAACATTCTCTTCAGAGCTGCAGTGAAACCAGGAACCACGTGGAGAAGGCACCCACACTGAAAATGCCTGGAAGGAACATTGCGGCTTCTTCTCAGTGTCTCTGATGTCGGGTTTTACTGTCCCGGGAAAGTCTCTGCTAACACCCTGCAGAGCGCAGGGCCCAATATACAGAAACGTCTTGCGGTATCTCCTACAGGGAAAGTGCCAGGAGGGAATTGTCGATCTTGTTCTCAGTGTCTCTGAGAATTGCTCTGATTATCCCTGTGACCTCTTTGCTAAGACTCTCCAGAGAGCCGTCCTCAAAACCAACACACATCTTGACATATCTCCCACATTGATCGCAGTGTCTCCAGGAACTGCATTCAAGGAGCCAGGAACTTTTCTCCCTACACTGTCCATTGAGTTGTCCTCAAAACCAATATACATCCTGCTGTATCTCCCACATGGAATGTGCCAGGCGGGAAAAGTGGGGATCAAGCTTACACTTTCTCGGAACTGCTTCAAATCAACTAGATATCTTTGTGCTGTAAATCTCCCAACAGCCAAACGCAAAAGCAGCAAACATCTCGCTGTATGTCCCACATCCAAAGTGCCAAGAGAGAGCTTGCTCTCCCTGTCTTTGAGTACTGTTTTCACTGTCCCGGTTACCTCTTTGCTAACATTCTCTTCAGAGCTGCAGTGAAACCAGGAACCACGTGGAGAAGGCACCCACACTGAAAATGCCTGGAAGGAACATTGGGGCTTCTTCTCAGTGTCTCTGATGTCGGGTTTTACTGTCCCGGGAAAGTCTCTGCTAACACCCTGCAGAGCGCAGTGCCCAATATACAGAAACATCTTGCGCTATCTCCTACAGGGAAAGTGCCAGGAGGGAATTGTGGAGCTTGTTCTCAGTGTCTCTGAGAATTGCTCTGATTATCCGTGTGACCTCTTTGCTAAGACTCTCCAGAGAGCCGTCCTCAAAACCAACACACATCTTGACATATCTCCCACATTGATCGCAGTGTCTCCAGGAACGGCATTCAAGGAGCCAGGAACTTTTCTCCCTACACTGTCCATTGAGTTGTCCTCAAAACCAATATACATCCTGCTGTATCTCCCACATGGAATGTGCCAGGCGGGAAAAGTGGGGATCAAGCTTACACTTTCTCGGAACTGCTTCAAATCAACTAGATATCTTTGTGCTGTAAATCTCCCAACAGCCAAACGCAAAAGCAGCAAACATCTCGCTGTATGTCCCACATCCAAAGTGCCAAGAGAGTAATGGTGAGCTTGCTCTCCCTGTCTTTGAGTACTGTTTTCACTGTCCCGGTTACCTCTTTGCTAACATTCTCTTCAGAGCTGCAGTGAAACCAGGAACCACGTGGAGAAGGCACCCACACTGAAAATGCCTGGAAGGAACATTGGGGCTTCTTCTCAGTGTCTCTGATGTCGGGTTTTACTGTCCCGGGAAAGTCTCTGCTAACACCCTGCAGAGCGCAGTGCCCAATATACAGAAACGTCTTGCGGTATCTCCTACAGGGAAAGTGCCAGGAGGGAATTGTGGAGCTTGTTCTCAGTGTCTCTGAGAATTGCTCTGATTATCCCTGTGACCTCTTTGCTAAGACTCTCCAGAGAGCCGTCCTCAAAACCAACACACATCTTGACATATCTCCCACATTGATCGCAGTGTCTCCAGGAACGGCATTCAAGGAGCCAGGAACTTTTCTCCCTACACTGTCCATTGAGTTGTCCTCAAAACCAATATACATCCTGCTGTATCTCCCACATGGAATGTGCCAGGCGGGAAAAGTGGGGATCAAGCTTACACTTTCTCGGAACTGCTTCAAATCAACTAGATATCTTTGTGCTGTAAATCTCCCAACAGCCAAACACAAAAGCAGCAAACATCTCGCTGTATGTCCCACATCCAAAGTGCCAAGAGAGTAATGGTGAGCTTGCTCTCCCTGTCTTTGAGTACTGTTTTCACTGTCCCGGTTACCTCTTTGCTAACATTCTCTTCAGAGCTGCAGTGAAACCAGGAACCACGTGGAGAAGGCACCCACACTGAAAATGCCTGGAAGGAACATTGGGGCTTCTTCTCAGTGTCTCTGATGTCGGGTTTTACTGTCCCGGGAAAGTCTCTGCTAACACCCTGCAGAGCGCAGTGCCCAATATCCAGAAACATCTTGCGGTATCTCCTACAGGGAAAGTGCCAGGAGGGAATTGTGGAGCTTGTTCTCAGTGTCTCTGAGAATTGCTCTGATTATCCCTGTGACCTCTTTGCTAAGACTCTCCAGAGAGCCGTCCTCAAAACCAACACACATCTTGACATATCTCCCACATTGATCGCAGTGTCTCCAGGAACGGCATTCAAGGAGCCAGGAACTTTTCTCCCTACACTGTCCATTGAGTTGTCCTCAAAACCAATATACATCCTGCTGTATCTCCCACATGGAATGTGCCAGGAGGGAAAAGTGGGGATTATGCTTAGACTTTCTCAGAACTGCTTCAAATCAACTAGATATCTTTGTGCTGTAAATCTCCCAACAGCCAAACGCAAAAGCAGCAAACATCTCGCTGTATGTCCCACATCCAAAGTGCCAAGAGAGAGCTTGCTCTCCCTGTCTTTGAGTACTGTTTTCACTGTCCCGGTTACCTCTTTGCTAACATTCTCTTCAGAGCTGCAGTGAAACCAGGAACCACGTGGAGAAGGCACCCACACTGAAAATGCCTGGAAGGAACATTGGGGCTTCTTCTCAGTGTCTCTGATGTCGGGTTTTACTGTCCCGGGAAAGTCTCTGCTAACACCCTGCAGAGCGCAGTGCCCAATATACAGAAACATCTTGCGCTATCTCCTACAGGGAAAGTGCCAGGAGGGAATTGTGGAGCTTGTTCTCAGTGTCTCTGAGAATTGCTCTGATTATCCCTGTGACCTCTTTGCTAAGACTCTCCAGAGAGCCGTCCTCAAAACCAACACACATCTTGACATATCGCCCACATTGATCGCAGTGTCTCCAGGAACGGCATTCAAGGAGCCAGGAACTTTTCTCCCTACACTGTCCATTGAGTTGTCCTCAAAACCAATATACATCCTGCTGTATCTCCCACATGGAATGTGCCAGGCGGGAAAAGTGGGGATCAAGCTTACACTTTCTCGGAACTGCTTCAAATCAACTAGATATCTTTGTGCTGTAAATCTCCCAACAGCCAAACGCAAAAGCAGCAAACATCTCGCTGTATGTCCCACATCCAAAGTGCCAAGAGAGTAATGGTGAGCTTGCTCTCCCTGTCTTTGAGTACTGTTTTCACTGTCCCGGTTACCTCTTTGCTAACATTCTCTTCAGAGCTGCAGTGAAACCAGGAACCACGTGGAGAAGGCACCCACACTGAAAATGCCTGGAAGGAACATTGGGGCTTCTTCTCAGTGTCTCTGATGTCGGGTTTTACTGTCCCGGGAAAGTCTCTGCTAACACCCTGCAGAGCGCAGTGCCCAATATACAGAAACGTCTTGCGGTATCTCCTACAGGGAAAGTGCCAGGAGGGAATTGTCGATCTTGTTCTCAGTGTCTCTGAGAATTGCTCTGATTATCCCTGTGACCTCTTTGCTAAGACTCTCCAGAGAGCCGTCCTCAAAACCAACACACATCTTGACATATCTCCCACATTGATCGCAGTGTCTCCAGGAACGGCATTCAAGGAGCCAGGAACTTTTCTCCCTACACTGTCCATTGAGTTGTCCTCAAAACCAATATACATCCTGCTGTATCTCCCACATGGAATGTGCCAGGCGGGAAAAGTGGGGATCAAGCTTACACTTTCTCGGAACTGCTTCAAATCAACTAGATATCTTTGTGCTGTAAATCTCCCAACAGCCAAACGCAAAAGCAGCAAACATCTCGCTGTATGTCCCACATCCAAAGTGCCAAGAGAGAGCTTGCTCTCCCTGTCTTTGAGTACTGTTTTCACTGTCCCGGTTACCTCTTTGCTAACATTCTCTTCAGAGCTGCAGTGAAACCAGGAACCACGTGGAGAAGGCACCCACACTGAAAATGCCTGGAAGGAACATTGGGGCTTCTTCTCAGTGTCTCTGATGTCGGGTTTTACTGTCCCGGGAAAGTCTCTGCTAACACCCTGCAGAGCGCAGTGCCCAATATACAGAAACATCTTGCGCTATCTCCTACAGGGAAAGTGCCAGGAGGGAATTGTGGAGCTTGTTCTCAGTGTCTCTGAGAATTGCTCTGATTATCCCTGTGACCTCTTTGCTAAGACTCTCCAGAGAGCCGTCCTCAAAACCAACACACATCTTGACATATCGCCCACATTGATCGCAGTGTCTCCAGGAACGGCATTCAAGGAGCCAGGAACTTTTCTCCCTACACTGTCCATTGAGTTGTCCTCAAAACCAATATACATCCTGCTGTATCTCCCACATGGAATGTGCCAGGCGGGAAAAGTGGGGATCAAGCTTACACTTTCTCGGAACTGCTTCAAATCAACTAGATATCTTTGTGCTGTAAATCTCCCAACAGCCAAACGCAAAAGCAGCAAACATCTCGCTGTATGTCCCACATCCAAAGTGCCAAGAGAGTAATGGTGAGCTTGCTCTCCCTGTCTTTGAGTACTGTTTTCACTGTCCCGGTTACCTCTTTGCTAACATTCTCTTCAGAGCTGCAGTGAAACCAGGAACCACGTGGAGAAGGCACCCACACTGAAAATGCCTGGAAGGAACATTGGGGCTTCTTCTCAGTGTCTCTGATGTCGGGTTTTACTGTCCCGGGAAAGTCTCTGCTAACACCCTGCAGAGCGCAGTGCCCAATATACAGAAACGTCTTGCGGTATCTCCTACAGGGAAAGTGCCAGGAGGGAATTGTGGAGCTTGTTCTCAGTGTCTCTGAGAATTGCTCTGATTATCCCTGTGACCTCTTTGCTAAGACTCTCCAGAGAGCCGTCCTCAAAACCAACACACATCTTGACATATCTCCCACATTGATCGCAGTGTCTCCAGGAACGGCATTCAAGGAGCCAGGAACTTTTCTCCCTACACTGTCCATTGAGTTGTCCTCAAAACCAATATACATCCTGCTGTATCTCCCACATGGAATGTGCCAGGCGGGAAAAGTGGGGATCAAGCTTACACTTTCTCGGAACTGCTTCAAATCAACTAGATATCTTTGTGCTGTAAATCTCCCAACAGCCAAACACAAAAGCAGCAAACATCTCGCTGTATGTCCCACATCCAAAGTGCCAAGAGAGTAATGGTGAGCTTGCTCTCCCTGTCTTTGAGTACTGTTTTCACTGTCCCGGTTACCTCTTTGCTAACATTCTCTTCAGAGCTGCAGTGAAACCAGGAACCACGTGGAGAAGGCACCCACACTGAAAATGCCTGGAAGGAACATTGGGGCTTCTTCTCAGTGTCTCTGATGTCGGGTTTTACTGTCCCGGGAAAGTCTCTGCTAACACCCTGCAGAGCGCAGTGCCCAATATCCAGAAACATCTTGCGGTATCTCCTACAGGGAAAGTGCCAGGAGGGAATTGTGGAGCTTGTTCTCAGTGACTCTGAGAATTGCTCTGATTATCCCTGTGACCTCCTTGCTAAGACTCTCCAGAGAGCCGTCCTCAAAACCAACACACATCTTGACACATCTCCCACATTGATCGCAGTGTCTCCAGGAACGGCATTCAAGGAGCCAGGAACTTTTCTCCCTACACTGTCCATTGAGTTGTCCTCAAAACCAATATACATCCTGCTGTATCTCCCACATGGAATGTGCCAGGCGGGAAAAGTGGGGATCAAGCTTACACTTTCTCAGAACTGCTTCAAATCAACTAGATATCTTTGTGCTGTAAATCTCCCAACAGCCAAACGCAAAAGCAGCAAACATCTCGCTGTATGTCCCACATCCAAAGTGCCAAGAGAGAGCTTGCTCTCCCTGTCTTTGAGTACTGTTTTCACTGTCCCGGTTACCTCTTTGCTAACATTCTCTTCAGAGCTGCAGTGAAACCAGGAACCACGTGGAGAAGGCACCCACACTGAAAATGCCTGGAAGGAACATTGGGGCTTCTTCTCAGTGTCTCTGATGTCGGGTTTTACTGTCCCGGGAAAGTCTCTGCTAACACCCTGCAGAGCGCAGTGCCCAATATACAGAAACATCTTGCGCTATCTCCTACAGGGAAAGTGCCAGGAGGGAATTGTGGAGCTTGTTCTCAGTGTCTCTGAGAATTGCTCTGATTATCCCTGTGACCTCTTTGCTAAGACTCTCCAGAGAGCCGTCCTCAAAACCAACACACATCTTGACATATCGCCCACATTGATCGCAGTGTCTCCAGGAACGGCATTCAAGGAGCCAGGAACTTTTCTCCCTACACTGTCCATTGAGTTGTCCTCAAAACCAATATACATCCTGCTGTATCTCCCACATGGAATGTGCCAGGCGGGAAAAGTGGGGATCAAGCTTACACTTTCTCGGAACTGCTTCAAATCAACTAGATATCTTTGTGCTGTAAATCTCCCAACAGCCAAACGCAAAAGCAGCAAACATCTCGCTGTATGTCCCACATCCAAAGTGCCAAGAGAGTAATGGTGAGCTTGCTCTCCCTGTCTTTGAGTACTGTTTTCACTGTCCCGGTTACCTCTTTGCTAACATTCTCTTCAGAGCTGCAGTGAAACCAGGAACCACGTGGAGAAGGCACCCACACTGAAAATGCCTGGAAGGAACATTGGGGCTTCTTCTCAGTGTCTCTGATGTCGGGTTTTACTGTCCCGGGAAAGTCTCTGCTAACACCCTGCAGAGCGCAGTGCCCAATATCCAGAAACATCTTGCGGTATCTCCTACAGGGAAAGTGCCAGGAGGGAATTGTGGAGCTTGTTCTCAGTGTCTCTGAGAATTGCTCTGATTATCCCTGTGACCTCTTTGCTAAGACTCTCCAGAGAGCCGTCCTCAAAACCAACACACATCTTGACATATCTCCCACATTGATTGCAGTGTCTCCAGGAACGGCATTCAAGGAGCCAGGAACTTTTCTCCCTACACTGTCCATTGAGTTGTCCTCAAAACCAATATACATCCTGCTGTATCTCCCACATGGAATGTGCCAGGAGGGAAAAGTGGGGATTATGCTTAGACTTTCTCAGAACTGCTTCAAATCAACTAGATATCTTTGTGCTGTAAATCTCCCAACAGCCAAACGCAAAAGCAGCAAACATCTCGCTGTATGTCCCACATCCAAAGTGCCAAGAGAGTAATGGTGAGCTTGCTCTCCCTGTCTTTGAGTACTGTTTTCACTGTCCCGGTTACCTCTTTGCTAACATTCTCTTCAGAGCTGCAGTGAAACCAGGAACCACGTGGAGAAGGCACCCACACTGAAAATGCCTGGAAGGAACATTGGGGCTTCTTCTCAGTGTCTCTGATATCGGGTTTTACTGTCCCGGGAAAGTCTCTGCTAACACCCTGCAGAGCGCAGTGCCCAATATACAGAAACGTCTTGCGGTATCTCCTACAGGGAAAGTGCCAGGAGGGAATTGTCGATCTTGGCCTCAGTGTCTCTGAGAATTGCTCTGATTATCCCTGTGACCTCTTTGCTAAGACTCTCCAGAGAGCCGTCCTCAAAACCAACACACATCTTGACATATCTCCCACATTGATCGCAGTGTCTCCAGGAACGGCATTCAAGGAGCCAGGAACTTTTCTCCCTACACTGTCCATTGAGTTGTCCTCAAAACCAATATACATCCTGCTGTATCTCCCACATGGAATGTGCCAGGCGGGAAAAGTGGGGATCAAGCTTACACTTTCTCGGAACTGCTTCAAATCAACTAGATATCTTTGTGCTGTAAATCTCCCAACAGCCAAACACAAAAGCAGCAAACATCTCGCTGTATGTCCCACATCCAAAGTGCCAAGAGAGAGCTTGCTCTCCCTGTCTTTGAGTACTGTTTTCACTGTCCCGGTTACCTCTTTGCTAACATTCTCTTCAGAGCTGCAGTGAAACCAGGAACCACGTGGAGAAGGCACCCACACTGAAAATGCCTGGAAGGAACATTGGGGCTTCTTCTCAGTGTCTCTGATGTCGGGTTTTACTGTCCCGGGAAAGTCTCTGCTAACACCCTGCAGAGCGCAGTGCCCAATATACAGAAACATCTTGCGCTATCTCCTACAGGGAAAGTGCCAGGAGGGAATTGTGGAGCTTGTTCTCAGTGTCTCTGAGAATTGCTCTGATTATCCGTGTGACCTCTTTGCTAAGACTCTCCAGAGAGCCGTCCTCAAAACCAACACACATCTTGACATATCGCCCACATTGATCGCAGTGTCTCCAGGAACGGCATTCAAGGAGCCAGGAACTTTTCTCCCTACACTGTCCATTGAGTTGTCCTCAAAACCAATATACATCCTGCTGTATCTCCCACATGGAATGTGCCAGGCGGGAAAAGTGGGGATCAAGCTTACACTTTCTCGGAACTGCTTCAAATCAACTAGATATCTTTGTGCTGTAAATCTCCCAACAGCCAAACGCAAAAGCAGCAAACATCTCGCTGTATGTCCCACATCCAAAGTGCCAAGAGAGTAATGGTGAGCTTGCTCTCCCTGTCTTTGAGTACTGTTTTCACTGTCCCGGTTACCTCTTTGCTAACATTCTCTTCAGAGCTGCAGTGAAACCAGGAACCACGTGGAGAAGGCACCCACACTGAAAATGCCTGGAAGGAACATTGGGGCTTCTTCTCAGTGTCTCTGATGTCGGGTTTTACTGTCCCGGGAAAGTCTCTGCTAACACCCTGCAGAGCGCAGTGCCCAATATCCAGAAACATCTTGCGGTATCTCCTACAGGGAAAGTGCCAGGAGGGAATTGTGGAGCTTGTTCTCAGTGTCTCTGAGAATTGCTCTGATTATCCCTGTGACCTCTTTGCTAAGACTCTCCAGAGAGCCGTCCTCAAAACCAACACACATCTTGACATATCTCCCACATTGATTGCAGTGTCTCCAGGAACGGCATTCAAGGAGCCAGGAACTTTTCTCCCTACACTGTCCATTGAGTTGTCCTCAAAACCAATATACATCCTGCTGTATCTCCCACATGGAATGTGCCAGGAGGGAAAAGTGGGGATTATGCTTAGACTTTCTCAGAACTGCTTCAAATCAACTAGATATCTTTGTGCTGTAAATCTCCCAACAGCCAAACGCAAAAGCAGCAAACATCTCGCTGTATGTCCCACATCCAAAGTGCCAAGAGAGTAATGGTGAGCTTGCTCTCCCTGTCTTTGAGTACTGTTTTCACTGTCCCGGTTACCTCTTTGCTAACATTCTCTTCAGAGCTGCAGTGAAACCAGGAACCACGTGGAGAAGGCACCCACACTGAAAATGCCTGGAAGGAACATTGGGGCTTCTTCTCAGTGTCTCTGATGTCGGGTTTTACTGTCCCGGGAAAGTCTCTGCTAACACCCTGCAGAGCGCAGTGCCCAATATACAGAAACATCTTGCGCTATCTCCTACAGGGAAAGTGCCAGGAGGGAATTGTGGAGCTTGTTCTCAGTGTCTCTGAGAATTGCTCTGATTATCCCTGTGACCTCTTTGCTAAGACTCTCCAGAGAGCCGTCCTCAAAACCAACACACATCTTGACATATCTCCCACATTGATTGCAGTGTCTCCAGGAACGGCATTCAAGGAGCCAGGAACATTTCTCCCTACACTGTCCATTGAGTTGTCCTCAAAACCAATATACATCCTGCTGTATCTCCCACATGGAATGTGCCAGGAGGGAAAAGTGGGGATTATGCTTAGACTTTCTCAGAACTGCTTCAAATCAACTAGATATCTTTGTGCTGTAAATCTCCCAACAGCCAAACGCAAAAGCAGCAAACATCTCGCTGTATGTCCCACATCCAAAGTGCCAAGAGAGTCATGGTGAGCTTGCTCTCCCTGTCTTTGAGTACTGTTTTCACTGTCCCGGTTACCTCTTTGCTAACATTCTCTTCAGAGCTGCAGTGAAACCAGGAACCACGTGGAGAAGGCACCCACACTGAAAATGCCTGGAAGGAACATTGCGGCTTCTTCTCAGTGTCTCTGACATAGGGTTTCACTGTCCCGGGAAAGTCTCTGCTAACACCCTGCAGAGCGCAGTGCCCAATATACAGAAACGTCTTGCGGTATCTCCTACAGGGAGAGTGCCAGGAGGGAATTGTCGATCTTGTTCTCAGTGTCTCTGAGAATTGCTCTGATTATCCGTGTGACCTCTTTGCTAAGACTCTCCAGAGAGCCGTCCTCAAAACCAACACACATCTTGACATATCTCCCACATTGATCGCAGTGTCTCCAGGAACGGCATTCAAGGAGCCAGGAACTTTTCTCCCTACACTGTCCATTGAGTTGTCCTCAAAACCAATATACATCCTGCTGTATCTCCCACATGGAATGTGCCAGGAGGGAAAAGTGGGGATTATGCTTAGACTTTCTCAGAACTGCTTCAAATCAACTAGATATCTTTGTGCTGTAAATCTCCCAACAGCCAAACGCAAAAGCAGCAAACATCTCGCTGTATGTCCCACATCCAAAGTGCCAAGAGAGTCATGGTGAGCTTGCTCTCCCTGTCTTTGAGTACTGTTTTCACTGTCCCGGTTACCTCTTTGCTAACATTCTCTTCAGAGCTGCAGTGAAACCAGGAACCACGTGGAGAAGGCACCCACACTGAAAATGCCTGGAAGGAACATTGGGGCTTCTTCTCAGTGTCTCTGATGTCGGGTTTTACTGTCCCGGGAAAGTCTCTGCTAACACCCTGCAGAGCGCAGTGCCCAATATACAGAAACGTCTTGCGGTATCTCCTACAGGGAAAGTGCCAGGAGGGAATTGTCGATCTTGTTCTCAGTGTCTCTGAGAATTGCTCTGATTATCCCTGTGACCTCTTTGCTAAGACTCTCCAGAGAGCCGTCCTCAAAACCAACACACATCTTGACATATCTCCCACATTGATCGCAGTGTCTCCAGGAACGGCATTCAAGGAGCCAGGAACTTTTCTCCCTACACTGTCCATTGAGTTGTCCTCAAAACCAATATACATCCTGCTGTATCTCCCACATGGAATGTGCCAGGCGGGAAAAGTGGGGATTATGCTTAGACTTTCTCAGAACTGCTTCAAATCAACTAGATATCTTTGTGCTGTAAATCTCCCAACAGCCAAACACAAAAGCAGCAAACATCTCGCTGTATGTCCCACATCCAAAGTGCCAAGAGAGTAATGGTGAGCTTGCTCTCCCTGTCTTTGAGTACTGTTTTCACTGTCCCGGTTACCTCTTTGCTAACATTCTCTTCAGAGCTGCAGTGAAACCAGGAACCACGTGGAGAAGGCACCCACACTGAAAATGCCTGGAAGGAACATTGCGGCTTCTTCTCAGTGTCTCTGACATAGGGTTTCACTGTCCCGGGAAAGTCTCTGCTAACACCCTGCAGAGCGCAGTGCCCAATATACAGAAACGTCTTGCGGTATCTCCTACAGGGAAAGTGCCAGGAGGGAATTGTCGATCTTGTTCTCAGTGTCTCTGAGAATTGCTCTGATTATCCCTGTGACCTCTTTGCTAAGACTCTCCAGAGAGCCGTCCTCAAAACCAACACACATCTTGACATATCTCCCACATTGATCGCAGTGTCTCCAGGAACGGCATTCAAGGAGCCAGGAACTTTTCTCCCTACACTGTCCATTGAGTTGTCCTCAAAACCAATATACATCCTGCTGTATCTCCCACATGGAATGTGCCAGGAGGGAAAAGTGGGGATTATGCTTAGACTTTCTCAGAACTGCTTCAAATCAACTAGATATCTTTGTGCTGTAAATCTCCCAACAGCGAAACGCAAAAGCAGCAAACATCTCGCTGTATGTCCCACATCCAAAGTGCCAAGAGAGTAATGGTGAGCTTGCTCTCCCTGTCTTTGAGTACTGTTTTCACTGTCCCGGTTACCTCTTTGCTAACATTCTCTTCAGAGCTGCAGTGAAACCAGGAACCACGTGGAGAAGGCACCCACACTGAAAATGCCTGGAAGGAACATTGGGGCTTCTTCTCAGTGTCTCTGATATCGGGTTTTACTGTCCCGGGAAAGTCTCTGCTAACACCCTGCAGAGCGCAGTGCCCAATATACAGAAACGTCTTGCGGTATCTCCTACAGGGAAAGTGCCAGGAGGGAATTGTCGATCTTGGCCTCAGTGTCTCTGAGAATTGCTCTGATTATCCCTGTGACCTCTTTGCTAAGACTCTCCAGAGAGCCGTCCTCAAAACCAACACACATCTTGACATATCTCCCACATTGATCGCAGTGTCTCCAGGAACGGCATTCAAGGAGCCAGGAACTTTTCTCCCTACACTGTCCATTGAGTTGTCCTCAAAACCAATATACATCCTGCTGTATCTCCCACATGGAATGTGCCAGGCGGGAAAAGTGGGGATCAAGCTTACACTTTCTCGGAACTGCTTCAAATCAACTAGATATCTTTGTGCTGTAAATCTCCCAACAGCCAAACACAAAAGCAGCAAACATCTCGCTGTATGTCCCACATCCAAAGTGCCAAGAGAGTCATGGTGAGCTTGCTCTCCCTGTCTTTGAGTACTGTTTTCACTGTCCCGGTTACCTCTTTGCTAACATTCTCTTCAGAGCTGCAGTGAAACCAGGAACCACGTGGAGAAGGCACCCACACTGAAAATGCCTGGAAGGAACATTGGGGCTTCTTCTCAGTGTCTCTGATGTCGGGTTTTACTGTCCCGGGAAAGTCTCTGCTAACACCCTGCAGAGCGCAGTGCCCAATATACAGAAACGTCTTGCGGTATCTCCTACAGGGAAAGTGCCAGGAGGGAATTGTGGAGCTTGTTCTCAGTGTCTCTGAGAATTGCTCTGATTATCCCTGTGACCTCTTTGCTAAGACTCTCCAGAGAGCCGTCCTCAAAACCAACACACATCTTGACATATCTCCCACATTGATCGCAGTGTCTCCAGGAACGGCATTCAAGGAGCCAGGAACTTTTCTCCCTACACTGTCCATTGAGTTGTCCTCAAAACCAATATACATCCTGCTGTATCTCCCACATGGAATGTGCCAGGCGGGAAAAGTGGGGATCAAGCTTACACTTTCTCGGAACTGCTTCAAATCAACTAGATATCTTTGTGCTGTAAATCTCCCAACAGCCAAACACAAAAGCAGCAAACATCTCGCTGTATGTCCCACATCCAAAGTGCCAAGAGAGAGCTTGCTCTCCCTGTCTTTGAGTACTGTTTTCACTGTCCCGGTTACCTCTTTGCTAACATTCTCTTCAGAGCTGCAGTGAAACCAGGAACCACGTGGAGAAGGCACCCACACTGAAAATGCCTGGAAGGAACATTGGGGCTTCTTCTCAGTGTCTCTGATGTCGGGTTTTACTGTCCCGGGAAAGTCTCTGCTAACACCCTGCAGAGCGCAGTGCCCAATATCCAGAAACATCTTGCGGTATCTCCTACAGGGAAAGTGCCAGGAGGGAATTGTGGAGCTTGTTCTCAGTGTCTCTGAGAATTGCTCTGATTATCCCTGTGACCTCTTTGCTAAGACTCTCCAGAGAGCCGTCCTCAAAACCAACACACATCTTGACATATCTCCCACATTGATTGCAGTGTCTCCAGGAACGGCATTCAAGGAGCCAGGAACTTTTCTCCCTACACTGTCCATTGAGTTGTCCTCAAAACCAATATACATCCTGCTGTATCTCCCACATGGAATGTGCCAGGAGGGAAAAGTGGGGATTATGCTTAGACTTTCTCAGAACTGCTTCAAATCAACTAGATATCTTTGTGCTGTAAATCTCCCAACAGCCAAACGCAAAAGCAGCAAACATCTCGCTGTATGTCCCACATCCAAAGTGCCAAGAGAGTAATGGTGAGCTTGCTCTCCCTGTCTTTGAGTACTGTTTTCACTGTCCCGGTTACCTCTTTGCTAACATTCTCTTCAGAGCTGCAGTGAAACCAGGAACCACGTGGAGAAGGCACCCACACTGAAAATGCCTGGAAGGAACATTGGGGCTTCTTCTCAGTGTCTCTGATGTCGGGTTTTACTGTCCCGGGAAAGTCTCTGCTAACACCCTGCAGAGCGCAGTGCCCAATATCCAGAAACATCTTGCGGTATCTCCTACAGGGAAAGTGCCAGGAGGGAATTGTGGAGCTTGTTCTCAGTGTCTCTGAGAATTGCTCTGATTATCCCTGTGACCTCTTTGCTAAGACTCTCCAGAGAGCCGTCCTCAAAACCAACACACATCTTGACATATCTCCCACATTGATTGCAGTGTCTCCAGGAACGGCATTCAAGGAGCCAGGAACATTTCTCCCTACACTGTCCATTGAGTTGTCCTCAAAACCAATATACATCCTGCTGTATCTCCCACATGGAATGTGCCAGGAGGGAAAAGTGGGGATTATGCTTAGACTTTCTCAGAACTGCTTCAAATCAACTAGATATCTTTGTGCTGTAAATCTCCCAACAGCCAAACGCAAAAGCAGCAAACATCTCGCTGTATGTCCCACATCCAAAGTGCCAAGAGAGTCATGGTGAGCTTGCTCTCCCTGTCTTTGAGTACTGTTTTCACTGTCCCGGTTACCTCTTTGCTAACATTCTCTTCAGAGCTGCAGTGAAACCAGGAACCACGTGGAGAAGGCACCCACACTGAAAATGCCTGGAAGGAACATTGCGGCTTCTTCTCAGTGTCTCTGACATAGGGTTTCACTGTCCCGGGAAAGTCTCTGCTAACACCCTGCAGAGCGCAGTGCCCAATATACAGAAACGTCTTGCGGTATCTCCTACAGGGAGAGTGCCAGGAGGGAATTGTCGATCTTGTTCTCAGTGTCTCTGAGAATTGCTCTGATTATCCGTGTGACCTCTTTGCTAAGACTCTCCAGAGAGCCGTCCTCAAAACCAACACACATCTTGACATATCTCCCACATTGATCGCAGTGTCTCCAGGAACGGCATTCAAGGAGCCAGGAACTTTTCTCCCTACACTGTCCATTGAGTTGTCCTCAAAACCAATATACATCCTGCTGTATCTCCCACATGGAATGTGCCAGGAGGGAAAAGTGGGGATTATGCTTAGACTTTCTCAGAACTGCTTCAAATCAACTAGATATCTTTGTGCTGTAAATCTCCCAACAGCCAAACGCAAAAGCAGCAAACATCTCGCTGTATGTCCCACATCCAAAGTGCCAAGAGAGTCATGGTGAGCTTGCTCTCCCTGTCTTTGAGTACTGTTTTCACTGTCCCGGTTACCTCTTTGCTAACATTCTCTTCAGAGCTGCAGTGAAACCAGGAACCACGTGGAGAAGGCACCCACACTGAAAATGCCTGGAAGGAACATTGGGGCTTCTTCTCAGTGTCTCTGATGTCGGGTTTTACTGTCCCGGGAAAGTCTCTGCTAACACCCTGCAGAGCGCAGTGCCCAATATACAGAAACGTCTTGCGGTATCTCCTACAGGGAAAGTGCCAGGAGGGAATTGTCGATCTTGTTCTCAGTGTCTCTGAGAATTGCTCTGATTATCCCTGTGACCTCTTTGCTAAGACTCTCCAGAGAGCCGTCCTCAAAACCAACACACATCTTGACATATCTCCCACATTGATCGCAGTGTCTCCAGGAACGGCATTCAAGGAGCCAGGAACTTTTCTCCCTACACTGTCCATTGAGTTGTCCTCAAAACCAATATACATCCTGCTGTATCTCCCACATGGAATGTGCCAGGCGGGAAAAGTGGGGATTATGCTTAGACTTTCTCAGAACTGCTTCAAATCAACTAGATATCTTTGTGCTGTAAATCTCCCAACAGCCAAACACAAAAGCAGCAAACATCTCGCTGTATGTCCCACATCCAAAGTGCCAAGAGAGTAATGGTGAGCTTGCTCTCCCTGTCTTTGAGTACTGTTTTCACTGTCCCGGTTACCTCTTTGCTAACATTCTCTTCAGAGCTGCAGTGAAACCAGGAACCACGTGGAGAAGGCACCCACACTGAAAATGCCTGGAAGGAACATTGCGGCTTCTTCTCAGTGTCTCTGACATAGGGTTTCACTGTCCCGGGAAAGTCTCTGCTAACACCCTGCAGAGCGCAGTGCCCAATATACAGAAACGTCTTGCGGTATCTCCTACAGGGAAAGTGCCAGGAGGGAATTGTCGATCTTGTTCTCAGTGTCTCTGAGAATTGCTCTGATTATCCCTGTGACCTCTTTGCTAAGACTCTCCAGAGAGCCGTCCTCAAAACCAACACACATCTTGACATATCTCCCACATTGATCGCAGTGTCTCCAGGAACGGCATTCAAGGAGCCAGGAACTTTTCTCCCTACACTGTCCATTGAGTTGTCCTCAAAACCAATATACATCCTGCTGTATCTCCCACATGGAATGTGCCAGGAGGGAAAAGTGGGGATTATGCTTAGACTTTCTCAGAACTGCTTCAAATCAACTAGATATCTTTGTGCTGTAAATCTCCCAACAGCCAAACGCAAAAGCAGCAAACATCTCGCTGTATGTCCCACATCCAAAGTGCCAAGAGAGTAATGGTGAGCTTGCTCTCCCTGTCTTTGAGTACTGTTTTCACTGTCCCGGTTACCTCTTTGCTAACATTCTCTTCAGAGCTGCAGTGAAACCAGGAACCACGTGGAGAAGGCACCCACACTGAAAATGCCTGGAAGGAACATTGCGGCTTCTTCTCAGTGTCTCTGATGTCGGGTTTTACTGTCCCGGGAAAGTCTCTGCTAACACCCTGCAGAGCGCTGTGCCCAATATACAGAAACGTCTTGCGGTATCTCCTACAGGGAAAGTGCCAGGAGGGAATTGTCGATCTTGTTCTCAGTGTCTCTGAGAATTGCTCTGATTATCCGTGTGACCTCTTTGCTAAGACTCTCCAGAGAGCCGTCCTCAAAACCAACACACATCTTGACATATCTCCCACATTGATCGCAGTGTCTCCAGGAACGGCATTCAAGGAGCCAGGAACTTTTCTCCCTACACTGTCCATTGAGTTGTCCTCAAAACCAATATACATCCTGCTGTATCTCCCACATGGAATGTGCCAGGCGGGAAAAGTGGGGATCAAGCTTACACTTTCTCGGAACTGCTTCAAATCAACTAGATATCTTTGTGCTGTAAATCTCCCAACAGCCAAACACAAAAGCAGCAAACATCTCGCTGTATGTCCCACATCCAAAGTGCCAAGAGAGTAATGGTGAGCTTGCTCTCCCTGTCTTTGAGTACTGTTTTCACTGTCCCGGTTACCTCTTTGCTAACATTCTCTTCAGAGCTGCAGTGAAACCAGGAACCACGTGGAGAAGGCACCCACACTGAAAATGCCTGGAAGGAACATTGCGGCTTCTTCTCAGTGTCTCTGATGTCGGGTTTTACTGTCCCGGGAAAGTCTCTGCTAACACCCTGCAGAGCGCAGTGCCCAATATCCAGAAACATCTTGCGGTATCTCCTACAGGGAAAGTGCCAGGAGGGAATTATGGAGCTTGTTCTCAGTGTCTCTGAGAATTGCTCTGATTATCCCTGTGACCTCTTTGCTAAGACTCTCCAGAGAGCCGTCCTCAAAACCAACACACATCTTGACATATCTCCCACATTGATCGCAGTGTCTCCAGGAACGGCATTCAAGGAGCCAGGAACTTTTCTCCCTACACTGTCCATTGAGTTGTCCTCAAAACCAATATACATCCTGCTGTATCTCCCACATGGAAAGTGCCAGGAGGGAAAAGTGGGGATTATGCTTAGACTTTCTCAGAACTGCTTCAAATCAACTAGATATCTTTGTGCTGTAAATCTCCCAACAGCGAAACGCAAAAGCAGCAAACATCTCCCTGTATGTCCCACATCCAAAGTGCCAAGAGAGTCATGGTGAGCTTGCTCTCCCTGTCTTTGAGTACTGTTTTCACTGTCCCGGTTACCTCTTTGCTAACATTCTCTTCAGAGCTGCAGTGAAACCAGGAACCACGTGGAGAAGGCACCCACACTGAAAATGCCTGGAAGGAACATTGCGGCTTCTTCTCAGTGTCTCTGACATAGGGTTTCACTGTCCCGGGAAAGTCTCTGCTAACACCCTGCAGAGCGCAGTGCCCAATATACAGAAACGTCTTGCGGTATCTCCTACAGGGAAAGTGCCAGGAGGGAATTGTCGATCTTGTTCTCAGTGTCTCTGAGAATTGCTCTGATTATCCCTGTGACCTCTTTGCTAAGACTCTCCAGAGAGCCGTCCTCAAAACCAACACACATCTTGACATATCTCCCACATTGATCGCAGTGTCTCCAGGAACGGCATTCAAGGAGCCAGGAACTTTTCTCCCTACACTGTCCATTGAGTTGTCCTCAAAACCAATATACATCCTGCTGTATCTCCCACATGGAATGTGCCAGGAGGGAAAAGTGGGGATTATGCTTAGACTTTCTCAGAACTGCTTCAAATCAACTAGATATCTTTGTGCTGTAAATCTCCCAACAGCCAAACGCAAAAGCAGCAAACATCTCGCTGTATGTCCCACATCCAAAGTGCCAAGAGAGTAATGGTGAGCTTGCTCTCCCTGTCTTTGAGTACTGTTTTCACTGTCCCGGTTACCTCTTTGCTAACATTCTCTTCAGAGCTGCAGTGAAACCAGGAACCACGTGGAGAAGGCACCCACACTGAAAATGCCTGGAAGGAACATTGCGGCTTCTTCTCAGTGTCTCTGATGTCGGGTTTTACTGTCCCGGGAAAGTCTCTGCTAACACCCTGCAGAGCGCTGTGCCCAATATACAGAAACGTCTTGCGGTATCTCCTACAGGGAAAGTGCCAGGAGGGAATTGTCGATCTTGTTCTCAGTGTCTCTGAGAATTGCTCTGATTATCCGTGTGACCTCTTTGCTAAGACTCTCCAGAGAGCCGTCCTCAAAAACAACACACATCTTGACATATCTCCCACATTGATCGCAGTGTCTCCAGGAACGGCATTCAAGGAGCCAGGAACTTTTCTCCCTACACTGTCCATTGAGTTGTCCTCAAAACCAATATACATCCTGCTGTATCTCCCACATGCAATGTGCCAGGCGGGAAAAGTGGGGATCAAGCTTACACTTTCTCGGAACTGCTTCAAATCAACTAGATATCTTTGTGCTGTAAATCTCCCAACAGCCAAACACAAAAGCAGCAAACATCTCGCTGTATGTCCCACATCCAAAGTGCCAAGAGAGTAATGGTGAGCTTGCTCTCCCTGTCTTTGAGTACTGTTTTCACTGTCCCGGTTACCTCTTTGCTAACATTCTCTTCAGAGCTGCAGTGAAACCAGGAACCACGTGGAGAAGGCACCCACACTGAAAATGCCTGGAAGGAACGTTGAGGTTTCTTCTCAGTGTCTCTGACATAGGGTTTCACTGTCCCGGGAAAGTCTCTGCTAACACCCTGCAGAGCGCAGGGCCCAATATACAGAAACGTCTTGCGGTATCTCCTACAGGGAAAGTGCCAGGAGGGAATTGTCGATCTTGTTCTCAGTGTCTCTGAGAACTGCTCTGATTATCCGTGTGACCTCTTTGCTAAGACTCTCCAGAGAGCCGTCCTCAAAACCAACACACATCTTGACATATCTCCCACATTGATCGCAGTGTCTCCAGGAACGGCATTCAAGGAGCCAGGAACTTTTCTCCCTACACTGTCCATTGAGTTGTCCTCAAAACCAATATACATCCTGCTGTATCTCCCACATGGAATGTGCCAGGAGGGAAAAGTGGGGATTATGCTTAGACTTTCTCAGAACTGCTTCAAATCAACTAGATATCTTTGTGCTGTAAATCTCCCAACAGCCAAATGCAAAAGCAGCAAACATCTCGCTGTATGTCCCACATCCAAAGTGCCAAGAGAGTAATGGTGAGCTTGCTCTCCCTGTCTTTGAGTACTGTTTTCACTGTCCCGGTTACCTCTTTGCTAACATTCTCTTCAGAGCTGCAGTGAAACCAGGAACCACGTGGAGAAGGCACCCACACTGAAAATGCCTGGAAGGAACATTGGGGCTTCTTCTCAGTGTCTCTGATGTCGGGTTTTACTGTCCCGGGAAAGTCTCTGCTAACACCCTGCAGAGCGCAGTGCCCAATATACAGAAACGTCTTGCGGTATCTCCTACAGGGAAAGTGCCAGGAGGGAATTGTCGATCTTGTTCTCAGTGTCTCTGAGAATTGCTCTGATTATCCGTGTGACCTCTTTGCTAAGACTCTCCAGAGAGCCGTCCTCAAAACCAACACACATCTTGACATATCTCCCACATTGATCGCAGTGTCTCCAGGAACGGCATTCAAGGAGCCAGGAACTTTTCTCCCTACACTGTCCATTGAGTTGTCCTCAAAACCAATATACATCCTGCTGTATCTCCCACATGCAATGTGCCAGGCGGGAAAAGTGGGGATCAAGCTTACACTTTCTCGGAACTGCTTCAAATCAACTAGATATCTTTGTGCTGTAAATCTCCCAACAGCCAAACGCAAAAGCAGCAAACATCTCGCTGTATGTCCCACATCCAAAGTGCCAAGAGAGTAATGGTGAGCTTGCTCTCCCTGTCTTTGAGTACTGTTTTCACTGTCCCGGTTACCTCTTTGCTAACATTCTCTTCAGAGCTGCAGTGAAACCAGGAACCACGTGGAGAAGGCACCCACACTGAAAATGCCTGGAAGGAACATTGCGGCTTCTTCTCAGTGTCTCTGACATAGGGTTTCACTGTCCCGGGAAAGTCTCTGCTAACACCCTGCAGAGCGCAGTGCCCAATATACAGAAACGTCTTGCGGTATCTCCTACAGGGAAAGTGCCAGGAGGGAATTGTCGATCTTGTTCTCAGTGTCTCTGAGAATTGCTCTGATTATCCCTGTGACCTCTTTGCTAAGACTCTCCAGAGAGCCGTCCTCAAAACCAACACACATCTTGACATATCTCCCACATTGATCGCAGTGTCTCCAGGAACGGCATTCAAGGAGCCAGGAACTTTTCTCCCTACACTGTCCATTGAGTTGTCCTCAAAACCAATATACATCCTGCTGTATCTCCCACATGGAATGTGCCAGGAGGGAAAAGTGGGGATTATGCTTAGACTTTCTCAGAACTGCTTCAAATCAACTAGATATCTTTGTGCTGTAAATCTCCCAACAGCCAAACGCAAAAGCAGCAAACATCTCGCTGTATGTCCCACATCCAAAGTGCCAAGAGAGTCATGGTGAGCTTGCTCTCCCTGTCTTTGAGTACTGTTTTCACTGTCCCGGTTACCTCTTTGCTAACATTCTCTTCAGAGCTGCAGTGAAACCAGGAACCACGTGGAGAAGGCACCCACACTGAAAATGCCTGGAAGGAACATTGCGGCTTCTTCTCAGTGTCTCTGATGTCGGGTTTTACTGTCCCGGGAAAGTCTCTGCTAACACCCTGCAGAGCGCTGTGCCCAATATACAGAAACGTCTTGCGGTATCTCCTACAGGGAAAGTGCCAGGAGGGAATTGTCGATCTTGTTCTCAGTGTCTCTGAGAATTGCTCTGATTATCCGTGTGACCTCTTTGCTAAGACTCTCCAGAGAGCCGTCCTCAAAACCAACACACATCTTGACATATCTCCCACATTGATCGCAGTGTCTCCAGGAACGGCATTCAAGGAGCCAGGAACTTTTCTCCCTACACTGTCCATTGAGTTGTCCTCAAAACCAATATACATCCTGCTGTATCTCCCACATGGAATGTGCCAGGCGGGAAAAGTGGGGATCAAGCTTACACTTTCTCGGAACTGCTTCAAATCAACTAGATATCTTTGTGCTGTAAATCTCCCAACAGCCAAACACAAAAGCAGCAAACATCTCGCTGTATGTCCCACATCCAAAGTGCCAAGAGAGTAATGGTGAGCTTGCTCTCCCTGTCTTTGAGTACTGTTTTCACTGTCCCGGTTACCTCTTTGCTAACATTCTCTTCAGAGCTGCAGTGAAACCAGGAACCACGTGGAGAAGGCACCCACACTGAAAATGCCTGGAAGGAACATTGGGGCTTCTTCTCAGTGTCTCTGATGTCGGGTTTTACTGTCCCGGGAAAGTCTCTGCTAACACCCTGCAGAGCGCAGTGCCCAATATCCAGAAACATCTTGCGGTATCTCCTACAGGGAAAGTGCCAGGAGGGAATTATGGAGCTTGTTCTCAGTGTCTCTGAGAATTGCTCTGATTATCCCTGTGACCTCTTTGCTAAGACTCTCCAGAGAGCCGTCCTCAAAACCAACACACATCTTGACATATCTCCCACATTGATCGCAGTGTCTCCAGGAACGGCATTCAAGGAGCCAGGAACTTTTCTCCCTACACTGTCCATTGAGTTGTCCTCAAAACCAATATACATCCTGCTGTATCTCCCACATGGAATGTGCCAGGAGGGAAAAGTGGGGATTATGCTTAGACTTTCTCAGAACTGCTTCAAATCAACTAGATATCTTTGTGCTGTAAATCTCCCAACAGCCAAACGCAAAAGCAGCAAACATCTCGCTGTATGTCCCACATCCAAAGTGCCAAGAGAGTCATGGTGAGCTTGCTCTCCCTGTCTTTGAGTACTGTTTTCACTGTCCCGGTTACCTCTTTGCTAACATTCTCTTCAGAGCTGCAGTGAAACCAGGAACCACGTGGAGAAGGCACCCACACTGAAAATGCCTGGAAGGAACATTGCGGCTTCTTCTCAGTGTCTCTGATGTCGGGTTTTACTGTCCCGGGAAAGTCTCTGCTAACACCCTGCAGAGCGCAGTGCCCAATATCCAGAAACATCTTGCGGTATCTCCTACAGGGAAAGTGCCAGGAGGGAATTGTGGAGCTTGTTCTCAGTGTCTCTGAGAATTGCTCTGATTATCCCTGTGACCTCTTTGCTAAGACTCTCCAGAGAGCCGTCCTCAAAACCAACACACATCTTGACATATCTCCCACATTGATTGCAGTGTCTCCAGGAACGGCATTCAAGGAGCCAGGAACATTTCTCCCTACACTGTCCATTGAGTTGTCCTCAAAACCAATATACATCCTGCTGTATCTCCCACATGGAATGTGCCAGGAGGGAAAAGTGGGGATTATGCTTAGACTTTCTCAGAACTGCTTCAAATCAACTAGATATCTTTGTGCTGTAAATCTCCCAACAGCCAAACGCAAAAGCAGCAAACATCTCGCTGTATGTCCCACATCCAAAGTGCCAAGAGAGTCATGGTGAGCTTGCTCTCCCTGTCTTTGAGTACTGTTTTCACTGTCCCGGTTACCTCTTTGCTAACATTC
This sequence comes from Larus michahellis, assembly GCF_964199755.1. Classification (NCBI taxonomy): domain Eukaryota; kingdom Metazoa; phylum Chordata; class Aves; order Charadriiformes; family Laridae; genus Larus; species Larus michahellis. The sequence continues at coordinate 21,797,160 of NC_133903.1, read as the reverse complement.
TCTTCAGAGCTGCAGTGAAACCAGGAACCACGTGGAGAAGGCACCCACACTGAAAATGCCTGGAAGGAACATTGCGGCTTCTTCTCAGTGTCTCTGACATAGGGTTTCACTGTCCCGGGAAAGTCTCTGCTAACACCCTGCAGAGCGCAGTGCCCAATATACAGAAACGTCTTGCGGTATCTCCTACAGGGAGAGTGCCAGGAGGGAATTGTCGATCTTGTTCTCAGTGTCTCTGAGAATTGCTCTGATTATCCGTGTGACCTCTTTGCTAAGACTCTCCAGAGAGCCGTCCTCAAAACCAACACACATCTTGACATATCTCCCACATTGATCGCAGTGTCTCCAGGAACGGCATTCAAGGAGCCAGGAACTTTTCTCCCTACACTGTCCATTGAGTTGTCCTCAAAACCAATATACATCCTGCTGTATCTCCCACATGGAATGTGCCAGGAGGGAAAAGTGGGGATTATGCTTAGACTTTCTCAGAACTGCTTCAAATCAACTAGATATCTTTGTGCTGTAAATCTCCCAACAGCCAAACGCAAAAGCAGCAAACATCTCGCTGTATGTCCCACATCCAAAGTGCCAAGAGAGTCATGGTGAGCTTGCTCTCCCTGTCTTTGAGTACTGTTTTCACTGTCCCGGTTACCTCTTTGCTAACATTCTCTTCAGAGCTGCAGTGAAACCAGGAACCACGTGGAGAAGGCACCCACACTGAAAATGCCTGGAAGGAACATTGGGGCTTCTTCTCAGTGTCTCTGATGTCGGGTTTTACTGTCCCGGGAAAGTCTCTGCTAACACCCTGCAGAGCGCAGTGCCCAATATACAGAAACGTCTTGCGGTATCTCCTACAGGGAAAGTGCCAGGAGGGAATTGTCGATCTTGTTCTCAGTGTCTCTGAGAATTGCTCTGATTATCCGTGTGACCTCTTTGCTAAGACTCTCCAGAGAGCCGTCCTCAAAACCAACACACATCTTGACATATCTCCCACATTGATCGCAGTGTCTCCAGGAACGGCATTCAAGGAGCCAGGAACTTTTCTCCCTACACTGTCCATTGAGTTGTCCTCAAAACCAATATACATCCTGCTGTATCTCCCACATGGAATGTGCCAGGCGGGAAAAGTGGGGATTATGCTTAGACTTTCTCAGAACTGCTTCAAATCAACTAGATATCTTTGTGCTGTAAATCTCCCAACAGCCAAACACAAAAGCAGCAAACATCTCGCTGTATGTCCCACATCCAAAGTGCCAAGAGAGTAATGGTGAGCTTGCTCTCCCTGTCTTTGAGTACTGTTTTCACTGTCCCGGTTACCTCTTTGCTAACATTCTCTTCAGAGCTGCAGTGAAACCAGGAACCACGTGGAGAAGGCACCCACACTGAAAATGCCTGGAAGGAACATTGCGGCTTCTTCTCAGTGTCTCTGACATAGGGTTTCACTGTCCCGGGAAAGTCTCTGCTAACACCCTGCAGAGCGCAGTGCCCAATATACAGAAACGTCTTGCGGTATCTCCTACAGGGAAAGTGCCAGGAGGGAATTGTCGATCTTGTTCTCAGTGTCTCTGAGAATTGCTCTGATTATCCCTGTGACCTCTTTGCTAAGACTCTCCAGAGAGCCGTCCTCAAAACCAACACACATCTTGACATATCTCCCACATTGATCGCAGTGTCTCCAGGAACGGCATTCAAGGAGCCAGGAACTTTTCTCCCTACACTGTCCATTGAGTTGTCCTCAAAACCAATATACATCCTGCTGTATCTCCCACATGGAATGTGCCAGGAGGGAAAAGTGGGGATTATGCTTAGACTTTCTCAGAACTGCTTCAAATCAACTAGATATCTTTGTGCTGTAAATCTCCCAACAGCCAAACGCAAAAGCAGCAAACATCTCGCTGTATGTCCCACATCCAAAGTGCCAAGAGAGTAATGGTGAGCTTGCTCTCCCTGTCTTTGAGTACTGTTTTCACTGTCCCGGTTACCTCTTTGCTAACATTCTCTTCAGAGCTGCAGTGAAACCAGGAACCACGTGGAGAAGGCACCCACACTGAAAATGCCTGGAAGGAACATTGGGGCTTCTTCTCAGTGTCTCTGATGTCGGGTTTTACTGTCCCGGGAAAGTCTCTGCTAACACCCTGCAGAGCGCTGTGCCCAATATACAGAAACGTCTTGCGGTATCTCCTACAGGGAAAGTGCCAGGAGGGAATTGTCGATCTTGTTCTCAGTGTCTCTGAGAATTGCTCTGATTATCCGTGTGACCTCTTTGCTAAGACTCTCCAGAGAGCCGTCCTCAAAACCAACACACATCTTGACATATCTCCCACATTGATCGCAGTGTCTCCAGGAACGGCATTCAAGGAGCCAGGAACTTTTCTCCCTACACTGTCCATTGAGTTGTCCTCAAAACCAATATACATCCTGCTGTATCTCCCACATGGAATGTGCCAGGCGGGAAAAGTGGGGATCAAGCTTACACTTTCTCGGAACTGCTTCAAATCAACTAGATATCTTTGTGCTGTAAATCTCCCAACAGCCAAACACAAAAGCAGCAAACATCTCGCTGTATGTCCCACATCCAAAGTGCCAAGAGAGTAATGGTGAGCTTGCTCTCCCTGTCTTTGAGTACTGTTTTCACTGTCCCGGTTACCTCTTTGCTAACATTCTCTTCAGAGCTGCAGTGAAACCAGGAACCACGTGGAGAAGGCACCCACACTGAAAATGCCTGGAAGGAACATTGCGGCTTCTTCTCAGTGTCTCTGATGTCGGGTTTTACTGTCCCGGGAAAGTCTCTGCTAACACCCTGCAGAGCGCAGTGCCCAATATCCAGAAACATCTTGCGGTATCTCCTACAGGGAAAGTGCCAGGAGGGAATTATGGAGCTTGTTCTCAGTGTCTCTGAGAATTGCTCTGATTATCCCTGTGACCTCTTTGCTAAGACTCTCCAGAGAGCCGTCCTCAAAACCAACACACATCTTGACATATCTCCCACATTGATCGCAGTGTCTCCAGGAACGGCATTCAAGGAGCCAGGAACTTTTCTCCCTACACTGTCCATTGAGTTGTCCTCAAAACCAATATACATCCTGCTGTATCTCCCACATGGAAAGTGCCAGGAGGGAAAAGTGGGGATTATGCTTAGACTTTCTCAGAACTGCTTCAAATCAACTAGATATCTTTGTGCTGTAAATCTCCCAACAGCGAAACGCAAAAGCAGCAAACATCTCCCTGTATGTCCCACATCCAAAGTGCCAAGAGAGTCATGGTGAGCTTGCTCTCCCTGTCTTTGAGTACTGTTTTCACTGTCCCGGTTACCTCTTTGCTAACATTCTCTTCAGAGCTGCAGTGAAACCAGGAACCACGTGGAGAAGGCACCCACACTGAAAATGCCTGGAAGGAACATTGCGGCTTCTTCTCAGTGTCTCTGACATAGGGTTTCACTGTCCCGGGAAAGTCTCTGCTAACACCCTGCAGAGCGCAGTGCCCAATATACAGAAACGTCTTGCGGTATCTCCTACAGGGAAAGTGCCAGGAGGGAATTGTCGATCTTGTTCTCAGTGTCTCTGAGAATTGCTCTGATTATCCCTGTGACCTCTTTGCTAAGACTCTCCAGAGAGCCGTCCTCAAAACCAACACACATCTTGACATATCTCCCACATTGATCGCAGTGTCTCCAGGAACGGCATTCAAGGAGCCAGGAACTTTTCTCCCTACACTGTCCATTGAGTTGTCCTCAAAACCAATATACATCCTGCTGTATCTCCCACATGGAATGTGCCAGGAGGGAAAAGTGGGGATTATGCTTAGACTTTCTCAGAACTGCTTCAAATCAACTAGATATCTTTGTGCTGTAAATCTCCCAACAGCCAAACGCAAAAGCAGCAAACATCTCGCTGTATGTCCCACATCCAAAGTGCCAAGAGAGTAATGGTGAGCTTGCTCTCCCTGTCTTTGAGTACTGTTTTCACTGTCCCGGTTACCTCTTTGCTAACATTCTCTTCAGAGCTGCAGTGAAACCAGGAACCACGTGGAGAAGGCACCCACACTGAAAATGCCTGGAAGGAACATTGCGGCTTCTTCTCAGTGTCTCTGATGTCGGGTTTTACTGTCCCGGGAAAGTCTCTGCTAACACCCTGCAGAGCGCTGTGCCCAATATACAGAAACGTCTTGCGGTATCTCCTACAGGGAAAGTGCCAGGAGGGAATTGTCGATCTTGTTCTCAGTGTCTCTGAGAATTGCTCTGATTATCCGTGTGACCTCTTTGCTAAGACTCTCCAGAGAGCCGTCCTCAAAAACAACACACATCTTGACATATCTCCCACATTGATCGCAGTGTCTCCAGGAACGGCATTCAAGGAGCCAGGAACTTTTCTCCCTACACTGTCCATTGAGTTGTCCTCAAAACCAATATACATCCTGCTGTATCTCCCACATGCAATGTGCCAGGCGGGAAAAGTGGGGATCAAGCTTACACTTTCTCGGAACTGCTTCAAATCAACTAGATATCTTTGTGCTGTAAATCTCCCAACAGCCAAACACAAAAGCAGCAAACATCTCGCTGTATGTCCCACATCCAAAGTGCCAAGAGAGTAATGGTGAGCTTGCTCTCCCTGTCTTTGAGTACTGTTTTCACTGTCCCGGTTACCTCTTTGCTAACATTCTCTTCAGAGCTGCAGTGAAACCAGGAACCACGTGGAGAAGGCACCCACACTGAAAATGCCTGGAAGGAACGTTGAGGTTTCTTCTCAGTGTCTCTGACATAGGGTTTCACTGTCCCGGGAAAGTCTCTGCTAACACCCTGCAGAGCGCAGGGCCCAATATACAGAAACGTCTTGCGGTATCTCCTACAGGGAAAGTGCCAGGAGGGAATTGTCGATCTTGTTCTCAGTGTCTCTGAGAACTGCTCTGATTATCCGTGTGACCTCTTTGCTAAGACTCTCCAGAGAGCCGTCCTCAAAACCAACACACATCTTGACATATCTCCCACATTGATCGCAGTGTCTCCAGGAACGGCATTCAAGGAGCCAGGAACTTTTCTCCCTACACTGTCCATTGAGTTGTCCTCAAAACCAATATACATCCTGCTGTATCTCCCACATGGAATGTGCCAGGAGGGAAAAGTGGGGATTATGCTTAGACTTTCTCAGAACTGCTTCAAATCAACTAGATATCTTTGTGCTGTAAATCTCCCAACAGCCAAATGCAAAAGCAGCAAACATCTCGCTGTATGTCCCACATCCAAAGTGCCAAGAGAGTAATGGTGAGCTTGCTCTCCCTGTCTTTGAGTACTGTTTTCACTGTCCCGGTTACCTCTTTGCTAACATTCTCTTCAGAGCTGCAGTGAAACCAGGAACCACGTGGAGAAGGCACCCACACTGAAAATGCCTGGAAGGAACATTGGGGCTTCTTCTCAGTGTCTCTGATGTCGGGTTTTACTGTCCCGGGAAAGTCTCTGCTAACACCCTGCAGAGCGCAGTGCCCAATATACAGAAACGTCTTGCGGTATCTCCTACAGGGAAAGTGCCAGGAGGGAATTGTCGATCTTGTTCTCAGTGTCTCTGAGAATTGCTCTGATTATCCGTGTGACCTCTTTGCTAAGACTCTCCAGAGAGCCGTCCTCAAAACCAACACACATCTTGACATATCTCCCACATTGATCGCAGTGTCTCCAGGAACGGCATTCAAGGAGCCAGGAACTTTTCTCCCTACACTGTCCATTGAGTTGTCCTCAAAACCAATATACATCCTGCTGTATCTCCCACATGCAATGTGCCAGGCGGGAAAAGTGGGGATCAAGCTTACACTTTCTCGGAACTGCTTCAAATCAACTAGATATCTTTGTGCTGTAAATCTCCCAACAGCCAAACGCAAAAGCAGCAAACATCTCGCTGTATGTCCCACATCCAAAGTGCCAAGAGAGTAATGGTGAGCTTGCTCTCCCTGTCTTTGAGTACTGTTTTCACTGTCCCGGTTACCTCTTTGCTAACATTCTCTTCAGAGCTGCAGTGAAACCAGGAACCACGTGGAGAAGGCACCCACACTGAAAATGCCTGGAAGGAACATTGCGGCTTCTTCTCAGTGTCTCTGACATAGGGTTTCACTGTCCCGGGAAAGTCTCTGCTAACACCCTGCAGAGCGCAGTGCCCAATATACAGAAACGTCTTGCGGTATCTCCTACAGGGAAAGTGCCAGGAGGGAATTGTCGATCTTGTTCTCAGTGTCTCTGAGAATTGCTCTGATTATCCCTGTGACCTCTTTGCTAAGACTCTCCAGAGAGCCGTCCTCAAAACCAACACACATCTTGACATATCTCCCACATTGATCGCAGTGTCTCCAGGAACGGCATTCAAGGAGCCAGGAACTTTTCTCCCTACACTGTCCATTGAGTTGTCCTCAAAACCAATATACATCCTGCTGTATCTCCCACATGGAATGTGCCAGGAGGGAAAAGTGGGGATTATGCTTAGACTTTCTCAGAACTGCTTCAAATCAACTAGATATCTTTGTGCTGTAAATCTCCCAACAGCCAAACGCAAAAGCAGCAAACATCTCGCTGTATGTCCCACATCCAAAGTGCCAAGAGAGTCATGGTGAGCTTGCTCTCCCTGTCTTTGAGTACTGTTTTCACTGTCCCGGTTACCTCTTTGCTAACATTCTCTTCAGAGCTGCAGTGAAACCAGGAACCACGTGGAGAAGGCACCCACACTGAAAATGCCTGGAAGGAACATTGCGGCTTCTTCTCAGTGTCTCTGATGTCGGGTTTTACTGTCCCGGGAAAGTCTCTGCTAACACCCTGCAGAGCGCTGTGCCCAATATACAGAAACGTCTTGCGGTATCTCCTACAGGGAAAGTGCCAGGAGGGAATTGTCGATCTTTTTCTCAGTGTCTCTGAGAATTGCTCTGATTATCCGTGTGACCTCTTTGCTAAGACTCTCCAGAGAGCCGTCCTCAAAACCAACACACATCTTGACATATCTCCCACATTGATCGCAGTGTCTCCAGGAACGGCATTCAAGGAGCCAGGAACTTTTCTCCCTACACTGTCCATTGAGTTGTCCTCAAAACCAATATACATCCTGCTGTATCTCCCACATGGAATGTGCCAGGCGGGAAAAGTGGGGATCAAGCTTACACTTTCTCGGAACTGCTTCAAATCAACTAGATATCTTTGTGCTGTAAATCTCCCAACAGCCAAACACAAAAGCAGCAAACATCTCGCTGTATGTCCCACATCCAAAGTGCCAAGAGAGTAATGGTGAGCTTGCTCTCCCTGTCTTTGAGTACTGTTTTCACTGTCCCGGTTACCTCTTTGCTAACATTCTCTTCAGAGCTGCAGTGAAACCAGGAACCACGTGGAGAAGGCACCCACACTGAAAATGCCTGGAAGGAACATTGGGGCTTCTTCTCAGTGTCTCTGATGTCGGGTTTTACTGTCCCGGGAAAGTCTCTGCTAACACCCTGCAGAGCGCAGTGCCCAATATACAGAAACGTCTTGCGGTATCTCCTACAGGGAAAGTGCCAGGAGGGAATTGTCGATCTTGTTCTCAGTGTCTCTGAGAATTGCTCTGATTATCCGTGTGACCTCTTTGCTAAGACTCTCCAGAGAGCCGTCCTCAAAACCAACACACATCTTGACATATCTCCCACATTGATCGCAGTGTCTCCAGGAACGGCATTCAAGGAGCCAGGAACTTTTCTCCCTACACTGTCCATTGAGTTGTCCTCAAAACCAATATACATCCTGCTGTATCTCCCACATGGAATGTGCCAGGCGGGAAAAGTGGGGATCAAGCTTACACTTTCTCGGAACTGCTTCAAATCAACTAGATATCTTTGTGCTGTAAATCTCCCAACAGCCAAACACAAAAGCAGCAAACATCTCGCTGTATGTCCCACATCCAAAGTGCCAAGAGAGTAATGGTGAGCTTGCTCTCCCTGTCTTTGAGTACTGTTTTCACTGTCCCGGTTACCTCTTTGCTAACATTCTCTTCAGAGCTGCAGTGAAACCAGGAACCACGTGGAGAAGGCACCCACACTGAAAATGCCTGGAAGGAACATTGGGGCTTCTTCTCAGTGTCTCTGATGTCGGGTTTTACTGTCCCGGGAAAGTCTCTGCTAACACCCTGCAGAGCGCAGTGCCCAATATCCAGAAACATCTTGCGGTATCTCCTACAGGGAAAGTGCCAGGAGGGAATTATGGAGCTTGTTCTCAGTGTCTCTGAGAATTGCTCTGATTATCCCTGTGACCTCTTTGCTAAGACTCTCCAGAGAGCCGTCCTCAAAACCAACACACATCTTGACATATCTCCCACATTGATCGCAGTGTCTCCAGGAACGGCATTCAAGGAGCCAGGAACTTTTCTCCCTACACTGTCCATTGAGTTGTCCTCAAAACCAATATACATCCTGCTGTATCTCCCACATGGAATGTGCCAGGAGGGAAAAGTGGGGATTATGCTTAGACTTTCTCAGAACTGCTTCAAATCAACTAGATATCTTTGTGCTGTAAATCTCCCAACAGCCAAACGCAAAAGCAGCAAACATCTCGCTGTATGTCCCACATCCAAAGTGCCAAGAGAGTCATGGTGAGCTTGCTCTCCCTGTCTTTGAGTACTGTTTTCACTGTCCCGGTTACCTCTTTGCTAACATTCTCTTCAGAGCTGCAGTGAAACCAGGAACCACGTGGAGAAGGCACCCACACTGAAAATGCCTGGAAGGAACATTGCGGCTTCTTCTCAGTGTCTCTGACATAGGGTTTCACTGTCCCGGGAAAGTCTCTGCTAACACCCTGCAGAGCGCTGTGCCCAATATACAGAAACGTCTTGTGGTATCTCCTACAGGGAAAGTGCCAGGAGGGAATTGTCGATCTTGTTCTCAGTGTCTCTGAGAATTGCTCTGATTATCCGTGTGACCTCTTTGCTAAGACTCTCCAGAGAGCCGTCCTCAAAACCAACACACATCTTGACATATCTCCCACATTGATCGCAGTGTCTCCAGGAACGGCATTCAAGGAGCCAGGAACTTTTCTCCCTACACTGTCCATTGAGTTGTCCTCAAAACCAATATACATCCTGCTGTATCTCCCACATGGAATGTGCCAGGCGGGAAAAGTGGGGATCAAGCTTACACTTTCTCGGAACTGCTTCAAATCAACTAGATATCTTTGTGCTGTAAATCTCCCAACAGCCAAACACAAAAGCAGCAAACATCTCGCTGTATGTCCCACATCCAAAGTGCCAAGAGAGTAATGGTGAGCTTGCTCTCCCTGTCTTTGAGTACTGTTTTCACTGTCCCGGTTACCTCTTTGCTAACATTCTCTTCAGAGCTGCAGTGAAACCAGGAACCACGTGGAGAAGGCACCCACACTGAAAATGCCTGGAAGGAACGTTGAGGTTTCTTCTCAGTGTCTCTGACATAGGGTTTCACTGTCCCGGGAAAGTCTCTGCTAACACCCTGCAGAGCGCAGGGCCCAATATACAGAAACGTCTTGCGGTATCTCCTACAGGGAAAGTGCCAGGAGGGAATTGTCGATCTTGGCCTCAGTGTCTCTGAGAATTGCTCTGATTATCCGTGTGACCTCTTTCCTAAGACTCTCCAGAGAGCCGTCCTCAAAACCAACACACATCTTGACATATCTCCCACATTGATCGCAGTGTCTCCAGGAACGGCATTCAAGGAGCCAGGAACTTTTCTCCCTACACTGTCCATTGAGTTGTCCTCAAAACCAATATACATCCTGCTGTATCTCCCACATGGAATGTGCCAGGAGGGAAAAGTGGGGATTATGCTTAGACTTTCTCAGAACTGCTTCAAATCAACTAGATATCTTTGTGCTGTAAATCTCCCAACAGCCAAATGCAAAAGCAGCAAACATCTCACTGTATGTCCCACATCCAAAGTGCCAAGAGAGTAATGGTGAGCTTGCTCTCCCTGTCTTTGAGTACTGTTTTCACTGTCCCGGTTACCTCTTTGCTAACATTCTCTTCAGAGCTGCAGTGAAACCAGGAACCACGTGGAGAAGGCACCCACACTGAAAATGCCTGGAAGGAACATTGGGGCTTCTTCTCAGTGTCTCTGATGTCGGGTTTTACTGTCCCGGGAAAGTCTCTGCTAACACCCTGCAGAGCGCTGTGCCCAATATACAGAAACGTCTTGCGGTATCTCCTACAGGGAAAGTGCCAGGAGGGAATTGTCGATCTTGTTCTCAGTGTCTCTGAGAATTGCTCTGATTATCCGTGTGACCTCTTTGCTAAGACTCTCCAGAGAGCCGTCCTCAAAACCAACACACATCTTGACATATCTCCCACATTGATCGCAGTGTCTCCAGGAACGGCATTCAAGGAGCCAGGAACTTTTCTCCCTACACTGTCCATTGAGTTGTCCTCAAAACCAATATACATCCTGCTGTATCTCCCACATGGAATGTGCCAGGCGGGAAAAGTGGGGATCAAGCTTACACTTTCTCGGAACTGCTTCAAATCAACTAGATATCTTTGTGCTGTAAATCTCCCAACAGCCAAACGCAAAAGCAGCAAACATCTCGCTGTATGTCCCACATCCAAAGTGCCAAGAGAGTCATGGTGAGCTTGCTCTCCCTGTCTTTGAGTACTGTTTTCACTGTCCCGGTTACCTCTTTGCTAACATTCTCTTCAGAGCTGCAGTGAAACCAGGAACCACGTGGAGAAGGCACCCACACTGAAAATGCCTGGAAGGAACATTGGGGCTTCTTCTCAGTGTCTCTGATGTCGGGTTTTACTGTCCCGGGAAAGTCTCTGCTAACACCCTGCAGAGCGCAGTGCCCAATATCCAGAAACATCTTGCGGTATCTCCTACAGGGAAAGTGCCAGGAGGGAATTATGGAGCTTGTTCTCAGTGTCTCTGAGAATTGCTCTGATTATCCCTGTGACCTCTTTGCTAAGACTCTCCAGAGAGCCGTCCTCAAAACCAACACACATCTTGACATATCTCCCACATTGATCGCAGTGTCTCCAGGAACGGCATTCAAGGAGCCAGGAACTTTTCTCCCTACACTGTCCATTGAGTTGTCCTCAAAACCAATATACATCCTGCTGTATCTCCCACATGGAATGTGCCAGGAGGGAAAAGTGGGGATTATGCTTAGACTTTCTCAGAACTGCTTCAAATCAACTAGATATCTTTGTGCTGTAAATCTCCCAACAGCCAAACGCAAAACCAGCAAACATCTCGCTGTATGTCCCACATCCAAAGTGCCAAGAGAGTCATGGTGAGCTTGCTCTCCCTGTCTTTGAGTACTGTTTTCACTGTCCCGGTTACCTCTTTGCTAACATTCTCTTCAGAGCTGCAGTGAAACCAGGAACCACGTGGAGAAGGCACCCACACTGAAAATGCCTGGAAGGAACATTGCGGCTTCTTCTCAGTGTCTCTGACATAGGGTTTCACTGTCCCGGGAAAGTCTCTGCTAACACCCTGCAGAGCGCAGTGCCCAATATACAGAAACGTCTTGCGGTATCTCCTACAGGGAAAGTGCCAGGAGGGAATTGTCGATCTTGTTCTCAGTGTCTCTGAGAATTGCTCTGATTATCCCTGTGACCTCTTTGCTAAGACTCTCCAGAGAGCCGTCCTCAAAACCAACACACATCTTGACATATCTCCCACATTGATCGCAGTGTCTCCAGGAACGGCATTCAAGGAGCCAGGAACTTTTCTCCCTACACTGTCCATTGAGTTGTCCTCAAAACCAATATACATCCTGCTGTATCTCCCACATGGAATGTGCCAGGAGGGAAAAGTGGGGATTATGCTTAGACTTTCTCAGAACTGCTTCAAATCAACTAGATATCTTTGTGCTGTAAATCTCCCAACAGCCAAACGCAAAAGCAGCAAACATCTCGCTGTATGTCCCACATCCAAAGTGCCAAGAGAGTAATGGTGAGCTTGCTCTCCCTGTCTTTGAGTACTGTTTTCACTGTCCCGGTTACCTCTTTGCTAACATTCTCTTCAGAGCTGCAGTGAAACCAGGAACCACGTGGAGAAGGCACCCACACTGAAAATGCCTGGAAGGAACATTGCGGCTTCTTCTCAGTGTCTCTGATGTCGGGTTTTACTGTCCCGGGAAAGTCTCTGCTAACACCCTGCAGAGCGCTGTGCCCAATATACAGAAACGTCTTGCGGTATCTCCTACAGGGAAAGTGCCAGGAGGGAATTGTCGATCTTGTTCTCAGTGTCTCTGAGAATTGCTCTGATTATCCGTGTGACCTCTTTGCTAAGACTCTCCAGAGAGCCGTCATCAAAACCAACACACATCTTGACATATCTCCCACATTGATCGCAGTGTCTCCAGGAACGGCATTCAAGGAGCCAGGAACTTTTCTCCCTACACTGTCCATTGAGTTGTCCTCAAAACCAATATACATCCTGCTGTATCTCCCACATGCAATGTGCCAGGCGGGAAAAGTGGGGATCAAGCTTACACTTTCTCGGAACTGCTTCAAATCAACTAGATATCTTTGTGCTGTAAATCTCCCAACAGCCAAACACAAAAGCAGCAAACATCTCGCTGTATGTCCCACATCCAAAGTGCCAAGAGAGTAATGGTGAGCTTGCTCTCCCTGTCTTTGAGTACTGTTTTCACTGTCCCGGTTACCTCTTTGCTAACATTCTCTTCAGAGCTGCAGTGAAACCAGGAACCACGTGGAGAAGGCACCCACACTGAAAATGCCTGGAAGGAACGTTGAGGTTTCTTCTCAGTGTCTCTGACATAGGGTTTCACTGTCCCGGGAAAGTCTCTGCTAACACCCTGCAGAGCGCAGGGCCCAATATACAGAAACGTCTTGCGGTATCTCCTACAGGGAAAGTGCCAGGAGGGAATTGTCGATCTTGTTCTCAGTGTCTCTGAGAATTGCTCTGATTATCCGTGTGACCTCTTTCCTAAGACTCTCCAGAGAGCCGTCCTCAAAACCAACACACATCTTGACATATCTCCCACATTGATCGCAGTGTCTCCAGGAACGGCATTCAAGGAGCCAGGAACTTTTCTCCCTACACTGTCCATTGAGTTGTCCTCAAAACCAATATACATCCTGCTGTATCTCCCACATGGAATGTGCCAGGAGGGAAAAGTGGGGATTATGCTTAGACTTTCTCAGAACTGCTTCAAATCAACTAGATATCTTTGTGCTGTAAATCTCCCAACAGCCAAATGCAAAAGCAGCAAACATCTCGCTGTATGTCCCACATCCAAAGTGCCAAGAGAGTAATGGTGAGCTTGCTCTCCCTGTCTTTGAGTACTGTTTTCACTGTCCCGGTTACCTCTTTGCTAACATTCTCTTCAGAGCTGCAGTGAAACCAGGAACCACGTGGAGAAGGCACCCACACTGAAAATGCCTGGAAGGAACATTGGGGCTTCTTCTCAGTGTCTCTGATGTCGGGTTTTACTGTCCCGGGAAAGTCTCTGCTAACACCCTGCAGAGCGCTGTGCCCAATATACAGAAACATCTTGCGGTATCTCCTACAGGGAAAGTGCCAGGAGGGAATTGTCGATCTTGTTCTCAGTGTCTCTGAGAATTGCTCTGATTATCCGTGTGACCTCTTTGCTAAGACTCTCCAGAGAGCCGTCCTCAAAACCAACACACATCTTGACATATCTCCCACATTGATCGCAGTGTCTCCAGGAACGGCATTCAAGGAGCCAGGAACTTTTCTCCCTACACTGTCCATTGAGTTGTCCTCAAAACCAATATACATCCTGCTGTATCTCCCACATGGAATGTGCCAGGCGGGAAAAGTGGGGATCAAGCTTACACTTTCTCGGAACTGCTTCAAATCAACTAGATATCTTTGTGCTGTAAATCTCCCAACAGCCAAACACAAAAGCAGCAAACATCTCGCTGTATGTCCCACATCCAAAGTGCCAAGAGAGTAATGGTGAGCTTGCTCTCCCTGTCTTTGAGTACTGTTTTCACTGTCCCGGTTACCTCTTTGCTAACATTCTCTTCAGAGCTGCAGTGAAACCAGGAACCACGTGGAGAAGGCACCCACACTGAAAATGCCTGGAAGGAACATTGCGGCTTCTTCTCAGTGTCTCTGATGTCGGGTTTTACTGTCCCGGGAAAGTCTCTGCTAACACCCTGCAGAGCGCAGTGCCCAATATCCAGAAACATCTTGCGGTATCTCCTACAGGGAAAGTGCCAGGAGGGAATTATGGAGCTTGTTCTCAGTGTCTCTGAGAATTGCTCTGATTATCCCTGTGACCTCTTTGCTAAGACTCTCCAGAGAGCCGTCCTCAAAACCAACACACATCTTGACATATCTCCCACATTGATCGCAGTGTCTCCAGGAACGGCATTCAAGGAGCCAGGAACTTTTCTCCCTACACTGTCCATTGAGTTGTCCTCAAAACCAATATACATCCTGCTGTATCTCCCACATGGAATGTGCCAGGAGGGAAAAGTGGGGATTATGCTTAGACTTTCTCAGAACTGCTTCAAATCAACTAGATATCTTTGTGCTGTAAATCTCCCAACAGCCAAACGCAAAAGCAGCAAACATCTCGCTGTATGTCCCACATCCAAAGTGCCAAGAGAGTCATGCTGAGCTTGCTCTCCCTGTCTTTGAGTACTGTTTTCACTGTCCCGGTTACCTCTTTGCTAACATTCTCTTCAGAGCTGCAGTGAAACCAGGAACCACGTGGAGAAGGCACCCACACTGAAAATGCCTGGAAGGAACATTGCGGCTTCTTCTCAGTGTCTCTGACATAGGGTTTCACTGTCCCGGGAAAGTCTCTGCTAACACCCTGCAGAGCGCAGTGCCCAATATACAGAAACGTCTTGCGGTATCTCCTACAGGGAAAGTGCCAGGAGGGAATTGTCGATCTTGTTCTCAGTGTCTCTGAGAATTGCTCTGATTATCCCTGTGACCTCTTTGCTAAGACTCTCCAGAGAGCCGTCCTCAAAACCAACACACATCTTGACATATCTCCCACATTGATCGCAGTGTCTCCAGGAACGGCATTCAAGGAGCCAGGAACTTTTCTCCCTACACTGTCCATTGAGTTGTCCTCAAAACCAATATACATCCTGCTGTATCTCCCACATGGAATGTGCCAGGAGGGAAAAGTGGGGATTATGCTTAGACTTTCTCAGAACTGCTTCAAATCAACTAGATATCTTTGTGCTGTAAATCTCCCAACAGCCAAACGCAAAAGCAGCAAACATCTCGCTGTATGTCCCACATCCAAAGTGCCAAGAGAGTAATGGTGAGCTTGCTCTCCCTGTCTTTGAGTACTGTTTTCACTGTCCCGGTTACCTCTTTGCTAACATTCTCTTCAGAGCTGCAGTGAAACCAGGAACCACGTGGAGAAGGCACCCACACTGAAAATGCCTGGAAGGAACATTGCGGCTTCTTCTCAGTGTCTCTGATGTCGGGTTTTACTGTCCCGGGAAAGTCTCTGCTAACACCCTGCAGAGCGCTGTGCCCAATATACAGAAACGTCTTGCGGTATCTCCTACAGGGAAAGTGCCAGGAGGGAATTGTCGATCTTGTTCTCAGTGTCTCTGAGAATTGCTCTGATTATCCGTGTGACCTCTTTGCTAAGACTCTCCAGAGAGCCGTCCTCAAAACCAACACACATCTTGACATATCTCCCACATTGATCGCAGTGTCTCCAGGAACGGCATTCAAGGAGCCAGGAACTTTTCTCCCTACACTGTCCATTGAGTTGTCCTCAAAACCAATATACATCCTGCTGTATCTCCCACATGCAATGTGCCAGGCGGGAAAAGTGGGGATCAAGCTTACACTTTCTCGGAACTGCTTCAAATCAACTAGATATCTTTGTGCTGTAAATCTCCCAACAGCCAAACACAAAAGCAGCAAACATCTCGCTGTATGTCCCACATCCAAAGTGCCAAGAGAGTAATGGTGAGCTTGCTCTCCCTGTCTTTGAGTACTGATTTCACTGTCCCGGTTACCTCTTTGCTAACATTCTCTTCAGAGCTGCAGTGAAACCAGGAACCACGTGGAGAAGGCACCCACACTGAAAATGCCTGGAAGGAACGTTGAGGTTTCTTCTCAGTGTCTCTGACATAGGGTTTCACTGTCCCGGGAAAGTCTCTGCTAACACCCTGCAGAGCGCAGGGCCCAATATACAGAAACGTCTTGCGGTATCTCCTACAGGGAAAGTGCCAGGAGGGAATTGTCGATCTTGTTCTCAGTGTCTCTGAGAATTGCTCTGATTATCCGTGTGACCTCTTTGCTAAGACTCTTCAGAGAGCCGTCCTCAAAACCAACACACATCTTGACATATCTCCCACATTGATCGCAGTGTCTCCAGGAACGGCATTCAAGGAGCCAGGAACTTTTCTCCCTACACTGTCCATTGAGTTGTCCTCAAAACCAATATACATCCTGCTGTATCTCCCACATGGAATGTGCCAGGAGGGAAAAGTGGGGATTATGCTTAGACTTTCTCAGAACTGCTTCAAATCAACTAGATATCTTTGTGCTGTAAATCTCCCAACAGCCAAATGCAAAAGCAGCAAACATCTCGCTGTATGTCCCACATCCAAAGTGCCAAGAGAGTAATGGTGAGCTTGCTCTCCCTGTCTTTGAGTACTGTTTTCACTGTCCCGGTTACCTCTTTGCTAACATTCTCTTCAGAGCTGCAGTGAAACCAGGAACCACGTGGAGAAGGCACCCACACTGAAAATGCCTGGAAGGAACATTGGGGCTTCTTCTCAGTGTCTCTGATGTCGGGTTTTACTGTCCCGGGAAAGTCTCTGCTAACACCCTGCAGAGCGCAGTGCCCAATATACAGAAACGTCTTGCGGTATCTCCTACAGGGAAAGTGCCAGGAGGGAATTGTCGATCTTGTTCTCAGTGTCTCTGAGAATTGCTCTGATTATCCGTGTGACCTCTTTGCTAAGACTCTCCAGAGAGCCGTCCTCAAAACCAACACACATCTTGACATATCTCCCACATTGATCGCAGTGTCTCCAGGAACGGCATTCAAGGAGCCAGGAACTTTTCTCCCTACACTGTCCATTGAGTTGTCCTCAAAACCAATATACATCCTGCTGTATCTCCCACATGCAATGTGCCAGGCGGGAAAAGTGGGGATCAAGCTTACACTTTCTCGGAACTGCTTCAAATCAACTAGATATCTTTGTGCTGTAAATCTCCCAACAGCCAAACGCAAAAGCAGCAAACATCTCGCTGTATGTCCCACATCCAAAGTGCCAAGAGAGTAATGGTGAGCTTGCTCTCCCTGTCTTTGAGTACTGTTTTCACTGTCCCGGTTACCTCTTTGCTAACATTCTCTTCAGAGCTGCAGTGAAACCAGGAACCACGTGGAGAAGGCACCCACACTGAAAATGCCTGGAAGGAACATTGCGGCTTCTTCTCAGTGTCTCTGACATAGGGTTTCACTGTCCCGGGAAAGTCTCTGCTAACACCCTGCAGAGCGCAGTGCCCAATATACAGAAACGTCTTGCGGTATCTCCTACAGGGAAAGTGCCAGGAGGGAATTGTCGATCTTGTTCTCAGTGTCTCTGAGAATTGCTCTGATTATCCCTGTGACCTCTTTGCTAAGACTCTCCAGAGAGCCGTCCTCAAAACCAACACACATCTTGACATATCTCCCACATTGATCGCAGTGTCTCCAGGAACGGCATTCAAGGAGCCAGGAACTTTTCTCCCTACACTGTCCATTGAGTTGTCCTCAAAACCAATATACATCCTGCTGTATCTCCCACATGGAATGTGCCAGGAGGGAAAAGTGGGGATTATGCTTAGACTTTCTCAGAACTGCTTCAAATCAACTAGATATCTTTGTGCTGTAAATCTCCCAACAGCCAAACGCAAAAGCAGCAAACATCTCGCTGTATGTCCCACATCCAAAGTGCCAAGAGAGTAATGGTGAGCTTGCTCTCCCTGTCTTTGAGTACTGTTTTCACTGTCCCGGTTACCTCTTTGCTAACATTCTCTTCAGAGCTGCAGTGAAACCAGGAACCACGTGGAGAAGGCACCCACACTGAAAATGCCTGGAAGGAACATTGCGGCTTCTTCTCAGTGTCTCTGATGTCGGGTTTTACTGTCCCGGGAAAGTCTCTGCTAACACCCTGCAGAGCGCTGTGCCCAATATACAGAAACGTCTTGCGGTATCTCCTACAGGGAAAGTGCCAGGAGGGAATTGTCGATCTTGTTCTCAGTGTCTCTGAGAATTGCTCTGATTATCCGTGTGACCTCTTTGCTAAGACTCTCCAGAGAGCCGTCCTCAAAACCAACACACATCTTGACATATCTCCCACATTGATCGCAGTGTCTCCAGGAACGGCATTCAAGGAGCCAGGAACTTTTCTCCCTACACTGTCCATTGAGTTGTCCTCAAAACCAATATACATCCTGCTGTATCTCCCACATGGAATGTGCCAGGCGGGAAAAGTGGGGATCAAGCTTACACTTTCTCGGAACTGCTTCAAATCAACTAGATATCTTTGTGCTGTAAATCTCCCAACAGCCAAACACAAAAGCAGCAAACATCTCGCTGTATGTCCCACATCCAAAGTGCCAAGAGAGTAATGGTGAGCTTGCTCTCCCTGTCTTTGAGTACTGTTTTCACTGTCCCGGTTACCTCTTTGCTAACATTCTCTTCAGAGCTGCAGTGAAACCAGGAACCACGTGGAGAAGGCACCCACACTGAAAATGCCTGGAAGGAACATTGGGGCTTCTTCTCAGTGTCTCTGATGTCGGGTTTTACTGTCCCGGGAAAGTCTCTGCTAACACCCTGCAGAGCGCAGTGCCCAATATCCAGAAACATCTTGCGGTATCTCCTACAGGGAAAGTGCCAGGAGGGAATTATGGAGCTTGTTCTCAGTGTCTCTGAGAATTGCTCTGATTATCCCTGTGACCTCTTTGCTAAGACTCTCCAGAGAGCCGTCCTCAAAACCAACACACATCTTGACATATCTCCCACATTGATCGCAGTGTCTCCAGGAACGGCATTCAAGGAGCCAGGAACTTTTCTCCCTACACTGTCCATTGAGTTGTCCTCAAAACCAATATACATCCTGCTGTATCTCCCACATGCAATGTGCCAGGAGGGAAAAGTGGGGATTATGCTTAGACTTTCTCAGAACTGCTTCAAATCAACTAGATATCTTTGTGCTGTAAATCTCCCAACAGCCAAACGCAAAAGCAGCAAACATCTCGCTGTATGTCCCACATCCAAAGTGCCAAGAGAGTCATGGTGAGCTTGCTCTCCCTGTCTTTGAGTACTGTTTTCACTGTCCCGGTTACCTCTTTGCTAACATTCTCTTCAGAGCTGCAGTGAAACCAGGAACCACGTGGAGAAGGCACCCACACTGAAAATGCCTGGAAGGAACATTGGGGCTTCTTCTCAGTGTCTCTGATGTCGGGTTTTACTGTCCCGGGAAAGTCTCTGCTAACACCCTGCAGAGCGCAGTGCCCAATATACAGAAACGTCTTGCGGTATCTCCTACAGGGAAAGTGCCAGGAGGGAATTGTCGATCTTGTTCTCAGTGTCTCTGAGAATTGCTCTGATTATCCGTGTGACCTCTTTGCTAAGACTCTCCAGAGAGCCGTCCTCAAAACCAACACACATCTTGACATATCTCCCACATTGATCGCAGTGTCTCCAGGAACGGCATTCAAGGAGCCAGGAACTTTTCTCCCTACACTGTCCATTGAGTTGTCCTCAAAACCAATATACATCCTGCTGTATCTCCCACATGGAATGTGCCAGGAGGGAAAAGTGGGGATTATGCTTAGACTTTCTCAGAACTGCTTCAAATCAACTAGATATCTTTGTGCTGTAAATCTCCCAACAGCCAAACGCAAAAGCAGCAAACATCTCGCTGTATGTCCCACATCCAAAGTGCCAAGAGAGTAATGGTGAGCTTGCTCTCCCTGTCTTTGAGTACTGTTTTCACTGTCCCGGTTACCTCTTTGCTAACATTCTCTTCAGAGCTGCAGTGAAACCAGGAACCACGTGGAGAAGGCACCCACACTGAAAATGCCTGGAAGGAACATTGCGGCTTCTTCTCAGTGTCTCTGATGTCAGGTTTTACTGTCCCGGGAAAGTCTCTGCTAACACCCTGCAGAGCGCTGTGCCCAATATACAGAAACGTCTTGCGGTATCTCCTACAGGGAAAGTGCCAGGAGGGAATTGTCGATCTTGTTCTCAGTGTCTCTGAGAATTGCTCTGATTATCCGTGTGACCTCTTTGCTAAGACTCTCCAGAGAGCCGTCCTCAAAACCAACACACATCTTGACATATCTCCCACATTGATCGCAGTGTCTCCAGGAACGGCATTCAAGGAGCCAGGAACTTTTCTCCCTACACTGTCCATTGAGTTGTCCTCAAAACCAATATACATCCTGCTGTATCTCCCACATGGAATGTGCCAGGCGGGAAAAGTGGGGATCAAGCTTACACTTTCTCGGAACTGCTTCAAATCAACTAGATATCTTTGTGCTGTAAATCTCCCAACAGCCAAACACAAAAGCAGCAAACATCTCGCTGTATGTCCCACATCCAAAGTGCCAAGAGAGTAATGGTGAGCTTGCTCTCCCTGTCTTTGAGTACTGTTTTCACTGTCCCGGTTACCTCTTTGCTAACATTCTCTTCAGAGCTGCAGTGAAACCAGGAACCACGTGGAGAAGGCACCCACACTGAAAATGCCTGGAAGGAACATTGGGGCTTCTTCTCAGTGTCTCTGATGTCGGGTTTTACTGTCCCGGGAAAGTCTCTGCTAACACCCTGCAGAGCGCAGTGCCCAATATCCAGAAACATCTTGCGGTATCTCCTACAGGGAAAGTGCCAGGAGGGAATTATGGAGCTTGTTCTCAGTGTCTCTGAGAATTGCTCTGATTATCCCTGTGACCTCTTTGCTAAGACTCTCCAGAGAGCCGTCCTCAAAACCAACACACATCTTGACATATCTCCCACATTGATCGCAGTGTCTCCAGGAACGGCATTCAAGGAGCCAGGAACTTTTCTCCCTACACTGTCCATTGAGTTGTCCTCAAAACCAATATACATCCTGCTGTATCTCCCACATGGAATGTGCCAGGAGGGAAAAGTGGGGATTATGCTTAGACTTTCTCAGAACTGCTTCAAATCAACTAGATATCTTTGTGCTGTAAATCTCCCAACAGCCAAACGCAAAAGCAGCAAACATCTCGCTGTATGTCCCACATCCAAAGTGCCAAGAGAGTCATGGTGAGCTTGCTCTCCCTGTCTTTGAGTACTGTTTTCACTGTCCCGGTTACCTCTTTGCTAACATTCTCTTCAGAGCTGCAGTGAAACCAGGAACCACGTGGAGAAGGCACCCACACTGAAAATGCCTGGAAGGAACATTGCGGCTTCTTCTCAGTGTCTCTGACATAGGGTTTCACTGTCCCGGGAAAGTCTCTGCTAACACCCTGCAGAGCGCAGTGCCCAATATACAGAAACGTCTTGCGGTATCTCCTACAGGGAAAGTGCCAGGAGGGAATTGTCGATCTTGTTCTCAGTGTCTCTGAGAATTGCTCTGATTATCCCTGTGACCTCTTTGCTAAGACTCTCCAGAGAGCCGTCCTCAAAACCAACACACATCTTGACATATCTCCCACATTGATCGCAGTGTCTCCAGGAACGGCATTCAAGGAGCCAGGAACTTTTCTCCCTACACTGTCCATTGAGTTGTCCTCAAAACCAATATACATCCTGCTGTATCTCCCACATGGAATGTGCCAGGAGGGAAAAGTGGGGATTATGCTTAGACTTTCTCAGAACTGCTTCAAATCAACTAGATATCTTTGTGCTGTAAATCTCCCAACAGCCAAACGCAAAAGCAGCAAACATCTCGCTGTATGTCCCACATCCAAAGTGCCAAGAGAGTAATGGTGAGCTTGCTCTCCCTGTCTTTGAGTACTGTTTTCACTGTCCCGGTTACCTCTTTGCTAACATTCTCTTCAGAGCTGCAGTGAAACCAGGAACCACGTGGAGAAGGCACCCACACTGAAAATGCCTGGAAGGAACATTGCGGCTTCTTCTCAGTGTCTCTGATGTCGGGTTTTACTGTCCCGGGAAAGTCTCTGCTAACACCCTGCAGAGCGCTGTGCCCAATATACAGAAACGTCTTGCGGTATCTCCTACAGGGAAAGTGCCAGGAGGGAATTGTCGATCTTGTTCTCAGTGTCTCTGAGAATTGCTCTGATTATCCCTGTGACCTCTTTGCTAAGACTCTCCAGAGAGCCGTCCTCAAAACCAACACACATCTTGACATATCTCCCACATTGATCGCAGTGTCTCCAGGAACGGCATTCAAGGAGCCAGGAACTTTTCTCCCTACACTGTCCATTGAGTTGTCCTCAAAACCAATATACATCCTGCTGTATCTCCCACATGGAATGTGCCAGGCGGGAAAAGTGGGGATCAAGCTTACACTTTCTCGGAACTGCTTCAAATCAACTAGATATCTTTGTGCTGTAAATCTCCCAACAGCCAAACACAAAAGCAGCAAACATCTCGCTGTATGTCCCACATCCAAAGTGCCAAGAGAGTAATGGTGAGCTTGCTCTCCCTGTCTTTGAGTACTGTTTTCACTGTCCCGGTTACCTCTTTGCTAACATTCTCTTCAGAGCTGCAGTGAAACCAGGAACCACGTGGAGAAGGCACCCACACTGAAAATGCCTGGAAGGAATGTTGAGGTTTCTTCTCAGTGTCTCTGACATAGGGTTTCACTGTCCCGGGAAAGTCTCTGCTAACACCCTGCAGAGCGCAGGGCCCAATATACAGAAACGTCTTGCGGTATCTCCTACAGGGAAAGTGCCAGGAGGGAATTGTCGATCTTGGCCTCAGTGTCTCTGAGAATTGCTCTGATTATCCGTGTGACCTCTTTCCTAAGACTCTCCAGAGAGCCGTCCTCAAAACCAACACACATCTTGACATATCTCCCACATTGATCGCAGTGTCTCCAGGAACGGCATTCAAGGAGCCAGGAACTTTTCTCCCTACACTGTCCATTGAGTTGTCCTCAAAACCAATATACATCCTGCTGTATCTCCCACATGGAATGTGCCAGGAGGGAAAAGTGGGGATTATGCTTAGACTTTCTCAGAACTGCTTCAAATCAACTAGATATCTTTGTGCTGTAAATCTCCCAACAGCCAAATGCAAAAGCAGCAAACATCTCACTGTATGTCCCACATCCAAAGTGCCAAGAGAGTAATGGTGAGCTTGCTCTCCCTGTCTTTGAGTACTGTTTTCACTGTCCCGGTTACCTCTTTGCTAACATTCTCTTCAGAGCTGCAGTGAAACCAGGAACCACGTGGAGAAGGCACCCACACTGAAAATGCCTGGAAGGAACATTGGGGCTTCTTCTCAGTGTCTCTGATGTCGGGTTTTACTGTCCCGGGAAAGTCTCTGCTAACACCCTGCAGAGCGCTGTGCCCAATATACAGAAACGTCTTGCGGTATCTCCTACAGGGAAAGTGCCAGGAGGGAATTGTCGATCTTGTTCTCAGTGTCTCTGAGAATTGCTCTGATTATCCGTGTGACCTCTTTGCTAAGACTCTCCAGAGAGCCGTCCTCAAAACCAACACACATCTTGACATATCTCCCACATTGATCGCAGTGTCTCCAGGAACGGCATTCAAGGAGCCAGGAACTTTTCTCCCTACACTGTCCATTGAGTTGTCCTCAAAACCAATATACATCCTGCTGTATCTCCCACATGGAATGTGCCAGGCGGGAAAAGTGGGGATCAAG
The DNA here is from genome assembly GCF_964199755.1 of Larus michahellis. NCBI lineage: Eukaryota > Metazoa > Chordata > Aves > Charadriiformes > Laridae > Larus > Larus michahellis. The sequence continues at coordinate 21,773,414 of NC_133903.1, read as the reverse complement.
CTTACACTTTCTCGGAACTGCTTCAAATCAACTAGATATCTTTGTGCTGTAAATCTCCCAACAGCCAAACGCAAAAGCAGCAAACATCTCGCTGTATGTCCCACATCCAAAGTGCCAAGAGAGTAATGGTGAGCTTGCTCTCCCTGTCTTTGAGTACTGTTTTCACTGTCCCGGTTACCTCTTTGCTAACATTCTCTTCAGAGCTGCAGTGAAACCAGGAACCACGTGGAGAAGGCACCCACACTGAAAATGCCTGGAAGGAACATTGGGGCTTCTTCTCAGTGTCTCTGATGTCGGGTTTTACTGTCCCGGGAAAGTCTCTGCTAACACCCTGCAGAGCGCTGTGCCCAATATACAGAAACGTCTTGCGGTATCTCCTACAGGGAAAGTGCCAGGAGGGAATTGTCGATCTTGTTCTCAGTGTCTCTGAGAATTGCTCTGATTATCCGTGTGACCTCTTTGCTAAGACTCTCCAGAGAGCCGTCCTCAAAACCAACACACATCTTGACATATCTCCCACATTGATCGCAGTGTCTCCAGGAACGGCATTCAAGGAGCCAGGAACTTTTCTCCCTACACTGTCCATTGAGTTGTCCTCAAAACCAATATACATCCTGCTGTATCTCCCACATGGAATGTGCCAGGCGGGAAAAGTGGGGATCAAGCTTACACTTTCTCGGAACTGCTTCAAATCAACTAGATATCTTTGTGCTGTAAATCTCCCAACAGCCAAACGCAAAAGCAGCAAACATCTCGCTGTATGTCCCACATCCAAAGTGCCAAGAGAGTAATGGTGAGCTTGCTCTCCCTGTCTTTGAGTACTGTTTTCACTGTCCCGGTTACCTCTTTGCTAACATTCTCTTCAGAGCTGCAGTGAAACCAGGAACCACGTGGAGAAGGCACCCACACTGAAAATGCCTGGAAGGAACATTGGGGCTTCTTCTCAGTGTCTCTGATGTCGGGTTTTACTGTCCCGGGAAAGTCTCTGCTAACACCCTGCAGAGCGCAGTGCCCAATATCCAGAAACATCTTGCGGTATCTCCTACAGGGAAAGTGCCAGGAGGGAATTATGGAGCTTGTTCTCAGTGTCTCTGAGAATTGCTCTGATTATCCCTGTGACCTCTTTGCTAAGACTCTCCAGAGAGCCGTCCTCAAAACCAACACACATCTTGACATATCTCCCACATTGATCGCAGTGTCTCCAGGAACGGCATTCAAGGAGCCAGGAACTTTTCTCCCTACACTGTCCATTGAGTTGTCCTCAAAACCAATATACATCCTGCTGTATCTCCCACATGCAATGTGCCAGGAGGGAAAAGTGGGGATTATGCTTAGACTTTCTCAGAACTGCTTCAAATCAACTAGATATCTTTGTGCTGTAAATCTCCCAACAGCCAAACGCAAAAGCAGCAAACATCTCGCTGTATGTCCCACATCCAAAGTGCCAAGAGAGTCATGGTGAGCTTGCTCTCCCTGTCTTTGAGTACTGTTTTCACTGTCCCGGTTACCTCTTTGCTAACATTCTCTTCAGAGCTGCAGTGAAACCAGGAACCACGTGGAGAAGGCACCCACACTGAAAATGCCTGGAAGGAACATTGCGGCTTCTTCTCAGTGTCTCTGACATAGGGTTTCACTGTCCCGGGAAAGTCTCTGCTAACACCCTGCAGAGCGCAGTGCCCAATATACAGAAACGTCTTGCGGTATCTCCTACAGGGAAAGTGCCAGGAGGGAATTGTCGATCTTGTTCTCAGTGTCTCTGAGAATTGCTCTGATTATCCCTGTGACCTCTTTGCTAAGACTCTCCAGAGAGCCGTCCTCAAAACCAACACACATCTTGACATATCTCCCACATTGATCGCAGTGTCTCCAGGAACGGCATTCAAGGAGCCAGGAACTTTTCTCCCTACACTGTCCATTGAGTTGTCCTCAAAACCAATATACATCCTGCTGTATCTCCCACATGGAATGTGCCAGGAGGGAAAAGTGGGGATTATGCTTAGACTTTCTCAGAACTGCTTCAAATCAACTAGATATCTTTGTGCTGTAAATCTCCCAACAGCCAAACGCAAAAGCAGCAAACATCTCGCTGTATGTCCCACATCCAAAGTGCCAAGAGAGTAATGGTGAGCTTGCTCTCCCTGTCTTTGAGTACTGTTTTCACTGTCCCGGTTACCTCTTTGCTAACATTCTCTTCAGAGCTGCAGTGAAACCAGGAACCACGTGGAGAAGGCACCCACACTGAAAATGCCTGGAAGGAACATTGCGGCTTCTTCTCAGTGTCTCTGACATAGGGTTTTACTGTCCCGGGAAAGTCTCTGCTAACACCCTGCAGAGCGCTGTGCCCAATATACAGAAACGTCTTGCGGTATCTCCTACAGGGAAAGTGCCAGGAGGGAATTGTCGATCTTGTTCTCAGTGTCTCTGAGAATTGCTCTGATTATCCGTGTGACCTCTTTGCTAAGACTCTCCAGAGAGCCGTCCTCAAAACCAACACACATCTTGACATATCTCCCACATTGATCGCAGTGTCTCCAGGAACGGCATTCAAGGAGCCAGGAACTTTTCTCCCTACACTGTCCATTGAGTTGTCCTCAAAACCAATATACATCCTGCTGTATCTCCCACATGCAATGTGCCAGGCGGGAAAAGTGGGGATCAAGCTTACACTTTCTCGGAACTGCTTCAAATCAACTAGATATCTTTGTGCTGTAAATCTCCCAACAGCCAAACACAAAAGCAGCAAACATCTCGCTGTATGTCCCACATCCAAAGTGCCAAGAGAGTAATGGTGAGCTTGCTCTCCCTGTCTTTGAGTACTGTTTTCACTGTCCCGGTTACCTCTTTGCTAACATTCTCTTCAGAGCTGCAGTGAAACCAGGAACCACGTGGAGAAGGCACCCACACTGAAAATGCCTGGAAGGAACGTTGAGGTTTCTTCTCAGTGTCTCTGACATAGGGTTTCACTGTCCCGGGAAAGTCTCTGCTAACACCCTGCAGAGCGCAGGGCCCAATATACAGAAACGTCTTGCGGTATCTCCTACAGGGAAAGTGCCAGGAGGGAATTGTCGATCTTGTTCTCAGTGTCTCTGAGAATTGCTCTGATTATCCGTGTGACCTCTTTCCTAAGACTCTCCAGAGAGCCGTCCTCAAAACCAACACACATCTTGACATATCTCCCACATTGATCGCAGTGTCTCCAGGAACGGCATTCAAGGAGCCAGGAACTTTTCTCCCTACACTGTCCATTGAGTTGTCCTCAAAACCAATATACATCCTGCTGTATCTCCCACATGGAATGTGCCAGGAGGGAAAAGTGGGGATTATGCTTAGACTTTCTCAGAACTGCTTCAAATCAACTAGATATCTTTGTGCTGTAAATCTCCCAACAGCCAAATGCAAAAGCAGCAAACATCTCGCTGTATGTCCCACATCCAAAGTGCCAAGAGAGTAATGGTGAGCTTGCTCTCCCTGTCTTTGAGTACTGTTTTCACTGTCCCGGTTACCTCTTTGCTAACATTCTCTTCAGAGCTGCAGTGAAACCAGGAACCACGTGGAGAAGGCACCCACACTGAAAATGCCTGGAAGGAACATTGGGGCTTCTTCTCAGTGTCTCTGATGTCGGGTTTTACTGTCCCGGGAAAGTCTCTGCTAACACCCTGCAGAGCGCTGTGCCCAATATACAGAAACGTCTTGCGGTATCTCCTACAGGGAAAGTGCCAGGAGGGAATTGTCGATCTTGTTCTCAGTGTCTCTGAGAATTGCTCTGATTATCCGTGTGACCTCTTTGCTAAGACTCTCCAGAGAGCCGTCCTCAAAACCAACACACATCTTGACATATCTCCCACATTGATCGCAGTGTCTCCAGGAACGGCATTCAAGGAGCCAGGAACTTTTCTCCCTACACTGTCCATTGAGTTGTCCTCAAAACCAATATACATCCTGCTGTATCTCCCACATGGAATGTGCCAGGCGGGAAAAGTGGGGATCAAGCTTACACTTTCTCGGAACTGCTTCAAATCAACTAGATATCTTTGTGCTGTAAATCTCCCAACAGCCAAACACAAAAGCAGCAAACATCTCGCTGTATGTCCCACATCCAAAGTGCCAAGAGAGTAATGGTGAGCTTGCTCTCCCTGTCTTTGAGTACTGTTTTCACTGTCCCGGTTACCTCTTTGCTAACATTCTCTTCAGAGCTGCAGTGAAACCAGGAACCACGTGGAGAAGGCACCCACACTGAAAATGCCTGGAAGGAACATTGCGGCTTCTTCTCAGTGTCTCTGATGTCGGGTTTTACTGTCCCGGGAAAGTCTCTGCTAACACCCTGCAGAGCGCAGTGCCCAATATCCAGAAACATCTTGCGGTATCTCCTACAGGGAAAGTGCCAGGAGGGAATTATGGAGCTTGTTCTCAGTGTCTCTGAGAATTGCTCTGATTATCCCTGTGACCTCTTTGCTAAGACTCTCCAGAGAGCCGTCCTCAAAACCAACACACATCTTGACATATCTCCCACATTGATCGCAGTGTCTCCAGGAACGGCATTCAAGGAGCCAGGAACTTTTCTCCCTACACTGTCCATTGAGTTGTCCTCAAAACCAATATACATCCTGCTGTATCTCCCACATGGAATGTGCCAGGAGGGAAAAGTGGGGATTATGCTTAGACTTTCTCAGAACTGCTTCAAATCAACTAGATATCTTTGTGCTGTAAATCTCCCAACAGCCAAACGCAAAAGCAGCAAACATCTCGCTGTATGTCCCACATCCAAAGTGCCAAGAGAGTCATGGTGAGCTTGCTCTCCCTGTCTTTGAGTACTGTTTTCACTGTCCCGGTTACCTCTTTGCTAACATTCTCTTCAGAGCTGCAGTGAAACCAGGAACCACGTGGAGAAGGCACCCACACTGAAAATGCCTGGAAGGAACATTGCGGCTTCTTCTCAGTGTCTCTGACATAGGGTTTCACTGTCCCGGGAAAGTCTCTGCTAACACCCTGCAGAGCGCAGTGCCCAATATACAGAAACGTCTTGCGGTATCTCCTACAGGGAAAGTGCCAGGAGGGAATTGTCGATCTTGTTCTCAGTGTCTCTGAGAATTGCTCTGATTATCCCTGTGACCTCTTTGCTAAGACTCTCCAGAGAGCCGTCCTCAAAACCAACACACATCTTGACATATCTCCCACATTGATCGCAGTGTCTCCAGGAACGGCATTCAAGGAGCCAGGAACTTTTCTCCCTACACTGTCCATTGAGTTGTCCTCAAAACCAATATACATCCTGCTGTATCTCCCACATGGAATGTGCCAGGAGGGAAAAGTGGGGATTATGCTTAGACTTTCTCAGAACTGCTTCAAATCAACTAGATATCTTTGTGCTGTAAATCTCCCAACAGCCAAACGCAAAAGCAGCAAACATCTCGCTGTATGTCCCACATCCAAAGTGCCAAGAGAGTAATGGTGAGCTTGCTCTCCCTGTCTTTGAGTACTGTTTTCACTGTCCCGGTTACCTCTTTGCTAACATTCTCTTCAGAGCTGCAGTGAAACCAGGAACCACGTGGAGAAGGCACCCACACTGAAAATGCCTGGAAGGAACATTGCGGCTTCTTCTCAGTGTCTCTGATGTCGGGTTTTACTGTCCCGGGAAAGTCTCTGCTAACACCCTGCAGAGCGCAGTGCCCAATATCCAGAAACATCTTGCGGTATCTCCTACAGGGAAAGTGCCAGGAGGGAATTATGGAGCTTGTTCTCAGTGTCTCTGAGAATTGCTCTGATTATCCGTGTGACCTCTTTGCTAAGACTCTCCAGAGAGCCGTCCTCAAAACCAACACACATCTTGACATATCTCCCACATTGATCGCAGTGTCTCCAGGAACGGCATTCAAGGAGCCAGGAACTTTTCTCCCTACACTGTCCATTGAGTTGTCCTCAAAACCAATATACATCCTGCTGTATCTCCCACATGCAATGTGCCAGGCGGGAAAAGTGGGGATCAAGCTTACACTTTCTCGGAACTGCTTCAAATCAACTAGATATCTTTGTGCTGTAAATCTCCCAACAGCCAAACACAAAAGCAGCAAACATCTCGCTGTATGTCCCACATCCAAAGTGCCAAGAGAGTAATGGTGAGCTTGCTCTCCCTGTCTTTGAGTACTGTTTTCACTGTCCCGGTTACCTCTTTGCTAACATTCTCTTCAGAGCTGCAGTGAAACCAGGAACCACGTGGAGAAGGCACCCACACTGAAAATGCCTGGAAGGAACGTTGAGGTTTCTTCTCAGTGTCTCTGACATAGGGTTTCACTGTCCCGGGAAAGTCTCTGCTAACACCCTGCAGAGCGCAGGGCCCAATATACAGAAACGTCTTGCGGTATCTCCTACAGGGAAAGTGCCAGGAGGGAATTGTCGATCTTGTTCTCAGTGTCTCTGAGAATTGCTCTGATTATCCGTGTGACCTCTTTCCTAAGACTCTTCAGAGAGCCGTCCTCAAAACCAACACACATCTTGACATATCTCCCACATTGATCGCAGTGTCTCCAGGAACGGCATTCAAGGAGCCAGGAACTTTTCTCCCTACACTGTCCATTGAGTTGTCCTCAAAACCAATATACATCCTGCTGTATCTCCCACATGGAATGTGCCAGGAGGGAAAAGTGGGGATTATGCTTAGACTTTCTCAGAACTGCTTCAAATCAACTAGATATCTTTGTGCTGTAAATCTCCCAACAGCCAAATGCAAAAGCAGCAAACATCTCGCTGTATGTCCCACATCCAAAGTGCCAAGAGAGTAATGGTGAGCTTGCTCTCCCTGTCTTTGAGTACTGTTTTCACTGTCCCGGTTACCTCTTTGCTAACATTCTCTTCAGAGCTGCAGTGAAACCAGGAACCACGTGGAGAAGGCACCCACACTGAAAATGCCTGGAAGGAACATTGCGGCTTCTTCTCAGTGTCTCTGATGTCGGGTTTTACTGTCCCGGGAAAGTCTCTGCTAACACCCTGCAGAGCGCTGTGCCCAATATACAGAAACGTCTTGCGGTATCTCCTACAGGGAAAGTGCCAGGAGGGAATTGTCGATCTTGTTCTCAGTGTCTCTGAGAATTGCTCTGATTATCCGTGTGACCTCTTTGCTAAGACTCTCCAGAGAGCCGTCCTCAAAACCAACACACATCTTGACATATCTCCCACATTGATCGCAGTGTCTCCAGGAACGGCATTCAAGGAGCCAGGAACTTTTCTCCCTACACTGTCCATTGAGTTGTCCTCAAAACCAATATACATCCTGCTGTATCTCCCACATGGAATGTGCCAGGCGGGAAAAGTGGGGATCAAGCTTACACTTTCTCGGAACTGCTTCAAATCGACTAGATATCTTTGTGCTGTAAATCTCCCAACAGCCAAACACAAAAGCAGCAAACATCTCGCTGTATGTCCCACATCCAAAGTGCCAAGAGAGTAATGTAGAGCTTGCTCTCCCTGTCTTTGAGTACTGTTTTCACTGTCCCGGTTACCTCTTTGCTAACATTCTCTTCAGAGCTGCAGTGAAACCAGGAACCACGTGGAGAAGGCACCCACACTGAAAATGCCTGGAAGGAACATTGCGGCTTCTTCTCAGTGTCTCTGACATAGGGTTTCACTGTCCCGGGAAAGTCTCTGCTAACAGCCTGCAGAGCGCTGTGCTCAATATCCAGAAACATCTTGCGGTATCTCCTACAGGGAAAGTGCCAGGAGGGAATTGTGGAGCTTGTTCTCAGTGTCTCTGAGAATTGCTCTGATTATCCGTGTGACCTCTTTGCTAAGACTCTCCAGAGAGCCGTCCTCAAAACCAACACACATCTTGACATATCTCCCACATTGATCGCAGTGTCTCCAGGAACGGCATTCAAGGAGCCAGGAACTTTTCTCCCTACACTGTCCATTGAGTTGTCCTCAAAACCAATATACATCCTGCTGTATCTCCCACATGGAATGTGCCAGGAGGGAAAAGTGGGGATCAAGCTTACACTTTCTCGGAACTGCTTCAAATCAACTAGATATCTTTGTGCTGTAAATCTCCCAACAGCGAAACGCAAAAGCAGCAAACATCTCGCTGTATGTCCCACATCCAAAGTGCCAAGAGAGTCATGGTGAGCTTGCTCTCCCTGTCTTTGAGTACTGTTTTCACTGTCCCGGTTACCTCTTTGCTAACATTCTCTTCAGAGCTGCAGTGAAACCAGGAACCACGTGGAGAAGGCACCCACACTGAAAATGCCTGGAAGGAACATTGGGGCTTCTTCTCAGTGTCTCTGATGTCGGGTTTTACTGTCCCGGGAAAGTCTCTGCTAACACCCTGCAGAGCGCTGTGCCCAATATACAGAAACGTCTTGCGGTATCTCCTACAGGGAAAGTGCCAGGAGGGAATTGTCGATCTTGTTCTCAGTGTCTCTGAGAATTGCTCTGATTATCCGTGTGACCTCTTTGCTAAGACTCTCCAGAGAGCCGTCCTCAAAACCAACACACATCTTGACATATCTCCCACATTGATCGCAGTGTCTCCAGGAACGGCATTCAAGGAGCCAGGAACTTTTCTCCCTACACTGTCCATTGAGTTGTCCTCAAAACCAATATACATCCTGCTGTATCTCCCACATGGAATGTGCCAGGCGGGAAAAGTGGGGATCAAGCTTACACTTTCTCGGAACTGCTTCAAATCAACTAGATATCTTTGTGCTGTAAATCTCCCAACAGCCAAACACAAAAGCAGCAAACATCTCGCTGTATGTCCCACATCCAAAGTGCCAAGAGAGTAATGGTGAGCTTGCTCTCCCTGTCTTTGAGTACTGTTTTCACTGTCCCGGTTACCTCTTTGCTAACATTCTCTTCAGAGCTGCAGTGAAACCAGGAACCACGTGGAGAAGGCACCCACACTGAAAATGCCTGGAAGGAACATTGCGGCTTCTTCTCAGTGTCTCTGATGTCGGGTTTTACTGTCCCGGGAAAGTCTCTGCTAACACCCTGCAGAGCGCAGTGCCCAATATCCAGAAACATCTTGCGGTATCTCCTACAGGGAAAGTGCCAGGAGGGAATTATGGAGCTTGTTCTCAGTGTCTCTGAGAATTGCTCTGATTATCCCTGTGACCTCTTTGCTAAGACTCTCCAGAGAGCCGTCCTCAAAACCAACACACATCTTGACATATCTCCCACATTGATCGCAGTGTCTCCAGGAACGGCATTCAAGGAGCCAGGAACTTTTCTCCCTACACTGTCCATTGAGTTGTCCTCAAAACCAATATACATCCTGCTGTATCTCCCACATGGAATGTGCCAGGAGGGAAAAGTGGGGATTATGCTTAGACTTTCTCAGAACTGCTTCAAATCAACTAGATATCTTTGTGCTGTAAATCTCCCAACAGCCAAACGCAAAAGCAGCAAACATCTCGCTGTATGTCCCACATCCAAAGTGCCAAGAGAGTCATGGTGAGCTTGCTCTCCCTGTCTTTGAGTACTGTTTTCACTGTCCCGGTTACCTCTTTGCTAACATTCTCTTCAGAGCTGCAGTGAAACCAGGAACCACGTGGAGAAGGCACCCACACTGAAAATGCCTGGAAGGAACATTGCGGCTTCTTCTCAGTGTCTCTGACATAGGGTTTCACTGTCCCGGGAAAGTCTCTGCTAACACCCTGCAGAGCGCAGTGCCCAATATACAGAAACGTCTTGCGGTATCTCCTACAGGGAAAGTGCCAGGAGGGAATTGTCGATCTTGTTCTCAGTGTCTCTGAGAATTGCTCTGATTATCCCTGTGACCTCTTTGCTAAGACTCTCCAGAGAGCCGTCCTCAAAACCAACACACATCTTGACATATCTCCCACATTGATCGCAGTGTCTCCAGGAACGGCATTCAAGGAGCCAGGAACTTTTCTCCCTACACTGTCCATTGAGTTGTCCTCAAAACCAATATACATCCTGCTGTATCTCCCACATGGAATGTGCCAGGAGGGAAAAGTGGGGATTATGCTTAGACTTTCTCAGAACTGCTTCAAATCAACTAGATATCTTTGTGCTGTAAATCTCCCAACAGCCAAACGCAAAAGCAGCAAACATCTCGCTGTATGTCCCACATCCAAAGTGCCAAGAGAGTAATGGTGAGCTTGCTCTCCCTGTCTTTGAGTACTGTTTTCACTGTCCCGGTTACCTCTTTGCTAACATTCTCTTCAGAGCTGCAGTGAAACCAGGAACCACGTGGAGAAGGCACCCACACTGAAAATGCCTGGAAGGAACATTGCGGCTTCTTCTCAGTGTCTCTGATGTCGGGTTTTACTGTCCCGGGAAAGTCTCTGCTAACACCCTGCAGAGCGCTGTGCCCAATATACAGAAACGTCTTGCGGTATCTCCTACAGGGAAAGTGCCAGGAGGGAATTGTCGATCTTGTTCTCAGTGTCTCTGAGAATTGCTCTGATTATCCGTGTGACCTCTTTGCTAAGACTCTCCAGAGAGCCGTCCTCAAAACCAACACACATCTTGACATATCTCCCACATTGATCGCAGTGTCTCCAGGAACGGCATTCAAGGAGCCAGGAACTTTTCTCCCTACACTGTCCATTGAGTTGTCCTCAAAACCAATATACATCCTGCTGTATCTCCCACATGCAATGTGCCAGGCGGGAAAAGTGGGGATCAAGCTTACACTTTCTCGGAACTGCTTCAAATCAACTAGATATCTTTGTGCTGTAAATCTCCCAACAGCCAAACACAAAAGCAGCAAACATCTCGCTGTATGTCCCACATCCAAAGTGCCAAGAGAGTAATGGTGAGCTTGCTCTCCCTGTCTTTGAGTACTGTTTTCACTGTCCCGGTTACCTCTTTGCTAACATTCTCTTCAGAGCTGCAGTGAAACCAGGAACCACGTGGAGAAGGCACCCACACTGAAAATGCCTGGAAGGAACGTTGAGGTTTCTTCTCAGTGTCTCTGACATAGGGTTTCACTGTCCCGGGAAAGTCTCTGCTAACACCCTGCAGAGCGCAGGGCCCAATATACAGAAACGTCTTGCGGTATCTCCTACAGGGAAAGTGCCAGGAGGGAATTGTCGATCTTGTTCTCAGTGTCTCTGAGAATTGCTCTGATTATCCGTGTGACCTCTTTCCTAAGACTCTTCAGAGAGCCGTCCTCAAAACCAACACACATCTTGACATATCTCCCACATTGATCGCAGTGTCTCCAGGAACGGCATTCAAGGAGCCAGGAACTTTTCTCCCTACACTGTCCATTGAGTTGTCCTCAAAACCAATATACATCCTGCTGTATCTCCCACATGGAATGTGCCAGGAGGGAAAAGTGGGGATTATGCTTAGACTTTCTCGGAACTGCTTCAAATCAACTAGATATCTTTGTGCTGTAAATCTCCCAACAGCCAAATGCAAAAGCAGCAAACATCTCGCTGTATGTCCCACATCCAAAGTGCCAAGAGAGTAATGGTGAGCTTGCTCTCCCTGTCTTTGAGTACTGTTTTCACTGTCCCGGTTACCTCTTTGCTAACATTCTCTTCAGAGCTGCAGTGAAACCAGGAACCACGTGGAGAAGGCACCCACACTGAAAATGCCTGGAAGGAACATTGGGGCTTCTTCTCAGTGTCTCTGATGTCGGGTTTTACTGTCCCGGGAAAGTCTCTGCTAACACCCTGCAGAGCGCTGTGCCCAATATACAGAAACGTCTTGCGGTATCTCCTACAGGGAAAGTGCCAGGAGGGAATTGTCGATCTTGTTCTCAGTGTCTCTGAGAATTGCTCTGATTATCCGTGTGACCTCTTTGCTAAGACTCTCCAGAGAGCCGTCCTCAAAACCAACACACATCTTGACATATCTCCCACATTGATCGCAGTGTCTCCAGGAACGGCATTCAAGGAGCCAGGAACTTTTCTCCCTACACTGTCCATTGAGTTGTCCTCAAAACCAATATACATCCTGCTGTATCTCCCACATGGAATGTGCCAGGCGGGAAAAGTGGGGATCAAGCTTACACTTTCTCGGAACTGCTTCAAATCGACTAGATATCTTTGTGCTGTAAATCTCCCAACAGCCAAACACAAAAGCAGCAAACATCTCGCTGTATGTCCCACATCCAAAGTGCCAAGAGAGTAATGTAGAGCTTGCTCTCCCTGTCTTTGAGTACTGTTTTCACTGTCCCGGTTACCTCTTTGCTAACATTCTCTTCAGAGCTGCAGTGAAACCAGGAACCACGTGGAGAAGGCACCCACACTGAAAATGCCTGGAAGGAACATTGCGGCTTCTTCTCAGTGTCTCTGACATAGGGTTTCACTGTCCCGGGAAAGTCTCTGCTAACAGCCTGCAGAGCGCTGTGCTCAATATACAGAAACATCTTGCGGTATCTCCTACAGGGAAAGTGCCAGGAGGGAATTGTGGAGCTTGTTCTCAGTGTCTCTGAGAATTGCTCTGATTATCCGTGTGACCTCTTTGCTAAGACTCTCCAGAGAGCCGTCCTCAAAACCAACACACATCTTGACATATCTCCCACATTGATCGCAGTGTCTCCAGGAACGGCATTCAAGGAGCCAGGAACTTTTCTCCCTACACTGTCCATTGAGTTGTCCTCAAAACCAATATACATCCTGCTGTATCTCCCACATGGAATGTGCCAGGAGGGAAAAGTGGGGATCAAGCTTACACTTTCTCGGAACTGCTTCAAATCAACTAGATATCTTTGTGCTGTAAATCTCCCAACAGCGAAACGCAAAAGCAGCAAACATCTCGCTGTATGTCCCACATCCAAAGTGCCAAGAGAGTAATGGTGAGCTTGCTCTCCCTGTCTTTGAGTACTGTTTTCACTGTCCCGGTTACCTCTTTGCTAACATTCTCTTCAGAGCTGCAGTGAAACCAGGAACCACGTGGAGAAGGCACCCACACTGAAAATGCCTGGAAGGAACATTGCGGCTTCTTCTCAGTGTCTCTGACATAGGGTTTCACTGTCCCGGGAAAGTCTCTGCTAACACCCTGCAGAGCGCAGTGCCCAATATACAGAAACGTCTTGCGGTATCTCCTACAGGGAAAGTGCCAGGAGGGAATTGTCGATCTTGTTCTCAGTGTCTCTGAGAATTGCTCTGATTATCCCTGTGACCTCTTTGCTAAGACTCTCCAGAGAGCCGTCCTCAAAACCAACACACATCTTGACATATCTCCCACATTGATCGCAGTGTCTCCAGGAACGGCATTCAAGGAGCCAGGAACTTTTCTCCCTACACTGTCCATTGAGTTGTCCTCAAAACCAATATACATCCTGCTGTATCTCCCACATGGAATGTGCCAGGAGGGAAAAGTGGGGATTATGCTTAGACTTTCTCAGAACTGCTTCAAATCAACTAGATATCTTTGTGCTGTAAATCTCCCAACAGCCAAACGCAAAAGCAGCAAACATCTCGCTGTATGTCCCACATCCAAAGTGCCAAGAGAGTAATGGTGAGCTTGCTCTCCCTGTCTTTGAGTACTGTTTTCACTGTCCCGGTTACCTCTTTGCTAACATTCTCTTCAGAGCTGCAGTGAAACCAGGAACCACGTGGAGAAGGCACCCACACTGAAAATGCCTGGAAGGAACATTGCGGCTTCTTCTCAGTGTCTCTGACATAGGGTTTCACTGTCCCGGGAAAGTCTCTGCTAACACCCGGCAGAGCGCAGGGCCCAATATACAGAAACGTCTTGCGGTATCTCCTACAGGGAAAGTGCCAGGAGGGAATTGTCGATCTTGTTCTCAGTGTCTCTGAGAACTGCTCTGATTATCCGTGTGACCTCTTTGCTAAGACTCTCCAGAGAGCCGTCCTCAAAACCAACACACATCTTGACATATCTCCCACATTGATCGCAGTGTCTCCAGGAACGGCATTCAAGGAGCCAGGAACTTTTCTCCCTACACTGTCCATTGAGTTGTCCTCAAAACCAATATACATCCTGCTGTATCTCCCACATGGAATGTGCCAGGCAGGAAAAGTGGGGATCAAGCTTAGACTTTCTCGGAACTGCTTCAAATCAACTAGATATCTTTGTGCTGTAAATCTCCCAACAGCCAAACGCAAAAGCAGCAAACATCTCGCTGTATGTCCCACATCCAAAGTGCCAAGAGAGTCATGGTGAGCTTGCTCTCCCTGTCTTTGAGTACTGTTTTCACTGTCCCGGTTACCTCTTTGCTAACATTCTCTTCAGAGCTGCAGTGAAACCAGGAACCACGTGGAGAAGGCACCCACACTGAAAATGCCTGGAAGGAACATTGGGGCTTCTTCTCAGTGTCTCTGATGTCGGGTTTTACTGTCCCGGGAAAGTCTCTGCTAACACCCTGCAGAGCGCAGGGCCCAATATACAGAAACGTCTTGCGGTATCTCCTACAGGGAAAGTGCCAGGAGGGAATTGTCGATCTTGTTCTCAGTGTCTCTGAGAATTGCTCTGATTATCCGTGTGACCTCTTTGCTAAGACTCTCCAGAGAGCCGTCCTCAAAACCAACACACATCTTGACATATCTCCCACATTGATCGCAGTGTCTCCAGGAACGGCATTCAAGGAGCCAGGAACTTTTCTCCCTACACTGTCCATTGAGTTGTCCTCAAAACCAATATACATCCTGCTGTATCTCCCACATGGAATGTGCCAGGAGGGAAAAGTGGGAATATACTTAGACTTTCTCGGAACTGCTTCAAATCAACTAGATATCTTTGTGCTGTAAATCTCCCAACAGCCAAACGCAAAAGCAGCAAACATCTCGCTGTATGTCCCACATCCAAAGTGCCAAGAGAGAGCTTGCTCTCCCTGTCTTTGAGTACTGTTTTCACTGTCCCGGTTACCTCTTTGCTAACATTCTCTTCAGAGCTGCAGTGAAACCAGGAACCACGTGGAGAAGGCACCCACACTGAAAATGCCTGGAAGGAACATTGCGGCTTCTTCTCAGTGTCTCTGACATAGGGTTTCACTGTCCCGGGAAAGTCTCTGCTAACACCCTGCAGAGCGCAGTGCCCAATATACAGAAACGTCTTGCGGTATCTCCTACAGGGAAAGTGCCAGGAGGGAATTGTCGATCTTGTTCTCAGTGTCTCTGAGAATTGCTCTGATTATCCCTGTGACCTCTTTGCTAAGACTCTCCAGAGAGCCGTCCTCAAAACCAACACACATCTTGACATATCTCCCACATTGATCGCAGTGTCTCCAGGAACGGCATTCAAGGAGCCAGGAACTTTTCTCCCTACACTGTCCATTGAGTTGTCCTCAAAACCAATATACATCCTGCTGTATCTCCCACATGGAATGTGCCAGGCGGGAAAAGTGGGGATCAAGCTTACACTTTCTCGGAACTGCTTCAAATCAACTAGATATCTTTGTGCTGTAAATCTCCCAACAGCCAAACACAAAAGCAGCAAACATCTCGCTGTATGTCCCACATCCAAAGTGCCAAGAGAGAGCTTGCTCTCCCTGTCTTTGAGTACTGTTTTCACTGTCCCGGTTACCTCTTTGCTAACATTCTCTTCAGAGCTGCAGTGAAACCAGGAACCACGTGGAGAAGGCACCCACACTGAAAATGCCTGGAAGGAACATTGCGGCTTCTTCTCAGTGTCTCTGACATAGGGTTTCACTGTCCCGGGAAAGTCTCTGCTAACACCCTGCAGAGCGCAGTGCCCAATATACAGAAACGTCTTGCGGTATCTCCTACAGGGAAAGTGCCAGGAGGGAATTGTCGATCTTGTTCTCAGTGTCTCTGAGAATTGCTCTGATTATCCCTGTGACCTCTTTGCTAAGACTCTCCAGAGAGCCGTCCTCAAAACCAACACACATCTTGACATATCTCCCACATTGATCGCAGTGTCTCCAGGAACGGCATTCAAGGAGCCAGGAACTTTTCTCCCTACACTGTCCATTGAGTTGTCCTCAAAACCAATATACATCCTGCTGTATCTCCCACATGGAATGTGCCAGGAGGGAAAAGTGGGGATTATGCTTAGACTTTCTCAGAACTGCTTCAAATCAACTAGATATCTTTGTGCTGTAAATCTCCCAACAGCCAAATGCAAAAGCAGCAAACATCTCGCTGTATGTCCCACATCCAAAGTGCCAAGAGAGTAATGGTGAGCTTGCTCTCCCTGTCTTTGAGTACTGTTTTCACTGTCCCGGTTACCTCTTTGCTAACATTCTCTTCAGAGCTGCAGTGAAACCAGGAACCACGTGGAGAAGGCACCCACACTGAAAATGCCTGGAAGGAACATTGGGGCTTCTTCTCAGTGTCTCTGATGTCGGGTTTTACTGTCCCGGGAAAGTCTCTGCTAACACCCTGCAGAGCGCTGTGCCCAATATACAGAAACGTCTTGCGGTATCTCCTACAGGGAAAGTGCCAGGAGGGAATTGTCGATCTTGTTCTCAGTGTCTCTGAGAATTGCTCTGATTATCCGTGTGACCTCTTTGCTAAGACTCTCCAGAGAGCCGTCCTCAAAACCAACACACATCTTGACATATCTCCCACATTGATCGCAGTGTCTCCAGGAACGGCATTCAAGGAGCCAGGAACTTTTCTCCCTACACTGTCCATTGAGTTGTCCTCAAAACCAATATACATCCTGCTGTATCTCCCACATGGAATGTGCCAGGCAGGAAAAGTGGGGATAAAGCTTACACTTTCTCGGAACTGCTTCAAATCAACTAGATATCTTTGTGCTGTAAATCTCCCAACAGCCAAACACAAAAGCAGCAAACATCTCGCTGTATGTCCCACATCCAAAGTGCCAAGAGAGTAATGGTGAGCTTGCTCTCCCTGTCTTTGAGTACTGTTTTCACTGTCCCGGTTACCTCTTTGCTAACATTCTCTTCAGAGCTGCAGTGAAACCAGGAACCACGTGGAGAAGGCACCCACACTGAAAATGCCTGGAAGGAACGTTGGGGTTTCTTCTCAGTGTCTCTGACATAGGGTTTCACTGTCCCGGGAAAGTCTCTGCTAACACCCTGCAGAGCGCAGGGCCCAATATACAGAAACGTCTTGCGGTATCTCCTACAGGGAAAGTGCCAGGAGGGAATTGTCGATCTTGTTCTCAGTGTCTCTGAGAATTGCTCTGATTATCCGTGTGACCTCTTTGCTAAGACTCTCCAGAGAGCCGTCCTCAAAACCAACACACATCTTGACATATCTCCCACATTGATCGCAGTGTCTCCAGGAACGGCATTCAAGGAGCCAGGAACTTTTCTCCCTACACTGTCCATTGAGTTGTCCTCAAAACCAATATACATCCTGCTGTATCTCCCACATGGAATGTGCCAGGCGGGAAAAGTGGGGATCAAGCTTAGACTTTCTCGGAACTGCTTCAAATCAACTAGATATCTTTGTGCTGTAAATCTCCCAACAGCCAAACGCAAAAGCAGCAAACATCTCGCTGTATGTCCCACATCCAAAGTGCCAAGAGAGTCATGGTGAGCTTGCTCTCCCTGTCTTTGAGTACTGTTTTCACTGTCCCGGTTACCTCTTTGCTAACATTCTCTTCAGAGCTGCAGTGAAACCAGGAACCACGTGGAGAAGGCACCCACACTGAAAATGCCTGGAAGGAACATTGGGGCTTCTTCTCAGTGTCTCTGATGTCGGGTTTTACTGTCCCGGGAAAGTCTCTGCTAACACCCTGCAGAGCGCTGTGCCCAATATACAGAAACGTCTTGCGGTATCTCCTACAGGGAAAGTGCCAGGAGGGAATTGTCGATCTTGTTCTCAGTGTCTCTGAGAATTGCTCTGATTATCCGTGTGACCTCTTTGCTAAGACTCTCCAGAGAGCCGTCCTCAAAACCAACACACATCTTGACATATCTCCCACATTGATCGCAGTGTCTCCAGGAACGGCATTCAAGGAGCCAGGAACTTTTCTCCCTACACTGTCCATTGAGTTGTCCTCAAAACCAATATACATCCTGCTGTATCTCCCACATGGAATGTGCCAGGAGGGAAAAGTGGGAATATACTTAGACTTTCTCGGAACTGCTTCAAATCAACTAGATATCTTTGTGCTGTAAATCTCCCAACAGCCAAACGCAAAAGCAGCAAACATCTCGCTGTATGTCCCACATCCAAAGTGCCAAGAGAGAGCTTGCTCTCCCTGTCTTTGAGTACTGTTTTCACTGTCCCGGTTACCTCTTTGCTAACATTCTCTTCAGAGCTGCAGTGAAACCAGGAACCACGTGGAGAAGGCACCCACACTGAAAATGCCTGGAAGGAACATTGGGGCTTCTTCTCAGTGTCTCTGATGTCGGGTTTTACTGTCCCGGGAAAGTCTCTGCTAACACCCTGCAGAGCGCAGTGCCCAATATACAGAAACGTCTTGCGGTATCTCCTACAGGGAAAGTGCCAGGAGGGAATTGTCGATCTTGGCCTCAGTGTCTCTGAGAATTGCTCTGATTATCCCTGTGACCTCTTTGCTAAGACTCTCCAGAGAGCCGTCCTCAAAACCAACACACATCTTGACATATCTCCCACATTGATCGCAGTGTCTCCAGGAACGGCATTCAAGGAGCCAGGAACTTTTCTCCCTACACTGTCCATTGAGTTGTCCTCAAAACCAATATACATCCTGCTGTATCTCCCACATGGAATGTGCCAGGCGGGAAAAGTGGGGATCAAGCTTACACTTTCTCGGAACTGCTTCAAATCAACTAGATATCTTTGTGCTGTAAATCTCCCAACAGCCAAACGCAAAAGCAGCAAACATCTCGCTGTATGTCCCACATCCAAAGTGCCAAGAGAGAGCTTGCTCTCCCTGTCTTTGAGTACTGTTTTCACTGTCCCGGTTACCTCTTTGCTAACATTCTCTTCAGAGCTGCAGTGAAACCAGGAACCACGTGGAGAAGGCACCCACACTGAAAATGCCTGGAAGGAACATTGGGGCTTCTTCTCAGTGTCTCTGATGTCGGGTTTTACTGTCCCGGGAAAGTCTCTGCTAACACCCTGCAGAGCGCAGTGCCCAATATACAGAAACATCTTGCGCTATCTCCTACAGGGAAAGTGCCAGGAGGGAATTGTGGAGCTTGTTCTCAGTGTCTCTGAGAATTGCTCTGATTATCCGTGTGACCTCTTTGCTAAGACTCTCCAGAGAGCCGTCCTCAAAACCAACACACATCTTGACATATCGCCCACATTGATCGCAGTGTCTCCAGGAACGGCATTCAAGGAGCCAGGAACTTTTCTCCCTACACTGTCCATTGAGTTGTCCTCAAAACCAATATACATCCTGCTGTATCTCCCACATGGAATGTGCCAGGCGGGAAAAGTGGGGATCAAGCTTACACTTTCTCGGAACTGCTTCAAATCAACTAGATATCTTTGTGCTGTAAATCTCCCAACAGCCAAACGCAAAAGCAGCAAACATCTCGCTGTATGTCCCACATCCAAAGTGCCAAGAGAGTAATGGTGAGCTTGCTCTCCCTGTCTTTGAGTACTGTTTTCACTGTCCCGGTTACCTCTTTGCTAACATTCTCTTCAGAGCTGCAGTGAAACCAGGAACCACGTGGAGAAGGCACCCACACTGAAAATGCCTGGAAGGAACATTGGGGCTTCTTCTCAGTGTCTCTGATGTCGGGTTTTACTGTCCCGGGAAAGTCTCTGCTAACACCCTGCAGAGCGCAGTGCCCAATATACAGAAACATCTTGCGCTATCTCCTACAGGGAAAGTGCCAGGAGGGAATTGTGGAGCTTGTTCTCAGTGTCTCTGAGAATTGCTCTGATTATCCCTGTGACCTCTTTGCTAAGACTCTCCAGAGAGCCGTCCTCAAAACCAACACACATCTTGACATATCTCCCACATTGATCGCAGTGTCTCCAGGAACGGCATTCAAGGAGCCAGGAACTTTTCTCCCTACACTGTCCATTGAGTTGTCCTCAAAACCAATATACATCCTGCTGTATCTCCCACATGGAATGTGCCAGGCGGGAAAAGTGGGGATCAAGCTTAGACTTTCTCGGAACTGCTTCAAATCAACTAGATATCTTTGTGCTGTAAATCTCCCAACAGCCAAATGCAAAAGCAGCAAACATCTCGCTGTATGTCCCACATCCAAAGTGCCAAGAGAGTAATGGTGAGCTTGCTCTCCCTGTCTTTGAGTACTGTTTTCACTGTCCCGGTTACCTCTTTGCTAACATTCTCTTCAGAGCTGCAGTGAAACCAGGAACCACGTGGAGAAGGCACCCACACTGAAAATGCCTGGAAGGAACATTGGGGCTTCTTCTCAGTGTCTCTGATGTCGGGTTTTACTGTCCCGGGAAAGTCTCTGCTAACACCCTGCAGAGCGCAGTGCCCAATATCCAGAAACATCTTGCGGTATCTCCTACAGGGAAAGTGCCAGGAGGGAATTGTGGAGCTTGTTCTCAGTGTCTCTGAGAATTGCTCTGATTATCCCTGTGACCTCTTTGCTAAGACTCTCCAGAGAGCCGTCCTCAAAACCAACACACATCTTGACATATCTCCCACATTGATTGCAGTGTCTCCAGGAACGGCATTCAAGGAGCCAGGAACTTTTCTCCCTACACTGTCCATTGAGTTGTCCTCAAAACCAATATACATCCTGCTGTATCTCCCACATGGAATGTGCCAGGAGGGAAAAGTGGGGATTATGCTTAGACTTTCTCAGAACTGCTTCAAATCAACTAGATATCTTTGTGCTGTAAATCTCCCAACAGCCAAACGCAAAAGCAGCAAACATCTCGCTGTATGTCCCACATCCAAAGTGCCAAGAGAGTCATGGTGAGCTTGCTCTCCCTGTCTTTGAGTACTGTTTTCACTGTCCCGGTTACCTCTTTGCTAACATTCTCTTCAGAGCTGCAGTGAAACCAGGAACCACGTGGAGAAGGCACCCACACTGAAAATGCCTGGAAGGAACATTGGGGCTTCTTCTCAGTGTCTCTGATATCGGGTTTTACTGTCCCGGGAAAGTCTCTGCTAACACCCTGCAGAGCGCAGTGCCCAATATACAGAAACGTCTTGCGGTATCTCCTACAGGGAAAGTGCCAGGAGGGAATTGTCGATCTTGGCCTCAGTGTCTCTGAGAATTGCTCTGATTATCCGTGTGACCTCTTTGCTAAGACTCTCCAGAGAGCCGTCCTCAAAACCAACACACATCTTGACATATCTCCCACATTGATCGCAGTGTCTCCAGGAACGGCATTCAAGGAGCCAGGAACTTTTCTCCCTACACTGTCCATTGAGTTGTCCTCAAAACCAATATACATCCTGCTGTATCTCCCACATGGAATGTGCCAGGCGGGAAAAGTGGGGATCAAGCTTACACTTTCTCGGAACTGCTTCAAATCAACTAGATATCTTTGTGCTGTAAATCTCCCAACAGCCAAACACAAAAGCAGCAAACATCTCGCTGTATGTCCCACATCCAAAGTGCCAAGAGAGTAATGGTGAGCTTGCTCTCCCTGTCTTTGAGTACTGTTTTCACTGTCCCGGTTACCTCTTTGCTAACATTCTCTTCAGAGCTGCAGTGAAACCAGGAACCACGTGGAGAAGGCACCCACACTGAAAATGCCTGGAAGGAACATTGCGGCTTCTTCTCAGTGTCTCTGACATAGGGTTTCACTGTCCCGGGAAAGTCTCTGCTAACACCCTGCAGAGCGCAGTGCCCAATATACAGAAACGTCTTGCGGTATCTCCTACAGGGAGAGTGCCAGGAGGGAATTGTCGATCTTGTTCTCAGTGTCTCTGAGAATTGCTCTGATTATCCGTGTGACCTCTTTGCTAAGACTCTCCAGAGAGCCGTCCTCAAAACCAACACACATCTTGACATATCTCCCACATTGATCGCAGTGTCTCCAGGAACGGCATTCAAGGAGCCAGGAACTTTTCTCCCTACACTGTCCATTGAGTTGTCCTCAAAACCAATATACATCCTGCTGTATCTCCCACATGGAATGTGCCAGGAGGGAAAAGTGGGGATTATGCTTAGACTTTCTCAGAACTGCTTCAAATCAACTAGATATCTTTGTGCTGTAAATCTCCCAACAGCCAAACGCAAAAGCAGCAAACATCTCGCTGTATGTCCCACATCCAAAGTGCCAAGAGAGTCATGGTGAGCTTGCTCTCCCTGTCTTTGAGTACTGTTTTCACTGTCCCGGTTACCTCTTTGCTAACATTCTCTTCAGAGCTGCAGTGAAACCAGGAACCACGTGGAGAAGGCACCCACACTGAAAATGCCTGGAAGGAACATTGCGGCTTCTTCTCAGTGTCTCTGACATAGGGTTTCACTGTCCCGGGAAAGTCTCTGCTAACACCCTGCAGAGTGCAGTGCCCAATATACAGAAACGTCTTGCGGTATCTCCTACAGGGAAAGTGCCAGGAGGGAATTGTCGATCTTGTTCTCAGTGTCTCTGAGAATTGCTCTGATTATCCCTGTGACCTCTTTGCTAAGACTCTCCAGAGAGCCGTCCTCAAAACCAACACACATCTTGACATATCTCCCACATTGATCGCAGTGTCTCCAGGAACGGCATTCAAGGAGCCAGGAACTTTTCTCCCTACACTGTCCATTGAGTTGTCCTCAAAACCAATATACATCCTGCTGTATCTCCCACATGGAATGTGCCAGGAGGGAAAAGTGGGGATTATGCTTAGACTTTCTCAGAACTGCTTCAAATCAACTAGATATCTTTGTGCTGTAAATCTCCCAACAGCCAAACGCAAAAGCAGCAAACATCTCGCTGTATGTCCCACATCCAAAGTGCCAAGAGAGTCATGGTGAGCTTGCTCTCCCTGTCTTTGAGTACTGTTTTCACTGTCCCGGTTACCTCTTTGCTAACATTCTCTTCAGAGCTGCAGTGAAACCAGGAACCACGTGGAGAAGGCACCCACACTGAAAATGCCTGGAAGGAACATTGGGGCTTCTTCTCAGTGTCTCTGATGTCGGGTTTTACTGTCCCGGGAAAGTCTCTGCTAACACCCTGCAGAGCGCTGTGCCCAATATACAGAAACGTCTTGCGGTATCTCCTACAGGGAAAGTGCCAGGAGGGAATTGTCGATCTTGTTCTCAGTGTCTCTGAGAATTGCTCTGATTATCCGTGTGACCTCTTTGCTAAGACTCTCCAGAGAGCCGTCCTCAAAACCAACACACATCTTGACATATCTCCCACATTGATCGCAGTGTCTCCAGGAACGGCATTCAAGGAGCCAGGAACTTTTCTCCCTACACTGTCCATTGAGTTGTCCTCAAAACCAATATACATCCTGCTGTATCTCCCACATGGAATGTGCCAGGCGGGAAAAGTGGGGATCAAGCTTACACTTTCTCGGAACTGCTTCAAATCAACTAGATATCTTTGTGCTGTAAATCTCCCAACAGCCAAACACAAAAGCAGCAAACATCTCGCTGTATGTCCCACATCCAAAGTGCCAAGAGAGTAATGGTGAGCTTGCTCTCCCTGTCTTTGAGTACTGTTTTCACTGTCCCGGTTACCTCTTTGCTAACATTCTCTTCAGAGCTGCAGTGAAACCAGGAACCACGTGGAGAAGGCACCCACACTGAAAATGCCTGGAAGGAACATTGGGGCTTCTTCTCAGTGTCTCTGATGTCGGGTTTTACTGTCCCGGGAAAGTCTCTGCTAACACCCTGCAGAGCGCAGTGCCCAATATCCAGAAACATCTTGCGGTATCTCCTACAGGGAAAGTGCCAGGAGGGAATTATGGAGCTTGTTCTCAGTGTCTCTGAGAATTGCTCTGATTATCCCTGTGACCTCTTTGCTAAGACTCTCCAGAGAGCCGTCCTCAAAACCAACACACATCTTGACATATCTCCCACATTGATCGCAGTGTCTCCAGGAACGGCATTCAAGGAGCCAGGAACTTTTCTCCCTACACTGTCCATTGAGTTGTCCTCAAAACCAATATACATCCTGCTGTATCTCCCACATGCAATGTGCCAGGCGGGAAAAGTGGGGATCAAGCTTACACTTTCTCGGAACTGCTTCAAATCAACTAGATATCTTTGTGCTGTAAATCTCCCAACAGCCAAACACAAAAGCAGCAAACATCTCGCTGTATGTCCCACATCCAAAGTGCCAAGAGAGTAATGGTGAGCTTGCTCTCCCTGTCTTTGAGTACTGTTTTCACTGTCCCGGTTACCTCTTTGCTAACATTCTCTTCAGAGCTGCAGTGAAACCAGGAACCACGTGGAGAAGGCACCCACACTGAAAATGCCTGGAAGGAACGTTGAGGTTTCTTCTCAGTGTCTCTGACATAGGGTTTCACTGTCCCGGGAAAGTCTCTGCTAACACCCTGCAGAGCGCAGGGCCCAATATACAGAAACGTCTTGCGGTATCTCCTACAGGGAAAGTGCCAGGAGGGAATTGTCGATCTTGTTCTCAGTGTCTCTGAGAACTGCTCTGATTATCCGTGTGACCTCTTTGCTAAGACTCTCCAGAGAGCCGTCCTCAAAACCAACACACATCTTGACATATCTCCCACATTGATCGCAGTGTCTCCAGGAACGGCATTCAAGGAGCCAGGAACTTTTCTCCCTACACTGTCCATTGAGTTGTCCTCAAAACCAATATACATCCTGCTGTATCTCCCACATGCAATGTGCCAGGCGGGAAAAGTGGGGATCAAGCTTACACTTTCTCGGAACTGCTTCAAATCAACTAGATATCTTTGTGCTGTAAATCTCCCAACAGCCAAACACAAAAGCAGCAAACATCTCGCTGTATGTCCCACATCCAAAGTGCCAAGAGAGTAATGGTGAGCTTGCTCTCCCTGTCTTTGAGTACTGTTTTCACTGTCCCGGTTACCTCTTTGCTAACATTCTCTTCAGAGCTGCAGTGAAACCAGGAACCACGTGGAGAAGGCACCCACACTGAAAATGCCTGGAAGGAACGTTGAGGTTTCTTCTCAGTGTCTCTGACATAGGGTTTCACTGTCCCGGGAAAGTCTCTGCTAACACCCTGCAGAGCGCAGGGCCCAATATACAGAAACGTCTTGCGGTATCTCCTACAGGGAAAGTGCCAGGAGGGAATTGTCGATCTTGTTCTCAGTGTCTCTGAGAATTGCTCTGATTATCCCTGTGACCTCTTTGCTAAGACTCTCCAGAGAGCCGTCCTCAAAACCAACACACATCTTGACATATCTCCCACATTGATCGCAGTGTCTCCAGGAACGGCATTCAAGGAGCCAGGAACTTTTCTCCCTACACTGTCCATTGAGTTGTCCTCAAAACCAATATACATCCTGCTGTATCTCCCACATGGAATGTGCCAGGAGGGAAAAGTGGGGATTATGCTTAGACTTTCTCAGAACTGCTTCAAATCAACTAGATATCTTTGTGCTGTAAATCTCCCAACAGCCAAACGCAAAAGCAGCAAACATCTCGCTGTATGTCCCACATCCAAAGTGCCAAGAGAGTAATGGTGAGCTTGCTCTCCCTGTCTTTGAGTACTGTTTTCACTGTCCCGGTTACCTCTTTGCTAACATTCTCTTCAGAGCTGCAGTGAAACCAGGAACCACGTGGAGAAGGCACCCACACTGAAAATGCCTGGAAGGAACATTGGGGCTTCTTCTCAGTGTCTCTGATGTCGGGTTTTACTGTCCCGGGAAAGTCTCTGCTAACACCCTGCAGAGCGCTGTGCCCAATATACAGAAACGTCTTGCGGTATCTCCTACAGGGAAAGTGCCAGGAGGGAATTGTCGATCTTGTTCTCAGTGTCTCTGAGAATTGCTCTGATTATCCGTGTGACCTCTTTGCTAAGACTCTCCAGAGAGCCGTCCTCAAAACCAACACACATCTTGACATATCTCCCACATTGATCGCAGTGTCTCCAGGAACGGCATTCAAGGAGCCAGGAACTTTTCTCCCTACACTGTCCATTGAGTTGTCCTCAAAACCAATATACATCCTGCTGTATCTCCCACATGGAATGTGCCAGGCGGGAAAAGTGGGGATCAAGCTTACACTTTCTCGGAACTGCTTCAAATCAACTAGATATCTTTGTGCTGTAAATCTCCCAACAGCCAAACACAAAAGCAGCAAACATCTCGCTGTATGTCCCACATCCAAAGTGCCAAGAGAGTAATGGTGAGCTTGCTCTCCCTGTCTTTGAGTACTGTTTTCACTGTCCCGGTTACCTCTTTGCTAACATTCTCTTCAGAGCTGCAGTGAAACCAGGAACCACGTGGAGAAGGCACCCACACTGAAAATGCCTGGAAGGAACATTGGGGCTTCTTCTCAGTGTCTCTGATGTCGGGTTTTACTGTCCCGGGAAAGTCTCTGCTAACACCCTGCAGAGCGCAGTGCCCAATATCCAGAAATATCTTGCGGTATCTCCTACAGGGAAAGTGCCAGGAGGGAATTATGGAGCTTGTTCTCAGTGTCTCTGAGAATTGCTCTGATTATCCCTGTGACCTCTTTGCTAAGACTCTCCAGAGAGCCGTCCTCAAAACCAACACACATCTTGACATATCTCCCACATTGATCGCAGTGTCTCCAGGAACGGCATTCAAGGAGCCAGGAACTTTTCTCCCTACACTGTCCATTGAGTTGTCCTCAAAACCAATATACATCCTGCTGTATCTCCCACATGGAATGTGCCAGGAGGGAAAAGTGGGGATTATGCTTAGACTTTCTCAGAACTGCTTCAAATCAACTAGATATCTTTGTGCTGTAAATCTCCCAACAGCCAAACGCAAAAGCAGCAAACATCTCGCTGTATGTCCCACATCCAAAGTGCCAAGAGAGTCATGGTGAGCTTGCTCTCCCTGTCTTTGAGTACTGTTTTCACTGTCCCGGTTACCTCTTTGCTAACATTCTCTTCAGAGCTGCAGTGAAACCAGGAACCACGTGGAGAAGGCACCCACACTGAAAATGCCTGGAAGGAACATTGCGGCTTCTTCTCAGTGTCTCTGACATAGGGTTTCACTGTCCCGGGAAAGTCTCTGCTAACACCCTGCAGAGCGCAGTGCCCAATATACAGAAACGTCTTGCGGTATCTCCTACAGGGAAAGTGCCAGGAGGGAATTGTCGATCTTGTTCTCAGTGTCTCTGAGAATTGCTCTGATTATCCCTGTGACCTCTTTGCTAAGACTCTCCAGAGAGCCGTCCTCAAAACCAACACACATCTTGACATATCTCCCACATTGATCGCAGTGTCTCCAGGAACGGCATTCAAGGAGCCAGGAACTTTTCTCCCTACACTGTCCATTGAGTTGTCCTCAAAACCAATATACATCCTGCTGTATCTCCCACATGGAATGTGCCAGGAGGGAAAAGTGGGGATTATGCTTAGACTTTCTCAGAACTGCTTCAAATCAACTAGATATCTTTGTGCTGTAAATCTCCCAACAGCCAAACGCAAAAGCAGCAAACATCTCGCTGTATGTCCCACATCCAAAGTGCCAAGAGAGTAATGGTGAGCTTGCTCTCCCTGTCTTTGAGTACTGTTTTCACTGTCCCGGTTACCTCTTTGCTAACATTCTCTTCAGAGCTGCAGTGAAACCAGGAACCACGTGGAGAAGGCACCCACACTGAAAATGCCTGGAAGGAACATTGGGGCTTCTTCTCAGTGTCTCTGATGTCGGGTTTTACTGTCCCGGGAAAGTCTCTGCTAACACCCTGCAGAGCGCTGTGCCCAATATACAGAAACGTCTTGCGGTATCTCCTACAGGGAAAGTGCCAGGAGGGAATTGTCGATCTTGGCCTCAGTGTCTCTGAGAATTGCTCTGATTATCCGTGTGACCTCTTTGCTAAGACTCTCCAGAGAGCCGTCCTCAAAACCAACACACATCTTGACATATCTCCCACATTGATCGCAGTGTCTCCAGGAACGGCATTCAAGGAGCCAGGAACTTTTCTCCCTACACTGTCCATTGAGTTGTCCTCAAAACCAATATACATCCTGCTGTATCTCCCACATGGAATGTGCCAGGCGGGAAAAGTGGGGATCAAGCTTACACTTTCTCGGAACTGCTTCAAATCAACTAGATATCTTTGTGCTGTAAATCTCCCAACAGCCAAACGCAAAAGCAGCAAACATCTCGCTGTATGTCCCACATCCAAAGTGCCAAGAGAGTAATGGTGAGCTTGCTCTCCCTGTCTTTGAGTACTGTTTTCACTGTCCCGGTTACCTCTTTGCTAACATTCTCTTCAGAGCTGCAGTGAAACCAGGAACCACGTGGAGAAGGCACCCACACTGAAAATGCCTGGAAGGAACATTGGGGCTTCTTCTCAGTGTCTCTGATGTCGGGTTTTACTGTCCCGGGAAAGTCTCTGCTAACACCCTGCAGAGCGCAGTGCCCAATATCCAGAAACATCTTGCGGTATCTCCTACAGGGAAAGTGCCAGGAGGGAATTATGGAGCTTGTTCTCAGTGTCTCTGAGAATTGCTCTGATTATCCCTGTGACCTCTTTGCTAAGACTCTCCAGAGAGCCGTCCTCAAAACCAACACACATCTTGACATATCTCCCACATTGATCGCAGTGTCTCCAGGAACGGCATTCAAGGAGCCAGGAACTTTTCTCCCTACACTGTCCATTGAGTTGTCCTCAAAACCAATATACATCCTGCTGTATCTCCCACATGGAATGTGCCAGGAGGGAAAAGTGGGGATTATGCTTAGACTTTCTCAGAACTGCTTCAAATCAACTAGATATCTTTGTGCTGTAAATCTCCCAACAGCCAAACGCAAAAGCAGCAAACATCTCGCTGTATGTCCCACATCCAAAGTGCCAAGAGAGTCATGGTGAGCTTGCTCTCCCTGTCT
Organism: Larus michahellis; assembly: GCF_964199755.1. Lineage (NCBI taxonomy): Eukaryota > Metazoa > Chordata > Aves > Charadriiformes > Laridae > Larus > Larus michahellis. The sequence goes on along the minus strand of NC_133903.1, from coordinate 21,744,704 downwards.
TTGAGTACTGTTTTCACTGTCCCGGTTACCTCTTTGCTAACATTCTCTTCAGAGCTGCAGTGAAACCAGGAACCACGTGGAGAAGGCACCCACACTGAAAATGCCTGGAAGGAACATTGCGGCTTCTTCTCAGTGTCTCTGACATAGGGTTTCACTGTCCCGGGAAAGTCTCTGCTAACACCCTGCAGAGCGCAGTGCCCAATATACAGAAACGTCTTGCGGTATCTCCTACAGGGAAAGTGCCAGGAGGGAATTGTCGATCTTGTTCTCAGTGTCTCTGAGAATTGCTCTGATTATCCCTGTGACCTCTTTGCTAAGACTCTCCAGAGAGCCGTCCTCAAAACCAACACACATCTTGACATATCTCCCACATTGATCGCAGTGTCTCCAGGAACGGCATTCAAGGAGCCAGGAACTTTTCTCCCTACACTGTCCATTGAGTTGTCCTCAAAACCAATATACATCCTGCTGTATCTCCCACATGGAATGTGCCAGGAGGGAAAAGTGGGGATTATGCTTAGACTTTCTCAGAACTGCTTCAAATCAACTAGATATCTTTGTGCTGTAAATCTCCCAACAGCCAAACGCAAAAGCAGCAAACATCTCGCTGTATGTCCCACATCCAAAGTGCCAAGAGAGTAATGGTGAGCTTGCTCTCCCTGTCTTTGAGTACTGTTTTCACTGTCCCGGTTACCTCTTTGCTAACATTCTCTTCAGAGCTGCAGTGAAACCAGGAACCACGTGGAGAAGGCACCCACACTGAAAATGCCTGGAAGGAACATTGGGGCTTCTTCTCAGTGTCTCTGATGTCGGGTTTTACTGTCCCGGGAAAGTCTCTGCTAACACCCTGCAGAGCGCTGTGCCCAATATACAGAAACGTCTTGCGGTATCTCCTACAGGGAAAGTGCCAGGAGGGAATTGTCGATCTTGTTCTCAGTGTCTCTGAGAATTGCTCTGATTATCCGTGTGACCTCTTTGCTAAGACTCTCCAGAGAGCCGTCCTCAAAACCAACACACATCTTGACATATCTCCCACATTGATCGCAGTGTCTCCAGGAACGGCATTCAAGGAGCCAGGAACTTTTCTCCCTACACTGTCCATTGAGTTGTCCTCAAAACCAATATACATCCTGCTGTATCTCCCACATGGAATGTGCCAGGCGGGAAAAGTGGGGATCAAGCTTACACTTTCTCGGAACTGCTTCAAATCAACTAGATATCTTTGTGCTGTAAATCTCCCAACAGCCAAACGCAAAAGCAGCAAACATCTCGCTGTATGTCCCACATCCAAAGTGCCAAGAGAGTAATGGTGAGCTTGCTCTCCCTGTCTTTGAGTACTGTTTTCACTGTCCCGGTTACCTCTTTGCTAACATTCTCTTCAGAGCTGCAGTGAAACCAGGAACCACGTGGAGAAGGCACCCACACTGAAAATGCCTGGAAGGAACATTGGGGCTTCTTCTCAGTGTCTCTGATGTCGGGTTTTACTGTCCCGGGAAAGTCTCTGCTAACACCCTGCAGAGCGCAGTGCCCAATATCCAGAAACATCTTGCGGTATCTCCTACAGGGAAAGTGCCAGGAGGGAATTATGGAGCTTGTTCTCAGTGTCTCTGAGAATTGCTCTGATTATCCCTGTGACCTCTTTGCTAAGACTCTCCAGAGAGCCGTCCTCAAAACCAACACACATCTTGACATATCTCCCACATTGATCGCAGTGTCTCCAGGAACGGCATTCAAGGAGCCAGGAACTTTTCTCCCTACACTGTCCATTGAGTTGTCCTCAAAACCAATATACATCCTGCTGTATCTCCCACATGGAATGTGCCAGGAGGGAAAAGTGGGGATTATGCTTAGACTTTCTCAGAACTGCTTCAAATCAACTAGATATCTTTGTGCTGTAAATCTCCCAACAGCCAAACGCAAAAGCAGCAAACATCTCGCTGTATGTCCCACATCCAAAGTGCCAAGAGAGTCATGGTGAGCTTGCTCTCCCTGTCTTTGAGTACTGTTTTCACTGTCCCGGTTACCTCTTTGCTAACATTCTCTTCAGAGCTGCAGTGAAACCAGGAACCACGTGGAGAAGGCACCCACACTGAAAATGCCTGGAAGGAACATTGCGGCTTCTTCTCAGTGTCTCTGACATAGGGTTTCACTGTCCCGGGAAAGTCTCTGCTAACACCCTGCAGAGCGCAGTGCCCAATATACAGAAACGTCTTGCGGTATCTCCTACAGGGAAAGTGCCAGGAGGGAATTGTCGATCTTGTTCTCAGTGTCTCTGAGAATTGCTCTGATTATCCCTGTGACCTCTTTGCTAAGACTCTCCAGAGAGCCGTCCTCAAAACCAACACACATCTTGACATATCTCCCACATTGATCGCAGTGTCTCCAGGAACGGCATTCAAGGAGCCAGGAACTTTTCTCCCTACACTGTCCATTGAGTTGTCCTCAAAACCAATATACATCCTGCTGTATCTCCCACATGGAATGTGCCAGGAGGGAAAAGTGGGGATTATGCTTAGACTTTCTCAGAACTGCTTCAAATCAACTAGATATCTTTGTGCTGTAAATCTCCCAACAGCCAAACGCAAAAGCAGCAAACATCTCGCTGTATGTCCCACATCCAAAGTGCCAAGAGAGTAATGGTGAGCTTGCTCTCCCTGTCTTTGAGTACTGTTTTCACTGTCCCGGTTACCTCTTTGCTAACATTCTCTTCAGAGCTGCAGTGAAACCAGGAACCACGTGGAGAAGGCACCCACACTGAAAATGCCTGGAAGGAACATTGGGGCTTCTTCTCAGTGTCTCTGATGTCGGGTTTTACTGTCCCGGGAAAGTCTCTGCTAACACCCTGCAGAGCGCTGTGCCCAATATACAGAAACGTCTTGCGGTATCTCCTACAGGGAAAGTGCCAGGAGGGAATTGTCGATCTTGTTCTCAGTGTCTCTGAGAATTGCTCTGATTATCCGTGTGACCTCTTTGCTAAGACTCTCCAGAGAGCCGTCCTCAAAACCAACACACATCTTGACATATCTCCCACATTGATCGCAGTGTCTCCAGGAACGGCATTCAAGGAGCCAGGAACTTTTCTCCCTACACTGTCCATTGAGTTGTCCTCAAAACCAATATACATCCTGCTGTATCTCCCACATGGAATGTGCCAGGCGGGAAAAGTGGGGATCAAGCTTACACTTTCTCGGAACTGCTTCAAATCAACTAGATATCTTTGTGCTGTAAATCTCCCAACAGCCAAACGCAAAAGCAGCAAACATCTCGCTGTATGTCCCACATCCAAAGTGCCAAGAGAGTAATGGTGAGCTTGCTCTCCCTGTCTTTGAGTACTGTTTTCACTGTCCCGGTTACCTCTTTGCTAACATTCTCTTCAGAGCTGCAGTGAAACCAGGAACCACGTGGAGAAGGCACCCACACTGAAAATGCCTGGAAGGAACATTGGGGCTTCTTCTCAGTGTCTCTGATGTCGGGTTTTACTGTCCCGGGAAAGTCTCTGCTAACACCCTGCAGAGCGCAGTGCCCAATATCCAGAAACATCTTGCGGTATCTCCTACAGGGAAAGTGCCAGGAGGGAATTATGGAGCTTGTTCTCAGTGTCTCTGAGAATTGCTCTGATTATCCCTGTGACCTCTTTGCTAAGACTCTCCAGAGAGCCGTCCTCAAAACCAACACACATCTTGACATATCTCCCACATTGATCGCAGTGTCTCCAGGAACGGCATTCAAGGAGCCAGGAACTTTTCTCCCTACACTGTCCATTGAGTTGTCCTCAAAACCAATATACATCCTGCTGTATCTCCCACATGGAATGTGCCAGGAGGGAAAAGTGGGGATTATGCTTAGACTTTCTCAGAACTGCTTCAAATCAACTAGATATCTTTGTGCTGTAAATCTCCCAACAGCCAAACGCAAAAGCAGCAAACATCTCGCTGTATGTCCCACATCCAAAGTGCCAAGAGAGTCATGGTGAGCTTGCTCTCCCTGTCTTTGAGTACTGTTTTCACTGTCCCGGTTACCTCTTTGCTAACATTCTCTTCAGAGCTGCAGTGAAACCAGGAACCACGTGGAGAAGGCACCCACACTGAAAATGCCTGGAAGGAACATTGCGGCTTCTTCTCAGTGTCTCTGACATAGGGTTTCACTGTCCCGGGAAAGTCTCTGCTAACACCCTGCAGAGCGCAGTGCCCAATATACAGAAACGTCTTGCGGTATCTCCTACAGGGAAAGTGCCAGGAGGGAATTGTCGATCTTGTTCTCAGTGTCTCTGAGAATTGCTCTGATTATCCCTGTGACCTCTTTGCTAAGACTCTCCAGAGAGCCGTCCTCAAAACCAACACACATCTTGACATATCTCCCACATTGATCGCAGTGTCTCCAGGAACGGCATTCAAGGAGCCAGGAACTTTTCTCTCTACACTGTCCATTGAGTTGTCCTCAAAACCAATATACATCCTGCTGTATCTCCCACATGCAATGTGCCAGGCGGGAAAAGTGGGGATCAAGCTTACACTTTCTCGGAACTGCTTCAAATCAACTAGATATCTTTGTGCTGTAAATCTCCCAACAGCCAAACACAAAAGCAGCAAACATCTCGCTGTATGTCCCACATCCAAAGTGCCAAGAGAGTAATGGTGAGCTTGCTCTCCCTGTCTTTGAGTACTGTTTTCACTGTCCCGGTTACCTCTTTGCTAACATTCTCTTCAGAGCTGCAGTGAAACCAGGAACCACGTGGAGAAGGCACCCACACTGAAAATGCCTTGAAGGAACGTTGAGGTTTCTTCTCAGTGTCTCTGACATAGGGTTTCACTGTCCCGGGAAAGTCTCTGCTAACACCCTGCAGAGCGCAGGGCCCAATATACAGAAACGTCTTGCGGTATCTCCTACAGGGAAAGTGCCAGGAGGGAATTGTCGATCTTGTTCTCAGTGTCTCTGAGAATTGCTCTGATTATCCGTGTGACCTCTTTCCTAAGACTCTCCAGAGAGCCGTCCTCAAAACCAACACACATCTTGACATATCTCCCACATTGATCGCAGTGTCTCCAGGAACGGCATTCAAGGAGCCAGGAACTTTTCTCCCTACACTGTCCATTGAGTTGTCCTCAAAACCAATATACATCCTGCTGTATCTCCCACATGGAATGTGCCAGGAGGGAAAAGTGGGGATTATGCTTAGACTTTCTCAGAACTGCTTCAAATCAACTAGATATCTTTGTGCTGTAAATCTCCCAACAGCCAAATGCAAAAGCAGCAAACATCTCGCTGTATGTCCCACATCCAAAGTGCCAAGAGAGTAATGGTGAGCTTGCTCTCCCTGTCTTTGAGTACTGTTTTCACTGTCCCAGTTACCTCTTTGCTAACATTCTCTTCAGAGCTGCAGTGAAACCAGGAACCACGTGGAGAAGGCACCCACACTGAAAATGCCTGGAAGGAACATTGGGGCTTCTTCTCAGTGTCTCTGATGTCGGGTTTTACTGTCCCGGGAAAGTCTCTGCTAACACCCTGCAGAGCGCTGTGCCCAATATACAGAAACGTCTTGCGGTATCTCCTACAGGGAAAGTGCCAGGAGGGAATTGTCGATCTTGTTCTCAGTGTCTCTGAGAATTGCTCTGATTATCCGTGTGACCTCTTTGCTAAGACTCTCCAGAGAGCCGTCCTCAAAACCAACACACATCTTGACATATCTCCCACATTGATCGCAGTGTCTCCAGGAACGGCATTCAAGGAGCCAGGAACTTTTCTCCCTACACTGTCCATTGAGTTGTCCTCAAAACCAATATACATCCTGCTGTATCTCCCACATGGAATGTGCCAGGCGGGAAAAGTGGGGATCAAGCTTACACTTTCTCGGAACTGCTTCAAATCAACTAGATATCTTTGTGCTGTAAATCTCCCAACAGCCAAACACAAAAGCAGCAAACATCTCGCTGTATGTCCCACATCCAAAGTGCCAAGAGAGTAATGGTGAGCTTGCTCTCCCTGTCTTTGAGTACTGTTTTCACTGTCCCGGTTACCTCTTTGCTAACATTCTCTTCAGAGCTGCAGTGAAACCAGGAACCACGTGGAGAAGGCACCCACACTGAAAATGCCTGGAAGGAACATTGCGGCTTCTTCTCAGTGTCTCTGATGTCGGGTTTTACTGTCCCGGGAAAGTCTCTGCTAACACCCTGCAGAGCGCAGTGCCCAATATCCAGAAACATCTTGCGGTATCTCCTACAGGGAAAGTGCCAGGAGGGAATTATGGAGCTTGTTCTCAGTGTCTCTGAGAATTGCTCTGATTATCCCTGTGACCTCTTTGCTAAGACTCTCCAGAGAGCCGTCCTCAAAACCAACACACATCTTGACATATCTCCCACATTGATCGCAGTGTCTCCAGGAACGGCATTCAAGGAGCCAGGAACTTTTCTCCCTACACTGTCCATTGAGTTGTCCTCAAAACCAATATACATCCTGCTGTATCTCCCACATGGAATGTGCCAGGCGGGAAAAGTGGGGATCAAGCTTACACTTTCTCGGAACTGCTTCAAATCAACTAGATATCTTTGTGCTGTAAAACTCCCAACAGCCAAACACAAAAGCAGCAAACATCTCGCTGTATGTCCCACATCCAAAGTGCCAAGAGAGTAATGGTGAGCTTGCTCTCCCTGTCTTTGAGTACTGTTTTCACTGTCCCGGTTACCTCTTTGCTAACATTCTCTTCAGAGCTGCAGTGAAACCAGGAACCACGTGGAGAAGGCACCCACACTGAAAATGCCTGGAAGGAACGTTGAGGTTTCTTCTCAGTGTCTCTGACATAGGGTTTCACTGTCCCGGGAAAGTCTCTGCTAACACCCTGCAGAGCGCAGGGCCCAATATACAGAAACGTCTTGCGGTATCTCCTACAGGGAAAGTGCCAGGAGGGAATTGTCGATCTTGTTCTCAGTGTCTCTGAGAATTGCTCTGATTATCCGTGTGACCTCTTTGCTAAGACTCTCCAGAGAGCCGTCCTCAAAACCAACACACATCTTGACATATCTCCCACATTGATCGCAGTGTCTCCAGGAACGGCATTCAAGGAGCCAGGAACTTTTCTCCCTACACTGTCCATTGAGTTGTCCTCAAAACCAATATACATCCTGCTGTATCTCCCACATGGAATGTGCCAGGAGGGAAAAGTGGGGATTATGCTTAGACTTTCTCAGAACTGCTTCAAATCAACTAGATATCTTTGTGCTGTAAATCTCCCAACAGCCAAATGCAAAAGCAGCAAACATCTCGCTGTATGTCCCACATCCAAAGTGCCAAGAGAGTAATGGTGAGCTTGCTCTCCCTGTCTTTGAGTACTGTTTTCACTGTCCCGGTTACCTCTTTGCTAACATTCTCTTCAGAGCTGCAGTGAAACCAGGAACCACGTGGAGAAGGCACCCACACTGAAAATGCCTGGAAGGAACATTGGGGCTTCTTCTCAGTGTCTCTGATGTCGGGTTTTACTGTCCCGGGAAAGTCTCTGCTAACACCCTGCAGAGCGCAGGGCCCAATATACAGAAACGTCTTGCGGTATCTCCTACAGGGAAAGTGCCAGGAGGGAATTGTCGATCTTGTTCTCAGTGTCTCTGAGAATTGCTCTGATTATCCGTGTGACCTCTTTGCTAAGACTCTCCAGAGAGCCGTCCTCAAAACCAACACACATCTTGACATATCTCCCACATTGATCGCAGTGTCTCCAGGAACGGCATTCAAGGAGCCAGGAACTTTTCTCCCTACACTGTCCATTGAGTTGTCCTCAAAACCAATATACATCCTGCTGTATCTCCCACATGGAATGTGCCAGGCGGGAAAAGTGGGGATCAAGCTTACACTTTCTCGGAACTGCTTCAAATCAACTAGATATCTTTGTGCTGTAAATCTCCCAACAGCGAAACGCAAAAGCAGCAAACATCTCGCTGTATGTCCCACATCCAAAGTGCCAAGAGAGTAATGGTGAGCTTGCTCTCCCTGTCTTTGAGTACTGTTTTCACTGTCCCGGTTACCTCTTTGCTAACATTCTCTTCAGAGCTGCAGTGAAACCAGGAACCACGTGGAGAAGGCACCCACACTGAAAATGCCTGGAAGGAACATTGCGGCTTCTTCTCAGTGTCTCTGACATAGGGTTTCACTGTCCCGGGAAAGTCTCTGCTAACACCCTGCAGAGCGCAGTGCCCAATATACAGAAACGTCTTGCGGTATCTCCTACAGGGAAAGTGCCAGGAGGGAATTGTCGATCTTGTTCTCAGTGTCTCTGAGAATTGCTCTGATTATCCCTGTGACCTCTTTGCTAAGACTCTCCAGAGAGCCGTCCTCAAAACCAACACACATCTTGACATATCTCCCACATTGATCGCAGTGTCTCCAGGAACGGCATTCAAGGAGCCAGGAACTTTTCTCCCTACACTGTCCATTGAGTTGTCCTCAAAACCAATATACATCCTGCTGTATCTCCCACATGGAATGTGCCAGGAGGGAAAAGTGGGGATTATGCTTAGACTTTCTCAGAACTGCTTCAAATCAACTAGATATCTTTGTGCTGTAAATCTCCCAACAGCGAAACGCAAAAGCAGCAAACATCTCGCTGTATGTCCCACATCCAAAGTGCCAAGAGAGTAATGGTGAGCTTGCTCTCCCTGTCTTTGAGTACTGTTTTCACTGTCCCGGTTACCTCTTTGCTAACATTCTCTTCAGAGCTGCAGTGAAACCAGGAACCACGTGGAGAAGGCACCCACACTGAAAATGCCTGGAAGGAACATTGGGGCTTCTTCTCAGTGTCTCTGATGTCGGGTTTTACTGTCCCGGGAAAGTCTCTGCTAACACCCTGCAGAGCGCTGTGCCCAATATACAGAAACGTCTTGCGGTATCTCCTACAGGGAAAGTGCCAGGAGGGAATTGTCGATCTTGTTCTCAGTGTCTCTGAGAATTGCTCTGATTATCCCTGTGACCTCTTTGCTAAGACTCTCCAGAGAGCCGTCCTCAAAACCAACACACATCTTGACATATCTCCCACATTGATCGCAGTGTCTCCAGGAACGGCATTCAAGGAGCCAGGAACTTTTCTCCCTACACTGTCCATTGAGTTGTCCTCAAAACCAATATACATCCTGCTGTATCTCCCACATGGAATGTGCCAGGCAGGAAAAGTGGGGATAAAGCTTACACTTTCTCGGAACTGCTTCAAATCAACTAGATATCTTTGTGCTGTAAATCTCCCAACAGCCAAACACAAAAGCAGCAAACATCTCGCTGTATGTCCCACATCCAAAGTGCCAAGAGAGTAATGGTGAGCTTGCTCTCCCTGTCTTTGAGTACTGTTTTCACTGTCCCGGTTACCTCTTTGCTAACATTCTCTTCAGAGCTGCAGTGAAACCAGGAACCACGTGGAGAAGGCACCCACACTGAAAATGCCTGGAAGGAACGTTGGGGTTTCTTCTCAGTGTCTCTGACATAGGGTTTCACTGTCCCGGGAAAGTCTCTGCTAACACCCTGCAGAGCGCAGGGCCCAATATACAGAAACGTCTTGCGGTATCTCCTACAGGGAAAGTGCCAGGAGGGAATTGTCGATCTTGTTCTCAGTGTCTCTGAGAACTGCTCTGATTATCCGTGTGACCTCTTTGCTAAGACTCTCCAGAGAGCCGTCCTCAAAACCAACACACATCTTGACATATCTCCCACATTGATCGCAGTGTCTCCAGGAACGGCATTCAAGGAGCCAGGAACTTTTCTCCCTACACTGTCCATTGAGTTGTCCTCAAAACCAATATACATCCTGCTGTATCTCCCACATGGAATGTGCCAGGCGGGAAAAGTGGGGATCAAGCTTAGACTTTCTCGGAACTGCTTCAAATCAACTAGATATCTTTGTGCTGTAAATCTCCCAACAGCCAAACGCAAAAGCAGCAAACATCTCGCTGTATGTCCCACATCCAAAGTGCCAAGAGAGTAATGGTGAGCTTGCTCTCCCTGTCTTTGAGTACTGTTTTCACTGTCCCGGTTACCTCTTTGCTAACATTCTCTTCAGAGCTGCAGTGAAACCAGGAACCACGTGGAGAAGGCACCCACACTGAAAATGCCTGGAAGGAACATTGGGGCTTCTTCTCAGTGTCTCTGATGTCGGGTTTTACTGTCCCGGGAAAGTCTCTGCTAACACCCTGCAGAGCGCAGGGCCCAATATACAGAAACGTCTTGCGGTATCTCCTACAGGGAAAGTGCCAGGAGGGAATTGTCGATCTTGTTCTCAGTGTCTCTGAGAATTGCTCTGATTATCCGTGTGACCTCTTTGCTAAGACTCTCCAGAGAGCCGTCCTCAAAACCAACACACATCTTGACATATCTCCCACATTGATCGCAGTGTCTCCAGGAACGGCATTCAAGGAGCCAGGAACTTTTCTCCCTACACTGTCCATTGAGTTGTCCTCAAAACCAATATACATCCTGCTGTATCTCCCACATGGAATGTGCCAGGCGGGAAAAGTGGGGATCAAGCTTACACTTTCTCGGAACTGCTTCAAATCAACTAGATATCTTTGTGCTGTAAATCTCCCAACAGCCAAACGCAAAAGCAGCAAACATCTCGCTGTATGTCCCACATCCAAAGTGCCAAGAGAGTAATGGTGAGCTTGCTCTCCCTGTCTTTGAGTACTGTTTTCACTGTCCCGGTTACCTCTTTGCTAACATTCTCTTCAGAGCTGCAGTGAAACCAGGAACCACGTGGAGAAGGCACCCACACTGAAAATGCCTGGAAGGAACATTGGGGCTTCTTCTCAGTGTCTCTGATGTCGGGTTTTACTGTCCCGGGAAAGTCTCTGCTAACACCCTGCAGAGCGCTGTGCCCAATATACAGAAACGTCTTGCGGTATCTCCTACAGGGAAAATGCCAGGAGGGAATTGTCGATCTTGGCCTCAGTGTCTCTGAGAATTGCTCTGATTATCCGTGTGACCTCTTTGCTAAGACTCTCCAGAGAGCCGTCCTCAAAACCAACACACATCTTGACATATCTCCCACATTGATCGCAGTGTCTCCAGGAACGGCATTCAAGGAGCCAGGAACTTTTCTCCCTACACTGTCCATTGAGTTGTCCTCAAAACCAATATACATCCTGCTGTATCTCCCACATGGAATGTGCCAGGCGGGAAAAGTGGGGATTATGCTTAGACTTTCTCAGAACTGCTTCAAATCAACTAGATATCTTTGTGCTGTAAATCTCCCAACAGCCAAACACAAAAGCAGCAAACATCTCGCTGTATGTCCCACATCCAAAGTGCCAAGAGAGTAATGGTGAGCTTGCTCTCCCTGTCTTTGAGTACTGTTTTCACTGTCCCGGTTACCTCTTTGCTAACATTCTTTTCAGAGCTGCAGTGAAACCAGGAACCACGTGGAGAAGGCACCCACACTGAAAATGCCTGGAAGGAACATTGGGGCTTCTTCTCAGTGTCTCTGATGTCGGGTTTTACTGTCCCGGGAAAGTCTCTGCTAACACCCTGCAGAGCGCAGTGCCCAATATACAGAAACGTCTTGCGGTATCTCCTACAGGGAAAGTGCCAGGAGGGAATTGTCGATCTTGTTCTCAGTGTCTCTGAGAATTGCTCTGATTATCCGTGTGACCTCTTTGCTAAGACTCTCCAGAGAGCCGTCCTCAAAACCAACACACATCTTGACATATCTCCCACATTGATCGCAGTGTCTCCAGGAACGGCATTCAAGGAGCCAGGAACTTTTCTCCCTACACTGTCCATTGAGTTGTCCTCAAAACCAATATACATCCTGCTGTATCTCCCACATGCAATGTGCCAGGCGGGAAAAGTGGGGATCAACCTTACACTTTCTCGGAACTGCTTCAAATCAACTAGATATCTTTGTGCTGTAAATCTCCCAACAGCCAAATGTAAAAGCAGCAAACATCTCGCTGTATGTCCCACATCCAAAGTGCCAAGAGAGAGCTTGCTCTCCCTGTCTTTGAGTACTGTTTTCACTGTCCCGGTTACCTCTTTGCTAACATTCTCTTCAGAGCTGCAGTGAAACCAGGAACCACGTGGAGAAGGCACCCACACTGAAAATGCCTGGAAGGAACATTGGGGCTTCTTCTCAGTGTCTCTGATGTCGGGTTTTACTGTCCCGGGAAAGTCTCTGCTAACACCCTGCAGAGCGCAGTGCCCAATATACAGAAACATCTTGCGCTATCTCCTACAGGGAAAGTGCCAGGAGGGAATTGTCGATCTTGTTCTCAGTGTCTCTGAGAATTGCTCTGATTATCCCTGTGACCTCTTTGCTAAGACTCTTCAGAGAGCCGTCCTCAAAACCAACACACATCTTGACATATCTCCCACATTGATCGCAGTGTCTCCAGGAACGGCATTCAAGGAGCTAGGAACTTTTCTCCCTACACTGTCCATTGAGTTGTCCTCAAAACCAATATACATCCTGCTGTATCTCCCACATGGAATGTGCCAGGCGGGAAAAGTGGGGATTATGCTTAGACTTTCTCAGAACTGCTTCAAATCAACTAGATATCTTTGAGCTGTAAATCTCCCAACAGCCAAACGCAAAAGCAGCAAACATCTCGCTGTATGTCCCACATCCAAAGTGCCAAGAGAGTCATGGTGAGCTTGCTCTCCCTGTCTTTGAGTACTGTTTTCACTGTCCCGGTTACCTCTTTGCTAACATTCTCTTCAGAGCTGCAGTGAAACCAGGAACCACGTGGAGAAGGCACCCACACTGAAAATGCCTGGAAGGAACATTGGGGCTTCTTCTCAGTGTCTCTGATGTCGGGTTTTACAGTCCCGGGAAAGTCTCTGCTAACACCCTGCAGAGCGCAGTGCCCAATATCCAGAAACATCTTGCGGTATCTCCTACAGGGAAAGTGCCAGGAGGGAATTGTCGATCTTGTTCTCAGTGTCTCTGAGAATTGCTCTGATTATCCGTGTGACCTCTTTGCTAAGACTCTCCAGAGAGCCGTCCTCAAAACCAACACACATCTTGACATATCTCCCACATTGATCGCAGTGTCTCCAGGAACGGCATTCAAGGAGCCAGGAACTTTTCTCCCTACACTGTCCATTGAGTTGTCCTCAAAACCAATATACATCCTGCTGTATCTCCCACATGCAATGTGCCAGGCGGGAAAAGTGGGGATCAAGCTTACACTTTCTCGGAACTGCTTCAAATCAACTAGATATCTTTGTGCTGTAAATCTCCCAACAGCCAAACACAAAAGCAGCAAACATCTCGCTGTATGTCCCACATCCAAAGTGCCAAGAGAGTAATGTAGAGCTTGCTCTCCCTGTCTTTGAGTACTGTTTTCACTGTCCCGATTACCTCTTTGCTAACATTCTCTTCAGAGCTGCAGTGAAACCAGGAACCACGTGGAGAAGGCACCCACACTGAAAATGCCTGGAAGGAACATTGCGGCTTCTTCTCAGTGTCTCTGACAGAGGGTTTCACTGTCCCGGGAAAGTCTCTGCTAACACCCTGCAGAGCGCTGTGCCCAATATACAGAAACATCTTGCGGTATCTCCTACAGGGAAAGTGCCAGGAGGGAATTGTGGAGCTTGTTCTCAGTGTCTCTGAGAATTGCTCTGATTATCCGTGTGACCTCTTTGCTAAGACTCTCCAGAGAGCCGTCCTCAAAACCAACACACATCTTGACATATCTCCCACATTGATCGCAGTGTCTCCAGGAACGGCATTCAAGGAGCCAGGAACTTTTCTCCCTACACTGTCCATTGAGTTGTCCTCAAAACCAATATACATCCTGCTGTATCTCCCACATGGAATGTGCCAGGAGGGAAAAGTGGGGATTATGCTTAGACTTTCTCAGAACTGCTTCAAATCAACTAGATATCTTTGAGCTGTAAATCTCCCAACAGCCAAACGCAAAAGCAGCAAACATCTCGCTGTATGTCCCACATCCAAAGTGCCAAGAGAGTAATGGTGAGCTTGCTCTCCCTGTCTTTGAGTACTGTTTTCACTGTCCCGGTTACCTCTTTGCTAACATTCTCTTCAGAGCTGCAGTGAAACCAGGAACCACGTGGAGAAGGCACCCACACTGAAAATGCCTGGAAGGAACATTGGGGCTTCTTCTCAGTGTCTCTGATGTCGGGTTTTACTGTCCCGGGAAAGTCTCTGCTAACACCCTGCAGAGCGCTGTGCCCAATATACAGAAACGTCTTGCGGTATCTCCTACAGGGAAAGTGCCAGGAGGGAATTGTCGATCTTGTTCTCAGTGTCTCTGAGAATTGCTCTGATTATCCGTGTGACCTCTTTGCTAAGACTCTCCAGAGAGCCGTCCTCAAAACCAACACACATCTTGACATATCTCCCACATTGATCGCAGTGTCTCCAGGAACGGCATTCAAGGAGCCAGGAACTTTTCTCCCTACACTGTCCATTGAGTTGTCCTCAAAACCAATATACATCCTGCTGTATCTCCCACATGGAATGTGCCAGGCGGGAAAAGTGGGGATCAAGCTTACACTTTCTCGGAACTGCTTCAAATCAACTAGATATCTTTGTGCTGTAAATCTCCCAACAGCCAAACACAAAAGCAGCAAACATCTCGCTGTATGTCCCACATCCAAAGTGCCAAGAGAGTAATGGTGAGCTTGCTCTCCCTGTCTTTGAGTACTGTTTTCACTGTCCCGGTTACCTCTTTGCTAACATTCTCTTCAGAGCTGCAGTGAAACCAGGAACCACGTGGAGAAGGCACCCACACTGAAAATGCCTGGAAGGAACATTGGGGCTTCTTCTCAGTGTCTCTGATGTCGGGTTTTACTGTCCCGGGAAAGTCTCTGCTAACACCCTGCAGAGCGCAGTGCCCAATATCCAGAAACATCTTGCGGTATCTCCTACAGGGAAAGTGCCAGGAGGGAATTATGGAGCTTGTTCTCAGTGTCTCTGAGAATTGCTCTGATTATCCCTGTGACCTCTTTGCTAAGACTCTCCAGAGAGCCGTCCTCAAAACCAACACACATCTTGACATATCTCCCACATTGATCGCAGTGTCTCCAGGAACGGCATTCAAGGAGCCAGGAACTTTTCTCCCTACACTGTCCATTGAGTTGTCCTCAAAACCAATATACATCCTGCTGTATCTCCCACATGGAATGTGCCAGGAGGGAAAAGTGGGGATTATGCTTAGACTTTCTCAGAACTGCTTCAAATCAACTAGATATCTTTGTGCTGTAAATCTCCCAACAGCCAAACGCAAAAGCAGCAAACATCTCGCTGTATGTCCCACATCCAAAGTGCCAAGAGAGTCATGGTGAGCTTGCTCTCCCTGTCTTTGAGTACTGTTTTCACTGTCCCGGTTACCTCTTTGCTAACATTCTCTTCAGAGCTGCAGTGAAACCAGGAACCACGTGGAGAAGGCACCCACACTGAAAATGCCTGGAAGGAACATTGCGGCTTCTTCTCAGTGTCTCTGACATAGGGTTTCACTGTCCCGGGAAAGTCTCTGCTAACACCCTGCAGAGCGCAGTGCCCAATATACAGAAACGTCTTGCGGTATTTCCTACAGGGAAAGTGCCAGGAGGGAATTGTCGATCTTGTTCTCAGTGTCTCTGAGAATTGCTCTGATTATCCCTGTGACCTCTTTGCTAAGACTCTCCAGAGAGCCGTCCTCAAAACCAACACACATCTTGACATATCTCCCACATTGATCGCAGTGTCTCCAGGAACGGCATTCAAGGAGCCAGGAACTTTTCTCCCTACACTGTCCATTGAGTTGTCCTCAAAACCAATATACATCCTGCTGTATCTCCCACATGGAATGTGCCAGGAGGGAAAAGTGGGGATTATGCTTAGACTTTCTCAGAACTGCTTCAAATCAACTAGATATCTTTGTGCTGTAAATCTCCCAACAGCCAAACGCAAAAGCAGCAAACATCTCGCTGTATGTCCCACATCCAAAGTGCCAAGAGAGTAATGGTGAGCTTGCTCTCCCTGTCTTTGAGTACTGTTTTCACTGTCCCGGTTACCTCTTTGCTAACATTCTCTTCAGAGCTGCAGTGAAACCAGGAACCACGTGGAGAAGGCACCCACACTGAAAATGCCTGGAAGGAACATTGCGGCTTCTTCTCAGTGTCTCTGATGTCGGGTTTTACTGTCCCGGGAAAGTCTCTGCTAACACCCTG
Source organism: Larus michahellis (assembly GCF_964199755.1). Lineage (NCBI taxonomy): Eukaryota > Metazoa > Chordata > Aves > Charadriiformes > Laridae > Larus > Larus michahellis. The sequence continues at coordinate 21,728,567 of NC_133903.1, read as the reverse complement.
CAGAGCGCTGTGCCCAATATACAGAAACGTCTTGTGGTATCTCCTACAGGGAAAGTGCCAGGAGGGAATTGTCGATCTTGTTCTCAGTGTCTCTGAGAATTGCTCTGATTATCCGTGTGACCTCTTTGCTAAGACTCTCCAGAGAGCCGTCCTCAAAACCAACACACATCTTGACATATCTCCCACATTGATCGCAGTGTCTCCAGGAACGGCATTCAAGGAGCCAGGAACTTTTCTCCCTACACTGTCCATTGAGTTGTCCTCAAAACCAATATACATCCTGCTGTATCTCCCACATGCAATGTGCCAGGCGGGAAAAGTGGGGATCAAGCTTACACTTTCTCGGAACTGCTTCAAATCAACTAGATATCTTTGTGCTGTAAATCTCCCAACAGCCAAACACAAAAGCAGCAAACATCTCGCTGTATGTCCCACATCCAAAGTGCCAAGAGAGTAATGGTGAGCTTGCTCTCCCTGTCTTTGAGTACTGTTTTCACTGTCCCGGTTACCTCTTTGCTAACATTCTCTTCAGAGCTGCAGTGAAACCAGGAACCACGTGGAGAAGGCACCCACACTGAAAATGCCTGGAAGGAACATTGGGGCTTCTTCTCAGTGTCTCTGACATAGGGTTTCACTGTCCCGGGAAAGTCTCTGCTAACACCCTGCAGAGCGCTGTGCCCAATATACAGAAACATCTTGCGGTATCTCCTACAGGGAAAGTGCCAGGAGGGAATTGTGGAGCTTGTTCTCAGTGTCTCTGAGAATTGCTCTGATTATCCCTGTGACCTCTTTGCTAAGACTCTCCAGAGAGCCGTCCTCAAAACCAACACACATCTTGACATATCTCCCACATTGATCGCAGTGTCTCCAGGAACGGCATTCAAGGAGCCAGGAACTTTTCTCCCTACACTGTCCATTGAGTTGTCCTCAAAACCAATATACATCCTGCTGTATCTCCCACATGGAATGTGCCAGGAGGGAAAAGTGGGGATTATGCTTAGACTTTCTCAGAACTGCTTCAAATCAACTAGATATCTTTGTGCTGTAAATCTCCCAACAGCGAAACGCAAAAGCAGCAAACATCTCGCTGTATGTCCCACATCCAAAGTGCCAAGAGAGTAATGGTGAGCTTGCTCTCCCTGTCTTTGAGTACTGTTTTCACTGTCCCGGTTACCTCTTTGCTAACGTTCTCTTCAGAGCTCCAGTGAAACCAGGAACCACGTGGAGAAGGCACCCACACTGAAAATGCCTGGAAGGAACATTGCGGCTTCTTCTCAGTGTCTCTGACATAGGGTTTCACTGTCCCGGGAAAGTCTCTGCTAACACCCTGCAGAGCGCAGTGCCCAATATACAGAAACGTCTTGCGGTATCTCCTACAGGGAAAGTGCCAGGAGGGAATTGTCGATCTTGTTCTCAGTGTCTCTGAGAATTGCTCTGATTATCCGTGTGACCTCTTTGCTAAGACTCTCCAGAGAGCCGTCCTCAAAACCAACACACATCTTGACATGTCTCCCACATTGATCGCAGTGTCTCCAGGAACGGCATTCAAGGAGCCAGGAACTTTTCTCCCTACACTGTCCATTGAGTTGTCCTCAAAACCAATATACATCCTGCTGTATCTCCCACATGGAATGTGCCAGGCAGGAAAAGTGGGGATAAAGCTTACACTTTCTCGGAACTGCTTCAAATCAACTAGATATCTTTGTGCTGTAAATCTCCCAACAGCCAAACACAAAAGCAGCAAACATCTCGCTGTATGTCCCACATCCAAAGTGCCAAGAGAGTAATGGTGAGCTTGCTCTCCCTGTCTTTGAGTACTGTTTTCACTGTCCCGGTTACCTCTTTGCTAACATTCTCTTCAGAGCTGCAGTGAAACCAGGAACCACGTGGAGAAGGCACCCACACTGAAAATGCCTGGAAGGAACGTTGGGGTTTCTTCTCAGTGTCTCTGACATAGGGTTTCACTGTCCCGGGAAAGTCTCTGCTAACACCCTGCAGAGCGCAGGGCCCAATATACAGAAACGTCTTGCGGTATCTCCTACAGGGAAAGTGCCAGGAGGGAATTGTCGATCTTGTTCTCAGTGTCTCTGAGAATTGCTCTGATTATCCGTGTGACCTCTTTGCTAAGACTCTCCAGAGAGCCGTCCTCAAAACCAACACACATCTTGACATATCTCCCACATTGATCGCAGTGTCTCCAGGAACGGCATTCAAGGAGCCAGGAACTTTTCTCCCTACACTGTCCATTGAGTTGTCCTCAAAACCAATATACATCCTGCTGTATCTCCCACATGGAATGTGCCAGGCGGGAAAAGTGGGGATCAAGCTTAGACTTTCTCGGAACTGCTTCAAATCAACTAGATATCTTTGTGCTGTAAATCTCCCAACAGCCAAACGCAAAAGCAGCAAACATCTCGCTGTATGTCCCACATCCAAAGTGCCAAGAGAGTAATGGTGAGCTTGCTCTCCCTGTCTTTGAGTACTGTTTTCACTGTCCCGGTTACCTCTTTGCTAACATTCTCTTCAGAGCTGCAGTGAAACCAGGAACCACGTGGAGAAGGCACCCACACTGAAAATGCCTGGAAGGAACATTGGGGCTTCTTCTCAGTGTCTCTGATGTCGGGTTTTACTGTCCCGGGAAAGTCTCTGCTAACACCCTGCAGAGCGCTGTGCCCAATATACAGAAACGTCTTGCGGTATCTCCTACAGGGAAAGTGCCAGGAGGGAATTGTCGATCTTGTTCTCAGTGTCTCTGAGAATTGCTCTGATTATCCGTGTGACCTCTTTGCTAAGACTCTCCAGAGAGCCGTCCTCAAAACCAACACACATCTTGACATATCTCCCACATTGATCGCAGTGTCTCCAGGAACGGCATTCAAGGAGCCAGGAACTTTTCTCCCTACACTGTCCATTGAGTTGTCCTCAAAACCAATATACATCCTGCTGTATCTCCCACATGGAATGTGCCAGGCAGGAAAAGTGGGGATAAAGCTTACACTTTCTCGGAACTGCTTCAAATCAACTAGATATCTTTGTGCTGTAAATCTCCCAACAGCCAAACACAAAAGCAGCAAACATCTCGCTGTATGTCCCACATCCAAAGTGCCAAGAGAGTAATGGTGAGCTTGCTCTCCCTGTCTTTGAGTACTGTTTTCACTGTCCCGGTTACCTCTTTGCTAACATTCTCTTCAGAGCTGCAGTGAAACCAGGAACCACGTGGAGAAGGCACCCACACTGAAAATGCCTGGAAGGAACGTTGGGGTTTCTTCTCAGTGTCTCTGACATAGGGTTTCACTGTCCCGGGAAAGTCTCTGCTAACACCCTGCAGAGCGCAGGGCCCAATATACAGAAACGTCTTGCGGTATCTCCTACAGGGAAAGTGCCAGGAGGGAATTGTCGATCTTGTTCTCAGTGTCTCTGAGAATTGCTCTGATTATCCGTGTGACCTCTTTGCTAAGACTCTCCAGAGAGCCGTCCTCAAAACCAACACACATCTTGACATATCTCCCACATTGATCGCAGTGTCTCCAGGAACGGCATTCAAGGAGCCAGGAACTTTTCTCCCTACACTGTCCATTGAGTTGTCCTCAAAACCAATATACATCCTGCTGTATCTCCCACATGGAATGTGCCAGGCGGGAAAAGTGGGGATCAAGCTTAGACTTTCTCGGAACTGCTTCAAATCAACTAGATATCTTTGTGCTGTAAATCTCCCAACAGCCAAACGCAAAAGCAGCAAACATCTCGCTGTATGTCCCACATCCAAAGTGCCAAGAGAGTAATGGTGAGCTTGCTCTCCCTGTCTTTGAGTACTGTTTTCACTGTCCCGGTTACCTCTTTGCTAACATTCTCTTCAGAGCTGCAGTGAAACCAGGAACCACGTGGAGAAGGCACCCACACTGAAAATGCCTGGAAGGAACATTGGGGCTTCTTCTCAGTGTCTCTGATGTCGGGTTTTACTGTCCCGGGAAAGTCTCTGCTAACACCCTGCAGAGCGCAGGGCCCAATATACAGAAACGTCTTGCGGTATCTCCTACAGGGAAAGTGCCAGGAGGGAATTGTCGATCTTGTTCTCAGTGTCTCTGAGAATTGCTCTGATTATCCGTGTGACCTCTTTGCTAAGACTCTCCAGAGAGCCGTCCTCAAAACCAACACACATCTTGACATATCTCCCACATTGATCGCAGTGTCTCCAGGAACGGCATTCAAGGAGCCAGGAACTTTTCTCCCTACACTGTCCATTGAGTTGTCCTCAAAACCAATATACATCCTGCTGTATCTCCCACATGGAATGTGCCAGGAGGGAAAAGTGGGAATATATTTAGACTTTCTCGGAACTGCTTCAAATCAACTAGATATCTTTGTGCTGTAAATCTCCCAACAGCCAAACGCAAAAGCAGCAAACATCTCGCTGTATGTCCCACATCCAAAGTGCCAAGAGAGAGCTTGCTCTCCCTGTCTTTGAGTACTGTTTTCACTGTCCCGGTTACCTCTTTGCTAACATTCTCTTCAGAGCTGCAGTGAAACCAGGAACCACGTGGAGAAGGCACCCACACTGAAAATGCCTGGAAGGAACATTGCGGCTTCTTCTCAGTGTCTCTGATGTCGGGTTTTACTGTCCCGGGAAAGTCTCTGCTAACACCCTGCAGAGCGCAGGGCCCAATATACAGAAACGTCTTGCGGTATCTCCTACAGGGAAAGTGCCAGGAGGGAATTGTCGATCTTGTTCTCAGTGTCTCTGAGAATTGCTCTGATTATCCCTGTGACCTCTTTGCTAAGACTCTCCAGAGAGCCATCCTCAAAACCAACACACATCTTGACATATCTCCCACATTGATCGCAGTGTCTCCAGGAACGGCATTCAAGGAGCCAGGAACTTTTCTCCCTACACTGTCCATTGAGTTGTCCTCAAAACCAATATACATCCTGCTGTATCTCCCACATGGAAAGTGCCAGGCAGGAAAAGTGGGGATCAAGCTTACACTTTCTCGGAACTGCTTCAAATCAACTAGATATCTTTGTGCTGTAAATCTCCCAACAGCCAAACACAAAAGCAGCAAACATCTCGCTGTATGTCCCACATCCAAAGTGCCAAGAGAGTAATGGTGAGCTTGCTCTCCCTGTCTTTGAGTACTGTTTTCACTGTCCCGGTTACCTCTTTGCTAACGTTCTCTTCAGAGCTGCAGTGAAACCAGGAACCACGTGGAGAAGGCACCCACACTGAAAATGCCTGGAAGGAACATTGCGGCTTCTTCTCAGTGTCTCTGACATAGGGTTTCACTGTCCCGGGAAAGTCTCTGCTAACACCCTGCAGAGCGCAGTGCCCAATATACAGAAACGTCTTGCGGTATCTCCTACAGGGAAAGTGCCAGGAGGGAATTGTCGATCTTGTTCTCAGTGTCTCTGAGAATTGCTCTGATTATCCCTGTGACCTCTTTGCTAAGACTCTCCAGAGAGCCGTCCTCAAAACCAACACACATCTTGACATATCTCCCACATTGATCGCAGTGTCTCCAGGAACGGCATTCAAGGAGCCAGGAACTTTTCTCCCTACACTGTCCATTGAGTTGTCCTCAAAACCAATATACATCCTGCTGTATCTCCCACATGGAATGTGCCAGGAGGGAAAAGTGGGGATTATGCTTAGACTTTCTCAGAACTGCTTCAAATCAACTAGATATCTTTGTGCTGTAAATCTCCCAACAGCCAAACGCAAAAGCAGCAAACATCTCGCTGTATGTCCCACATCCAAAGTGCCAAGAGAGTCATGGTGAGCTTGCTCTCCCTGTCTTTGAGTACTGTTTTCACTGTCCCGGTTACCTCTTTGCTAACATTCTCTTCAGAGCTGCAGTGAAACCAGGAACCACGTGGAGAAGGCACCCACACTGAAAATGCCTGGAAGGAACATTGCGGCTTCTTCTCAGTGTCTCTGATGTCGGGTTTTACTGTCCCGGGAAAGTCTCTGCTAACACCCTGCAGAGCGCTGTGCCCAATATACAGAAATGTCTTGCGGTATCTCCTACAGGGAAAGTGCCAGGAGGGAATTGTCGATCTTGTTCTCAGTGTCTCTGAGAATTGCTCTGATTATCCGTGTGACCTCTTTGCTAAGACTCTCCAGAGAGCCGTCCTCAAAACCAACACACATCTTGACATATCTCCCACATTGATCGCAGTGTCTCCAGGAACGGCATTCAAGGAGCCAGGAACTTTTCTCCCTACACTGTCCATTGAGTTGTCCTCAAAACCAATATACATCCTGCTGTATCTCCCACATGGAATGTGCCAGGCAGGAAAAGTGGGGATAAAGCTTACACTTTCTCGGAACTGCTTCAAATCAACTAGATATCTTTGTGCTGTAAATCTCCCAACAGCCAAACACAAAAGCAGCAAACATCTCGCTGTATGTCCCACATCCAAAGTGCCAAGAGAGTAATGGTGAGCTTGCTCTCCCTGTCTTTGAGTACTGTTTTCACTGTCCCGGTTACCTCTTTGCTAACATTCTCTTCAGAGCTGCAGTGAAACCAGGAACCACGTGGAGAAGGCACCCACACTGAAAATGCCTGGAAGGAACGTTGGGGTTTCTTCTCAGTGTCTCTGACATAGGGTTTCACTGTCCCGGGAAAGTCTCTGCTAACACCCTGCAGAGCGCAGGGCCCAATATACAGAAACGTCTTGCGGTATCTCCTACAGGGAAAGTGCCAGGAGGGAATTGTCGATCTTGTTCTCAGTGTCTCTGAGAATTGCTCTGATTATCCGTGTGACCTCTTTGCTAAGACTCTCCAGAGAGCCGTCCTCAAAACCAACACACATCTTGACATATCTCCCACATTGATCGCAGTGTCTCCAGGAACGGCATTCAAGGAGCCAGGAACTTTTCTCCCTACACTGTCCATTGAGTTGTCCTCAAAACCAATATACATCCTGCTGTATCTCCCACATGGAATGTGCCAGGCGGGAAAAGTGGGGATCAAGCTTACACTTTCTCGGAACTGCTTCAAATCAACTAGATATCTTTGTGCTGTAAATCTCCCAACAGCCAAACGCAAAAGCAGCAAACATCTCGCTGTATGTCCCACATCCAAAGTGCCAAGAGAGTAATGGTGAGCTTGCTCTCCCTGTCTTTGAGTACTGTTTTCACTGTCCCGGTTACCTCTTTGCTAACATTCTCTTCAGAGCTGCAGTGAAACCAGGAACCACGTGGAGAAGGCACCCACACTGAAAATGCCTGGAAGGAACATTGGGGCTTCTTCTCAGTGTCTCTGATGTCGGGTTTTACTGTCCCGGGAAAGTCTCTGCTAACACCCTGCAGAGCGCAGGGCCCAATATACAGAAACGTCTTGCGGTATCTCCTACAGGGAAAGTGCCAGGAGGGAATTGTCGATCTTGTTCTCAGTGTCTCTGAGAATTGCTCTGATTATCCGTGTGACCTCTTTGCTAAGACTCTCCAGAGAGCCGTCCTCAAAACCAACACACATCTTGACATATCTCCCACATTGATCGCAGTGTCTCCAGGAACGGCATTCAAGGAGCCAGGAACTTTTCTCCCTACACTGTCCATTGAGTTGTCCTCAAAACCAATATACATCCTGCTGTATCTCCCACATGGAATGTGCCAGGAGGGAAAAGTGGGAATATATTTAGACTTTCTCGGAACTGCTTCAAATCAACTAGATATCTTTGTGCTGTAAATCTCCCAACAGCCAAACGCAAAAGCAGCAAACATCTCGCTGTATGTCCCACATCCAAAGTGCCAAGAGAGAGCTTGCTCTCCCTGTCTTTGAGTACTGTTTTCACTGTCCCGGTTACCTCTTTGCTAACATTCTCTTCAGAGCTGCAGTGAAACCAGGAACCACGTGGAGAAGGCACCCACACTGAAAATGCCTGGAAGGAACATTGCGGCTTCTTCTCAGTGTCTCTGATGTCGGGTTTTACTGTCCCGGGAAAGTCTCTGCTAACACCCTGCAGAGCGCAGGGCCCAATATACAGAAACGTCTTGCGGTATCTCCTACAGGGAAAGTGCCAGGAGGGAATTGTCGATCTTGTTCTCAGTGTCTCTGAGAATTGCTCTGATTATCCCTGTGACCTCTTTGCTAAGACTCTCCAGAGAGCCGTCCTCAAAACCAACACACATCTTGACATATCTCCCACATTGATCGCAGTGTCTCCAGGAACGGCATTCAAGGAGCCAGGAACTTTTCTCCCTACACTGTCCATTGAGTTGTCCTCAAAACCAATATACATCCTGCTGTATCTCCCACATGGAAAGTGCCAGGCAGGAAAAGTGGGGATAAAGCTTACACTTTCTCGGAACTGCTTCAAATCAACTAGATATCTTTGTGCTGTAAATCTCCCAACAGCCAAACACAAAAGCAGCAAACATCTCGCTGTATGTCCCACATCCAAAGTGCCAAGAGAGTAATGGTGAGCTTGCTCTCCCTGTCTTTGAGTACTGTTTTCACTGTCCCGGTTACCTCTTTGCTAACATTCTCTTCAGAGCTGCAGTGAAACCAGGAACCACGTGGAGAAGGCACCCACACTGAAAATGCCTGGAAGGAACATTGCGGCTTCTTCTCAGTGTCTCTGACATAGGGTTTCACTGTCCCGGGAAAGTCTCTGCTAACACCCTGCAGAGCGCAGTGCCCAATATACAGAAACGTCTTGCGGTATCTCCTACAGGGAAAGTGCCAGGAGGGAATTGTGGAGCTTGTTCTCAGTGTCTCTGAGAATTGCTCTGATTATCCGTGTGACCTCTTTGCTAAGACTCTCCAGAGAGCCGTCCTCAAAACCAACACACATCTTGACATATCTCCCACATTGATCGCAGTGTCTCCAGGAACGGCATTCAAGGAGCCAGGAACTTTTCTCCCTACACTGTCCATTGAGTTGTCCTCAAAACCAATATACATCCTGCTGTATCTCCCACATGGAATGTGCCAGGCGGGAAAAGTGGGGATCAAGCTTAGACTTTCTCGGAACTGCTTCAAATCAACTAGATATCTTTGTGCTGTAAATCTCCCAACAGCCAAACGCAAAAGCAGCAAACATCTCGCTGTATGTCCCACATCCAAAGTGCCAAGAGAGTAATGGTGAGCTTGCTCTCCCTGTCTTTGAGTACTGTTTTCACTGTCCCGGTTACCTCTTTGCTAACATTCTCTTCAGAGCTGCAGTGAAACCAGGAACCACGTGGAGAAGGCACCCACACTGAAAATGCCTGGAAGGAACATTGGGGCTTCTTCTCAGTGTCTCTGATGTCGGGTTTTACTGTCCCGGGAAAGTCTCTGCTAACACCCTGCAGAGCGCAGTGCCCAATATACAGAAACGTCTTGCGGTATCTCCTACAGGGAAAGTGCCAGGAGGGAATTGTCGATCTTGTTCTCAGTGTCTCTGAGAATTGCTCTGATTATCCGTGTGACCTCTTTGCTAAGACTCTCCAGAGAGCCGTCCTCAAAACCAACACACATCTTGACATATCTCCCACATTGATCGCAGTGTCTCCAGGAACGGCATTCAAGGAGCCAGGAACTTTTCTCCCTACACTGTCCATTGAGTTGTCCTCAAAACCAATATACATCCTGCTGTATCTCCCACATGGAATGTGCCAGGCGGGAAAAGTGGGGATCAAGCTTACACTTTCTCGGAACTGCTTCAAATCAACTAGATATCTTTGTGCTGTAAATCTCCCAACAGCCAAACGCAAAAGCAGCAAACATCTCGCTGTATGTCCCACATCCAAAGTGCCAAGAGAGTAATGGTGAGCTTGCTCTCCCTGTCTTTGAGTACTGTTTTCACTGTCCCGGTTACCTCTTTGCTAACATTCTCTTCAGAGCTGCAGTGAAACCAGGAACCACGTGGAGAAGGCACCCACACTGAAAATGCCTGGAAGGAACATTGGGGCTTCTTCTCAGTGTCTCTGATGTCGGGTTTTACTGTCCCGGGAAAGTCTCTGCTAACACCCTGCAGAGCGCAGTGCCCAATATACAGAAACGTCTTGCGGTATCTCCTACAGGGAAAGTGCCAGGAGGGAATTGTCGATCTTGTTCTCAGTGTCTCTGAGAATTGCTCTGATTATCCGTGTGACCTCTTTGCTAAGACTCTCCAGAGAGCCGTCCTCAAAACCAACACACATCTTGACATATCTCCCACATTGATCGCAGTGTCTCCAGGAACGGCATTCAAGGAGCCAGGAACTTTTCTCCCTACACTGTCCATTGAGTTGTCCTCAAAACCAATATACATCCTGCTGTATCTCCCACATGGAATGTGCCAGGCGGGAAAAGTGGGGATCAACCTTACACTTTCTCGGAACTGCTTCAAATCAACTAGATATCTTTGTGCTGTAAATCTCCCAACAGCCAAATGTAAAAGCAGCAAACATCTCGCTGTATGTCCCACATCCAAAGTGCCAAGAGAGAGCTTGCTCTCCCTGTCTTTGAGTACTGTTTTCACTGTCCCGGTTACCTCTTTGCTAACATTCTCTTCAGAGCTGCAGTGAAACCAGGAACCACGTGGAGAAGGCACCCACACTGAAAATGCCTGGAAGGAACATTGGGGCTTCTTCTCAGTGTCTCTGATGTCGGGTTTTACTGTCCCGGGAAAGTCTCTGCTAACACCCTGCAGAGCGCAGTGCCCAATATACAGAAACATCTTGCGCTATCTCCTACAGGGAAAGTGCCAGGAGGGAATTGTCGATCTTGTTCTCAGTGTCTCTGAGAATTGCTCTGATTATCCCTGTGACCTCTTTGCTAAGACTCTCCAGAGAGCCGTCCTCAAAACCAACACACATCTTGACATATCTCCCACATTGATCGCAGTGTCTCCAGGAACGGCATTCAAGGAGCCAGGAACTTTTCTCCCTACACTGTCCATTGAGTTGTCCTCAAAACCAATATACATCCTGCTGTATCTCCCACATGGAATGTGCCAGGAGGGAAAAGTGGGAATATATTTAGACTTTCTCGGAACTGCTTCAAATCAACTAGATATCTTTGTGCTGTAAATCTCCCAACAGCCAAACGCAAAAGCAGCAAACATCTCGCTGTATGTCCCACATCCAAAGTGCCAAGAGAGAGCTTGCTCTCCCTGTCTTTGAGTACTGTTTTCACTGTCCCGGTTACCTCTTTGCTAACATTCTCTTCAGAGCTGCAGTGAAACCAGGAACCACGTGGAGAAGGCACCCACACTGAAAATGCCTGGAAGGAACATTGGGGCTTCTTCTCAGTGTCTCTGATGTCGGGTTTTACTGTCCCGGGAAAGTCTCTGCTAACACCCTGCAGAGCGCAGTGCCCAATATACAGAAACGTCTTGCGGTATCTCCTACAGGGAAAGTGCCAGGAGGGAATTGTCGATCTTGGCCTCAGTGTCTCTGAGAATTGCTCTGATTATCCGTGTGACCTCTTTGCTAAGACTCTCCAGAGAGCCGTCCTCAAAACCAACACACATCTTGACATATCTCCCACATTGATCGCAGTGTCTCCAGGAACGGCATTCAAGGAGCCAGGAACTTTTCTCCCTACACTGTCCATTGAGTTGTCCTCAAAACCAATATACATCCTGCTGTATCTCCCACATGGAATGTGCCAGGCGGGAAAAGTGGGGATCAAGCTTACACTTTCTCGGAACTGCTTCAAATCAACTAGATATCTTTGTGCTGTAAATCTCCCAACAGCCAAATGTAAAAGCAGCAAACATCTCGCTGTATGTCCCACATCCAAAGTGCCAAGAGAGAGCTTGCTCTCCCTGTCTTTGAGTACTGTTTTCACTGTCCCGGTTACCTCTTTGCTAACATTCTCTTCAGAGCTGCAGTGAAACCAGGAACCACGTGGAGAAGGCACCCACACTGAAAATGCCTGGAAGGAGCATTGCGGCTTCTTCTCAGTGTCTCTGATGTCGGGTTTTACTGTCCCGGGAAAGTCTCTGCTAACACCCTGCAGAGCGCAGTGCCCAATATCCAGAAACATCTTGCGGTATCTCCTACAGGGAAAGTGCCAGGAGGGAATTGTGGAGCTTGTTCTCAGTGTCTCTGAGAATTGCTCTGATTATCCCTGTGACCTCTTTGCTAAGACTCTCCAGAGAGCCGTCCTCAAAACCAACACACATCTTGACATATCTCCCACATTGATCGCAGTGTCTCCAGGAACGGCATTCAAGGAGCCAGGAACTTTTCTCCCTACACTGTCCATTGAGTTGTCCTCAAAACCAATATACATCCTGCTGTATCTCCCACATGGAATGTGCCAGGAGGGAAAAGTGGGGATTATGCTTAGACTTTCTCAGAACTGCTTCAAATCAACTAGATATCTTTGTGCTGTAAATCTCCCAACAGCCAAACACAAAAGCAGCAAACATCTCGCTGTATGTCCCACATCCAAAGTGCCAAGAGAGTAATGGTGAGCTTGCTCTCCCTGTCTTTGAGTACTGTTTTCACTGTCCCGGTTACCTCTTTGCTAACATTCTCTTCAGAGCTGCAGTGAAACCAGGAACCACGTGGAGAAGGCACCCACACTGAAAATGCCTGGAAGGAACATTGGGGCTTCTTCTCAGTGTCTCTGATGTCGGGTTTTACTGTCCCGGGAAAGTCTCTGCTAACACCCTGCAGAGCGCAGTGCCCTATATACAGAAACGTCTTGCGGTATCTCCTACAGGGAAAGTGCCAGGAGGGAATTGTCGATCTTGTTCTCAGTGTCTCTGAGAATTGCTCTGATTATCCGTGTGACCTCTTTCCTAAGACTCTCCAGAGAGCCGTCCTCAAAACCAACACACATCTTGACATATCTCCCACATTGATCGCAGTGTCTCCAGGAACGGCATTCAAGGAGCCAGGAACTTTTCTCCCTACACTGTCCATTGAGTTGTCCTCAAAACCAATATACATCCTGCTGTATCTCCCACATGGAATGTGCCAGGCGGGAAAAGTGGGGATCAAGCTTACACTTTCTCGGAACTGCTTCAAATCAACTAGATATCTTTGTGCTGTAAATCTCCCAACAGCCAAACACAAAAGCAGCAAACATCTCGCTGTATGTCCCACATCCAAAGTGCCAAGAGAGAGCTTGCTCTCCCTGTCTTTGAGTACTGTTTTCACTGTCCCGGTTACCTCTTTGCTAACATTCTCTTCAGAGCTGCAGTGAAACCAGGAACCACGTGGAGAAGGCACCCACACTGAAAATGCCTGGAAGGAACATTGGGGCTTCTTCTCAGTGTCTCTGATGTCGGGTTTTACTGTCCCGGGAAAGTCTCTGCTAACACCCTGCAGAGCGCAGTGCCCAATATACAGAAACATCTTGCGGTATCTCCTACAGGGAAAGTGCCAGGAGGGAATTGTCGATCTTGTTCTCAGTGTCTCTGAGAATTGCTCTGATTATCCGTGTGACCTCTTTGCTAAGACTCTCCAGAGAGCCGTCCTCAAAACCAACACACATCTTGACATATCTCCCACATTGATCGCAGTGTCTCCAGGAACGGCATTCAAGGAGCCAGGAACTTTTCTCCCTACACTGTCCATTGAGTTGTCCTCAAAACCAATATACATCCTGCTGTATCTCCCACATGGAATGTGCCAGGCGGGAAAAGTGGGGATCAAGCTTAGACTTTCTCGGAACTGCTTCAAATCAACTAGATATCTTTGTGCTGTAAATCTCCCAACAGCCAAACGCAAAAGCAGCAAACATCTCGCTGTATGTCCCACATCCAAAGTGCCAAGAGAGTAATGGTGAGCTTGCTCTCCCTGTCTTTGAGTACTGTTTTCACTGTCCCGGTTACCTCTTTGCTAACATTCTCTTCAGAGCTGCAGTGAAACCAGGAACCACGTGGAGAAGGCACCCACACTGAAAATGCCTGGAAGGAACATTGGGGCTTCTTCTCAGTGTCTCTGATGTCGGGTTTTACTGTCCCGGGAAAGTCTCTGCTAACACCCTGCAGAGCGCAGTGCCCAATATACAGAAACGTCTTGCGGTATCTCCTACAGGGAAAGTGCCAGGAGGGAATTGTCGATCTTGTTCTCAGTGTCTCTGAGAATTGCTCTGATTATCCCTGTGACCTCTTTGCTAAGACTCTCCAGAGAGCCGTCCTCAAAACCAACACACATCTTGACATATCTCCCACATTGATCGCAGTGTCTCCAGGAACGGCATTCAAGGAGCCAGGAACTTTTCTCCCTACACTGTCCATTGAGTTGTCCTCAAAACCAATATACATCCTGCTGTATCTCCCACATGGAATGTGCCAGGCGGGAAAAGTGGGGATCAAGCTTAGACTTTCTCGGAACTGCTTCAAATCAACTAGATATCTTTGTGCTGTAAATCTCCCAACAGCCAAACACAAAAGCAGCAAACATCTCGCTGTATGTCCCACATCCAAAGTGCCAAGAGAGAGCTTGCTCTCCCTGTCTTTGAGTACTGTTTTCACTGTCCCGGTTACCTCTTTGCTAACATTCTCTTCAGAGCTGCAGTGAAACCAGGAACCACGTGGAGAAGGCACCCACACTGAAAATGCCTGGAAGGAACATTGGGGCTTCTTCTCAGTGTCTCTGATGTCGGGTTTTACTGTCCCGGGAAAGTCTCTGCTAACACCCTGCAGAGCGCAGTGCCCAATATACAGAAACATCTTGCGGTATCTCCTACAGGGAAAGTGCCAGGAGGGAATTGTCGATCTTGTTCTCAGTGTCTCTGAGAATTGCTCTGATTATCCGTGTGACCTCTTTGCTAAGACTCTCCAGAGAGCCGTCCTCAAAACCAACACACATCTTGACATATCTCCCACATTGATCGCAGTGTCTCCAGGAACGGCATTCAAGGAGCCAGGAACTTTTCTCCCTACACTGTCCATTGAGTTGTCCTCAAAACCAATATACATCCTGCTGTATCTCCCACATGGAATGTGCCAGGCGGGAAAAGTGTGGATCAAGCTTAGACTTTCTCGGAACTGCTTCAAATCAACTAGATATCTTTGTGCTGTAAATCTCCCAACAGCCAAACGCAAAAGCAGCAAACATCTCGCTGTATGTCCCACATCCAAAGTGCCAAGAGAGTAATGGTGAGCTTGCTCTCCCTGTCTTTGAGTACTGTTTTCACTGTCCCGGTTACCTCTTTGCTAACATTCTCTTCAGAGCTGCAGTGAAACCAGGAACCACGTGGAGAAGGCACCCACACTGAAAATGCCTGGAAGGAACATTGGGGCTTCTTCTCAGTGTCTCTGATGTCGGGTTTTACTGTCCCGGGAAAGTCTCTGCTAACACCCTGCAGAGCGCAGTGCCCTATATACAGAAACGTCTTGCGGTATCTCCTACAGGGAAAGTGCCAGGAGGGAATTGTCGATCTTGGCCTCAGTGTCTCTGAGAATTGCTCTGATTATCCGTGTGACCTCTTTGCTAAGACTCTCCAGAGAGCCGTCCTCAAAACCAACACACATCTTGACATATCTCCCACATTGATCGCAGTGTCTCCAGGAACGGCATTCAAGGAGCCAGGAACTTTTCTCCCTACACTGTCCATTGAGTTGTCCTCAAAACCAATATACATCCTGCTGTATCTCCCACATGCAATGTGCCAGGCGGGAAAAGTGGGGATCAAGCTTACACTTTCTCGGAACTGCTTCAAATCAACTAGATATCTTTGTGCTGTAAATCTCCCAACAGCCAAACGCAAAAGCAGCAAACATCTCGCTGTATGTCCCACATCCAAAGTGCCAAGAGAGAGCTTGCTCTCCCTGTCTTTGAGTACTGTTTTCACTGTCCCGGTTACCTCTTTGCTAACATTCTCTTCAGAGCTGCAGTGAAACCAGGAACCACGTGGAGAAGGCACCCACACTGAAAATGCCTGGAAGGAACATTGGGGCTTCTTCTCAGTGTCTCTGATGTCGGGTTTTACTGTCCCGGGAAAGTCTCTGCTAACACCCTGCAGAGCGCAGTGCCCAATATACAGAAACATCTTGCGGTATCTCCTACAGGGAAAGTGCCAGGAGGGAATTGTCGATCTTGTTCTCAGTGTCTCTGAGAATTGCTCTGATTATCCGTGTGACCTCTTTGCTAAGACTCTCCAGAGAGCCGTCCTCAAAACCAACACACATCTTGACATATCTCCCACATTGATCGCAGTGTCTCCAGGAACGGCATTCAAGGAGCCAGGAACTTTTCTCCCTACACTGTCCATTGAGTTGTCCTCAAAACCAATATACATCCTGCTGTATCTCCCACATGGAATGTGCCAGGCGGGAAAAGTGGGGATCAAGCTTAGACTTTCTCGGAACTGCTTCAAATCAACTAGATATCTTTGTGCTGTAAATCTCCCAACAGCCAAACGCAAAAGCAGCAAACATCTCGCTGTATGTCCCACATCCAAAGTGCCAAGAGAGTAATGGTGAGCTTGCTCTCCCTGTCTTTGAGTACTGTTTTCACTGTCCCGGTTACCTCTTTGCTAACATTCTCTTCAGAGCTGCAGTGAAACCAGGAACCACGTGGAGAAGGCACCCACACTGAAAATGCCTGGAAGGAACATTGGGGCTTCTTCTCAGTGTCTCTGATGTCGGGTTTTACTGTCCCGGGAAAGTCTCTGCTAACACCCTGCAGAGCGCAGTGCCCTATATACAGAAACGTCTTGCGGTATCTCCTACAGGGAAAGTGCCAGGAGGGAATTGTCGATCTTGGCCTCAGTGTCTCTGAGAATTGCTCTGATTATCCGTGTGACCTCTTTGCTAAGACTCTCCAGAGAGCCGTCCTCAAAACCAACACACATCTTGACATATCTCCCACATTGATCGCAGTGTCTCCAGGAACGGCATTCAAGGAGCCAGGAACTTTTCTCCCTACACTGTCCATTGAGTTGTCCTCAAAACCAATATACATCCTGCTGTATCTCCCACATGCAATGTGCCAGGCGGGAAAAGTGGGGATCAAGCTTACACTTTCTCGGAACTGCTTCAAATCAACTAGATATCTTTGTGCTGTAAATCTCCCAACAGCCAAACGCAAAAGCAGCAAACATCTCGCTGTATGTCCCACATCCAAAGTGCCAAGAGAGTAATGCTGAGCTTGCTCTCCCTGTCTTTGAGTACTGTTTTCACTGTCCCGGTTACCTCTTTGCTAACATTCTCTTCAGAGCTGCAGTGAAACCAGGAACCACGTGGAGAAGGCACCCACACTGAAAATGCCTGGAAGGAACATTGCGGCTTCTTCTCAGTGTCTCTGATGTCGGGTTTTACTGTCCCGGGAAAGTCTCTGCTAACACCCTGCAGAGCGCAGTGCCCAATATACAGAAACGTCTTGCGGTATCTCCTACAGGGAAAGTGCCAGGAGGGAATTGTCGATCTTGTTCTCAGTGTCTCTGAGAATTGCTCTGATTATCCGTGTGACCTCTTTGCTAAGACTCTCCAGAGAGCCGTCCTCAAAACCAACACACATCTTGACATATCTCCCACATTGATCGCAGTGTCTCCAGGAACGGCATTCAAGGAGCCAGGAACTTTTCTCCCTACACTGTCCATTGAGTTGTCCTCAAAACCAATATACATCCTGCTGTATCTCCCACATGGAATGTGCCAGGCGGGAAAAGTGGGGATCAAGCTTACACTTTCTCGGAACTGCTTCAAATCAACTAGATATCTTTGTGCTGTAAATCTCCCAACAGCCAAACGCAAAAGCAGCAAACATCTCGCTGTATGTCCCACATCCAAAGTGCCAAGAGAGTAATGGTGAGCTTGCTCTCCCTGTCTTTGAGTACTGTTTTCACTGTCCCGGTTACCTCTTTGCTAACATTCTCTTCAGAGCTGCAGTGAAACCAGGAACCACGTGGAGAAGGCTCCCACACTGAAAATGCCTGGAAGGAACATTGGGGCTTCTTCTCAGTGTCTCTGATGTCGGGTTTTACTGTCCCGGGAAAGTCTCTGCTAACACCCTGCAGAGCGCAGTGCCCAATATACAGAAACATCTTGCGCTATCTCCTACAGGGAAAGTGCCAGGAGGGAATTGTCGATCTTGTTCTCAGTGTCTCTGAGAATTGCTCTGATTATCCGTGTGACCTCTTTGCTAAGACTCTCCAGAGAGCCGTCCTCAAAACCAACACACATCTTGACATATCTCCCACATTGATCGCAGTGTCTCCAGGAACGGCATTCAAGGAGCCAGGAACTTTTCTCCCTACACTGTCCATTGAGTTGTCCTCAAAACCAATATACATCCTGCTGTATCTCCCACATGGAATGTGCCAGGCGGGAAAAGTGGGGATCAACCTTACACTTTCTCGGAACTGCTTCAAATCAACTAGATATCTTTGTGCTGTAAATCTCCCAACAGCCAAATGTAAAAGCAGCAAACATCTCGCTGTATGTCCCACATCCAAAGTGCCAAGAGAGAGCTTGCTCTCCCTGTCTTTGAGTACTGTTTTCACTGTCCCGGTTACCTCTTTGCTAACATTCTCTTCAGAGCTGCAGTGAAACCAGGAACCACGTGGAGAAGGCACCCACACTGAAAATGCCTGGAAGGAACATTGGGGCTTCTTCTCAGTGTCTCTGATGTCGGGTTTTACTGT
This sequence comes from Larus michahellis, assembly GCF_964199755.1. NCBI lineage: Eukaryota > Metazoa > Chordata > Aves > Charadriiformes > Laridae > Larus > Larus michahellis. The sequence goes on along the minus strand of NC_133903.1, from coordinate 21,710,049 downwards.
CCCGGGAAAGTCTCTGCTAACACCCTGCAGAGCGCAGTGCCCAATATACAGAAACATCTTGCGCTATCTCCTACAGGGAAAGTGCCAGGAGGGAATTGTCGATCTTGTTCTCAGTGTCTCTGAGAATTGCTCTGATTATCCCTGTGACCTCTTTGCTAAGACTCTCCAGAGAGCCGTCCTCAAAACCAACACACATCTTGACATATCTCCCACATTGATCGCAGTGTCTCCAGGAACGGCATTCAAGGAGCCAGGAACTTTTCTCCCTACACTGTCCATTGAGTTGTCCTCAAAACCAATATACATCCTGCTGTATCTCCCACATGGAATGTGCCAGGCGGGAAAAGTGGGGATTATGCTTAGACTTTCTCAGAACTGCTTCAAATCAACTAGATATCTTTGAGCTGTAAATCTCCCAACAGCCAAACGCAAAAGCAGCAAACATCTCGCTGTATGTCCCACATCCAAAGTGCCAAGAGAGTCATGGTGAGCTTGCTCTCCCTGTCTTTGAGTACTGTTTTCACTGTCCCGGTTACCTCTTTGCTAACATTCTCTTCAGAGCTGCAGTGAAACCAGGAACCACGTGGAGAAGGCACCCACACTGAAAATGCCTGGAAGGAACATTGGGGCTTCTTCTCAGTGTCTCTGATGTCGGGTTTTACAGTCCCGGGAAAGTCTCTGCTAACACCCTGCAGAGCGCAGTGCCCAATATCCAGAAACATCTTGCGGTATCTCCTACAGGGAAAGTGCCAGGAGGGAATTGTCGATCTTGTTCTCAGTGTCTCTGAGAATTGCTCTGATTATCCGTGTGACCTCTTTGCTAAGACTCTCCAGAGAGCCGTCCTCAAAACCAACACACATCTTGACATATCTCCCACATTGATCGCAGTGTCTCCAGGAACGGCATTCAAGGAGCCAGGAACTTTTCTCCCTACACTGTCCATTGAGTTGTCCTCAAAACCAATATACATCCTGCTGTATCTCCCACATGGAATGTGCCAGGAGGGAAAAGTGGGAATATATTTAGACTTTCTCGGAACTGCTTCAAATCAACTAGATATCTTTGTGCTGTAAATCTCCCAACAGCCAAACGCAAAAGCAGCAAACATCTCGCTGTATGTCCCACATCCAAAGTGCCAAGAGAGAGCTTGCTCTCCCTGTCTTTGAGTACTGTTTTCACTGTCCCGGTTACCTCTTTGCTAACATTCTCTTCAGAGCTGCAGTGAAACCAGGAACCACGTGGAGAAGGCACCCACACTGAAAATGCCTGGAAGGAACATTGGGGCTTCTTCTCAGTGTCTCTGATGTCGGGTTTTACTGTCCCGGGAAAGTCTCTGCTAACACCCTGCAGAGCGCAGTGCCCAATATACAGAAACGTCTTGCGGTATCTCCTACAGGGAAAATGCCAGGAGGGAATTGTCGATCTTGGCCTCAGTGTCTCTGAGAATTGCTCTGATTATCCGTGTGACCTCTTTGCTAAGACTCTCCAGAGAGCCGTCCTCAAAACCAACACACATCTTGACATATCTCCCACATTGATCGCAGTGTCTCCAGGAACGGCATTCAAGGAGCCAGGAACTTTTCTCCCTACACTGTCCATTGAGTTGTCCTCAAAACCAATATACATCCTGCTGTATCTCCCACATGGAATGTGCCAGGCGGGAAAAGTGGGGATCAAGCTTACACTTTCTCGGAACTGCTTCAAATCAACTAGATATCTTTGTGCTGTAAATCTCCCAACAGCCAAATGTAAAAGCAGCAAACATCTCGCTGTATGTCCCACATCCAAAGTGCCAAGAGAGAGCTTGCTCTCCCTGTCTTTGAGTACTGTTTTCACTGTCCCGGTTACCTCTTTGCTAACATTCTCTTCAGAGCTGCAGTGAAACCAGGAACCACGTGGAGAAGGCACCCACACTGAAAATGCCTGGAAGGAGCATTGCGGCTTCTTCTCAGTGTCTCTGATGTCGGGTTTTACTGTCCCGGGAAAGTCTCTGCTAACACCCTGCAGAGCGCAGTGCCCAATATCCAGAAACATCTTGCGGTATCTCCTACAGGGAAAGTGCCAGGAGGGAATTGTGGAGCTTGTTCTCAGTGTCTCTGAGAATTGCTCTGATTATCCCTGTGACCTCTTTGCTAAGACTCTCCAGAGAGCCGTCCTCAAAACCAACACACATCTTGACATATCTCCCACATTGATCGCAGTGTCTCCAGGAACGGCATTCAAGGAGCCAGGAACTTTTCTCCCTACACTGTCCATTGAGTTGTCCTCAAAACCAATATACATCCTGCTGTATCTCCCACATGGAATGTGCCAGGAGGGAAAAGTGGGGATTATGCTTAGACTTTCTCAGAACTGCTTCAAATCAACTAGATATCTTTGTGCTGTAAATCTCCCAACAGCCAAACACAAAAGCAGCAAACATCTCGCTGTATGTCCCACATCCAAAGTGCCAAGAGAGTAATGGTGAGCTTGCTCTCCCTGTCTTTGAGTACTGTTTTCACTGTCCCGGTTACCTCTTTGCTAACATTCTCTTCAGAGCTGCAGTGAAACCAGGAACCACGTGGAGAAGGCACCCACACTGAAAATGCCTGGAAGGAACATTGGGGCTTCTTCTCAGTGTCTCTGATGTCGGGTTTTACTGTCCCGGGAAAGTCTCTGCTAACACCCTGCAGAGCGCAGTGCCCTATATACAGAAACGTCTTGCGGTATCTCCTACAGGGAAAGTGCCAGGAGGGAATTGTCGATCTTGTTCTCAGTGTCTCTGAGAATTGCTCTGATTATCCGTGTGACCTCTTTGCTAAGACTCTCCAGAGAGCCGTCCTCAAAACCAACACACATCTTGACATATCTCCCACATTGATCGCAGTGTCTCCAGGAACGGCATTCAAGGAGCCAGGAACTTTTCTCCCTACACTGTCCATTGAGTTGTCCTCAAAACCAATATACATCCTGCTGTATCTCCCACATGGAATGTGCCAGGCGGGAAAAGTGGGGATCAAGCTTACACTTTCTCGGAACTGCTTCAAATCAACTAGATATCTTTGTGCTGTAAATCTCCCAACAGCCAAACACAAAAGCAGCAAACATCTCGCTGTATGTCCCACATCCAAAGTGCCAAGAGAGAGCTTGCTCTCCCTGTCTTTGAGTACTGTTTTCACTGTCCCGGTTACCTCTTTGCTAACATTCTCTTCAGAGCTGCAGTGAAACCAGGAACCACGTGGAGAAGGCACCCACACTGAAAATGCCTGGAAGGAACATTGCGGCTTCTTCTCAGTGTCTCTGATGTCGGGTTTTACTGTCCCGGGAAAGTCTCTGCTAACACCCTGCAGAGCGCAGTGCCCAATATACAGAAACATCTTGCGGTATCTCCTACAGGGAAAGTGCCAGGAGGGAATTGTCGATCTTGTTCTCAGTGTCTCTGAGAATTGCTCTGATTATCCGTGTGACCTCTTTGCTAAGACTCTCCAGAGAGCCGTCCTCAAAACCAACACACATCTTGACATATCTCCCACATTGATCGCAGTGTCTCCAGGAACGGCATTCAAGGAGCCAGGAACTTTTCTCCCTACACTGTCCATTGAGTTGTCCTCAAAACCAATATACATCCTGCTGTATCTCCCACATGGAATGTGCCAGGCGGGAAAAGTGGGGATCAAGCTTAGACTTTCTCGGAACTGCTTCAAATCAACTAGATATCTTTGTGCTGTAAATCTCCCAACAGCCAAACGCAAAAGCAGCAAACATCTCGCTGTATGTCCCACATCCAAAGTGCCAAGAGAGTAATGGTGAGCTTGCTCTCCCTGTCTTTGAGTACTGTTTTCACTGTCCCGGTTACCTCTTTGCTAACATTCTCTTCAGAGCTGCAGTGAAACCAGGAACCACGTGGAGAAGGCACCCACACTGAAAATGCCTGGAAGGAACATTGGGGCTTCTTCTCAGTGTCTCTGATGTCGGGTTTTACTGTCCCGGGAAAGTCTCTGCTAACACCCTGCAGAGCGCAGTGCCCTATATACAGAAACGTCTTGCGGTATCTCCTACAGGGAAAGTGCCAGGAGGGAATTGTCGATCTTGGCCTCAGTGTCTCTGAGAATTGCTCTGATTATCCGTGTGACCTCTTTGCTAAGACTCTCCAGAGAGCCGTCCTCAAAACCAACACACATCTTGACATATCTCCCACATTGATCGCAGTGTCTCCAGGAACGGCATTCAAGGAGCCAGGAACTTTTCTCCCTACACTGTCCATTGAGTTGTCCTCAAAACCAATATACATCCTGCTGTATCTCCCACATGGAATGTGCCAGGCGGGAAAAGTGGGGATCAAGCTTACACTTTCTCGGAACTGCTTCAAATCAACTAGATATCTTTGTGCTGTAAATCTCCCAACAGCCAAACGCAAAAGCAGCAAACATCTCGCTGTATGTCCCACATCCAAAGTGCCAAGAGAGAGCTTGCTCTCCCTGTCTTTGAGTACTGTTTTCACTGTCCCGGTTACCTCTTTGCTAACATTCTCTTCAGAGCTGCAGTGAAACCAGGAACCACGTGGAGAAGGCACCCACACTGAAAATGCCTGGAAGGAACATTGGGGCTTCTTCTCAGTGTCTCTGATGTCGGGTTTTACTGTCCCGGGAAAGTCTCTGCTAACACCCTGCAGAGCGCAGTGCCCAATATACAGAAACATCTTGCGGTATCTCCTACAGGGAAAGTGCCAGGAGGGAATTGTCGATCTTGTTCTCAGTGTCTCTGAGAATTGCTCTGATTATCCGTGTGACCTCTTTGCTAAGACTCTCCAGAGAGCCGTCCTCAAAACCAACACACATCTTGACATATCTCCCACATTGATCGCAGTGTCTCCAGGAACGGCATTCAAGGAGCCAGGAACTTTTCTCCCTACACTGTCCATTGAGTTGTCCTCAAAACCAATATACATCCTGCTGTATCTCCCACATGGAATGTGCCAGGCGGGAAAAGTGGGGATCAAGCTTAGACTTTCTCGGAACTGCTTCAAATCAACTAGATATCTTTGTGCTGTAAATCTCCCAACAGCCAAACGCAAAAGCAGCAAACATCTCGCTGTATGTCCCACATCCAAAGTGCCAAGAGAGTAATGGTGAGCTTGCTCTCCCTGTCTTTGAGTACTGTTTTCACTGTCCCGGTTACCTCTTTGCTAACATTCTCTTCAGAGCTGCAGTGAAACCAGGAACCACGTGGAGAAGGCACCCACACTGAAAATGCCTGGAAGGAACATTGGGGCTTCTTCTCAGTGTCTCTGATGTCGGGTTTTACTGTCCCGGGAAAGTCTCTGCTAACACCCTGCAGAGCGCAGTGCCCAATATACAGAAACGTCTTGCGGTATCTCCTACAGGGAAAATGCCAGGAGGGAATTGTCGATCTTGTTCTCAGTGTCTCTGAGAATTGCTCTGATTATCCGTGTGACCTTTTTGCTAAGACTCTCCAGAGAGCCGTCCTCAAAACCAACACACATCTTGACATATCTCCCACATTGATCGCAGTGTCTCCAGGAACGGCATTCAAGGAGCCAGGAACTTTTCTCCCTACACTGTCCATTGAGTTGTCCTCAAAACCAATATACATCCTGCTGTATCTCCCACATGCAATGTGCCAGGCGGGAAAAGTGGGGATCAAGCTTAGACTTTCTCGGAACTGCTTCAAATCAACTAGATATCTTTGTGCTGTAAATCTCCCAACAGCCAAACGCAAAAGCAGCAAACATCTCGCTGTATGTCCCACATCCAAAGTGCCAAGAGAGTAATGCTGAGCTTGCTCTCCCTGTCTTTGAGTACTGTTTTCACTGTCCCGGTTACCTCTTTGCTAACATTCTCTTCAGAGCTGCAGTGAAACCAGGAACCACGTGGAGAAGGCACCCACACTGAAAATGCCTGGAAGGAACATTGCGGCTTCTTCTCAGTGTCTCTGACATAGGGTTTCACTGTCCCGGGAAAGTCTCTGCTAACACCCTGCAGAGCGCAGTGCCCAATATACAGAAACGTCTTGCGGTATCTCCTACAGGGAAAGTGCCAGGAGGGAATTGTCGATCTTGTTCTCAGTGTCTCTGAGAATTGCTCTGATTATCCCTGTGACCTCTTTGCTAAGACTCTCCAGAGAGCCGTCCTCAAAACCAACACACATCTTGACATATCTCCCACATTGATCGCAGTGTCTCCAGGAACGGCATTCAAGGAGCCAGGAACTTTTCTCCCTACACTGTCCATTGAGTTGTCCTCAAAACCAATATACATCCTGCTGTATCTCCCACATGGAATGTGCCAGGCGGGAAAAGTGGGGATCAAGCTTACACTTTCTCGGAACTGCTTCAAATCAACTAGATATCTTTGTGCTGTAAATCTCCCAACAGCCAAACACAAAAGCAGCAAACATCTCGCTGTATGTCCCACATCCAAAGTGCCAAGAGAGAGCTTGCTCTCCCTGTCTTTGAGTACTGTTTTCACTGTCCCGGTTACCTCTTTGCTAACATTCTCTTCAGAGCTGCAGTGAAACCAGGAACCACGTGGAGAAGGCACCCACACTGAAAATGCCTGGAAGGAACATTGGGGCTTCTTCTCAGTGTCTCTGATGTCGGGTTTTACTGTCCCGGGAAAGTCTCTGCTAACACCCTGCAGAGCGCAGTGCCCTATATACAGAAACGTCTTGCGGTATCTCCTACAGGGAAAGTGCCAGGAGGGAATTGTCGATCTTGGCCTCAGTGTCTCTGAGAATTGCTCTGATTATCCGTGTGACCTCTTTGCTAAGACTCTCCAGAGAGCCGTCCTCAAAACCAACACACATCTTGACATATCTCCCACATTGATCGCAGTGTCTCCAGGAACGGCATTCAAGGAGCCAGGAACTTTTCTCCCTACACTGTCCATTGAGTTGTCCTCAAAACCAATATACATCCTGCTGTATCTCCCACATGCAATGTGCCAGGCGGGAAAAGTGGGGATCAAGCTTACACTTTCTCGGAACTGCTTCAAATCAACTAGATATCTTTGTGCTGTAAATCTCCCAACAGCCAAACGCAAAAGCAGCAAACATCTCGCTGTATGTCCCACATCCAAAGTGCCAAGAGAGAGCTTGCTCTCCCTGTCTTTGAGTACTGTTTTCACTGTCCCGGTTACCTCTTTGCTAACATTCTCTTCAGAGCTGCAGTGAAACCAGGAACCACGTGGAGAAGGCACCCACACTGAAAATGCCTGGAAGGAACATTGGGGCTTCTTCTCAGTGTCTCTGATGTCGGGTTTTACTGTCCCGGGAAAGTCTCTGCTAACACCCTGCAGAGCGCAGTGCCCAATATACAGAAACATCTTGCGGTATCTCCTACAGGGAAAGTGCCAGGAGGGAATTGTCGATCTTGTTCTCAGTGTCTCTGAGAATTGCTCTGATTATCCGTGTGACCTCTTTGCTAAGACTCTCCAGAGAGCCGTCCTCAAAACCAACACACATCTTGACATATCTCCCACATTGATCGCAGTGTCTCCAGGAACGGCATTCAAGGAGCCAGGAACTTTTCTCCCTACACTGTCCATTGAGTTGTCCTCAAAACCAATATACATCCTGCTGTATCTCCCACATGGAATGTGCCAGGCGGGAAAAGTGGGGATCAAGCTTAGACTTTCTCGGAACTGCTTCAAATCAACTAGATATCTTTGTGCTGTAAATCTCCCAACAGCCAAACGCAAAAGCAGCAAACATCTCGCTGTATGTCCCACATCCAAAGTGCCAAGAGAGTAATGGTGAGCTTGCTCTCCCTGTCTTTGAGTACTGTTTTCACTGTCCCGGTTACCTCTTTGCTAACATTCTCTTCAGAGCTGCAGTGAAACCAGGAACCACGTGGAGAAGGCACCCACACTGAAAATGCCTGGAAGGAACATTGGGGCTTCTTCTCAGTGTCTCTGATGTCGGGTTTTACTGTCCCGGGAAAGTCTCTGCTAACACCCTGCAGAGCGCAGTGCCCAATGTACAGAAACATCTTGCGCTATCTCCTACAGGGAAAGTGCCAGGAGGGAATTGTCGATCTTGGCCTCAGTGTCTCTGAGAATTGCTCTGATTATCCGTGTGACCTCTTTGCTAAGACTCTCCAGAGAGCCGTCCTCAAAACCAACACACATCTTGACATATCTCCCACATTGATCGCAGTGTCTCCAGGAACGGCATTCAAGGAGCCAGGAACTTTTCTCCCTACACTGTCCATTGAGTTGTCCTCAAAACCAATATACATCCTGCTGTATCTCCCACATGGAATGTGCCAGGCGGGAAAAGTGGGGATCAAGCTTACACTTTCTCGGAACTGCTTCAAATCAACTAGATATCTTTGTGCTGTAAATCTCCCAACAGCCAAACGCAAAAGCAGCAAACATCTCGCTGTATGTCCCACATCCAAAGTGCCAAGAGAGTAATGCTGAGCTTGCTCTCCCTGTCTTTGAGTACTGTTTTCACTGTCCCGGTTACCTCTTTGCTAACATTCTCTTCAGAGCTGCAGTGAAACCAGGAACCACGTGGAGAAGGCACCCACACTGAAAATGCCTGGAAGGAACATTGCGGCTTCTTCTCAGTGTCTCTGATGTCGGGTTTTACTGTCCCGGGAAAGTCTCTGCTAACACCCTGCAGAGCGCAGTGCCCAATATACAGAAACATCTTGCGGTATCTCCTACAGGGAAAGTGCCAGGAGGGAATTGTCGATCTTGTTCTCAGTGTCTCTGAGAATTGCTCTGATTATCCGTGTGACCTCTTTGCTAAGACTCTCCAGAGAGCCGTCCTCAAAACCAACACACATCTTGACATATCTCCCACATTGATCGCAGTGTCTCCAGGAACGGCATTCAAGGAGCCAGGAACTTTTCTCCCTACACTGTCCATTGAGTTGTCCTCAAAACCAATATACATCCTGCTGTATCTCCCACATGCAATGTGCCAGGCGGGAAAAGTGGGGATCAAGCTTAGACTTTCTCGGAACTGCTTCAAATCAACTAGATATCTTTGTGCTGTAAATCTCCCAACAGCCAAACGCAAAAGCAGCAAACATCTCGCTGTATGTCCCACATCCAAAGTGCCAAGAGAGTAATGCTGAGCTTGCTCTCCCTGTCTTTGAGTACTGTTTTCACTGTCCCGGTTACCTCTTTGCTAACATTCTCTTCAGAGCTGCAGTGAAACCAGGAACCACGTGGAGAAGGCACCCACACTGAAAATGCCTGGAAGGAACATTGCGGCTTCTTCTCAGTGTCTCTGATGTCGGGTTTTACTGTCCCGGGAAAGTCTCTGCTAACACCCTGCAGAGCGCAGTGCCCAATATACAGAAACATCTTGCGGTATCTCCTACAGGGAAAGTGCCAGGAGGGAATTGTCGATCTTGTTCTCAGTGTCTCTGAGAATTGCTCTGATTATCCGTGTGACCTCTTTGCTAAGACTCTCCAGAGAGCCGTCCTCAAAACCAACACACATCTTGACATATCGCCCACATTGATCGCAGTGTCTCCAGGAACGGCATTCAAGGAGCCAGGAACTTTTCTCCCTACACTGTCCATTGAGTTGTCCTCAAAACCAATATACATCCTGCTGTATCTCCCACATGCAATGTGCCAGGCGGGAAAAGTGGGGATCAAGCTTAGACTTTCTCGGAACTGCTTCAAATCAACTAGATATCTTTGTGCTGTAAATCTCCCAACAGCCAAACGCAAAAGCAGCAAACATCTCGCTGTATGTCCCACATCCAAAGTGCCAAGAGAGTAATGCTGAGCTTGCTCTCCCTGTCTTTGAGTACTGTTTTCACTGTCCCGGTTACCTCTTTGCTAACATTCTCTTCAGAGCTGCAGTGAAACCAGGAACCACGTGGAGAAGGCACCCACACTGAAAATGCCTGGAAGGAACATTGCGGCTTCTTCTCAGTGTCTCTGATGTCGGGTTTTACTGTCCCGGGAAAGTCTCTGCTAACACCCTGCAGAGCGCAGTGCCCAATATACAGAAACGTCTTGCGGTATCTCCTACAGGGAAATTGCCAGGAGGGAATTGTCGATCTTGGCCTCAGTGTCTCTGAGAATTGCTCTGATTATCCGTGTGACCTCTTTGCTAAGACTCTCCAGAGAGCCGTCCTCAAAACCAACACACATCTTGACATATCTCCCACATTGATCGCAGTGTCTCCAGGAACGGCATTCAAGGAGCCAGGAACTTTTCTCCCTACACTGTCCATTGAGTTGTCCTCAAAACCAATATACATCCTGCTGTATCTCCCACATGGAATGTGCCAGGAGGGAAAAGTGGGGATTATGCTTAGACTTTCTCGGAACTGCTTCAAATCAACTAGATATCTTTGTGCTGTAAATCTCCCAACAGCCAAACACAAAAGCAGCAAACATCTCGCTGTATGTCCCACATCCAAAGTGCCAAGAGAGTAATGGTGAGCTTGCTCTCCCTGTCTTTGAGTACTGTTTTCACTGTCCCGGTTACCTCTTTGCTAACATTCTCTTCAGAGCTGCAGTGAAACCAGGAACCACGTGGAGAAGGCACCCACACTGAAAATGCCTGGAAGGAACATTGGGGCTTCTTCTCAGTGTCTCTGATGTCGGGTTTTACTGTCCCGGGAAAGTCTCTGCTAACACCCTGCAGAGCGCAGTGCCCTATATACAGAAACGTCTTGCGGTATCTCCTACAGGGAAAGTGCCAGGAGGGAATTGTCGATCTTGTTCTCAGTGTCTCTGAGAATTGCTCTGATTATCCGTGTGACCTCTTTGCTAAGACTCTCCAGAGAGCCGTCCTCAAAACCAACACACATCTTGACATATCTCCCACATTGATCGCAGTGTCTCCAGGAACGGCATTCAAGGAGCCAGGAACTTTTCTCCCTACACTGTCCATTGAGTTGTCCTCAAAACCAATATACATCCTGCTGTATCTCCCACATGGAATGTGCCAGGCGGGAAAAGTGGGGATCAACCTTACACTTTCTCGGAACTGCTTCAAATCAACTAGATATCTTTGTGCTGTAAATCTCCCAACAGCCAAATGTAAAAGCAGCAAACATCTCGCTGTATGTCCCACATCCAAAGTGCCAAGAGAGAGCTTGCTCTCCCTGTCTTTGAGTACTGTTTTCACTGTCCCGGTTACCTCTTTGCTAACATTCTCTTCAGAGCTGCAGTGAAACCAGGAACCACGTGGAGAAGGCACCCACACTGAAAATGCCTGGAAGGAACATTGGGGCTTCTTCTCAGTGTCTCTGATGTCGGGTTTTACTGTCCCGGGAAAGTCTCTGCTAACACCCTGCAGAGCGCAGTGCCCAATATACAGAAACATCTTGCGGTATCTCCTACAGGGAAAGTGCCAGGAGGGAATTGTCGATCTTGTTCTCAGTGTCTCTGAGAATTGCTCTGATTATCCGTGTGACCTCTTTGCTAAGACTCTCCAGAGAGCCGTCCTCAAAACCAACACACATCTTGACATATCTCCCACATTGATCGCAGTGTCTCCAGGAACGGCATTCAAGGAGCCAGGAACTTTTCTCCCTACACTGTCCATTGAGTTGTCCTCAAAACCAATATACATCCTGCTGTATCTCCCACATGGAATGTGCCAGGCGGGAAAAGTGGGGATCAAGCTTAGACTTTCTCGGAACTGCTTCAAATCAACTAGATATCTTTGTGCTGTAAATCTCCCAACAGCCAAACGCAAAAGCAGCAAACATCTCGCTGTATGTCCCACATCCAAAGTGCCAAGAGAGTAATGCTGAGCTTGCTCTCCCTGTCTTTGAGTACTGTTTTCACTGTCCCGGTTACCTCTTTGCTAACATTCTCTTCAGAGCTGCAGTGAAACCAGGAACCACGTGGAGAAGGCACCCACACTGAAAATGCCTGGAAGGAACATTGGGGCTTCTTCTCAGTGTCTCTGATGTCGGGTTTTACTGTCCCGGGAAAGTCTCTGCTAACACCCTGCAGAGCGCAGTGCCCAATATACAGAAACGTCTTGCGGTATCTCCTACAGGGAAAATGCCAGGAGGGAATTGTCGATCTTGGCCTCAGTGTCTCTGAGAATTGCTCTGATTATCCGTGTGACCTCTTTGCTAAGACTCTCCAGAGAGCCGTCCTCAAAACCAACACACATCTTGACATATCTCCCACATTGATCGCAGTGTCTCCAGGAACGGCATTCAAGGAGCCAGGAACTTTTCTCCCTACACTGTCCATTGAGTTGTCCTCAAAACCAATATACATCCTGCTGTATCTCCCACATGGAATGTGCCAGGCGGGAAAAGTGGGGATCAAGCTTAGACTTTCTCGGAACTGCTTCAAATCAACTAGATATCTTTGTGCTGTAAATCTCCCAACAGCCAAACGCAAAAGCAGCAAACATCTCGCTGTATGTCCCACATCCAAAGTGCCAAGAGAGTAATGCTGAGCTTGCTCTCCCTGTCTTTGAGTACTGTTTTCACTGTCCCGGTTACCTCTTTGCTAACATTCTCTTCAGAGCTGCAGTGAAACCAGGAACCACGTGGAGAAGGCACCCACACTGAAAATGCCTGGAAGGAACATTGGGGCTTCTTCTCAGTGTCTCTGATGTCGGGTTTTACTGTCCCGGGAAAGTCTCTGCTAACACCCTGCAGAGCGCAGTGCCCAATATACAGAAACGTCTTGCGGTATCTCCTACAGGGAAAGTGCCAGGAGGGAATTGTCGATCTTGTTCTCAGTGTCTCTGAGAATTGCTCTGATTATCCGTGTGACCTCTTTGCTAAGACTCTCCAGAGAGCCGTCCTCAAAACCAACACACATCTTGACATATCTCCCACATTGATCGCAGTGTCTCCAGGAACGGCATTCAAGGAGCCAGGAACTTTTCTCCCTACACTGTCCATTGAGTTGTCCTCAAAACCAATATACATCCTGCTGTATCTCCCACATGGAATGTGCCAGGCGGGAAAAGTGGGGATCAAGCTTACACTTTCTCGGAACTGCTTCAAATCAACTAGATATCTTTGTGCTGTAAATCTCCCAACAGCCAAACACAAAAGCAGCAAACATCTCGCTGTATGTCCCACATCCAAAGTGCCAAGAGAGAGCTTGCTCTCCCTGTCTTTGAGTACTGTTTTCACTGTCCCGGTTACCTCTTTGCTAACATTCTCTTCAGAGCTGCAGTGAAACCAGGAACCACGTGGAGAAGGCACCCACACTGAAAATGCCTGGAAGGAACATTGGGGCTTCTTCTCAGTGTCTCTGATGTCGGGTTTTACTGTCCCGGGAAAGTCTCTGCTAACACCCTGCAGAGCGCAGTGCCCAATGTACAGAAACATCTTGCGGTATCTCCTACAGGGAAAGTGCCAGGAGGGAATTGTGGAGCTTGTTCTCAGTGTCTCTGAGAATTGCTCTGATTATCCCTGTGACCTCTTTGCTAAGACTCTCCAGAGAGCCGTCCTCAAAACCAACGCACATCTTGACATATCTCCCACATTGATCGCAGTGTCTCCAGGAACGGCATTCAAGGAGCCAGGAACTTTTCTCCCTACACTGTCCATTGAGTTGTCCTCAAAACCAATATACATCCTGCTGTATCTCCCACATGGAATGTGCCAGGCGGGAAAAGTGGGGATCAAGCTTAGACTTTCTCGGAACTGCTTCAAATCAACTAGATATCTTTGTGCTGTAAATCTCCCAACAGCCAAACGCAAAAGCAGCAAACATCTCGCTGTATGTCCCACATCCAAAGTGCCAAGAGAGTAATGGTGAGCTTGCTCTCCCTGTCTTTGAGTACTGTTTTCACTGTCCCGGTTACCTCTTTGCTAACATTCTCTTCAGAGCTGCAGTGAAACCAGGAACCACGTGGAGAAGGCACCCACACTGAAAATGCCTTTAAGGAACATTGGGGCTTCTTCTCAGTGTCTCTGATGTCGGGTTTTACTGTCCCGGGAAAGTCTCTGCTAACACCCTGCAGAGCGCAGTGCCCAATATCCAGAAACATCTTGCGGTATCTCCTACAGGGAAAGTGCCAGGAGGGAATTGTCGATCTTGTTCTCAGTGTCTCTGAGAATTGCTCTGATTATCCGTGTGACCTCTTTCCTAAGACTCTCCAGAGAGCCGTCCTCAAAACCAACACACATCTTGACATATCTCCCACATTGATCGCAGTGTCTCCAGGAACGGCATTCAAGGAGCCAGGAACTTTTCTCCCTACACTGTCCATTGAGTTGTCCTCAAAACCAATATACATCCTGCTGTATCTCCCACATGCAATGTGCCAGGCGGGAAAAGTGGGGATCAAGCTTACACTTTCTCGGAACTGCTTCAAATCAACTAGATATCTTTGTGCTGTAAATCTCCCAACAGCCAAACGCAAAAGCAGCAAACATCTCGCTGTATGTCCCACATCCAAAGTGCCAAGAGAGTAATGCTGAGCTTGCTCTCCCTGTCTTTGAGTACTGTTTTCACTGTCCCGGTTACCTCTTTGCTAACATTCTCTTCAGAGCTGCAGTGAAACCAGGAACCACGTGGAGAAGGCACCCACACTGAAAATGCCTGGAAGGAACATTGGGGCTTCTTCTCAGTGTCTCTGATGTCGGGTTTTACTGTCCCGGGAAAGTCTCTGCTAACACCCTGCAGAGCGCAGGGCCCAATATCCAGAAACATCTTGCGGTATCTCCTACAGGGAAAGTGCCAGGAGGGAATTGTCGATCTTGTTCTCAGTGTCTCTGAGAATTGCTCTGATTATCCGTGTGACCTCTTTGCTAAGACTCTCCAGAGAGCCGTCCTCAAAACCAACACACATCTTGACATATCTCCCACATTGATCGCAGTGTCTCCAGGAACGGCATTCAAGGAGCCAGGAACTTTTCTCCCTACACTGTCCATTGAGTTGTCCTCAAAACCAATATACATCCTGCTGTATCTCCCACATGGAATGTGCCAGGCGGGAAAAGTGGGGATCAAGCTTAGACTTTCTCGGAACTGCTTCAAATCAACTAGATATCTTTGTGCTGTAAATCTCCCAACAGCCAAACGCAAAAGCAGCAAACATCTCGCTGTATGTCCCACATCCAAAGTGCCAAGAGAGTAATGGTGAGCTTGCTCTCCCTGTCTTTGAGTACCGTTTTCACTGTCCCGGTTACCTCTTTGCTAACATTCTCTTCAGAGCTGCAGTGAAACCAGGAACCACGTGGAGAAGGCACCCACACTGAAAATGCCTGGAAGGAACATTGGGGCTTCTTCTCAGTGTCTCTGATGTCGGGTTTTACTGTCCCGGGAAAGTCTCTGCTAACACCCTGCAGAGCGCAGTGCCCTATATACAGAAACGTCTTGCGGTATCTCCTACAGGGAAAGTGCCAGGAGGGAATTGTCGATCTTGTTCTCAGTGTCTCTGAGAATTGCTCTGATTATCCGTGTGACCTCTTTGCTAAGACTCTCCAGAGAGCCGTCCTCAAAACCAACACACATCTTGACATATCTCCCACATTGATCGCAGTGTCTCCAGGAACGGCATTCAAGGAGCCAGGAACTTTTCTCCCTACACTGTCCATTGAGTTGTCCTCAAAACCAATATACATCCTGCTGTATCTCCCACATGGAATGTGCCAGGCGGGAAAAGTGGGGATCAACCTTACACTTTCTCGGAACTGCTTCAAATCAACTAGATATCTTTGTGCTGTAAATCTCCCAACAGCCAAACGCAAAAGCAGCAAACATCTCGCTGTATGTCCCACATCCAAAGTGCCAAGAGAGACCTTGCTCTCCCTGTCTTTGAGTACCGTTTTCACTGTCCCGGTTACCTCTTTGCTAACATTCTCTTCAGAGCTGCAGTGAAACCAGGAACCACGTGGAGAAGGCACCCACACTGAAAATGCCTGGAAGGAACATTGCGGCTTCTTCTCAGTGTCTCTGATGTCGGGTTTCACTGTCCCGGGAAAGTCTCTGCTAACACCCTGCAGAGCGCAGTGCCCTATATACAGAAACGTCTTGCGGTATCTCCTACAGGGAAAGTGCCAGGAGGGAATTGTCGATCTTGTTCTCAGTGTCTCTGAGAATTGCTCTGATTATCCGTGTGACCTCTTTGCTAAGACTCTCCAGAGAGCCGTCCTCAAAACCAACACACATCTTGACATATCTCCCACATTGATCGCAGTGTCTCCAGGAACGGCATTCAAGGAGCCAGGAACTTTTCTCCCTACACTGTCCATTGAGTTGTCCTCAAAACCAATATACATCCTGCTGTATCTCCCACATGGAATGTGCCAGGCGGGAAAAGTGGGGATCAAGCTTAGACTTTCTCGGAACTGCTTCAAATCAACTAGATATCTTTGTGCTGTAAATCTCCCAACAGCCAAACGCAAAAGCAGCAAACATCTCGCTGTATGTCCCACATCCAAAGTGCCAAGAGAGTAATGGTGAGCTTGCTCTCCCTGTCTTTGAGTACTGTTTTCACTGTCCCGGTTACCTCTTTGCTAACATTCTCTTCAGAGCTGCAGTGAAACCAGGAACCACGTGGAGAAGGCACCCACACTGAAAATGCCTGGAAGGAACATTGGGGCTTCTTCTCAGTGTCTCTGATGTCGGGTTTTACTGTCCCGGGAAAGTCTCTGCTAACACCCTGCAGAGCGCAGTGCCCTATATACAGAAACGTCTTGCGGTATCTCCTACAGGGAAAGTGCCAGGAGGGAATTGTCGATCTTGTTCTCAGTGTCTCTGAGAATTGCTCTGATTATCCGTGTGACCTCTTTGCTAAGACTCTCCAGAGAGCCGTCCTCAAAACCAACACACATCTTGACATATCTCCCACATTGATCGCAGTGTCTCCAGGAACGGCATTCAAGGAGCCAGGAACTTTTCTCCCTACACTGTCCATTGAGTTGTCCTCAAAACCAATATACATCCTGCTGTATCTCCCACATGGAATGTGCCAGGCGGGAAAAGTGGGGATCAAGCTTACACTTTCTCGGAACTGCTTCAAATCAACTAGATATCTTTGTGCTGTAAATCTCCCAACAGCCAAACGCAAAAGCAGCAAACATCTCGCTGTATGTCCCACATCCAAAGTGCCAAGAGAGACCTTGCTCTCCCTGTCTTTGAGTACCGTTTTCACTGTCCCGGTTACCTCTTTGCTAACATTCTCTTCAGAGATGCAGTGAAACCAGGAACCACGTGGAGAAGGCACCCACACTGAAAATGCCTGGAAGGAACATTGCGGCTTCTTCTCAGTGTCTCTGATGTCGGGTTTCACTGTCCCGGGAAAGTCTCTGCTAACACCCTGCAGAGCGCAGTGCCCTATATACAGAAACGTCTTGCGGTATCTCCTACAGGGAAAGTGCCAGGAGGGAATTGTCGATCTTGTTCTCAGTGTCTCTGAGAATTGCTCTGATTATCCGTGTGACCTCTTTGCTAAGACTCTCCAGAGAGCCGTCCTCAAAACCAACACACATCTTGACATATCTCCCACATTGATCGCAGTGTCTCCAGGAACGGCATTCAAGGAGCCAGGAACTTTTCTCCCTACACTGTCCATTGAGTTGTCCTCAAAACCAATATACATCCTGCTGTATCTCCCACATGGAATGTGCCAGGCGGGAAAAGTGGGGATCAAGCTTAGACTTTCTCGGAACTGCTTCAAATCAACTAGATATCTTTGTGCTGTAAATCTCCCAACAGCCAAACGCAAAAGCAGCAAACATCTCGCTGTATGTCCCACATCCAAAGTGCCAAGAGAGTAATGGTGAGCTTGCTCTCCCTGTCTTTGAGTACTGTTTTCACT
The DNA here is from genome assembly GCF_964199755.1 of Larus michahellis. Classification (NCBI taxonomy): domain Eukaryota; kingdom Metazoa; phylum Chordata; class Aves; order Charadriiformes; family Laridae; genus Larus; species Larus michahellis. The sequence goes on along the minus strand of NC_133903.1, from coordinate 21,692,315 downwards.
GTCCCGGTTACCTCTTTGCTAACATTCTCTTCAGAGCTGCAGTGAAACCAGGAACCACGTGGAGAAGGCACCCACACTGAAAATGCCTGGAAGGAACATTGGGGCTTCTTCTCAGTGTCTCTGATGTCGGGTTTTACTGTCCCGGGAAAGTCTCTGCTAACACCCTGCAGAGCGCAGTGCCCTATATACAGAAACGTCTTGCGGTATCTCCTACAGGGAAAGTGCCAGGAGGGAATTGTCGATCTTGTTCTCAGTGTCTCTGAGAATTGCTCTGATTATCCGTGTGACCTCTTTGCTAAGACTCTCCAGAGAGCCGTCCTCAAAACCAACACACATCTTGACATATCTCCCACATTGATCGCAGTGTCTCCAGGAACGGCATTCAAGGAGCCAGGAACTTTTCTCCCTACACTGTCCATTGAGTTGTCCTCAAAACCAATATACATCCTGCTGTATCTCCCACATGCAATGTGCCAGGCGGGAAAAGTGGGGATCAAGCTTACACTTTCTCGGAACTGCTTCAAATCAACTAGATATCTTTGTGCTGTAAATCTCCCAACAGCCAAATGTAAAAGCAGCAAACATCTCGCTGTATGTCCCACATCCAAAGTGCCAAGAGAGAGCTTGCTCTCCCTGTCTTTGAGTACTGTTTTCACTGTCCCGGTTACCTCTTTGCTAACATTCTCTTCAGAGCTGCAGTGAAACCAGGAACCACGTGGAGAAGGCACCCACACTGAAAATGCCTGGAAGGAACATTGGGGCTTCTTCTCAGTGTCTCTGATGTCGGGTTTTACTGTCCCGGGAAAGTCTCTGCTAACACCCTGCAGAGCGCAGTGCCCTATATACAGAAACGTCTTGCGGTATCTCCTACAGGGAAAGTGCCAGGAGGGAATTGTCGATCTTGTTCTCAGTGTCTCTGAGAATTGCTCTGATTATCCGTGTGACCTCTTTGCTAAGACTCTCCAGAGAGCCGTCCTCAAAACCAACACACATCTTGACATATCTCCCACATTGATCGCAGTGTCTCCAGGAACGGCATTCAAGGAGCCAGGAACTTTTCTCCCTACACTGTCCATTGAGTTGTCCTCAAAACCAATATACATCCTGCTGTATCTCCCACATGGAATGTGCCAGGCGGGAAAAGTGGGGATCAAGCTTACACTTTCTCGGAACTGCTTCAAATCAACTAGATATCTTTGTGCTGTAAATCTCCCAACAGCCAAACGCAAAAGCAGCAAACATCTCGCTGTATGTCCCACATCCAAAGTGCCAAGAGAGACCTTGCTCTCCCTGTCTTTGAGTACCGTTTTCACTGTCCCGGTTACCTCTTTGCTAACATTCTCTTCAGAGCTGCAGTGAAACCAGGAACCACGTGGAGAAGGCACCCACACTGAAAATGCCTGGAAGGAACATTGCGGCTTCTTCTCAGTGTCTCTGATGTCGGGTTTCACTGTCCCGGGAAAGTCTCTGCTAACACCCTGCAGAGCGCAGTGCCCTATATACAGAAACGTCTTGCGGTATCTCCTACAGGGAAAGTGCCAGGAGGGAATTGTCGATCTTGTTCTCAGTGTCTCTGAGAATTGCTCTGATTATCCGTGTGACCTCTTTGCTAAGACTCTCCAGAGAGCCGTCCTCAAAACCAACACACATCTTGACATATCTCCCACATTGATCGCAGTGTCTCCAGGAACGGCATTCAAGGAGCCAGGAACTTTTCTCCCTACACTGTCCATTGAGTTGTCCTCAAAACCAATATACATCCTGCTGTATCTCCCACATGGAATGTGCCAGGCGGGAAAAGTGGGGATCAAGCTTAGACTTTCTCGGAACTGCTTCAAATCAACTAGATATCTTTGTGCTGTAAATCTCCCAACAGCCAAACGCAAAAGCAGCAAACATCTCGCTGTATGTCCCACATCCAAAGTGCCAAGAGAGTAATGGTGAGCTTGCTCTCCCTGTCTTTGAGTACTGTTTTCACTGTCCCGGTTACCTCTTTGCTAACATTCTCTTCAGAGCTGCAGTGAAACCAGGAACCACGTGGAGAAGGCACCCACACTGAAAATGCCTGGAAGGAACATTGGGGCTTCTTCTCAGTGTCTCTGATGTCGGGTTTTACTGTCCCGGGAAAGTCTCTGCTAACACCCTGCAGAGCGCAGTGCCCTATATACAGAAACGTCTTGCGGTATCTCCTACAGGGAAAGTGCCAGGAGGGAATTGTCGATCTTGTTCTCAGTGTCTCTGAGAATTGCTCTGATTATCCGTGTGACCTCTTTGCTAAGACTCTCCAGAGAGCCGTCCTCAAAACCAACACACATCTTGACATATCTCCCACATTGATCGCAGTGTCTCCAGGAACGGCATTCAAGGAGCCAGGAACTTTTCTCCCTACACTGTCCATTGAGTTGTCCTCAAAACCAATATACATCCTGCTGTATCTCCCACATGGAATGTGCCAGGCGGGAAAAGTGGGGATCAAGCTTAGACTTTCTCGGAACTGCTTCAAATCAACTAGATATCTTTGTGCTGTAAATCTCCCAACAGCCAAACGCAAAAGCAGCAAACATCTCGCTGTATGTCCCACATCCAAAGTGCCAAGAGAGTAATGCTGAGCTTGCTCTCCCTGTCTTTGAGTACTGTTTTCACTGTCCCGGTTACCTCTTTGCTAACATTCTCTTCAGAGCTGCAGTGAAACCAGGAACCACGTGGAGAAGGCACCCACACTGAAAATGCCTGGAAGGAACATTGGGGCTTCTTCTCAGTGTCTCTGATGTCGGGTTTTACTGTCCCGGGAAAGTCTCTGCTAACACCCTGCAGAGCGCAGTGCCCTATATACAGAAACGTCTTGCGGTATCTCCTACAGGGAAAGTGCCAGGAGGGAATTGTCGATCTTGTTCTCAGTGTCTCTGAGAATTGCTCTGATTATCCGTGTGACCTCTTTGCTAAGACTCTCCAGAGAGCCGTCCTCAAAACCAACACACATCTTGACATATCTCCCACATTGATCGCAGTGTCTCCAGGAACGGCATTCAAGGAGCCAGGAACTTTTCTCCCTACACTGTCCATTGAGTTGTCCTCAAAACCAATATACATCCTGCTGTATCTCCCACATGCAATGTGCCAGGCGGGAAAAGTGGGGATCAAGCTTACACTTTCTCGGAACTGCTTCAAATCAACTAGATATCTTTGTGCTGTAAATCTCCCAACAGCCAAATGTAAAAGCAGCAAACATCTCGCTGTATGTCCCACATCCAAAGTGCCAAGAGAGAGCTTGCTCTCCCTGTCTTTGAGTACTGTTTTCACTGTCCCGGTTACCTCTTTGCTAACATTCTCTTCAGAGCTGCAGTGAAACCAGGAACCACGTGGAGAAGGCACCCACACTGAAAATGCCTGGAAGGAACATTGGGGCTTCTTCTCAGTGTCTCTGATGTCGGGTTTTACTGTCCCGGGAAAGTCTCTGCTAACACCCTGCAGAGCGCAGGGCCCAATATCCAGAAACATCTTGCGGTATCTCCTACAGGGAAAGTGCCAGGAGGGAATTGTCGATCTTGTTCTCAGTGTCTCTGAGAATTGCTCTGATTATCCGTGTGACCTCTTTGCTAAGACTCTCCAGAGAGCCGTCCTCAAAACCAACACACATCTTGACATATCTCCCACATTGATCGCAGTGTCTCCAGGAACGGCATTCAAGGAGCCAGGAACTTTTCTCCCTACACTGTCCATTGAGTTGTCCTCAAAACCAATATACATCCTGCTGTATCTCCCACATGGAATGTGCCAGGCGGGAAAAGTGGGGATCAAGCTTAGACTTTCTCGGAACTGCTTCAAATCAACTAGATATCTTTGTGCTGTAAATCTCCCAACAGCCAAACGCAAAAGCAGCAAACATCTCGCTGTATGTCCCACATCCAAAGTGCCAAGAGAGTAATGCTGAGCTTGCTCTCCCTGTCTTTGAGTACTGTTTTCACTGTCCCGGTTACCTCTTTGCTAACATTCTCTTCAGAGCTGCAGTGAAACCAGGAACCACGTGGAGAAGGCACCCACACTGAAAATGCCTGGAAGGAGCATTGCGGCTTCTTCTCAGTGTCTCTGATGTCGGGTTTTACTGTCCCGGGAAAGTCTCTGCTAACACCCTGCAGAGCGCAGTGCCCAATATCCAGAAACATCTTGCGGTATCTCCTACAGGGAAAGTGCCAGGAGGGAATTGTCGATCTTGTTCTCAGTGTCTCTGAGAATTGCTCTGATTATCCGTGTGACCTCTTTGCTAAGACTCTCCAGAGAGCCGTCCTCAAAACCAACACACATCTTGACATATCTCCCACATTGATCGCAGTGTCTCCAGGAACGGCATTCAAGGAGCCAGGAACTTTTCTCCCTACACTGTCCATTGAGTTGTCCTCAAAACCAATATACATCCTGCTGTATCTCCCACATGGAATGTGCCAGGCGGGAAAAGTGGGGATCAAGCTTAGACTTTCTCGGAACTGCTTCAAATCAACTAGATATCTTTGTGCTGTAAATCTCCCAACAGCCAAACGCAAAAGCAGCAAACATCTCGCTGTATGTCCCACATCCAAAGTGCCAAGAGAGTAATGCTGAGCTTGCTCTCCCTGTCTTTGAGTACTGTTTTCACTGTCCCGGTTACCTCTTTGCTAACATTCTCTTCAGAGCTGCAGTGAAACCAGGAACCACGTGGAGAAGGCACCCACACTGAAAATGCCTGGAAGGAACATTGCGGCTTCTTCTCAGTGTCTCTGATGTCGGGTTTTACTGTCCCGGGAAAGTCTCTGCTAACACCCTGCAGAGCGCAGTGCCCAATATACAGAAACGTCTTGCGGTATCTCCTACAGGGAAAGTGCCAGGAGGGAATTGTCGATCTTGTTCTCAGTGTCTCTGAGAATTGCTCTGATTATCCGTGTGACCTCTTTGCTAAGACTCTCCAGAGAGCCGTCCTCAAAACCAACACACATCTTGACATATCTCCCACATTGATCGCAGTGTCTCCAGGAACGGCATTCAAGGAGCCAGGAACTTTTCTCCCTACACTGTCCATTGAGTTGTCCTCAAAACCAATATACATCCTGCTGTATCTCCCACATGGAATGTGCCAGGCGGGAAAAGTGGGGATCAAGCTTACACTTTCTCGGAACTGCTTCAAATCAACTAGATATCTTTGTGCTGTAAATCTCCCAACAGCCAAACGCAAAAGCAGCAAACATCTCGCTGTATGTCCCACATCCAAAGTGCCAAGAGAGTAATGCTGAGCTTGCTCTCCCTGTCTTTGAGTACTGTTTTCACTGTCCCGGTTACCTCTTTGCTAACATTCTCTTCAGAGCTGCAGTGAAACCAGGAACCACGTGGAGAAGGCACCCACACTGAAAATGCCTGGAAGGAACATTGCGGCTTCTTCTCAGTGTCTCTGATGTCGGGTTTCACTGTCCCGGGAAAGTCTCTGCTAACACCCTGCAGAGCGCAGTGCCCTATATACAGAAACGTCTTGCGGTATCTCCTACAGGGAAAGTGCCAGGAGGGAATTGTCGATCTTGTTCTCAGTGTCTCTGAGAATTGCTCTGATTATCCGTGTGACCTCTTTGCTAAGACTCTCCAGAGAGCCGTCCTCAAAACCAACACACATCTTGACATATCTCCCACATTGATCGCAGTGTCTCCAGGAACGGCATTCAAGGAGCCAGGAACTTTTCTCCCTACACTGTCCATTGAGTTGTCCTCAAAACCAATATACATCCTGCTGTATCTCCCACATGGAATGTGCCAGGCGGGAAAAGTGGGGATCAAGCTTAGACTTTCTCGGAACTGCTTCAAATCAACTAGATATCTTTGTGCTGTAAATCTCCCAACAGCCAAACGCAAAAGCAGCAAACATCTCGCTGTATGTCCCACATCCAAAGTGCCAAGAGAGTAATGGTGAGCTTGCTCTCCCTGTCTTTGAGTACTGTTTTCACTGTCCCGGTTACCTCTTTGCTAACATTCTCTTCAGAGCTGCAGTGAAACCAGGAACCACGTGGAGAAGGCACCCACACTGAAAATGCCTGGAAGGAACATTGGGGCTTCTTCTCAGTGTCTCTGATGTCGGGTTTTACTGTCCCGGGAAAGTCTCTGCTAACACCCTGCAGAGCGCAGTGCCCAATATACAGAAACGTCTTGCGGTATCTCCTACAGGGAAAGTGCCAGGAGGGAATTGTCGATCTTGTTCTCAGTGTCTCTGAGAATTGCTCTGATTATCCGTGTGACCTCTTTGCTAAGACTCTCCAGAGAGCCGTCCTCAAAACCAACACACATCTTGACATATCTCCCACATTGATCGCAGTGTCTCCAGGAACGGCATTCAAGGAGCCAGGAACTTTTCTCCCTACACTGTCCATTGAGTTGTCCTCAAAACCAATATACATCCTGCTGTATCTCCCACATGGAATGTGCCAGGCGGGAAAAGTGGGGATCAAGCTTACACTTTCTCGGAACTGCTTCAAATCAACTAGATATCTTTGTGCTGTAAATCTCCCAACAGCCAAACGCAAAAGCAGCAAACATCTCGCTGTATGTCCCACATCCAAAGTGCCAAGAGAGTAATGCTGAGCTTGCTCTCCCTGTCTTTGAGTACCGTTTTCACTGTCCCGGTTACCTCTTTGCTAACATTCTCTTCAGAGCTGCAGTGAAACCAGGAACCACGTGGAGAAGGCACCCACACTGAAAATGCCTGGAAGGAACATTGCGGCTTCTTCTCAGTGTCTCTGATGTCGGGTTTCACTGTCCCGGGAAAGTCTCTGCTAACACCCTGCAGAGCGCAGTGCCCTATATACAGAAACGTCTTGCGGTATCTCCTACAGGGAAAGTGCCAGGAGGGAATTGTCGATCTTGTTCTCAGTGTCTCTGAGAATTGCTCTGATTATCCGTGTGACCTCTTTGCTAAGACTCTCCAGAGAGCCGTCCTCAAAACCAACACACATCTTGACATATCTCCCACATTGATCGCAGTGTCTCCAGGAACGGCATTCAAGGAGCCAGGAACTTTTCTCCCTACACTGTCCATTGAGTTGTCCTCAAAACCAATATACATCCTGCTGTATCTCCCACATGGAATGTGCCAGGCGGGAAAAGTGGGGATCAAGCTTAGACTTTCTCGGAACTGCTTCAAATCAACTAGATATCTTTGTGCTGTAAATCTCCCAACAGCCAAACGCAAAAGCAGCAAACATCTCGCTGTATGTCCCACATCCAAAGTGCCAAGAGAGTAATGGTGAGCTTGCTCTCCCTGTCTTTGAGTACTGTTTTCACTGTCCCGGTTACCTCTTTGCTAACATTCTCTTCAGAGCTGCAGTGAAACCAGGAACCACGTGGAGAAGGCACCCACACTGAAAATGCCTGGAAGGAACATTGGGGCTTCTTCTCAGTGTCTCTGATGTCGGGTTTTACTGTCCCGGGAAAGTCTCTGCTAACACCCTGCAGAGCGCAGTGCCCTATATACAGAAACGTCTTGCGGTATCTCCTACAGGGAAAGTGCCAGGAGGGAATTGTCGATCTTGTTCTCAGTGTCTCTGAGAATTGCTCTGATTATCCGTGTGACCTCTTTGCTAAGACTCTCCAGAGAGCCGTCCTCAAAACCAACACACATCTTGACATATCTCCCACATTGATCGCAGTGTCTCCAGGAACGGCATTCAAGGAGCCAGGAACTTTTCTCCCTACACTGTCCATTGAGTTGTCCTCAAAACCAATATACATCCTGCTGTATCTCCCACATGGAATGTGCCAGGCGGGAAAAGTGGGGATCAAGCTTACACTTTCTCGGAACTGCTTCAAATCAACTAGATATCTTTGTGCTGTAAATCTCCCAACAGCCAAACGCAAAAGCAGCAAACATCTCGCTGTATGTCCCACATCCAAAGTGCCAAGAGAGACCTTGCTCTCCCTGTCTTTGAGTACCGTTTTCACTGTCCCGGTTACCTCTTTGCTAACATTCTCTTCAGAGCTGCAGTGAAACCAGGAACCACGTGGAGAAGGCACCCACACTGAAAATGCCTGGAAGGAACATTGCGGCTTCTTCTCAGTGTCTCTGATGTCGGGTTTCACTGTCCCGGGAAAGTCTCTGCTAACACCCTGCAGAGCGCAGTGCCCTATATACAGAAACGTCTTGCGGTATCTCCTACAGGGAAAGTGCCAGGAGGGAATTGTCGATCTTGTTCTCAGTGTCTCTGAGAATTGCTCTGATTATCCGTGTGACCTCTTTGCTAAGACTCTCCAGAGAGCCGTCCTCAAAACCAACACACATCTTGACATATCTCCCACATTGATCGCAGTGTCTCCAGGAACGGCATTCAAGGAGCCAGGAACTTTTCTCCCTACACTGTCCATTGAGTTGTCCTCAAAACCAATATACATCCTGCTGTATCTCCCACATGGAATGTGCCAGGCGGGAAAAGTGGGGATCAAGCTTAGACTTTCTCGGAACTGCTTCAAATCAACTAGATATCTTTGTGCTGTAAATCTCCCAACAGCCAAACGCAAAAGCAGCAAACATCTCGCTGTATGTCCCACATCCAAAGTGCCAAGAGAGTAATGGTGAGCTTGCTCTCCCTGTCTTTGAGTACTGTTTTCACTGTCCCGGTTACCTCTTTGCTAACATTCTCTTCAGAGCTGCAGTGAAACCAGGAACCACGTGGAGAAGGCACCCACACTGAAAATGCCTGGAAGGAACATTGGGGCTTCTTCTCAGTGTCTCTGATGTCGGGTTTTACTGTCCCGGGAAAGTCTCTGCTAACACCCTGCAGAGCGCAGTGCCCTATATACAGAAACGTCTTGCGGTATCTCCTACAGGGAAAGTGCCAGGAGGGAATTGTCGATCTTGTTCTCAGTGTCTCTGAGAATTGCTCTGATTATCCGTGTGACCTCTTTGCTAAGACTCTCCAGAGAGCCGTCCTCAAAACCAACACACATCTTGACATATCTCCCACATTGATCGCAGTGTCTCCAGGAACGGCATTCAAGGAGCCAGGAACTTTTCTCCCTACACTGTCCATTGAGTTGTCCTCAAAACCAATATACATCCTGCTGTATCTCCCACATGGAATGTGCCAGGCGGGAAAAGTGGGGATCAAGCTTAGACTTTCTCGGAACTGCTTCAAATCAACTAGATATCTTTGTGCTGTAAATCTCCCAACAGCCAAACGCAAAAGCAGCAAACATCTCGCTGTATGTCCCACATCCAAAGTGCCAAGAGAGTAATGCTGAGCTTGCTCTCCCTGTCTTTGAGTACTGTTTTCACTGTCCCGGTTACCTCTTTGCTAACATTCTCTTCAGAGCTGCAGTGAAACCAGGAACCACGTGGAGAAGGCACCCACACTGAAAATGCCTGGAAGGAACATTGGGGCTTCTTCTCAGTGTCTCTGATGTCGGGTTTTACTGTCCCGGGAAAGTCTCTGCTAACACCCTGCAGAGCGCAGTGCCCTATATACAGAAACGTCTTGCGGTATCTCCTACAGGGAAAGTGCCAGGAGGGAATTGTCGATCTTGTTCTCAGTGTCTCTGAGAATTGCTCTGATTATCCGTGTGACCTCTTTGCTAAGACTCTCCAGAGAGCCGTCCTCAAAACCAACACACATCTTGACATATCTCCCACATTGATCGCAGTGTCTCCAGGAACGGCATTCAAGGAGCCAGGAACTTTTCTCCCTACACTGTCCATTGAGTTGTCCTCAAAACCAATATACATCCTGCTGTATCTCCCACATGGAATGTGCCAGGCGGGAAAAGTGGGGATCAAGCTTACACTTTCTCGGAACTGCTTCAAATCAACTAGATATCTTTGTGCTGTAAATCTCCCAACAGCCAAACGCAAAAGCAGCAAACATCTCGCTGTATGTCCCACATCCAAAGTGCCAAGAGAGACCTTGCTCTCCCTGTCTTTGAGTACCGTTTTCACTGTCCCGGTTACCTCTTTGCTAACATTCTCTTCAGAGCTGCAGTGAAACCAGGAACCACGTGGAGAAGGCACCCACACTGAAAATGCCTGGAAGGAACATTGCGGCTTCTTCTCAGTGTCTCTGATGTCGGGTTTCACTGTCCCGGGAAAGTCTCTGCTAACACCCTGCAGAGCGCAGTGCCCTATATACAGAAACGTCTTGCGGTATCTCCTACAGGGAAAGTGCCAGGAGGGAATTGTCGATCTTGTTCTCAGTGTCTCTGAGAATTGCTCTGATTATCCGTGTGACCTCTTTGCTAAGACTCTCCAGAGAGCCGTCCTCAAAACCAACACACATCTTGACATATCTCCCACATTGATCGCAGTGTCTCCAGGAACGGCATTCAAGGAGCCAGGAACTTTTCTCCCTACACTGTCCATTGAGTTGTCCTCAAAACCAATATACATCCTGCTGTATCTCCCACATGGAATGTGCCAGGCGGGAAAAGTGGGGATCAAGCTTAGACTTTCTCGGAACTGCTTCAAATCAACTAGATATCTTTGTGCTGTAAATCTCCCAACAGCCAAACGCAAAAGCAGCAAACATCTCGCTGTATGTCCCACATCCAAAGTGCCAAGAGAGTAATGGTGAGCTTGCTCTCCCTGTCTTTGAGTACTGTTTTCACTGTCCCGGTTACCTCTTTGCTAACATTCTCTTCAGAGCTGCAGTGAAACCAGGAACCACGTGGAGAAGGCACCCACACTGAAAATGCCTGGAAGGAACATTGGGGCTTCTTCTCAGTGTCTCTGATGTCGGGTTTTACTGTCCCGGGAAAGTCTCTGCTAACACCCTGCAGAGCGCAGTGCCCTATATACAGAAACGTCTTGCGGTATCTCCTACAGGGAAAGTGCCAGGAGGGAATTGTCGATCTTGTTCTCAGTGTCTCTGAGAATTGCTCTGATTATCCGTGTGACCTCTTTGCTAAGACTCTCCAGAGAGCCGTCCTCAAAACCAACACACATCTTGACATATCTCCCACATTGATCGCAGTGTCTCCAGGAACGGCATTCAAGGAGCCAGGAACTTTTCTCCCTACACTGTCCATTGAGTTGTCCTCAAAACCAATATACATCCTGCTGTATCTCCCACATGCAATGTGCCAGGCGGGAAAAGTGGGGATCAAGCTTACACTTTCTCGGAACTGCTTCAAATCAACTAGATATCTTTGTGCTGTAAATCTCCCAACAGCCAAATGTAAAAGCAGCAAACATCTCGCTGTATGTCCCACATCCAAAGTGCCAAGAGAGAGCTTGCTCTCCCTGTCTTTGAGTACTGTTTTCACTGTCCCGGTTACCTCTTTGCTAACATTCTCTTCAGAGCTGCAGTGAAACCAGGAACCACGTGGAGAAGGCACCCACACTGAAAATGCCTGGAAGGAACATTGGGGCTTCTTCTCAGTGTCTCTGATGTCGGGTTTTACTGTCCCGGGAAAGTCTCTGCTAACACCCTGCAGAGCGCAGTGCCCTATATACAGAAACGTCTTGCGGTATCTCCTACAGGGAAAGTGCCAGGAGGGAATTGTCGATCTTGTTCTCAGTGTCTCTGAGAATTGCTCTGATTATCCGTGTGACCTCTTTGCTAAGACTCTCCAGAGAGCCGTCCTCAAAACCAACACACATCTTGACATATCTCCCACATTGATCGCAGTGTCTCCAGGAACGGCATTCAAGGAGCCAGGAACTTTTCTCCCTACACTGTCCATTGAGTTGTCCTCAAAACCAATATACATCCTGCTGTATCTCCCACATGGAATGTGCCAGGCGGGAAAAGTGGGGATCAAGCTTACACTTTCTCGGAACTGCTTCAAATCAACTAGATATCTTTGTGCTGTAAATCTCCCAACAGCCAAACGCAAAAGCAGCAAACATCTCGCTGTATGTCCCACATCCAAAGTGCCAAGAGAGACCTTGCTCTCCCTGTCTTTGAGTACCGTTTTCACTGTCCCGGTTACCTCTTTGCTAACATTCTCTTCAGAGCTGCAGTGAAACCAGGAACCACGTGGAGAAGGCACCCACACTGAAAATGCCTGGAAGGAACATTGGGGCTTCTTCTCAGTGTCTCTGATGTCGGGTTTTACTGTCCCGGGAAAGTCTCTGCTAACACCCTGCAGAGCGCAGTGCCCAATATACAGAAACGTCTTGCGGTATCTCCTACAGGGAAAGTGCCAGGAGGGAATTGTCGATCTTGTTCTCAGTGTCTCTGAGAATTGCTCTGATTATCCGTGTGACCTCTTTGCTAAGACTCTCCAGAGAGCCGTCCTCAAAACCAACACACATCTTGACATATCTCCCACATTGATCGCAGTGTCTCCAGGAACGGCATTCAAGGAGCCAGGAACTTTTCTCCCTACACTGTCCATTGAGTTGTCCTCAAAACCAATATACATCCTGCTGTATCTCCCACATGGAATGTGCCAGGCGGGAAAAGTGGGGATCAAGCTTACACTTTCTCGGAACTGCTTCAAATCAACTAGATATCTTTGTGCTGTAAATCTCCCAACAGCCAAACGCAAAAGCAGCAAACATCTCGCTGTATGTCCCACATCCAAAGTGCCAAGAGAGTAATGCTGAGCTTGCTCTCCCTGTCTTTGAGTACTGTTTTCACTGTCCCGGTTACCTCTTTGCTAACATTCTCTTCAGAGCTGCAGTGAAACCAGGAACCACGTGGAGAAGGCACCCACACTGAAAATGCCTGGAAGGAGCATTGCGGCTTCTTCTCAGTGTCTCTGATGTCGGGTTTTACTGTCCCGGGAAAGTCTCTGCTAACACCCTGCAGAGCGCAGTGCCCAATATCCAGAAACATCTTGCGGTATCTCCTACAGGGAAAGTGCCAGGAGGGAATTGTGGAGCTTGTTCTCAGTGTCTCTGAGAATTGCTCTGATTATCCCTGTGACCTCTTTGCTAAGACTCTCCAGAGAGCCGTCCTCAAAACCAACGCACATCTTGACATATCTCCCACATTGATCGCAGTGTCTCCAGGAACGGCATTCAAGGAGCCAGGAACTTTTCTCCCTACACTGTCCATTGAGTTGTCCTCAAAACCAATATACATCCTGCTGTATCTCCCACATGGAATGTGCCAGGCGGGAAAAGTGGGGATCAACCTTACACTTTCTCGGAACTGCTTCAAATCAACTAGATATCTTTGTGCTGTAAATCTCCCAACAGCCAAACGCAAAAGCAGCAAACATCTCGCTGTATGTCCCACATCCAAAGTGCCAAGAGAGAGCTTGCTCTCCCTGTCTTTGAGTACTGTTTTCACTGTCCCGGTTACCTCTTTGCTAACATTCTCTTCAGAGCTGCAGTGAAACCAGGAACCACGTGGAGAAGGCACCCACACTGAAAATGCCTGGAAGGAACATTGGGGCTTCTTCTCAGTGTCTCTGATGTCGGGTTTTACTGTCCCGGGAAAGTCTCTGCTAACACCCTGCAGAGCGCAGTGCCCAATATACAGAAACATCTTGCGCTATCTCCTACAGGGAAAGTGCCAGGAGGGAATTGTCGATCTTGTTCTCAGTGTCTCTGAGAATTGCTCTGATTATCCGTGTGACCTCTTTGCTAAGACTCTCCAGAGAGCCGTCCTCAAAACCAACACACATCTTGACATATCTCCCACATAGATCGCAGTGTCTCCAGGAACGGCATTCAAGGAGCCAGGAACTTTTCTCCCTACACTGTCCATTGAGTTGTCCTCAAAACCAATATACATCCTGCTGTATCTCCCACATGGAATGTGCCAGGCGGGAAAAGTGGGGATCAAGCTTACACTTTCTCGGAACTGCTTCAAATCAACTAGATATCTTTGTGCTGTAAATCTCCCAACAGCCAAACGCAAAAGCAGCAAACATCTCGCTGTATGTCCCACATCCAAAGTGCCAAGAGAGTAATGCTGAGCTTGCTCTCCCTGTCTTTGAGTACTGTTTTCACTGTCCCGGTTACCTCTTTGCTAACATTCTCTTCAGAGCTGCAGTGAAACCAGGAACCACGTGGAGAAGGCACCCACACTGAAAATGCCTGGAAGGAACATTGCGGCTTCTTCTCAGTGTCTCTGATGTCGGGTTTTACTGTCCCGGGAAAGTCTCTGCTAACACCCTGCAGAGCGCAGTGCCCAATATACAGAAACATCTTGCGGTATCTCCTACAGGGAAAGTGCCAGGAGGGAATTGTCGATCTTGTTCTCAGTGTCTCTGAGAATTGCTCTGATTATCCGTGTGACCTCTTTGCTAAGACTCTCCAGAGAGCCGTCCTCAAAACCAACACACATCTTGACATATCTCCCACATTGATCGCAGTGTCTCCAGGAACGGCATTCAAGGAGCCAGGAACTTTTCTCCCTACACTGTCCATTGAGTTGTCCTCAAAACCAATATACATCCTGCTGTATCTCCCACATGGAATGTGCCAGGCGGGAAAAGTGGGGATCAAGCTTAGACTTTCTCGGAACTGCTTCAAATCAACTAGATATCTTTGTGCTGTAAATCTCCCAACAGCCAAACGCAAAAGCAGCAAACATCTCGCTGTATGTCCCACATCCAAAGTGCCAAGAGAGTAATGCTGAGCTTGCTCTCCCTGTCTTTGAGTACTGTTTTCACTGTCCCAGTTACCTCTTTGCTAACATTCTCTTCAGAGCTGCAGTGAAACCAGGAACCACGTGGAGAAGGCACCCACACTGAAAATGCCTGGAAGGAACATTGCGGCTTCTTCTCAGTGTCTCTGATGTCGGGTTTCACTGTCCCGGGAAAGTCTCTGCTAACACCCTGCAGAGCGCAGTGCCCTATATACAGAAACGTCTTGCGGTATCTCCTACAGGGAAAGTGCCAGGAGGGAATTGTCGATCTTGTTCTCAGTGTCTCTGAGAATTGCTCTGATTATCCGTGTGACCTCTTTGCTAAGACTCTCCAGAGAGCCGTCCTCAAAACCAACACACATCTTGACATATCTCCCACATTGATCGCAGTGTCTCCAGGAACGGCATTCAAGGAGCCAGGAACTTTTCTCCCTACACTGTCCATTGAGTTGTCCTCAAAACCAATATACATCCTGCTGTATCTCCCACATGGAATGTGCCAGGCGGGAAAAGTGGGGATCAAGCTTAGACTTTCTCGGAACTGCTTCAAATCAACTAGATATCTTTGTGCTGTAAATCTCCCAACAGCCAAACGCAAAAGCAGCAAACATCTCGCTGTATGTCCCACATCCAAAGTGCCAAGAGAGTAATGGTGAGCTTGCTCTCCCTGTCTTTGAGTACTGTTTTCACTGTCCCGGTTACCTCTTTGCTAACATTCTCTTCAGAGCTGCAGTGAAACCAGGAACCACGTGGAGAAGGCACCCACACTGAAAATGCCTGGAAGGAACATTGGGGCTTCTTCTCAGTGTCTCTGATGTCGGGTTTTACTGTCCCGGGAAAGTCTCTGCTAACACCCTGCAGAGCGCAGTGCCCTATATACAGAAACGTCTTGCGGTATCTCCTACAGGGAAAGTGCCAGGAGGGAATTGTCGATCTTGTTCTCAGTGTCTCTGAGAATTGCTCTGATTATCCGTGTGACCTCTTTGCTAAGACTCTCCAGAGAGCCGTCCTCAAAACCAACACACATCTTGACATATCTCCCACATTGATCGCAGTGTCTCCAGGAACGGCATTCAAGGAGCCAGGAACTTTTCTCCCTACACTGTCCATTGAGTTGTCCTCAAAACCAATATACATCCTGCTGTATCTCCCACATGGAATGTGCCAGGCGGGAAAAGTGGGGATCAAGCTTACACTTTCTCGGAACTGCTTCAAATCAACTAGATATCTTTGTGCTGTAAATCTCCCAACAGCCAAATGTAAAAGCAGCAAACATCTCGCTGTATGTCCCACATCCAAAGTGCCAAGAGAGAGCTTGCTCTCCCTGTCTTTGAGTACTGTTTTCACTGTCCCGGTTACCTCTTTGCTAACATTCTCTTCAGAGCTGCAGTGAAACCAGGAACCACGTGGAGAAGGCACCCACACTGAAAATGCCTGGAAGGAACATTGGGGCTTCTTCTCAGTGTCTCTGATGTCGGGTTTTACTGTCCCGGGAAAGTCTCTGCTAACACCCTGCAGAGCGCAGGGCCCAATATCCAGAAACATCTTGCGGTATCTCCTACAGGGAAAGTGCCAGGAGGGAATTGTCGATCTTGTTCTCAGTGTCTCTGAGAATTGCTCTGATTATCCGTGTGACCTCTTTGCTAAGACTCTCCAGAGAGCCGTCCTCAAAACCAACACACATCTTGACATATCTCCCACATTGATCGCAGTGTCTCCAGGAACGGCATTCAAGGAGCCAGGAACTTTTCTCCCTACACTGTCCATTGAGTTGTCCTCAAAACCAATATACATCCTGCTGTATCTCCCACATGGAATGTGCCAGGCGGGAAAAGTGGGGATCAAGCTTAGACTTTCTCGGAACTGCTTCAAATCAACTAGATATCTTTGTGCTGTAAATCTCCCAACAGCCAAACGCAAAAGCAGCAAACATCTCGCTGTATGTCCCACATCCAAAGTGCCAAGAGAGTAATGCTGAGCTTGCTCTCCCTGTCTTTGAGTACTGTTTTCACTGTCCCAGTTACCTCTTTGCTAACATTCTCTTCAGAGCTGCAGTGAAACCAGGAACCACGTGGAGAAGGCACCCACACTGAAAATGCCTGGAAGGAACATTGCGGCTTCTTCTCAGTGTCTCTGATGTCGGGTTTCACTGTCCCGGGAAAGTCTCTGCTAACACCCTGCAGAGCGCAGTGCCCTATATACAGAAACGTCTTGCGGTATCTCCTACAGGGAAAGTGCCAGGAGGGAATTGTCGATCTTGTTCTCAGTGTCTCTGAGAATTGCTCTGATTATCCGTGTGACCTCTTTGCTAAGACTCTCCAGAGAGCCGTCCTCAAAACCAACACACATCTTGACATATCTCCCACATTGATCGCAGTGTCTCCAGGAACGGCATTCAAGGAGCCAGGAACTTTTCTCCCTACACTGTCCATTGAGTTGTCCTCAAAACCAATATACATCCTGCTGTATCTCCCACATGGAATGTGCCAGGCGGGAAAAGTGGGGATCAAGCTTAGACTTTCTCGGAACTGCTTCAAATCAACTAGATATCTTTGTGCTGTAAATCTCCCAACAGCCAAACGCAAAAGCAGCAAACATCTCGCTGTATGTCCCACATCCAAAGTGCCAAGAGAGTAATGGTGAGCTTGCTCTCCCTGTCTTTGAGTACTGTTTTCACTGTCCCGGTTACCTCTTTGCTAACATTCTCTTCAGAGCTGCAGTGAAACCAGGAACCACGTGGAGAAGGCACCCACACTGAAAATGCCTGGAAGGAACATTGGGGCTTCTTCTCAGTGTCTCTGATGTCGGGTTTTACTGTCCCGGGAAAGTCTCTGCTAACACCCTGCAGAGCGCAGTGCCCTATATACAGAAACGTCTTGCGGTATCTCCTACAGGGAAAGTGCCAGGAGGGAATTGTCGATCTTGTTCTCAGTGTCTCTGAGAATTGCTCTGATTATCCGTGTGACCTCTTTGCTAAGACTCTCCAGAGAGCCGTCCTCAAAACCAACACACATCTTGACATATCTCCCACATTGATCGCAGTGTCTCCAGGAACGGCATTCAAGGAGCCAGGAACTTTTCTCCCTACACTGTCCATTGAGTTGTCCTCAAAACCAATATACATCCTGCTGTATCTCCCACATGGAATGTGCCAGGCGGGAAAAGTGGGGATCAAGCTTACACTTTCTCGGAACTGCTTCAAATCAACTAGATATCTTTGTGCTGTAAATCTCCCAACAGCCAAATGTAAAAGCAGCAAACATCTCGCTGTATGTCCCACATCCAAAGTGCCAAGAGAGAGCTTGCTCTCCCTGTCTTTGAGTACTGTTTTCACTGTCCCGGTTACCTCTTTGCTAACATTCTCTTCAGAGCTGCAGTGAAACCAGGAACCACGTGGAGAAGGCACCCACACTGAAAATGCCTGGAAGGAACATTGGGGCTTCTTCTCAGTGTCTCTGATGTCGGGTTTTACTGTCCCGGGAAAGTCTCTGCTAACACCCTGCAGAGCGCAGGGCCCAATATCCAGAAACATCTTGCGGTATCTCCTACAGGGAAAGTGCCAGGAGGGAATTGTCGATCTTGTTCTCAGTGTCTCTGAGAATTGCTCTGATTATCCGTGTGACCTCTTTGCTAAGACTCTCCAGAGAGCCGTCCTCAAAACCAACACACATCTTGACATATCTCCCACATTGATCGCAGTGTCTCCAGGAACGGCATTCAAGGAGCCAGGAACTTTTCTCCCTACACTGTCCATTGAGTTGTCCTCAAAACCAATATACATCCTGCTGTATCTCCCACATGGAATGTGCCAGGCGGGAAAAGTGGGGATCAAGCTTACACTTTCTCGGAACTGCTTCAAATCAACTAGATATCTTTGTGCTGTAAATCTCCCAACAGCCAAACGCAAAAGCAGCAAACATCTCGCTGTATGTCCCACATCCAAAGTGCCAAGAGAGACCTTGCTCTCCCTGTCTTTGAGTACTGTTTTCACTGTCCCGGTTACCTCTTTGCTAACATTCTCTTCAGAGCTGCAGTGAAACCAGGAACCACGTGGAGAAGGCACCCACACTGAAAATGCCTGGAAGGAACATTGGGGCTTCTTCTCAGTGTCTCTGATGTCGGGTTTTACTGTCCCGGGAAAGTCTCTGCTAACACCCTGCAGAGCGCAGTGCCCAATATACAGAAACGTCTTGCGGTATCTCCTACAGGGAAAGTGCCAGGAGGGAATTGTCGATCTTGTTCTCAGTGTCTCTGAGAATTGCTCTGATTATCCGTGTGACCTCTTTGCTAAGACTCTCCAGAGAGCCGTCCTCAAAACCAACACACATCTTGACATATCTCCCACATTGATCGCAGTGTCTCCAGGAACGGCATTCAAGGAGCCAGGAACTTTTCTCCCTACACTGTCCATTGAGTTGTCCTCAAAACCAATATACATCCTGCTGTATCTCCCACATGGAATGTGCCAGGAGGGAAAAGTGGGGATTATACTTAGACTTTCTCAGAACTGCTTCAAATCAACTAGATATCTTTGTGCTGTAAATCTCCCAACAGCCAAACGCAAAAGCAGCAAACATCTCGCTGTATGTCCCACATCCAAAGTGCCAAGAGAGAGCTTGCTCTCCCTGTCTTTGAGTACTGTTTTCACTGTCCCGGTTACCTCTTTGCTAACATTCTCTTCAGAGCTGCAGTGAAACCAGGAACCACGTGGAGAAGGCACCCACACTGAAAATGCCTGGAAGGAACATTGCGGCTTCTTCTCAGTGTCTCTGATGTCGGGTTTTACTGTCCCGGGAAAGTCTCTGCTAACACCCTGCAGAGCGCAGTGCCCAATATACAGAAACGTCTTGCGGTATCTCCTACAGGGAAAGTGCCAGGAGGGAATTGTCGATCTTGTTCTCAGTGTCTCTGAGAATTGCTCTGATTATCCGTGTGACCTCTTTGCTAAGACTCTCCAGAGAGCCGTCCTCAAAACCAACACACATCTTGACATATCTCCCACATTGATCGCAGTGTCTCCAGGAACGGCATTCAAGGAGCCAGGAACTTTTCTCCCTACACTGTCCATTGAGTTGTCCTCAAAACCAATATACATCCTGCTGTATCTCCCACATGGAATGTGCCAGGCAGGAAAAGTGGGGATAAAGCTTACACTTTCTCGGAACTGCTTCAAATCAACTAGATATCTTTGTGCTGTAAATCTCCCAACAGCCAAACGCAAAAGCAGCAAACATCTCGCTGTATGTCCCACATCCAAAGTGCCAAGAGAGTAATGGTGAGCTTGCTCTCCCTGTCTTTGAGTACTGTTTTCACTGTCCCGATTACCTCTTTGCTAACATTCTCTTCAGAGCTGCAGTGAAACCAGGAACCACGTGGAGAAGGCACCCACACTGAAAATGCCTGGAAGGAACATTGCGGCTTCTTCTCAGTGTCTCTGATGTCGGGTTTTACTGTCCCGGGAAAGTCTCTGCTAACACCCTGCAGAGCGCAGTGCCCAATATACAGAAACGTCTTGCGGTATCTCCTACAGGGAAAGTGCCAGGAGGGAATTGTCGATCTTGTTCTCAGTGTCTCTGAGAATTGCTCTGATTATCCGTGTGACCTCTTTGCTAAGACTCTCCAGAGAGCCGTCCTCAAAACCAACACACATCTTGACATATCTCCCACATTGATCGCAGTGTCTCCAGGAACGGCATTCAAGGAGCCAGGAACTTTTCTCCCTACACTGTCCATTGAGTTGTCCTCAAAACCAATATACATCCTGCTGTATCTCCCACATGGAATGTGCCAGGCGGGAAAAGTGGGGATCAAGCTTAGACTTTCTCGGAACTGCTTCAAATCAACTAGATATCTTTGTGCTGTAAATCTCCCAACAGCCAAACGCAAAAGCAGCAAACATCTCACTGTATGTCCCACATCCAAAGTGCCAAGAGAGAGCTTGCTCTCCCTGTCTTTGAGTACTGTTTTCACTGTCCCGGTTACCTCTTTGCTAACATTCTCTTCAGAGCTGCAGTGAAACCAGGAACCACGTGGAGAAGGCACCCACACTGAAAATGCCTGGAAGGAACATTGGGGCTTCTTCTCAGTGTCTCTGATGTCGGGTTTTACTGTCCCGGGAAAGTCTCTGCTAACACCCTGCAGAGCGCAGTGCCCAATATACAGAAACATCTTGCGCTATCTCCTACAGGGAAAGTGCCAGGAGGGAATTGTGGAGCTTGTTCTCAGTGTCTCTGAGAATTGCTCTGATTATCCCTGTGACCTCTTTGCTAAGACTCTCCAGAGAGCCGTCCTCAAAACCAACACACATCTTGACATATCTCCCACATTGATCGCAGTGTCTCCAGGAACGGCATTCAAGGAGCCAGGAACTTTTCTCCCTACACTGTCCATTGAGTTGTCCTCAAAACCAATATACATCCTGCTGTATCTCCCACATGGAATGTGCCAGGCGGGAAAAGTGGGGATCAAGCTTAGACTTTCTCGGAACTGCTTCAAATCAACTAGATATCTTTGTGCTGTAAATCTCCCAACAGCCAAACGCAAAAGCAGCAAACATCTCGCTGTATGTCCCACATCCAAAGTGCCAAGAGAGTAATGGTGAGCTTGCTCTCCCTGTCTTTGAGTACTGTTTTCACTGTCCCGGTTACCTCTTTGCTAACATTCTCTTCAGAGCTGCAGTGAAACCAGGAACCACGTGGAGAAGGCACCCACACTGAAAATGCCTGGAAGGAACATTGCGGCTTCTTCTCAGTGTCTCTGATGTCGGGTTTTACTGTCCCGGGAAAGTCTCTGCTAACACCCTGCAGAGCGCAGTGCCCAATATACAGAAACGTCTTGCGGTATCTCCTACAGGGAAAGTGCCAGGAGGGAATTGTCGACCTTGTTCTCAGTGTCTCTGAGAATTGCTCTGATTATCCGTGTGACCTCTTTGCTAAGACTCTCCAGAGAGCCGTCCTCAAAACCAACACACATCTTGACATATCTCCCACATTGATCGCAGTGTCTCCAGGAACGGCATTCAAGGAGCCAGGAACTTTTCTCCCTACACTGTCCATTGAGTTGTCCTCAAAACCAATATACATCCTGCTGTATCTCCCACATGCAATGTGCCAGGCGGGAAAAGTGGGGATCAAGCTTAGACTTTCTCGGAACTGCTTCAAATCAACTAGATATCTTTGTGCTGTAAATCTCCCAACAGCCAAACGCAAAAGCAGCAAACATCTCGCTGTATGTCCCACATCCAAAGTGCCAAGAGAGTAATGGTGAGCTTGCTCTCCCTGTCTTTGAGTACTGTTTTCACTGTCCCGGTTACCTCTTTGCTAACATTCTCTTCAGAGCTGCAGTGAAACCAGGAACCACGTGGAGAAGGCACCCACACTGAAAATGCCTGGAAGGAACATTGGGGCTTCTTCTCAGTGTCTCTGATGTCGGGTTTTACTGTCCCGGGAAAGTCTCTGCTAACACCCTGCAGAGCGCAGTGCCCAATATCCAGAAACATCTTGCGGTATCTCCTACAGGGAAAGTGCCAGGAGGGAATTGTGGAGCTTGTTCTCAGTGTCTCTGAGAATTGCTCTGATTATCCGTGTGACCTCTTTGCTAAGACTCTCCAGAGAGCCGTCCTCAAAACCAACACACATCTTGACATATCTCCCACATTGATCGCAGTGTCTCCAGGAACGGCATTCAAGGAGCCAGGAACTTTTCTCCCTACACTGTCCATTGAGTTGTCCTCAAAACCAATATACATCCTGCTGTATCTCCCACATGGAATGTGCCAGGAGGGAAAAGTGGGGATTATGCTTAGACTTTCTCAGAACTGCTTCAAATCAACTAGATATCTTTGAGCTGTAAATCTCCCAACAGCCAAACGCAAAAGCAGCAAACATCTCGCTGTATGTCCCACATCCAAAGTGCCAAGAGAGTCATGGTGAGCTTGCTCTCCCTGTCTTTGAGTACTGTTTTCACTGTCCCGGTTACCTCTTTGCTAACATTCTCTTCAGAGCTGCAGTGAAACCAGGAACCACGTGGAGAAGGCACCCACACTGAAAATGCCTGGAAGGAACATTGCGGCTTCTTCTCAGTGTCTCTGATGTCGGGTTTTACTGTCCCGGGAAAGTCTCTGCTAACACCCTGCAGAGCGCAGTGCCCAATATACAGAAACGTCTTGCGGTATCTCCTACAGGGAAAATGCCAGGAGGGAATTGTCGATCTTGGCCTCAGTGTCTCTGAGAATTGCTCTGATTATCCGTGTGACCTCTTTGCTAAGACTCTCCAGAGAGCCGTCCTCAAAACCAACACACATCTTGACATATCTCCCACATTGATCGCAGTGTCTCCAGGAACGGCATTCAAGGAGCCAGGAACTTTTCTCCCTACACTGTCCATTGAGTTGTCCTCAAAACCAATATACATCCTGCTGTATCTCCCACATGGAATGTGCCAGGAGGGAAAAGTGGGGATTATGCTTAGACTTTCTCAGAACTGCTTCAAATCAACTAGATATCTTTGAGCTGTAAATCTCCCAACAGCCAAACGCAAAAGCAGCAAACATCTCGCTGTATGTCCCACATCCAAAGTGCCAAGAGAGTCATGGTGAGCTTGCTCTCCCTGTCTTTGAGTACTGTTTTCACTGTCCCGGTTACCTCTTTGCTAACATTCTCTTCAGAGCTGCAGTGAAACCAGGAACCACGTGGAGAAGGCACCCACACTGAAAATGCCTGGAAGGAACATTGGGGCTTCTTCTCAGTGTCTCTGATGTCGGGTTTTACTGTCCCGGGAAAGTCTCTGCTAACACCCTGCAGAGCGCAGTGCCCAATATCCAGAAACATCTTGCGGTATCTCCTACAGGGAAAGTGCCAGGAGGGAATTGTCGATCTTGTTCTCAGTGTCTCTGAGAATTGCTCTGATTATCCGTGTGACCTCTTTGCTAAGACTCTCCAGAGAGCCGTCCTCAAAACCAACACACATCTTGACATATCTCCCACATTGATCGCAGTGTCTCCAGGAACGGCATTCAAGGAGCCAGGAACTTTTCTCCCTACACTGTCCATTGAGTTGTCCTCAAAACCAATATACATCCTGCTGTATCTCCCACATGGAATGTGCCAGGCGGGAAAAGTGGGGATCAAGCTTACACTTTCTCGGAACTGCTTCAAATCAACTAGATATCTTTGTGCTGTAAATCTCCCAACAGCCAAACGCAAAAGCAGCAAACATCTCGCTGTATGTCCCACATCCAAAGTGCCAAGAGAGAGCTTGCTCTCCCTGTCTTTGAGTACCGTTTTCACTGTCCCGGTTACCTCTTTGCTAACATTCTCTTCAGAGCTGCAGTGAAACCAGGAACCACGTGGAGAAGGCACCCACACTGAAAATGCCTGGAAGGAACATTGGGGCTTCTTCTCAGTGTCTCTGATGTCAGGTTTTACTGTCCCGGGAAAGTCTCTGCTAACACCCTGCAGAGCGCAGTGCCCAATATACAGAAACGTCTTGCGGTATCTCCTACAGGGAAAGTGCCAGGAGGGAATTGTCGATCTTGTTCTCAGTGTCTCTGAGAATTGCTCTGATTATCCGTGTGACCTCTTTGCTAAGACTCTCCAGAGAGCCGTCCTCAAAACCAACACACATCTTGACATATCTCCCACATTGATCGCAGTGTCTCCAGGAACGGCATTCAAGGAGCCAGGAACTTTTCTCCCTACACTGTCCATTGAGTTGTCCTCAAAACCAATATACATCCTGCTGTATCTCCCACATGGAATGTGCCAGGCGGGAAAAGTGGGGATCAAGCTTACACTTTCTCGGAACTGCTTCAAATCAACTAGATATCTTTGTGCTGTAAATCTCCCAACAGCCAAACGCAAAAGCAGCAAACATCTCGCTGTATGTCCCACATCCAAAGTGCCAAGAGAGTAATGGTGAGCTTGCTCTCCCTGTCTTTGAGTACTGTTTTCACTGTCCCGGTTACCTCTTTGCTAACATTCTCTTCAGAGCTGCAGTGAAACCAGGAACCACGTGGAGAAGGCTCCCACACTGAAAATGCCTGGAAGGAACATTGGGGCTTCTTCTCAGTGTCTCTGATGTCGGGTTTTACTGTCCCGGGAAAGTCTCTGCTAACACCCTGCAGAGCGCAGTGCCCAATATACAGAAACGTCTTGCGGTATCTCCTACAGGGAAAGTGCCAGGAGGGAATTGTCGATCTTGTTCTCAGTGTCTCTGAGAATTGCTCTGATTATCCGTGTGACCTCTTTGCTAAGACTCTCCAGAGAGCCGTCCTCAAAACCAACACACATCTTGACATATCTCCCACATTGATCGCAGTGTCTCCAGGAACGGCATTCAAGGAGCCAGGAACTTTTCTCCCTACACTGTCCATTGAGTTGTCCTCAAAACCAATATACATCCTGCTGTATCTCCCACATGGAATGTGCCAGGAGGGAAAAGTGGGGATTATGCTTAGACTTTCTCAGAACTGCTTCAAATCAACTAGATATCTTTGAGCTGTAAATCTCCCAACAGCCAAACGCAAAAGCAGCAAACATCTCGCTGTATGTCCCACATCCAAAGTGCCAAGAAAGTCATGGTGAGCTTGCTCTCCCTGTCTTTGAGTACTGTTTTCACTGTCCCGGTTACCTCTTTGCTAACATTCTCTTCAGAGCTGCAGTGAAACCAGGAACCACGTGGAGAAGGCACCCACACTGAAAATGCCTGGAAGGAACATTGCGGCTTCTTCTCAGTGTCTCTGATGTCGGGTTTTACTGTCCCGGGAAAGTCTCTGCTAACACCCTGCAGAGCGCAGTGCCCAATATACAGAAACGTCTTGCGGTATCTCCTACAGGGAAAGTGCCAGGAGGGAATTGTCGATCTTGTTCTCAGTGTCTCTGAGAATTGCTCTGATTATCCATGTGACCTCTTTGCTAAGACTCTCCAGAGAGCCGTCCTCAAAACCAACACACATCTTGACATATCTCCCACATTGATCGCAGTGTCTCCAGGAACGGCATTCAAGGAGCCAGGAACTTTTCTCCCTACACTGTCCATTGAGTTGTCCTCAAAACCAATATACATCCTGCTGTATCTCCCACATGGAATGTGCCAGGCGGGAAAAGTGGGGATTATGCTTAGACTTTCTCAGAACTGCTTCAAATCAACTAGATATCTTTGAGCTGTAAATCTCCCAACAGCCAAATGCAAAAGCAGCAAACATCTCGCTGTATGTCCCACATCCAAAGTGCCAAGAGAGTCATGGTGAGCTTGCTCTCCCTGTCTTTGAGTACTGTTTTCACTGTCCCGGTTACCTCTTTGCTAACATTCTCTTCAGAGCTGCAGTGAAACCAGGAACCACGTGGAGAAGGCACCCACACTGAAAATGCCTGGAAGGAACATTGGGGCTTCTTCTCAGTGTCTCTGATGTCGGGTTTTACTGTCCCGGGAAAGTCTCTGCTAACACCCTGCAGAGCGCAGGGCCCAATATCCAGAAACATCTTGCGGTATCTCCTACAGGGAAAGTGCCAGGAGGGAATTGTCGATCTTGTTCTCAGTGTCTCTGAGAATTGCTCTGATTATCCGTGTGACCTCTTTGCTAAGACTCTCCAGAGAGCCGTCCTCAAAACCAACACACATCTTGACATATCTCCCACATTGATCGCAGTGTTTCCAGGAACGGCATTCAAGGAGCCAGGAACTTTTCTCCCTACACTGTCCATTGAGTTGTCCTCAAAACCAATATACATCCTGCTGTATCTCCCACATGGAATGTGCCAGGCGGGAAAAGTGGGGATCAAGCTTACACTTTCTCGGAACTGCTTCAAATCAACTAGATATCTTTGTGCTGTAAATCTCCCAACAGCCAAACGCAAAAGCAGCAAACATCTCGCTGTATGTCCCACATCCAAAGTGCCAAGAGAGAGCTTGCTCTCCCTGTCTTTGAGTACCGTTTTCACTGTCCCGGTTACCTCTTTGCTAACATTCTCTTCAGAGCTGCAGTGAAACCAGGAACCACGTGGAGAAGGCACCCACACTGAAAATGCCTGGAAGGAACATTGGGGCTTCTTCTCAGTGTCTCTGATGTCGGGTTTTACTGTCCCGGGAAAGTCTCTGCTAACACCCTGCAGAGCGCAGTGCCCAATATACAGAAACGTCTTGCGGTATCTCCTACAGGGAAAGTGCCAGGAGGGAATTGTCGATCTTGTTCTCAGTGTCTCTGAGAATTGCTCTGATTATCCGTGTGACCTCTTTGCTAAGACTCTCCAGAGAGCCGTCCTCAAAACCAACACACATCTTGACATATCTCCCACATTGATCGCAGTGTCTCCAGGAACGGCATTCAAGGAGCCAGGAACTTTTCTCCCTACACTGTCCATTGAGTTGTCCTCAAAACCAATATACATCCTGCTGTATCTCCCACATGGAATGTGCCAGGCGGGAAAAGTGGGGATCAAGCTTACACTTTCTCGGAACTGCTTCAAATCAACTAGATATCTTTGTGCTGTAAATCTCCCAACAGCCAAACGCAAAAGCAGCAAACATCTCGCTGTATGTCCCACATCCAAAGTGCCAAGAGAGTAATGCTGAGCTTGCTCTCCCTGTCTTTGAGTACTGTTTTCACTGTCCCGGTTACCTCTTTGCTAACATTCTCTTCAGAGCTGCAGTGAAACCAGGAACCACGTGGAGAAGGCTCCCACACTGAAAATGCCTGGAAGGAACATTGGGGCTTCTTCTCAGTGTCTCTGATGTCGGGTTTTACTGTCCCGGGAAAGTCTCTGCTAACACCCTGCAGAGCGCAGTGCCCAATATACAGAAACGTCTTGCGGTATCTCCTACAGGGAAAGTGCCAGGAGGGAATTGTCGATCTTGTTCTCAGTGTCTCTGAGAATTGCTCTGATTATCCGTGTGACCTCTTTGCTAAGACTCTCCAGAGAGCCGTCCTCAAAACCAACACACATCTTGACATATCTCCCACATTGATCGCAGTGTCTCCAGGAACGGCATTCAAGGAGCCAGGAACTTTTCTCCCTACACTGTCCATTGAGTTGTCCTCAAAACCAATATACATCCTGCTGTATCTCCCACATGGAATGTGCCAGGAGGGAAAAGTGGGGATTATACTTAGACTTTCTCAGAACTGCTTCAAATCAACTAGATATCTTTGTGCTGTAAATCTCCCAACAGCCAAACGCAAAAGCAGCAAACATCTCGCTGTATGTCCCACATCCAAAGTGCCAAGAGAGAGCTTGCTCTCCCTGTCTTTGAGTACTGTTTTCACTGTCCCGGTTACCTCTTTGCTAACATTCTCTTCAGAGCTGCAGTGAAACCAGGAACCACGTGGAGAAGGCACCCACACTGAAAATGCCTGGAAGGAACATTGGGGCTTCTTCTCAGTGTCTCTGATGTCGGGTTTTACTGTCCCGGGAAAGTCTCTGCTAACACCCTGCAGAGCGCAGGGCCCAATATACAGAAACGTCTTGCGGTATCTCCTACAGG
Organism: Larus michahellis; assembly: GCF_964199755.1. Lineage (NCBI taxonomy): Eukaryota > Metazoa > Chordata > Aves > Charadriiformes > Laridae > Larus > Larus michahellis. The sequence goes on along the minus strand of NC_133903.1, from coordinate 21,664,296 downwards.
GAAAGTGCCAGGAGGGAATTGTCGATCTTGTTCTCAGTGTCTCTGAGAATTGCTCTGATTATCCCTGTGACCTCTTTGCTAAGACTCTCCAGAGAGCCGTCCTCAAAACCAACACACATCTTGACATATCTCCCACATTGATCGCAGTGTCTCCAGGAACGGCATTCAAGGAGCCAGGAACTTTTCTCCCTACACTGTCCATTGAGTTGTCCTCAAAACCAATATACATCCTGCTGTATCTCCCACATGGAATGTGCCAGGCAGGAAAAGTGGGGATAAAGCTTACACTTTCTCGGAACTGCTTCAAATCAACTAGATATCTTTGTGCTGTAAATCTCCCAACAGCCAAACACAAAAGCAGCAAACATCTCGCTGTATGTCCCACATCCAAAGTGCCAAGAGAGTAATGGTGAGCTTGCTCTCCCTGTCTTTGAGTACTGTTTTCACTGTCCCGGTTACCTCTTTGCTAACATTCTCTTCAGAGCTGCAGTGAAACCAGGAACCACGTGGAGAAGGCTCCCACACTGAAAATGCCTGGAAGGAACATTGGGGCTTCTTCTCAGTGTCTCTGATGTCGGGTTTTACTGTCCCGGGAAAGTCTCTGCTAACACCCTGCAGAGCGCAGGGCCCAATATACAGAAACGTCTTGCGGTATCTCCTACAGGGAAAGTGCCAGGAGGGAATTGTCGATCTTGTTCTCAGTGTCTCTGAGAATTGCTCTGATTATCCGTGTGACCTCTTTGCTAAGACTCTCCAGAGAGCCGTCCTCAAAACCAACACACATCTTGACATATCTCCCACATTGATCGCAGTGTCTCCAGGAACGGCATTCAAGGAGCCAGGAACTTTTCTCCCTACACTGTCCATTGAGTTGTCCTCAAAACCAATATACATCCTGCTGTATCTCCCACATGGAATGTGCCAGGAGGGAAAAGTGGGGATTATACTTAGACTTTCTCAGAACTGCTTCAAATCAACTAGATATCTTTGTGCTGTAAATCTCCCAACAGCCAAACGCAAAAGCAGCAAACATCTCGCTGTATGTCCCACATCCAAAGTGCCAAGAGAGAGCTTGCTCTCCCTGTCTTTGAGTACTGTTTTCACTGTCCCGGTTACCTCTTTGCTAACATTCTCTTCAGAGCTGCAGTGAAACCAGGAACCACGTGGAGAAGGCACCCACACTGAAAATGCCTGGAAGGAACATTGCGGCTTCTTCTCAGTGTCTCTGATGTCGGGTTTTACTGTCCCGGGAAAGTCTCTGCTAACACCCTGCAGAGCGCAGTGCCCAATATACAGAAACGTCTTGCGGTATCTCCTACAGGGAAAGTGCCAGGAGGGAATTGTCGATCTTGTTCTCAGTGTCTCTGAGAATTGCTCTGATTATCCCTGTGACCTCTTTGCTAAGACTCTCCAGAGAGCCGTCCTCAAAACCAACACACATCTTGACATATCTCCCACATTGATCGCAGTGTCTCCAGGAACGGCATTCAAGGAGCCAGGAACTTTTCTCCCTACACTGTCCATTGAGTTGTCCTCAAAACCAATATACATCCTGCTGTATCTCCCACATGGAATGTGCCAGGCAGGAAAAGTGGGGATCAAGCTTAGACTTTCTCGGAACTGCTTCAAATCAACTAGATATCTTTGTGCTGTAAATCTCCCAACAGCCAAACACAAAAGCAGCAAACATCTCGCTGTATGTCCCACATCCAAAGTGCCAAGAGAGTAATGGTGAGCTTGCTCTCCCTGTCTTTGAGTACTGTTTTCACTGTCCCGATTACCTCTTTGCTAACATTCTCTTCAGAGCTGCAGTGAAACCAGGAACCACGTGGAGAAGGCACCCACACTGAAAATGCCTGGAAGGAACATTGCGGCTTCTTCTCAGTGTCTCTGATGTCGGGTTTTACTGTCCCGGGAAAGTCTCTGCTAACACCCTGCAGAGCGCAGTGCCCAATATACAGAAACGTCTTGCGGTATCTCCTACAGGGAAAGTGCCAGGAGGGAATTGTCGATCTTGTTCTCAGTGTCTCTGAGAATTGCTCTGATTATCCGTGTGACCTCTTTGCTAAGACTCTCCAGAGAGCCGTCCTCAAAACCAACACACATCTTGACATATCTCCCACATTGATCGCAGTGTCTCCAGGAACGGCATTCAAGGAGCCAGGAACTTTTCTCCCTACACTGTCCATTGAGTTGTCCTCAAAACCAATATACATCCTGCTGTATCTCCCACATGGAATGTGCCAGGAGGGAAAAGTGGGGATCAAGCTTACACTTTCTCGGAACTGCTTCAAATCAACTAGATGTCTTTGTGCTGTACATCTCCCAACAGCCAAACGCAAAAGCAGCAAACATCTCGCTGTATGTCCCACATCCAAAGTGCCAAGAGAGAGCTTGCTCTCCCTGTCTTTGAGTACTGTTTTCACTGTCCCGGTTACCTCTTTGCTAACATTCTCTTCAGAGCTGCAGTGAAACCAGGAACCACGTGGAGAAGGCACCCACACTGAAAATGCCTGGAAGGAACATTGGGGCTTCTTCTCAGTGTCTCTGATGTCGGGTTTTACTGTCCCGGGAAAGTCTCTGCTAACACCCTGCAGAGCGCAGTGCCCAATATACAGAAACATCTTGCGCTATCTCCTACAGGGAAAGTGCCAGGAGGGAATTGTGGAGCTTGTTCTCAGTGTCTCTGAGAATTGCTCTGATTATCCCTGTGACCTCTTTGCTAAGACTCTCCAGAGAGCCGTCCTCAAAACCAACACACATCTTGACATATCTCCCACATTGATCGCAGTGTCTCCAGGAACGGCATTCAAGGAGCCAGGAACTTTTCTCCCTACACTGTCCATTGAGTTGTCCTCAAAACCAATATACATCCTGCTGTATCTCCCACATGGAATGTGCCAGGCGGGAAAAGTGGGGATCAAGCTTACACTTTCTCGGAACTGCTTCAAATCAACTAGATATCTTTGTGCTGTAAATCTCCCAACAGCCAAACGCAAAAGCAGCAAACATCTCGCTGTATGTCCCACATCCAAAGTGCCAAGAGAGTCATGGTGAGCTTGCTCTCCCTGTCTTTGAGTACTGTTTTCACTGTCCCGGTTACCTCTTTGCTAACATTCTCTTCAGAGCTGCAGTGAAACCAGGAACCACGTGGAGAAGGCACCCACACTGAAAATGCCTGGAAGGAACATTGGGGCTTCTTCTCAGTGTCTCTGATGTCGGGTTTTACTGTCCCGGGAAAGTCTCTGCTAACACCCTGCAGAGCGCAGTGCCCAATATACAGAAACGTCTTGCGGTATCTCCTACAGGGAAAGTGCCAGGAGGGAATTGTCGATCTTGTTCTCAGTGTCTCTGAGAATTGCTCTGATTATCCGTGTGACCTCTTTGCTAAGACTCTCCAGAGAGCCGTCCTCAAAACCAACACACATCTTGACATATCTCCCACATTGATCGCAGTGTCTCCAGGAACGGCATTCAAGGAGCCAGGAACTTTTCTCCCTACACTGTCCATTGAGTTGTCCTCAAAACCAATATACATCCTGCTGTATCTCCCACATGCAATGTGCCAGGCGGGAAAAGTGGGGATCAAGCTTACACTTTCTCAGAACTGCTTCAAATCAACTAGATATCTTTGTGCTGTAAATCTCCCAACAGCCAAACACAAAAGCAGCAAACATCTCGCTGTATGTCCCACATCCAAAGTGCCAAGAGAGTAATGGTGAGCTTGCTCTCCCTGTCTTTGAGTACTGTTTTCACTGTCCCGGTTACCTCTTTGCTAACATTCTCTTCAGAGCTGCAGTGAAACCAGGAACCACGTGGAGAAGGCACCCACACTGAAAATGCCTGGAAGGAACATTGGGGCTTCTTCTCAGTGTCTCTGATGTCGGGTTTTACTGTCCCGGGAAAGTCTCTGCTAACACCCTGCAGAGCGCAGTGCCCAATATCCAGAAACATCTTGCGCTATCTCCTACAGGGAAAGTGCCAGGAGGGAATTGTGGAGCTTGTTCTCAGTGTCTCTGAGAATTGCTCTGATTATCCCTGTGACCTCTTTGCTAAGACTCTCCAGAGAGCCGTCCTCAAAACCAACACACATCTTGACATATCTCCCACATTGATCGCAGTGTCTCCAGGAACGGCATTCAAGGAGCCAGGAACTTTTCTCCCTACACTGTCCATTGAGTTGTCCTCAAAACCAATATACATCCTGCTGTATCTCCCACATGGAATGTGCCAGGAGGGAAAAGTGGGGATTATGCTTAGACTTTCTCAGAACTGCTTCAAATCAACTAGATATCTTTGAGCTGTAAATCTCCCAACAGCCAAACGCAAAAGCAGCAAACATCTCGCTGTATGTCCCACATCCAAAGTGCCAAGAGAGTCATGGTGAGCTTGCTCTCCCTGTCTTTGAGTACTGTTTTCACTGTCCCGGTTACCTCTTTGCTAACATTCTCTTCAGAGCTGCAGTGAAACCAGGAACCACGTGGAGAAGGCACCCACACTGAAAATGCCTGGAAGGAACATTGCGGCTTCTTCTCAGTGTCTCTGATGTCGGGTTTTACTGTCCCGGGAAAGTCTCTGCTAACACCCTGCAGAGCGCAGTGCCCAATATACAGAAACGTCTTGCGGTATCTCCTACAGGGAAAATGCCAGGAGGGAATTGTCGATCTTGGCCTCAGTGTCTCTGAGAATTGCTCTGATTATCCGTGTGACCTCTTTGCTAAGACTCTCCAGAGAGCCGTCCTCAAAACCAACACACATCTTGACATATCTCCCACATTGATCGCAGTGTCTCCAGGAACGGCATTCAAGGAGCCAGGAACTTTTCTCCCTACACTGTCCATTGAGTTGTCCTCAAAACCAATATACATCCTGCTGTATCTCCCACATGGAATGTGCCAGGAGGGAAAAGTGGGGATTATGCTTAGACTTTCTCAGAACTGCTTCAAATCAACTAGATATCTTTGAGCTGTAAATCTCCCAACAGCCAAACGCAAAAGCAGCAAACATCTCGCTGTATGTCCCACATCCAAAGTGCCAAGAAAGTCATGGTGAGCTTGCTCTCCCTGTCTTTGAGTACTGTTTTCACTGTCCCGGTTACCTCTTTGCTAACATTCTCTTCAGAGCTGCAGTGAAACCAGGAACCACGTGGAGAAGGCACCCACACTGAAAATGCCTGGAAGGAACATTGGGGCTTCTTCTCAGTGTCTCTGATGTCGGGTTTTACTGTCCCGGGAAAGTCTCTGCTAACACCCTGCAGAGCGCAGTGCCCAATATACAGAAACGTCTTGCGGTATCTCCTACAGGGAAAGTGCCAGGAGGGAATTGTCGATCTTGTTCTCAGTGTCTCTGAGAATTGCTCTGATTATCCATGTGACCTCTTTGCTAAGACTCTCCAGAGAGCCGTCCTCAAAACCAACACACATCTTGACATATCTCCCACATTGATCGCAGTGTCTCCAGGAACGGCATTCAAGGAGCCAGGAACTTTTCTCCCTACACTGTCCATTGAGTTGTCCTCAAAACCAATATACATCCTGCTGTATCTCCCACATGGAATGTGCCAGGCGGGAAAAGTGGGGATCAAGCTTAGACTTTCTCGGAACTGCTTCAAATCAACTAGATATCTTTGTGCTGTAAATCTCCCAACAGCCAAACACAAAAGCAGCAAACATCTCGCTGTATGTCCCACATCCAAAGTGCCAAGAGTGTAATGGTGAGCTTGCTCTCCCTGTCTTTGAGTACTGTTTTCACTGTCCCGGTTACCTCTTTGCTAACATTCTCTTCAGAGCTGCAGTGAAACCAGGAACCACGTGGAGAAGGCACCCACACTCAAAATGCCTGGAAGGAACATTGGGGCTTCTTCTCAGTGTCTCTGATGTCGGGTTTTACTGTCCCGGGAAAGTCTCTGCTAACAACCTGCAGAGCATAGTGCCCAATATACAGAAACATCTTGCGCTATCTCCTACAGGGAAAGTGCCAGGAGGGAATTGTGGAGCTTGTTCTCAGTGTCTCTGAGAATTGCTCTGATTATCCGTGTGACCTCTTTGCTAAGACTCTCCAGAGAGCCGTCCTCAAAACCAACACACATCTTGACATATCTCCCACATTGATCGCAGTGTCTCCAGGAACGGCATTCAAGGAGCCAGGAACTTTTCTCCCTACACTGTCCATTGAGTTGTCCTCAAAACCAATATACATCCTGCTGTATTTCCCACATGGAATGTGCCAGGAGGGAAAAGTGGGGATTATGCTTAGACTTTCTCAGAACTGCTTCAAATCAACTAGATATCTTTGAGCTGTAAATCTCCCAACAGCCAAACGCAAAAGCAGCAAACATCTCGCTGTATGTCCCACATCCAAAGTGCCAAGAGAGTCATGGTGAGCTTGCTCTCCCTGTCTTTGAGTACTGTTTTCACTGTCCCGGTTACCTCTTTGCTAACATTCTCTTCAGAGCTGCAGTGAAACCAGGAACCACGTGGAGAAGGCACCCACACTGAAAATGCCTGGAAGGAACATTGGGGCTTCTTCTCAGTGTCTCTGATGTCGGGTTTTACTGTCCCGGGAAAGTCTCTGCTAACACCCTGCAGAGCGCAGTGCCCAATATACAGAAACGTCTTGCGGTATCTCCTACAGGGAAAGTGCCAGGAGGGAATTGTGGAGCTTGTTCTCAGTGTCTCTGAGAATTGCTCTGATTATCCCTGTGACCTCTTTGCTAAGACTCTCCAGAGAGCCGTCCTCAAAACCAACACACATCTTGACATATCTCCCACATTGATCGCAGTGTCTCCAGGAACGGCATTCAAGGAGCCAGGAACTTTTCTCCCTACACTGTCCATTGAGTTGTCCTCAAAACCAATATACATCCTGCTGTATCTCCCACATGGAATGTGCCAGGCGGGAAAAGTGGGGATCAAGCTTACACTTTCTCGGAACTGCTTCAAATCAACTAGATATCTTTGTGCTGTAAATCTCCCAACAGCCAAACGCAAAAGCAGCAAACATCTCGCTGTATGTCCCACATCCAAAGTGCCAAGAGAGTAATGGTGAGCTTGCTCTCCCTGTCTTTGAGTACTGTTTTCACTGTCCCGGTTACCTCTTTGCTAACATTCTCTTCAGAGCTGCAGTGAAACCAGGAACCACGTGGAGAAGGCACCCACACTGAAAATGCCTGGAAGGAACATTGCGGCTTCTTCTCAGTGTCTCTGATGTCAGGTTTTACTGTCCCGGGAAAGTCTCTGCTAACACCCTGCAGAGCGCAGTGCCCAATATACAGAAACGTCTTGCGGTATCTCCTACAGGGAAAGTGCCAGGAGGGAATTGTCGATCTTGTTCTCAGTGTCTCTGAGAATTGCTCTGATTATCCGTGTGACCTCTTTGCTAAGACTCTCCAGAGAGCCGTCCTCAAAACCAACACACATCTTGACATATCTCCCACATTGATCGCAGTGTCTCCAGGAACGGCATTCAAGGAGCCAGGAACTTTTCTCCCTACACTGTCCATTGAGTTGTCCTCAAAACCAATATACATCCTGCTGTATCTCCCACATGCAATGTGCCAGGCGGGAAAAGTGGGGATCAAGCTTACACTTTCTCGGAACTGCTTCAAATCAACTAGATATCTTTGTGCTGTAAATCTCCCAACAGCCAAACACAAAAGCAGCAAACATCTCGCTGTATGTCCCACATCCAAAGTGCCAAGAGAGAGCTTGCTCTCCCTGTCTTTGAGTACTGTTTTCACTGTCCCGGTTACCTCTTTGCTAACATTCTCTTCAGAGCTGCAGTGAAACCAGGAACCACGTGGAGAAGGCACCCACACTGAAAATGCCTGGAAGGAACATTGCGGCTTCTTCTCAGTGTCTCTGATGTCGGGTTTTACTGTCCCGGGAAAGTCTCTGCTAACACCCTGCAGAGCGCAGTGCCCAATATACAGAAACATCTTGCGCTATCTCCTACAGGGAAAGTGCCAGGAGGGAATTGTGGAGCTTGGTCTCAGTGTCTCTGAGAATTGCTCTGATTATCCGTGTGACCTCTTTGCTAAGACTCTCCAGAGAGCCGTCCTCAAAACCAACACACATCTTGACATATCTCCCACATTGATCGCAGTGTCTCCAGGAACGGCATTCAAGGAGCCAGGAACTTTTCTCCCTACACTGTCCATTGAGTTGTCCTCAAAACCAATATACATCCTGCTGTATCTCCCACATGGAATGTGCCAGGCGGGAAAAGTGGGGATCAAGCTTACACTTTCTCGGAACTGCTTCAAATCAACTAGATATCTTTGTGCTGTAAATCTCCCAACAGCCAAACGCAAAAGCAGCAAACATCTCGCTGTATGTCCCACATCCAAAGTGCCAAGAGAGTCATGGTGAGCTTGCTCTCCCTGTCTTTGAGTACTGTTTTCACTGTCCCGGTTACCTCTTTGCTAACATTCTCTTCAGAGCTGCAGTGAAACCAGGAACCACGTGGAGAAGGCACCCACACTGAAAATGCCTGGAAGGAACATTGGGGCTTCTTCTCAGTGTCTCTGATGTCGGGTTTTACTGTCCCGGGAAAGTCTCTGCTAACACCCTGCAGAGCGCAGTGCCCAATATCCAGAAACATCTTGCGCTATCTCCTACAGGGAAAGTGCCAGGAGGGAATTGTGGAGCTTGTTCTCAGTGTCTCTGAGAATTGCTCTGATTATCCCTGTGACCTCTTTGCTAAGACTCTCCAGAGAGCCGTCCTCAAAACCAACACACATCTTGACATATCTCCCACATTGATCGCAGTGTCTCCAGGAACGGCATTCAAGGAGCCAGGAACTTTTCTCCCTACACTGTCCATTGAGTTGTCCTCAAAACCAATATACATCCTGCTGTATCTCCCACATGGAATGTGCCAGGAGGGAAAAGTGGGGATTATGCTTAGACTTTCTCAGAACTGCTTCAAATCAACTAGATATCTTTGAGCTGTAAATCTCCCAACAGCCAAACGCAAAAGCAGCAAACATCTCGCTGTATGTCCCACATCCAAAGTGCCAAGAGAGTCATGGTGAGCTTGCTCTCCCTGTCTTTGAGTACTGTTTTCACTGTCCCGGTTACCTCTTTGCTAACATTCTCTTCAGAGCTGCAGTGAAACCAGGAACCACGTGGAGAAGGCACCCACACTGAAAATGCCTGGAAGGAACATTGCGGCTTCTTCTCAGTGTCTCTGATGTCGGGTTTTACTGTCCCGGGAAAGTCTCTGCTAACACCCTGCAGAGCGCAGTGCCCAATATACAGAAACGTCTTGCGGTATCTCCTACAGGGAAAATGCCAGGAGGGAATTGTCGATCTTGGCCTCAGTGTCTCTGAGAATTGCTCTGATTATCCGTGTGACCTCTTTGCTAAGACTCTCCAGAGAGCCGTCCTCAAAACCAACACACATCTTGACATATCTCCCACATTGATCGCAGTGTCTCCAGGAACGGCATTCAAGGAGCCAGGAACTTTTCTCCCTACACTGTCCATTGAGTTGTCCTCAAAACCAATATACATCCTGCTGTATCTCCCACATGGAATGTGCCAGGAGGGAAAAGTGGGGATTATGCTTAGACTTTCTCAGAACTGCTTCAAATCAACTAGATATCTTTGAGCTGTAAATCTCCCAACAGCCAAACGCAAAAGCAGCAAACATCTCGCTGTATGTCCCACATCCAAAGTGCCAAGAAAGTCATGGTGAGCTTGCTCTCCCTGTCTTTGAGTACTGTTTTCACTGTCCCGGTTACCTCTTTGCTAACATTCTCTTCAGAGCTGCAGTGAAACCAGGAACCACGTGGAGAAGGCACCCACACTGAAAATGCCTGGAAGGAACATTGGGGCTTCTTCTCAGTGTCTCTGATGTCGGGTTTTACTGTCCCGGGAAAGTCTCTGCTAACACCCTGCAGAGCGCAGTGCCCAATATACAGAAACGTCTTGCGGTATCTCCTACAGGGAAAGTGCCAGGAGGGAATTGTCGATCTTGTTCTCAGTGTCTCTGAGAATTGCTCTGATTATCCATGTGACCTCTTTGCTAAGACTCTCCAGAGAGCCGTCCTCAAAACCAACACACATCTTGACATATCTCCCACATTGATCGCAGTGTCTCCAGGAACGGCATTCAAGGAGCCAGGAACTTTTCTCCCTACACTGTCCATTGAGTTGTCCTCAAAACCAATATACATCCTGCTGTATCTCCCACATGGAATGTGCCAGGCGGGAAAAGTGGGGATCAAGCTTAGACTTTCTCGGAACTGCTTCAAATCAACTAGATATCTTTGTGCTGTAAATCTCCCAACAGCCAAACACAAAAGCAGCAAACATCTCGCTGTATGTCCCACATCCAAAGTGCCAAGAGTGTAATGGTGAGCTTGCTCTCCCTGTCTTTGAGTACTGTTTTCACTGTCCCGGTTACCTCTTTGCTAACATTCTCTTCAGAGCTGCAGTGAAACCAGGAACCACGTGGAGAAGGCACCCACACTCAAAATGCCTGGAAGGAACATTGGGGCTTCTTCTCAGTGTCTCTGATGTCGGGTTTTACTGTCCCGGGAAAGTCTCTGCTAACAACCTGCAGAGCGTAGTGCCCAATATACAGAAACATCTTGCGCTATCTCCTACAGGGAAAGTGCCAGGAGGGAATTGTGGAGCTTGTTCTCAGTGTCTCTGAGAATTGCTCTGATTATCCGTGTGACCTCTTTGCTAAGACTCTCCAGAGAGCCGTCCTCAAAACCAACACACATCTTGACATATCTCCCACATTGATCGCAGTGTCTCCAGGAACGGCATTCAAGGAGCCAGGAACTTTTCTCCCTACACTGTCCATTGAGTTGTCCTCAAAACCAATATACATCCTGCTGTATCTCCCACATGGAATGTGCCAGGAGGGAAAAGTGGGGATTATGCTTAGACTTTCTCAGAACTGCTTCAAATCAACTAGATATCTTTGAGCTGTAAATCTCCCAACAGCCAAACGCAAAAGCAGCAAACATCTCGCTGTATGTCCCACATCCAAAGTGCCAAGAGAGTCATGGTGAGCTTGCTCTCCCTGTCTTTGAGTACTGTTTTCACTGTCCCGGTTACCTCTTTGCTAACATTCTCTTCAGAGCTGCAGTGAAACCAGGAACCACGTGGAGAAGGCACCCACACTGAAAATGCCTGGAAGGAACATTGGGGCTTCTTCTCAGTGTCTCTGATGTCGGGTTTTACTGTCCCGGGAAAGTCTCTGCTAACACCCTGCAGAGCGCAGTGCCCAATATACAGAAACGTCTTGCGGTATCTCCTACAGGGAAAGTGCCAGGAGGGAATTGTGGAGCTTGTTCTCAGTGTCTCTGAGAATTGCTCTGATTATCCCTGTGACCTCTTTGCTAAGACTCTCCAGAGAGCCGTCCTCAAAACCAACACACATCTTGACATATCTCCCACATTGATCGCAGTGTCTCCAGGAACGGCATTCAAGGAGCCAGGAACTTTTCTCCCTACACTGTCCATTGAGTTGTCCTCAAAACCAATATACATCCTGCTGTATCTCCCACATGGAATGTGCCAGGCGGGAAAAGTGGGGATCAAGCTTACACTTTCTCGGAACTGCTTCAAATCAACTAGATATCTTTGTGCTGTAAATCTCCCAACAGCCAAACGCAAAAGCAGCAAACATCTCGCTGTATGTCCCACATCCAAAGTGCCAAGAGAGTAATGGTGAGCTTGCTCTCCCTGTCTTTGAGTACTGTTTTCACTGTCCCGGTTACCTCTTTGCTAACATTCTCTTCAGAGCTGCAGTGAAACCAGGAACCACGTGGAGAAGGCACCCACACTGAAAATGCCTGGAAGGAACATTGGGGCTTCTTCTCAGTGTCTCTGATGTCAGGTTTTACTGTCCCGGGAAAGTCTCTGCTAACACCCTGCAGAGCGCAGTGCCCAATATACAGAAACGTCTTGCGGTATCTCCTACAGGGAAAGTGCCAGGAGGGAATTGTCGATCTTGTTCTCAGTGTCTCTGAGAATTGCTCTGATTATCCGTGTGACCTCTTTGCTAAGACTCTCCAGAGAGCCGTCCTCAAAACCAACACACATCTTGACATATCTCCCACATTGATCGCAGTGTCTCCAGGAACGGCATTCAAGGAGCCAGGAACTTTTCTCCTTACACTGTCCATTGAGTTGTCCTCAAAACCAATATACATCCTGCTGTATCTCCCACATGCAATGTGCCAGGCGGGAAAAGTGGGGATCAAGCTTACACTTTCTCGGAACTGCTTCAAATCAACTAGATATCTTTGTGCTGTAAATCTCCCAACAGCCAAACACAAAAGCAGCAAACATCTCGCTGTATGTCCCACATCCAAAGTGCCAAGAGAGAGCTTGCTCTCCCTGTCTTTGAGTACTGTTTTCACTGTCCCGGTTACCTCTTTGCTAACATTCTCTTCAGAGCTGCAGTGAAACCAGGAACCACGTGGAGAAGGCACCCACACTGAAAATGCCTGGAAGGAACATTGCGGCTTCTTCTCAGTGTCTCTGATGTCGGGTTTTACTGTCCCGGGAAAGTCTCTGCTAACACCCTGCAGAGCGCAGTGCCCAATATACAGAAACGTCTTGTGGTATCTCCTACAGGGAAAGTGCCAGGAGGGAATTGTGGAGCTTGTTCTCAGTGTCTCTGAGAATTGCTCTGATTATCCATGTGACCTCTTTGCTAAGACTCTCCAGAGAGCCGTCCTCAAAACCAACACACATCTTGACATATCTCCCACATTGATCGCAGTGTCTCCAGGAACGTCATTCAAGGAGCCAGGAACTTTTCTCCCTACACTGTCCATTGAGTTGTCCTCAAAACCAATATACATCCTGCTGTATCTCCCACATGGAATGTGCCAGGCGGGAAAAGTGGGGATCAAGCTTACACTTTCTCGGAACTGCTTCAAATCAACTAGATATCTTTGTGCTGTAAATCTCCCAACAGCCAAACACAAAAGCAGCAAACATCTCGCTGTATGTCCCACATCCAAAGTGCCAAGAGTGTAATGGTGAGCTTGCTCTCCCTGTCTTTGAGTACTGTTTTCACTGTCCCGGTTACCTCTTTGCTAACATTCTCTTCAGAGCTGCAGTGAAACCAGGAACCACGTGGAGAAGGCACCCACACTGAAAATGCCTGGAAGGAACATTGGGGCTTCTTCTCAGTGTCTCTGACATAGGGTTTCACTGTCCCGGGAAAGTCTCTGCTAACACCCTGCAGAGCGCAGGGCCCAATATACAGAAACGTCTTGCGGTATCTCCTACAGGGAAAGTGCCAGGAGGGAATTGTCGATCTTGTTCTCAGTGTCTCTGAGAATTGCTCTGATTATCCGTGTGACCTCTTTGCTAAGACTCTCCAGAGAGCCGTCCTCAAAACCAACACACATCTTGACATATCTCCCACATTGATCGCAGTGTCTCCAGAAACGGCATTCAAGGAGCCAGGAACTTTTCTCCCTACACTGTCCATTGAGTTGTCCTCAAAACCAATATACATCCTGCTGTATCTCCCACATGGAATGTGCCAGGCGGGAAAAGTGGGGATCAAGCTTACACTTTCTCGGAACTGCTTCAAATCAACTAGATATCTTTGAGCTGTAAATCTCCCAACAGCCAAACGCAAAAGCAGCAAACATCTCGCTGTATGTCCCACATCCAAAGTGCCAAGAGAGTAATGGTGAGCTTGCTCTCCCTGTCTTTGAGTACTGTTTTCACTGTCCCGGTTACCTCTTTGCTAACATTCTCTTCAGAGCTGCAGTGAAACCAGGAACCACGTGGAGAAGGCACCCACACTGAAAATGCCTGGAAGGAACATTGCGGCTTCTTCTCAGTGTCTCTGATGTCGGGTTTTACTGTCCCGGGAAAGTCTCTGCTAACACCCTGCAGAGCGCTGTGCCCAATATACAGAAACATCTTGCGCTATCTCCTACAGGGAAAGTGCCAGGAGGGAATTGTGGAGCTTGTTCTCAGTGTCTCTGAGAATTGCTCTGATTATCCCTGTGACCTCTTTGCTAAGACTCTCCAGAGAGCCGTCCTCAAAACCAACACACATCTTGACATATCTCCCACATTGATCGCAGTGTCTCCAGGAACGGCATTCAAGGAGCCAGGAACTTTTCTCCCTACACTGTCCATTGAGTTGTCCTCAAAACCAATATACATCCTGCTGTATCTCCCACATGGAATGTGCCAGGCGGGAAAAGTGGGGATTATGCTTAGACTTTCTCAGAACTGCTTCAAATCAACTAGATATCTTTGAGCTGTAAATCTCCCAACAGCCAAACACAAAAGCAGCAAACATCTCGCTGTATGTCCCACATCCAAAGTGCCAAGAGAGTCATGGTGAGCTTGCTCTCCCTGTCTTTGAGTACTGTTTTCACTGTCCCGGTTACCTCTTTGCTAACATTCTCTTCAGAGCTGCAGTGAAACCAGGAACCACGTGGAGAAGGCACCCACACTGAAAATGCCTGGAAGGAACGTTGCGGCTTCTTCTCAGTGTCTCTGACATAGGGTTTCACTGTCCCGGGAAAGTCTCTGCTAACACCCTGCAGAGCGCAGTGCCCAATATCCAGAAACATCTTGCGGTATCTCCTACAGGGAAAGTGCCAGGAGGGAATTGTGGAGCTTGTTCTCAGTGTCTCTGAGAATTGCTCTGATTATCCCTGTGACCTCTTTGCTAAGACTCTCCAGAGAGCCGTCCTCAAAACCAAAACACATCTTGACATGTCTCCCACATTGATCGCAGTGTCTCCAGGAACGGCATTCAAGGAGCCAGGAACTTTTCTCCCTACACTGTCCATTGAGTTGTCCTCAAAACCAATATACATCCTGCTGTATCTCCCACATGGAATGTGCCAGGCGGGAAAAGTGGGGATCAAGCTTAGACTTTCTCGGAACTGCTTCAAATCAACTAGATATCTTTGTGCTGTAAATCTCCCAACAGCCAAACACAAAAGCAGCAAACATCTCGCTGTATGTCCCACATCCAAAGTGCCAAGAGAGAGCTTGCTCTCCCTGTCTTTGAGTACTGTTTTCACTGTCCCGGTTACCTCTTTGCTAACATTCTCTTCAGAGCTGCAGTGAAACCAGGAACCACGTGGAGAAGGCACCCACACTGAAAATGACTGGAAGGAACGTTGGGGCTTCTTCTCAGTGTCTCTGACATAGGGTTTCACTGTCCCGGGAAAGTCTCTGCTAACACCCTGCAGAGCGCTGTGCCCAATATACAGAAACGTCTTGCGGTATCTCCTACAGGGAAAGTGCCAGGAGGGAATTGTCGATCTTGTTCTCAGTGTCTCTGAGAATTGCTCTGATTATCCGTGTGACCTCTTTGCTAAGACTCTCCAGAGAGCCGTCCTCAAAACCAACACACATCTTGACATATCTCCCACATTGATCGCAGTGTCTCCAGGAACGGCATTCAAGGAGCCAGGAACTTTTCTCCCTACACTGTCCATTGAGTTGTCCTCAAAACCAATATACATCCTGCTGTATCTCCCACATGGAATGTGCCAGGCGGGAAAAGTGGGGATCAAGCTTACACTTTCTCGGAACTGCTTCAAATCAACTAGATATCTTTGTGCTGTAAATCTCCCAACAGCCAAACATAAAAGCAGCAAATATCTCGCTGTATGTCCCACATCCAAAGTGCCAAGAGAGACCTTGCTCTCCCTGTCTTTGAGTACTGTTTTCACTGTCCCGGTTACCTCTTTGCTAACATTCTCTTCAGAGCTGCAGTGAAACCAGGAACCACGTGGAGAAGGCACCCACACTGAAAATGCCTGGAAGGAACATTGCGGCTTCTTCTCAGTGTCTCTGATGTCGGGTTTTACTGTCCCGGGAAAGTCTCTGCTAACACCCTGCAGAGCGCAGTGCCCAATATACAGAAACATCTTGCGGTATCTCCTACAGGGAAAGTGCCAGGAGGGAATTGTGGAGCTTGTTCTCAGTGTCTCTGAGAATTGCTCTGATTATCCCTGTGACCTCTTTGCTAAGACTCTCCAGAGAGCCGTCCTCAAAACCAACACACATCTTGACATATCTCCCACATTGATCGCAGTGTCTCCAGGAACGGCATTCAAGGAGCCAGGAACTTTTCTCCCTACACTGTCCATTGAGTTGTCCTCAAAACCAATATACATCCTGCTGTATCTCCCACATGGAATGTGCCAGGCGGGAAAAGTGGGGATCAAGCTTACACTTTCTCAGAACTGCTTCAAATCAACTAGATATCTTTGTGCTGTAAATCTCCCAACAGCCAAACACAAAAGCAGCAAACATCTCGCTGTATGTCCCACATCCAAAGTGCCAAGAGAGTCATGGTGAGCTTGCTCTCCCTGTCTTTGAGTACTGTTTTCACTGTCCCGGTTACCTCTTTGCTAACATTCTCTTCAGAGCTGCAGTGAAACCAGGAACCACGTGGAGAAGGCACCCACACTGAAAATGCCTGGAAGGAACATTGGGGCTTCTTCTCAGTGTCTCTGATGTCGGGTTTTACTGTCCCGGGAAAGTCTCTGCTAACACCCTGCAGAGCGCAGTGCCCAATATACAGAAACGTCTTGCGGTATCTCCTACAGGGAAAGTGCCAGGAGGGAATTGTCGATCTTGTTCTCAGTGTCTCTGAGAATTGCTCTGATTATCCATGTGACCTCTTTGCTAAGACTCTCCAGAGAGCCGTCCTCAAAACCAACACACATCTTGACATATCTCCCACATTGATCGCAGTGTCTCCAGGAACGGCATTCAAGGAGCCAGGAACTTTTCTCCCTACACTGTCCATTGAGTTGTCCTCAAAACCAATATACATCCTGCTGTATCTCCCACATGCAATGTGCCAGGCGGGAAAAGTGGGGATCAAGCTTACACTTTCTCGGAACTGCTTCAAATCAACTAGATATCTTTGTGCTGTAAATCTTCCAACAGCCAAACATAAAAGCAGCAAATATCTCGCTGTATGTCCCACATCCAAAGTGCCAAGAGAGTAATGGTGAGCTTGCTCTCCCTGTCTTTGAGTACTGTTTTCACTGTCCCGATTACCTCTTTGCTAACATTCTCTTCAGAGCTGCAGTGAAACCAGGAACCACGTGGAGAAGGCACCCACACTGAAAATGCCTGGAAGGAACGTTGCGGCTTCTTCTCAGTGTCTCTGACATAGGGTTTCACTGTCCCGGGAAAGTCTCTGCTAACACCCTGCAGAGCGCAGTGCCCAATATCCAGAAACATCTTGTGGTATCTCCTACAGGGAAAGTGCCAGGAGGGAATTGTGGAGCTTGTTCTCAGTGTCTCTGAGAATTGCTCTGATTATCCGTGTGACCTCTTTGCTAAGACTCTCCAGAGAGCCGTCCTCAAAACCAAAACACATCTTGACATGTCTCCCACATTGATCGCAGTGTCTCCAGGAACGGCATTCAAGGAGCCAGGAACTTTTCTCCCTACACTGTCCATTGAGTTGTCCTCAAAACCAATATACATCCTGCTGTATCTCCCACATGGAATGTGCCAGGCGGGAAAAGTGGGGATCAAGCTTACACTTTCTCGGAACTGCTTCAAATCAACTAGATATCTTTGTGCTGTAAATCTCCCAACAGCCAAACACAAAAGCAGCAAACATCTCGCTGTATGTCCCACATCCAAAGTGCCAAGAGAGTAATAGTGAGCTTGCTCTCCCTGTCTTAGAGTACTGTTTTCACTGTCCCGGTTACCTCTTTGCTAACATTCTCTTCAGAGCTGCAGTGAAACCAGGAACCACGTGGAGAAGGCACCCACACTGAAAATGCCTGGAAGGAACGTTGGGGCTTCTTCTCAGTGTCTCTGACATAATGTTTCACTGTCCCGGGAAAGTCTCTGCTAACACCCTGCAGAGTGCAGTGCCCAATATACAGAAACGTCTTGCGGTATCTCCTACAGGGAAAGTGCCAGGAGGGAATTGTCGATCTTGTTCTCAGTGTCTCTGAGAATTGCTCTGATTATCCGTGTGACCTCTTTGCTAAGACTCTCCAGAGAGCCGTCCTCAAAACCAACACACATCTTGACATATCTCCCACATTGATCGCAGTGTCTCCAGGAACGGCATTCAAGGAGCCAGGAACTTTTCTCCCTACACTGTCCATTGAGTTGTCCTCAAAACCAATATACATCCTGCTGTATCTCCCACATGGAATGTGCCAGGCGGGAAAAGTGGGGATCAAGCTTACACTTTCTCGGAACTGCTTCAAATCAACTAGATATCTTTGTGCTGTAAATCTCCCAACAGCCAAACGCAAAAGCAGCAAACATCTCGCTGTATGTCCCACATCCAAAGTGCCAAGAGAGACCTTGCTCTCCCTGTCTTTGAGTACTGTTTTCACTGTCCCGGTTACCTCTTTGCTAACATTCTCTTCAGAGCTGCAGTGAAACCAGGAACCACGTGGAGAAGGCACCCACACTGAAAATGCCTGGAAGGAACATTGGGGCTTCTTCTCAGTGTCTCTGATGTCGGGTTTTACTGTCCCGGGAAAGTCTCTGCTAACACCCTGCAGAGCGCAGTGCCCAATATACAGAAACATCTTGCGCTATCTCCTACAGGGAAAGTGCCAGGAGGGAATTGTGGAGCTTGTTCTCAGTGTCTCTGAGAATTGCTCTGATTATCCCTGTGACCTCTTTGCTAAGACTCTCCAGAGAGCCGTCCTCAAAACCAACACACATCTTGACATATCTCCCACATTGATCGCAGTGTCTCCAGGAACGGCATTCAAGGAGCCAGGAACTTTTCTCCCTACACTGTCCATTGAGTTGTCCTCAAAACCAATATACATCCTGCTGTATCTCCCACATGGAATGTGCCAGGTGGGAAAAGTGGGGATCAAGCTTACACTTTCTCGGAACTGCTTCAAATCAACTAGATATCTTTGTGCTGTAAATCTCCCAACAGCCAAACGCAAAAGCAGCAAACATCTCGCTGTATGTCCCACATCCAAAGTGCCAAGAGAGAGCTTGCTCTCCCTGTCTTTGAGTACTGTTTTCACTGTCCCGGTTACCTCTTTGCTAACATTCTCTTCAGAGCTGCAGTGAAACCAGGAACCACGTGGAGAGGGCACCCACACTGAAAATGCCTGGAAGGAACATTGGGGCTTCTTCTCAGTGTCTCTGATGTCGGGTTTTACTGTCCCGGGAAAGTCTCTGCTAACACCCTGCAGAGCGCAGTGCCCAATATACAGAAACGTCTTGCGGTATCTCCTACAGGGAAAATGCCAGGAGGGAATTGTCGATCTTGTTCTCAGTGTCTCTGAGAATTGCTCTGATTATCCGTGTGACCTCTTTGCTAAGACTCTCCAGAGAGCCGTCCTCAAAACCAACACACATCTTGACATATCTCCCACATTGATCGCAGTGTCTCCAGGAACGGCATTCAAGGAGCCAGGAACTTTTCTCCCTACACTGTCCATTGAGTTGTCCTCAAAACCAATATACATCCTGCTGTATCTCCCACATGGAATGTGCCAGGAGGGAAAAGTGGGGATTATGCTTAGACTTTCTCAGAACTGCTTCAAATCAACTAGATATCTTTGAGCTGTAAATCTCCCAACAGCCAAACACAAAAGCAGCAAACATCTTGCTGTATGTCCCACATCCAAAGTGCCAAGAGAGTCATGGTGAGCTTGCTCTCCCTGTCTTTGAGTACTGTTTTCACTGTCCCGGTTACCTCTTTGCTAACATTCTCTTCAGAGCTGCAGTGAAACCAGGAACCACGTGGAGAAGGCACCCACACTGAAAATGCCTGGAAGGAACATTGCGGCTTCTTCTCAGTGTCTCTGATGTCGGGTTTTACTGTCCCGGGAAAGTCTCTGCTAACACCCTGCAGAGCGCAGTGCCCAATATACAGAAACGTCTTCGGTATCTCCTACAGGGAAAATGCCAGGAGGGAATTGTCGATCTTGGCCTCAGTGTCTCTGAGAATTGCTCTGATTATCCGTGTGACCTCTTTGCTAAGACTCTCCAGAGAGCCGTCCTCAAAACCAACACACATCTTGACATATCTCCCACATTGATCGCAGTGTCTCCAGGAACGGCATTCAAGGAGCCAGGAACTTTTCTCCCTACACTGTCCATTGAGTTGTCCTCAAAACCAATATACATCCTGCTGTATCTCCCACATGCAATGTGCCAGGCGGGAAAAGTGGGGATCAAGCTTACACTTTCTCGGAACTGCTTCAAATCAACTAGATATCTTTGTGCTGTAAATCTCCCAACAGCCAAACACAAAAGCAGCAAACATCTCGCTGTATGTCCCACATCCAAAGTGCCAAGAGTGTAATGGTGAGCTTGCTCTCCCTGTCTTTGAGTACTGTTTTCACTGTCCCGGTTACCTCTTTGCTAACATTCTCTTCAGAGCTGCAGTGAAACCAGGAACCACGTGGAGAAGGCACCCACACTGAAAATGCCTGGAAGGAACATTGGGGCTTCTTCTCAGTGTCTCTGACATAGGGTTTCACTGTCCCGGGAAAGTCTCTGCTAACACCCTGCAGAGCGCAGGGCCCAATATACAGAAACGTCTTGCGGTATCTCCTACAGGGAAAGTGCCAGGAGGGAATTGTCGATCTTGTTCTCAGTGTCTCTGAGAATTGCTCTGATTATCCGTGTGACCTCTTTGCTAAGACTCTCCAGAGAGCCGTCCTCAAAACCAACACACATCTTGACATATCTCCCACATTGATCGCAGTGTCTCCAGGAACGGCATTCAAGGAGCCAGGAACTTTTCTCCCTACACTGTCCATTGAGTTGTCCTCAAAACCAATATACATCCTGCTGTATCTCCCACATGGAATGTGCCAGGCGGGAAAAGTGGGGATCAAGCTTACACTTTCTCGGAACTGCTTCAAATCAACTAGATATCTTTGAGCTGTAAATCTCCCAACAGCCAAACGCAAAAGCAGCAAACATCTCGCTGTATGTCCCACATCCAAAGTGCCAAGAGAGTAATGGTGAGCTTGCTCTCCCTGTCTTTGAGTACTGTTTTCACTGTCCCGGTTACCTCTTTGCTAACATTCTCTTCAGAGCTGCAGTGAAACCAGGAACCACGTGGAGAAGGCACCCACACTGAAAATGCCTGGAAGGAACATTGCGGCTTCTTCTCAGTGTCTCTGATGTCAGGTTTTACTGTCCCGGGAAAGTCTCTGCTAACAACCTGCAGAGCGCAGTGCCCAATATACAGAAACATCTTGCGCTATCTCCTACAGGGAAAGTGCCAGGAGGGAATTGTGGAGCTTGTTCTCAGTGTCTCTGAGAATTGCTCTGATTATCCGTGTGACCTCTTTGCTAAGACTCTCCAGAGAGCCGTCCTCAAAACCAACACACATCTTGACATATCTCCCACATTGATCGCAGTGTCTCCAGGAACGGCATTCAAGGAGCCAGGAACTTTTCTCCCTACACTGTCCATTGAGTTGTCCTCAAAACCAATATACATCCTGCTGTATCTCCCACATGGAATGTGCCAGGAGGGAAAAGTGGGGATTATGCTTAGACTTTCTCAGAACTGCTTCAAATCAACTAGATATCTTTGAGCTGTAAATCTCCCAACAGCCAAACGCAAAAGCAGCAAACATCTCGTTGTATGTCCCACATCCAAAGTGCCAAGAAAGTCATGGTGAGCTTGCTCTCCCTGTCTTTGAGTACTGTTTTCACTGTCCCGGTTACCTCTTTGCTAACATTCTCTTCAGAGCTGCAGTGAAACCAGGAACCACGTGGAGAAGGCACCCACACTGAAAATGCCTGGAAGGAACATTGGGGCTTCTTCTCAGTGTCTCTGATGTCGGGTTTTACTGTCCCGGGAAAGTCTCTGCTAACACCCTGCAGAGCGCAGTGCCCAATATACAGAAACGTCTTGCGGTATCTCCTACAGGGAAAGTGCCAGGAGGGAATTGTCGATCTTGTTCTCAGTGTCTCTGAGAATTGCTCTGATTATCCATGTGACCTCTTTGCTAAGACTCTCCAGAGAGCCGTCCTCAAAACCAACACACATCTTGACATATCTCCCACATTGATCGCAGTGTCTCCAGGAACGGCATTCAAGGAGCCAGGAACTTTTCTCCCTACACTGTCCATTGAGTTGTCCTCAAAACCAATATACATCCTGCTGTATCTCCCACATGGAATGTGCCAGGAGGGAAAAGTGGGGATTATGCTTAGACTTTCTCAGAACTGCTTCAAATCAACTAGATATCTTTGAGCTGTAAATCTCCCAACAGCCAAACGCAAAAGCAGCAAACATCTCGCTGTATGTCCCACATCCAAAGTGCCAAGAGAGTCATGGTGAGCTTGCTCTCCCTGTCTTTGAGTACTGTTTTCACTGTCCCGGTTACCTCTTTGCTAACATTCTCTTCAGAGCTGCAGTGAAACCAGGAACCACGTGGAGAAGGCACCCACACTGAAAATGCCTGGAAGGAACATTGCGGCTTCTTCTCAGTGTCTCTGATGTCGGGTTTTACTGTCCCGGGAAAGTCTCTGCTAACACCCTGCAGAGCGCAGTGCCCAATATACAGAAACGTCTTGCGGTATCTCCTACAGGGAAAGTGCCAGGAGGGAATTGTGGAGCTTGTTCTCAGTGTCTCTGAGAATTGCTCTGATTATCCGTGTGACCTCTTTGCTAAGACTCTCCAGAGAGCCGTCCTCAAAACCAACACACATCTTGACATATCTCCCACATTGATCGCAGTGTCTCCAGGAACGGCATTCAAGGAGCCAGGAACTTTTCTCCCTACACTGTCCATTGAGTTGTCCTCAAAACCAATATACATCCTGCTGTATCTCCCACATGGAATGTGCCAGGAGGGAAAAGTGGGGATTATGCTTAGACTTTCTCAGAACTGCTTCAAATCAACTAGATATCTTTGAGCTGTAAATCTCCCAACAGCCAAACGCAAAAGCAGCAAACATCTCGCTGTATGTCCCACATCCAAAGTGCCAAGAGAGTCATGGTGAGCTTGCTCTCCCTGTCTTTGAGTACTGTTTTCACTGTCCCGGTTACCTCTTTGCTAACATTCTCTTCAGAGCTGCAGTGAAACCAGGAACCACGTGGAGAAGGCACCCACACTGAAAATGCCTGGAAGGAACATTGCGGCTTCTTCTCAGTGTCTCTGATGTCGGGTTTTACTGTCCCGGGAAAGTCTCTGCTAACACCCTGCAGAGCGCAGTGCCCAATATACAGAAACGTCTTGCGGTATCTCCTACAGGGAAAGTGCCAGGAGGGAATTGTCGATCTTGTTCTCAGTGTCTCTGAGAATTGCTCTGATTATCCGTGTGACCTCTTTGCTAAGACTCTCCAGAGAGCCGTCCTCAAAACCAACACACATCTTGACATATCTCCCACATTGATCGCAGTGTCTCCAGGAACGGCATTCAAGGAGCCAGGAACTTTTCTCCCTACGCTGTCCATTGAGTTGTCCTCAAAACCAATATACATCCTG